>NW_027040741.1:3905000-5227500 GCF_037179485.1 Ochlerotatus camptorhynchus
TAGGACCTAATGTAATGTTCAGCTTGAAATAGATCGCTAACTGTGACTCGCGAGCTTCTTTATTGGTAACTCCTAAACAGCTGGTGAAGTTTGAATCGCTGTTATGAGTAACATAAAACAAGAGTTACATAATGTGAAAACCTTATAAATGTGAATTAAATGAATCCTAAATGTATAGGGTAGAGAACTACTTCGGCCTAATCGCCCATTTTGGGCCTATCGAGCAGAAAGCTTCAAATAAATCCATGATTTCAGATTTAACTAGTCAATCATGCGTTTGGTACGATACATTAGTTAATAAGCTTCCGAACGAAGTCGATGAGAACGCGTGATATGAATGTTTGCACCCATTATTCCCAAAAACAAAAGAAGCGCTCTGACCGAATCAATTTTTATCTTCATCCGGTAGGCCGAAGTGAATTCATTTGCGTTTCAATGGCGTTTCAATGCGTTAGGCCGAGTTTAGAATCCGTAGGCCGAGTTTGGCGTCAAGAAGTAGTGTTAGACTTTTGAAAACATCTCAACGATTGGTTTCTCTTTATCAAATCTTTTGGTACGTACGGAAAGGTTAATAAATTTGGAAGCCATCAGTAATAATAACAATCCGTTTGGTGCTAAACTGCGCTAGATTAAGAAAGTCTAAGTGCGGGTTTTGCTTATTAGGCCGGAAATGGGGTAGTTTACTTCCACCAATAAAAATGCATGTGTTTCTTCTACATGAATGCATCTTAAATATCATCATGCAAAAGAATAACACCTAATCCTAGAAAAAGAAAACGTCACAAGAAGTTCAGCGACCATTTCAAGCTGAACATTGTATTAGGCCCTAATTAACATTGAACGATTTTCTTGGTCGACATTCTCTTTCGTTAATAACTTGAGCACATAACCGTTTCTTGATGTGATTGTCATATTAGATGCTAGATAAAAGCTTCTTTTATCGATCTGTGTGCTGAAAATACCTGGGAATGTTTTTACATGACCGTGGGGATACAAAGCGAATGTTGACGAAGAGAATCTGTCAATGTTACTTAGAACCTAATGCAATGTTCAGCTTGATTTCATATCACTCCTCGACGGAACCTGACGTAGGAGATAAAAGCTCAGCTAGCTAGTTTCTCGATTTTTTGTGAAATAGGTTGAGAGAGCGAAAACGGAATACTTTTTCGGAATAGTTTGCTGCGCTGTTTCGCACATCTCGTTCGGGAACTCTTATTCTCATTCGTTCACGATTTTTGCAAAGCTCATTCTTTAGGGAAATCATTCTCTGAAGAACAGCGAACGAACTTTTTTAGAAAATAAACTTTCCAACACTGGCATTTTGCATTTTGCCCCGAATGTATATAAAAATGTTTTTGAGCATCTCTTTCACCGACGCTTAATATTGTTTGAATTGCTCAAAAATCTTAAATGCGGAGGGCAAAATTACTCTATATCCAATGCATTAAGAAATCGAAAATGAGGCATACAACGAAAAAAGGGGGTGCTTTCAAACGCATATTTTTCAAAAAGCATTAATGTGAAATATGTCATGCAATAAGCCATTCGACGGCGTAGTTAGTCAGCAATTTTGTGGCATATAGTACAATTAGTGAAAATAGCTAAAACACTAAGAAATTTTTATCTAAAATTGGAAGTATCAAAATTTTCCATACATTTGCTTAGACCACAAGGTGTCGTTCCGAACAGAGCCATCACATAGTTGGTACCAAACGAAACAACCCAAAGCTGCAATTAACCTCTTCATTCGAGCAGATAAAATGACGTTTACTCGAACTTTGAAAAGAAACATTATTTTAAGATTTTTTCTTCTAGAAGCTCGAAAAAAGTAGCCAAAATTTGTGCGTTTCACAAAAAAAAAAAAAACAGAAATTAGTTGGTCCAGTTTTATGAAATCGCTGGTAGAAAGTCACGCCAAAACTGCTTGACAAAGTGGTCAATTCCATTCGTTTCGTTTATAGGGTGTTTACATATGTGCGGTTTTGCTAGCGCTAGTGTACTAGCCAAATAGCACGAATTTCAGTTGCTCCTGAAATTTAATGCTGGTAGAAGCTGATGCCCTGTTTACATTATGCTGGTGAGCTGTTTTGCTAGCAGCTGGCTCATTAGTGCTACTGAAATAGCATAAGTGTAAACACCCAATCAACACGCAGCAGCTCAATACAGACGATATGCGGACTGAAGGAAAGGCTCCCCGCACGCAGCTTGCAAGAGCGCTCTAGCCAGAGAAGTAGTTAAGAAGCAACACCAACTGTCAACTGTTCGGGTGCAGTTGTTCATCGTGCAATATGCCTTTGTTGGGCCATATTTACCAAATTCAAATTTCACTTCGCTTTGATCTGTATACTAATAGCGAATTCGTTTGTTATTCAGTTCCGGGTATCGAGATTGGGTCTGCTTGTTTTCTGACAAACGTCAGTTTGCTCGTTTGTTTTTAAAACATAGCTCAGGTTGAGGTTCGCACTGACAAAGAGTTCGGTTTCGCACTGGGTTGGAACTGGTTCCAACCCCGATAATAAACGAATTCGCTATAAGCTTCAGCGAATCCAAACACATAAAGCAACTAACGATACAGACAAAGCGGTTGCTACGGCTACCATGACAAACTCGCCCTGTAACAGCTCGATCCGAGTGGTAGAAAGATAATGATATATTGCTTGCCTGCTTTGTTGCAATATACATGGATGAGGACATAGCTTGATTTGAATCGAGAAAAGACATAACAAAAAAATTACCATTAACACACGTGTATCATCTTCGGCTTTACTTCGTGAAGCAGCTTGCCAACAATTTGCTCGTTTCCTTCTACCGCGCCGAGTGAGTTGTGTCGCACGGGCTGCTTGTCATGAAAAAGAAGGAAGAAGATTATATCATTATTGCTTTCCACTTCTGACATAGCGTTATCATTCGGTTCATTGATCGCTTGTCATTTTGTCATTTGGAGATATTTTTGATTCCTTGCTAAGCTTTAAATGTTACTAAACCAAACGGCCCTTGTCAAAGCCATCAACATATTTTTTTTTGCAAAATAGTGAATTTATTGGATATAACGTCCGTCAACCTCGCTGCCAAGCACACCCCGCCATCACGCCCAAAGCTCGTAGGCAATGAACCAAGGACAAAAACGTTTGTGAGCAAATGCTTCAAATAAATTTGCAGTACATAGGGGAAATGCAGGTAATGTCGGCCTAAGTGTCCCTAATTTGGGCCCATACATAAATTCAGCAATCAACAAAATTTTCAATAGCAACCAAAAATATCCATTAATAACGTCCCAATAACGCGTTCATCTAGATAAAATTGATAAATAGCAGGCTTTTAGCGATGGGCCCAAATTAGGGACATGTAGGCCGACATTACCTACATTTCCCCTACATTGATTGAGCATAAGTATTAGTAACATTTTGTCAAATATTATAAATTAACAATATGGTTCACTTCCAGAATTCCCATATATTTCCGAAAAGACGCATAAGTAATACCCTCTCCCGGTGAGAAAGGTGACTAAAAACATTCGTGGCCTTATTATTTAAGCGTGTAATCAATTCATACGTTTAGTCAAATAAAAGGTGTGGCAAACAGTATTAGCTTCTCATGCATGTTACACGCCTACCCTGACGTCATGAAATTATACTACGTTCAGACTATAGTTGATATTAATAACGTAATAACGTAATATAATATGATATAAAAAGTGCCTAAATAACGTGATATCTGCTATAGTTTGAATGTACAATAAGCTTAGAGGTAATCCAAACAAATAAAAGAAAATGCAGATTATATCTGCCATCCCTCTTTACATACCACATTGGCAACTCACAGGAAGAAAACTTTCAACACGCTAATAATCGTTAACCCAATTTTCGGTAATAGATTAACAAACACGGTAAGAAAAAAACACTCAAAAACACTTGAGTTTAAAAAAAAGCTCAAAAACAAAAATATAAAAATGAATTCGATTTTCAGTTAAAAGTACTCAACCGTCATGTTTTCACCATTGGGAAATTTTAACTTATTTTTGGATGAAAATCATAGCAACCTGCGCTGCCTTTGATACTGTCATTTTTGTGTGCTTCATCGCCTTGGTTCGTGCTCCATTATTGGCGTTGACGGCACCGTCGAAAAATGGTCTCTTCTAGAAATGATTGACAGTTTCTTATGGGATTTTTAGGTGAAGTCAAAGGATAGTACCATAGAGGTAACTCTAATACCCCGTTCACATTATAGCGTATATCACGTGATATACGCTGTCTTGCAATGAGCACTCATACATCTAGTTTTCACGATTTTAAATTGGCTCACTACTTGACTAGCCTATTGGTCCCAAGCAAACGATTAACGTACCCAATTCTAGTAGAAATTCTACTACTACACAATGTTTGTTTTGATTCGCTATGGAAGTTTGACAGATAAAATGAGGGGTTAGTGGGTTTTTCTATGTTTCAAGGGGTGAATCGATTAGCTTGGGACCGAAGAGGGTACCACAGCTGAGCCAAAAAGTTGAGCACGTTACTTCGGGACCTTCTAGTCTTAGAGTTACCACTATGGTATAAGACCAGAAAGTCCCGTAAAAATGTGCTCTACTTTTTGGCTCAGTTCTGGTACTATCTTCGGTCCCAAGCTAATCGATTCACCCCTCGAAACATAGGAAAATCCACGAACCCCTAATTTTATCTGTCGAACTTCCATACGGAATCAAAACAAACATAGTGTAGTACTAGAATTTCGACTAGAATAGGATATGTTAATCGATTTGCTTGGGACCAATAGGCTATTCAAGTAGTGAATCAATTTAAAATCGTTAGCGTATATACTAACCCTTGAGTTTTGTTGTTCGGATTGTAGAAGTCGGAATCTTGAAAATGCAAAGAACAAATTATACTGCTCTTGTTGAGTGACGGGTTGCGACAGAAGTTTGTCCAGGCATCCACTTCCCTAAAATTTTGCAAACTTGGTATGGCTTAGCTGAAATTTACTATATATCCAAATCTGTTTACCTGTTTGAAGCATTAATCCGGAAGAAATAAATCCTAGAAGGGCCTTCTTTCGAGCTGGAACATCCAGAAACAGCGCAAAATGATCGACCCATAGCGTTAAAAAAAAACTATTAACCAAAACGATCCAGATAGTTTAAATGTTTAGCTAACCGAGAAATTGACAGATGTTAGCGGTACGTGGTCCATGCAAACAACTCTAAATTGAGTAGAATTTACTTCTTCTACACACTATTCTGATTCTACTCTGAGACTGGGTAGACGGTACCCATTCTTATGTGCAGTAAGGAGTTGGCAGAATCTGAGTAAACCAGTTTTATTACGATGAGTAAAATGTACCCAAATTCTGGGGAAATGGTTATAATCGCATGTTTAGAATGGTGCAGGTATAAAAGGGAAATTTTTGCGGTGCCCAAATATCCTACACGGTTAGAAAAAATTACCCAAAATTAAGTTCTTTTCACTCATCTCGGCACTATAGTGCAGGAACCTAAAAGTAGGTAAAGCGGTTCAAAGTAATTTTCACTAAGTTGTACCCCACAGTAGGTAAATATGATTATACTCAAAGTGGGGTTCCCACACTTTACTACCCTTGTTGGGTGGTTTTGCTCCTCCGTTTTTGGCAACATTAGAAGGAGAAAAGGAGACAAACTAGTCAAAAGTAGGTAAAAACGAACTGGGCCATTGGGTACTTTTTTCTTACCGTGTACAATACTGTGGACCCCCGCTAATCTTAATGACACTTCGTGCATATTAAAGGGGTTTATTTTTATTTTGAACTTGTAACCCTATGACCATTAGAAATTTGAGTTTCTGGTAGCCTTATTTGCGGTTTTGTTTTGATTCTGCTTTCCATTTAGCCTCTTTTCATTCCGCTTTATTATTTATTACGCAATTACAGCGGAAGCGGAACGGCAGCGCGAAAAGCGGAAAAGTCCAATCTGAGTAAGCCTACTTGTCGGATTGAAAACTATTCAGAACAAAATTTACTCCGGCTAGGCATCTTGATGTCATTTGTGACAACTGCCAAACTGCTCATAAAGACGATAATGAATAAAAACTGAAAATGTTCACGCATTTCCAAATGGTTTCCTACCATTCCCATATATTCGAAAGTGACTGGCCCTCTGGATGTGGATGATGTCAAAAACAACAAAACATGATTAATTGGCGTCTTGCAGTGAAACTTTTCCAAGCTTTCGCCACCTACATTTCGAAGTGAGAAATACTAGAAGGAGGATAGTTTCCAAATTTTCCAAGTAAAACAGACGCTTTTTGGGGCAAATCGGTCCATAAAGAAAAACTAATAATTTCCCGTGGAAACTTTTGCTTGAATCGTGTAAGAAAACTTGTTTGAAAACTATTTGTTATTATTTCGGTATGGATCGGAGATGTTTTCATGGCAAACTATGCATAACAAGTTTGCACCCACAGGGAGAGGTTACCTCCTGCGCAGCTGCATTTTTCAGAAAATGGTAAATATGTTCGATTTTCACTAAGATGAAAGTGGAAATTAAGTGAATTTACTTAGGAAAGGTTGTATCATGCTGGTGGTAATAGAGAATTGGTTGTATAGGACGCCAATATTCAATAAATGTTCATTTTGGCCTTTTTGAAGCAAACATATTGATACTCATAATTTTCGACGGAAAACGCACCGGAACTTGATTTACTCAACACGCACCATACTATAAAATGGTGCTAGATGGTCTTCAAAGTGATAACAAGATGACAAATCATCTTTATTTTGAGTAATTGAGCAATTTACTTCTGTTTACCATCATATTTACGATGCAGCATTGATGGAGCCGTGAAATGAAATGAATATATCTTATGAAAGTTCACCTGGAAAAGTCAAAGATGCACATCAGTCTGATCGTAAAAACGTTTTCTTCTTCAATTCGAATGTTATATTGGAAGGATTTCACGCAGGCTTGATGAAAATTATGATTTAATGCTAATTTTCACGAATTTTATATGCAGTCTGTCAACATTATCATCATCATGCAGTGGCGACATCTGCGTTGAGCTTTTACGGCAAACTTCCAATTGAGTACATGGGACTTTACTTACTTTTGGCTTCCCACGTAGTACCTAGTAGGGTGAAATAAACTTTTTCCCTTGATTTGTTTTCCGTACTGAATACCAATGCTACCGACGCCCGAGAAGCAGCTCCCACACCTACCCTTCGTGATCAGATATAAACGCTTGAGATATAAACTTAATTTTGACTATTTTTTTCTTACCGTGTGGTTAAATTTTACTCAACAGTGAGTTGTTTTTGATAGCCTTGTTACGCTCAATTTACAGTGTACTAGTCACCTTTCGCGTCACTACACAGCAAAAAAAAATGTAATATCGATCAACGTAATTCAAGCTGATATATGAAATAATGATGTAATAGCAAAACGCAGATACAATATTACATTAATGGATGTAATTTTGTTCGCAAAATCGATGTACATCGTACAATGTGATATTACACAACCGATGGATTGACCTGGTTGCAGCAGTTTCGATGTAATATTCAACAACTTTTTTTGCTGTGTAGAGCCGCTAGTGTCGGGAAAAATCGTGTCTTGGGGATAATAGAAGAGTGAACCATATTGTTAATTTATAATATTTGATTTTGTTTATTTCCATTGACTATGCTTTTTAGCATGGATCTTACATTGCAGTTGATTTATCTAATGGGATCTTCATCTTTTTATG
Organism: Ochlerotatus camptorhynchus; assembly: GCF_037179485.1. Classification (NCBI taxonomy): domain Eukaryota; kingdom Metazoa; phylum Arthropoda; class Insecta; order Diptera; family Culicidae; genus Ochlerotatus; species Ochlerotatus camptorhynchus. Next base: position 3,912,707 of record NW_027040741.1, read on the forward strand.
GAATGGTTGATTTGATTTAAAATACAATTTTCTGTAGCGGTGCCGGTGGTGTAGTGGTAAGCGTGATTACCTCTCACCCCAACAGGCCTAAGTTCAATCCCAGTCGGCGCCGCCGGGATGTTCTGAGGCATAACATCTCTGATCACGCCTTCCTTCGGATGGGAAGTAAAGCCGTTGGTCCCCGGTTCATGAGTTGATGGGTCGATAGGTAGGGTCCAGGTGTAGGAGCTGCCTCCCTGGCGTCGGTAGCATTGGTGTTCAGCACGGAAAACAAGATCGAAGGAAAACAAATCAAGGAAAAAAAAAACAATTTTCTGTTCAATTAGTTTACATTACCTACCCATATAAGGGCGTATTTTATTGATTTGAAAAATTTGATATCCTTCCCGAGTAGAAGTGATGCTTGAAAGATGTTTCGTACGGCGTTTGAGCACTTTTGGGAGCCGGACAGAATGCCATGAGTTCTAAATAAATTTTCGTGTTATATTCAGTCGCATCGCATTGTCGTAGCACACAGTTGAAATCGCCTCCTAGGACGATGTGATCAGTGCGATGACGAAGGTAGTATGCGATTGTATTGTTGAAGAACCGCTCTCGTTCGGCACGCAGAACGAAACCCGATGGGGCATACACATTTCAGAGGGTAGTGTTGTGTACACGCAACGTAAGCAGTCTTCCATCCAGGCTCTTCTCTACATAAGAGAACTTGATGTGCTCTTTGAGAGCAATTGCCGTTCCTCTCCTCGCTTGGTTGACGTTGCAGACAACGTTGTAGCCGGGTAAGCTGATCGTTTTCCACCTTCTGCAGGAATACGATGTCCAGTTCCATCGTGCGAACGAATGTGCGAAGGGCGTTTAGCTTGGTCGAGTTAGTGATTGTATTGATGTTGATGGTTCCGATATTGCAGCTCACGTACTCCATCATTGTTGCATATCTTCATCGGAGACGACGTGTTCGTGTTCTTTGGTGGTGATGGCTTCTAAAGAGTGTCGCATTTTCTTGCCCGGTGGCTGTCTACGTGAACGTCGGCTGCCGTTCGAAGTTTGCGAGCTGTCCGTTTCGTTGCCATCGGTCCTGCGTTGAGAAACGATGGTGCCGATTGGGACTGACACTGGCAAGAGCTGGATGACAGCTTGTGTTGCAATTGGTTTTTTTTTGTATAGTAGCAGGCAGTGATGGAAAAGTTCGCGATAACTCACTATGACTCGTGAATTTTTCCCATGGTGAACTTCGTTAAATATCGCGAACTTTTCCAACACTGGTAGCAGGTGCAGCGGGGGGTGGCATCATACTTTTGTGTTGTGCTGTTGTAACTCGCGTCTCACTTGCTCCAAGGAGATTTGGAGCCATGCCCGAAGCGCCTGGCTGTTCGATTACAAGCGGACCTTTTCTCGCCGGCTTGCGTTGTTCCGCTCCGGCTGCTTGACCATTTTCTTTCGCGATGAACTTGTGTATCTCGTCATTGGAAATGTGCTTCGGAAACTGCGAATATTCGAGGCGAAATGTATTTTCGCGGCGTGGCATCGCGACGGAGGCGATCGCGGTACTTGGTGCGACGGTAGAAAAAACCGACAAAAAGCGTACAAAGTAGCCTGTGAACGACTTCTGAAATCTGCTCGTCCTAAAACATTGACTTATCGGCTCGGAAGTTGAGCGCTAACTGTTGACAAATGTGCCGCAGTTGAACGGTAGCTGACGTAAGAATATAATGCGCCAAAATATAGGCAGCGTTTGGCATGTTTTGTCAATCATAAGATGCATTTAGGTTGTTATTATACTAGGGGGTTTATCTAATTTCCGTCCTACTAAGCACAACGTGCACTTTACCTCTCTTTTCTGAACGAGTTTAAACTAAAAATGGAATTTTTCTGTCAAAGATGACTTCTAAATTTATTCACCTTTCCATACGTACCGTTGGATTTGATAAAGAGCCACAAATTGTTGAGGTATTGTTTAAAATCTAATACTGCTTCTTGATTCTAAATTCGTTCTACGAGTTTCAATTCCGTCCTAACGCATTGAAACGCCATTAGATTTTCTTCGTCCTACGGATAAACGTAGAAAAAGGGGATTCGCAGGGAGCGCTTCTTTTGTATTGAGAACAATGAGCGTAAATATTCATACAATGCGCTCTAACAGGATTTATGTTGCAGCTAATGAACTAACGCATCGGAACAAACCTATTATTGATTTGTGTACGGTGAAATCATTGATATTATTGATCTTTTCTGATCGATAGAACGGAAATGGGCGATTACGATGAAGTACCTATTAAAAATAATCACAGTGCTTATTCACTTCCACTAATAGTTACGCCATCCGTTTCAACTTACTCATAATTTCAACTTGCCCCGGTTTACCTTAAGAATATATATCGGAATGATGAAATCATTAGATGTTTTGTTGTAACATTCAGTGGTTTTAATACACATTTCCGAAAAAGGGTCTGCACAAAATTTCACGCAGGCTTTGCTTTTCGGAACGAATGAAGGCCGCAATGTTATTCCATATAAGGATCGAATCAACTAGGAGCAAACAGTGCGGAGCGTCGTTTGTCTACAGCAGGCTTCCAAATAGTACAGCCTTCTCACGGCAGTTGGTTTATAACTGAATTGACTGTTGCTTTGTGTGCTTTACTACCGCTTGCTACCGTACGTTCAGATCTGAATTCGAAGTGTATTGGCAAGTTGCAATGGCAACAGCGCACGCACGAACGAATGAAAGCTGTATTAGAACAGTCCATCTATACCCGCTTTGCTAAAATCATCGTGCTTTGCTTGGAACGTAGTGATTTTTTTTACATTCAAATGCACTTTATTTCTTGTATTTTTTTGTTTGGTTTACATGTATGAATTATCAAGTGACACAGATGCGTCTTTTCAACTTTGAAACATTTGAAATTTTTAATTATTATTTACAGTTCCTAGTCCTATCAGGCCTGTTATTAGAGTATGACCACCTTGGTGGGATTGGTTTGTTTTGAATTTGAAAAAGAAGACTACTTATAACTACTATTTACAACTACAATTAACCTGTAACTACTATATACACCTAACCTACTATATACAAATTGCTTATCAAAGCATGTTCTGATGTATTGCATTTCTACATAAACCTAGTCTTAATGTCATCAATTTTGAAATCTAATTTTGGAATGTTCTCCTCTTGGTGGAGGTCTGAAATTCTTGTGTCAAAGGGACGATCAAGGATCATCCTAAGTACTCTGTTCTGAGCAACCTGGATTTTGTTCCTGTGAGTCTGAGCACATGATTCCCACACCGGAGCTGCGTAGAGGATCGCAGGTGCTATGATTTGTTTGTAGACAGCCAGTTTGTTCACCCTTGAGAGGCGGGATCTACGGCAAATCAGCGGATACAGAGACCTAACCAAGGTGGAACACTTGATTACGGTTTTCTCCACATGCGAGCGGAATAGGAGCTTTTCGTCAAACAACATCCCGAGATAGGTTACTTCGGCGGACCACTCAACCCTTGTGTCATCCATGATTACAGTACAAGAGGGAGCTGGTTTTAGTTTGGGAGATTGCCGATGGAAGAACATTATTGTTTGGGTTTTGGAAGCATTGATTTTGATTTTCCACGTGGTGGCATAATCAGCAAAGGCGTCAAGGCATCGTTGAAGCTTGTTTGTTATTTCACGAGGCATTCTTCCCTTGACGGTTATAGCAGTATCATATGCGAACAGAAATAAAACCCAACGTTACATAAGGGAGGAATGTCGGAAGTGTAGATGCTGTATAGCAAAGGGCCCAACAGACTTCCTTGCGGAACACCTGCTGGGATGGAAAATGTGCTTGAATTGCAACCATTCAACGATACCCTGAACGACCTTTGCTGAAGGTAGTTACGGGTGATTTTAACAAGATGCAAAGGAAAGTTGAAGTTACAAAGCTTGTATACAAGCCCATTGTACCAGACATTATCAAACGCTTTCTCAACGTCTAACAATGCCATGGCTGTAGACTTGGATACAGCCTTGTTACTTCGAATGTTATTCAACACCCGTACTAGCTGATGATTTGTGGAGTGCCCCTTCCTGAACCCGAACTGTTCCGGTAGGAGAATGTTGTGTTCCTCGACAAACTTGAGCAAACGATTGAGAATAAGTTTCTCGAACAATTTGCTCAGCGCTGAAAGGAGGCTGATTGGTCTGTAGCTTGAAGCTAGCGTTGGGTCCTTCCCGGGTTTGCGGATAGGTATGATTTTCGCTGTCTTCCAGATACTTGGAAAGTAGTGCAGTTCCAAGCATCTGTTGAAGACAGCAGCCAGCAGAGAGTGAACCTTCATGCTGAGATTTTTCAATACTAGGTTGAATATTCCGTCAAACCCGGGGGCCTTCATGTTTTTGGTGTATTTCAGCGTTGAGCAAATCTGTTCCACTGTGATTCTATCCTCCGGAGGGATGGCACAAGGGGAGGAATCAAGGTTGAGTACGCATTGCTCAACCTGAACTTCGAGCGGACTTTGGATGTTGAAGCCAAGCAAGTGTGATTTGGCAATATGCTCACCAATCGCATTTGCTTTCTCCTGAGGGGTGATTATGAGCCGATCGTCATCATTTTCATCTTTTAGTGGCGGAATGGGTTTAGGGTGCGTCTTTAAGACCTTGGCAACCTTCCAGAATGCTCTGGAGCGGTCGTCCAGATTCTGGATGAGCCGCCCGAAACTTTCGTTCCGGAGTGAGACCATTCTGGAAGCAATCTCCTTGTTCAGATCGGCCATTTCACGTTTCCACGCTAGAGCTCCGGTTCTTTGGAACTTGCGTCTACGAACATTTCTCAGTCGAATCAATAGTTGGGTGTGGGAATCAATGGCAATAAACTTACCCCTCACAGGAACTCGTCGGACGCACGCCTCGTTAGCCACGGTTATGGCTTGGTGAAGTCCCCCCAACACTCGGTCGATTTCCTCCACGGAGTCAAGCGGCGGGTTGTCGATGATGTGCCTGTCTACCACGCGTGCAAACTGGGCCCAGTTTACGCGATGGTAGTCCTTGCGCAGGCTTGGAGCAGGAGCTACGTTGTATCCCAGTTCACCGGTTGATGGTCGGAGCTGAGTTCGTTCAAGGCTACCGGCTTGGACAAGCCAGTATTTGTAAGAAACAGGTCTAGCGTCGATGGGTTGCCTGCCGGTGAGATGAATGTTGGTTCTTCCGAGAACCAAACGGAGTACAGCCCATGCTGCGAATGGTCGAACAGCAGGCGACTGTTCTGGTTCTGCTGGTAGTTCCACCAGGCCTCATGGCGAGCATTCAGATCTCCTCCAACAACGAAGCGGAAACCGGTACGGGTGATGGTGGCCAGGTCTTTCTTAAATTTAGCCGCTAGTCCGCTGCTGGCAGCACACTGTCGAGGGCAGTAGACGGCGATGAACTGGACGTATCCAGTCGCTGACTCCACCTCCACACCAAGGGCCTCGATGATAGAGGTGCGGATATGGGAGAGACTGTGGTATTTTATCCCCTTTCTGACGATGATCGCAATACCACCCCTCCCTGGAGCTGGTACGATCAAGCCGAATGATGTTGTGGTCCGGTAACCAGCAACTGTCGCCGGACTTGAGGTGGGTCTCGGTGAGGAGGCCCACGTCGATGGTATGCTTGCGGAGGAAGTCCGCAAGCTCGATGGTTTTTGCTCTTAAGGAGCAAGCGTTCCATGTGACTATGCATAGTGGTTTAGACGCCATAATGCATAACCAGTTTCACGATAGTTTCGAACTGTTCGTTCTTGTTGGTGCACTTGCGGAAAGCGCTTGTAACATGGACGAACATGTTCCAACACTCGTCCACCGAGTACATACCTTCTAGCGTTGGTGGTGTTCTCCAGGATCTAGGGGGGAGTGGAATTTGTTCACCGGGCGTTGGTTGGAGGGGAGCGGGTTGCACTCGCGGTTGCTGGTTGGTTCCAAGAGGCGGAAAATCGCCTAGCCCGAAAGTCGGGGACTTATTTTTCTTACGTCCTGGTTGGTTGGAGGTCGATGCATCCTTTCGGATACGCTTGAACTCCTCGCGTTTGGGGCACTGCCTGTCAGAGCCTTGATGAGCACCGCCACAGTTGACACACTTGATAACCTCAGGACTGTCATCTGGGCAGTCGGAGGAGGCATGGTCCTTGGCGCAGAAGCTGCAGCGTGGGTTGATGTTGCAAATTCGGGTGCCGTGTCCGAAGTTGAGGCAACGCTGACACTGCGTTACATCGCGGCGGCCACCACGGTAGGACTCCCAACGGATGATGACGTTGAAGAGCGAGCGGATTGCTTGCAACGCATTAAGTGTCACCGTCCCCTTCTTGAAGTGTACCAGGAAAAGGCAATCCTGGTACTTTCTCTGGCTTTCGTTCCTCCTCTTGATCCGAAAGACGGCGATGGGGGCCAGCTTGTACCGGTTTTTAATTTCAGCTTCGATCACCTTCGTTTCAAAATTCGGAAGGCCTCGGATGACTACCTTAAATGGCTTGTCGCCCGGGATGTCGTGTGTGAAAAATTCCACTTTGGAATTCTTCAGCGAAGCCAAAGCTTTGTTGTAGTCCACTTTGGTGTGGAGGATGATTTTCGTGCCAATCCCGCACAGCTTGTACTCGGCAGCGACGCCAAGGGATGCCATCTCTTGAGCCAGCTTGTCGAGTGGTACTGACTTCACCACCAGAGGTGGAAGTTTCACTTTCAGACCGTTCTGGCTGCCCGTTTCCAAGTTTTCAACGGACCCGCCGAAATTACCGACGTCACTACCGTTGATTGCTGTGGCGTTATCCTGGGGACCACTATTCATTGGGATATGGACACTTCCACGGTCGGATGCGTCTCTCTTCGTCTTTTTGCCGCCTTGGGCAGCGTTAGACTGGGTTGCAGGGTTCGAACCCTGGTTCGAGCCTGTCTTCTTATTCCGCTTCGACATCACACGCGATGCACCGAAACGACCGAAAACGTGAACAAACGCGTAGCACTATTAATATTACTGGCACTGAGCGAGCGAATCAAACAACCGACTGTACTGCACAACGGTTTGATGCAGAATGACTGCTAATCATCAGAACGTAGTGAACCGAATGGGCTGTATTTATACATTTCTTTATGACCAGGTTTTCAATGTTTCTGTCGTCATGACATCCTTCACAAACCGACGACATCCCTCAGCTTACCCAAGTGACGCTCACGAGACATTATATGCAATTGATATACGGCAGTGGAGTATGGAAGAAACCCAAAAGAATGATCCCGAACAGACATGTCGGCCTGATGGCGGATCAATTTAAGGTCAATTTATGATCGACGTCGGCCAAATGTCGGGTCGATGTCGGGTCAATTTTGTGTTTATGTCGGGTCAATGTTGAGCCATTTCCGGGTTGGGGTTTAGAAGTCAGGTTTGTGTCGGGTAGGCTTATATTATTCGCCGGAATGTCGGAATGTCTGATCTGCTCAAGACCGCGCGTTTACAAAAAAAAAATCGGATGCAAATTTTGCAATGGGCAGCACGAACGTGTAGCAACCGAACGAGCTTCGGCGTCACACTGGTAGTGTAGTAGCAGTCTTACAACATACAAACAAAATTTCAAAGACAGCAGCAACGAATCGGCAGTTTGACGGACTGCTTGTTGTATGTACGAGGAACGTTACGAAAGTTCATCCGAGGCTGTCATAGCCGAACGAACTAAATTTTAAGACTAAGAACGAGCTGTCGTGTACTGCACAAGACGGCAACGTTGCATGTCGTATAACAGCCTCACTGTGGGCTGTCGCTGTAGCTCAATCTCAAGGCTGTCGTAGGAAAAAGAAAGCGACAGCCGTTGGAATACTGTCATGAGACGGTACTTTTGGTATGCCTGGTCTACAGTTACAACAAGAGGTTTTAAACCTGTCAATTCCGTTTTGCAGAGAGTCACAATAAGCGATTTTATGATTCGTGAGCGCTCACTATGAGTGTATTTTTGCTGGATTGGTTTAGCTATTCCACTAAAACTGGGAAACGTGATGTTGGCTGAAGTTAGCGAAAATTCATTTCTAGGATGTTACTGGTATTTCAATAAAAAAAATATATATTTTTACAATCACGTCATTTTTACAAAACCCTCCCCCCAGATGCAAATGCTGGCTGCAACACTGGTCCTCATTATAATAAGCAACTTTGTTCAAGACAGGAAGTCACGGAAATGTTCGTTACGGAGTTATTAATTATGTCCCGCTAAATTGCATTCCTGGCCCATAGTGCACTGGCATGCATGCACCGTCGAATTATGTTGCGTAGCTTCCTCTATGAAGGAACTTACCAATTATGAGGGTAGAATATTTCCTTAGTCTCATTTTGCATCGGAATTGGTTGTAATCGTCTTATCAAAGTTATGGCGGAATATTTGCACGATGTTTTTAGTGGAGGTCCAGAGTAGCCAGAAGATACGTGCATTCTGCTGTGCTCTGAAGCAGACGATCATCATGGCGAAGCATACACGGCCCAAAAATAGCGAACCGATTGCTGACATCGGGGTGGTAGGAGAATTTTGCCAGACTGCTGCATAGACCTGGCTTGGCTGCTGGCGTGAAGCTGCTCGTCCCGTTGCTCCAATCTTGGAAAACGAAGTTTCGGAGCTAGTGAATGCATGAGAAATAAATAAATAAATAATTGAATGAAAGAGCAAGTGAATCATATTGCATGGAAGTATGTGCTTTTTGCATAAATGTCTGAACCAGCGCTTGCACCTCAGGCTATCCGGAAAACTTTCCTACATATTCTGTTTCCAAGCAAATTCGAGGTGAAACTAGCACGAAACCTGCCATACGTACAATTTTCGTTGGTGAATTAGTTTAACATTTTGTGCAATATAATGTATATTGAAATTTAGTATCAAACTTAACAAACATTTTAGTTGATTAAAAACTATTTAAGCTCTTTCCTTTTTGCATGCACCATAGCGCATATTGTGCAAGAAAATGGATGTTTTATTCATGGAAGTCGATAGAACTTCGAACTCGAAAATATCTTTCTTCTAAACTGTAAATCGAACCCGCTTCCTACTTTATGGTATACGACGCCTTTGCTGACTTGTCAGTCGAGAAGTCACATGAGTATTTACGTGTTTACTGCTAATTACCTAAAATGCCTAAAATTAGATGTCATATTTTTTTTTTTAAATCACGAAGCGAACTTGTACATGATTCCAGTAGAAGTAAAGATATACATTTTTTTTAAATTGAAACCCATAGTTTCACTGTCATACCATGTGTTCCATTACTGCTTCAGAGTGTCATGCATTTTCGGAATACAGCAATACCGACACGAAGTAGATTAGAAACCCAATGCCATAGACTAAGAGCGAAACACTTCCTTCCTCATACGAAGTTGAATTTTCAAATATGTAGGTGCATTTCTCTATTCATGACAGGAAATGCACACAGTCAATTTAGTTTTCGAGATATGCTCAAGTGTTTTATACGATTAGACGATTGTGTGTCTTCCTCAATGAACGCTCCAGGGTTTGAAATGTGTTTTCCGTTTCCGCCACTCGGTCGCTTGGTTCGGCAAAAGTGGTTTCCTTTAGAAAGTTAGCAATCGATACCGAGAACGTGCAGCACTGGTGGTGGATGCCGACATCGAATCGAAGGGAAGTTATTAAAATTTCAAACCAGATTGGTTTTCAATTAAATTTCAATATTCTTAAATCATTGAAATGTTGGTTTCGAGTGGTGCGGTGGGAGCGATGAGCAATAAAATGATTTGGTTATCTTTTTGATCGTAGTTGCTATTTACAGGTGGGGAGGCTGATGGGGTTTATGATAGTAATTTAGTAGATTGAATTAGTCAATGAGGGCTCGTATGATGTCCATGTGGGTACTGTTTGTCAGATGAGAAATCATAACAAATGTATTTCAGATTGCATAGTTTGTGGAATATAATTTGAGTGTTTTTGTTGAGCTTTGCAGTTGTCTATTGTTTAATAGTTTGCTTAAAGTTGTTTTGCAATTTGTCAGAATTAATCACTGGAGTATGATTTTTTATTCGTCTCAACTGATCGTTTGTACCTGATCTAATATTAGTGTTTTTTTAGTACATTTTCAGTTGCTAATTGAGAATTTTCTAACGGATAATGATGTTACTATACTTCGCTTAAAAGCACAGCTTTGGCAGAATTACCAGAACTATTTTATTAACGAATATTGGTATTGTCGTTCACAAGAATCTGTATTTATTTATCGGTATTACTATTTACATACTAAAAGTTACGCACGGTTATTTTGAAGCTGTATATGAAAGTCATGAACGTCGCAATGAAGAACGAGGCGGTCGTAAATATCTGGGAAAACAAATACACTTTATGACGATGCTATTGATTCATGACACGTAGAATTTTATTCCCGCTTCAAAGCTTCCTTACAGCCGATAGTACACATCACACGATACATAACAAGTTATTACATCTTAGTATGACGGAAATTAGATCTTAACCCCATGATGTATTTAGGCTGTGTTCCATTTGGAAAATTTTCACTTAGATTTGACACTTCTAAAATATATTAAGATGTTCGAAAATCCCTCTGTTGTTGATCGACCGATTTTCGAGAAAGCGTTTGTCAAAATTGATTCCTTGTCTGTCAGAAATAAGTCTGCTGGAATAGCAGGTTTATTTGAAAAAAAAAAAATTCGTCTGTCAAATTTAAGTGAAAATTCACCAAATGGAACACAGCCTTATTCCACTGTCACACAATAGATAAAGCCACGCTATGTTAGTATTAAGAAGCGCTGTGAAAAGCTCAAGAAAATGCTTAGAGTAGGCAGTTGATTCAGTAGGAACGTTATTTTATGTAAACCTACCTTGTAGTGTTTCACCCCAAAAAAAATCCACGTGTAGGTGTTCAAATGTAGCACTCGTGAAGGATCCGTGCAGGAACATTCCGTAAAATTAATTTTAATTATCGCAACGAATGTCGCCCTGCTGAAATATTTCACCCTTCGCTGTTACCGCTGTGTATTATAATACTAAGTTCTACTGACTTTTTTTCCATTCCACCTGCAAACGGGCATGGCACCGTAGCGTACCTAACAGGCGATCTGAGGCAGCAATGCCAAGGAAAGTTTTTTTCATCTTTCGAAAGACTTTTTTGCACACAGATCTATGCTGGTATTGCCGGCTAATGGTAGCCAATGGAAGGTAGTGTCACATTAAAAGTGATAAATTTTCGCCGCTAAAATTCGTGTTTCGTGAAAATTTCTCTGCTTCATTCTCGCTTACCGCCATGCGAGATGGTGCGAGCGTTTGGCTCGACTGGCCATAAATTTGGACTTATGGGAAGTCGTTACGATTGCTTCTAATAAGCTCCTCGGACGAAATGTGCATTCCTATTAATTGACCCCAATGGAGTCCGTAGCTCTCCGTACGGTATACTCCACGTGCTGTGATCAGAGGCAGGAAAAATGCGAGCTTGAAATGCTGTTACATCCGCGAGCTTCACATGGATGGGGGAGAATCGCTTTACGACTTTAATAACATGTTTATGCCTCGTTAATCAGGATTAGTTCGAAAAAGCGTAAAGCACCAGGATTTCACGCATCATCAACGCTGTCAGTACGCGGGCTTTGATGGACTGATAAAATGTTTGATGATGATTGTATCGATAATTATGATCTAGAGTCGCATCTTTAAGGATTCCCAATCAATGCCATCAATTAAACCGTTTTTGTTTGTGGTCCATTTGACTATGTTAGGTTGCGGTATTTGTTTGATGAAGTGTGGTTTGCAGTACTAATCCTCAGCACAAGAGTGGGGTGAGAGCTTCTTCTTATGCTTGGCTTCTTTACGCTTCTGTACCGAGCGTTTTGCCGGCTCTCAACTTAGTATTCTAGATGTACTTCTACAGTTATTAATTGAGATCTTTCTATGCCAACCAATGCATGACATAGATTATTGTGAAGCAAGCAGAATGATACTCTATGCCCAGGGATGTCATGAAAATTTCCAACCCGAAAGATTTCATCGATCGGACCGAGAATCGAACCCAGCGCCTCCGGGTTGAAATACAATGCCTTTTCCAACTCGGCCCTGAGAGGGGAGAGAAATAAAACTTATATCCTTGACAACGTAGTGTAAAATGAGGTAAGGTGCACTTGGGGAAAAATGACTTTGATGTTTAAAATACAGTTTTTACCTCTTTTTCGAGGATTTGCTAAGTAACATTGCTAGTTCGTTCTCTGAACTAGTAATGCTATATAGTATGATTAATCCACAAAAATATATTGAAAATGTTTCTAAAATGTACAAAAAGTCCTCTTGCCCCGAGGGTGCATAGTACCCCATCTTACCCTACATGTATATCACAATGTCTGTCAGTATTGCCAATGTGCTTATAATACACTCACGTCAATTGGATCCAGGGACCATGTGATGAAAGTGGTTTCAATCGATTTTATAATGTGGATTCAGATTTGTGGTTCTGCTCCTGTCATTCTGTAAGCAAACTAGTTAACAGTCACAAAACCTGGAATTTCAACAAAAATGTAATAGGTTTGATGATCAAAGAACTCCATAATTTATTGGTATTGATGCACATATCTAGTCGTAGATGACTGACCACTCAGCTGATATCCTAACTGTTAATGACAGGTTTACACCAGTGCTGGTTCAAACCGGGCACGAAGGCATTTTGACGGAAATATAGGTGAAAATCCTTCTGTTATCTGCAATCTCTTTGCAAATTTCTTTCAGGAAGTGGGGAAAATGTTTTTTTTTTTATGTTGGCCTATGGATTTAAGATTGGGCCCATTGCTGCTATTTATCAATTTTATCTAGATGAACTCGTCACTGGGACGGTACTAATGGATTTTTTTTCGCTATTGAAAATTTAGTCGATTTCAGAATTTATGTATGGGCACAAATTAGGGGCATTTAGGCCTACATTACATCCATTTCCCCTATATTATTCTGAAAAAGACCGCTATCGTGACTTCTTTGCCTTCATTCCAGGACTCTAACAACTTCTAACAACATATCTATCAATCAACTATGTCAACATGAAGTCTTCAAAACATTAACAATTTGGACGCATCTACAGGAGCAGAACCTGACAGAATTGAACCTGCATTATTGAAGAATCTTTCAGAACAACTTACCCTTAATTTTGAACGCCTTTTCAATACGTCTCTGAGAAAAATGGAAAATTCTCTGAAATTTTGAAATCGAGTTCCTATTTTCAAATCAGGCAAAAAATCTGTCATTATCTTTTGCACAAAAATTTTCAGCAAGAAGCAAACAGCACGGCTTTTTAAAGGTCGCTCAGCTACTTCTAATCTTCTTGAATTTGTAGCCTTCATTCTTAACGTAATGGACAATGGCAAGTAAAGGGTGTATCGTTTCAAATCCACGCACACAAAATTCGTTCTCAAAATTCGAGATTTTATCCGATTATCACCAAATTTCGGTACAAAATATCATTATAACATCTAATGATTTCAAAAATCAAAAAAATCATTTTTTATAGCAAGTGAGTGGAAGCAAGCCTGCCCTCATTAAACCAAAATTGTTACTTGGGTTGTCACCTAGTGCTTTGTCAAAAATAGACATGTAACGATGAGCAGTTTCACAATTCTGAGACTCTTAAAACATATTTTTTAATACTAATTTTTAGAACATGATTGGACAATTTGTTGCGAGCATAGAGCCAAATACATTTTGAAAAGTCTGGTAATTGATTCAAGTGAGTATTTCTTTTTACCATATTTAGCTATTTATATGAAACCGGGTAAACTATGATGGGCACCCGGGGAAAACGGGGAAAAACGGAACAAAACCGGGAATGTATTATCCTATATCCAATGGGCACCCGTGTAAATAGCGTGTATATGTTTGTATATGTGACTTTGTGACAAAATAAAGTAAGTCAGGTTTCTCAGCAACCACAGCTCCATATTGAAAGCACCATGCACTAAATTAAAAGTATCATGGTCCCATACAATGCTATTGCATATTTTTGGAAAAGGTCAACTGGACAATATTTCATAATACAATGACCCCACAATTATGGATCACTTCGATAGACTGACTGATCAAAAATTGTTATTAGCTTATCCATAATTATGAGGTGAGTACATATTGACGTATCTCGATTCAGTTACAAATAATATAGTCTGAAGGCCTTATTATTATATTATTGATTTGATTGAATTGTCTTCTTATAAAATAGTATGAAGTTTTAACTCACTGAACTTAGCTGTTAAAAACGTGAGGCAACGGGAGGTAATACTAGGAGTTTCCAATTTGGCTTTCAATTAATATGTTGGTCTTTTGTTTCACGTGCAGAGACGAGCGAGAAGTAGGCATATAAAAAGATTAAAAAAGGAGCATCCAAAAGACGGTGGTACAGGTGGGTACGAGTTGAGGTATAATAAACTAAAGATAAGCCAAGTTGGTGCAATTGATACCAATTCATATGGATGAAAATCTACGGATGCTATAAAAAGGTAGGAAACGAAAAGCTCGTTGTCAGACATTCAGTAGTGTTTTAGATGGCGTTTCTGGAGGATGAGTTTAATTGCAGCGTGTATGGTAAAATCATCAATACAAGAATTCAGTACTGTGTGTTAAAAAGAGTGCACAAGTGCTCATATTTAAAGTGATCAATGAAAAAGCTGTCCCCTCCAAGAAGTAAGATTATGTTTACTAATATTTTAAGATAGCACAGTGGTAAGTAATGGTAATGATGCTTATAACCAACGGAGCACTACAATTGAACAAAAAGATTCTTGTGAGAAGAGCAAAAATGTTTGATAACTGTATCGAAACGATTGCTTAATTACTTCTCCGTAGAGATGCAGATATGTACTGAAAAATGAACACGGATATTTCAATAAATCAATGTGTTAGCTGTAATTTGAATGCCCCGAAATCAATAACAAAAACGCATCACACCATGGTTCCTTTCCTGTAAGCGTATAATTGTGCACGGTTCTTATACTTTTTAGTGAATGAGTAACCCCAGTTTTGCCTAAATGAGTGACATTTTACTTAATTGTGAGCTAGTCTCAGCGGCCATGTAGTGATGGTCATCGAATTTGAATTTAAAATTATCATGGGATATTTCTAAATTGAGCTACAATAGCAACCTGTTGATTTGCATATTTTTCATAGTAAAAACGCGTTGAATTAAAAAATAAATGTGAAAATTAAAATAAATGTTCAGCTAAATTCATAGAAGCATTAACATTTTATTATATTTATCATTTTAACGGGACTATAACTTTACCGATATTTTGGTGTTTTTAAATCATTTCTGAATTTAAATTTTACATTACAATAATAATCACGTGTTCGGGTATCATCCAAACCATTTGTACACCGAGATACAGCTCGTTTATGGTATATGTTTATTAGGGTGGGTTATTTGGCGATTTCAGGGCTGTTCTATCATTAAGCTTCATGAAATTTTAGCGATTTCAATGCCATTTTGGTATTTTAAAGTTCAGATTTGAAAGTTACCCAAGTAGCATTTCTTGTTTTATTGCACTCTATTAGTGGTTATTGAGATCAATTTCATAAAACCACCAATAAAATTAATAGCTCCAGCACAGCCTTTTAATAACCGCTATAAGATCGTCATACAGCTTAGTGGACCACTCTTGATAAGGTTTATAAAGCATGTTTGAGAATCACAATAAAGCTGTCTTAAAACCTTTTGTCAGGAAGCCTCATACTCTACAAAAGGTTCTCATAGCCTCTATAAGAGTAATATTGTATCCAAGCAGTTTTATTACGCTTTGGTGAAAATCAGTTATAAATCCAATTTAATTTGTATTGGCTTCAAAGCAACCGCCATAAATTAGCTTGTTGTTGTTCTGTTCTGCTGAAACTTTTTTTCCAAATGGAAATCTTAAGCGGTAAAAATAGGTTTGAGTGTTGGTGTCAAGATCACCATGCAATCAATTTTGTTTCATGGCGACATTAGTGAAAATCTTAAAGAAAATATATTACTTTTTAGAAGTTCCAAAACATATGCGCTTGAAATGTTATCGTGTATATTGAGATAATATGAGCGTTAAATAAATGCGCCTCCAAAATAATTCAAGTTAACAAAAATGATTGTTTCAGAAATCAAATGAATTTGATGGAATCACCTTAATTTTACAGAAAATAGATCTCAATACATAAATTCATACCAATGCACACTGGAAATCATTTCGGATCTCTTATTTAGCCATTATTTTATTGAAATTTCTTGGATTTTATTCCAAGGCTAATGGCATTTTCATAATGACAATATGGCGACAGAGGACAGCAGGCAAGAAAAACACCAAGCGCAATTTCTTAAAATGTCTAATGCTTACATTGCACACTGGGTCAGGAATGCAACCTAGCGGAGCAAAATTAATAACTCCGAAACGAAGCATTTCCGCGACTTGGTGTTTTCGGTAAAATTTCTCGTCATAATAAGGACCATCTATCGACATAAACAAATAGTTCAAAACTCTTCCGAAAAGATGGTGCCACATACATTTACCTTTATGAAAAGTTATGCGTGATTTCAACCTTTTTGCTCTAGGACTGTCACCATTCCATGTATTTCGACCAAGATTCGACCGTGTCACCCCATGTATATGCGAGCGAGAACGGAAGAATCATGGAGATTGCTGACGTTTTTCGTACGCACACTACGTCCATTTCTGACAAGTTGCACCTGAATGCTTATAATTGTTTTAAAATAACTGTTTCATGGCCAACTAGTTTTATTGCGCTTACTTATAAAGCAACGAAAAAATTTATTTTTTGGTTTTATAAGGGCAATTCATATTACTTTTTTGTATACTTCAAAGCAATCATAAAGCCTTTCATAAATGAAAATAGCATAAGAATCAGTTTGTTTTTTAATAAGCTTTATAGGGGTTTTGTAGATAGCTATAAGAATGTTTCATGACTTGCATTGTATATGACCGTGATAAAGCTGTAGGTAATGGTTGCAGCTGCAATAAAACCTTTATAAATTTTGAATAAAGCCAAACAGCTCTAAATTTGTTACTTGGGTACGGTAATTTCTGCTATTTAGTTTTTTGAGGATCATTTCATCGTTGCAAGATTATCAAGAGAGCGGACATTTTCAAGGTTATTGTATTGTGGTCGATAATTAAATTTTAAAGATTTTAAGGTGAAACATACATTTTTATAATTGTTTTAGGCACGTAGTGTTTTAAAGTTATTTTGATATTAGCTAGTCATATTTTTTCCCCTTGATTTGTTTTCCGTCGATCTTGTTTTCCGTGCTGAGCACCAATGCTACCGACGCCAGGGAGGCAGCTCCCACACCTGGACCCTACCTATCGACCCATCAACTCATGAACCGGGGACCAACGGCTTTACTTCCCTTCCGAAGGAAGGTGTGATCAGAGATGTTATGCCTCAGAAAATCCCGGTGGCACTGACTGGGATTGAACTCAGGCCCTTTTTGGGTGAGAGATAATCACGCTTACCGCTACACCACCGACACTGCTAATCCTGAGCTTTGAATCGCTGTTGACTCTCAGTTCACAGATTGATCATACCCGTGCAACTGCTTCTGCGTCCATATGCCATTGATGGTGAATTGTGCTGATGTTTCTGCGGCTGAAAATCTCCTAAATAGAGATAATAATAATAATAATTGTGCTGATGTAGCTATTGAAGGATATAATCTTGCACTTCTTACTGATAACACACATGCCGTTGTCGCCACGCCACGATACGCCAGATAATTTTGATATTATTTATATACTGCGGCAAGGCGGCATTTTAATATCATATCAAAGTGGATGCACTTCAACCGTATCGAAAATATGGTGTAATATTACTTGCCAAAAAGGACAAAATTCTATACAGAGCTGGAAAAAGGGCCTATCTGCTTTGATCGATCATCTTTATCGACTTTCACTTTTGATAACAGTTTGCGTGCTATTTTTGCAGGATATTGCACCCATTCAACACACATGGTCCGGGACCAACGGCTTTACTTCCCTTCCGGAGGAAGACGTGACTAGAGATTTTTATGCCTCTGAAAAATCTCACCGACCTCGGCTGGGATTGAACTCAAACTCATTGGGGTGAGAAAGCAGTCACGCTTACCACTACACCATGGGCGCTGGCTTATATCATGATGTGACATAGGCAAATTTTCAACAGTTATGGGTAGATTTTGTTCAAGCACATGTTGTTCCTTCGATTCCATTTTAAAAATTATGTTCGGATGTTAACAAAACTTAATTTTCGGACGTTATACAAACAATGAATTTTTGTTATCGATGTTGATTTCAAGAAGAGGAAAAATCTACTTCGACCTAATCGCCTTGAACGTGTCAAACAAACGTTTGGTAGGGTAGAGCGCTACTTCGTCGTAATCGCCCATTTCCGTTCTATCGGTCAGAAAAGGTCAATAATATCAATGATTTTACCGTGCACAAATCAATAATAGGTTTGATTCGATGCGTTAGTTTATTAGCTACAACATAAATCCTTGTAGAGTGCATTTTATGAATATTTACGCTCATTGGTCTCAAAACAAAAGAAGTCCCACTAGCGAATCCCCTTATTCTACGTTTATTCGTGGGACGAAGAAAATGTACCGGTATTTCAATGCGTTAGGATGGAATTGAAACTCGTAGGACGAATTAAGAATCAAGAAACAGTATTATTTTATACAGTATCTCAACAATTTGTGACTCTTTATCAAATCCAACGGTTTGTATGGAAAGGTGAATAAATTTAGAAGGCATCTTTGACAGAAATATTCAATTTTTTGTTAAAACCCGTTCAAAAAAGTGAGGTAAAGGTGCAGGTTGTGGTTAGTAGCACGTAAATTAGATCAAAAACCTTACGATGCTTCTATTCAATAGATGCAAGACGAAGTGTTGAAGAACGCAAAATAAGATCTCGAAAACAAAAGGCGCACTTGAAGTGAACAAAAAGTGCACGCAAATTCATTTTGCTTTCCGTTGGATAGGCCAAAGAGAATCCCAATGGCGTTTCAATGGCTAATAGGCCCAAGAATCCCCGTAAGTCAAGTTGAGCCGCCAGAAACAGTTTTGCATTTTCAACAATCAACGAATATTTCGTGACTCCTTATCAGAACTAACGGTACATATGAAAAGGTAAATACATTTCGAAGCCATCTGTAATAATAACATTCCGTTTGGTGCTAATCTACGCTAGATGCGCTACAGCGATGTGTCTTTTATTGTTTTTTTTTATGTTATCAAGTTTTGAGTTTTCGCCTAATACTCCTATGCGACTAGACTACCATGCGTTGTGACCATGCTGCAAACGCTAAAAATCGATGGAGACGCATGGTAGCCTAGAGTATTGAGCAAAACCCAAAACACGATAACTTCAAAAAAATTCAACTCGCAGAGTCGATGTTATAATAAGAGTTCCGCCAAGAGAAAATGTTGCGAACAAGCAGCACTGCTTGTGATTTATTTTTCGACAGAGTAAACGGCAACCAAATTTTTTGCGTTAGCATTGTATGACTTTAATTCAGAAGTGAAACATTTCATGTCAATAACGGAGCTTCTGGGAGGCAAAAACAATGATAGAACCTGAAAAATGTTCAAACAAGTGTTTGGTATAACTTATAAATACCACAATATACTAAATAACGCGAAGAAATGTTTTTCATCTAAAATTACTAAAATATTGTCAGTAATGAATGCAATACTTGTAGTTCACTGGCTGTTGGAACAATAATAATTATTTACTTTGCTTGTTTGGTACCCCACTTGAGAGTTCGATTGGTACTTCTGGCTTCACTCTTGGCGTGACTCTTATTATAACATTGACTCTAATAAAACGAAAAAAGAATCACATCCGTAATTTTTTTTATTGTGAAAAAAGTTTAAATTTTTAAAGAAAAATATAAACACATATTGCGGCCTCTATCAACAAACCATGAAAACCATAAAATCATAGAGAAAAAACCAAATACAATCAATAATTTTCTTAACAAAATCTCAGTTTTATTTTATCATTATATTTTTTATATAATATATTTTCAAAAACCTTTCATTTGATATTTTGATCTTTGGAATCGGCTCAGTGGTTCATTAGCTGCGAAAAAAAAAGTCGTTTGAAAATATATTCATATATATTGGACCACCAATACGGGTCTAATATTTTGCGATAAGAAACAAAACAACAAATTTTTACGAAATTCTGAGAACCGCTACATCATTTTTATGTGCAATGGCTGTATAGTATATCGATAAATAGGAAATATATGTATAGTATTTCGACAAATAGGAAATATGAAGCCTGGCTAAATTTTGCTGTAGATTACCTCTCACCCTAGCAGGCCTGGGTTCAATACCAGTAGGCGCCACCGGGATGTTCTGAGGCATAACATCTCTGATCACGCCTTCCTTCGGAGGGAAGTAAAGCCGTTAGTCCCCGGTTCATGAGTTGATGGGGGTCGCTAGGAAGAGTCCAGATGTGGGAGATGCTTCCCTGGCGTTGGTAGCAGTGGTGCTCAGCACGGAAAACAAGATCAACGGAAAACAAATCAAGGAAAAAAAAACAAAAATTTCCTGTGTCCATACCTTATTACGAAAACTGAATAAAATTAGCGTGATAGAACAAGACATAGCACTACAATCACCGAATTACAGTGTTTACTCGGCTGTCGACAAAAGCAGGCCACTCTCTATGTGTGCTACGCGATCGTCTGTTTACTCGGCAGCAACCATTGTGTGGTCCTCCTCATTGTTCTTCATCAGTAGTTCTTTCGGTCGATGCGTCGTCGGCTTTGGAAAGCAGCCGTTTCGTGATGAGTGTGTGAGTGCTGACCACGTTTTGCGTCCATTGCTGCAATGGACGCGCTCTGACCCTCGTTGGCGAACAACAATTTGCCACACAATGAAACTACTGGAAGCGGCTCCAGTTCTGATTGAGGAGGCTTTTTGGATAGCGGAAGATAAAGTGTTTATTGCGTTGTACCTTTTGACTATAGTTTTAAGATGTATTGAATCCTCGGCTCTGTTAAGTTAATTCGGTTGAGCCTTATCAAATAAATTAATAAACAAAAAAAAAATCACCGAATTAAATTCAACGGGATTAGAACTGACTGCCATCGGTAATCCATTATATTTTTCTTCATGTTAGAAAGGCTCGCCTGATTAAAATTTACGTTTATGGTAAAGGCTTTGCAAATTATCTTCGTTATGAACTATGTTTCCATTGTAACCATAAATATATGCATATGATGGGGCACTGAGAAAACTGGTGAAGATGTATTTTTTAACACCGAGAGATATTGATACGCTGTATTTACGGGCTAGTCATAAATCATGTAGGCACTTAAGAGGGGAATGGCGAGTGTGTATGGTTCATATAAATTAACAAAACAATGTTGGTATGAGTGTCTCTTCAAAAATGGCTACTTAGTGAATGGACAGCCCCCTATCAAAATACGCATAGAAGCTAGATCGTCTTGAGGATTATAATTTTAATTATTATTTTATTGCATCAAATTAATTTTCCATGTTAAATATTAAGAGCAAATTCAACTCTTAAAAATAACGTCATATCGGCTGCACCAAAAGATACACAATCTGCTACTGATAAACCAACAACGCACAAAGTTAAATTAATTGATAGCGTCAATATTGACAGTCTGCTTGTTGCTGCGGCCCAGATCAAACCGTTCCGGAACGGGTGGTCGGGTTCGCATGGGACTCATTTTACATATTTGACGGGAACATATTTTTGTTTGTGCGTGTTCGTAATCTTATAACACGACTTCAAGTAAATTGGATTTTAGAGGAATAAAGTGTGTAATACTGTGTGAAGAAAATCAATGAAAGTCAATAGAATAACAAATGAGTATATCGTTTACTAGAACCACCTAGAGCTGTATTTTCACAATTTATAAGCGCATTTCAACAAGCATGGAATATTACCTGGCAACAGCATCCAAGATATGATACATATTTGCCTTTCAATACACTATCTATGGATGTATTTTTCAGGTAATATTTACAAAAGCCCTCTGCTAATTTAGAGCGAGATCTCAGTTTCAACAATGTGTACGAGTTCAATCTTCGATGTGTAATCTCTCGGCAGTTTCTTTCTTGTCTAGCAAAAATTTCGAAGTAGTTAAGAAGTGATTACTCACTCGTGGAACACGGCGAGATACCACGTTATCGTGGCTTCCAATATACTTGTCGAGTCTGCTGTTCTCGTGACGTCACCGTGCCAAATTTAACCGAAATAATGAAGAATCGAAAAGGTATCCATTCCCTAAAAGATTTTTTATTGCTCTGAGCCTCGGAATATACGTATCCTGCATGTATTTGCACTTTACTGAAAACGATCCTTTCTTTCTCTCTTGTTTATTCCCTCCGCAGTTTACATCACGTCAGTAGACGAGGCCGCCAATCATCAGCCAGCAGCATCAGCATCACCGGTCCCGGTGGAACTATTGCCTCATTCGGCAGACGTTCAGCAGCAACCAATTCCTTCGATAGATCTAACCATGTCTTTGAACAAACATCAGCAGCTTGACCACACGGGCTATGGGTATGACCAGGAGGAGACACAGCAGATAAACGCGTCGCTGCCTGGCGTGTGTAATGGATTGGAAATACAACAGAGTGCTGAACACATTGACAAGTAATGGACAGAAAAAACGTATATACCTACTCACGTACCGACCTAGTGGCACGCAATATTGCCTCGAAATGATAAATTGACGTAAACGCCATTATGCTCATATTGTATTTTTAAACGTAGCACTAGAGGAGGTTTGCAAATTTTATCGATTAAAGAAGAATAAATTTACCCATTAAAAAAAGTTCGGATTGCCAATAGACTTAATCGTTGTTACGTCATTCTATCGTTTCATGACAGATAGTCGAGGGATGTGAAAGTATTTTTGAAAATAATTTCAAGTTGTATCGTAATTTTCATGTAGCTATAAATTTATGATATTTCAATCAAAGCACATATTACTTAAATCGCATTCCTCTTGAAATTCCCATTCAAACAGCTCAAGACACCCCTCGCCAAAACCACTTGCGCGGCGAACATCCGATTCCTCCAGTTCCGGATATGAGCTACTCATATGCACACACAAGCAGTTGATTAAGTTTTTCTCCATTTTCTCTACTCTTCCATGTTCTTTCACCGTTGGGATCTCATCGGTTTCGAATGTGTTTCTCTGGATGCCACATGTGACCCGCGTGTGTGGTTTTGGGCTGAACCCCACAGAAGCTCGGGTAAGTCTTTTTTCGCTAGAAATTGGCTCATTGTTTCACAGCCGTTGGCTCTGTTGGCAATATTCTTCCTGCTCTGGGGAGTTGCGTATTCGGTGCTTCCCAGGCAACTCACCGATCCGGACACACCGTTTATGAGGCTGTGGTTTCTCTTCATCGGCGCGCAAATCAGTGGCATTCTGGTTTCGCTGACTGGGCTGCCCGATATGCTGGGAATGCTGTTTTGGGGCGTGCTGTATACCAACGTTGGCTGGGCAGACTTCCAAGGATTGCAAAAGGTGGAAGTTTTTCTCAGGTAAGCATGGGGAAAACTAGCTGCTAAATATGAATTTCCACGATTGGAATTGATTACAGTTCTTACACCCCTACACGGTGAGATTTCTATACAACAAAGATAAATGAAACGTGGATGAACAGAAAATACCCGATTTTAATGATACATACTTTAAGAAGTCTTTTGATTCTTTCACAGATGATTTTTTAAATTGGTTGAGTCGTTTTGAGTTAATCATAAATGTTCAAAAGTGTAAGGCCAGCCGCCCATTGCACAGATGGCAATAGTATTAAGTTTGTGTCTATACTATCGAGTTAATCCAAAATGTTTCTTCATAATAATATTTCATACAAAGGGCATAAGTGATTTTGTAAACTAAAACGTCAATCACCGATTTCTCGCGAATAAAACCTCACTTTCTCAATCTCATTGTTGCCTAAAATTGCATGAAATCGGCGATTGACGTTTGTTTGAAAAAGCAATTACGCCCAATTCTCCCCACTTCGGAATTGTGAAAATTCATCATAAAAAAACTAATTTATTTTCCTGACAAAAATTTGTTTGAATTGTAATTTCTTCGACTAAGTTGTAGTAGGTACTGCTATGAAAAAATGATGAGAAGATCAAAATATTTCAAATAATTACTTGTGTATAGGGGTCAAAGTAACAAAACAGAACACAAGACAACTTCTCTCAAAGTAGTAAAGATTTGGTTTTAGTCAGACTGAAAAAAGGGAACAGGGCCATGTTGGCGTGATGTTGTATAAAGGCTGACTACACGCTACGATGCACATACCTAAAAGTCGGTAAAGAATACTTAGATATCGGTAAAAATTACCGATGATCGAAGAAAGTGCACATACCTAAATTATCGGTAATCATGGATTACCAATAATTAACGTTCTTCTTTCTTTTATTTAACGTCGGTCTCTGTTCCGCAATCTAGTGCCAATCACCGACGGACATCGATTGCCATCCATTGATGGCAATCGAATGTGCAGGAAGGCAGCTTCCACACCTGTGTAGGATATCACACCCATTCAACATACATGGGCCGGGACCAACGGCTTTACTTCCCTTCCGAAGGAAGACGTGACCAGAGATTTTTATGCCTCAGAAAAACCCCACCGACCTCGGCTGGGATTGAACCCAGACCCATTGGGGTGTTAGAAAGCAGTCACGCTTACCACTAAACCACCGGCACCGGCCAATAATTAACGTTAAAAATGACCTTATTTATGGTAAAAAATATCCTATTTCAAGTAAAAAGTAACGATTTTATTTAACGGTATTTAAAAAATACCGATAATTTTTACCTATAATTTTAGGTAATCGTAGCTTAGAGTGTAGGATTAAATTGGTACGCCCCTTGCGTGCCGCTAGCACGCCTCTAGTTTTGGGAATCGGAAATCTTTGACAGTGGTTTGTTTACACTTCTATAAAGAACAACTGGTGCAAGAAGTTTGATCAAAGTAGTTTATCGCGCTCGGAAATTACATCAAATGGAATTCGAAAGAAGAAAAAAATAGAAGGGTCTGTGCCTAGGAGCACGCTGGAGCACGAATGGTGGCTTAACGTAAGACTGCTAGTGGACGGAACAAATATGTTGATCATTTAGTTCATAACTATTTCCGTTTTTGAATTGGTGGTCCTGAAAAGTGCCGGTTGTTTTTCCAATGGTGGAAGTCGTCCTACTGACTTTTCAGATTTTTCAAATAAGAGGAATATATGTTTAACTCTGGATTGTATTTATTAATATCCATGAATAATCCTTTCTTCCTTTTGAGTAGGTACAAGCACTTAACCAAATATCAATTTTTCCCTTTTTTTATTTTATTATATTCGTTAATTTTGAACGGACTTCTGACGCTTCTGATCAGAAACAAAGAATATTCTATGCAATTCTACTAAACATCCAAATAAAAGTTATGTGTTGTGATAAAATAAATTAAAGTTGATAAAACATATGAATACCTATAATATAAAACATATTTCATCTGCCAAAAGATTAGATAAAGTTGAAATTTGTTTTGATTAGAAGAATGTGATAAAATTAAACATCGAGCATAACATTTTACAACGAA
Organism: Ochlerotatus camptorhynchus; assembly: GCF_037179485.1. Lineage (NCBI taxonomy): Eukaryota > Metazoa > Arthropoda > Insecta > Diptera > Culicidae > Ochlerotatus > Ochlerotatus camptorhynchus. The sequence continues at coordinate 3,938,286 of NW_027040741.1, forward strand.
TTTTTGAAAATGAAAAATAAGAATTAAATTTTATGAAGTATTATAAAATTTTAATGCTTATTTTTCATTTTCAAAAATTCTCGAGTAAAAAAGAAACAAATCAACTGACAAAGATTTCCGAAATGTCGGGCATACAAAATTAAAATTTTAAGAAATCATGATTGTTTCATTTTTTCAGTTTTGTCTCTCATTACTGAGACTTGATTTTTTGTATTTTTAGACTTTTAGAAAAGATAAAAATCATTAAAAAAAAACAAGATTCAGGATTACGAGGATTAATTTTTTAGAAAACAAGCTTAAGTTATTCTTCTTATTTCTGAACTTCAAATGAACTCAAAGTATATTTTCTACGATCCACAATAAGATCATACTATAGAATTTATACCGATTATTTTAAAGATTTTTGTCAGCCAGAAACGGATTAAAAAGATTTTTTACGGTGAAAATACAGATTGAAAATGAAACAATGTGGCTACACTGCGTCGTCTTTGTATTAATGCGATGCGCACTGTTACTCATACGTCATGTTCGACGCTTTTCCGTCCGTTGCTTGAAAGCAAATGACAAAGAAAACTTAGAATTTAAATGATCTTTATTTCTTGTATTTGTTTGGTTCACATGTATTTATTTTCAAGATGCGTCTTTTCAACTTTAGTACATTTGAAGTTTTAATTATTATTTACAGTTCCTAGTCCTATCAGGCCTATTTTAGAGTATGACCACCTTGGAGGGATTGCTTTGTGACGAAGAAAACGATTTGGCAGGCGTTTTTATTATCGCTGCTTTTCTCCTCCCTTCCTTTCATTGGTGAAATGGTGAGCGATCAACCGAGCATTGAGCTTGCTCATGTGAACATGCGCAATGTGTCGTTTGTTCGATTTGCGCTCTATCGTTGCGTCCGTGTTTGGGATTTTTCGTTACATGTCTAAATTTTAATTTTTTTTAAATGTTTCCGCCAATATAGAAATTAAAAACGTAGTCCTACGTCAAAAAAGTCCGGGTCGGTTTCAAGCTGGCTAAAATGTTAAAGATGCCGAAAACAACAGTTTTTCGAGTGTTCAAAACCTACAAGAAAACCCTGAGTGTGGAAAGAATCAATGGACCTACGAAATAATTGGAACCAGGGATCGTCAGCTACGCAGCAAGGTGTTGAGGTGCGTTAAAGCCAGCCCGGTCTTTCGATCCGAGATGTGGCCAGAAGGTACAACGCCAACTTTTAAACGGTGCGGAACATTCTTGTCAGGGAAGGAAAGAAGTCGTACAAAGCCAGTAAACATCTGAACCGGCACATGAAGCAGAATTCTTTGGTCAAAAAGCATGCAAGGCTCTTGTACGACCGTGTTTTGATGAAACACAAGGGCTGCACTTTGATCGATGACGAAACATACGTCAAACTCGATTTTAAGGAGCTTCCCGGTCAAAAAATTTACATAGCGGCTGGACGTGGGGATGTGCCGGGAAGATTCAAATTCGTGTTTGCCGACAAGTTCGCGAAGAAGGCTATGATTTGGCAAGCGAATTGCAGTTGTGGCCTGAAAACGGAACCATTCTTCACATCCTCGACCATGACATCGCAAGTTTACATCGAAGAATGCATGAAAAACGTCTGGCACACGCAAACATTGGTCAACTTTAAATTGGTGTAGAGGAAATGTATGCAATGTCGGCCTAAGTGTCCCTAATTCGGGCCCATACATAAATTCAGCAATCAACTAAATTTTCATTAGCAACCAAAAATATTCATTAGTACCGTCTCAATGACGTGTTCATCTAGATACGATTGATAAATAGCAGGTTTTTAGCGATGGGCCCAAACTTAGATCCATAGGCCAACATTAGAGCCATTTCCCCTATTTCTGTTAAAAATGCATAAAAAACCTGAAATGCTGAATTTGGAAGTTGAGTGGATATACAATGGTTGCTATGATGAGTGTTCACCGTTTGCTCTCCAGTTTTCAAAATGACGTCCAAGCAAGAGGAGCAGCGTATCAACATTTTGCTCGCGCAGCAAGAGAATCCGACGTTGGAAAAATTGCTGGATGTAGCCAAGTCGACCGTGACAAACGTTTTAAAAGTATTCGGGGAGCGTCTGTGGACCGCCAGAAAGCCTGGAAGCGGCGGCAATTGTAATCCGGACGTGGCAGCGACGACGAAGAAGGTGGTGGTGAAATATAAGCGGAATCCTAACCTCTGCATCCGGGATATCGCTGGCAAGCTCAATGTCCCCCATACACACTTAGATTTTTTCGCCGAGATGGGCACCACCGAGCAGCTCGGCATTTTATTTTGCTGGAAATTCAGCAAAAAATATGTTTGTTAGCTGAGATCTCGGCAAAATTCCCGTTTGTTAGCTGAATCTCGGCAAATTTTTCACTGAGATCCAGCAAAATAAAATGCCGAGCTGCTCGGTGGTGCCCATCTCGGCGAAAAAATCTAAGTGTGTACTACTATGCAGCGGGCCAAGAAACGAGCCGGGTTGTCGACGTTTAAGAAGGTGAAGGTGGCGAACCTAGATTACAAACGCGAACACGTCGGCAAAGCAGCGGTCCCGAAAGCTGTATACGAATCTGCTCACAAAGTTTGACTGTGTCGTAATGGACGACGAAACTTATGTGAAGGCGGATTTCAAGCAGCTTCCGGGACAGGAGTTTTTTTTACCGCATCAGGAAAAGGGAAGGTGGCTGAAATTTTCAAAACCATCAAACTATCGAAGTTCTCGAAAAAATATCTCGTCTGGCAGGCCATAGCACGTGTGGTCTAAAAAGCGGCATTTCCATTACTACGGGAACCATCAATCAAGAGATCTTCCAGGAGTGCTTGGAAAAGCGGCTGCTACCATTCCTAAAGCAACATAATAAACCTGTGCTGATCTGGCCTGTCTTGGCGACCTGCCACTATGGGAAAAAGGCAATCGGGTGGTACGATGCGAACAACGTGGTTGTGGTACCCAAAGACCACAACCATCCCAACAGCCCAGAACTCCGCCCTATCCAACGGTATTGGGCCTTGATCAAACGGAATCTAAAAAAAAAAAAAAAATAAGTCCATGGAAAACGAGCAGCAGTTTAAATCTAACTGGCGTTCGGTGGCGAATAAGGTCGATGAGACCACTGTGCATAATTTAATGGAAGGGGTTAAGCGGAAGGCACGGCAGTTCAGATTTGGCAAACCAAAAGAATAAACGAACATTTTATCCTTTAAATATATGAATTGAACTACCAAAAGAAACATAAGAAAAATTTTGTGATATGAATTTTGATTGCAAGAAAAGATTTTTTTTGTCGACCAATTTTTGCGCGTTCCAGTCTTTATTGTCGTTCATCCGCAAGCATAGGTGCAAAGTCATCTTTTGACCCGATTTGGCCAGCTGCCACTGCTCCAATGTGGTTTTGGAGTGGTATGCTGCCAACAAGATCGGTTTAGTCCCCAAGCTAATCAATCCTCCGAATTGCCCGGAATTTCGACCAATCGAAAAATACTGGGCAATTTCATTTCAGGACATCCAGCAAATGCGGGGAAAGGGATGAAATTCGCTGATACCGTGTCCGTTTCCACTGTACGGGCGTTGATGGGCTCCAACAAGAGGAAGGTTCGAGATTTCATTCGAACTGGAGAAATGAAACCATCTAATGCTGTAACTTTAAAGTTTTAACAAAAGTACTGTGAAGCAACCATTAATGGACTTTTAAAACTTATTGAATCAAGGGTTTGCTGATTATTCGTCAGTTCGCGTTCCATTGTATTGTATAAAATTGCTATTTTTAAGTGTATGCACTTGAAAACAACGCCATCCATCTCTCAGACTGATTGAAGGTTGTATCACCAGACAATACTTTCGAGCATCTTTTGTGCGACGCGCGTGTGTTTTTTTGCCATGCGGGCTTTAAGAGCAAATTGTGTCGTGTTCGACACATCAATTCTTCCGAAGCGATCGTGTATCTCAGATATTAAAAATTTCTTGGATAATGAGCTGCAGCTCGACATGTCACTGGTGAAAAGTATCCAGCCACATAATGTCAAGAACGTTGTGTATTTGGGTATGAAAAGTGACGTAGTGGCAGAAAGAATCGCTTCAGGAAGAAGATCTTGATTCCAATTTACGTCGAGAGCAGTGCGGTCGACGTGCGCTTGCATGATCTTCCGGACGACATGGATAATGTGGCTATCATTGATCATATGCGTCAGTATGGTGAAGTGATAGCCATTAGAAGCGAAGTCTGGAAAAGCTATTTTCCAGGCTTTAGTAATGGAGTACGCGTTGTCAAAATTAAGCTTACTCTCCCCATCCCATCGTACATAGCCGTCGACGACGAAATTACGATGGTATCCTACCATAATCAGGTAAAAACATGCCGTAATTGCGGGCGCAAATCCCATCCCAAACAACGTTGCTCTAAGGTGGCAACAGCAACTGCAAACGAGGACAATAATCCCCCAACTGATCAACAGAATAGAAGCATCAACAACAGTAACAGCGTGAACAGTCAAACAGTCAACAAACAACAATCAAGCGCAGCCAACAGTAAGCAGTGGCCCTCTCTTTCCAAACCAACACCTACTGCAGAGCAACAGCACAACAATAAAACTGAAACAAAACGCCAAAGATCGATCGACTCGGACACTACGAACAATGTAACGAAAAAATTGAACGCAAACGACTCCACCGAAAGCGATAGCAGCTTGATCCCAGTGGTGATATTTGTCCCTATATGCAGCGCCCTTATAGGATTCCAGATGTTTCACACATTGAAGATCCAGAAGAACGGTGTGCATTGATCGAGGAGAACAAGAGGAGGATTGATGCCGCCTATTTAGAGCAGCTAATGCACAAGGAAAAGAAAAAAGTGCTTCCTAATTAAAATAAATTGTCTATTTGTTCATAGCATTCGGCTCCGTTGAGTCTTATTGACATTTGAGCCTTATTAAAAAAAAACGTAAGAAAAAAAAAGTGTATGCACTTTTTCATAAAATTCATCGATAAACTCATTTATAAAAAATACTGCAAACAATTTGAATTCTTCATTCTGGGACCTCTTATGATTCTCATCTATTCGTAAATATACTAAAACCTATCACCTCACAGCAAATGAAGCATAATGAAATAAAAAAAAAAAAAAAAATTGCACATCCCACTTCTGACCGATGCTACTTCCTGAAACCTTTTCAACACATTCTTTTTCTTTGCAGAGAAATGGCCCTCGTCAACATAATGCTGCTGGCTGGTCTCGGTTTGGACTATGATTCCTTGAAGAAACTCTTTCGTTTCATAATGCAGCTTACCCTGATCCCGACGGTGGCCGAGGTGGTGGCAATCACCGTGCTGTCCAGATACCTGCTGGATTTACCATGGCTCTGGGGTGTACTGTTGGGGTAAGTACCTACGAAATAAGCGTTGTGGGAAATAAAAAAAAAATCATCCCTTTTTGTGATGCTGGTGGGTGGCCTTAATAGCAAACGAAGATGGACGGGGTGCTTGGTAAATAGGTTCTATTCGGATAAAATTCATTCCCCTTTGATGGATCTCAGCTGACCACCATCGGCCGGCAGCAGCCTAGCCACCAGCATGTGCGGAATAACCACCGAGGAGAAATCCTTTAATTTGGTTTTAAATGCGTTTTTTTTTGCGCTCGTTCGTGAAGGAAGAAGAAAAATAGTGATGAGAAACTTAATGGAAATAGCAATTGTGTTGAAAGCCACATTAAAAGAGGTTTCCGTTGCAGAAAATTGAAAAGAGAAAAAAATAAAATAGTTTTTGTCCAACTAGCAGGTCACTGAAAAAATTGACATAAGAAAGGTTTTTCCATCTCACCCTTTCCCGAAAAGGAATAGGAAGTAATGAAAAAAAAAACCTCCTGCTTTCGCCTTCGGTACTCTTGATTTTTGAAAGCTTCATAGTAGAATTTAAGGAATGGTATGTGCAAGACGTGAAAAAAAAACTTCAGCTTGACGATGCATTAAGTGCATTAAACAGATTGCACCGCTACTGGTGGGCGGAATGTTCATACTTTACTCTACTCCGCTGGAAATCAATTCGGGCTGCAATGTTAATGTTCGATTATGGTACCTAGGAAAGAAGGGTTTTGATGTAGAACTACGTATGTGTGGTGAAATAGTGTTGGGTTTTGAACGCTTGTAACATTGCCATTTAGAGATGAAAATAAAATCCAAATACGCCAATCGATAGGATATTACATTACAAATCTGCTGAATTAAATATTTTTTTTTTAATTTTCCATAAGAACATTTGAAAAATGTACAAATGATAATTTTATCTCTGTTTGCATCAGTCTTCACGAAATATAGACGGCGGTAAGCTTGAGTTTCAATCTCGTCAGTGCACGTTCATTGAGCGCGCGTGTTACCTTTCGAATTCAGGTGTACTCTGCACATCGAACGTGATACTTCGTACCTGAAGGCAAGGCAAGGCTTCTTATACGCCACATCTTTCAGAGTTATAACAGACGAGAGGTGAACATGCCATTCTGATACACTCAAAGTTCATGGTTCGAGCTTGAATTATTCCGTTTTTATAATTTTTTTTAAATGTCATCCATTCTTTCCAACGCCAACGCCTGTCTGCTGCACTCGAATACGAACGATGTTTTTAAACGCTGAAGCAAACGATGGGCGAACATAAACGTTGTTGAGGTGTGTGTATGAGAGAATGCTAATGTAATGCACATCAGTGCATTTGGTGAAGTGGTTGAGACTAGGGTACTGATGCACGGTCAATATCGGTGTCATTTTTTGATTTTGTTACTTAGGAATCCGATTTTGTCTGACAAACGGGACAAACATTTCAATTAAAATCGGTTCCTTGCTATGAAAACAAGACTGACCGTATCAAAACCGAATGCTTCATCATTTATCAATAGAACTGGAGTAAAACGATATGCAGAGGGAACTAAAAGTGGGGAGGGGCCTTACATGATAAGTATGGAAAGATGCGTAACATAAGGGGGGTTAACAATTTGAAAATATTGTGCACGACATATTTGAAACGTCCTCTATACTAAACGTCAACGTTCGTTCACTTCTTTTGTCAAGGTTTAGTAGAAATTTATTTATTGAATTATTTAATGAACCAAATTACCAAATTCATATAATTGTGAAACACTACATCAAATAACCAGTAGGAGAATTATTTATGGGATTTGTTGAAATTTACGTATGGCAGCTGATAGCTGATAGCGCATGATAGCTTCACAATAACAGTCGCTACCAGCAATAACTTTCTTCCAATAATAGATATTCGGATAAAAATTTGTTTTCCACCACGCTGAAAATGTACCGCGTTTGCCAGTCACACGAGCGCTTGATTACGAACGATGTTTTTCAAACACTGAAGCAAACGATGTTCGAACGTAAACATTGCACTCATGCTGGTGTGCAAGTTTATTTGCCTGAGTGCATGCTTGGCATGCACAGTTATACACACCAACTTCTCATTTGTTAATAGCTTTTCACTCAGATGTGGAAATTGATTGATTGATTTATCTTTATTTAGGAGGCTTTCACCCTGAGGCTGGTTCGCCTCCATAATGTGGAAATATAGTTTTGATTAAAGAAATTGATAGATTTGGATCATAGTTTACTTTAGACATACAAAGAGTAGGTAAATCTTATAATTTGAATCAACACCAATGAATTTTTACACTTAAAGTTCATTTCTCACTTCATTTTCACAACGCAAAATCAAATACAGTTTATTACTAGAATTAAAATCACATTTTTTAACCTATCTATAAGAAGCTCAAACTCTATTCTATCGACTGTATCAAACAGAACTATGTTTCGTCAACTCTGTGCAAAATTATTAGCAAATGAGCAGTTCGCGAGCAAAACTGTGTATGCCAAGCATGCCTGAGCTCATGCGTGAACATAGAGTGAATGCACAGGTAAGTGCAAAAGCCTGTTTGCACATCAGCTGCACTTTGAAGACTAGTTTTCATGAAATAAACGTTTTTCCTAAACCCAGTCGTCATAATCGAGTACTACAGTCAGGAATCCTTATTGCCGGGGAAACGGGGGCGTGAATAATAAACCGTTAATAAGGATACCCACAGCTTATGGGATTTCCACTAATAGGGGTGGTGGTGGATTATCTCGTTTGTTTCAATTTAAAGAGCTATACTGTCTTGCACAAAGTTGTTGTACTTGAATAGACCAACAAGCCTGTGTCATTGGATTTAGGTTTAATCGGGAACTACGCCACTAGCGCCTCTATTCACTTTTATGTTACTTATGACGGGCGCTGGATCATAGGTCCAACATATAATATTTCGTGATGCTGGCCATATAGAAAGTTACTGTCTTGAGCAAAGTTGTTCCAGTGACCAAGTCCTTTCGGATGGTGGCCATATTAGCTCAGCATACTCTCACTACTCAGCGCTAGTGTGCACATGAGGTTGCTATATAAGCTGTATCTCAAAATCCTGGGCATATAGAAGGTTACTGTCTTCGAATGGTCTTCTTCTTCTTCTTCGCATTTCAAGCTTATTGCATATCGCATATTAGCTTATTGCGTGCTCTCAACTTAGTGTTCATGCACTTCCACAGTTATTAATTGAGAGCTTTCGATGCCTGTACCATTTTTGCATTGGTATAATTGTATGGCAAGTCCAATCATACTTCTATGCCCAGGGAAGTCGAGAAATTTTCCAACCCGAAAAATTCCTAGACCGGACCGGGAATCGAACCCAGCCACCTCCAGCATGGTCTTGCTTTGTAGTTGCGCCTTTACTGACTGAGCTAAGGGAGGCTTCGAATGGTGGTTATATTATTTAAGAACTCTCTCACTAGTGTGCACATGAACTTCCTTAATAGGTTATGTATGGAAAGCTTGTCCATATAAGATGTTGCTGTGCAATGTGAGGACACGAAACGGAATAGGGAGAGGTTGTTAATCGATTTTGGACGCCATTTTAAAATCCAAGGTAACGGTCATCGATTCAGAAAAACTGTCAAATACCCTACAATATGGGTATTTTCGGAAAAGGGATGCCGTGTAGAGGTCGAAAATTGAAGCCAGACGCCATTTTGGAATCCAAGATGGCGGCCATCAGTTCAAGAAAAACTATCAAATACCCTACAATATGGGTATTGCGGATAGGGGATAACGTGTAGAGGCCAGAAATCAATGCCAGATGGCATTTTGGAATCCAAGATAGCGACCACCAGTTCAAGAAAAACTGTGAAATACTCTACAATATGGGTATTTTCGGATAGGGGACGACGTGTAGAGGCTGTAAATCTATGCCAGACGCCATTTTGTAATCCAAGATGGTAACAATCGGTTCGAGAAAAACTGTCAAATACTATAAAATATAGGTATTTCCGGAAAGGGAACGACGTGTAGAGTCCAGAAATCGATGCCTTTTGATCGTTGGTTAAATAAGAAATTGAAAGTGTTCAGTATTGCCTTAACCAAGTGTTCACCTGAGATGAAACAAAACTATTTCACAAAAAAAAAAAAAAAAAATGCTTCAAAGATCTTATGTCTCAGAGCATCAGAAAACAATGCAAGGACCGAAAGGGGACAAATAAGGGTTTTTCTCTAAAGCGAAATTTACAGGAAGCAAATCTTCCTGGGCATTATCGTGTCAACAAGAAAGGTTGGATGACCCGAGAATTATTTGAGGACTGGATAAACGACTGCCTCTCACCACAGTTGGAGGAGTTTTGTGCAGCCAAGAACGTTAGTTTCAAGGCTTTGCTGCTTCTTGATAACGCTCCGTTGCATCCTCCCACCATAAGCAATACCAACATAATGCTTCTATACATGCCACCAAAAATCCCGTCTTTGATTCAACCCTTTGATCGCGGCAACATAAAAAATTTCAAGCTGAAGTATGTCAAGAGAAGCTACAGTTTTATTCTGGAAACAGCCGAGAATGAAGGCCTTTCACTAGCGGATACACGAAAGTAGTTCAGCATCAAGAACTGTTTCGACTGCTTGGATGTGGTTCTAAAGCACCTAAAACAAAGCACGTTGGTAAACTGCTTGAAGGAAATTCTTCCGTCGTATTTCGCGAATTCACAATGCAATGAAGACGACAACGAGAATTTGCAGATCATGTCCGAAATTCAACAAATTCACGGAAAGTTTGGTGCACCGGGGATAAGAAACATGGTGAAATCAACGAAATCATAAGAGATACACCGGCTACAGCAGATGAAATTGTTAGCGAACTGAACCCATCTATATTGAATTCTGGATTATATTTTCATCCCACCACGGCAGAAATCGAGTTCAAAATAAATCAGCTCTCCGAGTTCTAAAGCATCTGCACATTGGACATTAATGTCGAACAGAGTGCAAAAATCCAAGATATGCTAAGGGAAGTCGGAACGTTGTCATCTTGCTCAATGATACGTTATAAACATTATACAAATCATACGCAATATGCTTGGTAAGCATTATTCAGGAAAATTAATGCGAGGCAAGATTTTGAGCTCCAAAGTACCCTAACACACTAAACACTAAATGTCCCTTTGAAAGCCAATTGCCACCATTTTGGATCGCAAAATGGTGGCAGACATCGACTTTGGCCTATACACGTCATCCCCATTAATAGTTTACGTTAAAGCAAAGGCCGTCATCTTCAATTTCAAAATGGCGTTTGGCATCGATATCTGATCTCTAAACGTCGTTCCCTATCCAAAATCAATACCCATATTTTGGAATTTAACAGTTTTTATTGAACCGATGGCCGCCAGCTTTGATTCCAAAATGGCGACTTGAATTGATATCCAGCCTCTACACGTCATCATCTCTCCGAAAATACCCTTATTGTAGAGTATTTGACTGTTTTCTTGAACCGATGGCCGCCATCTTGGATTCCGAAATGGCGTCTGGCATCGATTTTCAGCCTCTCACGTCGTTCCTTTTCCAAAATACCCATATTGTAGGGTATTTTACAGTTTTTTCTTGAATCGATGACCGACATCTTGGATTTTAAAATGGCGTCTGAAATCGATTTAGAGCCTCTCCCTATTCTGTTTTGTGTCCTCACATTGCGCAGCAACATCTTATATGGACATAACATCTTTCTCAAAGAGCAGGAAGGTTTAGGATGTTCGCAGATGACGCCTCCATCATCTATAAGGGTCGAGTGATCCGTGCTCTGGCGAGTAAACTACAATCAGGCCTGGATGTTCTGTCCGACTCTTTCAAGAGCTGGAAGATTTGTATCAATGCAGCTAAAACACAAACCATTCTGTTTCCGCACTCGAATTCACCTCGGCTTGTTCCGCCTGCTAACGTCAAGATCCATGTTGATAGCACTCCCATTGAATGGTCAACCCAAGTAACAATTTTGGTTTTATAAGGGTTCTGTAGACCGTGATTTAGACTTGTAGCATGCTTTAAAACCACTATGTTACTTGGGAAGTGAAATAGTCAACTTTGGTCTCACCCTCGATAGCAAATTGCTATTCCGATCCCATGTGGACAAGACATCCACCAAGTGTAACATCTTGATCAGGTCGCTCTACCTTCTGATAAACAGGAAGTCCACCCTGTCCCTCAAAAACAAGCTTGTTGTTCACAAGCAGATCATTCTGCCGACTATTGAGTATGGTATGCCAATCTGGGAGAGCTGTGCTGAGTTCCACCACCTAAAGCTTCAGAGGATCCAAAACAAGATCCTCAGAATGATCCTTAACAGTCCACCGCGAACTCGTAATTCTGAGATTCACCAGATCTTCAAACACTGGTCTTCAAACACTCGAGGAGCGAAAAACTTCCACGCTGGAACGGTTCAGAGTCACCTGTCTGCGATCAAACCACCAGATCATTCGTGATTTGGCAACCTAGTTCAAGTAGTTAAGTAGGCTCCTGAGCTCAAGTAGATAGGTTATCATTTTTTTTTTTTTAATTCAAAGAAAACAAGCCCTTAAAAGGGTTTCCTGTAAATTAACCATTTAATTCGAGTAGTTTAAAATGATGTTTCCTACCACTCGAACTTTGAAATAACACAATATTTTGAAGGGGTTTCTTCTCGAACCACGAGAAAAGTAGCCAAAAGTAGTGTGTTTCATAGTAAAAAAGTAATTTGTTGGCCCAATTCTGTGAAATCGCTGGTAGAAAGTCACGGTAAAACTGTTTGACAAAGTGGTCCATTAGCGCTAAACTCAATCATCACATTAGAATAACCAATAAACTAGAACAAAGATGAAGAGCCAAACCAATTGAAATGTTAAACCAAATGTTGAACAGAAAAAAAAAACCACAATATAAACGTAAATTTTACTACTACGTGTCTCTGCTCATTACCGCTTCGGACGGCGTGGCACTTGGTTGTGCAGCAAGCAGGAGCAAGTCGGCGGGTAAAAGTGGATCACGACGTGATCACCTTCTCACAACCAGCGATGGGCTGGAATAATACTTGGTTCCCGTTTAACTAAAATGAAACGTGGAAAAGTTATATGTGTAAAACACCCTCCACCCCCTATAACGACAACCCAAAAAAAGACAGGGACTTTGACGATCACGATGATCAGGAGGGACAAATATCATCAACATCATCCAACGGAACAACAACATCAAACGGCCCTTTTAAAGGCCACACATAAAATTGAAAGAGTTGATATTAAAATTTAATTGCATATAATGGAATTCAAACAGTTCTTTCAACGCCAAAATATATAACGGTTTGTTTAGGCCCCACATTTGAATTTTCATAATTTATTAAATTCCCGGGAAAAACGGCGCCGGTAGTGTAGTGGTAAGCGTGATTACCTCTCACCCCAGCAGGCCTGGGTTCACTCCCAGTCGGCGCCGCCGGGATGTTCTGAGGCATAACATCTCTGATCACGCCTTCCTTCGGATGGGAAGTAAAGCCGTTGGTCCTCGGTTCATGAGTTGATGGGTCGATAGGCAGGGTCCAGGTGTGGGAGCTGCCTTCCTGGCACGTCGGTAGCATTGGTGCTCAGCACGGAAAACAAGATCGACGTTAAAAACAAACCAAAGGAGAGTAAATTCCCGGAAAAATATTGAACCAACATCTCTATCAAATTATCAAATATTGTTTTTATGTGTCCCACATAATAATTGTTGCAATGTTAGCAACAAATGATATCTATGTGTCGGACACATACTTAATATGTGTACATATGAAAACCATGCGCGACCACACATACTATTCATTTGACGTATACATTTCATGTGTACTTCTGAGTGGATTCTGTTTATGTGTGGTCAAATGAATTTCACATGGAAATTTGCCAATAAAAATGTGTAAATTGTTTTGAGTGAACCATAACCGAAACATTGAAATACTTGAAAAATTTAAGATAAAGTATAATAGTCAAAAATGCATGACATACATCAATTTTTTATTTATTTTTGCCTAAAATCGTTCTTTGACCATACACTATGCTTTGTACATTTAGTCACGAGTATTGGCACCGGAAGTATTCGATCCTGTCGTTTAAATTCCTTCATTTATTTTTTTTGTTTGTTATCAAATTCCTCTCGTTCCAGTTTGGTGGTAACAGCAATTTCACCGAACGTTGTCGTCACCGTGCTGCTGCGCCTGAAGGAAGAGCGTCTTGGCATGAATAAAGGAATTCACACATTAATCATCGCTATGACAAGCTGTAATGATGTTCTAGCAATTTTCCTATTTGGCGTCATTTTGGGGGTGATATTCTCCACTGGTGAGTACAGAAAGTAGAGTAGGTACACTGAAGCGATGCAACAGCGAATTCTTTGTGAGCAGGAATGCCAAGCCCCTAGTTTTGAGAAAATATGTTCACGGTTTTACTGCAGCGAATTGAGGCAAGGTTAAAATTGATATTTTTCCCGGAATGATGGCAGTCCTGGACTTGCCATAGCAAGACGCACTCCGTGTCAAAGACGTTATTGCTTCCGTAGTACGTGCTGGTTTTCACAGCATGGTATCTGCACCTGCTACCTACCCCGGGAGCAAAGAAGAGAATTTGGAAAGTTGCATACTATCTGAAACCATAGTGAATATTGCACCCTTTACCCAAACATATGTACATTGTTCTTCTTCTCCGTCGTACAGGTAACCTCACGAGTCAAATCCTCCAGGGGCCAATCGGTATCGTAATTGGTCTAGTGTTTGGCGGTGCATGCGGTGCCGGGTTACTCTACATGCCATCCTATCAAGCGGTATGATATTATATACATTCATACGTACACTTTACACGCCACATCTTAATTTGACCTCTCATAAGACAAGAACGGGGAAATTTCTCCTCTTACTTGTCTACCTACAAGCTAGTCTTGCTGTGTGGGAGCCCTAAGCGCACTCACCGGGGTGCTGTGTCGTACATCACGCTAGTCCTTATTAAAATTTTAATTATTCAAACAGAAATACTCCAACGGCTTGCGCTTCTCGATGACGATTCTCGCCGGAACACTGTCGGTCGTTGGGAGCAAACTGATTGGGTATCCCTCAGCGGGGGCCCTAGGGTGCATCGTGACGGCTTTTGTCGCTGGAACGGGTTGGAAGAAGCGCATCGATTACGACACCAACGAAGTTGGAATGTACTTAGATTTGCTGTGGAAATTCTTGAAACCGGTTTCATTCTCACTGATTGGAAAGGAAGTCAACTTTTCGGTACTGGAAGGTAATACGGTGCTATATGGAGCAATAACTCTGTTAGTTGCTGTATTGGTAAGTGTTCTTCATTACAATTGTTAATAAATAATTTTCTTATTTCAACTCTATATTTTAGTTTCGGCTGATTTTTTCGTACTGTTCAACGCTTGGTAGTGACCTGAACTGGAAGGAGAAAGCCTACGTCACACTGTCTGGCTTCCCAAAAGCTACTGTACAAGCGGCTCTTGGTCCCGCTGCCCTGGATCTGGCACGTAGTTTAAATGCAACAGACGATCTACCTCGTGCTCAAACGGTTCTTATTGTAACGGTTCTTGCAATTATTTTCACAGCTCCTTTGGGCGCTCTTCTCATGATCAAACTAGCTCCAAGGTGGTTAAGGAAAGGTGTGCCTGAAGGTAATGGTATCTGACAGAACGATAGCAACTATTGTACTTAGCAGAAATGTATTGGCTTAATCTTAAATCACACTCAACGGGTAACATTGTACTTTATGACAAATTTTGTGCGTGATCTATGCAAGAAAAGTATAATCTCAATAGCATCGGAGCTTCTATTTCACAACTGATTCCGAACGCCTGTACGAAAGTGGAAATTTCCACCACCATTTCACACAAGTTGCGCATATCACAAAAGTTCAAACTCAAAGAAACAACCAAAACAACACCCAAAACGGATGAAACAGGCGTTCTCCGGTTGTTGCTGCGAAAATGTTCTCGAATCTGCATCCGGTAAGAGAGGATATTGCTGGTCAGAAAATAATAAATAATGCTAGTTTATATCCTGCCCAAATACCGGCACAAATTCCTTCCCCTCTGGGTGCAAAACTCTCTCCAAAAATGGCAAACAATGGAAGAAAGCATACGTAACTTTGAAGGGTGTTGATGCTCAGCTTGCTATCAAAACTTTCTAGCCAAAACCAATTTGTGGCAATATGTGAAATAGTTTAAACATTTTTGGTGTGTGGACTGGAAACCGTGTAATGGCGTATGATTGAAATTACTTGAAGCTAGTTTTTAACCAGTGCCACAAATGTGATTTTAAGTTAACAGTGTATTTATGTTTTAACTTTTTTACTATTTTTAGGATAACATGTTTATATGACATTTTCCAGGAAATCACTTGCCAAAAGGTTGGATGGTGCTCTTTATTAACGAGACTTTCAGCCAAAGGCCTTGCCAGAAGGTCATTCGCCAGAACCAATTTGCCAGAAAACCATTCTAATAAGAACAGAAGGAACAGAAAAACTTATTTTCTCGCCTTAAAATTATGAAATGCTGGAAAAATAATAATTTATCAATAAATTATCAATTTTTCTTAGCTTTAAGCGGCTTTTTCACCTCTAGAGCTCGTATTGCAACATTATTTAAGGTAACTTGTTTAAAAAAATCACGAAAAAATCAACTACCCATTCAGCATGACCCCAAAATAGAAAAATTGAAAATCGCATTAAAACAGATTTGAGCATGCATGAATTTTTTGATATGTTTCCATTCATATGGCTCTGCAAAAGAAAGGTATGTGGAATATTTTGAATATTATGAGAATGTACAAACATAAAAATTGTTTAAATCAGGGAGAAAGCTGGCTACCATTGTTGAAAAAATGTGTTTTGTTTGCCTTCCGGACATTTCAGAGCAGAATATTTGATGGGTAGATTGGAATTTTGAGAAATGACCTGAGAATGAAAATACTGCAAATATTTGCAAATCTGCGATGTATCGATGTTTTACGCAACGATGAATATTCAATTTTTTGCATCGTGTTTTGGATATGCACATGCTATAATTTTTTTTACTGACCTGATACATGCATAGAAGCTGACCAAAACATGTTCAAGTAATTCAGATGCAAATTACTTGAGATATTAGAAATTCTGCAATGCACGGCTGCAGTTTTACAATAATCAGTTCCGCTATAGCAATATGGCCACTATCTTGAATTCATTTATTTTTTTTTACCAGTAATGCGTTGTATGCACAATGATTAAGCCTTCATAAACTATTAATTTAAAATAAATCTATGAATTGGAGGCGAACCAGCCCAAGGCTGAAAGCCTCCTTAATAAAGCTAAATAATAATAATAATAAATCTATGAAAATTGATATACTAGTCTTAAATGAGTTCTCTATCAGGTTTATGGGTAGTTCAAAATTAAAAACTAAAAAGTAACGTTGTCAGCAACCAACAAACACTTTTTGCATGAATGTTTGCAAAAAGAGTGATGAGGGGCCAATTAATATACGCACACATACACATCAGGGGCTCAGCTGTCAACTTCCAGTCAGGTCAATAGGTTGCGGATGATTGAACGGCCTGCAATGGGTTAGTTGCGAATATTCAATAATCAACCCCGGATAAGCAGCGGGAGCCTGCCTATTCTGGGAAGTTGGGTAATGGCGTGGCGTCCCGGTAAAACCATAGCAGGCCTCCGGATACGTTCAAAACTTGTCGCCAAATTTGGTGGGTAGTAGGCTCAGATGTAATATTCCTGACTTACTCTGAACACGATTCCCATGAAGGATCGTGTCTGGCCTCCCTGCTTGCATAGATAACCATGAGCCCAAGATAGGCGACTACATACAATGAGTGGATATAGCGGTCCGGAGGGTGGACCCAACAGAATGGAGAAAATTGAAAAAAGTAACAAAAATTAAGAAAATAAAAAATAAAATAAAATATGAAGGACGACGGCAAGACGCTAGACAGTTAAAACTAAAGAGCGGACGTGCACGCAAGGAGCACAATGTTGCAAGGAGAGCAGTAAGCATGCTTGGCATACACAGTTGTACACACCAACTGCTCATTTGCTAATAACTTCGCACACAATTGACGTAACATAGTTCTTTTTGAAGCAATAGATAGAATAGAGTTTAAGCTTGTTATTGATACGTAAAAACAAGTAGATTTTAATTCTAGTAATAAAGTGTATTTGTTTTTGTGTTGTAAAAATGAAGTGAGAAATGCTCGCTGCACATCTCGTATTTTAAGTGTAAAAATTCATTGGTGTTGATTCAAATGTTAAGATTTACCTACTGTTTGCATATCTATAGTAAACTATGATCCTAATCTATCAATTACTTTAAAGAAAAACGAATTTCAACACCTGAGTGAAAAGTTATTAACAAATGAGCAGTTGGTGTGTACAACTGTGTATGCCAAGCATGGCAGTAAGTACTCCAAGGAGAGATAGCTTTTGTACTAAGCCATTTGTTCACACCGAAATTCAGCAGTGGCACAGCCCAAGAAGAACTGCAGCTTGAGAGAACCAAAACTCAGCCTGAACTTAAAAAGGATAAGAACAACGTCCACACTAGGATCAATGTTCAAATCAAATTCGTCATAACTGCTGCCGAACGGGAACAGAATACACTGATAACGAGAGCCGAGACTGGTCAAGGATAAGGCAACGACTGAAGCACAGGAGACGCCGAAGGGATCCCGAAATCCACGCTCGGAAAAAAGAAAACGGGAAACACTAGGAGATTTTTTATGAGATTTCAAACTTGGAAACATTTAATGGCCCTGGAATTTTCAAGGCTCTAAGCTTGAAAATTATTTTTAATCCGGTATATTGAAATTATTTCTTAGTGCTTGGAATGTTTCCTAATTTTCCATGTACGAAATTTGTTTTTTGACGTAGGACTACGTCTTTGATTTCTATATGGGGGTACACTTTGTGAAAACCGAAAATGGAACATGTAACAAATTAAGAAAGATTTTGAACGTTAATAACTCAGCTACCCCTGGTCCAATTTCAATAATTTTATCACCAATCGATCAGAAATATGGCTACGCATTGATAACAATGCTTCCGAATGTTGATTTTCAACAAGAAACTATTGAAAAACTGGTAAATGTTCAGCATTGTCCAAAAGCGTCGAATTAACTAACAAATCCACCAATTACCTACATGCATATGCTGCTTCCCCAGCACAGTCGTCAGAGAGTAGTAAGTAGACGAAACAAGTCGAAGTGGCATTCGCCTCCGATCCTCAGGCGCGTGCGAATAGGGAGGATGGAATTGCGTAATATTTTACACACTCATCGCCATGTTCAGAACCAAACGCAAATTCTTCGAGATAACCACCATCCGTCGTCTGGCTCGCCGTGGCGGTGTCTGACGTATCTCCGGTTTGATTTACGAGGTGTGCTGAAGGTGTTCCTGAAAAATGAGATCTGTGATGCTGTTACCTACACTAAACACGCCAAGCGTAAGCGGCCATGGATGTCATCTACGTTTTTGAAGTGACAGAGACGCACTCTGTTTGGTTTCAGAGGTTAAATCATCACCAACATTGAAAACAAAACGGCTCTTTTCAGGGCCACCAAGCTTATTACAGTAAAGAGTAGGAATAGAATTCATCTGCCTGTTTGTCCATATTCAGAACCACCGACCACACAAAATGCTCATGTGATCAAACTGGAAGCAGGGATACAAATTGTTTTGATCAACCTTGATCAACTTTGAATCGCCACGGCCGGATATTTTCGATGGAAGAAGCAACAATCTAGCATCTAATTCGACGAAGACGGCAGGAAACATTTCTGGATCAACAATAGAATAGGGCCCATCAGCATTTGTAAACAAACCGTTCCAAAGCCTCACAAATCGAAGGCCACTCACACAAACCAACACCAACATCTTGTAGGTAGAAGTTTCCCCTATCCGATGATGGTGTTGGTTTGTGTGGGTGGCCTTCGTTTTGTGAGTAAAGGGCTTTGGAACGGTTTGTTTACAAATGCTGATGGGCTCTTTTCTATTGTTGATCCAGATTTGTGAAGCCGAGTTATTTACGAAAGAGAGTGTCGATGAAGAGAATCGATCAATGTAGATAGGACCTATTGAAAAGTGACGCGAGATTTGTTTTCCGTACTGAGCTCCAATGCTACCGACGCCAGGGAGGCAGCTCCCAGAGATGTTATGCCTTAGAACATGCCGATGGCGCCGACTGAGATTGGACCCAGGCCTGCTGGGGTGAGAGGTAATTACGCTAACCACCAGCGCCGATATCTATCACGGCGAATGAGAACGACCCAAATTTGAGTTTAGTTATTTCAGAAATAAGTGCAGGAACTCAGCGATGAGTAAATATTCCTCATGTTTTCCCAGGTTTTTCCAGGATTTTCCAGGGAAAAATTCCCGAATTTGAGAAAAGTAAAGATTGGATTCACTCAGTCTATTGGTACTACTCCGAGACTGAATAAAATTTTCGTCAATTTCCTCATTTTCTGGCAGATTTTTTAGGTTTTCCACAGGAAATCATGAGACAAATTTACTCATCGCTGAGTTCCTACACTTTTGGCGATTATGAGTGAACTAAACTCAAATTTGGGGCGTTCTCATTCACCGTGTACGCATAAAAAAAATAGCCAGTGTTGCTACTTGATAGCAAACTACTCATAATGGGAGGAGTCTTTGTAGCTTTTATACCACTTGGTTGCACATCATTCTGCTTTAACCTAAAAAGATATAAAGCAGCGCTGCTGCCTGGTATCAGCTCATTTTCGCTTCGGACGGCGTGGTGAGCAATAGTAGCAGTAGGTCGTGGCAAAGGAGGTGCCAATCGTCATCGCAAATTCTTCGAGATAACCACCATCCGTCGTCTGGCTCGCCGTCGCAGTGTCTGACGTATCTCCGGTCTGAACTACGAGGTGTGCTGAAGGTGTTCGTGGAAAATGAGGTCCGTGATGCTGTCACCTACACTAAACACGCCAAGCGTAAGTGGCCATGGATGTCCTCTTCAA
Source organism: Ochlerotatus camptorhynchus (assembly GCF_037179485.1). NCBI lineage: Eukaryota > Metazoa > Arthropoda > Insecta > Diptera > Culicidae > Ochlerotatus > Ochlerotatus camptorhynchus. Next base: position 3,958,625 of record NW_027040741.1, read on the forward strand.
TAAAACGGCCCTTTACAGGGCCATCAAGCTTACATCAGTAAAGAGTTGGAATAGAATTTATGTATGCTTGTTTGTCCATATTCAGAACCACAATCCCCCAGCGACCACACAAACTTGGAAGCAGGGGTGCAAGTGATTTTGATTGATTCAGGAGGGTGGCCATTAAACCGGGAAATCCGGGAATACTGGGAAATATCCGGGAATTTGGAAAGTAACCGGGAAAACCGGGAAAAACCCGTGAATTCTGCAAGAGAACCGGGAAAATAAATTAACCATATCATAGGAACAAATTTTTACATCAGAATTTCAGAATAAACCATTAAAACAGAGTGATCCTTTAGCAAATGAATGTCTTGCTCTATTTGTTGCATAATTTTCTTCAGTATACCGTCTTATTGTTTTTAGAATTTAATCACTCAGCAATATTGCAAATTGATTTTTGTCGTTTCAATTTCAGATGTAAAGTGCATGGTCCTCTAAAGAAAATATTGAAGATGCTGGAGTTTGGAAACAAATATTTGTAAAAACCGAAACTGAATTATTCTTTTCCGGGGTTTTAATTTTTCTTTGTTAAAATTTCTCATGATAATTCCAGAATTAACTTGGAATTCTGCTCTGAATTATCTTGAAATTGTTCTGAAATAAACCAGAAAACACTCCGCGTAATAATTACCGTTGAATTCTTTTAGGAATTTTCTTCCAACCCCTTCGAAGAATTTATTGGAATCCTTCATATAATTCCCGTTCCCGCCTATCCGGAGACTTTGATTCCTTTAAAAATCTTTTCAAACATTTCTTTTAACTCTATTCAAAACAAAAGAAATCTTTCGAAAATTAATTTATAAATCCCTTGGAGTATTTTAAAGAATTTCTTTCTAATTATCAGCAAATTTTTTGGAATCAATTTTGTTTGGGTTATGTGATGAATCATTCGCACTAGGGTTGAAATTATTGCCAGAACATTTTAAGAACTCTGTGTTTTGTTGCATTCCGACCATAATTCTCTTGGAATTCTTCTTAAAATTCATCTGTCATGTTCCTCACGATGCCCATACAAATCTCATCAGAACCACGTAGGAATTTTCTGCAATGTTTTATTTTTATTTTCACAATTCTTTTTTAAATCTACTAAAATTACCTAACAGTTTAATTTAGAACTTGAATTCTTCTCCAAAGAAATCCTTCCAAATTCATCTAACAATTTCTATGGATTTCATGTAAGAATAATTCTGGAAATCTGCTCTTCTCCTTCGAAAACTGTGTGGGAATCCTTCTCAATATTTGTTTTTAATCAACACTTTGAATTCTTTTAAATTTTACTAAAAATTCCAGGGTTTGTCCGCCAGATTCTACAGATTGCTATGTAATTTGTTATTACCCTTAAAATGCTTCCAAGTCTCAGAGCGTGACAATTATGACTCCACGACTCATAAGTATGATGTTTTTTTTTTATAAATCTGTGATCTTGAAAAAAATTCAAAATTTCACATTTTAATTATTGTTTCTCCAAATCTTGCATCACGAAGCATGTTATTAATCACAAATTTTGAAGAAACGTTTAGTTTCAGACTCTACACAAATTGCAAAGCTCCAGAATCTTGGGAACCTTCTTAAATCACATTTTTTTTATCCTATCAGTAAATTTTGTTTTTTTTTGTTGCATATTAACAACCGGGAATTTTTAAGATTTAAAACGGGAAAGCCGGAAAAAAAACCGGGATTTTCAAAATGAAAAATTCACTGGCCACCCTGTTGATTCTCGTAATCAACTTCCTTTTTTTGAAAAAGATTATTACAAATTTGGATCGCCTACAATTCAAAACCGAAAAGAGTTGAGATAATAGATATTTATTTGATCAATTAAAAGAACTTAATGCTCTTTACATTTATTCCGTCCACTAGCGGTCCTACGTCAAGCTTCCGTTTGTGCCCCTAGGCACAGACCCTTCTACTTTTTAATCTACAATGCGTATTAGGTCTGAATACATTTTTTTTTAATCTAAGATTTCACAAAGTTTCTTGATGAAAAAATAAAAAAAAAATGATTCTTTTATTTGTCATTTGCTTTTCTACATATTGAGAACAAGTTTTCTCTTCGATTTCAATTGAGCTGTGGTATTTTTTTTTGTCTCGATAGCTACCTGTCTTCGAATCAATAATGCTTTCTTCACAATAACTAGCATGTCATCCTCCGGACAGTTTCAAAATTGCTAACCCTTGGGTAAATTTTGCCGCGGTGTCCTGAAATCATAATTTTACTCCATTAAACTGGTAGGCCATAAACAACTTTTGCTGTCGACTGGCCGGAGGCGGCCTTTAGAAGCGCAAAAGTTTTCAACTTCCATCACCACGCTTCTGAAAGATTTCCTCCACCGTAGTGGGTCGTTTAGCTGTTTGTTCCAAAGAAATGCACTAGCCTGTGGGCTTTTCGGTTGAACATCCGAAAAGTTTTTCGGTGCTGGATGGACCGGGAGATTGAGCGCTTGGGAAAAAGTTTTTTCCTCCTTTTCGTGCCACCTGACAATCGAGCATTTTTCTCAGTTCAACGGAACTGACCGGAAACCGTGGGTGACAAGTGTGACTGCGCCGCGTGGAAACTTTACTTATTTTTCATATTTTATCGTAACTGCAGTTGATTTGCTGGGCCAATTCTAGTGGATGAATGGACTCCTTTTATCGGTGCCAAACCTAAAAGTGCACAGAATTTGAGCTACTGTTTTACGCGAAAACTTTGTGCGACAAAATGACAAACGTGTTCCTTCGAGTCGTCTTGCTAGAGGCTGGGACGTTTTTTTTTTTTTAGTTTACATTGAGAACTAAAAAAGATGAATGTTAGATACGTTGCTTTCTTATAAAAAAAACTATCCGTTTTGAATCCAGTCTGGAAATTTCTATTGGAAATTTCAACTGTGAAACTGTCTGAATTGTTGTAGGACACAAAGAAAAGATAAAGAAACCTTTTACACTATGGTCGAGTTGAAGTTGAAGCACTGCTGACAGAGTTAAACCTTTGGACAAAAAAGTTGAATATTCAAGATTTATATTACTTGGCTAAGTTTTACTTTCCCTTGGGGGAACAAAAAAGAATCATTTCCATGTCGTCCACTTTTCCAAGTATTTGATCTTTATAAAGAAAACAAAAGAAAAAAACTTACTTGGGGTAGACATTTGCTTCGGTCATTTTTGGCCTATTGACCAGAAAACATCAAATACCTATATCTATGACTTCGGTGATAACGATTCAATTATACGGGTGGTCCGATACTCAAGTTCAAACGCTACAACACAAAGTCTTTAAGAACGCAAAGTATGAATAAATTACCCTTTGATTTCAAAAACAAAAGAAGAACTAACACTGGCCGGCAGTGTTAATATGGAAGAACTCTCTCTACAATGTCGCATTTATGGTCATTGTAGACAGCTTTAGTCCGGGAGTTAGAAGTTGATAGCTCTATTGCAGATCCAGCAACACTGGAATGGATTAGTAAGTGTTTTGACAGCTTCCCTTCAGATGTAAACATTGCTTGTTTAGATTGCGTGTGGTCGGAATAATGAGGTAAAATTGTTTTTTCTCATGAAAAATGTAATATTTTTGTTTATGGCAAACGTGTTTTAGTAAACAAAACTACATATTTTGGAAAAGTATAATAGTGACTTGTTTAAGCAGTACCAATAACTAAAAGATGTTGTGATACAAATTTCAAAATATTTTCATAACTCTGCACGATTTGGTGTAAACTTTAAGAATGCGTAGTGGGGCAAAAGTTCGAATCGCTAGTGGGGCAAAACTTCGAGTCCGAATAATTATGCATTTATATTCTACAGGACTTACAAACGAAAATCGGAGCGGAAGGTGTGCTCTTCCGATATGCTGGAAATCGCCCAGCAAAGGCTTGCTAATGGTGAATTCAAATGCGCTATTGCCAAAAGTTTCGGAATTACGGAAGCTGCATTGCGCCAAAGACTGAAGAAGGTAAATTTATCTAAGTTGTTAACGGCAAATCGTAGTTTAATTTGTTGTGTTTCCTTTTTAGGGCTACGGTGCGCAAAAACTTGGTCGGTTTAGATCAATCTTTACCGAAGAGCAAGAAAAAGAACTAGCGGGACATTGCAAGAATCTCGATGACTCCTTCTACGGATTATCGCTGATGGATCTCCGAAGAGCAGTTTTTCAGTACGCCGAGGCAAACAAGGTCGCACATGGTTTTCATCCGGAATCCAAGATAGCTGGTAAAGAATGGACGCTTACGTAGACACAGCTTGTCGCTGCGAACTCTCCAACAAACCAGTCTTGCTAGAATGATGGGTTTCAACAGGGTGCAGATGAACAAATTTTTCAACAACCTTAGCGATGTGACAACAAAGTATTGCTTTATACCAGATCGGATTTACAATGTGGATGAAACACGAATGTCCACAGTGAGCAACAATGTCCCGAAAGTCAAGAAAATGAGCTCGGCTGAGAGAGGAAAATGAGCTCGGCTGAGAGAGGAGAGCTGATCACAGCGGTATGCGCGATGATTGCTGTTGGGAATTACTTGACAAGGGTCCTGATCTTCAAGAGAAAGCTCCAAAAGCCGGAGCTACTCAACGGGGCTCCTCCAGGAACGGAAATGTTCGTCTCTGATTCAGGATACATTAACTCGGATCTTTTCTTCCAATGGACACAGCATTTTCAGAAGCACACCAACGCAACGAAGGAGAACCCGGTCTTCCTCATTTTGGACAATCACAGCACGCATCAATCGTTGGAAACAGTTCTCTACTGTCGAGAAAATGGGATTACGTTGCTGTCTATCCCACCACACAGTAGCCACAAACTCCAACCGTTGGATCGTTGTTTCTTTCAGGCCCTCAAGACCAAATATGCTGAAGCTTGTAATCATTGGCTTGTGTCTCATCCTGGAAGGGTCATTACCTAATATCAAGTGGCTGAACTGTGTGGGATGGCTTACTGCAGATGTGCAACAATTGAAAATGCCGTCAACGCTTTCAGGATGTGTGGCATTGTACCTATCAACCCTGGAGTGTTTACAGACCAAGATTTTGCCCCAAGTGAAGTGACAAATATTGAGCAATCGAAAGAAAACTTTGAGCCGGAAGCCACAACCTCCGTCTGTACAGTTGCAACGGAGCTTCCCTCACCGTTGGCAGCACTCGTGGAATCATCCGATAACCCGAGCAAAGTAGAATAACAATCCGATATCAGCTAGGTAACAAGTCTTGTTATCCCAGATATCATTTTGTTTTCAGTTGTTATCGCATAACCTATTTAGTTATCAGCCTTGATCAATTTTGTTATCAGTTGTTATCATGAAAAATTCACTATTATTTATTAATGATGCAAGGTTAGTTCAAAACTTTTAATATTATTCGCATTGATAATATATAATAACAATACAAAGTAGTGCTTTTAGTCCCTAATCATATTTCAGTTATCAACGTAAGGCTTTGATATCAAAATGATAACATGATTTGAAATTTATGGAATAAATTTGTATGGCTTACAGAATTTGTTATCAAGATATTATCAATGATAACAAAATTAGTTATTTTTGTGATATCCAACGAGCAATGTTTTGTTTTTATTTTTGTTATGTTGGCTGTTAATTCAACCATAATGATAACATATTCAGTTATCAAAAAGTAATAACCGGGTAATAGAACTTGATATCAATTTGATATTTTACTTTGCTCGGGAACATTACCTCAAATTATGAGAAGAGATCTGTAAAACGAAATACCGCTTCGAAAATCGATAATCAGCCATTAAGCATTAAATCGAATGTGACACTTCAGCAGATATCTGTTCCTTCTACAATGCCCAAAACAAAATCCACCAAGACCGATTTGACATCTTCCTGCGCTTCCAACCAACATGCTGAGTGCAGTGAGAGATTGAAGCCGCTCCTGGTTTCCCTTCGAAACGTTCTGGAATCTCTAGAGACAGTGTGCTCATAGATTTGCTCAACGTCGATCATACCAATGAGCACCAAGTCGTCCGATCCGGTTTCCTTTGCTGAAATCAGGCCCCTGCCGAAACGAGTGGAGCCACAACAAAGACGGAAGAGAGGTCAACGATTCGAAGTTATTACTAGTACACCATTCAAGGAAAAATTGGAACTGAAGGCTAAGGCCGTTCGCAATGCTGTTGTATTTTATAAGGACTCTTTCAATTTGAAACTAGAACAGAAACGCACCTCTCGCAGCACCAGATTTTCAACTGCTCGACTATGGAACTCTGTTTCAAATTTCTTTGGATGTGTTAAAGATGTTTCGAAGAGCTTCGCAAACAAAAAACGGAGAACTTCATAGAGAACAGTAGAGTTTATGGAACTTGATGATTACAAACATCTTTTAGAAGTGTGCGTTGCGCTGATCGTGTTGCAGTTTTATTTTTGACAGTTATAGAATTGACGAGTAGTTTAAAACAATTTTGAAACTCAGCATTGCGAACGGCCTAAGGAGCAAGCACAGAAACTGTCAAGCACATCCAGTAAACGCAATAAACTTTTCAAGGAAGCACAGCCTACTAAGAAGAGAGTTAAAATTGAGAAACATTGAAATTGTACCATGCGACTATATGCATAACTGATGTAATTTGAAAGGTCGAACTTTTGCCCCACGACATTTAAACTTTTGCCCCATTGGTGGGACAAAAGCTCGTTTCGAGGGCTTTTATGAAATAATATATTTAACACCGAAATGGTTACTTGAATGAGCCTGTATTTCTCAGTAGGGAGATTAATAGTTGCTGAATAAAGTAGAATACTTTCCTTGTTATAATGTTGTTAATAACATATTTAAAAAAATAAAAGACCACTAAGGTCGAACTTTTGCCCCACCTTACTCTAAGCCCTGCGTGTACACATGTTCTTTTGAATCCTGGCACGTATTTAGTTTATTTATTTATTTTATTGTAAAAAGTATTTGGACTGATCGCACCATGTTAATTTGATCCTCCAATCCATGAGTTCCATAGTTTTATTTTTCTCTACGCGTTGCATTTCATTACGTGATTCACCTATGGAACTTGAGGCCCATGCATTATCGCTAAATCGAGCAAAAAATCACCCCCTCCCCCCCTATCGTGACGTTTTTCCTATACCTAATGCATAGCTTGTCACAAAATAATGGATATTGTTGGTAGCTATTGAAAATTTAGTCGAATGCCGAATTTATGTATGGGCCCAAATTAGGGGCATTTAGGCCGACATTACATCAATTTTTTCCTATACTACTATTTTTTCGTACATAGAATGGAAAACGGCTTCGCCCCCCGACATTTTATTCCAAGTATGGAGTAAATAATAACTTACAACCCTTATTTTATGCAGTACGATGTTTCACATCGTAGAGCATCTATGGGATAGATTTCTGATAAATTTTCTTCAGAAAAACCCTGGCTGAAGTACCTAGTTCTCAATCGCAAAAAAAATCGGCCAAATGTACTTTGCGGTGAAATGATCTTCAGAGAAACAACCTTTTGTTTGAAAATGAGTTATAACAATAGAAACCACATTATTCAGCAAAGGAATCGAAGCATTTCGAAAAATTTAAATGATGCGTCTCGTTGCTCCAAAAATACTTATTGAAATATCCTTTCATTTCGTTTGAATGTTGTTCTTGATGGATTTTTCATATCATCGCAAAACCCATTTCAATCGTCACCGTTCTCGTCCATGGATACTCACAAATCTCATTGAAGAGCACATCAACCAAATTAAAATGCTGATGTAGTGATGCATATAGGGATAGCCTCGTAGTATTGGGATAGGTACAATATGTGGTGTTCCTGATGGTGAAGCATTTATTTTTCACTTCGCATATGAAATGTCATTTCAGAAACGAGTGCCGCTGGGCTGAAAAGCAACCAGACCGCCTCGGTCTTATATGAATTGCAGTTTCCATTCTGATTACTTCACGCTTGCATGGGTTTGCACATATGAGTATCGAACAAGGCACTTGATTGGAAATAAAGTTGACGATAAGTTTTTTAGTAATACTTCGGCAGAAGCGTACTCCCTCCCTGATAGAATAAACGCCAAATAATAGGATGCTCAAGAATGTTGGGTTAGTTTTCTATCGACTGAAGCAAAACCAACAGTAATATTAATGAATTACGCAAAAATATCGAGCAATGAATTTTTGAACCAGAAAACTCATCGGTGATTTTTGCGTAGATTAATCAATCATTCGTTTGGTACGATAGTTTAGTTCAAATGTTACAAAACAACATCTATAAGAACGCATAATATATATATTTACATCTATTCATCTCTTGCCGGCGCCGGTGGTGTAAAGGTAAGCGTGACTGCTTTGTCACCCCAATGGGTCTGGGTTCAATCCCAGACCTCGACCTCGGGGTGGGATTTTTCTGATGCATAAAAATCACTGGTCACGCCTTCCTTCGGAAGGGAACTAAATCCGTTGGTCCCGGCCCAGGTCTGTTTGAATAGGTGTGATATCCTACGCCGGTGTGGAAGCTAAGCTGCCTTCCTGCACATTCGATAGCCGTCAATGGATGGCAATCGATGTCCGTCGGTGATTGACACTAGATTGTAGAACAGAAACCGGCGTTAAATTAAGGAATGAAAAAAAAAACCAATCCATTCATCTCGAAAAGAAAACAAGCGCTCCTAGCGAATCTATTATTTCTGGCTTCATCCGTATGCCGAAGTAAATCCATTGACGTTTCACGGACTCGTATGACGGAATTGAAATCAAGAAGCAGTGTTAGATTTTTAACAATATCTCAACAATTTGTGACTCTTTATCAAATCCAACGATTCAGCGGAATAGAAAATTAATTTAGAAGTCATCTATGATAGAAACATTTAATTCTTTGTTGAAACCCGTTCGTAAAAGAGAGGTAAAGTGTCGATCAACAATTCAAAAGGGTGGAGGTTTGGTTTGCGTAGGCAGACTACGCTTTGCTAGGAAAGGGCTTATAATGTTTTGTTAACATAATCTGATAGGCTCTTTTCAATTTGTTGTCGAGAAGTGTGGGTTGTGCTTAGTATGATGAAAATTAGATCCCTATCACACACGGGCCACAAGTGATGAAATGGCATGTAAGGAGCGATAAACCATCATCTTTGGTGTTCGCAAGTTGGCAAGATTCAACTGCTTCCTATCATTTTTCATTTAAAATGCTAAAAAACTAGACTTCTTGAAAGTCTCATGGAATGGCCCATTTCCTGAGCAGTGTTCTCATAATTTCTAAATGATGCAGCTAATAGGTGGGTGTGTTGTAGGGTATCGTGCTTCTTGGTATTCTCACAACGTTAGAAATATCCATGGTTCAAAGCATTGTTTTCACACCAATCGAAATAAATCTTATAGATGTAATTTGATGGACAACATCTGATAACATCATGTCATTTAATTAATTTAAAATGTATGCGACGGAAATGGGTCCCATATGAAAAAATGTGAAGTACTCTTTTTTCATTTGATTTGCTGCACTCATTTTTAATATCCCTATAAACGCTAAAACGACGTGATGGCCACGAATTGCTTGTATATTTTTCGGAAAATTCATTCAGCCCTTCTACTGCACTTCATAGTGCAAGTGCACTGTATTGCCATTCAATTCCCATAAGCTAGAGCCGTTAAGCCAGACATGAATTTTAATTTATATTTGGGGGAAATTAGTTTTTTTTCCATGACTAGGCTTGCCTTGCATCCGCAGTTGCCTTTTGTTGGTGCAGAGCAGTTTGTTTTCACTCATGAAATGGATTTTCTTTGCTACTACTCTGCTGGTATCTAACGTTCAAGCTTAGTGAAAACTAGTTAAGTTGAACGTGTAGTGTTATTCAATGCTTCGATTTTAAGTTTTTTGTTTAAATTCATTTTATCGTATTTGGGGGAATTCATATTCATCATAAAAAACGACTAATGGATCTCAAGATTGGGTCCGTTGACAAACATCTTCTGTTTTTTAATAATGCCTAGAACAATATTTTTTTTATAATTTTGAAAGTTTTATAAATGGCATTGATTGGCCTTGTAAGTGTGATATAGGTTGCATACATTTATGCACTATCCATACGCTATTATTGCGGGCAGTATAATTTTAGTTTCCATTTAGAACACTTTTATAAGGTTCCCGCTATCGGTATATCCTGTTTTCCGTAAGTCAGTAATTTAAACGTCAACGGCTGCTTAGGAGTAAAAGCTTGCGCACAATGGATAAGTTTTCAATTTTTTTTACAGTTAGTCCATGCATTACCTGTCAAAATACCCGGAAACCTATACATTGTGCGCCAGCCTTAACCAAACCTCACGGTGCATATTGCCCCACCCTGAACTCAGAACTTTGTGCATTAAAAACGCTTATTTAGGGTCGAAAAGTATTTTGTTTTCACCAGATCACTTAGCACTTGCTCTTATTTTTGCCTATGAAAACTCTTACAAACCGTTAAACAAATCTATAATGGTTTTTGTGTTACGAGGCCAGAATAGTGATGAGTCCTTTCACACACGATGACTCCTTGCGCCACCGACGGTGAAAGGTACTATCGTACTAAGCGGCGAGTCCACAGAACAGCCGATCGTGCGTGGCTTCAGTAGCGACACTTGATTGCAGCGGCGGGATAGCAGAGGCACCAATGCAGTCGATCCGTGAAGAAGGTTTGTGTCTGTGTCGGTAACCGACCGTTGAACTTCGCACCACCTCACCACCTCACACCGCTTCCCTTCGAGACCGAAAGAGAATCAGTTCGGCAGTTGGCTTCCGAATCGTCCTCGTAAAGTGTGGATGATCTTCGGATGGCCCAATTGACGAATTAAACTTAAACTAATGCGCGCCTGGTGACAAGAATAAGCACTATCCGAAGGTGATCAGATAGTGACAGTCCTTGAAAATTTCATGGAATTTATGGACAATTGTTAAATTACAGTGCTAGTTCGTGTAAATATGCTTTTAAAATGAATGAATCTTGTACAAAACCTAAAAAAAAACTATTGTGATATGTGTCTATCCTAAAATAAAAATTACTAGTTTTCAAATAAAATTGAAAAAACATGCTAAGGTTATGGACATGGTTATGTAAATAGCCACCCCACATCGATTAATGTTGATATGAAGCCGCCCTAATAAAAATGTTATGGTTAATTTGCTTAACGACGTGTTCAAGGTATCATCCAAACCATTTGTGGAATAGTTCAATGTTTTCGTTCGTTTAGGGTATTTTTTAATAGGGCGTGACCAATTCAATTAAATAAAAATAGAAGAGCCTCTTTGTAAAATGAATTCCAATGCAGGCACCCGATGCTGGTTGTTGGTTTAATACGGTAGGATTGTATTCGGATACGATTTGCAACCATCGATCGAAGCATGCAGGGATTTAGTTGGTTTTATCATGTTTGTTTGTTCGATTTTTTTTATTTCACTGCTATTTCAATAATTTAGCACTTAAATATCTAATTTTAATTACCAGAGAGATTCTATTTATGCCAGAGAAGAAAGGGTTTCCGTTCAGCTATATTCCTTCAGCTATAGGAAAGATTCAGGTTCAGCTATAGGAAAGATGATGTTTCTGCGGATGGAACAATATATTGTTTTGATTGCTTCAATATGTAAAATTGTTCTAACAACTCACCTCAAACAGCAAAACTAATTGATTTAATTCAATCTCCGATGGGATGATCTTGTAGGATTGCATTCTCAGTTTGAATCCTGTAAAAATATTGTTAACATTATTTGTTGATGTTTTGCTGGGAGAAACATATATTTCATTTTGAAGAAATTTCAATAATTTTGCTTTTAAAAATTAGGATTTACTTTTCATTCTAAACGAGCCAAGCACTATATTTTAATGAGGCGTATTGGTGAAGCTTATTATTCAATAACATTTTAATAATAATAATTAATTCGAATCATGTTTTTAAGCTAGACTTTGTAGAGTCCATGATTACCAGTTGTTTCTTAAACTAAGTGTCACACCCCTTGGTGATGATAGAGAGAAAGAGAGAGAGAGAGAAAGAGGAAAACAGAGCAAAGGAGGACACCGACAGGATAGGTGAGTGGGGCACAGGGTAGGAAGAGGCAGTTGAATGTGAATGGTGATCAGTATCGGACGAATAAAAGTAAAGTTAAAGCGTGAGATTAGTGGAGTAAATTAGAAATATTTTGGAGGAATATCACGGACCGGGAGAGGATTTTACAGACTTGAGCTGTTTTTCTCTGTTTTTGTTTGAATCTTACAATGCCACAGTGGTCGGAGATGCCAATTTGGTGAACTTAATTGTTTGTGGTCAAACCGTTGACTTAATCCAAAATCTGTCTTGAGAAGAATTGTTCACAACAACATTGCACATATTATGACAATTACCAATATTTGTCATGGAATACTATGAAAAATAAAAAATAAAAAACTGACTTTTTTGCAAAAGAGATAGAAGGGTAGTTTCTTCAGCAAAGTTGTAGTACTTACAAAAATATGAAACTTTACTCTGAACACCAAATTTGTATGACGAATATTTGTGAAGATATGAAGCGTTGTTGATGGAAACCCCCTTAAATTCAGTTTAAGTATAACTTTTCTATAACAGATTTTGAAGTAAACAATGTTCTAGAAAAATGTAAACAACATACAAATACATGTTTTTGCTGAAAACAGTATGTGACTTAAATCATCCCTTTCAAAGTTATAGTACCTTTTACATTTATTTTTCCATAATTTCATCTGCATATAGGGGTGTGAGTGAATAGAGTCATAAGTGAGTGAATAGAGTCACGTTGAATGTTCACGTGTTTGGTCTTTTTCTGTATAAAAATAACCCTTTCTCCTCATTTTTGAACGGTAAATTACGGATTATAGAAACAAAACAATTAAGTTCACCAAATTGGCATCTTCGACCACTGTGCTGAGCCAGCAGTGTTGGACAGTCAATGTCACCCGTAAGCAGCTTTCCATCACCTCTAATGGTTCGATTCCCAGGAGACGGCAACGTTCCTCGTACGGTGGCAAGTTTGTTGGGTCACGCCAGTTGAGGATACGAAGAGCATATCTCACAAACTTGCGTTGAACGGATTCAATTCTAGTGATCCAGCTAGCATGGGAAGGGCACCAAGCAACTAAACATGATTCCAATAAGGATCGCACAAGCGAGCAGTAGAGTGACCTGAGGCATAGCGGATCACGGAATTCGTCGGCAATTTTGAAAAAAAGCCCAATTGTCGATTAGCTCTGGAGATGATGTCATTGTAGTGGATTCTGAAAGTGAATGAACAATGAACACCTAATATAAAAAAAAATCACAATTTTACTACATTCCATGTAGAATCAGATTAAATCAAGGCCTACTTTGATCAAATTTACACAGCAATCAACTGTATCTTCCGATGGGTCATCTGGTGACCACTCGGAGGCTGATTCCTGTGTTGCAGTGGTAACCGTGACTGCTTCTCACCTCAATGGGCCTGGGTTCAATCCTAGCCGAGGTTGATAGGATTTTTCTGAGGCATAAAAATCTCTGGTCGCGTCTACTGAAGGGAAGCAAAGCCGTTGGTCCCGGCCCATGTGTATGCGTATTGATGGGTGCTATATCCTAGGAAGGAGTGAAAGCTGCCTCCCTTCACATTCGCTTTTCGTCAATGGATGGCTATCGATGTCCTTCGGTGATTGGCACTGGACGTAAAAATAAAGGAATCAAGAAGACAACTTGGAACCAATGGCCTGCAAATATATCAAAAACCATAATTTTGTTACAGTCCATATTGTTGATCAGAGAAAAATCAAGGCCTACTGCAATCAAATTAACACAGCAACCAATTTAACGGATGTTTCGGATCTTCCGGCGAGTCATCTGGGTATCACTTGGAGCCATTGAACAGCTAATTGTATATCAAAAATCACAATTTTACTACATTTCATATAGTTGCAGAGAAAAATGAAGGTCTACTTTGATCATAAATACATAATAATCAAGAATACCGCTAGTTTCTGGTCATGAGATGGCCTTTCGGTGGAAACAAAGCATTTCCCTCGTAACGTGGGTAGATCACCTTTTCGTGGTACACAGCAAAAAAATAATTTTGATATCACGTCAAAGTGGATGCACTACAATCATGTCGAAAATATGGTGTAATATTACTTGCTAAAAAGGACAAAATTATCATTAATACAATGTATGAACTTACATTACGCTGCTTTTACTGCATTTGTTTATTTATGTGGTCATAAAAATTACATGAAATTTTCGACATGATTGTAGTGCATCCACTTTGATGTGATATCAAAAAATTTTTTTTGCTGTGTACGTAACGGGATGTAAGATCTACCACCGATGTATAGTCCTGACTACATCAAACTAGGGGAACAGGATTTTTCAGTAACCATAGGAACACGTCTTAGTCCTTTGTACTTTTTATGCCTTATGATAGTGAAAAGGCTCAGCTTTGTCCACCGAGGATGATCTTCACTGAAAATAAAATTTCGTTTATACAACGAAATCGCTCGTTTGTTCTACGAATTTATTCGTTGTTTTCTGCAACGAAATGGATTTGTACATTGTATGAAGCTAGTTTCGTTAGAACTGCCACACTCGCTATCGCTACACCCAACCAGCGGGCCACAAGTGTTGGTTGTGGAAACCGAAAAATGTGGAGTGTGTTAGTGAGGATGGGTAAAAATAACTTCATCATTGGAAGGAATAGGGTAGGGAACTACTTCGGCCCAATCGCCCATTTTGGGCCTATCGAGCAGAAAACATCAAATAAATCCATGATTTCAGAGTTAACAAGTCAATTATACGTTTGGTACGATACTTTAGTTAATAAGCTACGGAACGAATTCAATGAGAACGCGTGATATGAAGGTTTGCACCCATTATTCCCAAAAACAAAAGAAGCGCTCCAACCGAATCAATTTTTATCTTCATCCGATAGGCCGAAGTGAATTCATTGGCGTTTCAATGGCGTTTCAATGCGTTAGGCTGAGTTTAGAATCCGTAGGCCGAGTTTGGCGTCAAGAAGTAGTGTTAGACTTTTGACAATATCTCAACGATTGGTTTCTCTTAATCAAATCTTACGGTACGTACGGAAAGGTAAATAAATTTGGAAGCCATCAGTAATAATAACATTCCGTTTGGTACTAAACTGCGCTAGATTAAGAAAGACTAAGTGCGGGTTGTGCTTAATAGGTCGGAAATGGGGTAGTTAACCCTACATTTTCAGTGTTGAAACAAGGAAAAAATGAGTTAGTTAGTCTTCATCTATGTGATTCTTATCTTCTATTAGTTGTTCTCTAGTTTGAAGTGGTTAAGACTACACACTTAGAAAAATTGATGTAATGTTAAGTGCTCTGAGACTGACATATACGAGCGTCGGTTTTGACATAAAATTGAGTCCAAATAGAGGCGAAATTCAGCTCAATCAAACGTACTTTCAAGCATTTCAGTCTCGGAACACTTAATTTTGCATTACATGTTTGTTTACGTCGCATCCTTTATGTTAAAGATGGATTCCGTCGCGTGTAAGATTAGGTATTTCTAAGTGTGTAGGGTTCTGATGCATGGTCATTATCGGTGTGATTTCTTAATTTTGTTGCTAAGGAATTTAATTTTGACTGACAAAGGGGCGTGCCTTTGGAGGGTGCTCATACACTTCTAAGGGTATAAATAGCGGGAACTTTCATTTAGAATCGATTCCTTGCGATAAAAGCAAGAATGACAACTGTATCAAAATCGAGTACTTCATCATTTCTCAATAGTGATGGAGTAATATCAACAATCAATACGAAACTAACGATTTTAAATTGGCTCACAACTTGACCAGCCTATTGGTCCCAAGAAAACGATTAACGTATCCCATTCTAGTCAATATTCTAGTACTACGCAATGTTTGTTTTGATTCGCTATGAAAGATTGACAGATAAAATGAGGGGTTAGTGGATTTTCCTATGTTTCGAGGGGAGAATCGATTAGCTTGGGACCGAAGATAGTACCAGAGCTGGGCCAAAAAGTTGAGCTTGTTTCTTCGGGACCTTCTGATCTTAGAGTTTCCTCTATGGTAATACCGACCGGTGGAAACTAACGATTTTAAATTGGCTCACTACTTGACTAGCCTAGTGGTCCCAAGTTCATCTATAAGCGTACATCATTCTAGTTGAAATTCTAGTACTACACTATGTTTGTTTTGATTCGCTATGAAAGTTTGACAGATAAAATGAGGGGCTCGTGGATTTTCCTATGTTTCCAGCGGTGCATCAATTAGCTTGGGACTGAAGTACTTAGTCTTGGGACTGAAGGTCTTAGATTTACCTCCATGGTAATACCATAGAGGTAACTCTTAGAGCAGATGCAGAAGGTCCCGAAGAAACGAGCTCAATTTTTTTTCTCAGCTCTGGTACTATCTCTGGTCCCAAGCTAATTGATGCACCCCTCGAAACATAGGAAAATCCACGAACCCCTCATTTTATCTGTCAAACTTTCATAGCGAATCAAAAACAAACATAGTGTAGTATGCACTTGAATGTTGACTAGAATGGTCAAGCAGTGAGCCAATTTAAAATCGTTAACTTCCACCGGTTGGTAATACGACAGGCACTAGGCTAAGGACACGCGATTTACTACAATAGATCAAATTACTGGTCGCAATGGTTTTTATGACCCGAACAGGGGAGAAAAATGTATTTAGGACCAGGTTGTGGGTTGTTTTTGTCAAAATATTAATCAGCACTACCCATAGAAGCCTGATGCTGTGGCTTCCAGGATCACCTTGATCTAGACGAATGGTATCTTTTCACCCCTCGATGGCACCCGGAATAAATTTGACAAAACTAAAAGTTTTTTTCCTTGATTTTTTTTTCTGTGGATCTTGTTTTCCGTGCTGAGCACCAATGCTATCGACGCCAGGGAGGCAGCTGCCACACGTGGACCCTATCTATCGACTCATCAACTCATAGACCGGGGACCAACGGCTTTACTTCCCGCGTGATCAGAGATGTTATGCCTCAGAACATCCCGGCGGCGCCGACTGGGATTGAACCCAGGCCTGCTGGGGTGAGAGGTAATCAAGCTTACCCTAAAAGTTATAGGAACCCATGCAAACATTGCTGTTCGTATGCCTGTTTGTGAACATAAAATCACACAAAGCGCGATGTTCATTTGAAATGCTAATAGCTTTTCGGGGTTAACTCGGATTGACATGTGGTTTTCAGCAAAGTTGTTTCCAATACTCCAAAGGATCTACATTTTGTACACGCAGAAAATCAACAAACTACAGCGTCACCTAGAGCCGCGAATGTGAAAGTGGCTCGTTCCTCCATATATTTTGTCGATTTTCGCCATAGAAACTTCAATCTCTTTGCGGGAGGTGTTCCCGTCAACCAAATGTCTTCAAATTTTGGCAGGTTGTTTCTGACTCCTCGAGCTACCGTTCCAGGAAATAGTGTTTAAAATTCCAGAGTACGACTTTGTTTTCCATATAACGCTGAAACACTCTAATAAACACCCATCAAACTCACCAAAACCTCTTTAATGTCTTGATCGACACACAAGCACTCTATGGCGCTTTAATATTTTATGGTAATTTGATGGTGGTGGTATTTTTATTTGAATATTGGTAAATAAATGGTTTACTATTGCTTGTTCAAATGCTTATACATGGGTGAACTTTTTTGTTCCATCGAGTTTGAACGCATCCATTAGTTCAATTGCTTTGCTGATTCGCAAACCCATTTCCTTATTAAACCTCAGCGAGCGAATAAATTAAGGTTTTTACTTGCTATATATCCATTTGCAGGTAATGCCCGCGGCAACAGGGGTTCCACTGCTGATAAGCTTCTCGCCGTAACATGTTCATCGAGCAATTCTTGATGCACTGACTTCTGCACCCGTGGCGGTACAATTAATGTTCTGCGAAGAATCCGTTGAAATCACTCAATGCTACCGCTTCCAACCAACTCTGGTGTTGAACCAATCGGGGTTTCGATGTGCTAATGTCGACTGGTGGAGAGAAGTATAGTGGAACCATGAGTGTATGTAGTTTTTTGATTCGGGAAAATGTATTTCTATTTTAAAACAATATGATTGGTATGGTACTTTATCATTAAATTTAGGCTACTCAAAGTAGGAGATGAACCAGCCTAAGGCTGAAAGTCTTGTTAATAAAGGAAAAAAAAGGCTACGCAACTATTATAATGAAAATTCAAACGAATAATTATATATTAAGAGATCCACTTATTGACTAGCACATAAAATGAAAAAACATCAAACTAATCTAAATTGGATATAAATTAGCTCAGTATTTTTTTGTTCGGTGATTCTATGATGCTGTTTTTTATATTCTCCTGAGCATGCCTACGATCGCAAGTCAGTTTTACTGATATAAATATATATATAAAAATGGAGGAAATTGAGAAGCGCATGGATATAAATTTCTACAGCTCCATTCTACTCTGAAACGAAAGCGCTATCAACCACTCTACTGCTGGTTGGAGTGCAGTTCAGAAGCCAGCTGCCTCATTCTGTGGATTGATCCAGAGCCTGGGACTACCGGTTCCGTCTGAGCCATAGGGAGTTCTAGGGCTGTACCACCGGAGAATGCAATTTATTCCGCTTTTTAGATCGTGTTATAGATTAATTAAAGTTGTGTAAACAAGTTCGAGCCGCAGTGATCGCTATCGGTGCTAACGGCAATGTATAAAATTTATACAGTGCTAGCAGCTAACGTAGTAAAACGACGTATATTGCTGTGGTGGTTGCGAAACCAAACTCAGCCCTCGAACGCACATTGTCAAAGTTCGTAGATGTGTGTAGGCGGTTGATTTTTTTTTTTATTTCCATAAGAGAAGCAAAAAAAAAGAGTTTCAACTGGCAATTAATTGGCAGTCAATGTAATTACAGCATTGAACAGGTTTCAAGTGGAAATGGCAAACAATACTGCTTTTTTAAATTGAGTTTTGGGAGTTTAATTGAATTTTCAGAATTCGAGCTTAGAACAAAATTTATGGTAGCATGTGAAAGCAAGAAATTATTTTAATTTCTCAGTGGGCATGTTTTTTATTCTCCTTAAACAGATGGTATATATAACGCAGGGAAAACCGACTTTCGATCAATGGTAGTGATACTGAGTGAAAAACAGGACATTGGCCTCATCCGGACATGTTCCGCGTACCGGGGAAATGGATATCTTCTGATTAGGACCAAAATCTATCCACACCATAAATCACAATCACAATCACTATTGTGTTAATGACCACGAGCAAATTTTGAAAATTGGGTTAATTTAAGGAAATTTTCACGTGACGTAATTAATTAAAGCTCCTTGTGAATTAAAAAGTATTAATGTTAAATTTCAGCCCTTCTATTAGACCAAACTCTATTCGGCCGAATTTCATAAGGTTGAAGGGCCACTAAATCAATGGGTCAGTAGGTTGAAATTAAAAAAAAAAGTTGTTCGTTTTTCATCATCGGCATATGTATTGTTTCGGGGCCTCCCTTAGCTCAGTCGGTAAAGGCGCAGCTAAGAAGCAAGACCATGCTGGAGGTGGCTGGGTTCAATTCCCGGTCCGGTCTAGGAATTTATCGGGTTGGAAAATTTCTCGACTTCCCTGGGCATAGAAGTATGATTGGACTTGCCACACAATTATATCAATGCAAAAATGGTACAGGCATCGAAAGCTCTCAATTAATAACTGTGGAAGTGCATGAACACTAAGTTGAGAGCACGCAATAAGCTAATATGCGATATGCAATAAGCTTGAAATGCAAAAAAGAAGAAGAAGATATGTATTGTTTCAGTTTTAAGAATAGAAAGAGCAGCAAAACAAGGAACACCTATTAATGTTCATGGAACTACAGTACCGGACATAAGTACATAACATAGCAACTTTTGTCCTTTGCATAAAATTTCAAATGAAATGAAATTAAATTTTCTGAAATCTTCGCTGCTGACTGGTCAAGCATTCGATATTCATCGGAACTATAAGAGTTTGAGCATTTTTACTTAAACGCTAGGTTTTGTAGTAGTCTTTTATAAATGTAATTTCCTGTTGTTCAATAATTCAAATATGGCGAAATTTTGCTTTTGCTGCACAGTTCTTTCATAGGCTTTAAGTTTTCCGTTAGTTACAAACATAGTTTTATCAGTGTGATTTTTTTCGCCATCTGAAAAAATTGGCATGTTTATATACTTTTGACCTATCTGAGACTGTGGACAAAAGTTCCTATATAAGGTACACCGGGGCAAGTGAGAATATGGGGTAAGTGAGAACCCTGGATATAACTCTTTTTTATAAAATTTCTAGGGTCAAGTCCGTCTAAAGATGAAAAAGACAGTGCTACCACTTACATTGTGTGCAATAAAATGAATATTGTGTTCATTTCCGTCATCAAAAAACACTCTTTACTTACCTGTCACTTTGAACTAGCGAATAAAGTTACATGCACTCATCTTTATGAAGCATTTTGTAATCATTTACTAGAGATAGAAACAGGTCTATCTCTAGTAAATGATTACAAAATGCTTCGGGTGATCGGTAGACATGATAAGTAAATTGAAATAATTTACTCGAACAAACTTACAAGTTTTAGATAGTTTGCATCACTGCAATTATGACCCGGGGCAAGTGAGACCTATCAAAACAATGTGGTTGGATCCAATGTAATCGCTTCTTTTCAAGCATGTTGTGTACACTTGTAGTATTTTCTGATCAAAAACGTTTAATTTATATATATATTATACATGTGGTGAACACCTGACACCAGCCAAATAAACTATTTAAGTGATAAATTCACATAACGCATTTTTCGCTGTGTAAAGTTTTATGTACCAGATGTTACAAAAACGAACAAAATGTTCTAACTGAAACTGAAAGAAGTATGATGGGTCGATAGGCATGCTTGGCATGCACAGTTTTACACACCAACTGCTCATTTGTTAACAACTTTTCACTCAGTTGTTGAAATTAGGTTTTCTTTGAAGTAATTGATAGAGTAGAATCATAGTTTACTATAGACAGGCAAAGAGTAGTTAAATCTTAACTTTTGAATCAACACCACTGGCATGCACAGGGTGGGGCAAGGTGGGGCAATTGCCCCACCTTTTATAAGTAAGATTTTTATTTTCACATTTACAAAATTAGAATATAAAATAACGTGATTTCTTGATAACTTGATTTGAAGGTTAAATAACTTCATTTTATATTATAAGGTGTAACCTTCGACGAATGTTTCAACCTTATATACTATATTTTGGTGTCAGATTTGCCTTATGAAATACCATTGTATTTAAATATAAATTTCATGCAAGAATTTATTGAATTATATAAATTAAAACCTAATAAATTTACTTCTATTTGATGAACTCCAATGCCGTAAAGTAGAAAACATTTTTTAATAAAATAGACCGGGGAAGTTGTGAACCGTTGTCATGCTTAATTTTGGAAAAAAAAATCATTCCAAAAGACGAGCAGCACGATAAAAATACTGAATGTATCGTCAAATGAGACGACTCACAACCCTACGAGTCAGATAGGAGTTGTGCAGATAGGGTTTTTGAAATTCTAGCTAGTGCAGGGAATCAGGTGGCTCCACTGCTCGAACATTGCTACAGCGAAGATTACCACCTACTGCTCGACTCGCACGAAGTGAGAAAAACCCGAAGGCGCGTAAATCACGTGATACGATCGTCATCGATGGGCTGATGATCGTATGATGATAATTGGCTACCTAAATTCAAACCCGGCACTTCTATATAAGGGTCCCCGATCCTTAATAGAAGTCTCTTGTATCCTGGGAAGCGAAGAAGATTGGTGCATTTTAGAAAAGTTCAGCAAGTGAGATTCAAACCCGTTATTCTACCGGTGTTAGAGAAGTTGAAGGACAGTCAGTAATAAGTACTCTTGCCGGTTGAGTCTCAATAAAAAAAAACGTTAAAGGAGCTTAGCTCCAAGTGAAACCTAACTCGCGAAGAACAATACACGGTAGTGCGCGCTTTAGTGGCCACGTGGTGGTAAACTGGACCTCCATATCACTGACGTTGAGGCCAGTTAATATTCCGAGAGGTCGTCTCCCGGTTTGTGTAATTTAAGTCGACACCCTGAACCGCTTCCCAGATGCGCTGAACCGGTCGTACGTCAACACACGACCTAGCACCACGTTTTTATCGGAACGGTATCAGCATCGGCCCTGGTAAGGGTGAAGCGATCCAGCGACGAGGAAACACGTGGCATCCAACGGCAGCGGCGGCGGCGGTATCAGCGAGGCAAGCATCAGCAGACATCAGACAGTGAGTCAAACCCTTAGAACATTTTCCTTTTCCTAAATAAAAAAAAGTGCTCCAAAGTTTGATTTGATTGAATATATTTTTGGCTTGGTGTTCTTAACGTAACGCTTGTGTTCTAAATTCTGCATGCACCGAAAGAAAAGTTTCAGGTTGGGATTTTGTCGTTGGTTGGATTCAGGTGAGTTTCTTCTAGTGCGGTTTGCCGACCCTGAAAATTAGAGTTAAGCTAGCTCGGCTGGCTAGTGAAGACGTCCGCGCCAAATACGGTGGGAAGTCTTCATTAGTTACAAAGGGCACTGAAAACCTTTTATTGCGTCAATTCCTAAATATTTTGGTCAAAAATTGCACCACAGTATATTTTTTTTTCAAGGGTGTTCATGGAGGTTTAAAACAAGAGGATAAATTTAATGTTGAAAAAACTCACCTTTGTGGTGGTAAATCAAAGAAAAAGCTTTTTATTTAATATTTCTGGTGTAAAAATATCATCAAGGTGAAATGCATGGAGGGACTTATCAAAATGAATAACTCTGGTGAAAAAATTTAATCGCGCTAAAAATTTGGAGGTGCACATTTAAGTGAAAATTTCTGGTGGAAAGTTCGCATCACTGTGGTGAATGTAGAAGCAAGGTTTATTCATTTTTCTGGTGCATAATTTGCATCGTTCTGATGAATGCAAGCTTCATTAAAAATTTATGGTGGAAAATCTGCACCATTCTGGAGCATGAAGAGGCAAAGCCTGAAAATTGCACCACAAAGGTGCATGATGAAACAAACTTCACTGACAATTTTTGGTGCACCGTTCTAGTGAATGAAGGACCATGCTTTATTGAAATAATAGTCAAAGGAAGAAGCCAAAATTCATGTTGGCTGAACAGAAACCCTGAACTTGCTTCAAAATACTTATTTTTTGTGAATATGAACTCAGTTCAACTCATTTACACTATTTCGTTTCTTTACAAACTAAGTTCAACCTTTTTTTCGACAGATGCACGATAATTATTGGCTGCGAGCTGCGGACGTCCCGTTCCGCTAGATAACGAGTTTTTCATTTAGCAGTTCACTGACGAAGTTGTCCCAACTCGCTCTTCATTTCATCAATTGTAATCATCCCGACACACGTAGGCATGTAGTCGTTATCAAAATCATCACTTTTTCATATAGCGGGCGTCCCGAACCGTCTAACAAAGTGCGCTTATTCAAGCATCATCATTTTTTTCCGCAGCTTTGTACTCCAGAGACCATGCGTCAAACATAACCTCAACTTAAATTTTTGTCTGGGTGCTGCTGGGTTATTCTTATACATTTTTTTTTTGTTATCGTAAAAAATAGGTCCTTGCTATTTGTTGCCTAAGAGGGCAACTCCTGGCAGGATCCCCTATGTGGAGTTACGATGGCCACCTAGGAATCACCCAGCGCTGTTGATGCCGGGTATGTGGAAACACGTTTACTTTTGCAAACGCTGAAGATGGAAAGCCAAGTGCGATGGCGGCTCTCATGGTTCATGCATAGACCTTTTAGACGTTTGATCATCTTTCTCTATCATGGATGAAAGGACAGTTTGTTTTCCCACTAATCTGTTTCCCTCTTGCTCGCACTCGTGCGCTTTAAATATTACAGTAGTGTGCGCCGATTAAACGTCAAAAAGCTCTATAGTATGTGTAGAGTTTGCTCATACAATCTCATAAAGCTCTTCACAGGGTGTTTCGCCCAACTTCAGCTCATGATACACTGCTGTTTATTCAGCCCACACAACAGATTTCTTAAAATTCACAGTCAACGGGTATTTAATAGTAGAGAATATTATCCACATAGAAGGTAAAAATGCAATCACACAGAAGTCGTCGTAAATGTTTGTCAATAAATAGTCTGTGGTCTTTTGGTGCATGGTAGAATTTTATGGATGTGTTTCGGATTTTTTATGGCACATTAATACCACCGACAAACCGACAAATGATCATACAAATTACAAAGAAATTTCTGATCAAAGCACAAAACTGACATCTACCGTCGTGTTCGCGAAAAATATTTATCCTTGCCACCAACACGCGTACAAAATTTATGAGTTGGTTCGTGTCTAATCTATTTCTGAAAAATATTTTTGTCTAGATAAAACATTTCCATGGTTTTGACAGATGGGATCGCACATTTGAATCGGCGGTTATGCATTGTCTATCAAGAGTTAAGTTTATGTTTCATGTCGGTTTGTCGGTGTTAATACTTTATTTTTAGCGAGGCAACAACTTTTTCCCTCGCTATGGGCTATTCTAGCCTACTGGTGCGTTTTGGACTGTTTTCCCCTACGTATGGTCGGTATTGTATCTATCATTCCACTTACTAACAGAGTGATATCTTCCTGGTTCTTAGATATACGGTTGCATTTAAATCAATTCCGGATTTTACAAACTCAAAAGCAACCCTGAAAACTCATCGTCCAACAAGTTTGCACGGGTATTAGGGTGGGTCAACTTTACAACCCCCTGTTCCACACTGCGCTTTAAATGCGCATTGTTGTCTCCTACAATTGTGCAACATTTGAACGAATTTAGAACAGTGAGGAACAAAAGGTTATGATCCACCATACAAACATGACCCACCCTAGTGGGTATACTTGAAAGCAATTGATGCTACCTTGTGTCTTTTGGTTCTTACTCTGCCGGGTCTGGGATGTGAGAATGTTACTCTAATCCCAGTTCTCCAAGGAAAGCAATCAAAGCTTCAATTCATTCCTGTGACTGATCGAAAACGATGATGCTACATAAGCCATCTTTTTTGCAGCCCGAGCTCCAGGGAGCAGAGTTTTAGTTGGTACAAGAGGGGTGGCTGGGGTGATGAACGCTCAATAGAAGTCATAGCAATTTTCTGTCGCATGTTTTCGGTCGTGGTTTGTGGGTGGTTGAAATTACCCACTTTATTCCGAACCCCATGTTACAAATGGGAAAGGAGTAATAGGAAGCGAAAAGAAATGCAGAAACAGGTGGAAACTGTTGTAGCTAAGAGCAGGGCTGGCAAATTTTATTTTCAACAAAACATTTCACGTATACAAATATATGAAAAAATACATAAAACTCGGCGTTGTTATAAGGTAAAATGACAGCGACGCCGGTGGTGTAGTGGTAAGCGTGATTGCTTCTCACCCCTAAAGGCTTGGGTTTAATCCCTGTCAGCGTTGCCAGTATTTTCTGAGGCATAACATATCTGAACACGCCTTCCTTCGAAAAGGGAAGTAAAGCCGTTGGTCCCCGGTTCATGAGTTGATAGGTCAATATGTAGAGTCCAGGTGTGGGAGCTACCTCCCTGGCGTCGGTAGCATTGGTGCTCAGTGCAGAAAACAAATCTAGGAGAAAAAAGGTTAAATGACGTTTGAAATATTTTCGTTAAAATCAAAGAAACTATCATCTCATTTATTTGTTTGGCAAAGCATAATGTGATCGTAGTCTACTGCATTATTTATTTTAATATGGTGACAATCCACCGATTTTATACTGTTGCACGACTATTAAAATGAAATTTGCGAACACTGGCAAAGAGTCAATCTTGGCTGTGCATAGTTCGAGTGATGGAAAAATGTAAATGATCTGTAATAGCAGCAGGGTGAAGGGAAACACGATGAAGACAAATAATGCAGCGTAATTGAAATTTTCACTATTTAGCTGCCAGCCAGCACTTCCTGTAGAAACTATGTATTCTCTAAGGAGAGAGAAAGACTATGAATGAAGCGATTGATTTCAAAATAGGAATGGATAAACAAGAAGAATGGGCACTACCTGATAGTAAAGTCGATGTTTAGCGTCGTTTCCAGTAAGTATGTACACCACAGGAGATTCGTTTTCCATATTTATACAGATTCCCACTAAAAGTACTTCGGGTAAATGGGATCGTCGCGTTTGGCACAATTGTTACAAGGAGACTGATACACCCAGACAATATATTATGCACATTTATAAGTGACGTTAGGCACTAAATCTCAGGCTATTTATCTTAGTTTTCAATTGGCAAATCAAAGTTGACACTCGTGGAGAATAGAAGAACTATGAGAGTGATGATGGTTTCAAAATTTTCCACATACGAGTGCAATCTTAAAATGCTTTTATTAGCTTTTATTTTGAAAATGGAGCATTTTATTTAAATCTGGTTGCTGCTACAGTTGTAGAAAAGCTGAAATCTATGTCTGCACATAAAAATCTGAAAAGAAATTATTTTTTCTATATAATATGTCTATTGAGCAGTCCTTAAGTTTTCTACTAGCGTAGCATTAACCAGATTTAAATAAAATGCTCCATTTGCAAAATAAAAACATTTAAAGAGTGCACTCGTATACCTCACCGTGTAAAATTTTGAAAACATCATCACTCTCATAGTTCTTCTATTCTCCACGAGTGCCAACTTTGATTGGACAGTCGATTGTTCCAATTTTGACATATCGCCTCTTTATAAATTTAGGCTCTTTAATAATGATCAGTTAAAATGAATTGAAAATTTTGAAAAAATGAATGCAAACGAGCGGGCTTCCACTGAAAGTGATTCGCCTTGACTCCAGTCCCGAAGTGACGTTTCTTCACACACATTTTGACAGTTCCTTATGGGGTTTTGTGTTGGAGTGAGAGAATAAGTAAAAGTCCGCCATGTTTCACACATAGACTGACAGTTACATATGAGATTTCTCCATAGGAGTGAAGAGTTACAGAGCTCTCGTCAACGCCAATAGCAGCTTGATCTCTGCGAGTGACGATATTTGCCCCTACACTGTACCAAAATACCGTCCTCTGTTCGAATGAAACCTCAGACAATTCAAATCGAAGTATCGAAATCGCCTTTTCGATTGATAGCTGCATCCGGATGACGGTTGATTTGAAATCAGATGATTTTCCTCTCGAATACAGGATGAGCAGTTTTGAAAAGGGATCGGGCCTTCAATTGGAATGCGTAATGCTGTCTGTTGAATGATAGTCATCTTAAATTGAAATGCATTTGGTATTGTTTCAGCCCCTTAAGGTGGAAGTTAATGCTTTTCCGTTGGTACTGAATCCACACCCGTTCAAACCACACCCAAATTCGAAATGCACCAATACCAACAAGCATTGCAAATTAGAAAAATGGGAAGTATTTAAATTTTGAACATATTCGTAAACACAATATTATTGTATTGTTATAATAATTCTACTACTGAAATGACAACTTCAATTCCAAGATTCTAAGTTCAGGGTAGTCCTACTTATGCTCAGGGAAGTCTTGCCGTAGTTCAGCGAAGTCCTGATGAAGTTCAGGGAAGCACTGCCGAAAGTCCTGCCGAAGTTCAGGAAAGTCTTGCTGAAGTTCAGGGAAGTTCTGCGGAAATTCAGAGAAGTTTTGTTGAAGTTCAGGGAAGTTCTGCCGATGTTCAGGGTACTTTTTTTTTCCGAACTATAGGGAAGTCCTACCAATGTTCAGAGAACTCCAGCCGAAGTTCATAGAAGTTCTACTGAAGTTCAGGGAAGTCCTGCTGAAGTTCAGGAAAATCCTGCCGAAGTTCAGGGAAGTTCTGCCGAAGTTCAGGGAAGGGCTGCTGAAGTTCAGGGAAGTCTTTTCATTTAAATTGTCGGAAATTAGGGAAGTCCTGATGAAGTTCAGGGAACTTATGCCGAAATTCAGGGAATTCCTGCCGAACCTCAGGGCAGTCCTGCCGTAGTTCAGGGAAGGACTGTCAAAGTTCAGGGAACTCCTGCTGAAGTTCAGCGAAGTCCTGCCAAAGGTCAGAGAAGTTCTGCCGAAGTTCGGGAAGTTCTGCCAAAGTTCAGGGAAGTTATGCTGAAGTTCGTGGAATTATCTAATTATCTTTAAAAATTCCAAGATATACACACTCAATTTTGAAATCAAGTTCCAGCAAAACAAATTGCTGAACAGCTTCCAGCAAAACAATGTTCTGCTGTATGTTCAGTAATTTGCAATATTTTGCAGGATGCTCATTAACGTGTGTGAGCTTTCAAACTATCACCCTTCACTTTCCCGCGTAGTCTGTTTTGCAATTTCAACAGTGTCAGCTATCATTAATTACAGGTAAAAACAATGAGAATAATTGCAAATTTATTGTGAACTCTACATTTAATTTAAAATCTTGTTTGTAATATTTCTATTCTCTGCTTTAATGTAGCTGCAAAAATTGCCGGATTAGATAGTCAATGAGTATCGTCCAGTGTACGATGGATCGAAGCAAAATATTAACCTTTTTTAAAATTATGAACAACAGTTATCGTCTAAATGTAATTTTTATGCGAAATTTAAAGTGCGTAATATAAAACCAAATTAGATTGTGTTTTATTTAATTTTTAAATGCAATTTCAATTCAATCGTATTACAACAAATTACTGATCTTTCAGCAAAATCATTGCTTCTCGGGTTTGCTGGATATCCAGTAAATATTGCTGATGTTTCAGTAAACAGCTGTCACTTTTACGTCGGGTCATTTTGCTGGTCATTCAGCAACAATATTTTGCTGGAATAATTGCTGATTTTACAGCTCGGCAAAATCCAGCAAAACTTTGCTGGTTTCCAGCAAAATAAAAATAGTGTGTATCAGAATACCTTCATCAAAAAGGCTGAAATTTTTACAAAATATACTCAAATACTTGTCATACAACGTGATAAATTAGAAGATCAAATTGATTTAAAAAATATTTAATTGGTCAATGGCAAAGGTGGATTATTTCTACAATATTTAAAGGTATAGTTCAATTTATCTAATTATCTTTAAAAATATCAAGATATTACAGATAAAACAGGCTGAAATTTTCGCAGAATATCCTCAAATACTTGTGAAGCAACATGTGAAAATTGAGGCACCTAGCAATGGCAAAGGTGGGTGATTTCTAAAATAGTTATTTATCTTTAAAAATATCCAGATATATCAGAAAACCTCCATCAAATAGGCTGAAACATTCACAGAGTATCCTTCAATTAGCTTACATAGACACACACTTGAATTGTTTTTATTATTTCACAAATACACTCGTTTCCAACACGACATAGAAATACTCTCAATTTAGAAATATTTTTACTATTTATTTTCAAGCACTTTCATAATGAAGTTCTTGCGATAACGCATAGATGACATTGCCGAATAGCATCCGTTTTCAACTATCGATAATTTTCGCAAAATATTTCGAATTGAAATACCAATAGATATTTTACAATATGCATCAATTATTGCGTTTCCTCTACCAATCAGAAATTTTTGTATCGATGATGAATGGCTGTTCATGGCTTTTCAATATGGTAATGTAAACCATCGAATTAATAATCTAATCTAAAGCATTTGCAAGTCATCCTATCCTTAAATTGTTGTCTTTTGAGCGCTGTATGTTTTACAGCCAATTTTCAAATCGATATCATCCATTATTTGGATGACAGTCATATGGATGCTTATCAGCTGATGACGAATTCAACCATAAGGAAATCATCCGAAATTTGACAGCATATTGTTAAAGGGCTCGAGCAATACAATAATCAGTCGAAGTATTGCGGTTGTTTTCGTTCATTGTATACGCACATGGCCAATGAGAATAATTCAGAGGGAGAGTCACTCCTGTTCAGCAGGCATGTCTAAACGCAACATTACACTGCGTACTGCCTTTTTTACACACCACCAAGTGCATTGAGTTGTACGCTCCGTACCAGTGCTCGATAGAAAACACCAAACGCAGCGAACAAGGCACCGGTACCGATGCCCGTGCATAATTGTTTGCACCGGTGTATGGATCTTCGGCAAGCACCAAAGCTGAGTGTTTTCGATTCCGGAAAACACGCTTGCTGCTGGCAGGAATTTTCTTTGGGGCGACTTATGAAAGATTATTTTCTTACACAAGGTAGATCCTGTACGCGTCTAGAGCTAATAGACGAGTGGTCATAGCATTGGTCTCATAATGCCAATATCCATGGTTCGATTCTGGTTTGTCACCTTTTATCTTTTTTGTCAACATTATTTTCATAAGGTGAATCTATTAAATCATTTCGATTTCTTTTGGCTAAAAAGCATTACGCAATCTTATCATAAGATTAGATAATCTAAAAATGATAACTTATATCCAACAACAACATAACAGCTACCATGGCTGATGCGGAGCTAGTAGAAGGTAGAATGCGATTCTTCTTGAGCGCATTGTTTTTATTTAGGGGAAAACAGCCCAAAATGCACCTCGCGCAAATCGCTCGATTTCATAGCATTTTCGTTTTAATTCATAAATTTGACAAATCACAGTGCTAGTTTAGTACTTGAACTAGCATTTCGGCAAAATTAAGAGTGGAATAGCTATGAAAAATCAAATTGCGCGTTTGGCCCGGGGTGCATTTCGGGCTGTTCTACCCTACATGAATGGTGAATAGTTCTGTTCACCCAGCTATTTGGGTGTTTACATCTGTGCTGGTGTGCTGATGCTAGTGAACTAAAGCTGTACTTATAAATAGTCAGCATAATGTAAACAGGGCGTCAGCATCTACCAGTATGAAATTTTAGGAGCCTCTGAAATTCGTGCTAGTTAGTTGAGTTGGTTGAGCTGGTGAACCAGCATATAATATATTATTTATTATCTAATAGTGAACCAGCATATAATATATTACATATTATGTAAACCCACTACCCAAAATCTATTCTATTATTAAATCAGTTGAGCTGTTTGTTTTTGTTGGAGATAAGTTATGATTATTAGATTGACTCTAATCACATTAAATCAATCAGCTAAATTATTTAATATAGTGGGTGATTTGTGTATTTAAAAAAATCCTGATAGATGATCCCTTGAGCTCATAAGCTTTATAAGATTGCATAATGCTTTTTCACCAAAAGAAATCGAAATGAATTTCATAGATTCACCTTATGAAAAATGTTGACAGAAAAAATTGAAAGGGGACTGACTGGAATACGACCACGGACATTGGCATTATGGAAGTATTCCCGAAAAAAATAACAACAAAAAAACATTAAAAAACAATGTAACAATAAGACGAAAATTATTGCCTTAACAATGATTTTTATTGTTACGTCTACAATAAATTTACCTTGATTTATGTTGTACAAAACAGTAAATTTCATGGTAAATGGAAAATTTACAATAAAAAAGGGGGGTTGTTAAGTATCTTAACAATGAAATTTTCGTGATTTTCCAATATATTTTTTTTTCAATAACATTATATATTATTGTTTTTTTACTGTTGGTTGGCGACCCTAATAAAAAATAACCATAAACGAACAATAACCCAAATCATTGAACTATTCCACAAATGGTTTGGATGATACCCAGAACACGTCGTTAAGCAAATTAACCATACAATTTTTATTAGGGGAATTTATTGATTAAAAAAAATAACAGTGTACTTTAGAGTGTATGTGTTGGCTTGACAGATCTACTTTATCGACTTTAAAAATAAATCGAAAACATAAAACATCGCCCCGGGAAGGGAAGGAGGTGGTATATGTCTGTTACGGGTGAGTCCTTTTTTTACTGGTTATGCATTGAGATTCGATCCGGAACTTGTGAGAAATGGAGGCCAACTCCCCTGCACTCGATCTCTCTAGGTCACGTCTTCTTGGTGGTCGGGCGTCGTTGATAAGTTAATGCATTCTACTGGAGAGAATCACCCATGAAATATGCTTCCACCTGAGAGTTCCTTCCTGATATCTTCAAGTGGTGGAATTTTTTATTATTATATTGTATGATTATTGACTGCACGGAAAAGGTCTACATTAAGCGGGATTTAGATGAGGCATGTAAGTTGAATTCAACTCAAACCGATCTGGTCGTAGGCGTAATTGACTTGACAACGAATAGAGCAAGTCTGATATCGGTCAGATTTCTGGACGTTCATTTCGCAGTTCAAGTGAGTTGAACGCTGAATTGAACCATCTTAACCCAGCTTTAGAGAGGGTCTTGGATAAGAGATGAGCGGACACGGATTGGCTGGTTTTGAGCCAAACGAACTGTCAAAGCCAGAGCCATACACTCAACAAATTTCACACGTTTGATCGAAGTGTTTAAACACTTGATTTTCTAAATGCACAATCACATTTACTTTAAGTGTATTTCACCTTGGTTCAATGTGTTATACACGTTAATTTATAGTGTTTCAAACTTTGAAATGTTGAAAATCTTTCACTATCTATTCAAGTGTATTGCACATTGAATCACGCTACTGTTCAAAACAGATGGATTTAAAGTGTTTTGCATTTCAATACGATGTGAATTGCTTGCTCAGAAAGGTAAACATCGATAACAAGAGTTGTGACTTTATCCTATCAACCTGCCTCATATATGAGAACAACCGTGGCACAGTGAGATCGAACGAAGACTTCGGCAGCAGCATACCCCAACAGTCCATGATCGAATCCCAAATCAGACCCATTAAAAATATATGTGAAAGCTCTGGCCTCTGGCAGTTTTGTTTATATATTTGTCGATTCATTTTTAGAGTCGGTAAAGTAGAATTCGATAAAGTAGAATATTGTAGAATATTGAACTATGGTGTGCAAAGCTATTGATATCACCATATGAGGCACATAGAATTCAAGTGTGTCACAATTAAAATCCATAGTGTTCAGGCATGGTTCATAGCATAAGATTCACACATCAAATGGATGTGTTTCACAATATGCGCAAAATTAAGTGTGAGACATATGATGATGACGTGTGGAATTTTTTGAGTGTACGAGCAGCGCCTATTTTGATTACATTGGCAGTGTTGCTGTCCCTCTCATAGTCTGCATGCTTCAATCAGATTTATTTTTATTGTTCGTGAGGTAACCCACAATGAAAACACACCAATAAAGGGTGTCCACGATGAAATTGCCACACACAAAATTGATTCGCAAAATTCGAGTTTTCATCCGATTGCCATCAAATTTTCAGGGATTGAGAAATAACTATTAAACTTCATTTTACCATTTTACTCGTATTTTATTTACAGTCTATACGCAAATGTCCGCACCTTGGCCTTAACCCCGGCCATAAGATTCTGCACAACCTGTGAATCAACCGTTTTTTGCATGTAAACCCACACACCCATTTTTAATTGCCGTAAACCAGCAAAATTTTGCTGGATTTTGCCGAGCTGTAAATACAAAAATATGATTGCTGAACGACCAGTAAAATACAATGTCGCAGAAGTGACAGCTCTTTACTGCAATTTCAGTAAAATTTCACTGCTTCTTTCAGCAAATCCAAGTGAAAACCATTTTGCTGTATAGCCAGCAAAATAAATTGATTTGATTAAATTGATTAGGTTTGATAATTGCCTTATGCCTTGTTCAGACTGGAGAGTTATAACATGTTATAACGGTTTTCAAATAATTGCAACACAGAAACCACCATCAAGATAGCGCTATAACATGTTATAACTCTGTAGTCTGAACGTACTATTAGAGAATAAGTAAACTGTGTTATGCATGATGATTATTTATTTAAAAAAAAAGCACAGTAGACATTTGATTGCCGTTATCTTTTTTCGTCAGTGAGATCTTGCTTTTTAATTGCCTAATGTAGGCAGAAAGTCAGGAACATTTGGGGAAAAGTGTTGGCTGGAATCAAATGGATAATATTTCTCAATTGAATGAATGATAAATTTGAATAAGTTACTTCATTATACCTGGTAAAAGCGGCTCGTAATGTGCATGAAGAATTTGTTATAAAGTGCACTTCGCTCCATGAAAACAATAAACGCGGGAATATAAAACTTAAAACACATCCCTGTTTTTACAGATCATGCGGGTAGCTGAACAACCAGCAACATTTTCCACATTGCTGGTTATTCAGTATAATGTATTTTTGCTGGAAGTAGTTCAGTAATCCGTTTTGCTGGAAATCGATTCTGATTTTTGGTGTGCATACTTTCTTCAGTTCCTCGACTGTCTTCACTACCTTAGGTCGTTTAAGAAGGTGCTGCTTCATAATCGCCCAGTACTTCTCGATGGGGCGGAGCTCCGGAGTGTTGGGAGGGTTGAACTTTTTCGGCACGAAATTGACCTTATTGTCCACATACCACTTCAGCACGTCCTTGGAGTAGTGGCATGAGGCCAAATCCGGCCAGAAGATTGTTGGGACGTTGTGGGCCTTCAGGAGAGGAAGCAGCCGCTTCTGGAGGCACTCTTTTATGTACACCTGTCCGTTCATCGTGTCCTGGGTCACGAAAGGTGGACTCCGCTTCCCGCACGTGCAGATGGCTTGCCAAACCAGGAATTTCTTCGCAAATTTGGACATCTTCTGAGTGCGGACATGCTCCGGAACGCTGAACTTATCCTTGGCCGTGAAAAACAGGTTGCCGGGGATCTGTTTGAAGTCGGCCTTCACATATGTTTTGTCGTCCATGATGCAGCATTCAACTTTCGTCAGCATGTTGAGGTACAACTTCCTGGCACGGGTTTTGGCGGACTTGTTCTGCTTCTCGTCGCGATTAGGGGCCTTTTGTACCTTGAACGTTCGAAGCCCAGCCTTAGTTTTGGCCATCTGGACAAAACTTCGGCTTAGGTGCAGCTTCTTAGCCACATCCCTAACGGAGGCGTTCGGATTTCGGTTGAAAGCCCCAACTACGCGGTTGTGATTTTTGGTGTTGTACGGAATACTTTTTCCTTCACTTCTGGGCTTCTGATCGGTGGTCAACCGTTCCTCGAACCGCTTAATCACTCGCGACACCGTGGAATTCGCGATTCCCAACGTTTTAGCGATGGAACGATGCGAGAGATCCTTGTTCTCGTGATGAATGCGCAAGATTTTATCACGCACGAGCTGTTCTTTCGACTCCATTTCCGCGAGTTTTGATCACAGGACTTTAAAACTTGTAGGATGTAAATAATGCACTATGAACTAAATCCACCCAAATTTTCATTAAATTCTACCCAACGGTTAAAAAGTTAGAGCAATTTCATAGTGTGGCAATTTCATCGTGGACACCCTTTATTTAATGTAACAACAATTTGTATTGTAATAGAGTTGTTCATTATTGTTCATGATCGAATCATGTTAACAATAAAATAAATGAAAAATACGATAAAAATCATTGTAACAACATTTTATTATGTACATTCATTGTATAGCTAGGTAGCGGTTTTGCCGTTTTCGGATGAGTACAACATTTTAACAATCATTTTTACTGTCGACAATAAATATTAATGTTAGAGCATTGTTTCCACTGAAAATTTCACTGTAATTTTTTTTTTCGGGTTGCTTTGACCACTTATCTATCAGCTTTAGTAGGAATGGAAGATTTTAAAGGCGTATAAGAGCTACGATAATCTTTCAGAAGTCACCCAAAGAAAATTCCTACGAGCACCAAGCGTGTTTTCCGAAATTAGACAACACTCGGCTGCGGTGTTTCCCGAAGTCAGAAACACTCGGCTTTGGGGCTTGCCGAAGCATCCATACACCGGTGCAAACAATTATGCACGGGCACCGGTACCGGTGCCTTGTTCGCTGCGTTTGGTGTTTTCAATCGAGCACTGGTACGGAGCGTAAAACCCAATGCTCTTGGTGGTGTGTTTGTAGACAAAACTGCCACCTGTGCAAAAGGTTTCAGTGTTTTTACCATGGCTGCTGCTCAGTTGTTAGAGAAATTTCTAAAAACTGCGCTGAGTTTCTGTAGTTTTTAGAAATTTCCCCATACCTCTGAGTTGAAGAGACATGAGACTCTCTCTCTCTCTCTGAGTTATTCTCATTGGCCATTCATTGGGAACCTAAAGAAATAAATCAGGGACTTTGACGTTCAGTTTTCCCCGGATATTTTAATAATAATTAAATAAAAACAATATTTTCCCATACATTTTTTACCCGCTTTACTACCAGTCCCAAGAGAGCCAAACAATTAAAATCCAAGAGTGGGCGTAGTGGTTATGTCCATTCCTCTCACGCCAAAGTCACGAGTTCAAATATCAGCCCCGGGCAAGTCACGAATGACCCAAAAGTGTTAAAGTGACTGAACAAAAATAAAAATCCAAGGGCGAAAATTTTCTCTCACGCGATCAATCTCTCAACATATCATGTATATTGATGTCACACGATATGTGATTTCCCTTTCACAGACTACAAAATATAGTACCTAGCCCTGAAAATATGTTGTAAACCTTATTTATGCACTTAGAATCCCTCCTATACAGTTAGATCAACATCTCCTTGGATATTCTATATAGGGTGTCCGGATCTTATAATATTTGAAGGAGCGATAGAAGATCATATTTGATGAAAAAAAAATGTTCTACGCGTATGATCAAATATGAAAGATTACTGAGTTATTGAACTTTTTTCTATCTAGACATAACTCAAACTCGAAGAATATGTTAATTTGTAATGTTTCACCGCTTAAATATATTCTGTAAGATGGTCATCGGTAGACTAAAGTTGTCGGAGCAAATGAGTTTCCTCAATGACTGGGGCTAGAAAATCGTATTAGGAAGTTTTCATACGAAAATATTAATTTTGCTCATAAGCTACAATTCCATCTAAGAACTGCCACTACATTTCTTGAATGGAACATGTACAGATGATGTAATAAATCCACACTACATTTGGTGTTCATGCCACTTGATACTTACTTTCAACCCATGTGCCAATCTATTACCTAGAAAAGTTGTAGCAATACTAAAATGCCCGACCTCGTTGCATCATTCAAATGCCCCGGAGATTCAGTTCCAATTCCAAGAAAACTTTCCTCTAGACTCGTGAGACTCCGGCAGTGTTGAAATAGTTTCTACGGAAAGGATGTGCCAGAACCAGTCGACAGGTTGCTGTCCCTTACCGAAAAGGCTACATTTTTCCGTTGATATCTTACTTCGGAAATCATTTTCATTAACTAGCAAGCAAGCCAAATCCCACCTGAGGGAAATTGGAGGCAGCTGTATAATGTTGTACCTACCTAATGCTTTTATCAATCCAGCGGCCTGTCACAGTTCTTCGTTCTGGGTTGCGATAGGGACCGGCAGAGAGAAAAACTTTTCTTTGTTTTCCAAATCCAATCAAAAGTTTTCCCTGTCACGCGATACTCTAACCTATTACATCATCGTTATCGTTATCATGGAATATTTCAGTCTAATGGTTCTATTCTGGTTTGTGATGAAAGCAGTCGATATAACAATTCAGAAACATATCTGCTTGTCTGCTATCTTGGGGTACGTATTTTGTACATGCTTGTACTTCGATTTGACATATTTGTAGGCCCACCATGTTGTTGAAGATGACAGTCTTATAATGAATACGACGAGTTCATTGAACCGATGTAATGCCAATTTTAAACTTCTGCTGACAGGAATGACAAAATGTTTCCCAGTTTGCCATATGGAATGTTCACAAACAAATTGCAGCTACAAACCATTGCTGGTATGGCGAACAAAGTAGTGTTTTTGTTGAGTTGTGCTGTGGAAATAAATACATAATTTCGTGTGAAATAGTGCCGTGTGCCGCGAAAGGATCATCCCAACGCGTGCCCGTTGTGTTGTTTTTAACAGGATAAGTAGAGAACGGTTGCCTAGCAACTCGTTTTGGATTTAATTTTGATTTTCCCCCCAGCGCGCTATTGATTTTGTATAGTGAGCTGCGGCGGTAAAATTTTATTTTGTGTTCTCTTCCCCTGTATATGTCTACTGCTAACAGTGTGCGCGTTTAATTTGGCGTGGTAATATGGATGTGTGTAATGTCTGCAAGGAGTCTATTACTATTAGTGGGCTCCCAGTCACATGTGTAGGTCCGTGCAATGGAATGTTCCACTTCAATTGTGCGGCACTCACTAAGACTGCGGCGCGCCTAATAGCAGATAATGCAAATGTTGTTTTCAAATGTGGTAACTGTCTATCAGGTCAGTGTTGTGGCGAGCAGAATGATCTGATCTCGCGCGTCAATAGGATAGAAGAAGAGATGAAGAAAGTTTTTCAACTCTCGGACTCTATCACTGGCATACGAGATCACATTGCTGCTCAGATAGACATCGCGGTTAAAAGCGGGATGGCAGATATAAGCCGAAATGTAAATGGTTTTGAAAATTTAATTTGTGAGAAATTGGATAATATGAAAAGTTCATTTTTTAAAATTGATGCGGAAAACAAATTAGCGGTAATGAATGATCAGTGCAGTGTATCTAGGACGATTCAGTCGGAATCGGACCAAAATACCAGACGCAAAAAACGTAAATTAGTAATCAGTAATAGTGATAATGATGATGTTTTTCAAGAAAATGCGAGTTTTGCGGATGTTGTAAAAAGAGACAGTCGTGCTAGTAAAAGTAAACATGTTAGTAACAGTAACAGTAAAAATAACAGTAACAGTAACAAACAAGATAATCGTAAGACTCGTCCGGTCATTGTGATTAAACCGAAAGAGTCCAAACAAGCTTGCGAAGACACTCGTAAGTTTTTGAAAACTCAGTTGGATCCAAAAACACACAAAATCAGTAATTTTAGAAATGGTAAAGATGGCTCCATTATTGTTGAGTGTGCAACAGGAGCAAATGTAAGTGATGTCAAAAATGGTATTGAAAGCAATCTGGGTGAAAGCTATAGTGCTGTTGTTCCCACTTCGGTGCCGAGATTGAAAATAGTGGGCATGAGCGATCAGTATTCCTCCGATGTCTTCATTGACTATTTAAAAAGTCAGAATGAAGACATCGCTATAAATGATGTAAAAGTAGTTAATATGTTTGAAAATCCACGCTTCACGTACAACAAGTTCAGTGTTGTGATTGAAGTCGATTTCGATACGTATAAATGTTTGTTATGCGCGAAAAAAGTAAATGTAGGGTTTGATCGGTGCTCTATAGTTCCCGCGATTAATGTATTGAGGTGTTTCAAATGTGGAGAATTTGGGCACAAGAGCATGGATTGCAAAAATTGTGAGAGATGCTCTAGGTGCAGCCAACAACACAAAACATCGGAGTGTACGTCAATTGTATTGAAATGTGTTAATTGTTTGAAAATGAATAAAGAACGTAAAATGAACTTGGACGTCAACCATGCCGCATTTAGTCCTGAATGTTTGCTCTATAAAAGACTTTTTGAACAGAAGAAAAGCAGCTTACGTTTCAATAAATAGCAGCCAAGTTCCAGGAATGTGAATCAATTTGATTTTTTATATTTGAATATTGCGGGGTTGTCAACAAACTACGTAGCATTACGTCAGATTGTTGAGGAAAAACGTCCTCTTTTAGTTTTATTATCTGAAACTCATATTGTAGAAACTGAAGCTTTTGATCAGTATAGTATTCCGGGATATATTGTTGCTGCTTGTTTATCACATTCTAGACACACTGGCGGTGTTGCTATTTATGTCAAAGAATCAATTCAATTCGACCTTCGAATCAACGAAGTTATCGATGGTAACTGGTTCTTGGGCATTACAGTTGTGCGTGGCATGAAGATGGGTAATTATGGTGTTTTGTATCATTCTCCCAGTTCTAGTGACCAGCGTTTTGTTGATGTTTTAGAGAACTGGCTAGAGACATTCCTTGATTCAAGTAAATTAAATATATTAGCTGGTGATTTTAATATTAATTGGCGTGACAACCATAATTCGAATC
Source organism: Ochlerotatus camptorhynchus (assembly GCF_037179485.1). NCBI lineage: Eukaryota > Metazoa > Arthropoda > Insecta > Diptera > Culicidae > Ochlerotatus > Ochlerotatus camptorhynchus. Next base: position 3,998,373 of record NW_027040741.1, read on the forward strand.
ATTTGAAGCGTTTAGCTGATTTTTTCAATTTAAAACAAACGGTAGATGAGTATACGCGTATTTCCAGGCACAGTAGAACTTTAATTGACCACGTTTATTCCAATTTTGATTCCATTTGTTCAGTTCCGGATGCTGATTTGAAAATAACCGATCATGAGACCTTAGTGATTAATGTATTAGATAATATCAATAATAACGATGACTTAGTCAAATTGAAGTGCTGGAGGAAATATTCGAAACAGGCTGTTTCAAATCTTGTTGAGAGAAGCGTGGATTTTCCATTCGCGGCCGGTAATTTAGATGAATCTGCAGCTGTTTTAACTAACACTTTGAAAACGTGTACCAATCAATTAGTTGAGCAAAAGTTTGTTTCTTTGAAAAACTCGAACAGCTGGTACAATTTGGAACTTTTGCGTCTTAAACGTAAGAGGGACAAATGGTACAAAAAGTTTTGCAGATCAAATAATGATAATCATTGGAATAGGTACACAATCGCGCGTAATAAATATTCACAATCGATAAAACAAACTCGTTGTGAATATGTCCAGAGGAAGATTGATCAGCATCAAAACAACAGCAAAGAGTTATGGAAAATTTTGAAATCTTTATTAAAACCTAGTAATTGCAAACCGCGGTCCATAACTTTTAATGGCACATTAGAACAGTCAGAACCAGTAATTGCATCTATGTTTAATGATTATTTTGTCGAAAGTGTTTCATTGATTAATCAATCCATTGAATTGGTCGATGAACCTGACGAAATAAAACAGCCAGTTAATAGTAGTTGTAGATTTGAAGGTTTTCACCAAATTACTTTAGATGAACTTAGAGTTATTTGCTTTTCATTAGGAAAATCGGCTGGAGTAGATAATGTTAATTCTAGAGTTATTCAAGATTGCTTTCATGTCATTGGCCACATCTTGCTGGACCTTATTAATGAATCTTTGCAGACTGGACATGTGCCACAAATTTGGAAGGAATCCTTAGTGGTTCCTATTCAAAAAGTTGCTGGAACGATTAAAGCCGAAGAGTTTCGTCCCATCAACATGTTGCACACATTAGAGAAAATTTTAGAACTTGTTGTTAAAGGCCAGCTGTTGGAGTATTTGAATAGCAACTCTTTGTTGATACCAGAACAATCAGGATATCGGGAAGGTCATTCCTGTGAAACTGCGTTGAATTTGGTGTTAGCAAAGTGGAAAGACAACTTGGAGCGTAAAGATACGACTGTTGCTGTTTTTTTGGATCTGAAACGCGCTTTTGAAACAATTTCTAGGCCCTTACTGTTAAGTACAATCAAGCGCTTTGGAATTACGAGTACTGCTTATAAATGGTTTGAAAGCTATTTATCTGACAGAACTCAACGGACTGTTTTTAATGATTCTGTTTCCAGTCCCGTGGGGAATAACCTTGGAGTGCCCCAGGGAAGTGTATTAGGGCCTCTTTTATTTATTATGTATATTAATGATTTGCGACGCGTTTTACGATTTTGCGACATTAATCTTTTTGCAGATGATACTGTGTTATTCATTGCAGCTAAGGATTTAGAAGTTGCCGTCTCACATTTGAATGAAGATTTGCGTTCTCTAAGTAGATGGTTGAAGTGTAAGCAGTTGAAATTAAATACAAGTAAAACTAAATTCATGGTAATTTCGCGGAACCGAGTAAATGATAATGTCTCCGTGGTAATTGATGATGAGGCTATTGATCGCGTTCGGGAGATTAAATATCTTGGCGTGATTATTGATGACAAACTTAAGTTCAACTCTCACATTGACAATGTCATCAAGAAAATTGCCAAGAAGTATGGAATTCTATGTCGACTGAAAAACGATTTAACTATTGCCAGTAAAATACAGCTATACAAATCAATCATCTCTCCTCATCTAGACTTTTGCCCATCCATTTTATTTCTAGCCAATGAAACACAAATATCGAGATTACAGCGTTTGCAGAATAAAATAATGCGTTTGATTTTGCGATGTAATAGATTCACTTCCTCAACTTTGATGCTGGACGCTTTAAAATGGCTGTCAGTGAAGCAAAGAATAGTTTATTTGACTATGGTGTTCATTTTTAAAGTAGTAAATGGTTTGCTGCCTCGATATTTGTGTGATCGAATTGAAAGAGGAAGTGATTTTCATAGATATAATACTAGAAACGCGGATGAAATAAGAACACCACATTTCTTGACTTGCGCTTCACAGAATTCATTGTATTTTAAAGGAGTAAATGTTTTCAATTCGATGCCTAGACATATTAAACGTGCAACAACATTAGCAGAATTCAAGAGACATTGTATTTCACACGTTAAAACTGTCTTTTGAACAGTTATCCAGTGATTTTTATTTTTTTTTTATGAATGGACGAAGTATGTATCTTGACGAAGTTATTTATAACGGATTATTTTGTATGGATAGCTGTCATAACGACTTTTTAATAATTATTGTAGCACTGCAAAAACTATTTTGTTCGCCACGATGGTGATGATGGATTTTTTTTTATATTTGAATTAAAGTAGTAGTTAAAAAAAAAAAAAAGTAGTAGTCTACAAAGGTTTGAGCCTCGCGCGCGTATTACGGATATAGAGGACTGAATTTAACATTTGATAAAAAAAATGCAACTTTGAAGCTTATTTGGAAGATACTTTGAGTTAGTATTAAGTTTTCTGGCTGAATGTCGGGGGTTCGTGAGCATTCCTGACATTGCTGAAAATTATAATAGCATCATTGCGGGGTTGCTAGTGTATAGGATGCTTTGTTGATTGTTCATTAACTCTTGATTGCTTGTAATACTTATGAATATTCTAGGTGGACAAAAAGGCGAACTAAGAGGTGGACGCCTAAGCTTTTTCACATTTATGTATATTGCTGTGAAGCAACTGTAAAGTCTAGAGGGAATTTATATCTGTAACTGTAACCAGCTCGTTTTTGTTTGCTAACCTGGTTAAAATGTTTATATTTAATTATCTTAAAGATAAATCGTCCAGCTCAAACCTTTGTAGGGGTAAGAGGTGGGACCATCATCATCATCATGAAACAAGTCGCACGCCTGAATGGGGCTTGCATATCTAATTTGCTGCATGCAACTAATTGCTTGGTGCCTTCAGTACAGGGCGGGAGATTTCAAGTGCAGCTTTATGATATATAATTAAAAGAAATAAAAATGACAATATTTGAAATCTCAGGATCAATGTAGGGGAAATGGATGTAATGTCGGCCTAAATGCCCCTAATTTGGGCCCATACATAAATTCAGCAATCGACTAAATTTCCAATAGCGACCAAAAATATCTATTAGTACCGTCCCAATGACGTGCTCATCTAGATAAAATTGATAAATAGCAGATTTTTAGCGATAGGCCCAATCTTAGATCCATAGGCTAACATTACATCCATTTCCCCTATTTAATTAAAATTTACACAAAATGCCAATAATTGGTTCACTTTACTGTGACCTAATAAGACAGAAAGAAATTAAACGGAACCATATGGAACAGCCTAGGTCAGCGTTTCTCAATCTATAGGTCGCGACCCACCAGTGGATGTGGAAATTCAGCGGAATCCTCGAAAGGTGTTTTCGAATTTGTTTTGATAGTTTTCAGGACCAAAACCCTTTCAGCGTTTTGAGGCCATTAAGCTATGTTTTACATTTGCAAGGTCATTTTGGCGTTAAAAGTATGCTCGGAATCATTTTTCTGATCCCATTTCATTGATTGGTACATTTCTATTTAGTTGTAATATTTCTTTATCGTTGTGTTCAGACCATTCTGGCAGAGTTTGAATGTATTTTTTTTAATGTATAAAGCCATTTTGGAAATTTGAAAGTTGTAACTACTGTTGTAACTAAATCTGACAGCATGTGGCGGTGCCACCTTTCAACCACTAGATAAAGTGCGGGGTGCGCGTAACGATTGTTTTTTATGGCTCCACACAATTAAAATTCTCTCACTTACGCAGACACAGGTAGCAAACCGGATGTTAGGAGTATGAGTGCCAGCGCAGTGAGATGGCTCACACTCAGAGATATGGATCTCAAATAATTGCGCGGCTTGTACTGTAGGCGGGAATGCGAAGGAGAAATCCCTTGATCGGGCTTTTCCAGATCTTCACGGCGTTTGAGCAATTGTTTCACCAACAAATGAATTTTAAATTTTCTGCGACGCAATTAGCCTAGTCCTTGATCAGGCATTTTCAACTGGTCACACAATCACTTTCGTGAAGCTACGCATTCAAGTCAGACGTACCAGACGTACCTATTGATTATTACAATTAACTGTGCCTTTTGCTTTGAAAAGTGAGGTGAGCAGTGATAGAAGATTTTCACTTGTAGTTCACTGGAATTGATAATGATTGTAAATTTGTTTTAGTACAATACCTAGTATTAACCGACAAAATCAGACAATTAATTGTGAACGAAAAAATAGAAAAAAAAGCAGGTATGTGTTATTGCGTGGTTTAAGAGATACGCAGAGATTAATTTCGTTGCGGTTTAGTTTTCCCTTCAACGAAGGGTTTTTTTATGCTCTACGAATCCTCAACGTGGGCCTAGGAATTTTATCACGCATTGGAGCTCAATATTCGTGCCTCCGTCTTACCGTGGATCGTGAGATATCCGGTGGATTCCATCCGTTCGTGACCCCGGAGGGTGAACGATTTGTCGGGTCCTATTTCATCTAATAAACCCACCCAGTGATCCACGTACCGTAACTGCCACTCATCCGTCGAGCGAATCGACCGCTAGTCAACCCTATGTGAAATCGAGCGCAATTCGACCCATTGATCGAATCAGAATCTTGCTGACTCCCACCAAGCCCAGTGTGGTTGAGTGCTTATAGTCTAGTATAGTTGATTTGAGCTCAAATTTAGGAACCTTCCCCAGACTAATGTAAATAGGTCGGCAAACTCTGAGAAGTTCCTAGAAAAAATAAATGCTTCTTCGCTTAATTAATTGTGAAGCTTCGTCCTAAATACTTTAATATTAAGAGTTTTTTCTTTCCTTTCCGCTTATTTTGTTTCCCGTTTGGGTCAGCTAGGGAATTCGTAGTGTTTGAGCCACTTAAACTCGCCCTCAGACCGAGTCTCATAGCCGGACCGGAAAACGCGTCAGCAGTCTCTCTAGTCAGAGAGGGGCGCTTAAGCTGCTGTGCGTTGTGTGCACAACACAAACGTTACAAAAGTACTTTTGGCCTTACAAAATCTGTATTCAGTATTGGTGGGTCATGAACTATTAATATTTTTCAAAGTGGGTCGCAATCGAAAAGAGTTTGAGAACGGCTGGCCTAGGCATTAGGACGATGAATTATTGCAAGATTTACAGCAGAGGCGATACTTCCCACTTAAAACTTTTGTCATTTTGGTAAGGTTCAAGGCTACGAAATAATGGCCACTCAAGACAAATAGGTACCACACCATGTGTAAGTAACAGCAATTCCAAAATAAATAAATGGTTAAACTCCACTGGTAATGGCAATGCTAAGTTTCATCGAAGTTAAGTTTAAGTCGATGTTGAGTTTTAGTCCAACCGAAATGAACAATGACAACTTGTTAAAATTATGTTTATTGATTAAGAGAAAAATTATCGTTTGCTCTCTTGCACCCAGGGTTGTTTCCACTCACTTGCTATAAAAAAATGTTTTTCGGAATTATGAAATCATTAGGTTTTATAATGATAACTAGTACTTTTAAGTTACAAGAAAATGTTGTGTTTGACACAGAAAACCTGTCATTATTGCTTTCATTGCGTCACAATCAGCGATTTTACGATTCGTGAGGGCTCCTCTGAGTGAACGCTCACGAGTCATAAATTCGCTGCTTGTGACGCACTGGAAGCTTTATTGACAGGTTTTATGTGGCAAATACATACTTTTTAACCTCTTCTTGTATCTGACAAGTACAAAATATCATTATAGCATCCAATGATTCCATAAATTCGAAAAAAAAAATATAGCGAAGTGAGTGGAAGTAGTGCTCTCAACTTAGTGTTTTTTTTTTAACATTCCCACGGTGCACAGTGTCCGGAAGCTGGACATGATACAAAAGCTGAAGTTATGCTTTTTTTTAAATAACTTTCACATTAACCCGAATATGTTCTTTTGCACGGTCGTAATTTCCTCCCATGGTTTTAAAATGACACCAAATTTAATGCAACTGATTTCAAAATATCTGAACCAAAGTAACCAAAGGTGGTCTAAAGAATTCTAAGCAGCCTCATTTTTAAGTCGTTATAAGAACTTTAAAGTTCCGGTACCATAATTAAAGAGCATTCTAAGCAGCTTCTGGCGGAACTTGAATTGAACTTTTAGAAAATAAGTTCAAAAAAGGTTTTTTTTAAAGCACTTTTATGAAAGTTAATTTCTAAAGTCAGGTCTTTATGAACGTTATTTATAAAGGCAGGTATTACTGTGTATTGATTTATCAGCATTAGTAGTAGTATTGGATACATCAATCTATCTGTTCCTGTTCGCTACGATAACCCCTCTGTTGATGTACATGAGCTCGACTTTCGTAGAGCAGATTTCGTCGCGCTGAGTCACTCGCTTGCCCAGGCAGATTGGCAGTTCCTTGACACGTGTCCATCTATTGATGAAGCCGTCAACTACTTCGCTGAGGTTGTTGGCCGGGCAATAACTGATTCTGTCCCACTGAGGAGATAAACCCGCATGGTCCAATGCTCGACTACGGAATTTGAAGCGTCTGAGATCGAAGGCCCTCCGTAAATACTGTCGTACTCGTAACCCATTCACCAAACGATTATTTTCAACAGCGAGCAACGAATATCGCACATATAACCGCATTCTTTACAAGAGCTACACAAGGCGTGTGCAGGCTAATTTACGGCTTAATCCAAAGCAGTTCTGGTCATTCGTGAATACCAAACGAAACGAGGAGGGGCTACCAGTCGAAATTCACCTGGGTGATAGAATCGCCAGCAATTCCCTTGAGAAATGTAATCTTCTGGCAGAGCATTTCAAAAACATTTTCAATGACAATAAGGCTTCGTTGTCCCAAGTTGCTGAAGCGGTGAGGGACACTCCCAGTGATGCTATCAATTTTCGATTACCTCGGTTACAGTAGACCTCGTCGAATCCACCATCAAGAAGCTGACATTTTCTAATGCTGCTGGCCCTGACGGGATCCCCTCAAGCAACCTGAAGCTATGCTGTTCAGAGCTTACAACACCGCTTTCAAAGCTGTTCAATAATTCATTACAGCAGGGGGAGTTCTCTACGCGTTGGAAATCGTCATTCATGTTCCCGATCTACAAGAAAGGAGACAAGAGAAACGTCGAAAATTACCGAGGGATCACATCACTCAGTGCCTGCTCTAAAGTTTTCGAAATCATCATCAACGATGCATTATTCTCTAGTTGCAGAAATTACATTTCTCCTGACCCACACGGTTTTTATCCCAAGAGATCAGTTTCAACAAATCTAGCTCCGTTCATTTCTTTATGTCTTCGGAGTATGGAAGCTGGAGCGAAGGTGGACGTTGTATATACAGATCATAAGGCTGCATTCGACCGGGTTGACCACTGCATACTGCTAGCTAAACTTGAAAAACTCGGTGTATCCTCGGGTTTAACTCGTTGGTTCAAGTCCTATCTGACCAATCGGGAACTTTGTGTTAGAATCGGATCAGAGCAATCGGACTATTTTACAAACAGCTCCGGTGTTCTTCAAGGTAGCAACTTGGGACCATTGCTATACTCGATTTTTGTGAATGAGGCCGGACTGATCCTCCCAACTGGTTGCCGATCGTTCTACGCGGATGATGTGAAGATCTATGTGAGTGCTCGTAGCTTCGCCGATTGCTTGCGGCTTCAGCACCTAATCGATACTTTCGAAGAGTGGTGCTCAAGAAACTATCTCACGTTGAATGTACAAAAATGTAATAATATCTCATTTCATTGCAAGCTGAAACCAGTGGCATTCAACTATACGATAAATCACCAACTTCTGCAACGTATGGACAATGTTCGTGACCTAGGAATCACGCTGGACTGCACCTTAACATTCAAGCTTCATTACTCGGGCATCGTTGCGAAAGCTAACAGGCAACTCGGGTTCATTTTCAAGATCGCTGACGAGTTTCGCGATCCTGCCTGTCTAAAAGCTCTATACTGCTCTCTAGTGCGATCGATCTTGGAATTCAGCTCGGTAGTATGCTGCCCGTATCAAGCAGTTTGGATAGCGAGGATTGAATCTGTTCAAAGGAAATTTGTTCGGTATGCCTTTCGTCACCTTCCTTAGAATGACCCTGTGAACCTTCCGCCGTACGAAGATCGTTGTCAACTCCTGGGTCTTGAAACACTAGAACATAGGCGGACGATTAGTCAGGCCGTGTTCGCAGCGAAAGTACTTATTGGTGATATTGACTCTCCAGGAATCTTGGCTGAATTCGAAATCAACGCACCCAAACGAGTTCTTCGGTCGAGGAGTTTCCTGCATCTTGGACCTCGTGCTGCGAACTACAGCTTGCATGACTCAATACGGTTCATGTCTGGGTGTTTCAACGAGTTTTACGATTTTTTCGACTTTAACTGTGCAGCGGAAACATTTCGTCACCGTATTCAACGCAGACTCCTGAGAAGGTGAGTAGCTGTCCATTTAATGTACACGTGAAGCATTGTGCTACCTGTTTATTTTTTGTTTCCGGTTCAACTGCATGACGAGGACTTCTACCTGATTCACGGACAACTCTATGCCATAGGAGGATAACTTTTTTTATGCTATAGACTTGATTAATGTTCGTTGTAATTGTATTGTATTATTGTGATTAATACAAAAGATATGGGGTTTTTCCGCCTTTTCTAGGCTTTTCCCCATCAGGCTTCATTTAGACACGATAAGTCCGATGAAGAAAAACAAAAAATATATATAAATAAATAAAGTATTGAAGCTGTTAGAAGAATTATTAAATCCAGTCCTTCTGCGTGAGAGCCCCAGCACGAACCGCTACGTCATCTGAGATATATTTAAGTGATCTGTTGTCCCGCCTACTGTTGGAGTTTTCAGTGCCAGCTGACTGACTTGAACAGGGGTTGAAACAGTTGACGTTTTTTACTACACTCGCTTCGTTGTCGTGCGCGACAGTCTGTTTGTATTCGAACACTCATGTTTACCGTCGTCTCTCTCACACAACACGAGCAGTAGAATAACATTCGAGCTAAAAGAAAATTACCAAAATAGCTATCATATGACATGTGTGATTTTTTTTTGTAATTCCTCAATTTGGTGTAAATCAAACCATTTCTGATCAGAAATATTATTACTAGGACATCATTGCTTGCTATTTTCAGAATTCACACAAGCACACCATCAGCAGCTCTTATTATGAGAAAAACTAAAATACATACATTCGTGACGGTCTTCAGCGGCAGTGTTGTATGACAGAGCCTGTCATATGACATTTTAGTTTGGTACTGTACTATGATAGCTTGTTTTGCAAGGCAAAGGCAGTCAATTATCACAGAAAATGTGTCGACTAACGTGACCGCTTACAAGACTGGACTTGAATACGAAACACAGCACCTTGATGAATTTTAAATTGGTGTTTGCCCGCAAGGTGTTCCAACACACTTGTGGCGCAGAGGTTAGCGTTCGTAGATTGTATGTAGTGTATTCGACACGGGTTCGAATCCAGGAAATTTTTCTTAATTTTTTTTTGCGTTTGGGTAGAATGTTGATGCGCTGCATAAATAAATGAATGATGATTAATTTGAGCCACTGATCATTTCATATTTATGTACATTAAATTTTGTTGACTTGTGCGGATTGCATCATGTGGGCTATGACGGACTTTTTTAGAAACTGCGACTGCGAACAAGAAGTTTTGAAGGGAACTTTTAAAATACTTTAAGGTTGCTAAGAAGTTCCGCTGGGAACTTGTTCGGAACTTTGTTGCGGCCATGTTTTCAGCCTTGCCTGAAGTTCTTAAGATTTGCTTAGGGATGCATTGTTTTGAATTTCAAGTTGCTAGGAGTACGCATCGGAACTTTTTGGAGCCTGAAGTTTCCCGTATGCTTTCTATAGCTTCTAAAGTAACCAGCAGTGTTGGAAAAGTTCACCAAAACTCACTATGACTCGCGAACTTTTCCCTTGGTGAACTTTGTGAAATATCGCGATCTTTTCCAACGCTGGTAACCAGAATGTTGTGTTGGAACTTTATATGAACTTTATGGAACTTGAAAGTGGGTTTTATTGTTGAATGTGGAAGTTTTGGTTGCTTGGGAAGAAAGTTCTGTCGGAACTTTATTTGAACTTTATGGAACTTGAAAGTTCTGTTCTGAACTTTATTTGAACTTTATGGACTTGAAAGTTCTGTCGTAACTTTATTTGAACTTAACGGAACTTGAAGGTTCTGTCGAAACTTTATGGTACCTGGAAGTGAGTTTTATCGTTGAATGCGGAACTTTCGGTTACTTAGGAATTCACTAAAAAAATGGTACATACAAAAAGATTCGCAAAGTTCAGCACAGAACAAGAAAATGTAAAAAATGTGACCGTGCAAAAAAGGGATAGAATGTGTTTTACCTGAACGTTCACTAAGTTTTACCCTAATTGTTACACCAATTGAATATAGATTGAAATTCAGACAATTTTTTATCGTTGAGAGCCTAATTATTATTCTTTTTTTACTTCAGTGCGCTCTTTGCTGTCGACAGCAGCAACAGTAGCTGTGTTTTTTGGTGCTTATTTTGAGATAGTCTGATTATGCGATAGCAACTATTGTTGCGGTACATGTTCATTGTCTGCAACTCTCTCACTTCTGTCGTTGCCATTAGAAGTAAGCAACTGGAGATGTCTGTTGAAATAAAGCTGAAGATCAAATTCAGCTTCGCAAATGGAAGTGCGAAACTCACCATGGGGGAAATTGACAATTTCACGAAAGCGCTGCGCTGAGTGTGGATTCCGTTCAAATGGTTGTAGGTTAATTGGCATAAAGTCGTTTGGCTTAATGTCGTTTGGTATAATGGCCATTTGGCATAAGTTATTATAGTACTGAAATTTTGCTGGTTGATTATTGTGTCTATTGCACCATGTCAGACTTCGACGCTGTTAATAAACTCTGCCCATTTAAAATAAAAATTTACCATTGTGAATGTAACTAAAGCTAAATTAAACAATAGAACATCATACGGGAAGACTGGGTAAGAACGCCCGGCGAATAAGACGGACTACAGTCGATTCTATATGAAATCCTCAAACTTCTTGCAAATATTCAATTCAGAAAACATCAACAACTTGTTTTGTCATTCTGAAACACTTTGTAGCACCCGAACTTACGACACGTCAAAAAATAAACGAAAACAAACTTCTAGTTCGGTGGGTCTTTTCGCGACCTAATTTTGAAAGCAACAAATTAAAGGGTTTTTAAAAATAAAACCATGCTTTCTGACGTTTGTTGGTACCTTTTCCCTTCCTTATTCTCTAATTCTTCTGTGACTGTTGATGAATGAATGTAAAAATGTATGTAACATGTGAAAATATACAATATTATGACATCCCTCAGGTCAGTCGGTAAATGCGAAGCTACAAAGCAAGACCCTCCCAAGTAACAATCTAAATGCTTGGAAGATTTATTCTTATTTTATGATTGTTTTATCATAGCATCCCTTGCAGCATGTGGTTGTATTACGGTTTTGTGCGCTTGTCATAAAATCAGGCCGTCAAGTCGAATATAAAACTGTTTTATGACTACTAAATTAAAACTCAGACTTCATAGTTTTAATGGTAGCTGTAAGGTGGCTCTATATCTGCAGAATAAAACCAAAACAAAACATACAATTATGTTTTATGGCATACTTTTTATGACCGATATAAAACTTGAAGCAGTCTTAGACCTTCATCAAAACCTCATTACAACCATCATCTTTATCAGAGGCCTAAGATTTACAGATAAGAAATATACTACAACAATAACAAAAAATACTCTGAAAATTGTTACAAACATAAAAAAAAAAACAAATCTATTGAGATACATGAAATGAAAACCCCTTCAGTGTTTTTAAACACGATGAAAATGAGACAATCGCCATTATGAAACTCCTGGAGTATCTACAGTTATAGGCTCCCTCATTCAACATAAGGCACAGTGTGGTGAATGAGCTTTTAAAAATATTGAATAAGCGGCTTTCCGATACACTTCCGACAGATCCACGAACCCTTCTTAAAACAACGCAGACAGTTTCACTAAATCCGGTTGGAGATGGTCAGTATTTGCATCACGGCTTCACACCTTGTATTGTAAAAGCTTTTAAAAGATCCAATAAGCATTTCTTACATCTTGATTACAAGAGAAAATAGGAGGATCGCTTGGAATGTTGACTTTTTGACAGGTTGCCATGGTTTTTGTTTTGTTTTGATTCGCTGTACCGAATAAAACCAGCAAGCTATTATAGAGCTTAGATATAACTTAACGTTCTCAATTCGGACTACGAAATGCTAAGATACAACCATTAGGTTTATGTTATGCTATAGAATTCCAATCTAGGAGAATATGTTATATTGAGGTATTTTTAAGGAGTAGCAAGTTATAACGAAAAAAATGTCGCCGTATGAACAAATTTAACACAGTATGAATAATTACGCTTTAATTGATAGGCGATAAAACACTTTCACCCATCTATGTATAATTAAATAATAAATGACTGGTTATTGCTCAACAGTAGTAACAGTGTTGTACTAAATAGATAATCTTTTAATGACTCTTTAATGCATGGTGCAAATGCAGACAAATTAAAAATATCCCTATTTTTTAGTATTCAAATGGCGCACTTAATTTATGCTCCTATTTGGTATAATAATCACCACAAAAATTGCACGGCATGCTGTGAAGCATATACAGATTGGTTTAAAATTGTAATAAAGTCGTTTTATTTTCAATATACAATAATATCAGGTATTATTACCAACTGACAAGGATCATGATTCCACATCAAACATCGAAAGAATAAAACCACAATAAAATATTTCTCAATATTAACTATCATCCAAAAACCCCAACTTAAAACCTTCAAAGTTGTCAAAATGTTTTGCGTATCATGTTTTATCAACTTCTTCAGGAGCGATTTATGCGGTTGTAATATAGTTTTATGGTAGTCATAAAAAGGTTGTTAAAACTTTCTGACCTGGAGGAGGTTTTATGTTTGCATTTTTGACAACCACGTGTAGAGTGTGATAAAACTAACATAAAACCTTTGCTCCTAAGGTAGTTCGCATATCAAGTTATAATGAATGCATTAAAACTGGGCCAATTGGCCATGACATGGCTGTATAGCGGTTCTCAGGAGGTTGTTAAAGCAATGTGGTCGTCAGTGAAGGTTTTATAATTTGGTTGTATCAACTGCTATAGAACTTCAATAAAACAAAAATTGTTGCTTGGGCTGTCTAGGAAATTTTCAGGTTGGAAAATTTCTCGACTTCCCTGGGAAAAGAGTATGATTGTACTTGCAACACAATTATACTAATGCAAAAATGGTGCAGGTTTCGAAAACTCTCAACTAATAACTGTGGAAGTGCATCTAGCATACTAAGTTCAGAGCACGAAAACGCTAATATGCGATTGACAAATCCAAATTTGAACCGACCACTGCGGCGCTGCTATCGCAACGGAGTATGTTTTTCAGTTAGTGATAGAAAAAAGTAGTTTTTTCGAGTTATTTTAGTGATGAGCTTGTTAATTCATATCAATTAGGAACAAAAAAGTTGCGCTGTTCAGAACGGTAAGTAAGAATTAATATTTTAGTTCCAAAATTCCGAAATATCAGTTAAATTAAAAAAAGTATGCTCATCTCAGTACGTAAATGAACATTTAAATGATCTTTTTTTGCAGGATTCAAACAAAAGATGCCTCGTAACCGGCTGCTATCCTTCTGGAAGGGATCTGTTTCGAGTACTAAAAACCAGGAGCAGATTTTTCACCAGATAGCGAAAAGTTGTACAGATTTCCGGAACGGACAACAAACGGATCTGTGCACAATATTTTCAAGTTATGATTTTACAAAAAGTTAGTAGTTTTTCGATTTTTCTGTTTTACACTATATTCAGCTCAAAGGCTCTGGTACTTCTTTCGTAACTAAATGTTGTCGTTTTTGCAGTTATTTACATTTGCATCTGTGTTTTGATGACTGATAGCAGGATGCAGAAATTCAAGTTTGGTTTTTTTTTTCCTTTGGTTTGTTTTTTCCGTCGATCTTGTTTTCCGTGCTGAGCACCAATGCTATCGACGTGCCAGGAAGGCAGCTCCCACACCTGGACCCTACCTATCGACCCATCAACTCATGAACCGGGGACCAACGGCTTTACTTCCCATCCGAAGGAAGGCGTGATCAGAGATGTTATGCCTCAGAACATCCCGGCGGCGCCGACTGAGATTGAACCCAGGCCTGCTGGGGTGAGAGGCAATCACGCTTACCACTACTCTACCGGCGCCGTTATTCAAGTTGGGTTGGAATAGAAGAGTTTCTTATAGTTAAAAAAAAACGCTTGTAACGATCAGGTCAAACCTGCTAGACTGTCAGTAAAGATCATTACACAAAGCACGTCAAAAGAAGTTGTAATTCTCAGTAGTCTATTTAGTACTTTTTGAGAGATTTTAACAATCTCTACGCTCATCTTTCGACAGTGTACCGAGCAAGAGCAAATTTTCATTATGTCGAAATTTAATTTCCGCACCGATCGGAGAAAAACGAATTTTTGTTTTGATGACAGAAAAGTTATTCTTATTGCCAATTAAACACATATAATCTCATACTGATAGCAATGCTTAACATATTAAGCAGGCTGGAAGGGGAAGCTCACCGGCCCAAAAATAAAAAAATATTTTCGGTACGTTTTTATTTTTCTAAAAATATTGGGAAAAATTATCAAAAATCCAAGAAAATCAGTTTCTTCCTTAGATTTTTGTCAAAAATTACATGCAAAAAAAAAATTTTCTATCCCATCATGAAAAAAAATTGGACTCTCAGAAAAACCGAAAAGTTGATGTTTTGTGGTTTTTTGAGTCCAACTTTATGCCATAATGACTTATAAAACATGTTTTTGCACGTGAATTTTCTTTAAAAAATTAGCAAAAAATGTGATTTTTTTAGATTTTTGATACTTTTTTTCAATATTTTTAGAAAAATCAAAACGTAATTTTTTTTTCGGAGCTTCCCCTTAATGCAGTTGATGTAACCAAATTATAAAAACTTCACTGACGACCACATTGCTTTAACAACCTCCTGACAACTGATATACAGCCATGTCATGGCCAGTTTGCCCAGTTTTAATACAATCATTAAAACTTGATATGCGAACTACCTTAGGAGCATAGGTTTTATGTCAATTTAATCACACTCTACACGTGGTTTTTAAAAATGAAAACATAAAACCTCCTTCTGGTCAGAAAGTTTTAACAACCTTTTGATGACTACCATAAAACTATATTACAACCGCATAAATCGCTCCTGAAGAAGTTGATAAAACATGATACGCAAAACATGTTGACAACCTTGAAGGTTTTAAGTTGGGGTTTTTGGATGATAGTTTATATTGAGAAATATTTTATTGTGGTTTTATTCTTTCGATATTCGATGTGAAATCATGATCCTTGTCAGTTGGTAATAATAGATGATATTATTGTGTATTGAAAATAAAACGACTTTATTAAAATATTAATTTTTAATCAAGATAAACATCTGATTATTATACCAAATAAGAGCAAACATTCAGTGAGCCATATGAATACTAAAATAAAGGGATATTTTTAATTTTTCTGCATTAGCACCATGCATTAAAGAGTCATTAAAAGATTATCTATTTAGTACAAAACTGTTACTACTGTTGAGCAATAACCTCACATACCGTATGCGTGATAATGTTTGCACCATCGTACAAATAAGGTTCCAGTTTCACCTGTGCATGCCTTGGTTTTCTTTGCATGCACGTAACCTATAGCTCATACCGTAGTAGGCTGTGTATAAAAGAAAATGATTTACTTAGTTTGACAGTTGCACCATGACGAAGTGGCAGCGTATTCGTGATTTGTCCCACGCGCAAATGTCGCAAAAAGACGGCACATGACTACCAACCGCATCCGGGAGCTACGAGTCGAACGATGCAAGAAAATCTTGAACTTCCTTAAGCGAAAAAATCCGGTAATCCGACGAGATCACGTTTACCGTCGATCCCGTATCAAATTCCAGAACCGACCGGTATATTAGTTCTCTTCCGGTAAAAGACGTGGCCGACGAGCACAAGAACGTGTATCTGATCAAGCATCCTGCTAGCGTTATGGTGTTTTGATTGGTGGCTTCCGATGGCAAAGAAATGGACCCGGTGTTCATTCCAGAAGGCAACAAGGTCAACACGGAGGTCTACATCGGGATTTTAAGTAAGTATGTTTTTCTGTGGATCAAAGAACAGTACGGTCCGAAGCCAAAAGCTTTATTTCAACAAGATGGGGCTCCATGCCATACCTCGAACCGCACTCAGAAGTGGTTGCAGGAACATCTTCCGTTCTGGGCGAAGGATATTCGGCCGCCATTTAGCCCCGATCTTAATCCGCTGGATTACTCAATATGGCGCGTCATGAAGGCCAAGACCTGTTTTAAACGACACCCGAGTACAGCAAGAAAGAAGAGAAATGGATCCAGACTACATTATTAGAAACTGCCGTGCATTCCGGAAGCGTGTGGAGGCCGTAATTGCAGCAAGTGGAAACTCTATCGATGATTAACATAGTTTAAGACTCTGAGAAACATCCCCCTTTGAATAAATAAAAAAAACTCGAAAACGAATATTTTGAGAATTTTTCTAATTTTGACATTGCTCAATGGTGCAAACGATATCACGCATACGGTATTATTGAATTATACATAGATGTATGAAAGTGTTTTATCGCCTATTAAAGCGTACTTATTCATACTGTGTGAAATTTGTTCATGCGGCGACATTTTTTCGTTATAACTAGCTACTCCTTAAAAATACCTCAATATAACATATTCTCCTATATTGGAATTCTATAGCATAACATAAACCTAAAGGTTGTATCTTAGCATTTCGTAGTCCGAATTGAGAGCGTTAAGTTATATTTAAGCTCTATAACTAGCTTGCTGGTTTTATAAGGTGCAGCGAATCAAAACAAAACAATTATCATGGTAACCTGTCAAAAAGTCAACATTCCAAGCGATCCTCCTATTTTCTCTTGTAATCAAGATGTAAAAAAATGCTTATTGGATCCACTAAAAGCTTTTTCAATACAAGGTTTAAAGCCGTGATGCCAATACTGGCCATCTCCAACCGGATTTAGTGAAACTGTCTGCGTTGTTTTAAGAAGGATTCGTGGATCTTTCGGAAGTGTATCTGAAAGCCACTTGTTCAATATTTTTAAGAGCTCCTTCACCGCACTGTGCCTTATGTTATATGAGGAAGCCCATAACTGTAGATCCTCCAGGAGTTTCATATTGGTGATCGTCTCATTTTCATCGTGTTCAAAAGTACTGCAAGTTTTCATTTTATGTATCTGAATAGATTTGTTTTTTTATATAGGTGACAATTTTCAAAGCATTTTTTGTTATTGTTGTAGTATATTTCTTATCTGTGAATCTTAGGCCTCTAATGGGTCTGGGTGCAATCCCAGCCGAGGTCGGTGGGATTTTTCTGAGGCATAAAAATCTCTGGTCATGTCGTCCTTTGGAAGGGAAGTAAAGTCGTTGGTCCCGGCCCATGGGTGCGATATCCTACGCAGATGTGGAAGCTACCTTCCTGCACATTCGATTGCCGTCAATGGATGGTAATCGATGTCCGTCGGTGATTGGCACTAGATTGCGGAACAGAGACCAACGTTAAATAAAGGAAATAAGAAGAAGATTGCTCGGAGTTATGCTGCCATGCATTATGAATTGAACTTGTTGAAACTATTTTCTCCTATGAACTCCTGTACGTTGCTACCATCTCAATGTGATTCGCATGCAGAGCCTTCACAAAAGTGGTGATTTCGACCATGGTGGCTTCACATTTTCTTTGGGAAAATCGAATCCAAGTGGGTTTTTCATATCCATCATCTTGGAAATGTTGATTGATTTATCTTTATTAGAGAGGCTTTCAGCCTGGGGCTGGTTCGCCTCCAACGATCTTGGAAATGTTTGCTTCCAACGGTAATGCTAAAAGATATCGATAGAGCTGCAGTCTATAAATAAATAATCATACGTTCAGTTAAGTTTGAAAAATTGAGTTCTGTTTTTCCCGTTCCATTTATCAAAATTATTTCTAATATACATTTCGTAAATACCGGTAAAGGAAGTGTGCTAATGCTACCGGTTCAAAAACAATACTATTTCTTTGTTACAGATTTCAAATTTTATATGAGCTATGACAGTCCGCTTTAAAAGCTCACTGATAAACCATGTTTACTTCAAAGCTGTTTCGATCAGAATTGTAAACAATTTTATTAAAGATTCAATCCAGCATCAATCAAAATCATCAATTAATAATTCAATTACCACCCACAAAATGCGTAAATCTACATACCTTTTCGTCGTGATCGAATGTCGGCCAACAGCTTCGTCAGCTGCTTTACGGTGCACAATTTTTTCACCGCCGAACCAATTCGCATTAAACACCTCATTAAACTTAATGACGTTTGAAATTGTCAAACTCAATTTGTGATACGCGAGGGCGGACCAACAACTGACCGGCCAACAATCAGCAGCAGGAAAATTTACAATTCCAATTACACAGCATCGTGACTTTTACGCTCCGCAAACAGTTGCTATAGTGGATGGAAAATAAAATAAAAAAGACCCTGCCACGACACATAGGTACATTCGGGGTTGGAAAATCAATTGGTTTCTCTGTCGCCGCTTTTTCTCGGATGCCATTCGAGCGTGGTGATTGCTTTGTCCTCTAGCATTTCCATTGTGCCGTAGAAGTTTACCGAGCTTGACCGCAATTTTCTACACTGAGAAAGAATTTTTAACGCTTTCGGCAATGGTAGCTGCTGCCTCGGGCTTCAGAGCTGTTGATTTTAAGAGCGATTTCTCTGCAAAACTCCGAAAACCATAAAACCATCAAGGACACTTTGTGGTTCAGAGATACCAATCGATTGGTTGGCTGTCTTTCTGATCGGATTGTCTGGACATGCATTCGCTTCGCTAACACTGATAGGGTAAATTTGTCAGTGTTGGCACTAGTGCTGCAGTAATTGGCTTTGAGGTATAAGCCTAACCATAAATGTTTTACCATGACTTATTAGCATAGATGCCATAATCTATGGTCTTACCTTGTAATGAAATTAATTAAATTAAGAATGAAAAACGGACACATTTGAGCTATGACCTATTTGTGAACTATCAGGGTGAAAAACTGGCACATGTACCCTAGGAAAATCAAGCAATACCAACAGAACAATAAATCGAGTTAGTCAATGGCAAACACAATCATAGGACATTTTTCCGCAAAAGGCATTCGTCATCAATAGGATGGGAAATAATTTATTGTGATTGGAAGTAGTAATCGACTTTTATTGGGATAGTTTTGGCAGATTATTTGTTAACAATGTGAATATATTTTAAAATTTTAAATTCAAAGGTTTCTTAAAGCAAATTAAAGTTGATCATCTTGGGTTATTGTTCCAGATATGCTTTGGTCTGGTTGTTTCATATTAGAAACGCATGTGTCATAATTATTGTATACGCTCAGAGGGGCACGCAACAGCTACATTTATCCTGTCAACTCTCGTTAATCGATACCGAGTTATCGAACCATAGTAAACTATTTATTGCATTTTTTAAATTATAGACAAAAATGTTACGCCTGTACTTATCTCAGTGTTGCATAGCTGTTAAATTTGAACTTTTTAGTCCCATACCATTGTTCCAATTCCTTTATAGTGATATTTTAATTGTTCCTCAATAAGAACTGAATTCATCCAATATTGCCCACCTGTTTGAATGTGGATTATCCGGACAAAACGCAAATCTCAAAGTTTCTGTGTTGCCTAGTTTCCTAAAAAAATAAGTGATGCGCAAAGCGGACAACCCGTTTTTGTTTGTAGAATATTCAAGTAGCCTTATCCCATCCTTTCTTTTTTTGTTTTTGCTTTGAATGAAAACTCCTCAACCAAACACTGGCTATTCATCATGACGATGCCATGTACTCTTCCTCTTGATAGTGTCCAATGGTGCTGTTTTCTTTTCAATCTAAGCGTCGTCGAAAAGTGTTGAATACGATTCTGCTTTCACAGCAATTGCTAATAACGGTTGGCAGTTTGGAAAAGTATTGCCGATTGTTGAAATTACAATGACATATTACTTGATATTCCCGAGCAGCACAACTCCATCGAAATAAGTTGCTGCAAATTTATTGAGACTGGAATAAGTTGCACACAAGTTAACACAATTGTTCAGTGACAAGTATGTTATTTTGATTAGGGGCCATTCATATGGACGTGGACAGAATTAGCATGATTCTTTTACTCCCCTCCTTCTTTGTGGACAAGCATGGACATAGACTTGACTCCTACTCCTTCCCCTGATTTCCACGAGGATTATCTTTTTTGTCAATATTCCAACAAAATATTCGTGTCGTGTCTAATAGTTTCAACTTTATTTAGCTATGTTTAGAACTATGAAAAGGATAACTTGTGAGGCAAGAGATGACAATAAATTAGAGGAGTTTATTACGAAAGAAGAGTAAGAAGAGTTCAATTATAGTTCTAATAATATTGAACTCATTGGAAAACTTTAGAAGGTGACAAGTTCAAATGACCTAGGGTTAACCCCAGAATTAAATATGAATAAATAAAAAAATATATAATGAAAAGAGCAAATTACCACTTCTCTAGATTAAAAAAAAAAAAACTTGAGCTCGCAATATTCTATAGAAACGAAATTTACAAAGGCTCAACATCCAACATCAAATTCAGCGTACCCATCAATGTTCATCAGGACAGACTTGAAAGCTTTGAATCATTCAAACTCGTAGGATTGTCCAAACGCATTAAACTTGCTTCAAAAATCATCCATACCTGTTCTGAAACCCTGGAATGACCTCCGATGTTCTGCAAACACACTTATAAAATCTTCTAAGCATATCTCTGTTGTAATACTTAGGAACTGACTCTAGCCCAGTAGTGGAAATCACAGTTGCGATCTATCACAATCACGATCGTGTAACAGCTGATGGTAGCAACGCTTTGTACAATCCTATCAATTTGCTCGTCGAAGCTCTCTCCATAACCATCCATCAAGTTGACGAAAGAAGTAAAAAGCAACTGGTGAATGTCGTCTTCGGTTGTGATCCATCACCGATCTGGTCATTCTCAACAATCACGACACTCATTTGTGCTTGTTTTGAAGCAGTTGCTGCTTTGCTTGCTTATGTGAGTGTGTTGGTGAGTGAATCCAACAGCTTCCATTTAATGTTTCCTACTTTGTTTGGAACTCACACAGTCGCGCCTGCCGAGCAGGGTTGCTTCCACTCACTTGCTATAAAAAAAATGATTTTCTGAATTTTTAAATCATTAGACGTTGTAATTCGTGAGCGTTCACTCAGAGTGAGCGCTCGCGAGTCGTAAAATCGCTGATTGTGACTATCTCAAAGCGAATTTGACAGGTTTTATGTGTCATACACTTACATATCTAACAAGTACAAAATATCATTATAACATCTAATGAATTCAAAATTCTGAAAATGATTTTTTTACAGCAAGTGAGTGGAAGCAAGCCTGCTGCCGAGGCAAACTTAGAATGCATAGGCATTGTTTTCATTTTCTTCTATCGTTTCGCTTTTTTTCAGAAGTCTTCACTGTTTTCGTTGTGCTTTTCATCATCAGCAGCGAGTGTAACGTTTTGTTTGTGAGCAACGACCATTACTGGTGATTGTTGTTTGCCATGGCTCTACCGCTCACTGCGTTCTGTCAGCGAAAATCGGTTGATGCGTGGACGAGTTTCACGTGAGTGTCATGATATTTTTCATCACTGGTGAAAATTCATGATAGTCGAAACAGCAGCTCTTCAGCCCTGCAGTTGAAATGCACTAATGCTCCTTGAACTTTGCTTTGGAAGTTCTCCAGAAAACACTTAAAGTGTACCGGCCCTGAGTCGTGATAGAAGTATACCAGACTGTGAAGTCTTTTATATTCTTAAGCTAACCCGTAAAGTCTTCTGGACCTGTTTAAAAAAAAAATCAGGCTCCTTTTAAAAGTTCCTTCACTGGACTTATTCAAACAAAATTTAGATCCATTTGTCAAAATGAAACCGATAGCTGCAAAACAAAAACCAAAACTCGATTGTCTTTACTTCCTTGGAGGCCCCTGTGTCATATACGGAGTTTTATGAGAATTGTTGGTTTCCTAATATGAGAATTTTTGAGCCTGTACAAATAAATTAATGTAAAAAAAAACAAAATAATGTGAAAATTTATTAGGAGATGCACAATATTGGACCCTCTTCATATATGACCATCAAATATGGGGTCTTACCTCAACACAGATTCTGTACACTTTCCCAAGGACAGTCGGAATCTTTCCGAGGGTTATACCACTAGATTTTGTTATTTGAAACTTAGCATCTTCAACTATGTGTCAATGATCTTTTTACTGATTGTTTTTATGTGATTTGATGTGTCGCGCGGTAGATTTCGGCTCAAGGCAGATTTTGATCATTTACCAGGGGGAACCCGAATCACGTTCATTTATTTTTTGCATACATGTGGTTTGACAAATTTAAAAGATTGTATATTAGACTGATGCAAAATTTGAAATTTTTGCTCCACAGTGCTCAAACGGTTTCAAATTGGGCCCTGATTAGCCTCCCAAAATTTGAACTCATTTAGTGAAAAACGGACTTGGCACAAATCAATTGGTTTATATGAGAATTACTATGGAAAAACCATCATTTCGGTTCATATCGATCTCAAAATTTATCAGTTCACTCTACTTTAAATAATGATAGCTGAGCTTGTTGAACATTTTCTCAGCTACAACTTTGTACAAGACCAGTTTTCAATCAAATGTAAGGAACAAAAGTTATTAATGATTCAAGTCACTGATGGCTTATGATTATGCTCAATCAACTGTTCAGCAGGCAACATTGATGTTTATGGCGCGTAGAATAGAGGACCAACATCATGGCTACTATGTCCCACTGCAGATTACTGTGTTGCCCACAATACAGTTCCTTAATCTTGCCATAAGATTATCAATCTCTTAAACAATCAATAACTATTTAATTTGACGTTTGGCTGAAAAACGATTCTCTGCAAAGTTGTAGCTGATAAAAATTCCCATAAGAATAGCAAAAGAATTTGTTGACAGTACAATATGTAAAACGGCTGAAAGACAATGAACAAAAAGTTTAGTTTTCCCATAGTAATTTCCATATAAACTTCAAATGGTTTGTGCCAAGTCAGTCTTTTATCAAATGAGTTTAAACTTTCGGAGGCTAAGCAGGACCCGATTTGAAGCCGTTTGAACACAGTCTATTGCATGTATAATTTAATTCAATATAGGGCTACAAAATGGTGAGTTGACAACCTGGAAGGAGCGTGGTACCTAGCTCCGATCCTCACAAGTCCCTACCTCACGCAAGCTGGGTGGCGTAGCCTGGGCAATGTTGTCAATCCGACAATAGCAAAGTGAGGAGGTGCGAAGCACACTGGCGCGGTAACCATAGTACGGTGATGGAGAAAATACTTCGCCAACCCGAGTGTCAACCACGGAAAACAGAAATCAACAGAGAAAGAAAACCAAGAACAAGAATTGGAACTAGATGCACATGAGGATCCAGTAGAGGTTTTTTTTTATCCAAAGCAAAAGGTAAGCTCAAAATTCGCTATTATTGTCGTCGCTGGCAGTACTATTCATATATTTTAAAATAACCATCGACCGTAGAAAATGCATGAATTATCGCGCATATTAATCGTTCGTTACATATCAAAAGATAACTTAATCGTACTTTGACGCAAAGCACTGTGGATTGTGAGATGCCCGATGACCCCAGAGGGATCGTTTTTGCGTACTGAGCAGAAAATCATGGATTTAACCTCGTCCACAGCACAATAAGTCACCATCGTAATTTGTATATTTAATATTATCCATCAACTTCGGCGATGCACCCAGCAGTGAAGAGATCGTTCGTCGAAGAACTCGAGGCTCACGCAGCTAATATTCCGGAAGGTGGCAGCGTAGAAGAACAGTGGACGAGCATCAAGAATGCCTTTATTGAAACAAGCGAGAACAACCTGGGTGAGCTGCGCACTCAGAAGAAGGAGTGGATCACCGATGAAACCTGCAGGAAGATCGAGGAGCGGAGAGAAGCAAAAGCCGCGATAGAGCGAGCAAGGACCCGAGGAGCCAAGAATGAGGCCCGTCATAGGTATTCGGCTCTAGAGAGGGAAGTTAAGCGTTCCTGTATACGGGACAAGCGAGCGTGGGTGGACTCCCTGGTTGATGAAGGAGAGAAAGCCTCAGCAACTGGCGATATCCGCTTCCTCTATGATGAACCCAAAGATGCCTGTGAAAGACGCGACCGGAAAGTTACTCACCGAGCCCACTGACCAGTTAAAACGTTGGTTTGAGCACTTTGAACAACTTCTCGAAGTTTCAGCGGTCAACCAACATCTTGGCATGATCCGCCAAGGGTGAGGCGCGTCACTCGCGTCAACACTGAAGCTCCATCATTGCAGGAGATAGAAGCAGCCATCCGAAGTATGAAGTCCAACAAAGCCCCGGGGGTCGATCGCATATCAGCAGAGATGCTAAAAGCCCCATGCTATCCTCACAAATGTTGCATCAACTATTCGTCAATATCTGGGACACCGCGACTTTTCCAGCCGACTGGATGCAGAGCGTCTTGGTAAAAGTCCCCAAAAAGGGGGATTCAACTGTATGCGACAACTGGCGAGGCATCATGTTACTGTGTATTGTTCTCAAAGTTCTGTGTAAAGTTATCCTCAATCGGATACAGGAGAAGATCAACGCGACTCTCCGACGACAGCAGGCAGGATTCCGTGCTGGAAGATCCTATGTGGACCATATTTTCACGCTCCGCATCATCATGGAGCAGGTCAATGATTTCCAAGAGTCCCTGTACTTGGTATTCATTGATTACGAAAAAGCTTTCGACCGACTAAACCACGAAAACTTGTGGGGCGCTCTGAGACGCAAGGGAGTCCCTAATAAAATCGTCAACCTCATTGAAGCGCAGTACGAGGCTTTATCATGCAGAGTGTTGCACAACGGAGCTTGGTCTGACCCGATTCGTGTAATCGCGGGTGTGAGGCAAAGATGTATATTATCACCGCTACTGTTCCTCATCGTAATCGACGAGATCATGGTTGGAGCCGTTGACCGTGCACCGAACCGTGGGTTTCTGTGGCAGCCTTTTACTATGGATCATCTCAACGACTTCGATTTGGCTGATGATGTTGCGTTATTAGCACAACGGTGCTCTGACATGCAGAGTAAGCTCGACGACCTTGTGGAACGCTCCTCTGAAGCAGGTCTAACCATCAACGTCAACAAGACCAAATCGTTGGATGTCAACATGGAAAACTGTTCCAATTTCACGGTAGTTGGGCAGGCAGTAGAGAAAGTCGAAAGCTTCCAATATCTTGGCAGCAGATAGCGTCAGACGGCGGCACCAAGAGCGACATAGGTGCACGGATTAAGAAGGCGAGGGCTGCTTTTGCCAGTTTACGAAATGTATGGAGAGCGAATCAGATCAATTGACGCACCAAAATCCGAATTTTTAACTCGAACGTGAAGTCTGTGCTGTTATACGCCAGTGAAACATGGTGTGTATCAGCGGAGAACACCCAGAAGCTTCAGGTGTTTATCAACCGATGCCTGGGTACATAATTCGTGCCTGGTGGCCCCACAATTGGATCTCAAATTCCGATCTTCATCGTTTGTGCCATCAGAAGCCGATAGAGACAGATATTCGTGAACGGAAGTGGAGGTGGGTCGGCCACACACTACGACGGAGCGGAAACGAAATCTGCAAGCAAGCACTGGACTGGGATCCAGCAGGACATCGCAGCAGAGGCAGACCCAGAGGCTCGTGGCGGCGGAACCTAAACAGTGAAATTAAGAACGTTGACCGAAATTTGACTTGGGCACAGGTCAAGGCCAAAGCTAGTAATCGCCGAGGATGGGAATCTTTTACAAAGGCCCTTTGAACCCCTGGAGGTGCGCAGGATCGTTAAGTAAGTAAGTAATCAACCTCGGATACTATTTGCATTATCGCGTCTTTCAGTCGCTCATTACATACCAAGCGAAAACGTAGTCACGTTTAGTCGCTAAACGTCTCCTCTCCCTCCCCGTGGTCATGCGTGGACTTTTCCGTACCCACTTCTCCTAAGATGTTCACTTTGTATATGAATGGATAGCCTCTTAGATTCAAAATAGACAAGCTTATACTTGTTATGAGTATCTTAAATCACCAGCACATGCGAGATGAACTACATACTTATAAAAATGAATTTTACAAGCAATTCCTCTTTAACGCACGCCAACTGAACTTGTTACTTTGGCGTGAGAGGTATGGATTCGAAGCACTACGCCGGGTCGCCCCCAATTTTATTTCTTGACTAAAATTTAAAAGGGTGGATTTCCAAAATCACCATACCGACGAAACCGCTTCCGAATTCCATGAAAATTTGAATAATTATTCATTTGAGGCAATGAACAAGTTAATACCAGAATTCAGCCATTTTAAATCTCGCTAAATTTTTCTTAACGACCTATTCGATATTAAGGAGAGCAGCTGAACATTTTTTTCCGAAAGCAGCAATTTGCTAGATTGTTAGGATATCAAGGTATAACATAAACACGAACTTCACATGCTCACTAGCCCCGCATAATGAGTGAGTTTTGAATTTAGTTCGGGAAGGACTTGGTCATCTGAAAAATTTTCCCGAAGAGATTAACTTTATAGGTGATTAGGATTTCGAATTATAGCTTACACAAGAAATTAAAATGCACGCTACAGACACGGAGGGAGACAATTCCGAACTTGTTTGTTCACCATCCGGATGGCCTTGATCATCTAAGCAACTTTTCCTAAAATAGAAACTTCCTGGATGGCCAGGATATAAGATGTAGCACAACTGGATGTTCACATGTACACTAGCGCCGTGTAGTGTGTGACTTCTGAACTTCTCTATCTACCATCCGAAAAACGTTGGTCACTTTAACATCTTGGCTGAAGACGGACATTTTTGAAATGGTCAGGCTCTCGAGATATAGCACTTGCCAAACGTAAAAACATACACTAGCGCCACATAGTGAGATCGTTCAGAACTAAATTGTCTAACATTTGGAAGGCCTGGAGGTCACCTGAACAACTTTTCTGAAGACAGTAGGGTAGAGAACTACTTCGGCCTAATCGCCCATTTTGGGCCTATCGACCAGAAAACTACAAATAAATCCATGATTTCGGAGTTAACAAGTCAATTATGTGTTTGGTACGATACTTTAGTTAATAAGCTACGGAACGAAGTCAATTAGAACACGTGATATGTAAGTTTGCACCCGTTATTCCCAAAAACCAGAGAAGCGCTCCAACCGAATCAGTTTTTATCTTCATCCGATAGGCCGAAGTGAATTCATTGGTTTTAGGCCGAGTTTAGAATCCGTAGGCCGAGTTTGGCGTCAAGAAGCAGTGTTAGACTTTTGAAAATATCTCAACGATTGGTTTCTCTTTATCAAATCTTATGGTACATACGGAAAGGTAAATAAATTTGGAAGCCATCAGTAATAATAACATTCTGTTTGGTGCTAAACTGCGCTAGATTAAGAAAGACTAAGTGCGAGTTGTGCTTAATATGCCGGAAATGGTGTAGTTAGTGGAGATGTACCCCTTTATCGCACATGTTCGATAAATTATCCCCGGTGATTAATTTGTTTTAACTAGTATGTTTATTTACTAGGCTCAGTAGTGTGTGACACTTTGCGGAGCCAAAAATCCGTGTTTTTTTAACTAACATTTTAAACAGCAGTAAACCTAGGTTAGTATTGGGTACCTATTACTCGTGGTGGACTTGAGGCTAATGGGTAAAAATTTGGATAGGAAGGAGCTAGGTAGGAAACAGGTTTCTGAAGCTTCCTTAAGATACTACTCTCGGCTGGGCAGGGGTAAGTAGCACAGAAACAGGAGGATAATAAGACTAGGACACAATGGCTGGAAATTGTTTGGAAAGGAGGGGATGGTCACATCATTCAAACAAAGGAATTCGTAGATCGCCTGGAAGGAAGCTCACGGGTTCTCAATACATCTCTTACTTCTCGGACAACCCTATCTCGGGCCACTAGGGTATCCAATAGACGTGCTCTGGAGGCGTCATTACCCGGGCAATGCCAAACTGCGTGATCGATGTCATCATAACCGGTTCTACACCCACATATATTGCTGTCAACGAGGTTTATTCTGTAGAGATGTGCGTCTAGCGAGTAGTGGTTGGACATAAGTCTTGACATCACGCGAATGAATCCCCGACTTACATCCAGACCTTCGAAACACGCTCTCGAAGAAACATTTGGAGTAATGGAATGTAACCACCGCCCAAGATAATTATTTGTCCAATAGTTTTGCCAACTTAGAAGAGAACTTTGACGTACTTTAAAATTGAGCATACACCTGAATTAATTGAAACACTTTGAATAGATAGATTGTTGATTTATCGGTTTGATGTTGGATGTTATTGGCAGAACCGTTAAGAAGTTTAAATAATTTAAGTTAACCGCTCAATTTTGAACTGATTTCGCAATGAACGGATTTTAATAAAATTGGTGACATATGAACGATCTTTATAATGACTAAAAATGAGCAAAATTTCAAAAAAATTGGTTCAAAAGTTGTATGAGAAAAGGCACTCAACCAAATAAGTCCGATACTATACATATAACGGATAAATGTTTTATGAGTCTACAGTCAAAAATTTCAAGGCTGTTTTTTCTAATTTTAACGGACAGCGCTTAATTTTGAATGCAGATGTATAATCAGTTTAGAGTTCTCTTAGTTAAAATATTATCGAAATCCTATTATTTTGCATAATGTAGGAACTACTGCACTGCTGGGACAATTCACTCAATGCATATTCCTAAGCTCCATTCGTCTCATCCTGTCGCTCTTGAACAATTTTCCAATTGCTTTTAGTTTTTACCATTTCGACGGCGTTACTAGTGCCGGTGCTGCCGGTCACAACTTTTCTTATGGTGTCTCACTCTTATGGCGAAAAGCATCCGGCGACGGACCGAAAATTGGAACGGAAGTTTATAGACCAAGCGAAAACTTTTAATACCACAGACACGTTGACAAAAGACTGTGTGAATCCGTCTAGCGGGACACGGGTGAGTGCCGGAGGAGTCGTCTGACGGTGAAGAACGGAACGGAAGTGGAACAACGTGACAGCTGCTGCTCGTGTTTTTGGAAGAAAATGCACTGTGAACACCCAAGCGGAATGGAAAGAAACGAATGAAGGGCATTTTGGAATGAAAGAAGAAAAAAACATTACAAATCCTTTTGGGTTTAGCCCGCCAGGATTGAAAGTTAAAGAAAAAAAATGAGAGAGAATCATTAAAAGTTTGATCCGTACTGTTGAAAACAAAAAGCAGCCCAGTATGAAGCTAAGACATACATTTCATATGATTCCAGTATTTGATACGAACATGATAAAACATTGTAGGGGGCAAATGTAAGATGAGCTCGCTGGATTTCCATATTCCATATCAAATCAAAATTTTGATTATTCGTCCATTGTTCCAATACAAGAAAATTCCAGACAGAATAATATTGATATCAATCAACTTCACCGTGAAAAGCCTCGAAGTTTTGCTCGCTGCAATAAATCTATATATGAGACAGGCACAATCGCGTCGTTAGCCGCTCAAAGGTAAATGCTCCAAACGAATTGAATAGTAAAGGTTTCATCCTCAGAAGAAAGGTTTGTGTCTTTGATAATTTTTCTATGCGTTGCTTCCACCTTCATTCGAGCGCAGCACTACTGTATCTGCTGCAAAGTTGCCAGTTTTCTTGATATGTTGTCTTCGGTTTTACTGACCTTTCAAGATTAAGTTATTTCAAACAGCGCGCAGGTCATCTTATCGTAAATTTATTCAACTCTGGGGCAAGTGGAGACAATAAAAAATACCAATCAGTTTGAAGCTTAGGTCAAGTAAAATAAAGTTATGAAGGTTCGGTTTGTCGTCTTCCAGCCATATTTGAGTACGGAATATGTTCATCTATTTTCATATGTTTAATGGACATTTGCAGTTTTTTTTTAGATAATTGTTCTGCATTCCATTTTTCAAACATACAATGTTATAGAAAATCTTTGAACCAGTAAAAATACATATTTTAGCTAAAGACAGTAAGTCGCTAGAATAATTCCTTGCAATGTTATAACGGGTGTTCAATAAAAATTGAGAATGATTTCAATACCTTTCTGTAATTAATTAAAGAGCGTAAATTTTTTTCTCTCCAAGAGAATTGCTCTCTGGACTCCCTAAAAATGGGTGGCATATTTCTTTTCGCTCAGGTGCTGTCAGTTCAATCGACGATGGCGTCGAAACAGCAAGCACTCCGCGAGCGTGTTATACGGTTTTACGAAACGCATGGTCATTGTGGAAAAAAAAAATTACGGTAGACCACCTTCGAGACGAAAACTTGCCCGTGAGTACAGTTTACCGGATCCTGGTATCACTGAGCGTGGAGCGGAAGGCCGGTAGCGGCCGTCCGGCGAAGATAATGACGAAGAAGAAGAAGGAACCGTTGAAAAAGCTGTTCGACAACAAGGACGGAACGAGTTTGCGTAACGTCGGCCGAAAATATCACTGCTCCCATACCTTGATTCACCGAACCCTCAAGACGGAGGGCATCATCTTTCGGAAGAAGACTCGGTCCCCCGAGTACACGGACGAGGCGATAGCGACCGTGGAATCGCAGTGCCTGTGCATGACGAAGAACTACCGCGGGACGTCGTTCGTGCTGGACGACGAAAGTTACTTTCCGCTCTCGAAGAACCACATTCCAGGAAATGACAGCTACTATTCCAGCGACAAATTGGCCACACCCCCCGAAGTAAAATATAACTTCAAGCTAAAATTTGAAAAAAAAAAGTTATGCTGTACATCGCCATATAGGACAGAGGGATTTCAAAGCCGTGGTTCAAGCCGAGCGGTCTGGCCATCAATCAGGTGAACCAGGAGGAGTGTCTTGAGAAAATTCTTCTGCCGTTCTTGAAGGAGCATCATGCGGAAGGGAAGTACGTCTTCTGGCCGGACAAGGCGTCTTCCCATTACGCCAAGAAGACGCTGGAGTATCTTGGGCAGACAAAGATACCGTACGTGCCGAAAGAAAGGAACCCGACCAACTTGCCCCAGTGCCGTCCCATTGAGGATTTTTTCGGCTCCCTCAGTGCCCTAGTGTTCATAAATAATTGGCGGGCGAAGGATACGAAGCAGTTGACCACGAGGATCCGAAATTGTATCCGGAAGATGGACGTCAGTGCTGTCCAGCGCTCTTGTGAGAGCATCGAGACTAAGTTGCGTCGTACGGCTGACCAGGGCCCCTTCTCCAATATGCATTGACGTTTTTTTGAAGAATAAACATTATGTTTTTAATAAAAAATACTGAATCCGTTGAAACATTTTTTTTACTAGCTATATGACTGAAAAAAACTCTTATTTTTCATTGAACACCGGTTAGCTAATTTTAACTTTATTTTTGCTTAATTTCATGTGCTCACAGAGGAGCATGGCGCAAATGAAAAATACAAAGTTTTCAAGTTTTTGTTTTAAGGCTTAGATCAATAACTGACACCAGGTGACGAACTGACAAATCTGTTCTGTGCAGAAAATGTGGGAAAGCGGTCACATCACAAGAGTCTGCACGAAGCAGCCGAGGTGCATGCTTTGCAAAAGTGGAGGACGGAAACGACCATATGAATTCAAATGCCCAGCGTACAAACAGACGATGGCAAGTCAAAAGTAATGGAGGCAACCCAAATAAAGCTCAATTATTGCGACACTGCACAGCAACTGTTGTGGCAGTTGACAACGAAATCATTGCAGCGCCGTATCGAGATTCTCCCGATAATGGTAACTGGGTGATGGATAAAGCAGATGTGGCTGTTGTTAATTCCACTTCCAAAATCAATTTAAGAAAGTTCTACTGTCAGGTACATAATTCTAGCAGTTCCGAAATTCTCAGTAACAAACAGCATTACACGTTAAGTTAGAAGTAAATAAGGGCCATTTTACAAATGTTCTGCCACTTTTCGGCTCTCTTTGGGCAGTCTCTGGAGGCTAAAAACCGCATCACACTCCCGTTGACATTAACCATTGGTCTTAAGTTAAGGTACAGTAACTGGCCTAAATATAAAAAAAGTACCTGTCAGAATACCAGAAGCGTATGAAAATAAATCCATGACCATCAGCAAAACATATCTGTGTACTAATTCAAAAGGGTATAGCCTACTGAAAGCTCTGGAAACGCTGGAAGTTAGGTTGTCGAACAAAGGTACCATCTGCACTTTTCGCAGAGGCTGCCGTGAATCCTTTATCGACTTCAATTTCTGCAGTCCGTCACTTGTGGCAAGCATGAACTTGAGAGTGTGGGAGGGGTAAACTCATAGCGACCATCAGGCGATCAGGTTTAGCATCGGCCAATGAATTTGTTTGGCTGTACGAAGGAATAGAATTTGCGAACGGAAGTGGAAGACGAAGGCTTTCGACAAGGATCTCTTCGTTCAAGCCCTCCGAGTAGAACGCGGCCGAGTTGACAGAAATATTAGCAAGGGTATGTGACACGAGCATGCCGAGGAAACTGGAGTCAACATACTGCGCTCATTTTTTATTTTTTTATTTTTGTGATTTTTAGCCGTAGGCTAGTTCATCACATTTGATAGTAGAAGGTCAGGCTTAGGGCATGCCTCTAAGGAAACGTTTCAGTCTAACTGGCTCTGAGACAACATTAAAAAAAAAACTTAATGTAAATGGGAGTTACATCGGGACTGTGGTGAGGAATGGATGCGCGAACAAGGTAGAGCTCCACCGTAAGAGACAGTACCCCAGTCCGGCAGAGATACCCCGACGGTAGGAAAATAGGAAGGTGGAAGAACACGGACAGCGCAGCCAACAACGAGAGTGCTAGATTTGGTTGTACAGGTGTTAGGTCCGGAGTCTTGAAATGATCTGTTGGTCCTTGTACTTGTGGCTGTCTAGCCAGGGTCGTACGGTTTCTTTGATCTTTCTCAGGAAAGTGGTCCGCGACTGAAACCATTCCTCCTGCCATGCTTCCATGATAGTATTCGCGATCCAACGCTTGACGTCTAGGAGTGGTACGTTCCTGGTGAAGCGGGGACCAGATGGACCGGATCCCGGCAGTCTGTCCGCAGCCTCATTTCCAGGAACACCGCAGTGCCCGGGAATCCACGTAAAAACGGTTGAGGGTGGGGCATATCGTGTAATGGCTTGTATCCAGGGGTGGCTCCCCGAGCAAAGCTGAACATCAAATTGAAATCAAAATTTGCTGTTATGATGTAACTTATTTTGAATACTCCAGTTGATCTCATTTTGGTTGACTTAACGGTTAACACAGCAAAAATGAGAGCAAAATTTTACACTGTTGAAGCAAACGGAAAACTAATCCTGCTTTCAATGAAATCAATTTGATTAATGATTTTGCATTCATAATGTTTAACTGAATACGGACCTAGAGTAAATGGTTACCATTCATGTTTCTCAAGCTGAAAGACTTAGGCTCCAATCTCACCGCGGGTAAGTCACGAATGACCTAAAATGTGTTAAACAAATCAGATAAACGATAATCATTAGTTCAACGACAGATGAATTTCAATTAAATTTTAAACAAGACGTAAACAGCAGAACTTCAAGTTAAGTTGCTTTCATTTAAAACGTCTTGACTGCATAATGAAAGCACAATATGATATCAGACTTATGTCGCAACATTTGAAATCAAAATGAGTTTTCATTATGATAGGAACTGCACACTTTAATATCGATTTGCTTTCATTTTGTTAACCGACTTTGCTCGGGTCGGGGCTTCGGCTTCCAGCGCCTTGATGACGCTGTGTGAGTCCGTTAGCACAAGGATCGGTTGATCTGCAGGAGTGATGGCTGCATCAAGAATAGCAGCGGTTTCTGTCGAAAAAACGGAACACTCCTCCGGTAGACTTTGACTTGTTGCGGAGTTTGGTCCTGCCACTCCGAGTCCCACTCCGAGTCCCACTCCAGCCCGTGATAGCGATCCGTCCGTAAAGCGATGAAAGTGCCCCTGATAGACCGACCCAAGAAGTTCTGCAACTGAACGCCTCAACGCTACAGAGTTATCTCCGGCTTGGAATCCTCTCTTAATCCGCTTATCTATTTTGATAACGTTAGATCGCCAACTTTTCTCTCCATACCAGTGGACCCTGGCCACCGGGGGGAGGTCAAGGTTGGCTGCAGTGCGGAGAAAGACCCTATCATTCCCGGATGTCTTAGCAGCGAGGGCAGCGGCTTTCGTAGCAGTAGCTGCAGCAGATCGATAGCGGAAAGGGAGGACTCCGATTTCCGCACAAGCAGCGTCTGCAGGCGTGGAAGGTAGAACGCCGGATACGATGCGTACGTAGGTATTGTATACCGGAGCGAGGATGCGGTTCAGCTTCTCGGTGGCTAAGCAGGTAATTTCAATGCCGTAGAAAAGTCGACTGTCGATAACAGCCCGGGCGACAGGAAGGCGGATCTCGCGGTTACTGGAGCGGTGCGGGCGAGAGATTGTCCTGACGATGTTGATGCGGCTACGACAGTTTTCTTTCACCGATCTGAAGTGCTGGTCGAAACTTAGAGTCCGATCCAGAACTACCCCCAGAACACGTACTGTTTTCTTAAGCGGAATTGGATGGTCCTGGATGGTGATCGGCGGTCCCCGAATTAGATGGCCCAAGTGGCAGATATGGCACCGTACACTCTTTGGAGTGGAGAGCTGGAAACCAACAGAAAGCGCCCACCTGCTGACGGCGGAGACAGCTGCTTGGGCAATATTCCTGGTCCGTTTAGTCGTTCGTCCCGTTACGACGATGAGTATGTCATCGGCATAGACGATTACGTGCACGTTCTTGGACAGTCGGCTGAACACCCCGTTCATTGCCACCAGGAATAGCGTAACCACTATGACGGATCCCTGGGGCACTCCAGTTTCCTCGGGGAACGGATCCGATCGAGTGTTCCCGACAGTCACCTGGAAGGTACGATCAAGGTGAAAATTCCGTACAAAGTGCGTGATGTGGCCTTTCAGGCCCCAGCCGATGAGCTGCCTGATGACGCCAGGCGTCCACGTCCTGTTGAACGCCTTTGAAATATCAAGGGATACTAACTCCGCATGGTGACCGTTGTCCTGGGCTTCCTTGAGTACATTCCCGAGGGCTGCAAAGTAAGTGGAGGAGCCATGTCCTTGCCGAAATGCATGCTGCCGTTCGTCAAGGAGACTGTTAGACTCCAGGAACTGCCTAAGTCGACGATTTACCATTCTCTCCATCACTTTTGCAGCGCAGCAAGTGAGCGCAATCGGCCTAAAGGAGGAGGCTTCTCCACTCACCGCGTTGTTCTTCGGAATGGGCACTACCAGGCTTTGTTTCCAGAGGTCCGGATACGAGTCAGTGAGCCATAGGTATACTGCGCTCAGACAACTGGTGGAACGAAACACTCAGCACACTCCGTTCTACTGTGTTACCTGACTTATAGCGAATATACGTTGTATACGAGTACCCCAACTCGGCTAATTTTGCATAGCATTTGTAATGTATGCGGGGTACTCGTATACAATGTTTATTCGTTATAAGTCATTTCAGGTCAGGTTAGGTGTGCTCTCTAACCGTGAGCTTTGCAGAAATATTTCGTTGATGTAATAGAGATTGCTAAAGTGTTATTGTGTCAGTGATTTGTTTTCATCGGGAAAATTTTCCGCTATGAAATTTTTTTTTCCCGATGAAAACATTTCGCGTATACGTATACGTAACGTAGTGTGCGTACGATAAACGTCAGCAACCTCTATAGATTATGCTGCTGTGCAATAGGGGTTCTTACCCGATCAATTTCAGTGGTAGTCAAGCTGGCTCGATGTCTTCTTTTTAGGATGATTTATACTTGGACTCGTCCTGAGGCAAACTCAACTTGGCATGCGGTCTCCTTTACCGGAGTGGCGCTTAAGCCGCATGTTTACACGAGATCGGCCAGTGTTGGCTACACAAGATTCACAAATTGTTTAGGTATTGTTAAAAATCTAACACAATTCCGTCCAAATGCATTGCAACGCCACTGAATTTTCTTAGTCCTACACGGGAAAGAATCCGATCTCCGAAATGAGAAATATGACTCATGATTTCATGAACACCGCGTATTTTCATGTTATGAAAATACACCATGAATAATATTTATGATATCGTGAGCAACTTTTGCGTAACGCAACAAACATTCCCAAAATCATGAATCATCATGGGTTTAACTTTTAACCAAAAAATGTAAAAAGATAAAATAAAGCATCAGACTATTCTCGAACCAAGAACCTTGAGATTATTAATCCTTTACTTTGACCACTAGACTATCAGTACTTGCATAAGATGGAAGACAAAAGGCGTATAAGAGATACATATGTAGTGTGGTTTATGAACACGGTTTGCCAAGTACGTGTAACGCTGCACTGCATTATGAAATCACGAATTGCAATGACGAAATCATGAATTATTGTTACGATTTCATGGGATGGCAAGTTTTTTTCATTTCATGATTTTTTATTTATGAAAATGGAATTGGATTTGTTTCCGTGTATGGATGAAGGCAGTGGATCATTTTAGATGGCTGAGTTTTGAACCCACCACAGCTTGCATTTTTCGCTACTGTATACGGACGATCCAATGTAAAATACTGTGGTAGCCACAGTACGGTGCTGTCAAAACCTCAGCATCTTCAATGATCCGTTAACATGGATTCAAAACAAAATCATTTTTTTTTTCCTTTATTTAACGTCGGTCTCTGTTCCGCAATCTAGTGCCAATCACCGACGGACATCGATTGCCATCCATTGATGGCAATCGAATGTGCAGGAAGGCAGCTTCCACACCTGCGTAGGATATCGCACCCATTCAACACACATGGGCCGGGACCAACGGCTTTACTTCCCTTCCGAAGGAAGACGTGACCAGAGATTTTTATGCCTCAGAAAAATTCCACCGACCTCGACTGGGATTGAACCCAGACCCATTGGGGTGTTCGAAAGCAGTCACGCTTACCTCTACACCACCGGCGCCGGCTAAAATCATTTATATTATTGATGTTTTCTGCTCTATACACGGAGAAAAAATACTACCCAAAATTTGAGTTTATTTTACTTAATATTGAGTTCAGCCTCTCACTTGCAATCGTTATTGTTATCAAAAACAGAACGAGAGATTCGACCCAACGATATACTTCAGCCCAATATGTTACTTTTGAGTAAATTGCATATTCTCAAATTTACGTGAATTAAACATAATTTTGGGTGGAATATACTTAAGAGTAGGTAATTTTTTTGCTGGTGTTAAATGGAAACTACTAGATGCAATTTACTCAAATTTGGGTTATTGAGCTGATCCCCGGAATTGAGGGAAAAGTACTTAATTTTGGGTAGTTTTTCATCTCCGTGTAGAACGGAAATGGGCGATTACGGCGAAGGGATGAAGTAGCGCTCTACCCCATCTGTCATGGAAGTACGGCAGTCTGGTGGTCCCGGGGGATCCAGGCCAGAGAAGAGTAGTTAAAAAATCCCTCACCGTGCCAGGGGTACACTTGGGTATTAACAGCACAACAAAACAACTCTACAGGCCAGGCTTTTGAATTATTTTTTTTTTCTCCTTACCATCAAAACGGAGACGCGCAGACATTTTTCATTCTCGGTGAGTTGTTTCGATTGGTGTATGACACACGGCTCTTCGGGCCTCGGATCCAAAATCGGTATACCCTTCTTTGTAAGATGGTTAAAAAACCTACTTTTGATATTGTATGTATCACTTTGGACGCTTGTGTGTTTCTACAAAGCTATATAAGATATATCTAGATAGAGCTGGAATT
This sequence comes from Ochlerotatus camptorhynchus, assembly GCF_037179485.1. Classification (NCBI taxonomy): domain Eukaryota; kingdom Metazoa; phylum Arthropoda; class Insecta; order Diptera; family Culicidae; genus Ochlerotatus; species Ochlerotatus camptorhynchus. The sequence goes on from NW_027040741.1 coordinate 4,036,462, forward strand.
AGGGCGTAACAGCCTTTGTAAACAATGATTTCTCTTGTTGATTTCTCGGAATTCAAGCACACCTACACAAACCAACATATCCATCGGGTAGGAGAAGTCTTCCTCTACTCGATGGTGATGTCGATTTTCCAGGGAGAACCATGACTTCCGAGAAATCATCGAGAGAAGTCATTGTTTACAAAAGTTGTTACGCCCTAATTCCAGCTCTATCTAGAATATCCTTGTTTGTCCATCCAAATTTAAAACAAGGATTCATGTGTGTCCACTCACTCCTACAACAATACTAAAGTTAAAATTTTTGATTGGTATGTAAATATTAGATTTATTTATTTAAATGGTATTTGGTATGTTTCATTTTGATTTGATATTTTACCTTTTATGTCATGCTAACCCAAACACATTGTTTGTATCGAGTGGTACAGAAGCTTGGTCAACTGACTTAAACGTTATTTTTAAAAGAGCAAATTGTTTTCAAAACTGTGCATGTGCATGGTGGCATACAACAGCCTCAAAGAGGAAATATTCCCAGTGGGAGATTCTGGCCGTTGCTAGAGCCTTTGTTCTTATCTTGCCTTTGATATCATTTCCATTAGAAGCGTTTCAGCTGAATAAACATGTTCCATCATATGACAGTTGAGTAAATATTTTCGTTTCGTTTGCCGAACAGGGATATGCTGTTGATGTATTTTCTTGTTGAAGTGAACATGATCACCGTTGGAGAGATCATCTCTAATTCATGAGGCCTTCTTTCCAACGCACATTATTTCAATTCAAATTTTCGAGTGTTTTTTTCTCGTAAGCTCGCTGAAAAATGCTGAACAATAGAAGGAAAGGGAAAATGTTTATCTCGATTACGTCGAGAGCCTATCACCATTCCCAGGGCGAGAAAAGCATGTGACTGTGTGTACGGGGGTGCTAAAGCATCGCAACAAAGGCATTTTTCTGCAGGAGCACACAGAAAAACGAAATTGAATAAAGTAGCTTCTACACACGCCTTAGATGGAATTTCGGAGAAAATGAAATTTTCCTCTCATTCGGTAGTGATTACCGAACGACAGACGATGAACTCAATGATGAGGAAAATGGGAAAACAAAATGATGGGGAACAATTGAAAAGCTTTCATGTTTGTCAGGCTTTGATGGTGTTTTTTTGGTTTAAGGATGTTTAATTGATTTGAAGTTATTGCTTACACTTTGAAATTGCCTTAACGTGAAGGGTTCGTTATTCAAATCTTTCAATTACAGGCTTAGATTGATTAAAACGAACGTTTTACTATCTTTTTCCATATCCACAGTGGACTGATTTTTTCATCATCGATACAAATGTGTAGTGCTGCAGCAATGAGCACAATGTATAATCAGTTCAATCATAATATAATTGTTAAATTAAATAAGCTGCAAAGTTTGTTTTAATGATACAGCGCAGCATCATCGCCGAATAAAACAATCTTAAGTTAATCAAATTCATCATCCTATTTCGACAGCATGTCTCCGACGCATTCAAATTATCTGCATCAGTTTTCGATTTGATGTATTTTTAATTTTTAATTTGTGTGTATTAGCTAAAAAACCTTCAAACATGTTTTGCTAAAATACGAGTCTCACTCTATAAATAATACGTAACATTAATGGTTTTGGCTTGAAACCGTTGCAGTCTCAATTTTTTTTCGTTTACTTATTTTAAGGAAGTATTGCCACTTTTTGTTAGAATTTAGCTGTAGAAGATAAAAAATGTAGAAATTTTCGGAAAAGTTTTTTGGGGATAATCTACAATCTACATCTACTGGGTCCACTGTACCGCTTCGATGCCTTGATTGCTCCTTCCGCGAAACAGACAAACGTTCCCTGAAACGTTTCAGCACTGTACAGACGGTGGTTTTGGCCATTTTTAACTCTTTTGCGATAGCGTTACCGGTGGTGTAGTGGTAAACGTGATTATTTGAGGCATAAAATCTCTGATCACGCCTTCCTTCGGAAAGGGAGGTAAAGCCGTTGGTGCCCGGTCTATGAGTTGATGGTTCGATAGTTACACGGTTAGAAAAAGTACCCAAAAATAAGTTCTTTTCACTCATCTCGGCACTATAGTGCAGGAACCCAAAAGCAGGTAAAGCGGGTCAAAGTAATTTTCATTTACTTGTGTGCAATTCGTATGGAATTTTCCACTGGCTTTCAATCCGAAAGTAAGTTAGTTGTACCCAACAGTAGGTTTATATGATTATACTCAACGTTGGGTTCTCACACTACTACCCCTGTTGGGTGGTTTTACTCTTCCGTTCTTGAAAACATTAGAAGGAGAAAAGGAGACAAACTAGTCAAATGTAGGTAAAAGTGAACTGGCCGTTGGGTACTTTTTTTCTCTCCGTGTAGGGTCCAGGTGTGGGAGCTGTCTCCCTGGCGTCGGCAGCATTGGTGCTCAGCACGGAAAACAAGATCAACGGAAATCAAATCAAGAAAAAAAAAACTGTCTACGCGGGGGGAAAAAATACTTCGCATTGTTTCCAGAAATACTTTATATTTCTCTACATCTTTGTCTGAAACGCCACTTAGATAGGAAGTGCCGTTTCCGTGCCACAATTTATTGAAAAATTACAAAGATGCCATTTTGAAGAAAATTACAACAAATGACCTAATTTTTTTTAAATGTGAATGATTGCCCAAATACTCATTTCAACTAAAACAATGTTTTTTTTTTTAATAATTATGAAATAATTAGACGTTATGATCATATTTTGAATCTATTAAGATATATAAACCTATAGGTAAGATACAAGAAAAAGTTGCAAAGAATGTGTTCGACATATTAAACCTGTTTATTTCACTTCATGAGAGTCACAATCAACGATTTTTCACACACTCACTCACTCACTCACTAATTCACTCAGGGAACTGCATGGAAAATGTTTTGTAGAACAACTAAATAAACAGAAATGAAAATTTTCAACTTAAAAACACTAAAATGTATGAAATTTCACCAGTTTTTTTTTTTTTTTTGGTACTTGAACATACTTTTCAATTTTAATGTATGATAATTAACTTTAATCTAGTTCTTTTTCAAAGAGCATTGATAGCTAAGACTTTAATCTTTCATTTGGAATGTTGAAATCAGAAAACCACATTAAGATTAAAAAAATATAGCTAACCAAAGTTGGCAATACAAAAAAACATAAAATGTTGAATAACTCACTTAGCAGTGATTTCCGACCCTATGTTTCATGGGGATTTTTTCATAACTTTAGGAGCCCTATCTACCCTGAAAATATGTAAAACCCGGAACCAAACACCCTGTATACTTATTAGCTTTAATTTTTACGAAATATGTCTTCTGTTTTCGCTTCTAAAATCGATATTGCTGCAAAATTGTTGAAACCATCAAAACCATATTTTTTTCAATATTTTTTTCCACAAGAGGGCGGCGCCACGCTGTTAGTAGTTGTGATATCAAAACAGAAAGCATGCGGTAATCCATTAATGAGAGGAGAGGACAATCGTTTGATTTTTCGGATATCGATTAATAAATATACGTCATTGATCTTGATTTTGAAATGTATTTATCACCAATAACCTTACAATGCTCAAATTTTTCGTTTTTTTAGCTTGATCATCAGCATCAATATAGGTACCAGATTTTAGCATCCCTTCACTTGCTGCTTGCTGTTGACACAATCACTTAAATTTCCTTTTTACGATTTTCGTTCTGTTGATTTACTTATCTTTTTCATTGTTTCTTAGACCACCTTATCAACTAAATATTTTTTTTCATTTCTTTAGGACTGATAGCTTATCAATACTTTATTTTTTTAAATATTTGCAATAACTATTTATTTAAATTTGAGTGTTCGTCATTTGAAATCAAAATTCGCTCATTTATGATTCATTTCTATTGTTATTTTTTTTTCTGTCAAAGGTACATTCATATAAAAAGTCTTAGTTATGTCTTTGTTTCTTGATCGCTTGTTTTCACGTTTCATTCTTTTTAAATTTCCTTCGATGCTCACGATGTCATTTTTCAGATCAATATCGAAATGAGAATGAGCATTTTTTTTGTTTCTTCTTATTTTCTTAATATTTAGAGATTTGCTACTGCTTCCGTTTGCTTTCAGTTAAGTTTACTGTTTTGCGTTATATTTAGTTTAATCCTAGATTTTCCACAGTACCACAAAGACTTAGAAACTAATTTTCATTTGCTGTAGATGAACGATTTTCATATAAATATTTACAAAAAAAAGTGATCACACTTTTTGACTTCGGTCTTGTTTGCTTCGCTGCATACGTTTAAAATGTACAGGATTTTATATTTTTCCACACCGCTTCTGGTGTGAAATCTTACAGGTGGTAATTGTGATTTGGGACATATATGCATTGACGGTTTATGAAAATGTGTGTGGCTGTTCATTTCTTAAAATTATATTCTGATTCGTAGATGAGCAAAATTAGACTCGAAGTTCACCTGAAATATTGCATAATTGCTTTTTTTTATGGTAAATCATTTACCTTTTAGCTAAAATTCGGCTTTTTGTGTATTGGATATTTTTTAACAAATCATAACTTCCAATCGCAATGATGTCTGAGGCAAAATTCTAGTAAAAAAATATTTCTTTTCAAGAAAAATACATACTGTAAAAAACACCAGTAATTTTGGGTAAAATATCAAAAGAAGTGGTTGAATCGTCAATAACAAAAAACTACCATCTTTAATATTTTATTTTGATGTTATATTTAAATTCTTACTTCGGTGGACACTCAAAAATTTACAAAAAATCTTAGATCAACAAATTTGAGTCTACATCTCGTACATTTTGTTTATACAGTTATTTTTTGTGAAAATTTTCACAGCAAACTATTTTATAAACTTGAAAAATGAGCTAAAGTAAAAAAAAAAAAAATTAATATAAAGTTAAAAATTTTACCAAAAGTTGATGTGCTATGATATATTTTAGTTTTTGAATAATAAACTTGAAAATTTCACAGAAATTAGGATTAAGCATAAGCTTTTAACAAAGAACAATACAAAAAAATATTAAAGTGAGTAAATTTTTGATTTTGTTGTTTAAACAATTTTATTCATTTTTACCCAAAATCACTTGTACTTTTGTACCATGTATATATCCCTGAAAGGAAATTTTAGGTGACGTTTTCGAGTTTGTTGAACCATGTCGAATAGGTCATTTTGCAAATTTTGGCATGATTCAAGTTGGCCGAATTTTAGCAAAAATGTAAATGATTGACCATAACAAACAATTGTGCAAATTTTCACGCCAATTTAAGAGGTTCACATCTGATAGATTCGCCTTATGGTGTGGAACTGCTCTAGAGTCACATGCAAGGTGATCATTTCGATAAAAAAAAAAAATCCTAAATGGTCACTTTGCATATGACTCTACGAATCTGAATTAAAACAAATAATGATGAGAAATTTCCTTACACGAGAATCACATTTTGATAGGTGGAACAATTTTTAGGATATCTGACGAGATCAAAGCAGAAAACAAGCAGTGACACGAGTATTCTTTTTGCTGATTCAAATTTATTTTCTGTTTTTGAAGTTCCAACGAATCGGTATTTTTATGTGAGTTCTTAATGTTCTAAGGTTCTGAAAAATGAAACTATTTACAGACATTTTCATGAAACATTGCATAGGTTTGTGATAAAAAGATATCATTTAGCTCTAAATGACGAGTATTTACAAAACACGAAAAATCAGTGAGCAGTCATTTTAAAACAAAGCTTCTCCAAAGTCTGATCGTTTCCATCGCTATCAAAGTACTGCAATGCTTCAAATGATATAAGATCAATAAATTTTAGTCAATTAATTCGCTGCAGATACATTAAATTATTATTCCACTCTCAACAGCCCAAACATATCTGGTGAAGTTTTCAAATCGATGTTATTCTAAAATTGTTATCATAATTTTGTTTTGATGTTCTGTTCAACAACAGGCATATCGGAGAAAATTTGCTTCCAAAGCGTAGCTTTCAAAAGGCGGCTGACGTAGAAAATAATTCGGTTGGGTATGCAAAAAAAAAAGCAAAAGATTATGAGTGCAAGCGCTTGAGCGCTAAAAGACAGAACTGTTCTTCCCATCGCGATGTATCAAGGGGTTTAAAGAAAGACAGCACTGTGAGTGTCGAGAGACAAAACTTGTTTTCAGCATTTTCCAATATGACGTGGCAGAAGCGACAGTGGTTGTTGTTCACAGTTTTGAGTGTGGGTTGGGATTATTGGATGGTATTACTGCTATCCATCGAATAGAGCGGCTCGAAGGTATTCCACTCACTAGTGTTACGCCATGAGATCTAACGATTCGCCTATGGATCATGGGCCAAACAAGCTTCTTCCTGCGTTTGTCAAACGATGTACCAATGTACTTGCTGTACCTGTTAGTTGTTTACTTAACCTTTCGGAGGGAGTCTCTCCTGATGCATGGAAATTTACTGTGGTAACAATGTTTATGTATGAAGAGTGTAGCACAAGTGTTTGTTTACGAAAACGAACGAAGAGTTCAATTCGTATGGCAAGTTTGTGCTATAAGAAATGCTCATCGCGTTTATTCGAGAAATTCACATCAAAGATTGATTGCATGCATAGGAAATCCGGTTGCATAGGAAATCCGGTAATATGAAATAGGGCGAAATTCGTTCGCAATTTGTTTTGGCATTTCTTTTGGTAAAATAGTGAACTTTCATGATCTCTAACGATTTGGAGGCGAACCAGCCTCAGGCTGAAAGCCTCCCTCATAAAGATAAATTAATTAATTAATGATCTTTAACGGAAAATAATTCACCAGCACTGCCACAAGTCGCTACCCGAGCAAAACCTGAGATCAAATTGAAAATTAAATTTGATGTTGTGATGTTGCTGATTACTCAGGTTGCTGTCGTTTTGGTCGTTTTAACGGCTAAAATATCAAAATTGAGAGCAAAAAAAAAAAACTTCCTGTGACATCACATTAAACATTAATTCTGCTATCAGTGGGAGCAAACTGAAAAATCAATTTGATTTACATTTTTCCTGTTGATAACAAAACAAGTATTCAATTTGATGTTCTGTTAAAGAAATGAAAACAAAACCGCAACAACATATTTTTGAAGAACACATTTACAGCAAACGAAAACAAAACTTGTTATCAAATTAATCAATCGTGTACGTTTAAAATTTATCTAATTTATCAATCGCGTAAATCAAATTATGATTTCAGTTAGATGTTGATAAATATACAAATTTTTATTTCGATTTTCTGTCATTTTGATGCTAGTCTTTGCTCGGGTAATCTTTCTACACGGAATAATCCATCATGGGTAGCGCAAATACATAAATCTGGCAGCACTCATGGCGTTGAAAATAGTCGTCCTATTTCGGTAATAAAATACAAACAGCCGCTCAACATATCTGTTCGGTAATTTTTACAAGAATCTGGCACTTGACTGAGGGGGGTGACACATCTAAATCTCAAGTCTAGATGCTCAACAAATCTCACACTAGCGAATCAAGCTTCGACAAATCTTTTTTCATTTCTCGCATCTACTTGCATCAAGCATCATCTTTTTGCAGGAAATCTTCAGAATCGTCATCAATCTTCTTTCTATCTACTCAGCGTGCGCGCAGCTAGCCACAGCAAAACACAATCTTTTCTGCATCGTAGATAGAGTCGTCCCCCTCGCACTTGACTACCGTTTGTTTTGGTAAAAGGCTATATTTACAGTACGTTCGTCACACTTTTTGCAGTATTTCCAAAGTGCAGCAATTTATAGAATTCAGCATTTTTCAGTGAGGAAAGTAGGTAAAATAAAACATTTCACAAAACTATTGGTAAAAATTTGATTTTACAGAACGAGTTCAGCAAAAACAGTACCAAACACAATTTAAGAAATTTGCTGTGCACTTCGCATAATTTTTCAAGTTTTGACGACCAACCCGCCATCAACATCTCAGCGTATTACTCGCGTCAACTCTGTCTGGATCGCTTTTGTGGGACTTTTTCATTACTTTTAAACATAAAATGCTTGCCTTAAATCAAAGACATCAAATCAAGAAGACTACCGACTCTGACAGAATTCAAGCGACAGATACAGTAGCACTGCGCTCGAGCGAAGGTGGAAGTACTGCATAGACAAATGAGCAAATACAGAAACCTTTTCTTCTGAGGTTGAAATCTTTGCTATCAAATTCGTTCGAAGCATTTACCTTTGCGCGGCATATGACGCGATTGTGTCGGTCTCATAGCGGTCTTATGAGAAAATGGAAGAGTTGCCAGTCTTCTTGATATGTTGTCTTCGCTTAAATTCAATTGAATTTTCAGTCAACCCATCTTAAAATAGATGGTTTGGTGCTTTTGATCTCCCTATCAAAATTCAAAATTTCCGAACGATAGAGCCCCACGCTGTGTTTTCACTGAAGGTGAACTTGAGAGCACTCAAGAGTGCACCTTCAGTTTAAACACAGAGTGTGTCTTTATGGTGCTAAAATTTAGGAATTTTTATACGGAGACCGTAGAGCCGAAGGAATTGTGAAGCTTGAGTGTAAACAAAATGAAAAGTTTAAAGAATAATAGGAAAACAAAAATGTTTTAACAAATGGAACAGCTAATCAAATCACAGATTCAAATCAATAAGCGAACGAAACGGTCAAACTTTGTTAATGGATTCCTTTTTTTTTGTTTTTATTTGTTACATACCATCAGTCCTTTTTCTTATTTCGTTTTGCATTAATTTAAAAAGAAACATACTCACATTTACACATATACAGACTTACTTACTTGATATTCAGTGATTCTACTGAACAGCGTCTTTCAAATAATTTACTATATCGACCTTATTAGCAATATGGAAATTAATCTCGAGAAAGAAAACATCATACACGGTAATATTCACATGTCTTTTTGGCAAATTTTCTTGCATTCTGCACACAAGTTGGAGGCATGTCGAAAGATCATTTAAAATCAAAACTTTATCATAATTTCGAAAAGTAAGACAAAAATCTCAAATCATAAAATTCTACCTTACCAATGTGACTGGACAACGATGGACTGAGCATTTTATTTTATCGCTAAACTACTTGCGAATACATGGTTGGTGTGTTGAAATGTTTCATAAACTGTTATGTTAGTTTTTCGGTGTGGATGATTTTGGGACTGGTGCAAATTATTTCAAATTTTCACTGACTTCTGGAATGCTCATCGAGACTGACTCACGATAGAGGCTCCGTATTAATGTACATTTGTGTTTTACGTCGATCTGATCTAGTGTTGAATGTAGAAAAACGAAAACGATTGCTGCTAGTCCATTCACCTATCTTATACATACAACAGCTAGATTCGTGTTTTTCCCATGCTGGGATTGTAGTCTTTCTTTCCTCTTTTTAATTAGTTTTGATTCGTTGAATAACGGTTTGTTTTGAAGTTATAAGCTGTAGATTCAGAGATAGATCGAATTTCGAAAGCTACAGAATTAAGCTTTCATTAAAGTTACGCATGCCTGCTGATTCGTATCAATAACATAAATTAAAATTATGTAAAAGTACAGGAAAATATTGGGTGACAATGTACAAATAGAACACGGGTTGTTTGAGGAGAAATCTCTATGTGAGGGGTGGGCTATCCTGCTCTCCGATGCATTATACCTAGATGCTTAAACTTTAGAGGTTTCGTTGTAGTCTACAGCTTAATACTAGAAGCCAACAAATGGTGGCAACAATTAAGTACAAACTGCTGAATTGCTGACAATTGCGATGTAGTGAGGTCGAGCCACTTCGAGATGTCGAGCTGGCTACCTGCATTTCCTCGGAATGAACATCGGACGATATTCGTTGCGTGTAGAACTGAAAGATATCGCTGACCTGTTTAGAATCATAAAAGGGACAATATTCAATAAACTGTCAGTAATTGGTGAATGTTTAGTGCATTTACCTCGTTCCATCCGTAGCGGTTCTTCGCTTGTACGATTGCCTCGTACACAGAACTAGGCTGCAGTCCGCGAAGTGTGAAAGCCATTACGTGTGTTAGGGGCTCCGTAATAGGACGCGCTGATGGTGTGAGGATTACATCGTGCCATCGGCCTGGTTGTTGGAATGTTTCATTCATCTAGGAATCGAAAAGAGTTTGATGTATGATATTAGGCTTGGTTAATCATTTCCAATCGATTCTTAGCGGTTTTATATTAAATTTCAGGATTTTTTAGGAATCGACTCATCCTAAGAGACAGAACATGCTCAAATTGATCTACTGAAATAATCAGTTTTCGTATGTAAACAATGTATCCCTTTCATCTTTTCACATTTTTCTAGATGATTCTCCCAAGAACCTAACATCGCATTGAGTTTCCAAACTACATCTTACACCTAAAAGATGCAGTGTTGAAATTGCATAGATTGTGTAGGAAAGGAGGGTTGACATTTGCCCAGGGCCAATACAATTTATTGTTAAATATATGTTTGATTAATTATTCAACGAAATGAGCTAACGTTTAATAATTGTAAACATTGTATATGTGTTCGAAATATTTAATTTATTTTTAAACAAAAAAAAACAAGACACAGAAATAGACAAAGCACACATGTCTCGTTTTAATCACTCAGCTTCAATCAGATTACTTTTCTTCACTGTGAATGAATACTTTGCAGTCAAATTGCACACCTACACATCTGTTGAGGCCTTACCGTAAACCTAAATCTAAATTATATATATTTAAGTCAAAGATTACCAAACCTACCCTAAAGCTACGGCTTGTTTTCTATACCTAAAGATCCATGTGTGATAACAGATAACAGAGAGAGGAATAACGAATACCATTGTAAAAACACAAGTATTACACTTGATCACGATCGATGTGTGCTAGTCTTGCACTCTAGTGAAAGAGCGAAGACAGCAAAAATAAGTGCAGTTAGTGTAGCCATTCTACTGGCCCTTTTGGCAGCCGTTTCGATGGCGAAGAAAAACCTTCGGTCCAGCAATTACAGCCAACTGGCTTGTACACTTTGGTCCTTCGAGCCGGATCGAAGGAGATCCCGGTCAGATGGTCTAGTGCGCGAGTGGTGCCTAATTTCCCGATCTGTGAGACCAAGTGATGGCCGGCAAGGGGCCGTATAGAAATTTGCACCATTGCATTGGTGTGGCTACTGAATAGCCGTTAACCATTGCTGCTGGCATTGTACGATCCACCGAGGAAGAATAGTGTGTGATCACCGGCAAGCAAAGCATTGTTGCTGTGCCTTGCTTTGATAGGAGAAGTGTGCTGCAATTAGCCTAATCAAATTTGCCCGTAATGCGGCACAAATTGAGGCGTGATTTTTTTTGGCCTTGTTGACGGCAAGGCAGATACGAACGACACGTTAAAGTGACCATAACTGTGTTTGCACCGATCCGCGAATTCACGACACAATCCGTGTATTTCGGCGGAAAGGATTTTCGTCCGTGTCGTGAAGGATTAAACCGTTACCGTCCCCGTTGGGAAGGAGCAATTCGCACTCATCCGTGTCGGGAAGGATTATTTCGATATCGTCCGTGACGGAAAGGAGCATTTCGAAACCATTTCTCGCGGTCGTTTCGTTCTAGATCGGTGTAAAATGCCGGACAAGAAGATCGAAAAAAGGCTGACTGATTTGGAAATCGTGAAGAAAGCCCTGTACGTACATCGCGATGGCGTTGAAAGGTTTGTGAAGGACTTTTAAGAAGATCGTGATTCATGCCAGATACCCGTGTGGATTGAATCTCTGGACAGAGTGTACCACGAATTCCTGGAAGCGCAAGGTGAAGTCGAACGGTTGGATGACGAAGAACAGTTGAACGATCACCTGACGGAACGAGCCAATTTCGAAGCACGTTACTGTTCGGCGAAAGGCTTCTTGCTGTCCAAGCGAACAAGTGGCCCTCAACGCGTCGATCCATCATGCTCCAGCCAATCCAGGTACTTTCCACCTTAGACTTCCGCAGATTGATCTCCTAAAATTCAATGGGGATTTCTCGAAGTGGTTGTCGTTTGGAGAAAGCTACACGTCGATGGTGCATTCGAATGCGGATATTCTCACCGTGGCAAAACTCCAATACCTCATCCAGTCACTCGTAGGCGAGGCACGCAAGCCGTTCGAGAGCGTGGACATCGAGGCCGATAACTACGCTGCCGTGTGGGATGCCTTGCTAAAAAGGTATGAAAAGCAGCTTTTCCGTAGTATCTACGACTTCCCATAGTTGAAGAGGGAATCCGCCAACGAGTTACACGAGCTCGTGGACGAGTTAAAGCGGCACGTGAAGGCTCTGGCCAAGTTGGATGTACCTGTCGAGTATTGGGACACCCCCCTCGTAAACATCCTGTCCTACAAGCTCGATCTAGCTACTCTTCGTGCGTGAGAAGAAAAGACCAGCCAGCAAGACGACGTCAAGTACAACGACCTTATTGAATTCCTATACCAGCGTGTACGAATCCTGAAATCTGTAGCATCCGATCTGCTGCAACGCTCCCAGCCGGTTCAAGCAAAGGTGGCTGGCAACTTTCCTCCTCCAAAGAAGTACATTCAACCCAAGGTTGCTGCCAACGCTGCTGCATCTGACAGCAGGCCAAACTTGCCTTCTTGTTTCGCTTGTTCAGAACGACACTTCCTCTTCCAGTGTCAAGCTTTCGCCAAATTGCCCGTCAGCTAGCGGAGAGAGCTGGTATCCCAACGAAAGCTGTGTTGGAATTGCTTCCGAACTGGTCATCAAGCCAGAAACTGCTCCTCGAAGTTCTTCTGCCGAACCTATCGAGAGCGGCACCATACGTTGCTGCATGATTCATCCCAGTCTGGTAAGACTTCGTCCACCCCCGCCGTGATGTCAAATTCCCATGAAACGGCGCAAATTCCACCCATGTTGGCTACCCCAGGACCGTCTACCTCATCCCAACAAATAAGCATGTCAGTTCAGTCTCACGCCAGCACGGTTCTCCTTGAAACAGCCGTTCTCCAAATCGTCGACAATCACGGACATGTTTTCCAAGCCCAAGCTCTACTGAATTCCGCTTCGATGTCGCATTTCATGTCTAAGGAACTTGCGAATCTGCTCTCCAGCTCCCAATCCAATACACTTAGAAAAATTCATGTACATTTAGGTGCTCTGAGACTGACATATACGAGCGTCAATTTTGACATAAAATTGAGTCATAATAGACGCGAAATTCAGCTCAATCAAACATACTTTCGAACTTTTCAGTCTTGGAGCACTTAATTTTACATGACATGTTTGTTTACGTCTCATTCTTTATGTCAAAGATGGATTCCGTCACGTGTAAAATTAGGTATTTCTAAGTGTGAAGGTTGATGTGTCCGTAGCTGGAATCGAACAATCCCACCGGAAGATCAAGCGTGCAGTAGCCACCACAATCCAGTCAAGAGTCGGATCGTTCTCTACGAAACTCCAATTCCTCGTGATAGAGCATCCCACTACTGATCTACGAACCATGTACGTGCAGATTACTTCATGGAACCTTCCGAACGTGTAGTTAGCTGATCCTGAGTTCCACATTCCCAACAAGATCGACTTAGTCATCGGTGGTGAAGCGTATTAGGACCTACACACCGGTAAAAGGCTCGATCGAGGTCCAGGCCTACCCCACCTCATCGAGACATACTTTTGTTGGGCTATTCGTTGAACGATCTACTTCTTGTCGGACCAGTCGTTCAAGACGATTTACTGTCGCTCGTCATGCGGTTTTGCTTCTACCCCATTGCCTCAACGGTGACGTCGAGAAGATGTACCGTCAGATGCTTCTCCACAAGGTAGATTGACCGTACCACAGGACCAAATGGCGCAAGGATGCATCCGAATCGATAGCTACCTACGAGTTGCAGAACGTGACCTACGGCATTGCTTCTGCCCCGTATCTTGCCACCAAAACTCTCCAAAAATTGGCGAGTGATGCAGGTCACTTATTCCCACAATCACACTTGATCACCCGATCGATGAGAGGTCAGTGGTCAACCCGATCAAAACAATCAGACCAAACTCAACTCACAGCGTGAATACACGGTCGATTTTGCACGACAAAACGAAACACAAATTTCCTTGGTCCAAGGTCCGAAAGTGGGTTTTTAGTGCTTGTCTGCGACTTTAGTGCAAAGTGGGAAAGCAGAAGATTATTTAATTCCCCAACGGTGCGCGATCGATGTGTGCTAGTCTTGCACTCTAGTGAAAGAGCGAAGATAGCAAAAATAAGTGCAGTCAGTGTAGCCATTCTACTGGCCCTTTTGGCAGCCGTTTCGACGGCGAAGAAAAACCTTTGCTCCAGCAATTACAGCCATTTGGCTTGTACAATATCAAATTTCGGCAATGCGTTAAAATTTAAATTTAAATTATATGCCACTTGATTACACTTCATGCACGACTTTGTTTTGAGTTTGAGACGCTTATGATTTCATCAGATGCATTTGATACTATAAACTGGTGGAAATTAATATAAGGACACTTTAAAAGGATGGCTCCTCTCAATTTTAAGAAGAAGAAGAATTCTATATCATGTGTGTGTAGAAGTCACATTAGCGTGCCACAATAAAAGCCTAAGAAAAAGGCATGATATAGCATGTCAAAACTTATTGTGTCACCAAAATAATCAAAGAGTTAGTTCAATTTATCATTAAGATTTTTGCAAAGTTTTACGGAGGACAATCACTAGATGTCTCAAAATACATGAAAATCATTGGTTGTTCATCGACCATCACATAGGAGATACATCGAATTAGATTAGATTTCTTTATTAACAGACCATCCGCAAAAGATTTTTTGTGGAAATTTTGATTACTCAGAAAATGGGTTTTCCTGGTTTTCGTTGCATTTTTCCTTCAGCGTGTAAAACTTCGTAGATGATATTGTTCTGATTATATTTTTTATGGATCGCTGTTTATGCTCGTTTTTTGCTGAGGCCAGTAATTCAACTTTTGCATTTCATACTGTACTGGAAATACTTCAGCATGTAAGGATGCACAACAAAAATGAGCTGTGTGTGTTCACATCGACTGATACTGAGTGGTTGCGGTACAAGCACATATCGTCGATAATAGACGATTACTGTGTATTAGAGAACGCTTTTGAACGGATTTAAAACTCAAATTTCATTAGCCAAATACTTCCATAGACCATTTAGGTCCACCGTTGTATAAATGGCAATGCACCCGTGTACTGAATGAGAATTGTGTGTTCGAATCCCACCGGTGCCCTTAGATTTTTCGCAAATTTTCTCACACAGGTCTCTTACCGATGATATGTGCTTACCTCTCAGTATGTTCAATCTTTCTTACAAACTATCATAACATCTTTCGCCATTCACTCGAGCATCATCTTCAAGGGAAATAATGTCAATTGTCAGTAACAATGTAGTTAGTGTGCAGTTTTTGATAACATTTAAATTTATATTGGAGTTAAATTAATGAAGCATAATAAATCCATGTGAACTCACATCTACGTAACTGCCTAGATAACAATAATCTGAAAGAGATTGCACGAAATTAAAATTCTTGTTACGCGGTGAATCTTTGTCGAAAAAATGAATGAATTTTCGATGAAGTGAGAGTCAATTCTTCCAGTACCAATGTCAAATGACAAAACTCTTTCTACGATACTTGGTTCATGAGTTGTGAATTTTCAAAGTATGTGATATCCGGAAAAATCTAAAAACTTTAACTAAAATTTCCAGGGAAATTAATCAACTTAATTTTGTTTGAATTTTTAATTTCGTTCATATTACTATAAACTCTACATTTAAATAGAGTTCAATGGGTTCAGAACGAAAAATATGCAAGACATTTCTGTTGCTACTTGGTAATGCTTTATGAAGTCCCAAGCAAATTATCAATTAGAATCGAGTTGGTCTTTAGCGAGCCATTGAAATACATGTTATCGCGGTTTTATCATACGGACTTGATGATTTATTCCTTGAAATATTCGAATATTTGCATCCTTGGGAAAATGAACCCTAATGAGTTAAGGTAGATGTACCAGTTATGGTTATACGTTCTTATTAAAAACAAAATAAGGAACAAGGCATATCTCACGTAACATTTGAAAAGGGTCTATAATCAAAATGTTAACAAATATGTTTTTGATACCATTCTATAGCACCGCTTGATCAAAATCAAAATAATTAACTCGAATTTCAAAACGGCCGATCAAAGACATTTATCGAATCATTTATTGGCCCGTACGCAAAAACGGCCAACCATGAAATGCCTATAAAAAACTTAGATTTTCTCATAGAAGTAGGCAGATTATTTACAATCCATTTTCTGGTTGGCTTACATTTTGGTTGTAGGCCCTTTTGAAATGTTACACGAGATAGGAATCAAAGTGATTCAAAAGGCGAGAAAAAGGCAGGGATTATTTACAATCCATTTTCTGGTTTGTTTTATAATAAAAACATACTGTCTGCTTTCCGGCTTGCTTGGAGCTGCAACCTGAGTGTGACTCCGATGATGAGGAAACATTATTCTGTATCCCGATGTTTGATTCGGATTTTAGTATTCAAGACAGTTAAAATGAACAACAGTGAAATATAAGTCTTCTGCTGTTGTTCATCACTTCAAAACAAACGAGATTAAATATCCAGCTGAAGATTTCAAAAAGCCTTAAACGAACCTTAAACTCGAATTGTTGTCAAGAAATAAATAAGGCCTTTTGCAAAAATCCACTCGCAATGAGAGAAAGATTCGCTCAGAGAGCAAGAGAGTTTCTCAGAGTAACTCTAGATTGCTCTAAATTTTTTACTGCCGACACCACCCCCCCCAACCCCCCCCCCCCCCCACCCCACCCCACGGTCAAGCCTTAGTACATAAAATGCAGATGAACTTTTCAACAGGTCCTGCCGCGATGTACTCTATAGAGGTGAGATATTCTAGTAAATTACATTTGTATGGTGACGTAATTCCTTTCTTTTTCGTTAACATACGTAAATATGAACGAAGACGACATTTTTAATAAAATAATTCATGTATTATTTTTAGAATAAAAGACCTTTTCCCGAACAGAATGAAGTGATTTTATGTATTTGCAACGTATTTTCACTGTACAATTAGCGTTATTCCACTTCACACTATTAATCGATAGCAATGACGTCATTATTCGACATTCAAACTTGAGCATATTACCTTGTTTATGAATACCGTGCTACCTGCAATTATCAATTCTCTTCATCGACTTTCTCTTCGATAACCACGGCAATGCAAACACATTTGTCATACTAATTTCGCTATACATAGTTTGTTAAAGA
Organism: Ochlerotatus camptorhynchus; assembly: GCF_037179485.1. Lineage (NCBI taxonomy): Eukaryota > Metazoa > Arthropoda > Insecta > Diptera > Culicidae > Ochlerotatus > Ochlerotatus camptorhynchus. Next base: position 4,053,682 of record NW_027040741.1, read on the forward strand.
GGTTATAACCCAATGAGGTACAAAGAGAGGAGAAACAGATCGTGAAATATCATTGTATTATTAAACCAAAAAATCAACGTAATCGCAATTTGTGACGTTTCCAATTGCTTGTATCGTACAAGGGTTTCATCCCCACACAACTTTACCGATTGCTTCACCTCGGTAATCCAGCTCATTGGTCATAACCCACTGTCAATCATACAAGGTTTGGCTCAAGGTCTGGATTGGTATTAGTGAAATGTGAAAATGTTTAGTGGTGTTCGTTTTTCATCGCTATGTTTATCTTTTTACCCAAAACAGCTGGTAACGTCACGTCTTTTGTACGCCGTATGGAATGTTGTGCTGACGTGTCATCGTCATTCGTTTGCTCAGCTATGTTTACAACATTTTTGCTTCTAACACCAGTAAGCTGGCTGTTGTTCCAGACCTTGCATGATTGACATCGGTTATAACCAGCCCAGTGGCAGGCGCGTAGGCAACATGTTATACCGTGACAGCGGGCCCAGCACAGCAAAATAAACAGCTAGCTGGCATCCCTATCTTGTTTGCCTTGCCTTGAAAAGAGCTAACATCGCTGCGGACCCGCGAATTGCGGGCCCCACTGATAGCTCATAATTTGTAAACAAATAGAAGATTCAAGCCAGAATTTCAAAAAAGGCGTTACTGATATTATGGATATTCTTAATATTTTTGCTTACATTTTGTGAAAAATAAACTTAGGACTCATAAAATATTATTTTCTGATTTTCTTCCACGAAGTCAACCATTTATATGACATAAAAGGGAAAATAATTTCATTTGATAAAAATAAGACAATTCAGTCACGCCATTTTTGCAGTTCACACTGGAATTGTGACGTTTCAGATGTTGGTTTCAATAACATGGCGGCATGCCAGCCAGCTGAAAATAAACGATTTGAGCCCGGGACATACTGTCTACTGTCAAATGTTGCTGTTGATATAGGCCTTGTTACTGGCCTGGTTATAACCTAGTGCCAAAAACGTCAAACACAGCTGGGAATGTTTTTGCAGCTGAGCTGTTACCGAAAGAGAGCTTGATGAAGAGAATCGATTGACGCAGATAGGACCTATTGAAAAGATCATAGCAATTTTCATTGTTTAAATCCATGACATGCTCAACTCACCATAAGTTTCCGATACAGTAGTCGAACTTCCACGAGTGGAGGGTAGCTCTCCACTTTCCATGTCAGATTGTAGCTGTCGATAGATCGGCTCCACGGAGGCGACAAAAAATCGGCCGGTCCCGGTCGACCGGATACCTCCATGTATTTTTTGGACCGTCCAAGGGTGTTATCCGCCACGCAGCTTGAAAATAAGTAAATAATTTATTTGAATGTTTTTTTTTTTCTAGGCATAGAAGGTCGTAAAACGGTCAACGAAAATGGTATGCAGCATACACTTTGCGTGTGCGTGTGTTAAAAATTCAAAACCGAGAAGGAATTCGATCTGCTATTTGACTAGCCGCTGCAAAAAGCTAAACTATAGTTATCCTGGCAATCAATGAAGTCTGAAGTCATCGAGAGTGCTGCATTCTCATAAATCACTCGTCGATGAACGAGATCGGTACATTCCGTGGCCGATACGAAATTTAGTTATAGCAAATGGTGTGTAGGTGAATGTGATTAAAAAACGAACTGCACAAAAAAAAAACTATGCCGATAAAATATAGATTGAATGCGGCCTCTGGCCAGGCTCGCGCACTAACCTATAGTTGCCAAAGTCTTCCTGCTGCACATGGCGGATGGAGAGCGTATGTCGATTTCCTCTCGATGACATGGTCCGCCTGTCGGTCGGCTGAATCGGAAATGAGTTCTGGTACCATGAAACCTGGGAATAGCAGAACAAAGAATAGAGAGAAAAGATTAAATGAAATGATGATCAACGTGCGGTAGCTAAACGAAAACTAAAAAGACCTACAAATAGAAACCGGTATTCTTTACCATCGAGATACAACATTGGAATTTCACAAACTAGGTAAGGTACACTGTCTTTGGTTAAAATTTTTCATGTTTTTTTATAAAACTGTGGGTATTCTCATAAAATTAAAACAAAAAATCTACAAATACCAGCTTCCGTTACTGTTGCAGAGCAAATATTTACACATACATACATAAATTTCAAACACGATTGAACTCCAATATTGGCTGCCAATCGAATGAAAGTTCTACGCTTGTTGAAAAATGAGGCAAACCCAAGTGTGCTTGGTCGTCGTACACTGCAGCTGAGAACCTTTTTTCACTTGCGGAAAACAACGTTGCTGCATGCTATCCCTATTCCTCCCTTCATCCAATCAATATGGAAAGGGTTTGGAGCTTGCCAATTCTAGTCGATGAACAAGACTATATGCTCCAGTACATATTTTACCGAACAATAGCGGCCACCAACAGCGTCACCTAAAGTTGTGAGCAGGAAGGGATAATAACAATAAAATTTAACTACTTTGCCGAAGTCAATTCATCCAGTTTAATTGATTGTAAAGGAAATATACCACCATGTATAAGAGAATGTGCGGGTTAGCATAACATGTCTGTTGTGAATGGTACCGCTTTGTTGTGCGTTCTGAAAGGTTTACTTATTATTGGCAAATAGCGAAATATGGTCCGTTGAATAAAATTGGTAATTGCAGCGAAGAGAGCAAGATCTCAAAGAACATAACTGAACAGTGTAAAGAGATATGTATCAAGGATTGTTCCCTTTTTTAAAACTGATACCGAAAAAAGTCTGCAACTTTTGCTTTTTATGTTGTTTCCAAACAAAATTGTCGAAATAAGCAACTCTGTTTTACGGTGTGGGTCACGCGATAGTCTGTTTATTCGATGTCAACTTTTGTTGCGGTGTTTGTGCATTGTCGGCAGCTCTTTCGCTTTCGTCGTTGCCGTTGGAAGCAAACGACTGGTGATGTCCGTTGGAATAAAGTTGATGACCATATTCAGTTTCGCAAATTGAAGCGCGTAACCCACTATGGGTGAAATTACCGAATCATTTCGTGTGTAGTAGTGTGGATGATTTCTCACTTTCTATTTTTTTGTAAATTTTGCAGAAAGAATTACTTTTTATTTTCTAGCTTTAAATATAAATTGACACATTTAAATTGACATTAACAATTATAAATTATTATACTTGAACACATAAAAATTACCGTCTCAAAAATACTGTAAAAATGCTGTTGGCCTATTCAAGTGAATAAGCGGCGTCGGTGGTGTAGTGGTAAGCGTGATTGCCTCTCACCCCAACAGGCCTGGGTTCAATCCCAGTCGGCGATGCCAGGATGTTCTGAGGCATAACATCTCTGATCACGCCTTCCTTCAGAAGAGAAGTAAAGCCGTTGGTCCCTGGCTCATGAGTTGATGGGTCGATAGGTAGGGTCCAGGTGTGGGAGCTGCCTCCCTGGCGTCGGTAGCACGGACAACAAGATCGACGGAAAACAAATCAAAGGAAAAAAATCAAGTGAATAAAATCATGTAGCCAAAAAGAAAATCTCACTCGGCTATTTAAATCGTTAGCGTTCGGTTTTACGCATTCAATCGGATTCTCCCTCGTTAGTGAAATTGTTAAGCTGCCTTTTAGTTTATCCTTCATTCTTCTACCTACTTCTTGCAGTTCCGAGTCTACCTACAGAGTCACTTGGTTGGAAGAATTTACGGTCGTTCGGCAATCTGTTTGGAGGTGAATGGAAACATGGAAATTATGTCAAAAGCAAAATTTTCGTATGACTCACTTACAAGCTCGTTGAGATCATTTTGACATCAACTCCGTTCATATAAGATGAAAAGAATTCAATGAATTTCGCTTTGAAGCAACTCCAATTATTAATACTGTCTTTGAGACCATAATACCACAGCTTCGCTGTCTCTTGTGAACGCATTACAGCAAAGTGCCAAAGTAATCTATTGGTGCCATTATTTGCTTAACCAAATTTTCCAATTTTCCGTATCCATCGTTTAGCTTCGACTGTATTGGTACGAGCTTCGGAATCAGTATCATCGCATACTCTGGATGCAGGAAAACGGCTTCATTACTAACAACCACCTCGGTGAACCAGCCTCTGGCTAAACACCTTGTAAATAAAAGATAAAAAATAAACGACCACCTCTGAAGATTTTCTGTCGATACCGGATATCGGATACCTCGGATAGTTCCACTTCTCTCTCATTGCAATTCGTTCCAACAACTTCTTCGCGAGGTACACTTTTCACTTTTTTAAAAACTCCGTTGCTCCGACTAATGATAGTTTTCCATATCGGGCATCAACCGTTCGTCTAAACTATGAATAACTTTTTTTTGGCATCCCACTTCTGAAATTGAAGTAATATTCTTGGAAATATAGTCACTCCAGTATTATGGGCCAGCTAGTCACTATTATGGGTCAGTGGGTTCTGCGTTTTAATCAAATGGAAGTGGACTATAATTGTGGGTGACCCATAATACTGGGGTGACTTTAGCTTGTTAATCGTCTGTTTCATTTCACGTCTCGAAGGCTAATGATTCACAATTTCTTCGTTCATCCTACTGTATCATCTATGCTTGTAAACGATTCTCTCTTGTTTATTAACCAACCCAATGTTTTCACTTGAAATATAGTGAAAATAAAGAATACTGTAGAACGATTCATCTTAAAAATTAAATTTGAAAAACTTGATTTTTTCTCTGATTTTTCGAAATATTTGTATTGCATGCTGTCTATTACAAAACCAACATTACGCATAACTGCGTACGTACTTAAGGTGATTCCTTGAAGCGTCAAACAATGGCCATCATGATGGCTGATATGACCTATCACTTCATGTTTTCTAGCGCACAAATCTCGGGAACTGTTGCGATATCGATGAAATTGGAATTCCTAATGTGCTACACTGCAGCAAACATGAAGTTCCAGTTTCATAGTTGTATGATTTGTGAGAGCTCTTGAAATTTCTAGGTGATAATGAGATTGATCAAACATATGGTGTCTCCAACAATTATCCTTAAACATTGCCTACGAAAATCATTTTTACATTCGTAAGCATTACGAAGCTATTCGTTCACTAACTAGGATAGGAAACCATTCGTTATTGTTGTTGTTGTATGGCAACACAGATCATATCAGTTGTTTTTATGTTTGAAAACCATGGAGTGATTTTGTTCAGTGCATTTTCTTTTATTGACAATTTCTTTTATATTCTCGATATTATCAAAATGTGTTCGCGTGCTTTATTTTGATCAAAACGTTTCTGATAATATAATCCGTATTTTCATGATAAACTGCGTGTTTTCTTATGAACGATCCGAAACCTGTCTCTGCCCAACAGGTTATGGGCCCAGCGGAGCAGGCGGATAAAGTGCGTGGAACTGTTTTTTGAGCTGTACTCTCATCGAATTGTCGTTTCAACTGTTTTTTTTTTTTTTTGTGTCGCGATGGCTACCGGTGAGAAAATGCTGTCTTTCCCCAAGCTGAATGGGTCGAATTACGACAACTGGAGCTTCCGGATGAAGCTGCTCCTCTTGAAGGAAGGTAATTGGGCTATTGTCAGTGAGGTGAGGCCTGCGGGAACGAGTGCGGTGGCAACAGCGGAATGGACTAATAAGAACGACCAAGCAATGGCCACTATTGGTTTGGCAGTGGAAGATGGACAATTGATCCACATCAGGAAGGCCAAATTAGCGTCGGAGGCATGGAAAAACCTAAAAAAATTTCATGTCAAGCGTACACTAACCACAAAGGTGTCACTAATGCGCAAAATCTGCCGTCTCCGGCTCGAAAGAGGCGGTGATATGGAAGTGCATATCGGTCGTCTTACGGAACTTTTCGAGAAGCTGAATGATTTGCAGGAGGCCAAAGTACTCGATGATCACTGGCTCGTTGCGATATTGTTCAGCAGCTTACCTGAGGAGTACGAAACACTCGTAACTGCGTTGGAAGCACGCCCAGATGAAGATCTGACCTTGAATCTCGCCAAAGGGAAGCTGATAGATGAATGGCAGAAGCGGAAAAATCGCTCTGAAGATGATGATGATCTAGAGGCGGCGTTGCGTGCCGGTCCGAGTAATAATACTGGAAAGTGTTTTTTCTGTAAAAAGTCCGGGCACAAGAAGGTCGAGTGTGATAAGTTCAAGGACTGGAAGAAGAACAGGGAAACGAAGCAAAACGAAGAAAAAGTTCACAGTGCGGTGAACGTTCTGAATGAAGATTGTCAATGGGCATTTCTTTCTGCGGGTTCTGAGTCAGCGGAAAGACTGTGGATTTTAGATTCTGTTGCTACGTGCCACATAGTGGATCACCGTGATTTTTTCGATACAATTGACGAAACTGTTCGGGAAGTAGTTTACGTAGCTAACGGTGCCAGAGTGATGGTAAAAGGTCGTGGACACGGTAAGATGAAAGTGTTAGATAACAAGAACAGAAGTCGTGTTATCACAGTGGAAGAAGCTTTGTTCGTTCCGGAGATGAATACTAATCTTCTGTCTGTGAAAATGCTCGTGCGTAAAGGCTATGTGGTGACATTTGATAGCAAAGGAGCTGGAATCGCTCGTGATGAAGTTGTCGGTGCATACGCGGATCTGAAACGCAATTTATTTGTTTTGCTAGTATATGGTGAATCTGCAGCGTTGGTACAGAACAACAGTGGTTGCATTCATGGTTGGCATCGTCGATTGGGTCACAGAAACTGCAACGCAGTTGGGAAGATGTGTAAGTTGGCAGACGGTTTCGAACTCGTAGAGTGCGAGTGTGATGATGTTTGTGAAGTGTGTATAAAAGGCAAAATGCACAGAAGTTCCTTCCCGAAAGAATCAGAGTGCAAGTCGTCGGCAGTGATGAATCTGGTGCACACAGATATTTGCGGACCGATGCGAACGGCGACGTTGGGCGGTCGGAAGTATTTTCTTACTTTCATTGACGACCACAGCAAATATACGGTGGTGTATATAGTGCGAAAGAAATCGGATACGTTGGAGAAGCTTAAAGAGTTCGTCGAATTAGCAAAGACTCAGTTCGGATGTAAACCGAAAGTTCTTCGGTCTGATCGAGGTGGCGAATACATCGGCAAACAGGTACGAGAATATCTTAAGTCTAACGGTATCATTAGTCAGCTTACTGCGCCATACTCACCTCAGCAGAATGGGGTAGCCGAACGAAAAATTCGGTATCTCGTTGAAATGGCACGATGTATGCTGATTGATGCAGGGCTGGATGATCGTTTTTGGAGAGAGGCGGTGGTCACGGCGAATCATATGCAAAATCGCTTACCACCTCGCTCGATCGAAGGTACTCCCTATGAACGATGGTTCGGGCAAAAACCCAATCTGAATTATATTAAACCATTCGGTATCGATGTTTACTGTCATGTACCCAAACAAAAACGAGGCAAGCTGGACGAGAAGGCTGTGAAGTTGAAGTTCATGGGGTACAGTGAAGGGACCAAAGGGTACCGTTTGGTGGACGCTAATACCGGGAAATTGACGATAAGCAGGGATGTTAGATTTCTAAATACGTTCGATCCTATTACGGAGAATCGAGAAGATGAAGTTGTTGTCCCGTTGAGTGTTTCACCTGTCGCTGTATCTGAAGGTACTGCACTGCTGGATGATGACCCTGATGACATGTGGGTCGATACCGATTGTTTTTTGAACGATGACGTTAATGACGATGAACCTAATGGCGATGAATTATTTCAGGAACCGTTAGACGATCCTTTAGAGCTGGCAGTTCGTCGTTCAGAGCGAAAAACCAAGGGTATTCTGCCGCAGAGATATGCCTGTGTAGCGGGACTGCTAGAGATGGAGCCCCGGAATTACGCAGAATCGCAAGCTAGTCATCACAAGAACGAATGGCGGCATGCTATGGTAGAGGAGTTGGAGTCTATTCAAGCAAATGACACCTGGGAAATTGTTGACCTGCCACCAGGAAAACGAGCACTTGGAAGCAAATGGGCGTACAAGTTGAAGCGGGATGCGGAAGGAAAAGTCAAGCGTTTAAAGGCACGACTTGTTGCTCAAGGCTTCAACCAGCGGTACGGGACTGAGTACGACGAAGTTTTTGCACCAGTTGTACGTTTGACCACATTTCGTGCTCTTTTATCGGTTGCGGCGAAGAGAGGTATGATAGTGCAACAGTATGATGTAAAATCAGCGTTTCTCTATGGAAACCTTGAGGAGGAGATTTTTATCCGGCAACCTCCCGGATTTGCTGTGGATGGTGCGCAAAATAAGGTGTGCCGTCTGAAGAAGAGCTTATACGGATTGAAGCAAGCGGCGCGATCTTGGAACAATCGGCTCCATGAAGTTTTGGTTCAGGAAGTGTTTCAGAGATGTGATTCGGATCCATGCCTATATCGCAAGCAAATTGGAGATAAGCTCTGCTTCGTTCTTGTCTACGTTGACGATCTGATCATTTCAAGCGACGACAGAACTATCATCGATTCTTTGGAGCAGGCACTGAAGAAGAATTTCGCCATCAGCAGTTTGGGAGATGTACGACAGTATCTTGGTGTTGATGTTATACAGGATGCAAGAGGAGATTACTTTATAAGTCAGCAGCGTTATATCGCCGATGTCGTAGAAACAGCTGGTCTGGAAAACGCTAAAGTGTCGGCGATTCCTTTGGATTCAGGATATGAAAAGCAAGAGACGGATGTAACCTTCCTACCGGACAACCATGAATATCAACGGTTGGTTGGAAAGTTACTGTTTATAGCAGTGAATTCACGACCAGATATAGCTGCGTCTGTATCTATCCTTAGTCGGAGAACAAGCAAGCCCTCTCAGCGAGACTGGAATGAGCTTAAACGGGTCATACGCTATCTTAAAGGTACTGCAAATCTGCGGCTTCGTCTGAGTAACATGGATGACGAATCGGGATTGGTCGGATTTGCAGACGCCGACTGGGCGGAGTGTCGTGATGGTCGAAAATCGAATAGTGGCTTCGTGTTTCAGTACAGTGGTGGAACAATTTCTTGGGCGTGTCGCAAACAGTCTTGCGTTTCGCTTTCGACAGCTGAAGCAGAGTTTGTAGCTCTTTCAGAAGCTTCGCAGGAGGCACTATGGCTTAAGCGATTACTGGTTGACTTCGGAGAGAACGTGACAACCATTCGGATGAACGACGATAACCAAAGCTGCCTGCGGATGCTGGAATGTGACAAGTTCAGCAATCGCACTAAGCATATAGATACCAAATATTATTTCATCAAGGATTTGAAACAAGCTGGAGTGATGGAGTATCAATACTGTCCGAGTGAGATAATGCGAGCTGATCTTTTAACGAAACCGCTCTCAAGAATCCGGCTTGGCGCGTTGAGAAAGCTGTGTGGCCTTGATGTCATGAACTGAAGCAATGATATGCGTTGAGGAGGAGTGTTGTTGTATGGCAACACAGATCATATCAGTTGTTTTTTATGTTTGAAAACCATGGATTGATTTTGTTCAGTGCATTTTCTTTTATTGACAATTTCTTTTATATTCTCGATATTATCAAAATGTGTTCGCGTGCTTTATTTTGATCAAAACGTTTCTGATAATATAATCCGTATTTTCATGATAAACTGCGTGTTTTCTTATGAACGATCCGAAACCTGTCTCTGCCCAACAATTGTACGAATTGAATTCGTTTTTGGTATTATTGCTTATATACAGCGATAACTAAAAAGGAATTTGTTATATACGATTAAGATTGGTAATTGGTGACCAATGTGTGGAGCAGCCGTTTCTGAATGAGAATAAAAAAAACTCGCCCTAAATGCTCTTCAACCACGGAATGTGCAGCATTACAAAGATCAAGCAGACATGTTTCTAGCTGGGGATCCCATTACACGAACTGGCCATTACTTGGCGCTAACTACAGTTCGCTACCTGTGGACGACCACTATGATGGGTGCGTTGTAATGCAGTTCACGGTCGAGGGTTGGTAAGTAAGTTTTGAGAATCCTGTTAGAACTAGTCTTTTCATTATATCGCATCCACAGTGCTGCATGCTGATCGTGAGTGCTACCGACTACTTACATCATTCTCTTACATTGATTTTCAGTATTGATACTTGATCTAGACTCTAGAACGAGCGACTGACCGGGAAATTTCACCTGGATCAATGTCTTCGGCGCCATGCTACTACAGGATATGGAAAACATGCTTTCGTGTTAAAGATGCACAATCAAAAATTTATAATTTGCCGGCGGTTTTGGTTTTTATGAGATTTTCGTATCGCTTCGTATTCTTTTTCGTTCAATGCAATCATGATGTTTTGTGACCTACGAAATTAATTTGAACTTATGTTACGAAAAATAGCGTAGCGAACCTGCATTTTTCGAAGCAAATTGATTTTGAGGATTTCGGGATTTCTTATAAAATACGAATCCATTCCGTTACAGAAAACAACGGATGAATTCGTGAAACTAACGTGCGATTTCGTTGCATAAAACAAATGTTATTTTCAGTGTAACGGACTTATGAACTAAAATGTCATTACTTGTATGCTTAGCTTATTACTGTGATCTTTTGTTGAGTGTAGCTCGATCGAAAAAAATCATCTTATTTTTTTGTAATTTATATCGCACACGAAGCAAAAAGTTGTGTAAATGTAGGCAAACAATCAAATCAATCGGAAATATTGTATACCAACTTGTCAACGTGTTCGTTATTAAATATTAAATTAATAAATTAATTAGTAACGAATATTAAGGTACCATTTTCATAAAAAATAAGTGGACACGTAATAAATTGTAAGCCATGTAAGCCAGCAGCTTGGCTACTAATTTGTTAATAATGAATGGGATGAAATATTGACCTTCGATTGACAGGGTCAACGAATTACCCAAGCCATGTAGAACAATGATGTAAATATCAAAAAAAAAAAATGTAAATAATTTTCCAAATATAAATACAAGTGACGCGAAGGTGGTGATAATTTATTTTTACACGTTCCACTTCAACAGATATAATTCGGAGCACCCTGAATATGGGATAAACCGCAATATAAATCAAGGCCATTATTGTAGCTCGATGGAACGTGCTGTGATCCTTGGGATATGGTGCGAGCAAATCCTTTCCCACTACGGTGAATTGCGTGCCGGCTGTGGAATGTACGGTATCGATTTCGTATGCGAATTATGTTACTGTGTTACTTGTTTGCCATGGCACTGCTACGAGTGGTCGGTATGGATCGGATCGTTCACTAACTGGTGCTTTTATGGACCACTGCTGTTTTACTGGAGCTTGAGCAGGAATGTGAAACGGGATATGGTCATCGAGAGCACAGCAAACCAACAATATTTGACCGGAAGCAATCGGCATAATTATTTGCTATCCGTTGCAGATCAGGTTCGATGATGCGAATAATTCTATTGCCCTGTATGGAGGATGCCTGGAAGAAGCGAAATCGGAATCCCATCATAAAGGCTTTATGTACACAGCGTGCTTTAAGGGCATTTAGGGATTCAAGCTGAACAGCTCTGATTGTAGTTTCACTAAACAAAATGCTCAGTTAACTGCTATGCTATGGAATGGAACCATGGTTTGAAATCACTGACGCTGTTGGTTGCGTTTCGGTGCTTATGTCTGGAAAGTTGCAAGTTTCGACAGGTGAAGCTACAACACCGACGAACGGACATTATCCTGGTTTGGTGTGCAAACAACATTCGTTCTTTGGGTTGAGTCCGGTCGGTCATTGTTATAACATTCACACCTGTGGTTGGGCACTGAAGTGTAGGTTCAACCTTGGTGAAAACACGCGTGGCGGAAGTCAATCATGTGTTTGGTTAGTACTGTTTGATTAAGAGGAGTGAGAGTTTTTTTTTTATTCTGGCAACGGGTTTTTTTTATGATTCGTATTATTCGTATTTAGAGTTGTTAATGTCGTGCTTTAAGGTTTAAAACAACTTATTATTTAATCTGTAAGATCTATAGTTGGAATTAGCATTCATTACATTTTCAGAACAGGTACTTGAAACATTAATTTACTAATTTATATAGAACAGCGTTTTGTAACCTAGGATACGTCTGACGCCAAGGGGTACGCGATACACTATTCTATAATGGCAGGACAAATATATTTAATTTTTGTCAAAATTTATCTATCTATTCTTATTTTGTAATGCATTTAGGATGTAATACATTGCTTTCGGTTGATACATAGATAAAAGTTTTGAATTTTAACTATCGCGTAATATATCTCCTCGGTTAATTTTAAGCTATAGTCAACATTAACAACGAAATTGTTTATGTACTTGTATGCAACACTGCTGGATTATGCAAAATTTCACTTAAATTTACATGAAATATCGTGTAACTTTAAGCTATATTTAGGGTTAATAACGTGTGCGCCATGTATCACAGAAATTTACATGATTTTTTTTCAAACGGTGTGCTGTATTTGATCGAAAACAACATATGGATAAGATTGACAACTCTCATACGAATACTATAAGACAGGTACAATCGCATCATCTGCCGCTCGAAGGTAAATGCTCCGAACAAATTTGATAGCAATGATTCCTCAATAGAGAGGATTGCGTATTTGTTTAGTTTTTTATGTGTTGCATCCACCTTCACTCAAGCGGAGCGCTACTGGATCTCTGTTATTGCAATTTTGGCAGTCTTTTCGATATGATGTATTCGATTTAATGGTAATTTTATTCACCAAGCAAGTTTGGAAAGATAATAGGTATAGGAAGCGAAGAAAATGTAAATCATCCTGGGTTCTATTGTCATAGTCACTTCACGTGACAGTTATAGAACTGAATCCATTAATTTTGTCACTTTTCAATAAATTTTCTATAAGATTACGGCTTTCTGACCGTTTGGATTGCCCAAGACTGAAAATCCATAAATAATCAGAAATCAACAAACATATACAGTCAATTTTGGCTGCTAAAATTGTCTGTTGGGATACCAGTCGCACAACCTATAATAAACTGTTCAATTACTTTATTGCCACTGAAAGGGTAGCAAAACACTGAGAGCAACAATCTAGACAACACACTTGCGAAGATTGTCATGACAAACTCTTTCTGCAACATAGCCTGATTGAAACTGATCTGAAGAACCAGGATATGGCCACCCATGTCACCAAAAGTTCTGATAAAAGGCTATTTGTGGCTTAAGCAGCTTGGTTGATGATGGTCTTTAGAATTCTAAGCAGCCTCATTTTTAAGTCGTTATAAGAACTTGAAAGTTCCGGTGTTATAATTGAAGAACATTCTATGCAGCTTCTGGCGGAACTTAAACGGAACTTCTAGAAAATAAATTAAAAAAGGTTTTTGTACTCTACACCAATTCTACAGGGGTTACTCAAAATAACTAGGATAGGCAATTTTTTGGTCAACTTTGGAGTATTGTAGCTTCGTTAAATATGATCCGATTTTAAATCTTGAAAGAGCATTTGACTGAAAAACTAATATTGTCTTACGGTGTAGCCACAAAAATAATCCTGGTCACCGGATATCGGAGATATTCCGGGTTTCCGGAGGGCTTGTCTAACTTGCTAAATTTTTGGTGAAATTTTATATATTATGCTGGTTAAATATATATATTTTCAGTAAACACAAAAAAAGAAGAACTATTTCTTAAGCGTATCATATACCAAGAACTAAAATCGGCCTATAATTAACCGAGATATGGCAATTTCCCTGGAGTCGGTTTTGGTGGAGGGTTCTGAATGCGGGCAGATAATTTAATCACTCAAAACATGCCGTGCGATGAAATTTTATATATGATGCTGGTTAAATATATATATATATATATATATTTAGTTTAAAACAACGAAAGAAGAACCATTTCTAAAGCGAATCATATGCCAAGAACTAAAATCGGCCTATAATCAACCGAGGTATGGCCGTTTCCCTGGAATCGGTGCTGGTGGAGGGTTCTGAATGCGGGCAGATCATTTAATAACTCAAAACATGCAGTGCGACAGCTCTTTCTTCATGGTTTCTCGTCAATAGACTTTCGATAAACTTTAAATGCATCATTGACCACATTGGCCACTTTCGGAACATCCAGTATGCCCCAGGGGGAACCTGAATACCCCATGTTTTTGAGTAAAAACGCAATTGCCCCCTACTACAGGCTCCCCGGGGGTATCCCGTGATTCCGAGAGCTGCCAATGTGGTCACTGATCCATTTGAAGTTTAATGAATGCCTATTCATGAAAAGCCATGAAGAATGAGCTGTCGCACTGCATGTTTTGGTGTAAAAATGCAATTGTCCTCTACTCCAGGTTCCTAATTTCTAAAGGCAGGTATTAATGTGTATTGAATTATCAGCAATTGTAGTAGAATCAGAGCTGTTTGAAGAATTAAAACCAGTCCTTCTGCGTGAAAGCCCCAGCACGAACCGCTACGTCATCTGAGAAATATTGTAGTAAGCTGTTGTCCCGCCTACTGTTGTAGTTTTTAGTGCCAGTTGACTGACTTGAATAATTAATTAATTTATTTATCTTTATTAGGGAGGCTTTCAGCCTTGGGCTGCACACTTAGAAATACCTAATCTTACACGTGACGGAATCCATCTTTGACATAAAGGATGAGACGTAAACAAACATGTCATGTTAAATTAAGTACTCCAAGACTGAAAAGTTCGGAAGTACGTTTATTATGTACGTCTATTATGACTCAATTTTATGTCAAAATTGACGCTCGTATGTGTCAGTCTCAGAGCACCTAAATTTACATCATTTTTTCTAAGTGTGTGGTTCGCCTCCAAAGGACTGACTTGAATACGAAACACAACACCTTGATGAATTTTAAATTGCCGAATACACGGGTTCGAATCCAGGAAATTACTCTTTATTTATTTTTTATGTTTGGATAGAATGTTGATGCACTGCATCAATATAAGAATTATATTCGGGAAATTTATTCGGGCCACTGATCATTTCATATTCACGTACATTAAATTTTGATACTAATAAAGACTTGTGTGGATTGCATGTGGCTTGAAAGTTCTGTCGGAACTTTATATGAAGTTTATGAAACTTGAGAGTTCTGTCGGAACTTTATTTGAACTTTACGGAGCTTCAAAGTTATTTTAATCGTTGAAGCGGAACTTTGGGTTACTTGGGCACTTTACCCCAAAATATCGACATTAAATACGCATTGACCTCGTGATTCCGATCATGTTAGAAAAGATCGCAAAGTTCCAGGACAATTTTAATAATGTGGCCACTTTATCGGTCGTTCCAGATCCTTCGTTGACCAGTAGAGGTTTACTGAGGAAGCCTATGCTGTCGTTACACCATATATACTTAGTACTATCAAATTGTAGTAATATGGCATTCCCTATTTTACCAGGAACTCTGGTTGACCCCACACAGTTCGAAAAAGTAGTGTAAATTTCCGTTATTATGATGCACATAAATGGAGCGACATAAATCATTCAAGTTTGCATTATAGGTCGTGTAAATTTATGTGACAATTAATTGAATATTCTAAACATTGTATGCAACCATCCATCTTTGTAAGCAACATTTCTTGCAAGTTGCTAGTTTACATGAAAAGAAAAATTACATGCATGAATTTTTGCAAGCATGGATGTTTACATCACTGTTAAAATTCAGATTTTTTTCTTTGCAGCCCTCTATCTCTGCAAGCCAATGTCTCCGACAATAGACCACCACCAATCGATTCAGCAGAGTTTTTGCTTCAAAAATATGTATAACATGTTGACTGAAACCGTTTGTCAGCCGAGATATTCTATTTAGCTGTGGTTTTGTCAATTTTTGCCCACAATTGCTGCGGGAGTGCTTCAAATAACTCATTTTAACATACAGCAATCAAACTTTTAATATAAATGAAGCATCAATTAATTTTTATTAGCCAGCTCCGGTGATGTAGTGGTAAGCGTGACTCCTTTCTCACCCCAATATGTCTGGGTTCAATCCTAGCCGAGGTTGGTGGGATTTTTCTGAGGCATAACAATCTCTGGTCACGTCATCCTTCGGAAGGGAAGCAAAGCCGTTGGTCCCGGCCCATGTGTGTTGAATGGGTGCGATATCCTAATCAAATGTGGAAGTTGCCTTCCTGCACATTGCTTCGAAATGTACGGGTGTTCCACGTTTCCGGAAAAGCTTAAACGCGTCGGACTTTTTACGATAAACCTCAGTGCATTGCTGGTCCAAATTTGAGCTTAAAGCGCGCTGTCCAAGATCAGATTCGAGAGGAAGTTATATTCCTCCAACGGTAGAAGCCCTTCTACCGACGTTAGTGCTTCATCTATCACAGTCTTGAACTTTGCCCAATCGATATTACGGGTAAGATCGTACGCGACGTTAACGGCTTCCTACGGATTGAACCTACTGGCAACTGAAACATTGATCGGCAAGTGATGCCTGGGGGTCGAGAATGAATTAGATCAAAGTGTGAGGTCTAAACTACTTCCATTCGAGGATGGGCCAGCCAAACGTGTTACTTCTTCATTGTTAATAATTGTCATATTGAAACTGTCACAGAGGTCATATATCAAAGTGGAACGGTTGTCATCATACAGTTCCCCCCAGCCTGTACCGTGGGAATTAAAATCTCCAGTAATCAACCTTGGAGCAGGTAGTACCGAACAGGTATCTGAAAGTTGTGTTCGATTAACAACGGCTTTAGGAGGAATATAAACAGAAGCAATACAAAGGCTCTTACTTTAAAAAATAACCTGACATGAGACAACTTCAATACCTGGAAATTGTAGAAGATTCACTTTATAGAAGGAGTGGCACTTTTTGATCCCAAAAGTATCCCTTCTCCACACGAATCCTCACGATCCAGTCGAATAATGTTAAAATCATAAAAAGTAAGATCTATATCTGAAGAGAGCCAAGTTTCACAAAGAGCAAATGCATCATAATTATTATTGTGAAATGTAGCAACTGATTGTTGCTCTGTAATTTTATATTTTAAAAGTGTGCTCCAGTTTGGAGTTGACAGTTACAACAAGAACTGGAAACTGATATACATGCCACACTAACTAGGCTTTGACAAACTTCTTCCGCGATGAGATTTAAACAAATTTATTTATTTATTTGTTTATTTATTTATTTGTTTATTTGTTTATTCGTAAATTTATTTCGTAGACTACATAATAGCATTATAACTTTTATTCTATGATTTTGCAATGCTTGGATTTTTGATTTTATTTTAGCAGTGGCATATGTAGGTCTATAATTTCACAGCGAAGATTATAAACAGACATCATATGACTTACCGGTGTATATTTTGCATAGCTAGTGCGAACAAATGTCGATTACGCAATTGACGAGACGGTACATAAACATTAAGTCTTGATAATAAATAAGCTGAGTCAATGCGTTGCGAAGCGATATTGTTCACGGAAGAGACCATAGCATAATCCCGATGCTCTTTTAATGCCAGAATGTTGATAAACAAGCCAGATGGCAGAGGAAATACTGTTTATCCCAATTTTCATAGTGCATATAATAAAAACTGCTTTTGGATTGAATTTATTCGTTCTTCATATAAGGTAACCTAATATTGGCCTCACATAGGCAACATAAAGTGTTTTAATTGTGTAAGGATCTTTAAAGTTGAAACCAAAACGCTTAATAAAATTAAGTATATAGCCTGCTCTTTGAATTGTTAATGTAGAATCTAGAATAACTCCTAAATTTCTCTAAATCTATATTGATTAGATTTCTGCTATACGTAATAATAGACCATTTTTTATCATTTAGTTCCATCAAACTTTCACAACACCACGTATAAAAAACATGAACCGCATTCATATCATCATCATTTCTTTTCTCTAAAAATAGTTTCGTGTCATGAGCATAAATAAGCACTCTGAGATTTTTCAAAATAAGAGCGATATCGTTGACGTACAAAATGAAAAGAAAAGGTCCCAAGGGCGAGCCCTGGAGAAGTCCTGACGTGACTTGAATTGGATTAGACTTTTATCCCGCTGAATCGTAAAGAGCTTCTATTTGGTTTCCTTTGTCTATTGCGGTCAATGAGTAATCAACAAATTCCAAAAGTTTTGTTGTGGTTGAACGACCTTTAAAAAAGCCATGTTGTGCTTTTGTATTTCATGTTTTATTTGGCTGAAGATATTTTTGTTTATTATTGATTCGAAAAGTTTAGGAATGCACTACGATAATTTCGGATATCAAATTTTTTACCGGATTTATGCCAGTGAGCATCATACGCGATTTTTTTTCCATTCCTGGAAGAATGTACCGGAGACAAGTGACATATGGAACAGCCATTATAAAGGGGTTGTGAGTTCTGTTGATAAATTTGTAATAAAAGCTGGCGTAATTCCATCTGTTCCAGTGCCTTTAGTGGCATCCACATCTCTTAGACCTGTCAAAATATAAATGAAAATAAATGTGACTAACACCTACATTGCTCAAAAAGTCAGGAAAGTACGAAAAATATTCGAAATCACGATCATTATCCGAGAGATTGGAGCACGTCTTTTGGAAAAAAAAATGTGGCAAAAAGATTACAAATATCTTCTGAATTATTGCCAAATTTTTAGTTCAAAGAAATTTTGGATGGAAATTTGCACGAATTAATTTTAGTTTTAACGTCATTGAAGAAGTTTATTGGGCACAATTTTATTTCATTTTCAGTTTGTATGTTATGCTCAGTGCAGAAGAAAAAGCAAAATTTAGCTGGCTACACATATTCAGATACTTTTCCAATTCCAATACTGATTCTTGTGTTTTATATATATTTTTTGAGAGCCTTTTGTTTCCGATTTTTCAAATGAATGATTTGCTTATTGAACCAAAACGCATTTTTGGAGCAATAACTACGTCGTCTTCAGCTAAAAAAACCTATTATGTTATTTTCAATCAAATTTTATAAAGAAAAACAACATCTATTGCACAATAGATATTTACTTGATTTCACAAAATCGATGGCCAATTGGTTCTACTCAATTTATACTTAATATTGTCATAACTAGCATTGACTTTTGACCTTTAGTGTGAATGGCATGGATGCTAACCACTACGTTGGGCTTATCCCACTTGTTTGTATCTTTGAAAAGGATTCTTCAATGATTGAAAACGTATTTCTTCGAATCCATAAAAAAATCCAAAAAGTTTCATATTTGAGATTCAATGATTTTTTTGTTTAGCGAAATTATTGTTATATAGCTGCCCAAGTAACATTTCAAGTTTTCTAGTTCTAAGGTTCAAAGCATCCTACAAGTCTAAACCATGGTCTACATAACCATCATACAACCAAAATCGTTACGTGGTGGAGTGATTATAAGCGCCAAATTTTTGACACTTTGCAGACATGGTAGCAGAGAAGTGAGTAAGAACCCCCTTATAATTTTAGTTAGTGAAAAGTTCATGGAAGGTGACTGTGATTGCATTCGATATTGATGTCAGTTTGACGCACTGTTTGCTTTTCAAAGAAACAACAGCTTCTAATTAAACATATGCACTATTAAACCCCATAATCATCCTTCATAATAGAAAAACCTTTGGAAATTGATCCTAATACAACGACACATAGTAGAATTCACCTTTATCACATTTCATGTAAAGAATCGTGTTGGTTTCAAACCAAAAGGATAATCCTACTTGGTTCTACAGAAGGTGCCCCCAGGCATGCGCAATTACACGAACTTTCATCGGTACCGTCTTCAAGTCAGGGATTGCACTACCTCCAAAAACCGCAACGGAATAATCGCTTTACATTGTATTTCTTCAGCTGACCCATTTCCTCCAACTGCCAGCCGGCTCCACTAGTCACTTTTATCGTCACCTCTAATCCTTTACATCAATTAATCCTAACTCGAAACTGTTCTATCCTTTTTCTGGTAAGAGTAATACTTCTTTTGCCTGGCTCCATTGCAAAAAACGATCCTCCCCAGAGCCAGTCTCAGCAGCGCATTGTAAAATATTTGCTTGTCGCTTTTTTGTGACATTTGCATTTTTCACCACCCTACTGTGCTAAACTCGTCCAACTTTTCCGACCCGACTGAGGTCTGCGGTAAGCAGCTCAAAATCCTCGCTGCTTTTTGCTGACCAATCCTAACAGCAAACGGATTTGGAATGAACAAATAGAATATCCAAATCAATTCCAGAAGCTCAAAACACACTCAACACTGAAAACATTTCTGGTCAGCCCTCTTTACCCTGAAATCTTTCCATCGACTCAGTACTGCTGTTCGATTCATGCCGTCTAGTAGCATTCTAAATCCACTGAGGAAGGTTCGCTTCATCCATCCATTGACAGCGCTACGGGGTGAACAATGGATGGAAGAAGGGTTAAAAGATTTAAGTTGTTTGGAGAAATGTTGCCGGGAGCTTTGCATTGACCCGAGCAATAAGTGAAGCGGATTAACACTTTTTGTTTCGCACATAGGATTGTGTTTTTTTTTAATATCATATAATTGATACAAATTGAAAGTTTAATATATAGTGACGCCAGCATCAAACTGAAGCGCTAGTCGGACTAATAACTTCCGATGACATCAGAGACATAAGCGACATAGCGAGATCAGTGATGCCAATGAGAAATGTCCCTACAAATTTCAGTCTTAGGCACAATACATCAATGTTAAGACATCGCCTTAGTCATGTTTTTAACCATGTCCAAGCAGCAAATAAAACTTAAGCTGAAACAGAATACAAATAATGCATAGTACGTAAGTCAGGCCTGACCAACCTTTCTAAATTCATTGGCTGTATCTTTGATCGATACACATGTTTCAAGATGCATTTTGTTAATTTCTCATTAATTCTGGGCTAAAATTCATAATGATTAATGAAATTGAGCTAGAATAATATCATTGCTGAGATCCAGAGACCACGTCCGGCCCGCGGGCCGCACGTTGGGCAGCGCTTATGTAAGTAAACATTGTAATAATGAAACAAAATGAATAAATATATTTGAATTTTGAGTTTATTATTGATCGTGCCTCAAGATGAATTTAAAACTAAATTTTTCAAAACATGTTTGAAAGGCTTTTAGAGCGAGACTTTCACCAAAAAAAAAAAAAATAACAAACATGGGTGATGTTTTCTACCAGATGTAGGGGAAAGTTCATTCCATGATGATTTTTTTTTAAATATTTGTACTTACTTTGCTAGCATGAAACATGCAATAGCGGAGGGATAATTTTATACAAAGTCAGGATTTCGTTTCTCTTGAAAATGTTTTTAGGAGCATCAGACTTTTAATAAGTCATCAGGAAGCTTGAATTGCCTAAAGTGGGAAGTGCAGAAGATCGAGCCGTGTCCCATACCCTTGTAAGTATAAATGGGGCATAATTTAACACAAGCTCATAAAAACGACAGTCCAACTGTATGTATTATGGAAAACCACTTTTTGCGAGGGGATTTCGCCAAGTTCTGAGTAGCGATGCCACAAATACAGATTTTTGCAGACGAAAAGTTTGGGACCCCCCTAAGATTATTAATTATGAACTTTCGATACACTGCTGAATTGATCTTTTGCCCCTCCGTTTCATTACTTCGAATTAATTGTTCCACCTACACAAATAAAAATTCTGAATTTTAATAGGGATGTAAACATTTATTCACGTAAACTTGTATTTCATTTCACGCAACCGAGCAACTTGTAAACAATGTTGTTTACAACAATGGGCTTTTGTATACAGTATTTGCTACATTGCATGATTTTTTTTTCTTATAATTACTTTATTTGTACAGGCTCAATCGAATAAACTTTACAGAGCCGAGTTATCCTTTGCGTTATACATTATTACTGTCTTAAATTTAAAGTTAAAGGAACTGGACCGAGTACTCGCGGTTGTCTCAAGGTTAGTGGAGATTTACAATTTTTTGGATGGGAAAAGGGAAGAAGGAGATTTGAAATGTGGTTTACGATACTACTATTTTATTAATCCTAAAGCATGAAATTATTTCTATTAATCTTGAAAACAAACATTGAAAAAAAAACCACACGTACAAAATACAAACTAAACACAAGGTTAATCAAACTTACAATCTAAGGTTAATATCCTTAAAGTAAACATATATGAGTTTCATAAACTCCAGATCGCGTCTAGCCAAAATATCCCGAACTGGAACATTAGGTTGTCTACCTCGAGCCCGAAGGGAATCATAAAAATGTGATCTGACTCCACGATACTCCGCACAAGACCAAAGGATGTGATCGGCGTCCTGGTAACCTTGTCCACATTCACAGAGATTGCTGTCTCCCAACCCCACACGGAACAAGTGAGCGTTTAGACAATAGTGATTGGACGTGAGACGAGACATCACGCGTATGAAGTCTCGACCCAAGTCCAACCCTTTGAACCATGCAAACTTCGACTCCTTAGGGATAATTGAATGTAGCCATCGTCCCAAGCTCCCTTCACTCCATTGATGTTGCCAGCTAACGAGCGACTGCTGACGATAAATAGAGAAAAATTCACTATAGGCGATTTGTCGATCATAAATGTCGCCTTCCATAGCGCCCACCTTCGCAAGTGAATCCGCCTTCTCATTGCCCAAAATTGAGCAATGCGAAGGGACCCACGCGAAGGTGATGATGAAAGAGCGCACGGATAAAGCACTAAGCAGTTCTCGTATTTTCAAGAGAAAATACGAAAAGTGCTTTACCGGCCTAATGGAACGGATAGCCTCGACAGAACTGAGACTATCCGTAAAAATAAAGTAGTGGTGCGGAAGAAGTGAAGCAATAGTTTCCAAAGTGTAGTGAATTGCTGCCAGTTCAGCCACATACACAGAACAAGGAGCTTCAAGTTTTCGAGAGGCGCTATGAAATTCATTAAATACACCAAAACCAGCGGACTCCTCTATTAGAGATCCATCTGTGAAAAACGTTCTTGAGGAATCAACATGGCCAAACTTTGCAGCGTATAATGACGCTGATGCTCTGGAATTCCGCGGATTTCCTGCGTCATAGATAAATCAAAATTCACTGAATTGCCGAAATCGGAGAAGACTACACGATTGGGAATATTTCTTGAAGGGCTGACATCCTGTGTTAAATATAGGTAGTACAAAGTCATAAAACATGTTTGAGGATTTAGCTCCAGAAGCTTCTCAAAGTTTTCGATCACCAGTGGGTTCATTACTTCGCAACGGGTGAGGAGCCTCAGAGATTACTCTGAAAAACGGACGGATAGTGGCAACATGCCCGCCAGCACTTCTAGACTCATAGTATGAGTCAAGTGCATGCATCCTAACGCGATACGAAGACAACGATACTGGATCCGTTCCAGCTTGATGATGTGCGTTTTAGCTGCCGACTGGAAACAAAAACTACCATATTCTAGAACCGATAAAATCGTTGTCCGGTACAACGTCAGAAGATCTTGTGGATGGGCTCCCCACCACGTTCCGGTAATTGATCGAAGGAAATTGATCCTTAGTTGGCATTTTCGTCTCAGATACTCAAGGTGCATTTGGAATCGAACCAGACCCCGAGATATTTAAAAGACATGGAATGAGTGATCGGTTTACCCAAAAGTTGAAGCTTCGGTTGTGCTGGGCTATGCTTCCTAGAAAAAACGACCAACTCAGTTTTGTCCGTGGAGAATTCGATACCTAGCTGAATAGCCCAAGTAGACGTGGAGAATTCGATACCTAGCTGAATAGCCCAAGTAGACAAATTGTCCAAGGTATCCTGTAAGGGTCCTTGCAGGTCAACTTCTTTTGGCCCTGTGATAGACACTACGCCATCATTTGCAAGTTGTCTCAACATGCAATTGTCATTAAGACAATTGTCAATTTCTCTAACGTAGAAATTGTACAAAAGGGGGCTTAAACATGAGCCTTGGGAGAGACCCATGTAGCTAAATCGAAAAGCTGTAGAGTTTCCATGAGAAAAGCTCATATCTTTTTCTGACAGCAAATTGTACAAAAAAATATTCATTAATGGAGACAATCCACAAGCGTGGAGTTTCTCTGAAAGAACTTCAACGAATACTGAATCAAAAGCCCCCTTGATATCCAAGAACACAGAAGCCATTTGCTCTTTCTTAGCCAAAGCTAACTGAATTTTCGAGGAAAGCAACGCGAGACAGTCGTTCGTTCCCTTACCCCTACGGAAACCAAATTGAGTATCTGAAAGAAGGTGGTTCGTCTCAACCCATTTGTCGAGGCGAAAGAGGATCATTTTCTCCATCAATTTCCGAATACACGACAGCATCGCGATGGGCCGATACGAATTGTGATCCGACGCGGGTTTATCAGGCTTTTTAATGGCTATCACCCTCACTTGTCTCCAATCGTCGGGAACAATATTGAGCTCCAAGAACTGATTGTACAAGTTCAACATGCGCCTCTTAGCGACGTCTGGGAGGTTTTTCAGCAAGTTGAACTTGATTCTATCAGATCCCGGGGCAGAATTGCCACACGAAAGAAGAGCGAGTGAAAGTTCCACCATTGAAAAAGGCTGACTGATTTCGTCTACCGAATTCGCGATTTCGCGAGGAGTCAACTGCGACGGCACGGAATCCGGACACACTTTTCGCGCGAATTTAAGAATCCATTGATCCGAGCATTCCTCGCTTTCGTTGTTAGTAGACCGGTTACGCATTCTTCGCGCCGTACTCCAAAGCGTATTCATAGACGTTTCGCGCGACAATCCGTCTACAAACTGCCGCCAGTAACCCCGTTTTTTGGCCTTGATGAGGCTCTTGAGTTCGCGTTCAAGAGATGTGTATGCGTCGAAATGCTCGCGTGTTCCGCGTTTCCGAAAAAGTTTAAACGCGTCGGACTTTTTACGGTAAACCTCCGTGCATTGTTGATCCCACCAGAGCGATGGTGTTTTCTTACGAATAGACGATCGCGGCACCGGTCGTGTTTGAGCTTGAAGTGCGCTGTCGACGATGAGATTAGAGAGGAAATTATATTCCTCCAACGGCGGAAGCTCTTCCACTGACGATACTGTATCGTCTATCGCGGATTGGAACTTAGTCCAATCGATGTTACGGGTTAGATCATACGCGACGTTAACGGATTCTGACGAGTTGAACCCACTGGCAATCGAAATTTTGATCGGCAGATGATCACTACCGTGCGGATCCTGGATTACATGCCAAGTGCAATCCAACGATAGTGAATTGGAGCAAAAGGTGAGGTCTAATCTGCTGCCATTCGAGGATGGACCAGCCAAACGTGTTACTTCTCCATTGTTAAGGATTGTCATGTTGAAGTTGTCGCAGAGATCATAAATCAAAGTAGAACGGTTATCATCGTACAGCTCCCCCCAGCCGATTTACAATTTAAGAGATACAAAAAAGTTATTTTCAACAAAGTTGCTTGAAATTAGCTCAGCTATAACTTTGCCGAAGAATGTATACCTTAATTTATTTAAACAAAAAAGTTAGATTTTTGATTTTAATGATAATAGGCACCACCCTAGAATTCATTGTCATAAAAATGAGGGCCTAACTACAAGGAACAACTTTGTACAAGAGAAATTTAGTCTAAAGTTTCAATTTCAGGCTCAAAACATATCATTCCAGCTAAATCTGCATTCTGTACCACTGTGCGTGGGAGTTAAAATCTCCCATGATCAACCATGGAGCGGGAAGTATCGCACATATGTCGAAAAGTTGTTTGCGATTAACAGAGACTCTAGGAGCAATATATACAGAAGCAATACAAAGGCTCTTACCTTTAATGGTAGCCTGACAAGCGACAACTTCAATACCGAGGAATTCGGGAAGATTCACTCTATAGAAGGAATGGCACTTTTTGATCCCCAAAAGTACCCCTCCTCCACGTGAATCCTCACGATCCAATCGAATAATGTTAAAATCGTAAAAAGGGAGATCAATTACTGAAGAGGGCCATGTTTCACAGAGGGCAAATGCATCGCAATTATTGTTATGGACTAAATACTTGAATGAATCTAATTTCGGAATAAGACTTCGACAATTCCACTGTAGAACAGTGATCAAATCCCCGACCTCGTTTGGAAAATTATCCATCGAAGGAGATGATAGCTGCAAGAAGGGGCCATTTTGAAGTCAATTGCTTCAAGAAGGATTTCACAGTGGGAAGCAATGTGAGGACAATGCTTTTCAGAGGATCAGAAATGTTGAGGTATTTGAGAATACCGTCCACAATGTCATCAAATGAGAACAGCCCAGATGAAGAAGGGGTTTCTGTTCTTAAAATTGGGGCATCAGGGGTTTTGGATGTCCCCGGAAGAGGTGGAAAATCCTGGGTATAATCAGTTCTGCGGAATTCAGGAGGAGTAGAAGTCTCCTTTTTTCCACCACTCCTTGATTTGGGCAAGCTGATTTGGGGTTCTTTATTTGCAACAATCCGCGAACGGATGCGCTTTCGTTTCCGTGCAGAACCTTCCGGAAAACTGAAAGAAGTTCCCTCCTCAGCCAAGTCAGAGTCAGTCTCGTCATCTGACAAAAGAGAAAAGGGATTTTTGTCATTGGTCGATGGCGTGGCTGTCTTGAGCATTTCTACAAAAGACCACCTGGAACGTTCTTTAAGGGAGCGTTTCATTTTGTCCCCGAGCTGTTTGTACGCCGGGCACGACGAGAGAGCATGAGGAGGAGTTCCGTTGCAGTACACGCATTTTGGTGCAGTAGCTGCGCAGGCGCCATCCTCATGCTTCTCCCCGCATGTGGAGCAGCGTGCCTTGTTGCCGCAGTGGGAGGCCGTATGTCCCAACCGCTTACAATTCTGGCAGTTCATGACCCGAGGTACAAAATAACCGCACAGGAAGACGAAGTTTTCCCAGCTCGATGTATTGAGGAAGGGCAGATCCAGAAAAGGTCACCCGAAACGAGTCTGTGGGGGTAAAACTCTTTTAACCCTCGCTGAGCGATACTGACTTCATTCTATGAACGGCCAGTATCTTTACCGGAGGAAGCAAGGGGTTCTTGAATCGGCCAACCGCTTGCTTCTCCAGTATCTCGGGGTTCAGGCTCGCCTCAGTGACCACGCCTTCGATCTCCACATCAGAGGCTGGAATGTACACCCTATATTCCAGTGTGAAAAACTGGGAAACAGCAATTTCATTGGCCTGTTTCAGGTCAGCGACGGTCACACGAAGTTTGTTGTGCCTAACCTTCGTTATTTCGGTCACGGCAGAGAATCGCTTTGTCAGATCATCAGATATCTGAACAACATTCAAGGGTTTGTTTTTGGACTGAAAATAGACAACCCATGGGCCAACCGAGTCACTCGGGTAGGCACGATTTCGGTGGAGGGTTTGCGTCTGAGACGACGAACCACCCATCGAGAGGCGAAGGGGAGCCGTCGTCCGACAAAATGTCCGCGATGTCATCTGACATCGCGTCCATATTTCCGTATTAGTGGGAGCGAGAACGCTCTACCACGCGACTTGAACCCGAAACAAGCACAATACACAAAACAGATACTTATAATAGAAGCACAAAATGAATATTTAACTGAGGAGAGAGGAGAGAGAAATAAAACACAAAAACTTATCTAGCAGCAATAATATTCTGGCGACCAGGCAGCAAACAGCACACAGCTGAACGGCGAGCCACGGGACTGTGGGAAGCGTGGCAGGAAGCACGGTAATGAGCAGCGGGGGTAACCTTGTATGCGCGTTCGGTGACGAGCTTCGTGGTGTAGTCGATCACACACACGAGAGCGGATGAGCGATGCAGACGTTAAAGATGACAATGGCACTCACTTACGACGGTATTGTCGACACCACGCACCGATGACGCGGAAATGGCCGCGATTCACTAATTTCACTGGATTCTTTAAAGTGTCGATCACTAGAGAAAGTTTCCTTCTTCCTGATATGCGCACTAATGACACTACTAGAAAAAAAACCCCTCCAGGGGGAAAAAACTGTCGAAATCTAATCAACCGAGTGGTAAAACACTTCGCAAATTTCCGGAGCGCAAAACTATCAACCGTTCTGGTTGGAAGAACACAGTGGAATGTCATTGCATGAATTGTCTCAGAACTTTACACGATATATAATGTAAACTTATATGATATGTGAGGCTCCATTTATGTGCATCATACTGAACAGAAATTTACACTACTTTTTCGAACTGTGATGACTCATAAAGGCATGTTATTGGTGCAATAATGTTAATTGTACACGTACTCAACTTTATTTTGCATCAGAGATAATCATATGGAAATATGAAGTGTTCTTCAACTGTAGAAATTGCTCGGAAGTTCCTGGGGAAACTTGTAAAACATTCTGCTATAGGATTTGATTTTCACACAAACTTCAGATGGCCAATGTCATGAATGCAATACATTGGGTAATTGAACCTTTCCAATCCTAGCAGAGACTATGCCCTAAGCATTGATCTTTCAGTCTTGCAACCATCTAGCAATATAAAACCGGTAGAAATAACGACAAAGTTGTCCTTTTCATCCCTGTATTTTCATCTGAATAGAATCATTTGGAAACCTATGTGCACATTAAATTGACATCAAAAATCCTCCCACCATCGACGAGGATAAAAGTGGATTCATTGTTATCAATCGAGAAATATTGTTTCTGCCGTTCTTGGTGGTGGTTGCAAAAAAGTTCATCCGATCATCTGCAAAAACTCTCACGCTGCTGCTCCGAGTTCAACACGGGTCTGTGAGGCAAGCTTGGCAGTTTGGTGGAATGGAAATTGAACACTTCCGAACAAATCGCCCGTCCATCATCATTTCGGCAGCTCGTAAAAAATCATTTATTTGTTTTACAACACTGCTGTTGGTGAGAGACCAACAACAAAGAACAACACCACGGACAGAGGACATGCCGTTGACGATGAAGTCGACGACGGTGGGAAAAAAGAAAAGCATAAAAATGACACTAAAAAAATGCGAAATTATTATGGAAAGCTGCTTGGTTCTGTTGTGGCAACTTTGCGCACATTGGTATCAACTTTTGTTGTTTTCGTTCGGAGTGAAAAGTATGAATTGATATCTGCCGCAAATGATATTGTTTACCCGAGCTCTTAGCAAGTCTCAACAGTATAGTGTGGGCTGATATCAACTTGTTGTGGAGAAAGTTTTTTCTGCTCAATTTCCAAAACTGAAACGCATGGTTGCTAGAATGTGTTCAAAATGTGTCAGTCTACACGATGACAAGACAACAGTGGCAGGAAAAGTTTTACAGATGCCAAAGGGAGGTAATATAATTTCCATTAAATTTAATATCAAACGGAATATCACAAACAGGCAGGTGATTACTGTTATGAAAGGTACTGCTTTGCATTAACAGGTTGCTGCTGTTCCATCTCCGAGGATGGTATGCCAAGATGAAGAATTGTATGAATACATTCGGATGGATCAATGGAATTTTTAAGTGTAGATTGTTATTTAATCTTAAATAGAAAAAAATATGAGGAATTGTAAAAAACATGGGCTCAGTTTTAAAATTCATGTTTCTTTGTCATCAAAACTTCAAATAAAAATATAATAAACGTGAATTGATTCCTGCATTATCATTATCGACAACTCTGTAGTCTTTTTTTTATATTACAAGCTTGTAGTGTAAATATTTAGTATTAAGTCATATTTGAATTCCATCCAAATTGAATAAATTCAGCCCAACACAATAAATTAAAATCCCCAACTGTCACCACAATAATTCATTACAAGCTATAGTACGCGAAACACCCAGACATTTCCGTATCAGTACAAAATTTACCCAAGCAACCGGTTGCAATTTCTCGTTCTCTATCCCGTGCAATTAAACAAGTCCGTGCATCCGTAGTGCAGTAAAATTCGAGTGTTCGTTCTAAATCCGAAAGTGGCCAAAGGTGGCAATAAGTCGATCACGGTACCGATTGTTGTGGGCGTGAATTGCGAGCGTGATCATCGCAGTGAGTGATTCGTGACAAAGACAAAGAAGTTCACGGCGGTCATAGAAGAGAGTATACTTCTGAAATGAGCTGCGTGGTCAAACATTCTTTCCCGTGATTTGGTGCGCTGCTATTGAATATACCGGGTAGTAGAGCTTCACGCCAGTTTTGGTTAATCAGCATTATGTACCATCCCATACGTAAACAGGCCAATAAAAAGCGACAAAACCTAAGCTGAGGCAGGCGTAATGTTTCAGCTGGAACGCAACAGCCGATGAAGAAAAATATTGAATTTAAATAATGGAGAAAACATTGAAAATTCGTTTAAATCTATGTGAAATTCCTTTGACTCCGCACATGCATTCAATATCGCAGCAAACGGTGTGCGAAACTGCCATTCGTCGTCATTCTCACACATGACTCTCGACGTGCTCTACGTGGGTCGCGGATGTTTTTGTTTCCCATGCTTCACTTTGTATGGCAGAGGCAAAGAGCAAACAGCCAAACAGGATTTGGTACTAAATCAACAATGCGATTTATTCAGATTTGGTTACATTGTGATTACGCAAATTGGGAAATACGTTGGCAGAAATTGGAGTGCCGTTTTGTTCTGATTATTGATAATGGAAAGCTGTTTGCGTCGCATTTGTTTGAGCTGTTGAGTAGGAGAGGTGGGTAATAGGGATTCTATTACTACTTTAAACAATGCCATGTACTGCGAAATGAGTAAAAGGTGCTTTTGAATAGGAAACAAATAAAGAGCAGCATGTCATGTTTTTAGAGAAAAAAAACTAGAACGGGTTTTAAAAAAGTCTATGGTGGGCGTTGGCCAAATTTGGATTTTTCAGATATAATCCTAAATAGGACCTAGATTATATAATACTCTAGTAACCTCAAGTCCGTGCTCTGTCACAGTGTTTCATTGCGATTAATCAACACTCAAAGGGGTAAAATATAAAATTTTGGGTAAATTTGAAAGAAAGGGAACTTGGAGTGTAGAGCGCACTGCCCACTGGACGATTCTGAAGCCTGGCCAAGTGAGTGGGGTATGGGTTTATTTGATTGAACGTCATTTCCAAAGTATATATTGATACATTCAAACCATTGGCATTTGAGATAAGACAGAGATAGGATGCGGAGGGCCCGCTTAGGAGGAGCGTAACCCATAGTATGTTTTCCATTTATTAAATAGTTCAGATAGGCTAGAAATGACAGGTTTATAGTGAGAGAATGTACCATATTGGGAAAGCATAATTTTCATAGGGTTCAGAGTGGCTGAGATATTCATTTGTAGTTTGACCTTCCTTCAAAACCAATTTGGCTCTAGAACAATTTTAAACTTGTACTGCATTATTCACATGTTGCAATTATTGAAAAGAGCTCGATATAAGATAGCCACAGAGAACAGACGTTGAGGCTCCAAAATTTCTCTAAAAACTTGTGTAAATATTCCTATTCGACTTAAACCCTCTTTAAAAACATGATGGCGCTGGCGTTGCAAAACTTACTTAATGACGAATTTTGAATATAATTCCAAGATAATCAGAAGATCAGAAACTTGACGCAAAATAGGAGATCAACCAGCCTGTGACTGAACATCTCCTTAGGGAATGAAAAAAATCAATCAATTGAAGAAACATCCCGTAAAGTGTTCCAAGCAGGGGTTGAAACAGTTGACGTTTTTTACTACACTCGCTTCGTTGTCGTGCACGACAGTCTGTTTGTATTCGAACACTCATGCTCTACCGTCGTCTCTCTCACACAACACGAGCGGTAGAATAACATTCGAGCTAAAAGAAAATTATCAAAATAGCTATCATATGACATGTGTTATTTCGTTGTAATTCCTCAATTTGGTGTAAATCAAACCATTTCTGATCAGAAACATTATTACTAGGACATCATTGCTTGCTATTTTCAGAATTCACACAAGCACACCATCAGCAGCTCTTATTATGAGAAAAACTAAAATACATACATTCGTGACGGTCTTCAGCGACAGTGTCGTATGACAGAGCCTGTCATATGACATTTTAGTTTGGTACTGTACTATGATAGCTTGTTTTGCAAGTGTCGGAGGCAAAGGTAGTCAATTATCCCAGAAAATGTGTCGACTACCGTGACCGCTTACAAGACTGGTTCCAAGATCATTTAACACTCCGAATACGGTGGGTAAAAAACTTTACGCCGACTACGAAACCTTCGAAAAACGTGTAACGGCAAGTTAGCCATTTCTTAATGAATTTTAAAAATTGTGGTACTTTTAGAGTTCCTAGGGTCTGTAAATTATTTTAATTGTAAAAAGATTGAAAATAGAGTTGTCTACTTTTTTAAAAAGCGAAAAGAGTCGTTGCACGTTTTTTTTAGAGGTGTGTTTATAGGGTTTTGCAACTGGTGCAAGATCTGTAATTTATATTAATGGGCACAAATGTTCACAATAAGCCAGAATACAGTCATGGTTCCTATAAGCCAGAATACAGTCGAAAAATCCAGATCATCCGTAATAGTGGTCAATCCATGAACCTGATCCTAGAGCTCCGTGGTTTTGTTGACCTTAGGAACTGTGATATAAGAATGAATTTGGGACATGAACCCAGATGGCCATGGGACCGTCTTCCAGAGGATCCGGAACATCCGTAAAAGTGATCATAGAGCTCCGCAGTTTTTGAAAAACGCTAAGATCTTATCATCATGATTTTGAGATCGTGACATAAACATGAACATGAACCCTGATGGCCATGAGACCGTTTTCAATCCTCGAAACTTATCGTAGAGTTCTACGGTTTTCTCGACAGCATGCGGAACTGTGATACAAGAAATTGATATAAGAAAGTGATATAAGAAAGAATTTGATCCTTGAGCTCCGCAGTTTTTACACAAAACTTTGATATAAGAATGAATTTGGGGTCGTGTCATAAACATGTAACTAGATGGGACCGTCGCACGGAAGATCAATAGCATCCGTTAAATGGTCACTCCATAAAATTGATCCAAGAGTTCCAAGGTTTTTTCGAAAACACGTGGAACTGTGATATTAGAATTTGGGGTCTATGGGACGTCCTCCGCAAGATCCGTAAAAATGGTCCATCCATGATACTGATTCTAGAGCTCCATAGTTTTGTCGGGAACACTTCGAACTGTGATATATGAAAGAATTTTGGATCGAGACATCAACATGAACCTGGTTGGCTATTGGACCGTCCTCCAGAAGATCCGGAACATATGTAAAAGTGGATCATCCATGAAGCTTTGAAAAAAACGTGTTTTATTTTCGAAAACTCTTGGAACTGATTGTAACATAAACATGGATCCGTATGGCCATGGGACCGTCCTCCAGAAGATCCGGAACATCCATAAAATTTGTCAATCTGTGAAACTGATCCTAGAGCTCTGCAGTTCTTTTTTAAACACTTGACACTATGATTTGGGGGCCTCATAGCCTAGTTAGTAAAGGCACGGTATTACCAAGCCAGAGGCGGTAGGTTCGATTCCCGGTCCGGTCGAGGGAATCTTTGGGGTTGGAAATTTTCTTGACTTCCCTGGGCATAGACTGATGCAAAATTTGAAATTTTCGCTCCACAGTGTTCAAACGGTTTCAAATCAGGTCCTGATTAGCCTCCGAAAGTTTAAACTCAATTAGTGAGAAACTGACTTGGCACAAACCATTTGAAGTTGATATGGAAAACACTATGGGAAAACAAATTTTTTTGTTCATTGTCTTCTAGCCTTTTTACATATTGTATTGTTAACAAAGTCTATTGCTATTCTTATAGTAATTTTTATCAGCTACAACTTTGCAGAAAACTGTGTTTCAGCTAAACGTCAAATTAAATAGTTATTAATTGTTTAAGAGATTGGTAATCTTATGGCAATATTAAGCAACTGTATTGTGGGCAACACTGTATTCTGCAGTGTGACATAGTAGCCATGATTTTTGTCCTCTATTCTACGCGCCATAAACACCAATGTTGCCTGCTGAACAGTTGATTGAACATAATCATAAGACATCAGTGACTTGAATCATTAATAACTTTTGTTCCTTACATTTGATCGAAAAGTGGTCTGCAACAAAGTTGTAGCTGAGAAAATTTTCAACAAGCTCAACTATCATTTTTAAAAGTAGAGTTAACTGGTGAATTTGAATTAGATATGAACCGAAATTATGCTTTCTTTATAGTAATTCCCATATAAACTTCAAATGATTTGTGTCAAGTCAGTTTCTCACTAAATGAGTTCAAATTTTGGGAGGCTAATCAGGACCCAATTTGGAACCGTTTGAGCAGTGTGGAGCGGAAATTTCAAATTTTTCATCAGTCTAATGGCCATCCAGGTCCATGTTTATGTCACGACCACAAATTCTGTCTTATATCACAGTTTCTAATGTTTAAAACAAAATCGCGGAGCTCTAGGCTAAGTTTCGTGGATTGACCACTTTTAAGGATGTTCCGGATCTGCCGAAGAACCGTTTCTAACTAATTATGAACAATTTGTGCCCATTGCCCTTAGTTCAGACAATAAAGGCGCAGCTACAAAGCAAGCCAATGCTGGAGGTGGCTGGGTTCGATTCCCGGTCCGGTCTAGGAATTTTTCGGGTTGGAAAATTTCTCGACTTCCCTGGGCATAGAAGTATGATTGGACTTGCCACACTATTTTACTAATGAAAATATGGTACAGGCATCGAAAGCTCTCAATTAATAACTGTGGAAGTGCATCTAGAACACTAAGTTGAGAGCACGCAATAAGCTAAAATGCGATAAGCATTAAGCTTGAAATGCGAAGAAGAAGAAGAAGTTGTGCCCATTACGATAGATTATAAATCTTAAGCCATCTGCAAAACCTATAAACACGCTTTCAAAAAAAAACCTGTAACGACTCTTTTCACATTTTAAAAAGTAGACGACTCTATTTTCAATGTTTACAATCAAAATAATCTACAGATCCTAGGAATTCTAGAGATGTCACAATTTTTGAAATTTATCAAGAAATGGCTAAGCTATGCCATTGCAAATTTGCCGTTACTCGTTTTTCGGAGGCATCGTATTCAAAGTGTTCAACCTAGACTGTTACTCACATGCAGACAAAATCATGATTTAGATTTAATACAAAAAGAAAATTTCAAGATTCTGTAAGCTTCTGAGACTTGCAAATATTAGAATTGAATTTCTCACAATTAAAAATTAGGAGAAACCTATGAAATTCAAAACTTTAAATTTAAAAAAAATATATAATAAAATGTCTGAGATTTGAGAACATTTGAAGGTACTGGCACTTTGAACAATTAAAAAAAAAATAGATTCGCAGCAGTTAATACAAGTAAAAATTAGCTGTATTTTCTAATTTTTGATTACCTAAGCTTTCCTGCAGCTAAAATTATTTGTAGCGATGATTGTTTCAACCATATTTAAGAAAATTTTGGAAGTAGAAAGATTAGAAGATCTGGAATTTTTTTTTTGTGCGATGTTCTAAGATTTTCGTACGGTTAACGACTTTGAGTTAAATTAATTGTTTATGGAAAAGTTAGAAGATACTGAGGAGCAAAGCACACATGATCAGAAGGACACATGTGTATGAGTAAGTTTGAAAAAAAAATCTACGGTAACCGGTGGGACTTGAATCCACAAATCCTATTCAGTACACGGGTACATTACCAATTATACTACGGGTACCGCTTGTACACGAGTATTTGGCAAATGATCACGCAGTATTCAAACCCGTTCAAAGTGTTGTTTTTTGTTACTTCATACATGAAGTTTACGGTTCATGATGATGATGATGATGATGATGATGGTCCCACCTCTTACCCTTAAAAAAGTTTGAGCTGGACGAGTAAATGTAAAGATTTTAACCAGGTTTGCAAAAATAATCGAGTTGGTAACAATTACAGATATAAATTCCCTGTTAAATATTCTATAGGCATCAACCAAAAACATTTACAGTTGTAACCAGTTATCAAGAGTCCAAATATAATCCTTGACCATACTTTAATTTACACGTGACCTGGGATTTACACGTATAAGCTTCCGCTGTCCCAGGACTATATCCAAGCAAACGGCTTCCAGCCATTTAAACCTGCACACTTAGAAAATTTCAAGTTAATTTAGGTGACATACACGAGCGTCAATTTTGACATAAATTTGAGACATAACAGACGCGAAATATAGCTTTATCAAACGTATTTTTCGTTAAGTAACAAATTTTTCAGTTTTGGAGCACTTAATATTACATAACCTGCTTGTTTACGTCTAATATTTTAAGTCAAAAATGGATTACGTCACGTGTAAAATTAGTTATTTCTAAGTGTGTGTATTCCGCGCACGAGGCTCAAAAAATTGTGGACTACTCAAAGTTATTTTTTTTACTATTACTACCACAAAATCAAAAAACTGAAAATCCATCATCACCATCGTGGCAAACAAAGAGGTTTTTGTATATGCTAAAATGTCTTTATGACAGTGTCCACAAAAAATTATTGATCGCGCACGGATAGGACCCGATTTGTACGTTGTGTGATAATTAATTTAAACGAGAACTGTTATTTGACCGTCCTGCCATGGCGGAGGTATGAGAACTATAAACGTTTATTTATTGTAACATAACAAGGAAACTACAAAAGCAATGACAATGATACGGGGACAAGTGGTGACATCTATGAGTAGGTACAGCAGTTACTTTATGTAAAGGGTAGAGGCAGTAGTAGTCGCCTGCACGAACAATTATCCATTAGAGTTCTTTGTAAATGCTATACTAATATCAGCATGAAGCTTTCGTGTGATAATTTAGAAAAAGTTCTGAAGAAGGTTGATAGTTCCGCTAGAGTACGGCAGTGTGAAAACTGAATAGAAGTTGAAATTACACGGATGGTTAGTTTTTCTGTCATATCTCAAAAAGGGTAACAGACACCACACTAAAATTTTCTCCAGTTGAAAGACAAGAAGAAATATTAATCAGTAGCCAAGCTTTCATTACTCTCACAATGGGTTTAGCTGATTTTCCTTGTGATTTTCCTGCTTCTATAAAATCTTATCACTTTACTACACAACCTTACCTATAAAACTTTATCACTTTACTACACAACGTTCTTGTTACGAAGCATGAGTTATGAATTTTAAAAGTACGTGATGTCCCGGAAAATCCGAAACCTTATAACTTTCAGGAAAACAAAAATAACAACTCTGATTTATTTATTTATTTATTTTTCGATTATATAACCATACGCCTACCATACCATACTACATATAGGCAAATATCATTAAGTTTTGAGGCCCTGACTGATAATAAAAACGATTCCAAATTGTTTAAAATCAAAGATTAAAACAAATTAAACTACGATTCATTCAATTCACATACAGTTTGGGTCCAATTTTGGCATCATGTTTCCAATCTCTTTAATTTACTTGTGATCTGTACTTAAAATTCTCAAACGATATTTAATATTTTTATTCAACTTTCCAAAGTAATGAACTATGATTGTATCTGCCACGCAATAAAACTAATGCATTGCTTTTCAATGACGACCGATGACTGTTAGATGATTTTTTTAGAAATATGAATCCTCAGTAGACGTGTTTTCATCAAAGGCAGGTGATGGCTCGATATATATATATATATTCACCCCTATTCTGTATTTCGTTTCAAACGAAATTCTCATACAAAAAAATATTTTTTTTTTGTATGAGAATTTCGTTCGAAACGAAATACAGAATAGGGGTGATTATCTATAGCTTCTGCGCTAAAAAAGTAGTTTTTCGTTCAAGTTAGTAAACATTTAAATTGATCATTACCAGG
Source organism: Ochlerotatus camptorhynchus (assembly GCF_037179485.1). Taxonomy (NCBI): domain Eukaryota; kingdom Metazoa; phylum Arthropoda; class Insecta; order Diptera; family Culicidae; genus Ochlerotatus; species Ochlerotatus camptorhynchus. The sequence goes on from NW_027040741.1 coordinate 4,091,184, forward strand.
GGTGACCCCGGCGTAGTGGTTAGCATCCATACCTCTCACGCCAAAGTCACGAATGACCCAAGAGTGTTGAAGTGGCACTGTACTGAATCGGGTTGATCATGTTAAAGACTTGGGTGTGGTACTAGATTATCAACTCACATTCAAAATGCACTATTCGGAAATAGTTGATAAAGCAAATCGTCAACTTGGATTTATTTTCAAGATAGCGAACGAATTTGATGACCCTCTGTGTTTGCGATCTCTGTATTGCTCGCTAGTTAGATCAATTCTTGAATTTGCTTTTGCCGTCTGGTCTCCGTACGATGCTGTGTGTATTTCACGAATCGAATCAGTGCAGTGGAAATTTGTGAGATGTGCTCTACGAGGCTTGCCATGGACCGACTCATTACGACTACCACCCTACGAGCACCGCTGTGCGCTGCTTGGTATTGAACCGCTAGTGGATAGACGCAAGTTCAGCCAAGCTATCTTGGGAGCCAAAATTTTACGCTCCGAAATAGACTGCCCTGCATTGCTGAGTCAGCTCAACATCTACGCCCCTCACCGAGTGCTGCGATCTATACAGCTATTGCGCCAGCCAACGAGACGAACACAGTACGGATCCAACAACCCCATCGATTCGATAAGTCGAAGACTCCAAGACAATTACAGCTTGTTTGACTTCAATATCTCTACCAACGTCTTTCGAAACCGCCTACGGAATCGACCAGAATGATTTTGTTTTTTTCTGTACAACGTGTTAAAGTTTTTTTTTAGTTAAGTTTTATTCATTAAGACCACGATGTCAGATGGATTTATACAATAAATACAAAATACAAATACAAGAGTGTTGAAGTGACTATAATAATAATAATAAAAAAATGATCATTTTAAATGTAACAAAGTGCTATTTTTAACATTACAATATCATATCGCCATACTTGCTTGTGTAAAAAATTAAAACAAATATTATGTTTTATTTTTCTGATTCTAGAAAAAAAATAAGTTGTTAGGGCGCAGGAGTCTACTTAGGTCGAAATCCACAATATAGTGCGGCTATCGTTTTGTCCTAAAGTGTTAATTAATTCACACCATGTTTCAATATACTCGCACGACACGACTTAAAAATCTAACTGCATAAATCAAACTGGCATTATTATGTTTTGATGAGCTGACCACCTCATCAAATTCCTGACATGCCAGAAACGTTCATAAGCGTGTGAAGCTGGATAACTAATAATGTTTGATCCAAATGAACTGAGCTGGCGTATGCGAAAACTGTGAATGCTTTTTGACCACTTTGTTTTTCAGGACAATTAGGCACAGTTTAAATGTCTTGTCTGTTTGATTGGAAACAAAACGAGCCAAAACCGTTGCAGAAATCGTCGCCATAAGAATTCTGCTACAGTTTTTCCTTCAATGAAACATACAATTTGCTATAATAAATCTTTCGGGAACATTATTTTCGATGATTCTGTTTTGCTTTTTCAAGACTCATATAATTTCAAAACTTTTCAGTGTGTCATAAAAACACTGCAAATCTTCATGTTCAATCCCATCATCATCATCATAAAGCTCACCGTGCCAAAATCCTGTCGATGGAACGCATGGTTGGGTTGGAAAATTCATTAGCGTCGTCGTCTCCTGCCGCCCCAATGATACGCGTGCTTGAATCATTCATATCAAAATCCATCTATCATCCTCCTCCGGTGAAATCCCGCTGGAGATACGTATAGGCAGAAGCTTCCATAATTCATCACTCGGTGTCGTGCAGCTAGAGCACAAATTGCAGTTATTTCACGCGTTGGCGCCTAATTGAACTGCGCTGCCGTTCATCACCTAGGCATCGTCTATACTTTCCAGCGGAAGCCGTGCGATGACGTGAACCTTACTTTGCCTGAAGATGACAAAACATTCACCCAATGAAGCGTGAAAGTAGATGAGCGACTACAAACAACCAACTCCGCCCTTCCTCATGTATTGATGTTTTGCTTGTCGCCGGAAAGCTTATTCAACATCCCACACGAAATGGGGAGTGAGTAGATACCTACACTCCTGATCATAAATTTGGGGTTACCCCAAAAATAAAACATGCAAATGTGTTTTATTCATACCTCATATTGTTTGTTTTCCTTAAGTATTTTGAAAGGTATTGAATGAAACTTACTTCTTACATAAATGCCTCAATTTAATTTTCATATTTTGTTTACTAAAAGATCACCTAAAAGTTGCAACTTTTTCAAAATTTACACAAAATAGTCATGACTGATTATCTTAGAATTGAGGGGCCAATTTTTGAAATGAAAGCGGAGGTAGATTCAATATTCAACGGTCTCCAGTTGAGAAAAATTGGTGGAAAAGTATATTAATTATTTGATTCATGAAAATATGTATTCAAGTCATGGATCAAAAGTTTGGGGTTACCCTTATAATAAAATCTGGAAAACTCTGTTTGATCATATCTTCGCAATTTTCCGTCTTATTTTTTATTTTTAAAAGTAAAATTTCACCTTAACTTCAACCAGTGAAACACCATACTGTGGGGTGACCCCAAACTTTTGATGGGTGACTTGAATAAATAATCTTATAAATTAAATAGTATATTATTTTTTCCTACTAATTTTCACGAAAGTTTACGTGAAATTTTAGTATTCAAAATTTTATAATTATATTGAGCTACAAAGAAAGTTCCATTCAATACCTTTCAAATTACCTAAAGAGAACGATTATTGGACGTACAATGACAATGAACATAACACAATGGCATGTTTTTTGTTGTGGCCCCAAACTTGTGATCTGGAGTGTATGTACGCGTGTAGAAAATTTGCAAAGTTTGCAACTTTGCTGCGTGGGTGTTGCTAACATGAAAATTGGGTTTTCATCGGATGATTTTCTAAAAAATTGGATACGTGGAATTCACCCAGATATAGGGTTGCAAAAATTCTTATAACAATAAAATGTCGATTTTATCTAGTCAATGTCAGTTATCTTAACTTGATCCCCCTATTTGTATCACAAACCAGAAAGAACTTTTTAGGGATAAGCTACTATAATCTTTCGACTAGAAGGATGGTAAACTTATTGTGGCATTTTCATCAGTTTGATTAACAAATTTATTTTTGAGAGTGGATTTCATGATTTCACTAAGTAGTACTTTAAATTTTTTTTTTAGCTAGGATGAATTTGGTTAATAATGTTTTGTGTTTTGAACCAAAAAGCATCTAGTAAGGATACTTATTCTGAGTAGCATCGAACATAGTCATTTGATTTTTTTTAACTAGTTCGTTTATTTGGAAGGTTCAATTGCGTTAGCTTTACGGAGCCGATAATTCATTGTTCTTTGTTTGTAACAAAATTCACTTAATTCTATGTCTAGTAGGAGTTGGGCCGAATACTCGCGGCTTACTCGAGGTTAGAGAGGTACATTGTCGAAGGATAGGATCAGGGAATGAGCTTGGGGGTAAGGTGTAATCATTTGATTGCTACTGTTTCTTTTGATTGTTTGGTTACACTTGATCCCGAAATATATCCCGAAATTTATTTCTATCCAGAGCTATTTTTTTTTGTTAATTACTTTATTTGTTGTACAGGCCAATCTAATAAACTTAACAGGACCAAATAATAATTTCCATTATACATTATTAATGTCTTAAATCTAAAGTTAAAGTAATTCAATTGAATACTCGTAGTCTTCTTGATGTTCTTTTTTCCTCTGTTCGGGACATAAAACTACTGCGACCAGTAATTTGATCTATTGTAGTATCCCGTGTCCTTAGTTTAGTGTATGTCGTATTACTTCATCACTATTGAGAAATGATGAATTATTCGGTTTTGATACAGTTGTCATTCTTGCCTTCATCGCAAGGAATCGATTCTAATTGAAAGGTCCCGCTATTTATACTCTTCGGAGTGTTGGAACACCCTCCAAATGTGCGCCCTTTTGTCAGTCAAAATTGGATTCCTTAGCAACAAAATAAAGAATGATACCGATCAAGCATCAGAACCCTAGTCTTAACCACTTCAAACTAGGGAACAACGAATAGAAGATTAAGAATCACATAGATGAAGACTAACTAACTCATTTCATCCTCGGTGGACAAAACCGAGTCTTGTCACTATCAACAAGGCATAAAAAGTAATAAGGACTAAGATGCGTTCCTTTGATTACTGAAAAATCCTGTTCCCCTAGTTTGAAGTAGTCAGGACTAGGAATCGGTGGTAGATCTTACATCCCGTAACGTACCACGAAAAGGTGATCTACCCACATTACGGAGTTTCTTGATGTTAGTGGATGACAATTTTTATGGATGGGGATAAGGGGAAGGAGATTTGAAGTATGATTTATGATACAAAAATTTCACTTGTAAAACATGTGCATAATCCTATTAAGCTTTATATCAGCTCTGTAATCATACAATTATTACAGAAACAAATAATCAAAAAAAAATATTAAAGGGTTGTGTCCTAGACACGACCGCAGTATGACGTTAGACCACACAAAATTGATGTTTTTCATGCATTTTTGACTATTATACTTTATCTCTAAATTTTCAAGTATTTCAATGTTTCGGTTATGGTTCACTCAAAACAATTTAATTTTTTTTTTGACAAATATATTAATGTGAAATTCCACATGATTTTCATTTGACCACACATAAACAGAATCCACTCAGAAGTACACATGACATTTATACGCAGTTGAATAGCATGGTTTTTATATGTACATAATATATTAAGTATGTGGCCGACACATAGATATTGATTTGTTGATCACGTTGCAACAATTCATGTGTGGAACACATAAAAACTCCAGAACAAGATCCTAAGGATGATCCTAAACAGTCCAGGACCCGAAATTCTGAGGTTCACCGCCTGACTGTCCTTCAGCCTCTCGATGAGCGACGAACAGTCTCCTTGGAAAGGTTCAGACACCTGTCTGAGATCAGATCTTCAGATCATACGTGATCTGGCACGTTAGTTAAGTTAGTCTCGTAGTTAGGTAGGTTATCAAATTTTTCAATTAAAACAAAACACCCCCCCCAAGGGGTATTCTATTAACTAGATGAAATACGCAAATACTAAATTAGAATATCCAATGAACAAAGATGAAGAGTCAGATAGCACAGAAAGAAGGGGAAGTGCAAACAAATCTGTGAATCAAAAGGTGGTTCGTTTTTCTGCTACACAAGCGATGTATTGTGGTAGCGCTCCACACGGTCTTTCTATGGGCACTCACACTATCATAGGATGCTGCCTATCTTAACTGCAGGCAGAAGATGCCTTCTACCGCTAGGTGCGCTAGTGTTCGCAAATGACAAGTGCAGCCACTTTCTGATCCGAAGTTCCACTCCTGTGCAGATAGGCTAATCAATTGAAATGTAAAATCAATGTATACACCATAATCAACAGAAATAAACGAAATTTTACTACTACTACTTTACAGTCAGTGGTGTGTAATTCATCAACATAATATCATCGAATATGTCTTTCAAGCATTTTTTTTCTCAAATTTGAAAGTTATGGTGCGGGAAGAAATTAAGGGAAAAACTTTTTTCCCGGAAAAAAGTGATCGTCAAAGCCCATGTCTTTTTCGGGTTATTTTGGGGGGGGGGGGAGAGGTTGTTGAGTGGGGGGGGGGAGAAGTTGTTGCGAAGGGGGAGGAAGTTTACAAACATTGCTTTTCCTCATTGTGTCGCATTCCTCATTTCACGCCGTGATCTACTTTTAGCCACTGACTCGGTCCAGCTCTGCAGGACCAAGTGGCACGCCCTCCGAGGTGACAATGAGCAAAAGCACGACGGCAGCGCTGTTTTATATCTTTTCAGGATCAAGCAGAACGATGTTCGACCGAACCTGATAGGATTACCCGGCGTTTCTTATGAATGGGGCGGAGCAGAAAGTTTCTTTTGTGCAGAATATGTAAAATAGGATGGACTTTGGATGTTAATATAATTGCATATATAGAGGTACCAGATATGTTTTACAGTCAGTTGTTGGTAATCCATCGAGTGTATGCCCCTGTTAAGCAATTGTTTTTTGAAAATGTTGGCTCTGCATGTAAAAAAAATAATTATTTATACATAATTGTGATTTGCTTAAAATTTATTTCCCGGAAAAAATGATCGTCAAAGTCCATGTCTTTTTCGGGTTATTGTTAAGGGGGAGGTGGGAGGTTATTAGGGGGGAGGAGATTTTGCATGCACGTTTTTTCAAGTCTCATTCCTCATTGTGGTGGACACGGCGTGATCCACTTTTAGCCGCTGACTTAGTCCTGCTTTTTGCAGGACCTAGTGCCACGCCGTCCGAAGCGGTGATGAGCAGAGGCACTGACTTTTTTTTTTTTTACTGACTTAAATGATCTATATTTCTTGAATTTGTGTGGTTTACATGTATAACTTATCAAGTGACACAGATGCGTCTTTTCAACTTTAGTTCCTGTGAAATTTCAATTATTATTAATTACAGTTCCTAGTCCTATCAGGCCTGTTTTAGAGAATGACCACCTTGGTGGGATTGGTTTGTTTGAAAATTTGAAAAAGGAGACTACTTATAACTACTATTTACAACTACAACTAACCTACAACTACTATGTACACCTAACCTACTATATACAAATTGCTTATCAAAGCATGTTCTGATAAATTACATTTTTGTGCAAATTTAGTCTTAATTTCGTTAATTTTGGAATCTATTTTGGCAATGCCTGCCTCTTCATGTAAATTTGTTATTCTAGTGTCGAAAGGACGATCAAGAACCATCCTCAGCACTCTATTCTGAGCGACCTGGATTTTGTTCCTGTGAGTCTGTGCACATGATTCCCACACCGGAGCTGCGTAGAGGATCGCAGGTGCTATGATTTGTTTGTAGACGGCCAGTTTGTTCACCCTTGAGAGGCGGGATCTGCGGCAAATCAGCGGAAACAGACACCTAACCAAGGTAGAACACTTGACTACAGTTTTCTCTACATGCGAACGGAAGAGGAGCTTTTCATCGAACAACATCCCGAGATAGGTAACTTCGGTAGACCACTCAACCCTTGTGCCATCCATGATTACAGTACAAGATGGAGCCGGTTTCAGTTTGGGCGATTGCCGATGGAGGAACATGATCGCTTGTGTTTTGGTGGCATTGATTTTGATTTTCCACGTGGTGGCATAATCAGCAAAGGCGTTAAGGCATCGTTGAAGTTTGTTCGTTATTTCGCGAGGCATCCTTCCTTTGACGGCTATTGCGGTATCATCTGCGAACAGGAAAAACACGCAACCGTCACCGAGGGGAGGAATGTCGGAAGTGTAAATGCTGTAAAGCAAGGGGCCCAGCAGACTACCTTGCGGGACTCCTGTTGGGATCGAAAACGTGTCTGAGAGACAACCATTCAACGATACCTTAAACGACCTTTGCTGGAGGTAGTTACGGGTGATTTTAATAAGATGTAAAGGAAAGTTGAAGTTACAAAGCTTGTACACAAGTCCATCATGCCAAACATTGTCAAACGCCTTTTCAACGTCTAACAAGGCCATGGCTGTGGACTTGGATACAGCTTTGTTACTTCGGATGTTATTCATCACCCGTACTAGCTGATGATTGGTGGAGTGCCCCTTTCTGAATCCAAACTGTTCCGGAAGGAGAATGTTATTTTCCTCGACAAACTTGAGCAAACGATTGAGAATGAGTTTCTCGAACAATTTGCTCAGCGCTGAAAGGAGGCTGATGGGTCTGTAGCTTGAAGACAATGTTGGATCCTTACCAGGTTTGCGGATCGGTATGATTTTTGCTACTTTCCAGATGCTTGGAAAGTAGTGCAGTTCCAAACATCTGTTGAAGATAGCGGTTAGAAGAGACTGCACTTTCATGCTGAGTCTCTTCAAGATCAAGTTGAATATACCGTCAAACCCGGGAGCCTTCATGTTCTTGGTGCATTTCAGCGCTGAGCAAATTTGTTGTACTGTAATCATATCCGCCGGAGGCACGACACAAGGGGAGGTATCTAGGTTTTGAACGCATTGCGCAACCTGATCTTCGAGCGGACTTTGGATAGTCGAGCCAAGCAAATGCGATGAAGCGACATGCTTGCCGATCGCATTTGCTTTCTCCTGTGGGGTAATTAAAAGCCGATCGTCATCATTTTCGACTTTGAGAGGTGGAACGGGTTTGGGATGATTTTTCAGGACCTTGGCTACCTTCCAGAATGGTCTGGAGCGGTCATCCAGATTCTGGACAACACGCTCGAAACTTTCATTTCGGAGTGAGTCCATTCTGGAAGCAATCTGCCTATTCAGATCGGCCATTTCAAGTTTTTTGCCCAGATCTCCAGTCCTCTGAAACTGGCGTCTACGAACATTTCTCAACCGAATCAGTAATTGGGTGTGGGAATCAATAGCAACAAACTTACCCCTCACAGGAACTTGTCGAACGTATGCCTCGTCAGCCATGGATATGGCCTGTTGGAGCCCTTCCAACGTCCGGTCGATGTCATCTACGGTGTTGAGTAGTGGATTTTCATCGATGTTGCTGTCCACCATTCGTCCGTACTGCACCCAGTTGACATGGTGGTAGTCTTTACGCAGGCAGCTTCTAGCAGGAACCACATTGACACCGACTTCAGTCACCACCGGTTGGTGGTCGGAGCTGAGATCGTTGTGCGCCTCCGGCTTGGATAGTCCGATGTTTGACAGGAAAAAGTCCAGCGTGGAGGGATTTCCCGCCGGAGAGATGAAAGTTGGTTCGTCCGGAAATTGCACAGTGTACAGACCATGTTGTGCGTGGTCGAACAATAGACATCCGTTCCGGTTCCTCTGATAGTTCCTCCAAGTTTCATGGCGGGCGTTCAGGTCGCCCCCAACGATGAATCGGGAGCTAGTACGGGTGATGGCGGTCAGGTCCTTCTTGAATTGGATTCCTAATCCGTTGCTTGCGGTACACTGGCGTGGGCAGTAAACAGCGATGAACCGGATGTTTCCAGTTGGTGATTCCACCTCCACACTAATGGCCTCGATGATAGAAGTGCGGATGTGGGGCAGAGTGCAAAACTTGATTCCCTTTCTGACGATGACCGCTACACCACCCCCCCTGGAGCTAGTGCGATCAAGCCGGATAATATTGTGGTCAGGCAACCAGAAGCTGTCACCGGACTTTAGGTGGGTCTCGGTTAGAAGAACCACGTCGATGCTATGCTTGCGGAGGAAGTCGGCAAGCTCAATCTGTTTTGCTCTTACAGAGCAAGCGTTCCAAGTAGCGATGGTTAGCGGTTTAGACGCCATACTGGATGATGAACTTACCGAGCACTTGGATCTGTTCGGGCTTATTGCGGCACTTACGTAGAGCACCGGTCATGTTGACGAAAATTTCCACCAGTTCATCCGCTGAAAACAGATCGGGGTTGTTGTTTTGCGCTGGTGGTTGTCTCCAGAATCCAGGGGGGGATGGAGAGCTTTGGCCAGCAGAATCACCAGAAGTTGCTTGAGCGGAATGCACCCGCGAATTTGCTTGCCTTTGCTGAGGAGCACGAAGAGGCGGGAAATCCTCCGTCCGAAATGCCGGGACTTGCGTCCTGGTTGGTTGTTTACTGCCGCCTGTTTTCGGATGCGTTTGAAGTCCTCGCGTTTGGAGCACTGTCTGTCGGAACCTTGGTGAGCACCACCACAGTTGGCGCATTTTAACGCCACGGCTTCATCCGCAGGGCAGTCGGAAGTGGCGTGGTCTTGAGCGCAATTGCCGCAGCGTGGCTTAATGTTACAGTTGCGGGTGCCGTGTCCAAAGTTCAGACACCGTTGGCACTGAGTCACATCGCGATGGCCGCCACGGTATGGCTCCCAGCGGACGATGATGCAATTAATGGAGCGGATGGCTTTCAGCGCGTTGAGCGTCACCGTTCCCTTCTGGAAGTGTACCAGGAAAAGGCAATCCGGATACGCCTTCACATTCTCGTCTCTTCTTGTCATCCGATAGACGGCACTTGGGGCCAGCTTGTACCGGTCCCTGATTTCAGCTTCGATAAACTTCGGGTCGAAGTTTGGTAGGCCCCTGATGACGACCTTGAATGGTTTCTCACCGGGAATGTCGTGGGTGAAGAATTCCACCTTGGAAGTCCTCAGGTGGGCGACGACCAAGTCATACTCCGCTTTGGTACGGAGCACCACCTTGGTGCCGACTCTGCCCAACTTGTATTCGGCTTTAACGCCCAGCGTCGCTAGATCCGCGATGAGCTCATTAAGATGAGCATTTTTTACCACCAATGGAGGTAGCTTCACTTTTGCCGCACTCGGGCCGGCAGAATTTTCGTTGTCGATGGTGTCGCCGAAATCACCGATGTCGCTGGCGTTCGTTGCTGTGACGTCATCACGTCCACTCGCACCATCGGACTGGCCTTGGTTTTTCTTCCTCTTCTTGGATCGCTTCACCGTGGCGGAGGTGGTATTTCCAACATCGGTGGGAAGAGTAGCGTACCTATTTGAAATAGGTACACTCGTGCTACACTCGCCACTGTTCTTTTCCGCTTTCTCACGGAGCCTGCTCCGGGAGCGCTGTCTTCCCATCACACGATGCGACCGACACTACTGACGACGCGAATAAACGTGTGAGCAGAGGCAGGAGAGCAGCGCTGATTTATATCTTTTCATGTTCAAGCAGAATGATGTGCAACCAAGTGGTATTTGTTTATGATGACTGTGTTTGGGAAAAAGGCTTATTTCATGAAATCAGTGATAAAATTATCATTTGTACATTTTCAGAAGTTTAATTACAGAAAAATTGGAAAAATATTTATTTCAACAGGTTCGTAATGTAATATACTATCGATTGACGTATTTGGATTTTAATTTCATCTATAAATGACAAAGTTACAAGCGTTCAAAACCTAACACTCCTTCACCACACATATTTTTTGATTTGCACCCCAGTATAGTCGACAAAGACGTAGTTCTACGTCAAAAAAACACACGCACAAACTTAACACAAGGTTCATCAAACTTACAATCTAAGGTTAATATTCTTCAAGAAAACATATATGAGTTTTATAAACTTCAGATCGCGTCCAGCCAAAACATCCCGAATTGGAACTTTAGGTTGCCTACCTCGAGCCCGAAAGGAATCGCACAGGTCAGATCTGACTCCACGATGCTCAGCACAAGACCAAATAATGTGATCTGCGTCCTAGTAACCTTGTCCACATGCACAGAGACTGCTGTATCTTTATGAAAACAAGAGAGTTATTCGCAATTGATCATACGAAAAAAAATCATTCAATTCAGTTCACGCTTTGATCTGAATAAAAATGGGTAATCACACTCTCAAAAAACTGTATGGTACCGCCCTTAGGTTTTCGGGATAGGAAATTTCTCGACTTCCCTTGGCATGGAGTATAATTGAAATTGTCACATAATGTTTACTATTACGTTCATGTTCTTAACTTAGTGTTCTACTTGCACTTCTTGAGTTGTCAGTTGAGAGTATCTCAAACTGCATCATTTTTATCATAGAATATTGTGTGGAACCCAAAGATGCTTAGTGAAGTTGTGAAACATTCCACACCGGGACTGGGAAATTAAAACCTATTCACAACAGTACTCTCCTACTTTCCACCTGTTCTTGTAAAGGTCTACCCTTTCGCGAAACATCATGCGTAAGATATACTGCTTTCAGTAGATATATGAATTTATGGATTGATCCACCGGTTATATGCCGTCGGCAGCGATAACCTTCAGCTTCCGTCTCTCGTAACGTAGATGCCAACGATGACAGCGGTGACATCGACAGGCATGTGTCTCCTGGGATAGAATCCAATCTAAGAAAATGGCACTGTGATGTGCTGAATAATTTTCTGCTACCGTTGGCACCCAGTGTTGCAAATGGCCATAGTGCTAGGGCTTTAATGAATAATTCATCACTGATTCGTCATTTTTCCATAGTTTGCTCCGTCACAGATTAGATAATCTGGATCATACGTGGGAAACGAATATTTTACATTTTATAGCCAATTTAACAGAGTTATGGAGATGCGTACGTTTCTTTACTTGACGTGAAGACAAAAGAAAAAAATCAGATAATATAATGTAGTTACCCTTATCGTTAAACAGAGATTGCTGTCATGAAATTATCAATTGTCTGAAGGCTACTAAGGGCTAGCTTCGAATTTGACGTAGTATAATGGAAATTGCATAATGCACAATCTTGCGCATATCGAATTCCTGCTGATAATGAAATTCATGGAAAACTAATTTCTGATTCAAACAAACAGCATTTCTAAACGATCATGCAACCAACGTCAGATGCTGTTTCCAGTGGAAGGGATGCTTTTTGCATTATCAGCTAAGGAAACCATTTATGAAATTATGATTTCATCACAAGAGGCCTGCCGGACCGGAAGCCACTCGACTCTTCCTTCCTATATAGTGATCCTTATCGGTTATACTCCTAGAGAGCAGCATAGAACGTCATGCTAAGGCAATCATCGGGGCAGACCTTTTTATCGAAACAACTTCATCCTATTTGAATGGGCCCGATCCGTAGGATGCTGCTGAGGCCAGTACAGTCAACTCTCGAAAAGTTGATATTTTATATAACCATGCGAAATTTGATTTTCTTGGCTACTACGACTATCCGTTGAAGCCATCTTACATAGTTTTAGTGCTGGATAATTCGATTTTCCCTTGAATATCGAATTGCGGAGAATTAACTGTATTTTGTTGTGCTCCTCCAACTGCTCGGATAGGTTCACTCTTTGCATTATCAGTTTCATCTTTCTAGCGAGCTTGGGAGAATAACCCATCGATTACAAAAAGGCACAGCCCCGACGACAGCATGTTTCAGGCGACTCTAGCTAGGGTTGGTCATTTGTGATATGGCAAGGGAAAATTTAAAGATAATATTTTCATTGATAAGTTCTCTGTTGAATAAATATAAGATAAGGTACACCGGCACAACTTGAAACGGAAGACGTAACTATTTGTGGAAGTGAATACTCTCTGCCATTATTTTCAACCGTATAATATATATCTAAATTTACCCTATTACTGTCGAAACGGGTAGTTAAGAACAGCTTAACGTTTTCCTCATTTTTGTTCACATAGGGTTTTTGATCTAATTTTTGTTCTACTAAGCACAACCCACGCTTTACCTTATTGAACGGGTTTTAACAATAATTGAAATGTTTCTATCAAAGATGACTTCTAAATTTTTTCCCCTATCCATAAGTACCGTTGAATTTGATAAAAAGCCACACATTGCACTATGGGGATTCAGGTGGAAGAAGACCGACTTCTCTCGATTCGGATTCTGTAATCTGCTATCGAAAGAAGACTATTTGATGCATAAAATCCCACAAAAAGAATTCTCAAAACTGCCTCTATTACTGCGATACAGGTAATAAAATTGGTCATCTGCCATTTCATGTGAAAAGCAGTCATATATTTGAAACTTAATTTCTCTAAACTGAAACAATTTAGTCCTTTGAAATAAGATGTAGCTAAAAGCCTAAATTTTAAGCTTTCAAATGGTATTTTTTATAAACAATTAGAAAAAACATGCAATATAGACCAACGAAAAAAAAAAAGTTTTTTATCAGCTTTAATGTTCAATACAAAAAAGTTTGTAATTGTTTTCAGTCGGACAACATCCACGATTATCTTTAAAGAACCTAGAATTACTAGCAAAAAAATAAGCTGCAGATAGCTGCGCAAATGAACTTATGACTAGATTGAATATATTTGACTTAACAATTATAATTAGTGATAATCCAAATATTAGGCAGCTTGAACTCGGGCAAACATAAGGTCTGGTCTCGTATCTTTTTTTCTGCTTTTCCAAGATTAGTAAGTTGAAGATGTGCAAAATGCATGCTTTCAACATACTTTATTAGGTTTTACCAGATTCTTATTTTACTGCAACATACAGCGGAAGCGTTAAAGCATGTGCGGAAACACACCTATTATTTACTGAAGTTTACGTCCAAGTTGATAAACAATGATGTTGTACCACAGTTGAAAAGATCAGATATAATAGAGCGCTTTCCCGGCGCATGTTAGTAATTTAGCTTCCTGTACCAAAAACAACGTTATTCTTTCAGCTCGGTTCTGCCGTCGATATCGAGATAGGTAGAATCTGTATTATTATGTTAAAAAAACAGAATTGGTATTATGATTCATGCAGTGGAATACTATTCCCCACGACCTAGGTATCGATAGAAATTCACCGTAGGACCTACATACATATAAAGCATGAAGTGATTCATTTGAAGCATGTTAGTGTGAGAAGTGATTATTCAAAGATAATATGGAGACCCGAAAAATTATTAGTATTTTGAGAGACCCAGGGCAGCAAACTCGATGTACAGAATAAAAGTGATTGCTTAAGACCTTGATCTTGACTTGTAAAGTTCCATCATCTTTTTGCTCCATAATAGTGAGGAGGGCACCGAATACCATTCTGTGATTTACATATAACCAGAACTTCTTGAACTCATAAAGATTTTCGGGACATTGTTTACGACATAATTTAACCTTACTCAATGACCATAACTCCAGAATAGTTTGGAAGCAATTAATATTTGATCACTGATACTCTACGGGGCTGTCCAGAAACCACGTGGTCCATTTTTTTTTATGATTTTGAACCTCTCCCCACAACGGGGTCAAACGTCCATACAAATTTCTGAAAATTTGTATCGATCGGGGTATTTCGTATCCCCCCCCCCTAAATTGACTACTTGGTTTCTGAATGGCCCCTAAGATGCATATTGCGTTACACATCATTAGTAGGGACCTGATGACATGTCAAATACGTCGAAAATTTACGAGTCAAACCACGTCAAACCAAGAGGACATCTAAACAGGTGACATTTTGTAGACCATAAGATATTACATGACTTCAAAAATATCTCGAAGCTAATAATTCATACCCGTGCTATCATAAATCAAGACAAACATGCATAAAAAGCAAGAAAATATTTTTGGCCACCTTCTTGTATGGAGATTCCCCACTGTGCATTGTTGAGATATTGTTAAAAACCTACACACTTAATCTAGCTCGGTAAAATCTCCAACAGCCGATTACTTCGGCAGTAACTTTTGCTGATATCTCTGCAAAATATCTGTTTGTTAGCTGATATCTCGGCAAAACGTTATTTGTTAGCTGAGTCTCGGCAATTGTTTTACTGAATCTCAGCAAAATAAATTGCAGAACTACTCGGCTGTTGGAATCTCGGCGAAAAAATTTAAGTGTGTAACACTCCTTCTTGATTCCAAATTCGTCCTACGAGTTTCAATTTCGTCCAAACGCATTGAAACGCCATTGGATTTTCTTCGTCCTACGGATGAAGGTAAAAAATCGAGCTCGCCAGGAGCGCTTCTTTTGTTTTGAGAACAATGAGTGTAAATATTCACACAATACGCTCTAATAGGCTTTGTGATGTAGCTTGTGAACTAACCCATCGGTACAAACGTAATACTAATTTATGCATGGTGAAATCATTGATTATACTGATGTTTTCTGCTCGATAGAACGGAAATGAACGATTACGACGAAGTTGCGCTCTACCCTACCTTAGTCCGCTAATAATAACACACATTTGTTTCGCATCGCTGAAATCTTCACAAAAAAGGTGTATTTTCAGTATTTTTCCCAGATATTTTTGCTAAATTACTTATTGTGACTAGTCAGAGTGCTGGTATAAGAAAATCCGATCCCATGTGTTATTTTTTCTGAATTTAAACATACCAAACATGTACGCACACTTAGTTTTTTCTCCCGAGCTCGGCTGTGCAAATCTCGGCAAAAATAAGTTTCACTGAGATCTCAGCAAATGTGACATTTGATTGCTGAGTGTTGGATAATGCTTAGCTGAATCTCAGCAAACAAATTAAATGTTTGCTGAGACCTCAGTAAAAAAAATTTGCCGAGATTTGCACAGCCGAGCTCGGTAGAAAAAAAAAACTATGGTAGATAGGGGCAATATAGTCCCCCTAAGAAAAACACATCATAAAATCATTCATCATCAAAACATTCATAAATGTATGATAGCTGTGATCATGTTCATGATTTGGAATATGTTTGATAATACACAATGTTCAAAATATGGATAAAATATAATAGACTCAATAAATTATTATGTTTGAAAAATTTCAGTTTTCGCTCCGATCAACAACCATACGGGGCAATATGAGCACCCTAGTAAAAGTCAACGTTTTACAGGTTTTCACTAGAAAATAACATTCAGGAATCGTGTGAAATAGAAACATAAGTTCTTTTTGCAACAGTTACGTGTATTGTTCTCTGTAGAACCAGCGGATCAGTAAAATGTAATATAGTGAATGCAATGCTTGTTTTCTTGACTGCATATCTTATAATATTTTAGAGATTTTGAGCTAATGTTACATTTCCATTATTATCTTAGACATCTAATTGAATTTTGATACGGTTTTCATGGAGATGCATATTAGAAGCATTTTCAACAAGTTTGTAAAAAAATAAGATTGAGTTAATAGGTATTATGCCCAAACGAACGGTGGCCCATCTCGGCCCGTATGGTCTTCTTGGCCCCATCCCCCCTAAGTGTGTACGACGTACCGAAATGTGCACAGAAAGGCATATTGAAATGGTAAACGCCACTTCAGGAAACAAGTCAGAAGGGTATAACTCGAAACGTAAACAATGACATTGAACGTCGATTTCTCTTGAATGACAACACACCCACGGAATCTGACTACACCAGCTCATAGAACAAACATTGCTCTATCAGATGAGTAAGTTAGTTTGAGTGGGTGTGTTGTGATTCGTAAGAAACCAACGATCCAAGTCATTGTTTACGTTAACAACTGTATAAGTGCATCTAGAACACTAAGTTGAGCAATAAGCTTATATGCGATATACAATAAGCTTGAAATGCCAAGAAGAAGAAAGAAGCGGAAAGATGTTTAACCAGAGTTGATTTGGAGGAGTCCCGTCCACTAACCGCAGTTTCTCGAATGCGCTTCATTTAATTAGGGTTTTTTTTTAATGTGATTAGGATCAATTATAAACTTGTCACCGAGAGAAAATCAGCTCAATAGATTGGAAGACAGCCGAGAAATTTGTATCGGTATAAGGCCACCCACGGAGGATTTCTGTAGTTTTCTATCCGCCAAGTAGGTTTTCCCAGATCAGGCTTTCATACTGCTGCTGAAATCCACAGTTATTATTTTAAAGCTTTATGTCAACCAATACATGCATTTTTACATTGTGTGATACTCCTATGCATGTCGAGAAATTTTATGATCACCGATCTCTGAATGTGTACTTAGCTATCAATCGCTGAATGTGACTCATGTTGAGACAGTTACTGTTGAGATTATTTTCCCTAATTTGTAATTAATAAACTTAATAAAAGTTGTTGTTTAGTAGGTTAGTATGGTAATTACATATAATTTTTAGTAAATGTCAGCCAATTACCTAGAGCAACATTTGTAAAGTACGCTTCACACTAAAACACACACTACACAACAGTATGAAATGAGGCAAAAAGGGAAGACGAGATTTGGCATAGAACAGAGACTGGACGCATCAGAAAGGGAATATAATGAATCAAATTATGAAAAACAGGGGCCTTGCTACTGGTTAGAATTTATTCGGAGCTTCAAAGCGAAAGTCGAGTCCTCAGTAATTATTGTGCTACATAAATCGAACAAGTTAAGTGAATTCAACCACGAATTAGCTTGGGATCCGCCAGTCCGGCCTGTGATCCGGCGAAGTGAATTGAGATCCACCAATCCAGTGTATGATTCCTGTGCGATCTACCAGTCCGGCTTTCGATCCACCCAACGAACGTGCGATCTACCAATCCAGTGTTCGATCGGCAAACCGACATTGAATCCACCAATCCGGCTTGCGATTGGACATTAAGCGTCGTCTACGTCTCTGACTTATGCACTCCACATTTTACGGTCTCAAATTTTCTCGCATTGGACCACAGCTCGGTTATATCTCGTCCTCCGTTCATGCGGTCTCCACGAATATCCTGGGATTCATCAGCCACATAATTGTAAGAAAATCTTAAATCCCCCGGTTGGGTGTTCCCTCAGTGATCCCCATTTAGATAAGGTTTAGTAAGGAGGTCCGTCTGGCACCCTTTTTAACAACTCTCTGAAAGTGAAATCAAACAGCTTTGCAACATCTTCTTGTAACGTAGAAGTACAACATTTCAACATAAAACATTTTTATAGTGAAATGAGTGCATTCCATCATCATGTTTCAATGTTATAGTTAAATAATCGAGAAAAATAATGCGATATCGTCACAAACACCAAAGTTCACTAGTGTAAACTAGAAAAGCATGTTATTAGTAAAGCGTTACGGGTTTGTCTTAAAAGATAATATGCTTTAAGGTATCGGTAGTCACCCCTAGCTCTGACAGTCACAAGAAGAAGAAAAATCTACTCTTGACACCCGCAGACGACCAGCAGGCAAAGCAAATGAACCCATTTGCCATGGATTTTATTTTTTTTGCGCTGCGGTGGCAGTGAGCTGGCTGCAGCACTCACTTATGGAACAGGCTTCATTGGTTCATGGTGAGGTTTCTTTCTCCATGCATTCTATTCACCTATTCAAACACCAGCCATCCAGCCCAACGCGGGATTCTACACCATACACTGGATGCAGCTTCTGCAATGCTGCCTTGATATGGCTCTATTATGAATTTTAATTACACTTCATCCCTACTTTTTCTCGAGTGAACTTGTTCACTTTTTCGATTATACTTGCCAGAGTAGCATGCAACAATGTGCTGCGGTAGGCTGAGATGCATTCTCTATAGCCGCTAGACGCTAGAGTGACGATTGTGAGCTATGGTTTAAACATTTATTAAATTTAAAATGAGTTACAAATTGAAAGCATAGATATTTATTCCTTTGTTTTAAAAATAAAAAAATATATATATAATTAAATGTAATACACTTCAACTTCTTTTTACGACAACCTTTTTACGACCAAAATTAACTTCTTTAACTGAATTGCTCAATATCTCGGTATTATTTCAAGATATCTACTTCAAATGTTCTGCAAATTTGGAGTACGAGTCAAGGGCCATTCATGATGACCGCGAATGGCTACAATTCATGCCGTTAGATGGTAACACTGCTCCGGTATAATCTTATGAACCTCAATTTCAGGATCGTTTCTAGATAGTGACTTCGAATGTTCAGCAAAGTTGGAGTATCAGTCAAGAGTCAGCCAGGGTTGCCGTGAAGGTTTGAAATTTAGCCAGTAGATTGCGACACTGCTCAAGCATAATCAAACATAACTCAATATCACGGTATCGTTTTAAGGTAGCGACTTCAAATGTTTACCAAAGTTAGAATATATTTCATTCCAAAGGGTCCGGGGTTCAACCCCAATCGGTGTTGTCAACATTTTCTGAGGCATAAAATATCTGATCATGCCTTCCTTCGGAAAGGAAGGAAAGCCGTTGGTCCATGAGCTGATGGGTCGATAGGTAGGATGCAGATAAATAGGTGCCTCACTGGCGTCGGTAGCATTTGTACTCAGAATGGAAAACAAGATCGACGGAAAATAAATCAAGAACCAAGAGCACTATCGGGAAGGGAAGAATTTCTCCTACCCGATGGTATTGTTAATTTGCGTGGGCGTATTCGGTTCGCGTGAAAAGGGCTTATCAAGTGTTGTGTACAAAAGTTGATAGGCCCATTTTTTATGTTACGCGAGTATTATTCATTTGTTCATTTTTTGTGAACAGGGCCCCACTGTTGTGTCACTTTTTGTCGAGTGAGTGAACTCAAATCCATCCGTGCACTCGGCTATGTAAAGTACACCTTCCTAACTAACTTTTTTGTTGAGCTGCTTTTAGCCTCATTGTTGAGACGAGATGAGAAGTAGGCTGAGGGCCAATTAGGTAAATGTACCCATTTATCGTTTTAAGGTGGGGCGTCAAGAGTACGATGAAAAGTCACCTATATGACATGAGGGAATTCCTAAGGGAACGTTTATTCCTATCGTTATTAAAGAGTGCATGAAAACAAAAGTTTTTTTTAAGAAGAAGATTACCCAAGTCACCGTAAGCACGTTATTTCGCCTTTTTGAAAAAAAAAAACTTTCAAGCACTGGTACGAAACAACGTGCTTATGGTTACATTGGTATTTTACAATACGCTAAAAGAGAGAGGGGTCTGTTGACGCCAGGATGGACTGGCCGAAACTCAGGGCCTGGGGTTCAGTAATCCGAAATCACAAAAATTCACAGTACAAAATAGTTCAATTTTATTTACACTTAGGGTAGAGCAATACTTCGTCTTAATCGCCCATTTCCGTTCTATCGATCAGAAAAGATCAATAATATTAATGATTTCACCGTTAGCAGCGTTAGTTCATTAGCTACAACATCAATCATATTAGAGAGCATTGTATGAATATTTAAGCTCATTGTTCTCAACACAAAAGAAGCACTCCTAGCGAATCCCCTTTTTCTACGTTTATCCGAAAATCTAATAGCGTTTCAATGCGTTTGGATGGAATTGAAACTCGTAGGACGAATTTAGAACCAAGAAGCAGTGTTAGATTTTGAACAATATCTCTACAATTTGTAGAGACTCTTAATCAAATCCAACGGTACGTATGGAAAGGTGAATACATTTAGATATCATTTTTGAGAGAAATTTTCCATTTTTTGTTCAAGCCAGTTCAAAAAAGAGAGGTAAAGCGGGGGTTGTGCTTAGTAGGACGGAAATCAGATCAAAAACCCTATCTATAATGAATTTCTGTCTGTCTGACCCTTATAGACTCGGAAACTACTGAACCGATCGGCGTGAAAATTTGTATGCAGGGGTTTTTGTGGAAGGGAAAGGTTCTTATGATGGTTCGAGACCCCTCCCCACCTGTAAAAGGGGGGGGGGGGCTCCCATACAAATTAAACAGAAATTTCTGCATAACTCAAGAACTAATCAAGCCAATGGAACCAAATTTGGCATGTGGAGGTCATAGGGGACAGCCCTTTAGATGAGAGGGGGGCTACGTACAATATAGCATGCTTTTTTAATTGTATGTATGTATGTTTGTAAAGGAAACCACTCATTGTTGCAGGCTCAACCATTAGACAGTGGACTGTCCACCTCGTACGACTTGATCAAGTACAACACCTGGTTGTATTTAATTTATCTGTGTATGAAGGGCCAAAAACGGAGGGCGAACCTGTAAGCAGAGACACTTTTAGTCCGCGGGATCAAAGAGAATCTCCTTCCAACAATACATTGCACAAATACCTAAAAATGATACAAAATTTCTCTCATAGGCCAGTCTCATGCATGTTGTGTTAGTTTTCCGTCCACTGTTAAACATCAGTTATTACAATGAATAACGCCAAAATTTAAAGCAATGAAGCTGCAACCTTAAAACTAATAGGTTATTTTGGACCAGCTGAATTATGCAAGGCAAAACCCATAAGTGAATCAAATCACACAAGATATTTCAGCTTTTGAGGTTTTACGAGCACTGGTTGGCACAGTGCCTGTTTGTACCTTTTACCATCACACGAAATGACTAGCCCTACAACCCAGTGACACGGATAGAAATCTCCTTATACCTTTTGGCAAATTTCTATTACTGATTATCCATAAAATGTATAAGTCAACTAATAAGCAGACACCTTGCAAAAAGTTAATGAAGATCATGTATCAAATGAAATGTATAAGCGGTCACACATACCTTTAATGAATTCGTATAGGACCTATGTGGTTTGTCTTATGGAATGTATAAGGCTGATGTTTTGGCAAAAATGTATAAGTGAAACACATGAATAAAGTAAATAAATTTCGTTTGTTTTGAAAATCTTCGCAGTCACGTTCGAGGGGAATGAGCAAATGAGCATTCTCCATCGACGAATACGTGTTAGTTGAGGTTCATCAATGCTTGAGTTTCAACCCGAAATTTGCGAAATCGGAAGCGATCCACATAAGTAAAAACATCAATTTAATTTCGGGCAAAATTATTATTTTGAATATTGTCGCAGAGGCTAGAACCTCGATAAAACTATAAATTCTGCATGAAACAACACAAGCGATGAAAATCTATCCACGGTTGAACAAAAACAAATGTTGAATTCAAAACTCAGTGGTTGCCTTGATCAAAAGAATGTTGTTATGTCAAAATTCAAATTAGTGCAGGTAGTTGGTTTATGTTTATGTTTAGTGAATGACTCTACCTTCGATGCAGACAATACAGTCAGGAATCATTATTGCCGGGGTAACGGGGGCGTGAATATGGAACCGCGAATAAGGATACCCACAGCTTATGGAATTTTCACTAATGGGGGCTGTAGTGGATTATCTCATTTGTTTCAATACATAAAGCTGTACTGTCTTTGACAAAATTGCTGTACTGGGTTAGACCAACAAGCCTGTGCCATTGGATTTAGGTTAAACCGGGTACTACGCCGCTAGAGGCGCTTCACTTTTATATTACTTATGACGGGCGCTATAATATATGGATCATATTTCCAACATAGAATATTTCGTGATCCTAGCCTCAAGGTTGCAAAGACTCATTTCAGCTAAAATAATGGTTTTCGGAATAATAAAACCAAAAGATGGTATGATGGCATGTTTTACTTGTAACTTACAAGAAGAGGTTACAAAGTATGCGTTGGAAACATAAAACCTGTAAATTTTGCTTTCTATGAGTCACAATCAGCGATTTGCTGATCGCTGAGTGAGTGAGTGAGTGAGTGAGTGAGTTTGTGAAAAATCGCTGATTGTTACTCTTATGAAGTGAAATAAACAGGTTTAATATGTCAAACACATTCTTTGCAACCTCTTCTTGTATCCTACCAATTCAAAATTTGATCATAGCATCTAATTATTTCATAATTTAGAAAAACATTGTTTTAGCTGAAATGAGTCTTTGCAACCTTGCCTAGCCTTATAGAAAGTTACTGTCTTCAGCAAAGTTGTTCAGATGACCAAGTTATTTCGTATGGTGGCCATATTAGTTCAGAACTCTCTCACTACGCAGCGCTAGTGTGCATGTGCAATTCCTATATAAACTGTATCTCGAGAGCCTGGCCATACAGAAAGTTGCTGTTTTGAGCAAAGTTGTGCAGGTGATCAAGTCCTTTAGGATGATGATCATATTAGTTCAGAACACGCTCACTACGCGGCGCTAGTGTGCAAGTGAATTTCCTTTATAAGCTGTATCTCGAGAACCTGGCCATATAGAAGGTTACTGTCTTCATCAAAGTTGTTCAGGTGACTAAGTCCTTTAGGATGATGGTCATATTATTTCAGAACTCTCACACTACACGGCGCTAGTGTACACATGAACTTCCTTAATATGTTATGTCTCGAAAGCTTGTCCATATAAGATGTTGCTGTGCAATGTGAGAACAGGAACCGGAAAAGGGATGACGTGTAGAGACCGGAAATCGATGTCAGATGCCGTTTTGGAATCCAAGATGGCGGCCATCGGGTCAAGAAAAACTGTCAAATACTCTACAATATGAGTATTTCCGGAAAGGAAACGACGTGTAGGGGCCGAAAATCGATGCCAGATACCATTTTGAAATTCAAGATGGCGGCCATCGGTTCAATCAAAACTATCAAATACCCTACAATATGGGTATTTCCGGATAGGGGATGACGTGTAGAGGCCGGAAATCGATACCAGACACCATTTTAAAACCAAGATGGTGGCCATCGGTTTTAAGAAAAACTGTCAAATACCCTACAATATGTGTATTTCCGGAACGACGTGTAGAGGCCGGAAATCGATATCAGACGCTATTTTGGAATCCAATATGAAGGCAACATGTTTTCCATAAATAAGGCTTACCAAGCATATTGCGTATAATTTATTGCGTATAGCGTATCATTGAGCAAGATCGCAACGTAACGTGAAAAATTAATCAAAACAATAAAACGCTTTGATTTGTTTTGTTTTTTTCTATCGTAAACTACAGATTTATTCCACATTTTATTTTCTCTTTCGATAACAAAGAACCAACCAGCGCTGTCATGCTTTATGAATTCTAGTCAGTGCTGTAAATTCTCAAAATCATTTGAACATTTTTGATGAAAATGAGAAAAGTAGCTATTCGCTATCAAAGGGGACCTCCTCCGAATGGGTGATATCAGTTGCTTAGTCATTTGACGAAGGCATGGATCATTCTCATTTGAGAAACGCTATATATCATTCGATTGAGTGTAACCTATACACAAACGGAGCTCTGGTCGACATTCCGGCGAAAAAGCTAAGCCAACCCGACACCAACCTGACTTCTATCAAACCCCAACCCGATGTTAACCCGACATTGACCCGGCATAAACCCAAAATTGACCCGACATTAACACGACATTGGGTCGTCATCGACCTTAAATTAGCCTTACATTGATCCGACATCGGGTCGACTTGTCGGTTCGGGACCATTTTCCTGGATTTCTTCCATACTCCACTGTCGTATATCAAATGATACTGAGTGACTCAATTGACAGTGACAATGAGCTTCGAATGAGAAAGGGGCTCTTCAAATTATGGTCATGTGAGAATTCGTTTACACAGAATTGATTGAATGGTTGTAGTGGTTCATTTTCAATCGAATGAAATGAAAATTTACAGCACTGATTCTAGTCACTCTCGTTCTTCCACTCCGTGCAAATCTTGCATTTTTGCACTCCGTTCAACATTGCTGTCCAATGTGCAGAAACTTTCGACCTCGGAGAGTTGATTTAGTTTTAACTCAATTTCTTCTACACCAGGTGGTGGATGAAAATATCATCCATATTCACTGTAGAGGGGTCCAGGAATAAATTTGTAGTTAACGATAGAAAAAAAAAACAAAACGAATCGAAGCGTTTTATTGTTTTGAGGAATTTTCCCCTTTACGTTGCGATCTTGTTCAGTGATACGCCATGTCAGCATTCCGCTAACAACCCAATTTCATTACTTCATTATGATGGCTACCAGTTGTATAGATTTTTCTCCTTTAGTTTACTTAAATCTTTGGTTTTTATTAGTTAGGTAGGTTCTGATTCAACACATTGGAGTTTAATTTTTATACCAGTGATCTTGACTTTTTTACCTAGGGATGAGTACTTAAGGGGGTTAGATTTTGATAAGTTCTTTAGTGGGAATGACACTGATAAAGACTGCATATTGTAGTCGAAATACGTATCTGTCATGGATACCAAAATTAATTAAGTGGAATTAAATGGAAGATAACCTTTTTTTCCTTTATTAATAAATTGGTTTGATCGAATAGCTGTAAAATAGTAATAAAATAAAAAAATGTGTGCAAATTGTTTGACGAAAATTAAGGCAAACGTTATGTAATAGTCTATAAACCATAAAGTAATGAATGGCCAATCGGATTGTCGGAGACCTCTTCAGAAGTCATTGCTTAAACCTGAGAGATGTCCTAATGTTGTTCGAATTATATAATTTTTTTATTAGGGTAAGTAAGCTTGTTATGGCATATGTATCATTTATCACATATTATACATGCAATTGCTCCAGTTTTTCGCCCTACCGAATTGAATCACATAGGCCATGACTCGTACATGCCAAAGCTGCAATTTTTTTCGTCCATATTTTTGATCTCAAATTGCTACCAAATTTAGCGCAACTTGTTTCAGAAAAATGCAAATACGGGGGCATTGCAATTTCTGTTCTCATCCTAAATGAGGATAAAAACGACAAAATAAATATCGTGTCAAAACATATTATAAAGGGTGCCCACAGATAAATGGCTTCGCTTTGAAAAAGTTGTAATATTTTGCCCTTTGGGATAATTTTAAAGAAATTTTGGGTGAGATGGCCTCAGCGTGTATTGTTTACACTGAGTGAGTTTCAAGAAATATCTAGTAGTTTTGAAAATGGAGCCGAAAGAGCAGCGCGTGTGCGAGAACATTTTGCACACTCACCTAACCCATATCTTTCACACCGAGCCATCGCAAAGATGTTGGGAATCCAACAATCTACTGTTTCTCGTGTCATAATACGTTTCAGAGAACATTTAACTGTGGTCAATTTCGTGCCGAAGAATCTCAATCCCCCAAAACAGACCGGAGTTGCGGTCGATCGAAAGATACTGGGCTGTAATGAAGCACGATTTTCGTAAGCATCCTAAAGTTTTCACTACGGGGCAGGAAATGTTGAAAAGCATATACAAAATTCGATTCAACCGTTGTAGAGAAATATAATGAAATAAAGATACGTAAACCAAGCTTATTTATATAGCATTATATTCCCAGAAAATTCGGTTGAGGGACTTATTTTTGGCGAGTACTTCTAAGTGCCACAATTTAACTGTGGACACCCTTTAGTGTAATTATATTCCTCGATAATTTTGATATTTCACGTACGTAGGTGCCGTTTCTCAAGCTCAAAAACACAAAGGAAATGCATAAACTTACCGTTGGTTGCGGATCTGCATGGACAATGCACTCAAGCTGTGCCTCAAATCCTTCTCCAGAGTGAATCCAAGACTTATCCACACTGATGTCGGGTGGATCTGTTTGAGGGAAAATGGAAAGCAATAAAACATCGTTAGCGGAAACATATAAAATCAATTTTCATCATATGTTAATTTTTTGTATGCGCAAATTGATAAGTTCAACAATTTTATTAAGATATGTTATTAAGCTATAACTGTGTTCCCACTCAGTCAACACCAATACGATAACCCGGTTTAAGAGCGCAGAAAAATGCGCAGCTCAAATGAGAGACAGGGAAATTAAAAATTACTTTTATCAACAGTTCTTTTGTAGTATAAATTGATGACTTCTACCAAAGCATTATCGCACGCTGCAGTTGCGAAATACGGTCCTTTCTTTTTTTTTCTCTTCTAGCCATTCCAGAGGGCTTGCGATCCTTGTTGTATAATTCATTTTGCCTGTGTAGCTACCAGATGTGAGTGGGCGTAGATGATGGAGGTAGACTGACGGGAGTACGGGCGGAGACGCACTGAGTGGAATTTTTATTCCTCTCTTAATTATTATGCATCGATAAATCTATGCTCCTGGGGCATTCCAAGGCTACATTCAAATGGGCATCGAGGATGCCGTTTATTACCCGCCAGTAGACATTGCGGCTGATTAATAGTCTGTTTTTTTTTACCTAGAAATCATTCATTTTAAGATACATAAAAGGAGTGAACGGTTTGCCGTACACTTGTGAAGGGTAAACTGTTAGTACAGTTTTTTTTTAAACTTGGTCATCTGTCACTAGTTATTTGGAAGGGGATGCAATTCTGCCATGGTTCAACATAATGTCCTGTCGCAAAATATACGATACTCCTCACCGCTTTACGCTGTTTCAAATTCAGACCCTTCTTCCCAAGTAATCAAAAGCATTAACGCAGAGGCTTAAATCAGCTACATTTCAGTATAGTTATTGCTAAATAAACTTGTGGGGATCAGGACGGAAATTCACGAAACTTTTATGTTTTAGAAATTTGTATGGACCGTAGACACTCGCCAAATTCCCTTTAAAGTGTCTACGTAGTTTATGAATAGCGATAAGCGAAGTGATGCCAGATTTTTTTGAGATGGATTCCGTGGATGTCATAACTTTTGATATTGTTTTGGCAGGGTGGAAGTGGGATTTTGGCAGGGTGCCAATCAGTATTATAAAGGGCGCCTATTCTTTTTATTTTGCAAAATCCGTATAATTCTGTAGAAAACACAAAAATCCGTATAATTCCGTACAAAAAAATTCCGTACACAGATAAACATATTTTGTAATTTTCAGCTACAAACTAGAGCAGGTTTTTGAATATAAAATTACACGTGTAACGATCAGTAATTCAATGAATTAAAGCTAGTTTAGTTTAGTTTAGTTTTATTTATTAACGAGACTTTCAGTGTTGAGCTGGTTCGTCCCGTACGTTTAGCCACTTAGTTACATAGTTTACAACTGGGTGGGACTCCAGAGTAGAGTTCCCCAAGTGAATGAGTTTAGGATTGAGGCCTCATAAGGAAGCCAGTAAGTCAGAGCTTGGAAGGTTGGAGCCCCAGAAGAGGGCCTTCTCTAAAGACGCACTGAGTGGAGTTGTAGTTTAATCAGAATTGTTTCCGTCGTAGTTGCTGCCATAACTATCATCCGGTTGTTGATAGCATAATTCGTGTGGTGTTGTCGTATAGATCATCCATTCTTTGGTGCAAGCAATGGAAATATTTACCTTATTTGACAAAACCCAGATAATCATGACAATTTGAATGAAGAAAAGAGACCTACTGCTGGCATGATTACCTGAGATTTGTCAAATAATGTAAATATTTACACCGATTGCATCGAAAAATTGGCGGTATCCATATGAAAATTAGAGAGTAGGCCGGGTATTGTCCGTCATCAATGTTCGTTTTAAGCTCTTTGTTGGGTTGTACAAAATCTTATCGGGTTCAATGGGCAAGTGTTAGATGTTTTCCAGTAGTCCATCTTTTCGAAAAAAAGAGTAATGTCGTGATTCTGGTCAGGTCCTCGCTAAGGGTATCTCTGATACTTCCTGATATGTCATAAAATTCGAGGAGCCTCTCATATTATGGGCAGTGGCTTATGATGTGTTCTATCGTGTGCGGGACATGGCAGGTGTCACACATCCTGCGGAAATAGTCGTTCCCATATAAGTTATGCACAGCAAAAAAAAAACTGAATTTTAATTGTAATGTAAGCATTCATTCACGTAAACTTGTATTTCATTTCACGCAAAGGAGTAACTTGTAAGCAACGTTGTTTACAAAGATGGTATACAATATGTTCAATTTTTCATGAAATGTCTCAGAACTTTACACGCTTTTTAATTTTAAATGTGTGGGAAATGTTAGTTTGCCCGTTGTTAGGCGAGACATCATGATCTGGGTACGGTGGCCTCGTGGGTCCACCTACCTATGTGTGTCCCGCTTGATCTTTTGAATGAAAGTATTCAAATCCTTGGCTGGGACCTCCCGGGTGTACATAGGAACTTCTTTTCCAAAAGCCGCCAGTTGGTCTACCTTTATATATTCCCGCGGCCACCGCAGTGTCCAGTGATCCAGATAAAAACGGTGTTTTTGCAGTGTATTTCTGAATATCTTGGATTCAGGGATGCTTGGAAACATCCGATCCCAGGGCCTCGACAACACTAACGGAATCCGTGAAAACCGCGATTGGTCTGCTGGCAGCGATAAAAGCAGCGGCAGCGGCAGCGGCAGCGTCCACCGGAAAGACGGTGTATTGGTCCGGTAGCTCGTGGCATACAGACTTTTGAGGGTTTGTAATTCCTATACGCCCGCGAGCTGTGGAGCCGTCGGAATATCGGATTGTTTGGCCATTTTATACGGTTCGTTGAAGTTCTGCTACCGTTTTCACTAGTGTGGGGGAGTCGGATCCTGCCCTAAACTTCTTCTTAATTTCCAAGTCAATCACGGGTCTGGGTAAGTTCCAACCCCTTGCTCCGCACCAGTGGACCCTGGCCTCCTGGGGGGGGCTCTAGATTGACAGTTTTATAAATGGGTAATTTTGCCTCGGTGAGGAGGAAAACACCCTCGTCAGGACAAACTGTCTTCTCGGCCAATTATCTGCCCGCTTACAGATAGTCTGTGTGGCCAGTCGGTCGACAGGAAGCATTCTGCTCTCGATGCAGGTGGCCACGTTAGGTGTGGACGGAAGATGACTAGAACAAATCCGGATAGCTTCTCGGACTGCGGGAGCTAGTTTTCCTGTCGCTGCCGTCCCTGTATTCTTAACTTTGTCCTCGATTTTCAGGCTTTTGGTCAGCTAGGTATTCGAGGCATTCTGCGTTAGTCATCTTCTCCATCCCATGGCAATTAATTACACATCGGACATAGTTGATCGTGATCTACGTTCCGTCCATGAGCTTGTTGAAGAGCAGCAGCTTGTCTATTAGCTCCTTATTCCGTACCTTCAGAGCGTATGTGAGACCACGAGCTTCCGGAAAAGCTCCATCAATCATTACGGTGATGTGATTTTCCACTGATTTGCGAAGGATGAAGGGACTCTCCGGTAATTTACCGGACACTGGCTCTCTCAAGGTGGAAAGGGGTGACTCCCCATCACATGACCGATAGTCTCTGAAAAATTACACGATCATGAACATTTATATCGTTGTTCGTTGAACATTCAATCTATTTCCATTGAACTTTCAGTCATGTGAGAACACATATGCATGAAATTTCAATACTAATTGATGTATTATTAAATGCTTTAACGTAAAATTAAAGTAGTATTGCTGCATGTTTTTACTAAGGCCAGAAAATACATCAAACTGCCAAATGTAAATTTACAAAATGTTTGCTGTATAGATTTCATATAGATCTATGGAAATTTCCGTAGATCTGGCATCGTTGGATGTAAATGTTGGCAACCAAGGCAATCGAAACGGTTGGATGCAAGGAGTGAAGCTGCCGGAAGCCCACCACAAAACGGAAGTGCTATTGGTCAGTAACCGGGGGACTCTATCCCTGTCAACCACAATGATACACCGTAGCTTACATGATTTTGACATTTTTGGACAATCTGACATTTTTGAGCATACTTACAGCGATAAAACTGACGTAGGAACGACAGAACAAAACAGCTTACTCTTTCACACTTGGACTTGGCACTCGGCTCTGGACCAAACAGTAGCAAAAGGCTTCTTCTGACTAGTGTGTATTCGTCGATACTGAGGTACGGAGGTCCAGCCTGGATTGCAGCGCTGGAAACCAAGCGGAATCAAGAGAATTGAATAATACATTCAGGCTCATGGCCTTGCAAATCGTGAACGCGTACAGAACTATCTCGTCGGTAGCAGTATGCGTAATCGTCCTATCGGCATCACCCTGGTGGAGGACAGCGAGTGCGGAAAATGGTAAGAGCGGAGACGCTGGCCAAGTGGTAGCGGGAATGCGACATAGCGGAGAATGGTAGATTCTTTCAACCTGGGTGAACAGAAAGCCTGGAGAGCTAAACTTCTGCCTGACGCAATTCATATTGGGTCATGGCTGCTTCAAAAAGTACGGATACACAACGTCACCCTTCTGTCCGGAGTGTGGAAATGTGGAGGAAACACCAAGATACGTGGTCTTTGATTTGAAGCAGTGCGAAGCAGTATCGTCGCCGAAATGTATCGGAAGGAGGGCACCTGGAATACCGTCAACAGGGTATTCACTCAAATTCTGTTGGAGTTGCAACGTAAATGGAGAGACGAGCAGTTATATAGCAAAACCGGCTAGCACTGAGATCATGAGATGTGAATGAGCATGCTCCACGCTCTCAAAAAGGTATCGGAATCACCGGCGCAATTGTTTTTGTTGACATTGCTGCTGGCTGTTTCGTCGCATCGGAATACGATTTTTGAACAAGCAGCTTTTTGTTCTGCATACAGGACGCGCCGATGTGGATGAATTCCCGGCAGTGTCGGCAGGTTTGACGTTGGCCAAAATTGAACATAAACGTCGATTCACCGTCTACCAAGACCCACGACTCAATGCAATGAGATAATCGGAAATTGAAATTGTTGATCGCTACCGCACATCTGTTCACGTACTGAGATGACGTCACCTTTGCGAATAGAAATTTGGTGATTGCATCGTCCGACACGTCCTTATGACTAAATTCTTAACATTTCACCTGGCCCACACAAAAAAAAAAATCTGAAATTTAACTATCGCGTAAAATCCCCCTTCGTTTAATTTTGAGCTATAATTGGCATAAACAGCGAAATCGTTAACAAGCTTGCATACAATATTGCTCATTTTTGCGATATTGCGCTTAAATTTACACTAAATATCGCGTTAATTTATGCCAAATCTAGCATTGATTTTATGTGCGGTATAGCTCGCAGAAATTTACATGATTTTTTCGAACGGTGCAGAACAGTTCCAACGAAATTTAGCACCTTCACTTAATCCCGTTTTTTTTTTTGTTGGAAAAACTGCATAATCTATGCGGAATGTGTTCTCGTGGCGCACCATCGTAGTACGCAGGAACACACAACGGCTCGGCGATGAATAACGCAATGAAACGAAAAGAAAAGTAAGATCCTGATTTAGCTGTAACGTAGACGCGTCTGCTTGGCTCGAAAGGTGAGCGCTAACATACAATGTGCTCTAATAGGCTTTGTATTGTATCTTATAAACTAGCACATCAGAACAAACGTGTTTTTGATTTGTGCACGGTTAAATCATTAATATTGTTGATGCTTTCTGCTCGATACAACGGAAATGGGCGATTACGACGGAGTAGCGCTCTACGATACCCTTTGACGAAAATTCAACAGATGATTGAAGCAAAACAATAAACCAGGTAAAATTGAGAGTTCCATAAGGGTTTATTCTGCCAAGCTTGTAGAATAATGAGCTTTATTATTATTATTATTATGATTCATTATATAAATGATTTGCCTTCTGCCAGGTGCAGGCATGGAAAATCATTTGCATTAATTTCATACATTCATTTACATTCATTTGCCTCTAACTTTTTTCATCAACAGCTTTCCGCAAATTGATGTATAGAGCTTTTGTAGGTTTTCTTATTAGCTACAACTTTTACTTATAAATGAAATCTGTATCTCTCATGCATCACGAACTAGAGCGGGCAGAACTTGTTACTGTTTTTCAGTGAATGTAAAATACATTCACTGAAAAACAGTAGTGTCTTCTGTTCGCTCTGGTTCGTCGTGCATAAGAGATACGAATTTGACTTGTTAACAAAAGCTACAAAAGTTCTATACATCAATTTGCGGAATGCTGCTCAAGAAAAAAGTTAAAGGCAAATGAATGTAAATGAATGCACGAAATGAATGCAAATAAATTTCCATGCCTGGCCAGGTGTACAAAAAAAAAAAAAAAAAAAAAAAAAACATTTCCGACCTAATAGGATTATCTTGAAAACAAAACCAAAAGTTTCCATTGATACGTACGACCGTACGTTTTTCCGAGTGGGCGCAAAGTAGTTATTATGATTGAAGTGAATTTCAATCATCAATAACCAGAGGGCACACCATTATGGACATGCATAATTAGTTTTCCAATGATGTTTTAACGTAAACATCAGCTATCGAGCACGAATGTTCTTTCAATTTCCAACTCTCGAACTTTCATACAATCAGCATTTTCGCTGGCAGTTGAATTCAATTGACCTCCTGTCCGGAGCTTTCACGGCAAATGAGAACGACCCAGATTTGAGTTTAGTTCCCTCATAATCGCCAAATGTGCAGGAACTCAGCGATGAGTAAATTTGCCTCATGTTTTCCCAGGTTTTTCCAGGATTTTCCAGGGAAAAATTCCCGAATTTGAGAAAAGTAAAGATTGGATTCACTCAGTCTATTGGTACTACTCCGAGAATGAATAAAATTTTCGTCAATTTCCTCATTTTCCGGCAGATTTTTTAGGTTTTCCACAGGAAACCATGAGATAAATTTTACTCATCGCTGAGTTCCTGCACTTTTGGCGATTATGAGTGAACTAAACTCAAATCTGGGTCGTTCTCATTTGCCGTGAAAGCTCCAGACAGGAGGTCTATTGAATTCAACTGTCAGTGAAAATGCTGATTGTATGAAAGTTCGAGAGTTGGAAATTGAAAGAGCATTCGTGCTCGATAGCTGATGTTTACGTTAAAACATCATTGGAAAACTAATTATGCATGTCCATAATGGTGTGCCCTCTAGTTATTGATGATTGAAATTCACTTCAATCATAATAACTACTTTGCACTTTTGGCGATTATGAGTGAACTAAACTCAAATTTGGGTTGTTCTCATTCGCCGTGTTGTTTTGCAAGTTTCAGGAATGAAAAAGCATTTTCCATAAGAAACTCAGTTTATAACCTTAGTATGATTGGTTTTGGTTGTATAGCAGCTTAATCAAGATAATTCTATGAATTTGTTTTACTCTTGATTTCTAGCTTATTATGTACTAATGGACACGAAGACGATCCAGCCCAGGGCTGAAAGTCTCCTTAATAAATATATTTAAAAAATACTAATGTACTATTTATTCGCATTCCAATCTCAATTAAATTGAGTTCCATTTAAGTGTTACGTCTACTGTGATGAAACAATGTATTATTTATGCACTCCAAACATATTATCCTTATAGGTTACGACAGGGGAAGACAGCCGCCTGTACTAAGTAGGTCTCCCTTCGGATTATTGAAGTAAATAAATGATATTGACTTCTTTGTTATAATATATTTGATGATATTAAACACATTTAATCTTGATAACAGGTGAATCGTCAAAATGAACAACATTAACGAACATTGTGTATAGTGGTGGCCGAAACTTGTTATTTTGTGTTCATGGAATTGAATGTTTTAGAGTTAAAGGGTGTCCACGATGAAATTGCCACACTATGAAATTGCTCTAACTTTTTAACCGTTGGGTAGAATTTAATGAAAATTTGGGTGGATTTAGTTCATAGTGCATTATTTACATCCTGCAAGTTTTAAAGTCCTGTGATCAAAACTCGCGGAAATGGAGTCGAAAGAACAGCTCGTGCGTGATAAAATCTTGCGCATTCATCACGAGAACAAGGATCTCTCGCATCGTTCCATCGCTAAAACGTTGGGAATCGCGAATTCCACGGTGTCGCGAGTGATTAAGCGGTTCGAGGAACGGTTGACCACCGATCGGAAGCCCAGAAGTGAAGGAAAAAGTATTCCGTACAACACCAAAAATCACAACCGCGTAGTTGGGGCCTTCAACCGAAATCCGAACGCCTCCATTAGGGATGTGGCTAAGAAGCTGCACCTAAGCCGAAGTTTTGTCCAGAAGGCCAAAACTAAGGCTGGGCTTCGAACGTTCAAGGTACAAAAGGCCCCTAATCGCGACGAGAAGCAGAACAAGTCCGCCAAAACCCGTGCCAGGAAGTTGTACCTCAACATGCTGACAAAAGTTGAATGCTGCATCATGGACGACGAAACATATGTGAAGGCCGACTTCAAACAGATCCCCGGCAACCTGTTTTTCACGGCCAAGGATAAGTTCAGCGTTCCGGAGCATGTCCGCACTCAAAAGATGTCCAAATTTGCGAAGAAATTCCTGGTTTGGCAAGCCATCTGCACGTGCGGGAAGCGGAGTGCACCTTTCGTGACCCAGGACACGATGAACGGACAGGTGTACATAAAAGAGTGCCTCCAGAAGCGGCTGCTTCCTCTCCTGAAGGCCCACAACGTCCCAACAATCTTCTGGCCGGATTTGGCCTCATGCCACTACTCCAAGGACGTGCTGAAGTGGTATGCGGACAATAAGGTCAATTTCGTGCCGAAAATGTTCAACCCTCCCAACACTCCGGAGCTCCGCCCCATCGAGAAGTACTGGGCGATTATGAAGCAGCACCTTCTTAAACGACCTAAGGTAGTGAAGACAGTCGAGGAACTGAAAAAAGTATGGGTTTACATGCAAAAAACGGTTGATTCACAGGTTGTGCAGAATCTTATGGCCGGGGTTAAGACCAAGGTGCGGGCATTTGCGTATGGACTGTAAATAAAATACGAGTAAAATGGTAAAATGAAGTTTAATAGTTATTTCTCAATCCCTGAAAATTTGATGACAATCGGATGAAAACTCGAATTTTGCGAATCAATTTTGTGTGTGGCAATTTCATCGTGGACACCCTTTATTCTATCATTTATCATGTAAATGTAACTTTACTATAAGGAAAACGCAAGTCTGTTCGATGAACAGAGAAAAATAGAAAATTGTTTTCAAATTATTAGGTACTATGGACGTTGATACAGCTTGACTTGTAACGAGGTAGACGGCCACTTTTCCATGTGGTTGGATCAAAGTTGGAACTGAATGTAGTAAATAACAATATTTAGTTTCTGAAATACATTATACTTTTTCGAAAACATTTCATTAAAAACAAAACATGAGATGTGAATGAATTCACTGGAAGGTCCAATATTCGTCAAAGTGCTAAATCCATGAAACGTTCAATGGTGACGGTGATAAGGTAAATTTTGAATTTTCTTACTACGCGGCACTAGTGTACATGTGAACTTCCTATATACTATAAGCTTTATCTTGATATCCTGACCATCTAGGAAGATGCTGTTTCGGCAAACTTGGTCAACTGGTCAGCGCTTTTTTGATGGAGTGGATGCACTTCAATCGTTTCAAAAATATGGTGTAATATTACTTGCCTAAAAGGACAAAATTATCATTAATGCAGTGCCTGACCTGACATTACGCTGCTTTTACTACATTTGTTTATTTTTGTGGTCATAAAAATTATATGAGATTTTTGATATTATTGAAGGGCATTCTCTTGGATGTAATATTAAAATTTATTTTTTGCTGTGTAGTTCACAATTTTCTCACTACCCGGCGCAAGTATGAATGTGAACATTCAGTATGTGCTACACTTCGAAAGCCTGACCATCTAAAAAGTTGCCGTCTTTGGCAAAGTCACCTGACCGACTAAGGTTTTCCCACAGACAAACAGATGTAACTCTTTGAAAAAGTTTTTCTTGAAAACATAAATAGTATCTCAAAACATATGACCTCAGTAACGACATCTCTCGGGCTTCTCGCGGAAAACAAGCTTGCCCGCTAGCTCGCAAACAATGTTGCATAAAAGTTCTATACAATGTATAGAAACGTCAAAGTGATCCGATGCCAGCGCTGCGGCGAGTAGTTCGCGGAACTGATAATATTCAAATCAACCGTTAAATGCATGAACGAAGATACACAATGAAGAGTTACGTCTGTTTGTCTGTGGTTTTCCTGATGACATGCAATTATAGTGATAATGTTGTGAACTAATCTCTCTCCCATTCAGAAGGGTTCAATCACCTGAACAAATTTTCCGAAGACATCAACTTCTTAGATCTTTTTTCAATAAATAAATTTTCTTTCTCATGCAACTTCTTAGACAATCACGACATCAACGTTAATTCCACTAGCCAACCTTACCTCGCATGGTTTTCTTGCTTTATTTTGACCTAAAACATCATCAAATGAATAGGAAGTGTCCTGAAAATCAATGTAATTAGGGAAAGTACTCTAAATATCACTTTATTTATCATGGAAATTTTATAGTTTTGGGTAAATTTTGACGGCTTGTTCATTACAAATAATATAAGGAAATTGTTGGCCCCTAAAAAAATGTAGAACCCAAACCAAATATAATGAACGTTTTGGTTTGTAGTCTCATTCTGTCCTGTCATCAATCAAATCGGAATTAAAACAATTCACATACTGAGGAGTTGAGGAAATTAATAAGATTCTCAATAACAATAACAATACTTACACAGCACGTCGAGCCGCATATCCACTGTCACCGGATCACCAACATTGTTATCTGCCGTGCACTGATACACGCCCGCCGCTTGTCGCTCTACTCGTTCCAAAGTCAGGATGGGACCTTCCCCAATTTTGGTAGCGACTTTTGCGGGACTACCCTGGAAAATAGACAGAAAATAATGATGTAACAAATTGAACCGAATTAATCTGCAATTTATTCCACTGACTGGGTAATTAGGGGATTGCGTGGTGGAAAATTGACAATCAGATGCCGTTTCTTCAATCATAATCATCGTGCATAGCCTAGGATGCAACGATCATCCCAAGTTATGGTGTGAAAATCGTTTTCCGAGATGTTCAATGCTTCGCTTGATCAGGAGGAGAAATTAAGACCAGTTATTGGAAAGTTCAGCTTACGAACGACAACGGCCTCAGATTCATCGATTTCAACACTTCCAAGAACATGTCCTACGTTATATTTATGAAGTTCCAGCACAGTTTTACTTAAGCTACATGGATCGTTATTGAGAGGTTTTGAACTCCTTCCAATGCGGTGACAATCTTTCGTACAACATTTTGAAGGGTCACTGGACTGCAATCCCGAAAAAAAAAATGTAATTGCCTCTAATCCGGATGGTTATTTTTCTTGGAATTATTACGTCCCCAATGGGACTATACGTCAACTTAGTGTTCACTTCCACAGTTGTAATGGAGAATTCTCTAAGCCTGCACGATTTTTGCATTAGTATTATTGTGTGGTAACTACAATGATACTCAATGACCAGGGAAGTCGAGAGATTTTTCAACCTGAAAAATTTCTAGACCGGACCGGGAGTCAACCCCATAGCCGCCTCCAGCATGGTCTTGATTTTTAGCTGCACCTTTTCCAAATGAACTATGTGAGGCTCCACAAAACACCGTATGTTTCGTGGCTATATCATGTGGAACTACATCTAGGACATTCTGGACGCTCAAGTAACTGAAGATAGGCAGCACCGAACTGAGGTAGTTGGCACAACTTTGAACAATTGGAAAAATTATGGAGGACGTTGGATCGAAACGGGTCACAGAACAATGGGAAGCAAATAGGAGATTATGATCAATAGATGTAACTTACCCGTTTAGCCCAGTAAATGGACGGCACTGGATTTCCGGAAGCTTTGCATTCTAGTGTAACCACACCGCCTTTGCGGGCCGTCAACTGCCCACTGGGTGGTATCACTCTTACGCTGGGAGGTACTGAAATGAATCAAGATAAAATAAGTTTTATATTAGAAATCATCATTATTGATATATTCTTAGACCATCCTCGCCGGTGCGCAATTTAGCAATGACAATCATAACATGAAATCATACTAGCGGATGTCAAACAGGTTGTGAAGTAGCAACATTTGGTCAACATTGGCAACATAACAACCGTTGATATAACCTTGTTTTAAGAGCTCTGTGGTGAAAGGAGGAATAAGAAATCATCATGGTATTTGATATAAAATTGTTACACAATTTGTTAGAATAAAATTTAAAACAACATATTTACTAAGTTTGTTAGCATTTAGTAGCACGAAAAGTGAAACGGTTTTTTATTTTTATTTTTGTTTTGTTTTTGTCTTGAGCCGGGAGTATAACTTAAATTTATTTAAGGGCTAAGGAAAAGTTTTTCACATGGAATTGGGCTAATAGGGTTAATGTCCCTAATGTCAGCCTACCCGACCAGAACGTTATAACAAAATTTTATCATGATTATATCAACTTCTGTTATACATAACAACCGTTGATATAATCTTGTTTTAAGAGCTCTGTGGTGAAACGAGGAATGAAAAATCATCATGGTTAGAATCAGATCATCATGGTTAGAATAAAATCATCATTAGAATTCAAATAGTGCATATGCAATCAATGACTCGCTTTCATCTTATTTTTGTTTTGTTACATATACTTAAATTAATTACTTTCATATAGCTAAGTTTAATGCTTATTCTACTATACTGAGAATTATAACAAACTTTGTTACACATATATTTAGCCAGCCTCCGTTTACGTCAGTGCAGCAAGAGTGCAGAGAGTGAGTGGTGTTGGGAACACCCGATTTATTTTTAACTCAGTTGCCGGCGCATGCGAACAAAGAAGGCATACACAAAAGGTTAGCTTGCATCTACTTATTCTTCAACAGTAGATTTAGACTAGATGGTAAAGGCTCCAGATTTCCCACAAGCCATAATTGTAAAACGTTTGGGTTCGAATCCCTGTGGCAGCTATATAGATGCTTTTTGTGTTTGTAAAGCAGGCTAAAATGAGGGAGAGTGGATTGGGGGGGGTGGTGATCTTGATTTTTTAATATTTTAACAACAATCTAAAAATAGAAAACACTCAGAAAATTTGTTACCCAAAAACCGTGTTAAAAAGTCCAGTTCATACCCTTTTTAGTTTTTACCCTAATGGGTTATTTTGTAACAAGGTGCGTTAGAAATATGATATAACCCTAACAATAGTTGTTATATTCTTGATAGTACGTAGAAGATTTCTTGTTACATTTTTTGTTATTTTAACTACTAACGGTGCATGTTTTATAACAGACTATGCTACGAATAATTTTATATCTCAAAAACACAGTGTGCTTTATTTCTATTACTTCCTTCTGGTCGGGTAGGTATACATCACACAATATCACCAGCGATCAAAACAGATCTCCATTACAATAACCCTTCCATCAAAGTTACTGAACGTAGTCTGAAAAACACCAAACGGCGATATCTCACCTCTAATGATCCAGTCCCAGTGTCAAAACTGTCATGGATGTTATGTGGGAATGACCACCAACAGCCTTAAGTCAAGGCTTGCTGGTCATTTATTAATATAAATTATAAAGATCAAGCAATTCAAATGTAAAAAGTAGAAGGGTCTGTGCCTAGGGGCACGAACGGAAGCTTGACGTAGAACCGCTAGTGTACGGAACAAATGTGAAGCGCATTTAATTCTGTTAATTGATCGTTCTCTATTATCTTAGCTCTTTCCGTTTTTGAATTGTAGGCGTGCCAAATTTGTAGTATTTTTTTTTTAAAGAGAAAGTTCATGAGAGAATCGATCAAAATCACTTGCAACCCTGCTTCCAAGTTACAAGTTACAAGATTACAGCTCTGGAGAGCTGTGTGGTTGTTGGGGCGTGGCATAGATAAATTCTATTGCTACTCTTTACTGTAATAAGGTTGTTGGGATAAAATCGAACTGATTGTCAAGTACCCGGAATTATCACCCACGTGGAATAACCTACCTTCACGGCACAATACATACCCTACACTTCCACCGCTACATCAAAACGATCAGTCAGGAGAAAAAAGGAACCACGAGCGCAGTTTTGAATGTTTTTCTATTTTTCCATACCCATATTTTTGATATTAGCGTTAGCGTTAGCGTTGTTATGATATACTTCGTAGATTGGATACTAGCGACACTCACGTCTCTTCTGAAATTCTCAGTTAGACTACTTTCAGGAATAATGCTGAGGAGTAAACATTGGTTCCAATCTAAACAAGAGTAACAGAAGCATGACTGTCGCTATTCCCGGCCACGCCCATCTTTACCATAACTAGGGATAGGGAAGGAAATGTTGATGTAGTACTTACTTAACGAGAGGCCACCGACTTAGCGACACCCTCATAAGTGCTACGGAGTTGGAGGGTTGGGTAGGGTATTGGGTTAGGATTCACCTCAAGTTGGCGATGCAACCAAAAGTATGTATTGTTTATTTGTTGTTTATTTAATCTCTCGATAGCCGGCTATCGCAAGAACATATTAATTTTGTTTAGTGATAATGAATTTTAAGAGTCATGATGGAGAGCTTGGGATTAAACCCATGATTTTCTGCTCAGTAAACAAAAACGATCCCTCCAGGGTCATCGAGCATCTCAGAACCATAACGCTTCGCGACAATACAGGACTACGTTTTCGCTTGATATGCAAATAGTTTCCGAGGTTAATGTTCAATATCAAATATACAAATTATGGTGGCGATTTATTCACAGCAAAAAAATAATTTTGATATCACGTCAAAGTGGATGCACTACAATCATGTCGAAAATATGGTGTAATATTACTTGCTAAAAAGGACAAAATTATCATTAATACAATGCATGAACTGACATTACGCTGCTTTTACTGCATTTGTTTATTTATGTGGTCATAAAAATCACATGAAATTTTCGACATGATTGTAGTGCATCCACTCTGATGTGATATCAAAACTATTTTTTTGCTGTGTTGTGCTGTGGAAGAGCTTGGGGTTAAATCCATGATTTTCTGCTCAGTAAGCAAAATCGATCCATCGAGGGTCATCGAGCATCTTATAATCCACAGCGCTTTGAATAACTATTATTTACGATATTTACATGAAATAAATAAAATATAAACTACAAACAAAACGTGACTGCTAAAATCTCATAAAGATATTCTCACAAATATATTTCACGCCACCAGGAATCTCAAAACCATTAGACGTTATAATCATACTCTGCACATGTTAGACACAAGAAGAGGCCAAAAAGCAAGCGTCCGACACACAAAACCCGTCAAATCCACTTGCAGTCACAATCAACGATTCTACGAATCGCGAGCGCTCACGAATCATAAAACCGCTGACTGCGACACTCTGAAAGCGAAATTGGCAGGCTCTATGCGTCAAACACCCGCCCTCCAATCTCCACCCGCATCCAACAGCACAAATCTCCATTACAACATCTAACGAATTCAAAACTCCGAAAATCACTCATCTATAGCAAGTGAGTGGAAGCAACCCTGCATGCAACCATTCTTAATGATACACTTGTTCTGCCTATCTTTCTATTAGGCCTGTGGACATGCGTTAGCTTCGAAACTTCTAACCAAACTGGGTAAATTTTCAGATCACAAAAAAAAAACTTTCAAAGGTAATTACAAGTAAGATAAATATTGATTATTTTACGCGAAAACGAGCAAGTAATATTAAATCTCTTGTATCATATGCTAATGCAAATTGACT
The DNA here is from genome assembly GCF_037179485.1 of Ochlerotatus camptorhynchus. NCBI lineage: Eukaryota > Metazoa > Arthropoda > Insecta > Diptera > Culicidae > Ochlerotatus > Ochlerotatus camptorhynchus. Next base: position 4,133,368 of record NW_027040741.1, read on the forward strand.
GTAACAAAAATAATATGCTTAAATAAAATAAAATATTAATAAAATTATATGCAAAATTTACAAGAAGATCATTACTTTATTGGTGAGAAGTTTTTAATAAGCCCTCCCAGTTCCTCTGTATACAGAACAAATCTGATACTATAATCAGAATTGCTCAGTCTGCATAATGCAGCCGATTGCATCAAGGAAGTTCTATTAACAACCAAGAATTAATCGTTTGAGGTATACTGAAGCATTAAGAAGGTGATATGTGTCACTATAGGAAATCATCATCGTTGCAAATATAAAGAAATTAAACATAACCCTTTGCTTCAGTACCGTCAACCTCCATGTCCATGGGGAGGGCATACCCATATTTTTGATATTTTGCACGAACTAAAAGTGCTCTCTGTATAAAACCGCTTTAATCAATATTTTGTCTGTCATCCATTTTCTATTTGTGGACGCGCGTATGCACGTTAAATCGTTCCACATAACCAAAACTAAGCGCAAAAAACAAAACCAACCGAGCGGAGAAAAAACTGATCGAATAATCGGCCCGTCCGGCATATTAGCTTTCTTAATGTTTGTTGATTTAAATTTTCACGAGCATGTAAATTTATAGATTTTATCGCTGAAAATCCGATGTTCTTCGATAAGTTCTTACATCACGGTGTGATATTACACTGAAAGAGAAAATTAATCGAATAAACGTATAATTTTATGAGTTTTATCATGTTTTTATTATGTGCATGATTTTTAAAGTAAAATTAAATTAAAATACAGTTTAAAGCGATGTTATTTTAAAATGGTTTTGGTTTACCTGCCATGTAATATTCTTTATTTTTTGCTGTGTGGAATTATAAGAGACTGGAAGGAAATTATTGGCTGCCTTCTAGGTGAAGTGATTCCAGTGAAATTTAGCAACACACGCACTAATTGAGGATGGTTTAAGATAATATTCAGTATCAAATAAGATTCAAAATTTCCGAAATCAATCTAAGCTCAATTTGGATAACCTCCAATAAGATTCAATTATATTTTTTTCTGCTTAATAACTCTGAAAGGAGAACAGATTTGGGTCAAGCTTCGCTTGTCTGGTTTCGTGCAACTAGTGCAAAATTGTGTAAAGTTTGTGTTTGTAATTCAATTCAATTCGTGTTCAAGCTAATGCAGCTAAGCCATTTGATCTAGCAAATGCATCTCTTCGCATTCTTTTTGGTTACCCAGTATGACCTCAATCGCGTGTGATTAATTGTTTGCTTGATGCGTTGCGCCGGATTTTCGCTGGCACGAGTGTGGTGCAGAGGCTGTTATCGCGATAAGATGTGCAGTGTTTGGCCTAGAAACTTGCTTGCATAGAATGGCCGGAATGAAAATGATGGAACTACTATTACTACTACTACATTCTGGCTAAGGACGGTGTGTCCAGTGCTGTATGAAAAAGTCTTCATCATTTCACTCGATCCATAGCTGCAAGTCGTGGAGGGTCTACACGATCCTGTTGCAATCTGGGAAGCCAAGTGATTTACAGTTCCATGTTCCAAGATTCCTATTGTAGTCCTTTTTTCGTCATGTTGGTCTTTACCGATTGTTTTGATCCGTATTAACGAACAAAGCGTTATTTATAACTTTACAATTTTTCCACGGAGGTTTGTTGGACCTGCTCTAACTCCCTGTCTCGTAATAACCCCCTGCGCTCACAGCTCAAAACTGGCTCGATTTTGGGGTCTATCTCCGCATCAGGCAGATTAATACTATAGAGATTCAAAGTCATATTGCTTGCTAGCCTGGACGACACTCATCATGTTTGTCGTCATCGTTGTCGCCACAGGGTTTGAAAGATTATAATAACAATCCAATCATAAGTGATGTGATGTAAAATAAAGGGCTTTAGAGCATCCGTTTTTGATTACTGAGCAAAACATCATGGATTTAATCGCAGGCCCATTCACATTCAAGAGTTGTTATTCGACTTCTTTCTTAACATAAACGCACCACGTACCGTTTACCAAAACTAATACAGCTGCAAACCCAACCTTTTTGTCCAACCTCCCAATGATTACTCGTGGAAGTGCAGAAAATTTCTCGGTTTCCATCAAAGCGAGTACCATGTCAATACATTCCTACGCATTCCTTAATTGACCTACATTCGGACACGGCCGGCAATGGTATTTCCTATTGTTAAGTCATCAGTTTCTACACTTTGAAGATAGTCTCAATCATCATCTATTGGTTGTTTGGGTTATTACAGGTGATCTGGCAATAACGGAATAGCAATAAGTCAATAACTCTAAAAGGAGAACAAGCTGAAAACTTCATAAATTATTAATCAAATAGTTTCAAGAAAATCAAACATACTCGTACTCTTAACGCTCGACAAATTCATGAAAAACCACAGCAAGCAAAAAGAAAAAAGGAAAAGTTCAATCACTGGAAAAGCTCAATCATCCGTAGCTACATCAAATTTCTGCTTTCCTGTGTCGTTTTTCCTTGCGTTAAAACCATTTTCACTACTTGTATGAAGGAACTAGAACTTTGTTGGTTATTTTTGCCCTATGGGCGTATTCCGAGGTAGGGCAAAGTGGAGTTGATACGGATGGTCAAAGGAACAGCTATTTCTTTCATTTCTACACTTTTGTAAATAGCACACAACGTTTAACAACGTCCCTTTGAGCGGTCAACCCCACCGCTGCCGGTAGAGTGAAAGTTGAAAGAAAACCTGAATTAATCCACCTATGGTGAGACTGGTCCTTCTTACTAATAATAATTCCGACAAAAGTGCTCTTATTATGTGATGTGATAAATGAATTCCCAAGTGATATGAGGTATTCCTAGTCAAAAAATGGCCCCTTCTCCGGGGTTACCCATAATATGTCCAGATAGGACCAGTGTTGTTCTGGACTCTTCAGATGACTACGATTGAATTGGTTTATGAATTCTTATGATACTTGATTGGTCACAAGACGGCTTTTGAAACTAGTCAGAAATTGGCCACTTCCACGGGGTACCTAGAATATGGCCAAATGTGCCACACTTCTGGGCACTCCAAATGACTACACTGAAAATAAAATTTGATTTAATTTGCCACACTCACTACTGATTTTTGTTCGTATTTCGTTCGTATTTCAACGAAAATGTATTAAAATAAACACGGATTATGCGTGCCCCAACGAAATATTCGTATCCCAATAAAACAACATTCATACAATGTACGAACACAAATAGAAGAGACACACAAATTTCGTTAAACAATAAAATCTTGTTTCTATATACGATTACATATCGTACGCTTTTATTTTGACATTTGTTCTATTATTATTTTTTGTCGTCAATCAGTGTGTATCGTTTTATTGCATTATTTGTAGTTTAGTGGTGTAGAAGATTTCACAAAAAGCGGATTCAACCACCGCGGAATAAAGCAAGTGGCTTGAAGCTGAGTGGAAAAAAGCAAATCATATTATGTGCACAATTTTTGTTTTGGTTTTCTTCTAGAATTTCAAATAAAATTCAAATGTTTCGAACTAATACCAAATGTTCACATTCATTACATTTGATTCACAGTCCTAAACGCATGTGTTCACCCTCTGGAAAAAAAATATGATTGATTGCAAATCCAATTTGACATGAAATTTTGACATCTAGTTGCTTTCCAACAGGTCGGGTTAACCTAGTTTTTTTTGACATCTGGTAGTAATATTTTTTTAATTTTGATTTTTGACCTAGGACTACGTCTTTAATTTCTATACTGGGGGTCACATTGAAAAAAAAAAAATAAAATTCAGACATGTAACAAAAAATCCCAAACACGGACGCAACGATAGCTGATTTCTCGCGTCACCTTTCAAATAGACCAATCTACACGGTTAGAAAAAAGTACTCAAAATTAAGTTCTTTTCACTCATTTCGGCACTATAGTGCTGGAACCCAAAAGTAGGTAAAGTGGTTCAAAGTAATTTTTATGTACTTGTGTGCAGTTCGTATGGAATTTTCCACTAACTTTTTAACCAAAAGTAAGTTAGTTGTACCGAACAGTAGGTAAATATGACTATACTCAACGTTGGGCTCCCACACTTTACTACCCCTGTTGGGTGGTTTTGCTCCTCCGTTTTTGACAACATTAGAAGGGAAAAAGGAGACAAACTAGTAAAAAGTAAGTAAAAGTTAACCGTGTAAATTTATCGATTTTCTCTTTCGTTAATAACTAGGCTGCATGCATATTTTGATCTAATTTTTCTAGATAGTCTGTTAAAAGAAAGTATTAGTAAGCATATTAAACAGTTGGACATATTTTTGGAGCCGAGTTATTAACGAAAAAGAGAGTCAATGAAGATAATCGATGTAGATTGGTCTATTTGGCGCGATATTTGTTGTGCTTAGACTGAAAATGTATATATTATTTAAAGTATCCGTCCATTGTGTCGCAATGTGCCTCTGGGAGAAATAATGAATTATTCAGTTCTTTTGACAGTTTTGAACCGATGGTTATTAATAACTTGTGCGATGAAGACTTCAGGGAAAGTGGGGCAGTTTAGTCAACTTAAGAAAATCATCACTTAACATGCAAAATTCAGTGGAAATTTTAAATTAAGTTTAATCAAATTGATGGTTTCAAGTTCTATTTACATCATGAATACACATTGAATATTAAAAGTAAACTTTTGAATCTTTTGCAATGAAGTTAAACCGTTGGGGTAAAATTTGCACACTGTCTGGGTGGTATGAGCGACCTTGTGAACAACGGATAAGAATATTATGTTCTCTTGAGGCTTTATGAAGGATCAACAATGAACAGCTTTAGCATAAAAAGATTTTACAGAAACAATTATTTTCTGTAGAATAAATTAAATTTTCGGGAGTACTGCCTATTTAAGGCTACATTTTTTCAGTCTTGTAAATGACTGATTTTTTTACCAAAACAGCGGTTTCAAAACGTGATTTCATATGCTAAAGTCATATTAATGAAAGCAATAATGGAAAATTGAAGAATTGAAGTTGAAATATCAATGGTGCTCATTTTGCCCCAAATGGACTTACGTTAGATTTTGTTAAGAAAATCTTTAATGTTTATTAAAATCTAGATAATCATCGTTTCATATCAGAAACCAATGACCATTTATAAAGCTGCTGAAGGAATATCAACGATAAGTTATAAGAAACAACTGATAGACCTTATTTTCTGATTCAGAAATCTTATAAAAGTTTTGTTATTTTGAGCTAATTAACATTTTCCGAATATTTACTCTAGTTAGACTTAAATCAAATGGATAGTTGAAGTAGGCTTCAAGCATTAAGCCTGCGACAGATTTTTTGTAAAATATGTTCAATAAGTTGGTGTTTGAGTGGGTAGCCACATTGCCCCATTGGCCATATTGCCCCACTTTCTCCTACGGTAAATCCTGTACCAACATCCATCGTCGCCCAGAAACCTGATTAACCTTACGACATACAACGAAGGGCCTAGTAGGCCCTGGACGTAACAAAAGCTTTTGTACCGTTTTAAAATAATTATTTTGAATATTATCGATCCCAGAGCTAAAAATCTCGACATTATCATCAATTCGGCAGAAGATAATAATCTTCCATCGATCCGAGTATGAAAAGCAACATCACACAATCCATAATGTTATATTTGTGAATAATGAAAAAAAAAAACAAAATTGTTCGAAAAAATGACGATTATGATTATTTATATAACAACAATACAAGCGAAACCGAACATGTATCAACGAATGAACAAAAACACATTTTGACCTCAAAACTCAGCGGTTGCCTTGATCAAGAGAATGTTGTCATGTCAAAATTCAAATTCATGGCCACGGTTAGAAAAAAGTACCCAAAATTAAGTTCTTTTCACTCATCTCGGCACTGTAGCGCAGGAACCCAAAAGTAGGTAAAGCGGGTCAAAGTAATTTTCATTTACTTGTGTGCAGTTCGTGTGGAATTTTCAACTGGCTTTTTAACCAAAAGTAAGTTAGTTGTACCCAACAGTAGGTGAATATGATTATACTCAACGTTGGGTGGTTTTGCTCCTCCGTTTTTGACAACATTAGAAGTAGAAAAGGAGACAAAATTGTCAAAAGTAGGTAAAAGTGAACTTTCCATTGGGTACTTTGCTTTATTGTATTCTTTTATAAAGTCGCCGCAAAATATCAGCTGGCAATTTTTATTTTATGATCACTCTTTAATTGAAAACAGACAAAAATTCACAAACAGGCTCCATTGTCATGGTATACAATGTGATAATTCAATAATCAATAAATTATCTCAACATTTAGTGGCAGATCATTCATTAATTTTGGTAACATACATAAATTCTATAATCCATATTAATTTTCCTATGCAAGCTCCGATCGAAACAAACGCTATGAAGTCACTACAAGGGTGATTGAGTGAACGAAAGAAATGAATCGTGCGAAGCGGAATGAAAGCCGAGTCAAGCGTATTTTGCATGCGCACTAGCACCATCTATCATCCACATTCCCAAGCATTGATTTGCAATCGGAGTATCCCTCGTTAATGCAATTTTTTCACTAGTTGCTTTTCCCTCGTTCTGTCAACGCGTCAGCTGTGTTGAATAAAAACAAAACAGATGGAAGTCAGTGATGTCGGTTCTACGAAATCTTCCGAAGATCTATAGAATTGATTAAATTCTGCAGAAATACGGATCCTTAGGAAAAATTCACAGAAGCTAAGAGTTTTGCTTAGGGATTTAATTTTGTTTGCTTAGTGTGCTTTTTCTTTTGCTGGAAACAAGTTTTCAAACGAGGTAAAGCATCACTTATTAGTGCCCTTGCTACCACCGCTCATCACTTTAATGTCATCAATGATATTCATGGTGAAGTATTGAACATCAATAACTGATAAAAGTTAATTGAATATTACAGTCATCCACATGATTTGTTCTCGAATTCCGTGTACATCGTACAACGTAATATTAGGAATGGAATGACCAATGTGCAGCAATTTTGATGTAATATTATATTATGTGTCTCCAGTGGGATGCCTTGACCACTTATCATTTTCAAGAGCTGATATCTACTAACTAGACGTGAAAAAGAGCTTGCATCACTGATAAGATTGAAATGTGTTGGCTTGCTCAATGCTTCAGTAGCGCCACCATGACATATGCAAGCACATTCCCAACTAAAACATTATTTGTGATGAATGTGATAGTGAGAGTTATATCTGTTTGTCTGTGGTATTGGTATAACCTTACAACCCACGATGGCAAATGTTGATATTTATATGTTTACCATTTACAATTCCCTTCCCCTTTCTTTTAATTATGCATGAATAAACCTGTTATAAATAAATAAAAACATCCATTCCATAATACCTTTTAATAAAAACTCTTGTGATAAGCTCCAAAAACCGAAAAATATCTGAATCTTTACCATTTGTTAATTATTTTTTAATTATAAAAGTTTAACAAAAAAAAAAAACAAGTTTTAAGACCTGAATCATAGGATTAACAACCTGCTACCAGACCATCTTACTTGATGCCAGGCTTGCTTCCACTCACTTGCTATAAAAAATGATTTTCGGAATTTTGGAATCATTAGATATTATAATGATATTTTGTGCTTGTTAGACCCAATAAGAGATTGAAAGGCAAGTGTTTCATACATAAAACTAGTCAAATTCGCTTTCAGATAGTCACAATCAATGATTTTACGACTCGCGAGCGCTCACTCTGAGTGAAAGATCACGAATCATAAAGTCGCTGATTGTGACACTCTGAAAGCGAAATTGACAGGTTTGAAATGTCAAACACATACTTTACAACCTATTCTTTTGACTTACAAGTACAAAATATCATTATAACATCGAATGATTTTATAATTCCGAATAACATGTTTTTATAGCAAGTGAGTGGAAGCAACCCTGCTTGATGCTCATAAAATTCCTCATTAAAAACACACTGGTTGCTGCGCTCGGTTTCAGACTCATCATGCACATTAGACAATTTAGCCATCTAGTTTTTCAAGCCGTTATCCTCGCATTTCATTTTGTTTTGGGAATTTTATGCAGTGGGACTTGACAAGAGTGTCTGATAGGTGACACACCATTTTCTCGATTTTGACAAAAATGGCATATTAGCCAATTTCTCATTTTACATAACAACACGTTGTCATTTCTATATAACGGGGTTGTATTTTTTTCACGTTTTTTACCCGTATCATATGACCTGCAAAGTTGATGTGCTAAGTAATTTTTCTTTTTGTTATTTAAAGCTTTCCCCAATTATTTTATATTTTCAGTATTCTCGGTTGAACTTTTTGATGAGAGTGTTGGGGCGACAGCCGGCGATGATGTTGACGAGTATTTTAGATCTTGGTAAGGCAGGATTTAACCAATGGTTTTTAGACCGTCCAAGAAGTATCGGTGGTGGTGTTTGAGACTTTACTGAGGAGATTGGATATGAAGGCCCGGTCATGTGTTTTATGTTGATTTGATATAGTTGATTACTTCTGGTTTGATTGATCCCGTTTTCATGAAATTATATGGTTATGACCGCAAAAAAGATCTACGAATGTGACCGTCGTCTTAACTTCTTGCACCACGCTCCATCTAAAGAATGTACATCCCCTTTAGGTAACCAAAAACCGGAAACACTTGCAAAGTTGTGGCAACGCAAACACATCAGAATGTTTGAATTAGCTAAGTGGTTCGCCGGCAGTGGACTCGATTCAGTTGGGGTCCTTCAGAACGATCTCTCGCGGGTCCTATGAACGTTGCAGCAGCTGCAAAAACTTTTCGATAAGCTGGAATTAACTCAGCTGAATATAAAGAAGATAGATTTAAACAGGCTTGCAATTGCTCATTACAGCTTGAATGCTACAACTTTTCTAAATTATGAAACTATGAGATATTATAATAATAATGTGTACACTCTGAAAGCGAAATTGACTGGTTTTATGTGTCATACATAAACTTTGCCTCCTCTTCCTGAATCTTACAAATAAAAAAATACCGTTATATTATCTCATAGTTTCATAATTCCGAATAAAGACTGTACTAAACAAAATGCAACAGACAAAACTGGTCACCAAAAATTCATTTTCAGTCGAATATTTTTGAAACTCTCAGGGAATAAATAAACTGATCGCGCACAGGCTGGACCCTATTAACGTTATGTTTACGGAGAAATGTATAAAGTAAATCATGAGCGTTGGATTGTTTTTCTATTCAATTTATTTTTAAAGGCTCAAATGTGGTAGCTTTGCGGAGCCAAATTAATTTAAATGTAATTTTTTTATAATTTGTTCTACAACTAAAGTTAGTAGAATGGGGCCGAATACTCGTGGTTTATTCGAGATTAATAAATACATTTATTTAGAAGATTGGAAGGGGACAAAGGGAAAGGGATATTGGTAAATCTTCTTTCTGCATCTTTCGACGGATGAGTGTCACTGCACTGTATTGGCGGGCATGTGCTGTGGATATCGAAGCATTGAAAGCACAGCTGAAATGATACAAGAGGGGACTTGGGTTGGGATAGTGATGAGAGAATTAAAACACAAAACACTACTATATACACAAATCAGCACTTTTTAAAAATACGTAAATTAATCTCATAACATCGAGATCACGGCAAGCCAGAACGCCTCTAATTGGTGTATAAGGTTGTTTCCCTCGGACCCTGAGGGAATCAATTAGTTCGGATCTCACCACATGATGTGAGGTGCAGGACCAGACAACATGCTCGATGTCGTGATAGCCGTTTCCACAGGCACACAAACTGCTGTCTACAAGCCCTATGCGGTAGAGGTGTGCGTTTAACGAGTAGTGATTGGACATGAGCCTGGACATTACCCGGATAAAATCGCGATCCACGTCCAATCCCTTGAACCAGGGTTTGATTGACACCTGTGGGAGGATCGAATGTAACCATCTTCCCAGTTCACCATCATTCCACTTTTCTTGCCTGTTGATGAGGACTTGCTGACGAGCAATTGTGAAAAATTCATTGTAGGCGATTTGTCGCTCGTAAATGTCGCCTTCCATAGCGCCCACCTTAGCCAGCGAGTCTGCTTTCTCATTGCCCGGGATAGAACAATGAGAAGGGACCCATACTAAGGTGACGATATGTGCGCTGTTTGATAAAGCACTCAGTGACGATCGTATTTCGTTCAGGAAATACGTCGAGTGCTTCATCGGCCTCATAGAACGCATAGCCTCCAGATTACTTAGACTATCCGAAAAAATGAAATAGTGATCAGGGGGACGTGAGGAGATCTGCTCTAACGCATACAATATAGCTGCTAATTCCGCAACGTATACCGAACATGGTTTTTGAAGCTGATATGAGGCGCTATGGAGATCATTGTATACACCAAAACCAGTGGACGTATTTATTGTGGACCCATCAGTGAAAAATATCTTCTCGGCATTGACGTGGCGGTATTTGTTCGCGAAGATGGATGGTACAATCAGGGGCCGATGGGGCTCTGGTATTCCTCGAATTTCCTCCCTCATTGTGAGATCAAGTCTTACGGAAAAACAACTGAAATCGTGGGATACTTCATTGGTATTGAACGGGGAGGGGCTAATTTCCAGAGTCATGTACTCGTAGTACAAGCTCATGAATCGTGTTTGCGGATTTCGCTCAAGCAGCTTCTCAAAATTCTCGATCATCAACGGGTTCATGACTTGACAGCGGATAAGGAACCGAAACGACAATTCCGCGAACCGATCTGGTAAGGGAAGTACGCCCGCAAGTACTTCCACACTCATTGTATGCGTCGAATGCATACAACCTAGTGCGATTCGTATACAACGATATTGAATCCGTTGCAGTTTCAAGATGTGGGTGTTCGCCGCCGATTTGAAGCAAAAGCTACCATACTCCAAAACCGATAGAATGTTGGTTTTGTAAAGTCTTATCAGATCTTCCGGATGGGCTCCCCACGAAGTGCCGGTGATACAACGAAGAAAATTGATTCTTTGTTGGCACCTCTAACTCAGATACGCAACATGTTTTCCCCAAGTGCATTTGGAATCGAACCAGACACCTTGATACTTGCTGTGAGTGATTGTTTTACCCATAAGTTGAAGCTGCAACTGTGCTCGATAAAGCTTCCTAGAAAAAAACAACCATCTCAGTTTTCTCCGGAGAATTCGATACCCAGATTCATTGCCCATGTAGACAAATTATCCAAGGTATCTTGCAATGGCTCTTGCAGGTCCGGTGCTGTTGGTCCACGGAAACCACGCCGTCATCTGCAAGCTGCCTTAGCGTGCAATTTTCGACAAGACAATCGTCAATGTCTTTAACATAGAAGTTGTACAGAAGGGGACTTAGACATGAGCCCTGAGGGAGGCCCATGTAGCTAATTCGTGAAGTTGCCGAGTTGCCATGAGAGAAGCTCATTTGTTTCTCGGACAATAAATTGTACAAGAAATTATTGATAATTGGTGAAAGCCCACTGGTATGGAGTTTGTCCGAAAGGATGTCGATGCAAATAGAATCAAAAGCCCCTTTAATGTCCAAGAAAACTGAACCCATCTGCTGTTCTTCAGCGTAGGTCAGCTGAATTTCAGTTGAAAGCAACGCAAGACAGTCGCTCGTTCCTTTGCCTCTCCGAAATCCAAATTGCGTATCTGAGAGTAAGCTATTCGCCTCGACCCACTTGTCCAAACGAAAAAGAATCATTTTCTCCAGCAATTTCCGAATGCACGACAGCATCGCGATGGGACGGTACGAGTTATGATCCGACGCGGGTTTACTGGGTTTATGAATTGCTATAACTCTCACTTGTCTCCAATCGTCCGGAACAACGTTGTGCTCCAGGAATTGATTGAACAAGTTCAACAAGCGCCTTTTAGTGACGTCTGGGAGGTTCTTGAGCAAGTTGAACTTGATTCGATCCATTCCTGGAGCCGAGTAGAAGAAGAGCAATTGAGAATTCAAGCATCGAGAACGGGGAGTTCATGTTATTCTTTTCCACTAACGTATCGCGAGTGTTGTTTTGAACCGGAACTGAATCAGGGCAAACTTTGCGCGCAAAATCAAAAATTTATCTGTTAGAGTACTCCTTGTCCTCATTGACCGACGATGGCGCGTTACGCATTCTCCTGCCGACATTCCAGAGCGTTTTCATGGAAGTTTCTCGCGTTAACCCTTCGACGAACCGACGCCAGTACCCGCGTTTTTTGGCCTTGATCAAGCTCTTAAATTTTTCCTCCATTGTCGTGTACCGCTCAAAGTATTCGTAGGAACCGTGCTTACGAAGTTGTTTAAACGCAGCTGACTTCTCATAATTCGCGTTGGTGCATTCCTTGTCCCACCACACAGTGGGAGGACGTTTACGAATGGAAGCACCAGGAACTGGCTTCGTTTGAGCTTGAAACGTGCAATCCACGATGAAATAGCGTTGGATTGTCCGTCCTGCGATGGCGAAGGCATACGAACTATGTTTTTATTTGTCAAATACAATACAAAACAGTACACAACAGAGAGAGAGACACTTGTGAATACTACTGTAATGAGATCTGTGTGAGGATAGATGTACCTCTTGAGCTAGTAGGGCGCATGTACTAGACGTTTGTACAAACATAAACACATAAGGGAAATGTATGTAATGTCGGCCTAAATGCCCCTAATTTGGGCCCATACATAAATTCAGAAATCGACTACATTTCCAATAGCCAGGTCAAAAATATCCATTAGTACCGTCTCAATGCCGCGTTCATCCAGATAAAATTTATAAATAGCAGATCCAATCTTAGATCCATAGGGCAACATTAGATCAATTTCTCCTATTAGCTATGTTTTTGCAAAGTTGGTTTATTCAACCTTCTCTCCTAGGCTAAATGCCCGCATTTTGGACTTAACGGTACTTATCAAATCCTGTGCAACATGTGCGCCATCATCAATTATTTCTTCAAATCCTTGTTGTTTTTTTAGACGTTCCCTGTTTCCGGATCTTTGCCTCCTTCGGCACAAAAACAACTTCGATGGCTTCGTACAACTCCATCACCGATTTCGCGTAATGGCACGATGCCAGATCCGGTCAAAACAGAGTGTCATTTTCTTGGGACCGAAGGAAGGACAGCAGGCGCTTCTGGAGGCATTCTTCATTATATATTTGGCCGTTGATGGTGTCGTTCGTTATGTACGGCTTGCTGAATTTGCCGCACCCACAGATCGCTTGCCACACTAAGTACCTCCCTGGAAAATTTGTCGACCTTCTTATTCCGGAACTTCTCCGGAACATCCAGGCGGGGCTTGCCGACGAAAAACTCCAGGCTGGGGATCTGCTTGGCGTCCGCTTTAATATACGTCTTGTCGTCCGTTACGATGCATTTCGGCTGCACCAACCATTCATGGTACAGTTTCCTGATGCGGAATTTGTCCTCCGTATTCTGTTTATCGGTTCGGTAAGGCACCTTCCTTACCTTGAAGACATGAAGTCCGGCCCGCTTCATTGTCTGCTGGACGAAGGAGACGGAGGAATTGACCTTTTTGGCCACGTCCCTAATCGAAAGGGTCGGACTGTGCTTGAAGTAATCCCACAGCTTCCTTGCGTTCACGGTCGTTTTCGCTTTTCTTCCACTTCCAGCTTGTCGCTGGGTCGTTTGGGTCTACTTGAACGATTTTACCACACTGGACACGGTCGAATTGTCGATTCCAAACTGTTTCGCGATCCACTTGTGGGATGATTATCTTGTCATTGCGTTTGGTTTTAGATAATGTTCCAGAAAAATTTGATGAAACAGATAGTAATACTGCTCCAATAACAGTAACATTTGTTTTTAGTGGGCAAGCCTCGTGCTCGATTGGAATGACAATGACAAATAAATTGGAATTCCAATCGGAAGATGGTGTTATCGTCATGATTTTTTTTTATAAGTTTGTATGGGACTGTCAAGCAGCATGTTTATCTTTCAAGGTGGTTTCGATTTTCAGAAGAAATTATTTATGTCAGCGCTGATTTTGCACTAGTCATAAACTGACAACTTTCCCAGGAGTACCCGCAACATGTCTAGATGGTAGATGTATGGTCCTCGGAACTGGTTTTTGAATTCTCATGTAATTTGAGGTGTCACATGATGGGTTTTATTCGACTTAGGTCGAATTTAGACTCATGACCCTTACACTTTGGGACATGATCCGACCATATTTTCAGAACCAGATGATAGATTTCAAAACAAAAGTTCAATAACATTCTAACTTTAATTTGCAGGTTGTTTCGTCCAATTCGGTTCAGTGGTTTCTGATAAAACGACTTATTTTATTTCGTCATGGACGCACATTTTCTTATTTACTTGGCTCCGGGCCTCGTATTGGAAGTTGATTTTCCAAGCGGTATGTATACCCTTCTTTGTAAGAAGGGTAAAAATGGATGAAATTCGTAGACTACCACTTTTAGACCAATCTATAATCTTCTACTTTTATGAATCTTGTGTCTTACGACCCAACTGGAAAATTACACCTGCCCTGATACTTTCACAATTACAACAAGTTGTACATAACAGTGAACGTATATGCATCCCTTTTTTCACTGAATTGAAATACCTTTATTTAAAGTTAAAAAGAAAATTGTTTTTATATCTGTCTACCATAGGGAAAGATGCACACATATGACCAATGCAGAGGCAAGCACAGAGTCTGCACAAGCAGAAGAAGGATTAGCTTTATATTTAATTCCGTTTTTTATTACACTTTTCTCTGCCGCGTAGCATTGGTCGTTTTGTTGATGGTTTTCCGCTGCTCCTTCCATACTTCCAGCTTTTTTATTCCACGATCAACTGGTCGACTCAATGCTTTCAGTTTCGAACTTTCTTCTGCAAGTTGACCGATTACCTCCGGGGGACGATTATGTTTTGTAAGCCATAATTTGTGTGATTACCACTTTCGTTTAGCTGGGGTTGGTGTGATTGCCACTGTACATTTGTATGTGTGTGTATTTGTACGTATTGGTGGTTTTTACTTCCTCGATTTAACACAAATTGGCACTGTTAACCCATCCATTTGATGTCAACTTTCAAATGTTTGAAAAGTTCAACTTTATTCCAACTGCTCGAATGGACAAATGGTATTTGGAGGAACAGGTTCATGACGAGCTGTGATGATAAAGATTGATTAGGGTTTAGACGAGTGAAGTAGGTATTTATAGATGTGGCTTGTGCTTTCTTTTGCTTCTGATTTGATTAATGTGGTAGTTCGTAATGAGTTCATACAGCCACTATTATTCGGCTGATTTTTATCCAACTGAGCCAATTTTGTGTTTTGTTAAGAGTTGATGCAAATGACATAAAACCCAGCTTGATTGGTTAAATAATAATAAAAAAAAAAACAATCTGAAAATAGCGGTGAGTATATACAAATAACCGTTGCAGTGCAGTTTGCACTCATCTTGGTATAACTGTACTTCTTTAAGATAATAGTTGGATATTGTCACATAAGATACTTTTTTGGAGCTTGAACAAATTTTAAAACTTCTAATATGCACTCTGGATTAATTAACAACCGCTTTTACTTTTTTATTGTGTGATTGGCATTAGTGTGAGGCAGTCACACATACCACTCAACAACCAGTACCGTTAATTATAAAAAAGATATACCTTTTAAGCAAAATGCAATATATTCTTTTTTTAAAGGCCCATCCAACAACGAGCAGCCTACGGTATCTTTTAAATAAATGCAGCTTCATAACGAGCGCATCCACTTAAAAAAAAAATGAAAAATGCGCTCAAGCCCATGAATCTAGAAACTGCAAAAAGTAGATAGAAAAAGAATACATCGTGATAGCAAAACTTTTTTATGCACAGCCATAGCGGAAGTCTTTTTAATGGCACTCTAACGAGCTGAGCCCACATGCTAACTTTATTAACATTCTACCAACCAGAGTTCTCTCAGCAGTAAAAAAAATAATAGCAAGCAAACATAGAAGACTCACTGCAAGGAGCCAAGTTTCCCCAACCGACACTTGACTACATATGAACTCCAATCGCAAGCCGCTGGCAGTCCGTGATGCGAAGCTCATTATAACACTCGTTGCAATGTGACTGATGAATTTCGCCTGGTTGCATTCCAGATGCACAAGAAGCATTCTCCATTAGACTGGCCCACATTTATATGGAGGAATTTTGACTACATATGTGATTTCTATGTGGGGTACACTTTGTGAAAAGCGAAATTTGAACATGGAACAAAATTATGAAAGATATTGAACGTCAATAAATCAGCTACCCTTGAACAAATTTCAATAATTTTATCACTAATCGATCAGAAATATTTCTACGCATCTGTTAAATTTAAGACTTAATCTTTTTTTTTTCAAAATGTCATTATCGAAAATTGCACGAGTGTGCAACTGTTCTTCTTCTGCTTATTTGCATTTCAAGCTTATTGCTTAGTGCATATTAGCTTATTACGTGCTCTCAACTTAGTGTTCTAAATGCACTTCCTCAGTTATTAATTGAGAGCTTTCGATGCCAATCACCAATGCATGAATTTGTATATTGTGTGGCAAGCACAATGATAATCTATGCCCAGGGAAGTCGAGAAAATTTCCAACCCGGAAGATTCCCTCGACCGGACCGGGAATCGAACCCGCCCGCCTCCGGCTTGGTAATACCGTGCCTTTACTGACTAGGCTATGAGGCCCCTGTGCAACTGTTGCTATGATAATTAAAATTATCACCGATTACCTGCGAAAAGCGATTTCCCTAACACAGACTTCAAAGTTGAATTGGATCCGGTTTCACCAAACGGTGTTCATGCAATCACCGCGTGGTGAGTGGCGGTGTTCTCCAGTACACAACGAAAGGCTGCCTGCAAGAGCAGCGAGCTGCAGCCCACATGAGTATCCATAGAAGGAGGAAGAAACGGTACCGCTATTGATCGGAATCAGTAGCTCTTCGTGAGTCGCTGTGAGCCATCTATGCCAAGCGCGTCACCCTCATTCCAAACATCAATACAGCTCGCTAGCCTCATCTGTGTTTAGCACCCCCTTCTAGCTCAGCATTACTCAACAATCTCGATAAAACGGTTCTTTTCAGGACACCCTTACATTTGTAAAAGAGTATTTTTTGGATATTTGTCGAGGTCTAAGGTCAAAGTCAAGATAGTGCTGGAATCAGGGCGTAACAGCTTTTGTAAACAAAGACTTCTTTCGATGATGTCTTGAAAGTCAAGGCTCGCTTACGCAAATCAACATCATCATCAGGTAGGGTAAGACTACCCCTACCCGACGGAAACGTTGGTTTCCGTGAGCGTGCCTTGAATCCCTGAAAATCATCGAGAGAGAGAGAGAGAGAGAGAGAAGGCATTGTTTATAAAAGCTTTTACGCCTAATTCCAGCTCTATCTTGATATGTTTAAATCTATCATACCATGTACTTTAAGACAATATTGAAGGTGAAATTTCAAAAACCAAAGTCGGTCGTAGCATGAATGTTACTTCCCGTGATCAGAGATTTTATGCCTAAGAAAATCCCGGCGGTGCCGACTGGGATTGAACCCATGCCTTTTGGGGTGAGATGCAATCACGTTTACCACTACACCACCGGCGCCGCTAAAAATCTAGAGGTTGGCCCGTGGAAAATTAGAACTTTTATTTGTGTGGGCCAGTCTATTCTCCATGCACGCCTCTTGAGCAAGTGTCTTCTTAAAATAATGTGCGAAAGCATGTGTATAATGTTGAAAACATTTACGCGTGCGGACTACTTTACGCCTGTAGGTAGGTACTCACTCACATGGTCACTGGTGGTTATAATGGCTACATGAAATTGAAAAATGCTAACATTTATTGCGGGATTTTAGACTGCACAGGGGCCTGATGCAAGTTTTATGTTTATTCTATACCACCCTCCTCTTCAGAAATTACAATCAGCCGTATTTTAAGTCATCATTTGTTCTGCGCTTTATCTTTAAACTACAAAATACTTATTTATACAACGAGTCGTAGTTTATCCAACAACATTTTCTTGCACTCAAAAGAATATCGAAAAGTCAAACTTTTCGGCACTGGGTTAGTTAGGCAAAGTAGGCCATTATGTTATTCAATACAGTATCGAAACGTATTATTTCCGTTATATTACTCTACCGCGTCATGAAATAGCTATTTATGCAACAAGTTTTTTTATTTTTTATTAATTACTTTATTTGTACAGGCTCAATCGAATAAACTTTACAGAACCGAGTTATCATTTTTGTTATACATTATTGATTTCTTATATTTAAAGTTAAAGGAGCTGGACCGGATACTCGCGGTTGTCTCGAGGTTAGTGGGGATTTACAATTTTTTGGATGGGAAAAGGGAGAGGGAGGTTTGAAATGTGGTTTGCGATACAAATATTTAATTAATCCTAAAACATGAACTAATTTCTATTCATCTTGAAAACAAACATTAAAAAAAACCACACGTACAAAATACAAACTAAACACAAGGTTAATAAAACTAACAATCTAATGTTAATATTCTTAAAGTATTATGCAACAAGTTGCAAAAAGACATTTTTTTCAACACGAGTCGTAGGTTATCCAACGTTGGGGTCTCCCTTAGCTCAGTCGGTACCTTTACATGTTGGACTTTTTTTCCTTGATTTGTTTTCCGTCGATCTTGTTTTCCGTGCTGAGCACCAATGCTACCGACGCCAGAGAGGCAGCTCCCACACATGGACCCTACCTATCGACTTATCAACTCATGACTCGGGGCCAACGGCTTTACTTCCTTTCCAAAGGAAGTGTGTGATCAGAGATGTTATGCCTCAGAACATCCCGGCGTCACCACTTTTTTTTTTCGAATGTGTCTTGAGATGTTCAAACAAATTAATAGGAAGATGGGAAGAGCACGTAGGCCCGTCACCACCTCACAAAACTAGATATCAGTTTTAGTGT
The DNA here is from genome assembly GCF_037179485.1 of Ochlerotatus camptorhynchus. NCBI lineage: Eukaryota > Metazoa > Arthropoda > Insecta > Diptera > Culicidae > Ochlerotatus > Ochlerotatus camptorhynchus. The sequence goes on from NW_027040741.1 coordinate 4,152,199, forward strand.
AACTAAATAAACACAGGTCATCTTCCTATTAATTTGTTTGAACATGTCGAAAACATTGAGAACTGTCATCTGAAAAGTTTTAAGCAGATCCAATCGCCTAGAAGTTCTCAAAATTCACAAATATCATTGATCAGCATACATACATTTAGGCGTTTTAAAATGTTTCCTTCTGTGTATTCAACAGCGCATTCCCTAACACAGACATCAAAATCGAATTCTATGCAGTCATTCCATCACCTTTAATGGCGGCGTTAAAGAAGAAGAAGAAGAAGAAGAAGAAGAAGAAGAAGAAGAAGAAGAAGAAGAAGAAGAAGAAGAAGAAGAAGAAGAAGAAGAAGAAGAAGAAGAAGAAGAAGAAGAAGAAGAAGAAGAAGAAGAAGAAGAAGAAGAAGAAGAAGAAGAAGAGAAGAAGAAGAAGAAGAAGAAGAAGAAGAAGAAGAAGAAGAAGAAGAAGAAGAAGAAGAAGAAGAAGAAGAAGAAGAAGAAGAAGAAAAGAAGAAGAAGAAGAAGAAGAAGAAGAAGAAGAAGAAGAAGAAGAAGAAGAAGAGAAGAAGAAGAAGAAGAAGAAGAAGAAGAAGAAGAAGAAGAAGAAGAAGAAGAAGAAGAAGAAGAAGAAGAAGAAGAAGAAGAAGAAGAAGAAGAAGAAGAAGAAGAAGAAGAAGAAGAAGAAGAAGAAGAAGAAGAAGAAGAAGAAGAAGAAGAAGAAGAAGAAGAAGAAGAAGAAGAAGAAGAAGAAGAAGAAGAAGAAGAAGAAGAAGAAGAAAGAAGAAGAAGAAGAAGAAGAAGAAGAAGAAGAAGAAGAAGAAGAAGAAGAAGAAGAAGAAGAAGAAGAAGAAGAAGAAGAAGAAGAAGAAGAAGAAGAAGAAGAAGAAGAAGAAGAAGAAGAAGAAGAAGAAGAAGAAGAAGAAGAAGAAGAAGAAGAAGAAGAAGAAGAAGAAGAAGAAGAAAGAAGAAGAAGAAGAAGAAGAAGAAGAAGAAGAAGAAGAAGAAGAAGAAGAAGAAGAAGAAGAAGAAGAAGAAGAAGAAGAAGAAGAAGAAGAAGAAGAAGAAGAAGAAGAAGAAGAAGAAGAAGAAGAAGAAGAAGAAGAAGAAGAAGAAGAAGAAGAAGAAGAAGAAGAAGAAGAAGAAGAAGAAGAAGAAGAAGAAGAAGAAGAAGAAGAAGAAGAAGAAGAAGAAGAAGAAGAAGAAGAAGAAGAAGAAGAAGAAGAAGAAGAAGAAGAAGAAGAAGAAGAAGAAGAAGAAGAAGAAGAAGAAGAAGAAGAAGAAGAAGAAGAAGAAGAAGAAGAAGAAGAAGAAGAAGAAGAAGAAGAAGAAGAAGAAGAAGAAGAAGAAGAAGAAGAAGAAGAAGAAGAAGAAGAAGAAGAAGAAGAAGAAGAAGAAGAAGAAGAAGAAGAAGAAGAAGAAGAAGAAGAAGAAGAAGAAGAAGAAGAAGAAGAAGAAGAAGAAGAAGAAGAAGAAGAAGAAGAAGAAGAAGAAGAAGAAGAAGAAGAAGAAGAAGAAGAAGAAGAAGAAGAAGAAGAAGAAGAAGAAGAAGAAGAAGAAGAAGAAGAAGAAGAAGAAGAAGAAGAAGAAGAAGAAGAAGAAGCGATACAGACAAGCGTGGAACAGGCATAGGGCACAGGCATTCCCTGATCATAGGAAGGCGGAAATCATGCGTACCCGTCTTACCACGGACCAGATTCTCACGATTCTGCAAGTTTTTTTTTCAGAAATGGCGCGAATATAACGCGCCCACACATCATTTTGTTCATCGATTTCAAATCAACAAACGACCCAATCGATCGAAACCACACAATTCTGAAAAGCACATGTAACAAAGTAACCATGATGCACATAAATGGAGCGTCATATATCATACAAGTTTACAGTTTAGATCATGTAGAGTTATGAGACATTTCGTGACATATTGCATGCAACTTGCCATTCCTTATTAGTTGCTAGTTTACCTGAAACAAAAGTTTACATGTATGAATGCAGGCATGCCTGGATGTTTACATCATCAGTAAAATTCAGAGTTTTGTTTGTGCACCTATGACAGATTGTGCACGAATACGGATTTCCGGATAACCTGACGGGATTGGTCAAGGCGACGATGGATCGAGTGATGTGCGTTGTCCGTGTTCCGGGACACTCTCGATTCCTTTCAAATCTCGATAAGGGTTACGGCAAGGTGATGGCACGTGATGGGCTTGTAAATAGACACGAGTGGTATGATTTTCAGGAAGTCCATCCAGCTTATTGTCTTCGCAGATGACGTTGACGTCATGGCATGTGACTTTAAGACGACGACGAAAACGTTGATCAGACTAAAGGCTGAAGTCAATCGGATTGGACTCGTCATTAATCCATCGAAGACATAATACATGACAGGAAGAGGTTCAAGAGAAGATAACACCCACCAAGAGTTCGGATTGACGGTGATGAAGTTGAGGTGGTTGAAGAGTTCGTGTACCTGTGTTCACTGGTGATAGCCGACAATGACACTAACAGAGAAATCCAAAGCCGCCTTACGGCAGAGAATCCTGTTCACTTTGGCCTCCGAAGGACGCTCCGATCGAATATCGTACCACGAATTTGGCTATCTACAAAACACTGATTAGACTGATAGTCCTCTACGGCCACGAGACACTATGCTCGCGGAGGACCAGGTGCTTTTGAACGGAAAGTGTTGCGTAACATCTAGGGTGGAGTGTAAATGAACACGGAACGTGAAGAAAGCGAATGAACTGTGGATTGCACCGCGTAAATTTATGAGACATGTCATGAGGTATTCCATAAATTGTATGCAATCGCCCATTTTTGTATGCAACATTTCTTTACTGTTATGGAATAAATAGGAAGTTTTTTTTTCTCTGTTCGGGACCTAACACTACTGCGACCAGTAAATTGATCTATTGTAGTATATCCCGTGTCCTTAGGTCAGTGCATGTCGTATTACTCCATCACTATTGAGAAATGATGAAGTATTCGATTTTTTACAGTTGCCACTCTTGCATTTATCCGACTCTAATTGAAAGGTCCCGCTATTTATACACTTCGGAGAGTTGAAACACCCTCCAAAAGGGCGCCCCTTTGTCAGTCAAAATTGGATTCCTTAGCAACAAAATTAAGGTATGACATCGATAATGACCGATAATTAACCACTTCTAACTAGGGAACAGCGAATAGAAGATTAGGAATCACATAATAGGAAGTTTACATGCATTGATGTTTACATCACTAGTAAAATTCAGATTTTTTTCTGCGTACGGGGGGCTGGACACGTCGTAAGAATGTTGGATGACAGCCCGGTAAAAGTGGTTCTCGATAATGATCAGACTGGAATGGAGACGAAGAGGCGCGCAGCGGGCAAAGTGGATCGACCAGGATGAAGGTGACCTACGGAGCTTTCGCAGACTGCAAGGCTGGTGACGGCAGTCATGGTTCAAACTGAATGGAGTTGACTTACGTGTACAGCTTGACTGGTAAGTAAGTTTGTAGTAATATATATATATGGAACAAAGTGCGCAATCATTGGTGTATTTAGTTAAAACAGAATTTCAGTATCAGAATATCAGTAAGAAATATTCAATTGAATTCTAATAAGGGTTGTTCTTTCACATAACTGCTTTTAGCTCATGTCAGATTCGTACCATTTCCCCGAGAGTACCCGAAATAGTCTAGAACTTGTACATATTTCTGTTCGAAATTAGGAACCGATAAACCTGAATATTTTGCTTATCATATGTTTGGCACACAAAAAAATACCTCTCAAACCTGTACTAGCAATTGATATTGAAATACTTTCAATATCACATCAAAGTGGATGCACTTTAATCATGTCGAAATATGGTGTAATATTACTTGCACAAAAAGGACAATATTATCATTAATACAGTGCATGAGCTGACATTACGCTGGTTTTACTGCATTTGTTTATTGTTGTGGCCATAAACATTACATGAGATTTTCAACATGATTGAAGCACATCCTCTTGGATGCAATATTAAAATGTATGTTTTGTTGTGTAATGTATCAATTTAGTTTTGAAATTGCATGCTTGGTTTATTGTTTAGAATTAAAATTAAATTATTAATGAAAATTATCAATACTGGGTGAAGTTGATCATGCAGGTTTTCATTCAATGCAATATTCAGAAGTTAGCATTTAAACTTGATTGTTGTTTGCTGAAGAAGAATCTAGTGTTAGAATCTCAACATACAGCTTTCCTCCGAAGAACGCGTTACCCACTGAGTTCTACCCACCGCTTTTTCTCGGTGGGTTTTCAACCAAGCGCTCTGATTTTCTGCTAGAGACTAGTTTTCCACTGGCACTACTCACATGCAAAAAATCATACCGACTGGTTCAATTCCCGCCGAGAAAAAGCTGTGGGTGCCACTCAGTGGGTAACGCGTTCTTCGGGGGATAGCTTTAAGATTAGGAAAAAATTGCATACTTTGCGGCAAAATAGTTAAAAAAAATACGCCTAAATGTAGGTAACTAACAACAGTTTTTCACATAAAATAATTTTTATTATACGAAATCGTTTATTTTACAAAATCTGATTTCAGAATCGTATTCAGCCATCCAAAATAAAATAAAAAAATTTAACCAAAAAGAGCACCAGAATGAATGCTGATTCTCATAGGATCTTAAGAAACAGTTAAAAGTTGTATATTTTATTACTAGCATAGAATGTTACATTTAGAGAATACCTTGTTTATTATATTTCTTAAATAAAGAATTAAAAAAATCGTTTATTATGAGAAGTGTTTCTAAAGTACTGTTTTAAACTTATTAATGAAATATTAAACAAATTATCTCATAACAATATCATGAAAAAATATTGTTGGTAAAATAAAATTTAACAATATTTGAGCATTCAAAGTGTTTTTTATGTTACTTCATACGCGATGTTAGCGATGTTTACAGTTGGTTGGAAATGCTACCATGAAGCTTTAGTGTGATAATTTATTAGCTAGAGAATGATCTTTAGAAGAGGGTAGATGGATAGTACGGCAGAATGAAAATTGAATAGAAGTTGAAAATAAGCGAAGGGCCATTAATGCGACAGTTTTTAAAGTTAAACGCACATCTTTTGCCTAACCCATACGATGTACGCGGAGACTTGAAGTATATACTAAAATAGAAAGTTTTCTTCCGACAGTTTCATCAGAGCATTCTTCTTTGATAATAGTGCTGGATATTGATTTATTATGCATCCAAAATTTTAGTAATTATTTTACAATTAATGCAACCGCCTTACAAGTTTGCGAGCTCGCTTGTCTAGAAGACGTTTGTTAGTCTGAAAGATAAATGAAATTTTAAAATAAGGATATTTTAACAATTCAGAATAAAAGTGCTGGTTAAAGCATATTGATTTATTAAGTAACCAAAATTTAAGTATTTTTTCCCATCAATGCACGAACTTGCTTGTCTAGAGGACGCTTGTTAGTCAAAAGATATTTGTAATTTTTAAATAAAGCAACTTTTAAAAATTCAGAGTAATATTGCTGGATATTGATTTATTATGCATAAAAAAATTCAGTAATTATTTTCCAATCAATGCAACCATCCTCCTTGTGGATGAGGTTGCTTGTCTAGAAAACTATTTTGGATTGCCCTTTCTCCATTCCTTACGAGCTTAGATGTGGAAAGTTTTATTATGTATTGATTTCTCTGGACAAAGAGATATTTTAAAATTTCTGGAATATTTAAAGTTTTCATGATTCAAAATTATAATAATTTTCGAATTGATTATTTCTGATATTCTATTAAAATCGTGAACTTAAAATTATTCATTTAGTATCTGAAGCGTCGATTTTTTTTAAAATTGTTGGTGCATTGAAAGTTTCAAAGCTGCATCTAAAATCTCTTGTACTTGAACGTGGAATTCAAGTCATAATTCAATGGATATATTATTTCACTGAAATCTTCGTCTCAGTGTTCAATTATTTGTTTTATAAACTACATTGTTCAGTAAGATATGTATCTTACAAACAACAGCTTTTAAAAGTTTTCATTAAAGCTCGAAATTTTTCAAATTAAAAATCCGGAACACCGGGAAAGTTCAAGGAAAATGTATGTAAGTAAACACTAACCCTTCCAAATTATTGGGTCCGTCAAAGGTAAGGCAACAAATGAGTTTGCTGGTCGAAAGATCTTATATGATTACCTTTGTACGGGTAATTACGCCTCCAGAGCACGACTGTTGGATACCCTAGTGGCCCGAGGTAGAAAATCCTTCCGTGAAGTAAGATGATGTTAGAGTTTGATGTGACCATCCCCTTCATTCCAAACAATTTCCAGCCATTGTGTCCAAGTCTTATTATCCTCCTGTTTCTGTGCTACTTGCCCCTGCCCAGTCAGAATTTGGTTAACCGTCCGAGAGTAGTATCTGAAGGAGGCTTCAGAAACCAGTTTCCTACCTAGATCCTTCCAATCGAAATTGTTACCCATTAACCTCGAGCCCGCCACGAGTAATTGGTACCCAATACTAACCTAGAACTACTGCTGTTTATGTAAATTCAAACATTACTGATTTTTGGCTCCACAAAGTGTCACACACGACTGAGCCAAGTAAATAAACGAACTAGTTTTTAAAAAAAGCTATGAAGCACAGGGTGTCCACTCAACGAAGAAAACAAAATTCCCTGATATTTCCTGATTTTTCAGTAATTTTCAAAAACATTCCAGGTGCAGTGCCTACCCGGTTTTGGCTACACAACCCCATCAGCTTTAACTTTTCTCAGAATATATTACTGCTTTATGGAAATTTTTCATGACATACTACATAGACCTCTAACCCATGAAGAGTGGTCCAACACAATTTCAAATTAAATAAAGCGTTCCATTCATTTTATAGAATGCAAAAAAGACAGAAATCTCGTATTGTCAAAAACGGGAAGGATCCGCATAAATTTATCCAAATCTCCAAATCATCTTCATGATGACCAGCAAATCTCGATTAGCAATTTTCCCGTTTTCCTCCGGAGTTTTGGAAATTTTTGCGGTTAAGGTACACTACCGATCATAAGTTTAAGGATACCCCAAAAACCATGCAAATATGTTTTGTTCAATGATCTCTCATTTTACGTTCAATTTTCGATCTCCAAAGGTTATTTGAAAGTATGAATGGTATAGCATAAGCGTTCTACTACTAATTTTGTTTCAAAATTTGGCCATCCCAATTCTGAGAAAATCAGTCCCGAATCTTCAGAGTAAATTTTGAAAAATATTGTAACTTTGGGTGAAAATTATATTGATCAATTTGCCTACGAGGAAAGTTCCATTCAACACCTTTCAAGTGATCTAAAGAGAACGAAAATTGGACGTAACATGACAGAGATATGAACATAACAAATTTGTCATGTTTTTTTGGGGGTGTCCTTAAACTTAGAGCACCGCCACGGGAGTCCCCATACGGGTCTCTATTTTCGAGCCCCATATAGCAACTTATGCCCGCACCGGTAGTAGCTAAACGGAATTGGGAAATGAGAACGCAACAAAAATCAAGTTATGAGTTTTCATATTTGGCGCCCCACTAAAACTCTGCACTGGGTCGCTATTTTGTTTGCTTGTGACACTGCTGCTCTGCTTCGCACTTTTTCTGTTTACGTTTCGTGGTTAAGTTTACGTTTCGATTTGTTTCGCAGTGCATTAAATTTCAAAGCAAGAGGAAAAAGCTGGACATCCGAAGAAGATACGGCGCTTTGTCTCGCGTGGTTGGATGTGTCCCAGGACCCCATCACAGGAACAAATCAGAAGGCAGAAACATTGTATGGCAGAATCCAGCAAATGTTTGCAGAAATCTGCCGGGAGGAAAACTTTGCTGTTGACCCCGAGCGGCGGGGAATGAAAGGGATAAAGTCCAGGTGGTCAACCATAAACAGAAGCGTGTATAAGTTTGTTGGCTGCCTGGCACAGGTTCAATCCCGGCAACAAAGCGGTGCTTCTCCGGAGGACGTGTTGCAGCAAGCGCTTATGCTGTATAACACCAAGGAAGGAACATCATTCAGTCTGATGCACTGCTTCAAGATTTTGGAGGGTGCTCCAAAATGGATCCAACAAGCCACAGCAAAACAGGTAGGTTTTTCCAGCTTGAATATGTATGTACAAAATGATTTCTTTCATATTTTTGTTCAGAAATCAACAGTAACTGGGAGGCGTAAACACTCAGCCACTCCTCAAGAAGCGGAAGAGGAGCAAGCAGTTGGATTACCATGTGACGAAGCGGAGAATACTTCCAGAGCTGGATGCTCACGGCCAATGGGACAGAAAGCAAGCAAAACAGCGGAAGCGTCAAGGAAAAGCTTGGCGGATGCTAGTATGGCAATGGCAGATAATGGGAGAATTTTAGCTGCTTTGACCAAAAAAAAACTCGAAGACAGCATCCAGAGAACTGTGGCTTACAAGCAAATGGTGAACCATGCTATAATGTCAATCGACTTGGATAAAATGACTGGTATGGCCAGAGAATTCTATATTCTGGAACAAACAGGTATCCTCAACGAAACACGAAAAGCTGCTATGGATAATGTGGGACAATTTGGTTGCGGCCAGTCTTATGAAGAGATTCTTTTGGAAGTACCCATCAATGAAGACGACACAGCAATGCCTCCGGGTCCGCAAGTAAATGCCGATTCAAACAGCAACGATGCCACCAAAACCGTTCCAACCCCACCTGCTGATTCTGAGGATGAATATGACGCAGGCTCTATTCATATCCTGGATGCGAGATCAAACGCAGATTCCAACACTGATGAGAGCATCTGGGTTCCCGAGGCGTGTGCCGAGGCGCCATCCAATTCAGAGAATGAGTCTTGCTCCGAAGATAGTTCCATTTTGCCGTCAGATTCCGAATGATTTTTTTTTTTCTTTGTTTCGTTGTGATGGTTATCACAGTATTTCATGTTAATCATGTGTTTTGGAATGTATGCTTCTTCTTACTTCTTGTTTTATGCTTCCACCATATTAGTGATACAAATTTACCTTTGAAATCATGGAAATCAGCAATGTACGGTATTGAGAGATGTCTGGGCTGGGGGATATCCCCTATCTAACTTTATCATTTTACGTAACGAAGCATTACGAACATCACCAGTCTCATTGTGTCCCTACGAACCCAAGGGGGCATCCATTGATTACATTTCACTCTAAGGGAAGAAGAGGGCTTAGAAATATATGACAAGCAATGCATAAAATATAACAAAAACGTAACGAATGGCAGAGGGGGATTAATTTTACCTCAATCTCGCATGACGCAATTAATGGATGCTCCTCAATAAATTCGACACTTTAATACTGAAGCCACAATTCAATTAGGGAGGATATCGAGTTAAGCTGAGTTGAGACAAGGCAAGTCAATTGATCAACTCAGTTGAATTCAATTGGCTTGAAAAGTTGAGCCTGGTTCAACTTTTTTCAATTCAAGTGAGTTGATCAAGTCAGTTGAATGGCATGGTTTACACGTTCAATTCGCATTCAAGTCAGTTGAATTCAACTGACTTGCCCTATCTAAACCCAGCTTTACGGAAGATGTAATGTTATAGAAAATGAACTTGTACCTGGCAGGGACGATACCATCTTCAAGAGTACATGCTCATACTTTGCCAAGTTTAATAACCCCATATTAATTATCGAGTTTGGGAGACCAGACTGTAGTGGTATTTATCAATCCACACTGCTTTAGTTTTACCAGAATTTATACTCTAGTTTTTATTGAAGCTGTAGTGTAGATTACTGGAACATATTTGAAACCTGAAAATTCATCACTTTAATCTTCTTCCTCATCTTCTTCTCCTTTCATTGCCCATAGATGCTCTATTAGGTCATTCCTCAATTGAAAGTGCTGGTTAGTATCATGAACAGCTTTGTACCGCGACAAAAATGTCTCAAATTTCTCCTGATTTTCTGGACCTATCCGATGGATGTCAGCTGTAATTTCATCGATGTTGCTTTCAGGGTTCGCTTCACAGATCGTTGGATCATCTTTTTCATTTTCAATGATCATGTTATGGATAATAATGCAAGCTGTAATTATTGATTCCAAGACATCTTTTTGCCAGAGCCTAGCCGGTGTTTTAATGATTGCGAACCGCGACATCAATACACCAAACGCTCGCTCGACATCCTTCCGGGCAGACTCCTGCATTTGTGCGTAGTGCTGAGAATATGAGAAAATAACATGTATCAGATGTATCAGAGTCTAATTTTTCTTTGATAAAATTATATTTAAAAAATCCTTGTTACCTTCTTTTTTAGTCCAACTGGAGAAGAAATTGTCTGTACCAATGTTGCTAGTGGTGGGTAAATACCATCTGCAAGATAGTAGCCAACGCTGTATTGTCGCCCGTTTACTGTGTATTTAGCAAGTGGAGCTCTGCCATTGTATATCTCCGAGAATAATGGAGAGCGGTCAAGAACATTAATGTCATTATTTGAACCTGGCATCCCAAAAAAGGCATGCCAGATCCAAAGATCGTAACTTGCTACTGCTTCCAGAACGATTGTTGGTTTTTTCTCTTTTCCGCGAAACTGGCCGGCCCATGCTGTAGGGCAATTCTTCCATGTCCAATGGCAGCAGTCTAAGGATCCTAGCATTCCAGGAAATCCACGACTCTTTCCAACACGCAACAACCTCTCCACATCGTCAGGTTTTGGGTAGCGTAGGTACTCGGGGCCGTAAATACGAACAGTGGTTTCACAAAACTCCACAAGAGATTTCAGCGCTGTTGTCTCTGCCATCCTGATGTATTCATCTACAGCATCCGCTGGCATGCCATATGCAAGCTGACGGATTGCGGCGGTGCATTTTTGAAGGCCAGTTAATCCTAGTTTACCAGCCGCATCTCGCTTTTGCACGAAGTAAGGATTCGCGGCTTCTATTTCTGCAACAATCTTTGTAAACAAGTTTCGGGACATTCGAAACCGCCGCCGAAACTGTGAATCACTATACGTGGGATTCTCGGAGAAGTAATCATGAAACAGTCGCTCAGCTCCTAGATGAGCACCTCTGTTGATATTCGGTTTTTTTCCAGGCCGAGATCCTCCAGCTCGATTTTTCTCGTCTTCTTCCAAAGCCCTTAACAACAGTTCATGTGACTGGTAAACATAATGATTTACAACTTCAATGTCTTCCTCGTCACTTAAAACGATGGAATCAGCTGCTCCAGGGAAACAATCTGCCGTCAATGCATTTGGAATATTCATGATATAACTACACAACTATTGCACATCGATCGACTGATAAAAATGAAATATTACATCAATATGACGATGTTCTTCGTGGGTATGTATATTGTTTTGAGTTTTAGCAATACACGATGAAAAGACATTACTCAAGTCACTAAACTCAAAATATGCATTACCGGTGGAAGAATGGGGTGCTAAGCTAAAATAGCTACCTAGATGGAGCCTTATTATAGGGATAGAGATAGCGCCTCCCGTGGCGGTGCTCTTATGATCGGGAGTAAAAAAATTCAAAAAAATCTCTTAATAGTTCTTCAAAGTGACTTTAGTTATCCTGAAAATCTAAAACCAGTCCAAGGGTCAGGAAATCTTATTGTTTTCGAAGAGAGGACGTGGTATATTTTTTTCAGGTTTGCTCAACTAAATTCATGGGATTTTCCCAGTGACTTCAAATTCCCGCTTTTTCCGGTTTTCCCGGTTCACTGGTCACTCTGCATTTCACATATGAAACACTTGTTTTTCATCCCAATATATTTGTATTGCCTTGAGCACATTTTGAGACTCAGCTCCGTAAGAAAATTATTCCGGATAATATGCTTAAATAAAAGCTAATTAACGGACGGATTTCTCCTGTGGGAAATAGTAAAAACAACGCACTCATCTCCAAAATTCTGTAAGTTAATTCCAATTTAACAATAGCAACCCGGTTTACAATGAAGACCTAGAATACTTAATACAGCCACTTTATGATGTCAAAGCAATGCATGTATATGTATCTTTGAATCATTATTCAATCACAAAAGTGCTACTCCAAGCAATAAAAAAAAAACCTCCCAAGCAAGACCTTTATCCTAAATTTTCATTCAGTTAGTTCTCTGAGCTAATCAAGCTGTTAAGAATACAATAAAAAACATTAACTAGAAGTATACAGAGAAAAAAAAATCATTATCTTTACTTAAAGCTGGGTTTAGACAAGTTAAGTCAATTGATCAACTCAGTTGAATCATAGAGGTAACTCTAAGACTAGAAGGTCCCGAAATAACGTGCTCAACTTTTTGGCTCAGCTCTAGTACGCTCTTCGGTCCCAAGCTAATCGATTCACCCCTTGAAACATGGGAAAAAACCAATAACCCCTCATTTTATCTGTCAAACTTTCATAGCGAATCAAAACAAACATTGTGTAGTAGTAGAATTTCGACTAGAATGGGGTACGTTTATCGTTTGCTTGGGACTAATAGGCTAGTCAAGTAGTGAGCCAATTTAAAATCGTTAGTTTCGTATTGATTGTTGGTTGAATTCAACTGACTTGAACGTGTAAACTATGCCATTAACTGACTTGAATTGATAATAGTTGAACCAGGATTTACTTTTCAAGCCAATTGAATTCAACTGAATTGATCAATGACTTGCCTTGTCTAAGCCCAGCTTAACTCTTAATCATTCTTGCATTTACTCAAAAACGCTCAGGGGATTGATTTTTGTTGGACACAGCTGGATCGAGCAAATGAAGTTGAAAACCATCCTCAAACTACAACGAGTAATTAAGTTGTTTGAAACTAGCGAAGTCAGCCATACTTATTTATATCATTGGCGTAGCTAGACAATTTATCTGGAGGGGGCCTAGATAATTCTAGAGGGGGGCCTAAATAATTCTAGGGGAGGGAGCTGGCCCCCCTGGCACCCCCATTAGCTACGCCAATGATTTATATGTTTCTGTTTTAAAGAAATATTTCCCTGACTTTGAATGAAATTCCCAGACAATCCGTGATTTTCCAGGTCCAAAAGAAATTCCCTGATATTCCCTGATTTTCCTGGTTTTTTTCAGGTACTCGACACCCTGAAGCAGCTCCTTTTGGTTGGCGGCCTCCACAAATGAAGAGGGCTGCGCACACCAGTGGTTCTACCATCCGGGCTACCGTTCGTTTATGGTATTTGTTTATAAGGGGTTCTATGGGATATAAATAGATACAAACAACCACACATTAATTCAAGCATTTCATAATAACTCTGAAAAGTACACAACACAGCCTCACAGGAAATCGACTCGATATTTTGTTTTGATTAGTGAAAAAGTTTATATCAAAGCTGTTAGCAATTACAATTACAAAACATCTTTCTTTATTTCAATGTTTAACATTATGCAAACAATGAAAATGAATAAACTTTTACTACCTTTCCCTTTAAACTGAAGCACTGTACTTCATAGCACAGAAGTGACGAGATGGAACGAAAATAATAACACCAGACAAAGTTGCAGAAAATATTTTTGACGCAATATAAACACCCGTAGAACCCAACGCATCCTGACTGCCCTCGTGATGGTGGCCAACCAGACCGAGGTAACTTGTCTGAGCATGTGTAAAATAGCACATAATTCATAATTCATCCCCGTGTCCGTTGTTCATGTGTTCACTGCTTCTGGGCGTCATGGTTACTGTTCTCATCCACATTATTACCGCAACCCTCCGCCGTTCAGAGAATGGTTCGTCGTGCAGGGATACGGTTTGGTATGGAGAGAACAGAGCGCATATTATAATAACACATTGCGGTGGAAAATTTTCCCGGTTTTGGAAGTCCAGATAGTCAATATTGGAATTGTGATGAAGGTTTGCACTATACTTCAAATTGAGGAGCTAAATTTTCAGGTAATATTTACTTATGTATTCTACTATTCAATGCAATGTTAAATTTTTTCTACGAGTATCAGGGGAAACAACGGAACATTCTAGTGACAGTTGACCATTACTCTGACTTTTTCTAGCAACATATTCTCGGAGATTTATATCGATCTTCCATTATGGAACCTTGTAAATCTAATTTTGCTGGTCACTATACACCTCAATTATGAATAATTAGTAATGTTGAGTTTCCTCATGCCAGAAACTAAACCACAGAACAAAAAGCCGATTTTGAGAGGTTCAGTGTAGGAAAAGTTCACCAAAACTCACTATGACTCGCGAACTTTTCCCTTGGTGAACTTCGCGAAATATCGCGATCTTTTCCAACGCTGGAGAGGTTAAGCATTAATTTTCATGGGCTAAAATAATCTTCTCATAATATATAGGTCAAATTTCAACTTCTTTGGTCTTGAAATCACACCATCACATCACGAAAAACTTCGAAGATCATCAATCCTTAGAAAGCAAAAGAGACCTCTCAATGTTATGTACAATGCCAGAGTAAATGTTGTCCTGTGATTATAAATACCTAATAAATAGCTTAACTAAAATGAAAAATAATCATTAATAAAATATATGTAAAATTGAGGAAAAATTTGCGTTAAATAAAAGCACGTTAAATCAAGTAAAATCGAGGGTGCGTACAATCGATGTATACCTGTAGTTCGAGTGAGTTTTAAAATCGGTGTTCCCATAATCTTGTCTTAAACTTATAATACAGCATTTTTAACAAATATTATAAATGGAATTCTAAAAATCTATTTTTTATATCATTGAGTGCCAGCTGCCATCTACCAGAAAAGGTTGAAGAATAATGCGAAGCAGCGAATCGATTACTCCAGCTAGCAATCATCAGCGAATGGTGCATACATTACCCCACCTGAGCTTTCTGTTTCTCCAGGTGAGCTTACGAATGGTATATGTCCCGCCGAAGTCCGGCAGGATACTGCACCAAATTTGAATGAGCTTTCTTGGTTACAGTGTAATGAAGATATCAACCTTTGCCGCACATCTCTTAACGACAACGCAATCATCACCTCGGCCGATGACGTCAACCACTCAGGAGCGGCCTTCCCTGTTCTTCCAGGTAAGGCAAACACTGGTATATGTCTCGCCGAAGCCAGGCAAGATGCTATCACGAAATTGAATATTGTTCCCACGTTCCAGCCCGCTGTCGACTCAGTACAAACCTCTGCTAACACAACGCCCTCTGATGACATTGAAGATATCAACATCACTGTAAACACCGCGCCTTTCGGCACTGGGGATTTTTGTGCATATCACTCGGTTGCACTTCCTGTTTCACCAGGTAAGCTAAACAGTGGTATATGTCCCGCCGAAGCCGGAAAGGATACAGCACAATCTCTGAATAGTAACCACCTATTTCAGCCTGTCCGAGAAGAGTCCACCATCTCTTTGTTTCAGCCTACTACTACCACCTGCGACGTCGAAACCCACGAAACTGGTCGCCCACGCTGTGTTATTCGTACCGACAACATCGTAAGCTTCTACTACCAGAACGTTAGGGGCCTCAGAACCAAAATAGAAGACTTCTATCTCGCTGTCTCGGAGATGGAGTACGACATCGTTGTTCTCACAGAAACCTGGTTAAACAACGAGATCTCATCGCCTCAAATCTTTGGGCCACAGTATCAAGTGTATCGTAAGGATCGCGATCCCATACGATCTGGTAAGACAAGAGGTGGTGGGGTACTAGTAGCTGTGCATACTCGATTGAGCTCCAACATTTGTTCTGTCGCAGTGGATGCAGATATAGAACAGATTTGGGTAGTTATAGATGCAGGAGCTAGGCATATTTACGTAGGGTCCGCTTACATTCCTCCTGATCTGGCAGGCAACGTGAACATTATTAGTAAGTTCGTTGAATCAGCTGATAGAGTTCTAAACTCGGCTCAAGAGCTGGATTTGCAAATGGTATTTGGAGATTTTAATCAACCTTCACTTGTATGGTACCCAACCCCGGATAGATTTTCCCTTACGGATCCCCACGAATCTTCGTTTTCACAATCCAGTATTGCTCTACTTGACTGAATGACAGTACTTTGTTTAAAGCAGTTGATTTCGATAAAAAATGTAGGAAACAAAACTTTAGATCTTTTGTTCGTTAACGCAGACACCAGACCATTATGTGACGTCTCTGAGCCCCCTGAACCACTAACAAGCGTGGATCAATCCGCATCCGCCATTCCAAGTTCTACTGCCCACCAGGTTTGAAGAACTAAACGACGACAGAGAGTTCAACTTCAGTAAAACTGACTTTGCCGCTCTGAATCTGGCTCTCTCTTCCATCGACTGGTCCCGACTGTATGAGTCTGTTGACGTTAATGAAGCAGTTGATGTGTTCACCATCACCTTGCACCAGTTGTTCCGTGAACATGTCCCTCCACCACGTTCTCGCCCATCACCGCTATGGTCAAATAGCCATCTCCGACAACTCAAACGTGAGAGAGCAACAGCACTGAGGAAATACTCGAGGGACAAGAACCCCTTCTCCAAGAGAAATTTCTGTGTTGCTAGTAACAGGTACAAAAAGTATAATCGCTTTTTGTATGCTAGACATGTTCGTCGGCTTCAATCAGATCTCAAAGAAAACCCGAAAAGATTCTGGACGTTTATTAACAACAAAAGAAAGGAAAATGGCCTTCCAACGAACATGTTCCTGGGAGACGAATCCTCTGACTCTGTTGATGGTATATGTAACCTGTTCGCTGAAAACTTTGCAAGCGTATTTGACGAACTTATGGTGGACGAAGATCAAATAAGAATTGCTCTTTCGGATGTTCCAGCGAATGCTCTCAACTTCCGCGTAGGTGACATCGCAGATACGGATGTGCTCACAGCTCTGAGGAAAATGAAGCCTTCGGTGTCAGCTGGACCAGATGGAATTCCTGCTACCGTTCTGAAAAAATGTGCTGAGAATGTCTGTGGGCCGTTGAGATTTATCTGCAATAAATCACTTTCAGACTCTGTATTTCCCGGTAAATGGAAGGATTCAATGATGTTCCCGACGTTCAAAAAAGGAGACAAAAGAGATATCGCAAATTACCGTGGAGTAACATCATTGTGTGCTGGGTCGAAGCTGTTGGAGATACTGGTGTACAACATGCTAATTCGTGCTGCTAAGATGTACATATCACCAGATCAACATGGTTTTTTTTTCCAGGGAGGTCCACTGCCACTAACTTGATTCAGTTCACATCTAGCTGCCTTCTAAGTATGCACGATGGTCATCAAATGGATTCCATTTATACGGACTTAAAAGCCGCATTCGATCGTGTCAATTACCGAATCCTGCTCGCAAAACTCGAACGCTTAGGAGTTGACACTCGGTTTGTCAAATGGATGGAATCTTACCTTGTGAACCGTCGTCTTTGCGTGAAACTTGGCACTTTTGAGTCGCACACTTTCAGCAACAGCTCAGGAGTTCCACAAGGAAGCAATCTTGGACCACTGTTAATTTCCCTGTTTTTCAACGATGTCGGCTCTCTCCTACCAGACGGGTGTAAAATCTTGTATGCAGATGATCTAAAATTGTACTTGATAATACGATCTATAGAAGACTGCCAGAAGCTTCAACAGTATATTGATCTCTTCGAAGGCTGGTGTGACAGGAATCATCTCGTTATAAGTGTGAAAAAATGTGCCGTGATATCTTTCACCCGCAAGAAATCTCCAATCTGCTGGCCATACACGATTCGTGGAGAAGCATGGGAAAGAGTCACAAGCATCAGGGATCTTGGAGTGGAGCTTGATTGCAAAAAATCTGGGATTCATCTTCCGCATTTCGAAAGAGTTTCGCGACCCGTACTGCTTACGATCACTGTACTACTCCCTTGTACGTTCCGGGCTGGAATCTGCTTCTGTCGTGTGGAGTCCTCACCACGAGGTCTGGATAAAAAGGATAGAAGCAGTTCAATCACGATTCGTAAGATGAGTGCTCCGGTTCCTGCCTTCGAATAACCCAAACGATTTACCACCGTACGAGAGTCGCTGTCGCCTGCTAGGAATGTCAACTCTGGAAAGCAGGCGAAGCCAACAGAAAGCAGTATTTGTTGCGAAGCTGCTGTTAGGAGAAATTGACGCTCCCTACATACTCTCTCGAATAAACCTTGGTATTACGCCCAGACAACTCCGTCAACGGCAGATCTTGAGGCTTAACTTTCAGAGGACCGATTATGCTCAGAATGAACCTATTAGTGTGTTGAATTCAACCAAGTTTTTTATCTATTTGATTTCAATGTTAGTATTAATGTTTTCATTCAACGACTTCGATCAATGCTATAGTGTTAAGGGTGCCTAGTGTAAGTTAATTCGTGTAGACCGTGGTTTGTCCGATGAATAGTAATAATAATAATAATAATAATAATAATAATAATAATAATAATAATAATAATAATAATAATTATAATAATAATAATAATAATAATAATAATAATAATAATAATAATGACTGACTGATGCAAAATTTGTCAAAATATCGGGTGCTGATAAGCCTCCCAAAATTAGAACTCATTTGGTAAGAAACTGACATGGCACAATTAATTTGAAGTTTATATGGAAATTAATATGAGGGAACAATGTTTTTAGTTCATGTCCACACAATTCACCATATAACCTTGCTTAAAAAAAAAATTATAATCGTAGGAACTTTTCTCAGCTACAAGTTTGTTGAAATGGCGCCGCCGGTGGTGTAGTGGTAAGCGTGATTGCCTCTCACCCCAAAAGGTCCGGGTTCAATCTCAGTCGGTGCCATCGGGATTTTTTTAGGCTTAAAATCTTTGGTTGATCCCCGGTTCATGAGCTGATGGGTCGATAGGTAGAGTCCAGGTGTGAAAGCTGCCTCCCTGGCGTTGGTAGTACGAAAAACAAGATCGACGGAAAACAAATCAGGGAAAAAAATAATATTAGTGCTTCTTGCGCGTAGAATAGAGCACAATATTCATGGCTACTATGTCATACTGCAAAATATAGTGTTGCCCGCAAAACAGCTGCTTGATCATGCCTTAAGATTATCAATCACTTTAACAATTAATGACTATTTTAATTGATGTTTAGCTTAAAAACTATTTTCTACAAAGTTGTAGCTGAGAAAATTTCCCGCAACTGTCATGGATACCAAAATTTATTAAGTGGAATTAAATGGAATATAACCTTTTTTGCTGTTTTATTTAAGCATTCCGCTAACAACCCAATTTTATTACTTCATTATGATGGCTACCAAGCCTTTGGGATTTTCATTATTTGAGAGTTGTATAGATTTTTCTCCTTTAGTTTACTTATATCTTTGGTTTTTATTAGTTAGGTAGGTTCCGATTCAACACATTGTAGTTTCATTTTTATACCTGTGATCTTGACTTTTTTACCTAGGAGATGAGTACTTAAGGGGGTTAGATTTTGATAAGTTCTTTAGTGGGAATGACACTGATGAAGACTGCACATTGTAGTCGAAATACGTATCTGTCATGGGTACCAAAATTTATTAAGTGGAATTAAATGGTAGATAACATTTTTTTGTTGTTTTATAGTACAATAAAGAAAAAGACTAGAAGACAATGAACAAAATTTTTGGATTTCCCATAGTAATTTCCATATAAACTTCAAATGGTTTGTGCCAAGTCAATTTCTTACCAAATGAGTTCAAATTTAGAGAGGCTAATCAGAACCAGGTTTGGAACCGTTTGAGTAAGTAGTCTGGAGCGGAAATGTCAAATTTTGCATCAGTCTATTGTACATAATATTGATAATATATTTTTCTAACTTCTTCACAATCCATAGGGAAAAAAATATTTCAGATTATAACTTACAGATGACCAACCAGTAGGGCTGATTAGATTGACCATCACCGCAGAATAAAACGACATCTGAAGCCAATACAAATGCATAAATGTTTTTTTTTTTAAACACTACCAGAGGCGATATATTAATGTCACTCGATGGGTTCTATATTTTTTCGATGGATTCACTTCTGACCTCTTGTTGTAAAGCAGGTTGCTTGCTTATTCTAGGTGAAGTCCTACATTGTTCTTCACAGCCTCTGGCAATCTGTAGACAGCAACAAAGCCAGAAGAGAAAAGAGCTCCCTAGCATGTGGCCATGCCTGCATAATGTGTAGGTATTCATACTAGCCACCAGCTGAAGACTGTGAGGCATCGTACTGTTTCACGCAGTAGTGATAATGGTAGCAATAAACAGAGTCACACAATGTTTTATGCTCTTATTACCCCCGGCTGTTGGTGGAAATTTTCTACAACAGTTTTTGCTGGGCTTCGGAAGCTGTAGTTTGACACTACTGGGCAAGAGTGAGCCGGAGAGGGTCGGAGCTGAGAGCAGAAGGGTGGTTCCATCAAATTATACGATTCTCATATGTGTGAGTGGTGTGGGAGATTGGGTTTGCCTCGAGTCTGTCGTTGGCAGTGAAAATGGAGAAAATCATGGTAGAAATGCGGTAAACCCCAGGACCCTAAAGTAGGAAAGCTTATGAAGCGAAGAATTCCTGCAGATGCACCCGATATGGGAGGATTTCAAGGGTTCCCCGGAGAGGCAGAACGCAGAAGGAGGGCTAAACCATCAGCAGCTAGTCGTCAGGAAAAGGCATGTAGTGCAGCTTGTTCGGTGGCAAGGAAACAAAAAGAAGAAGAACAGATAGCGAGAGCATGTCTAGTACAGATGCTGCTAATTCTAAGCTCGTCGAAAGTGATGCTGGTGCATGTGGCGGTTAACCCAGGCCACAATTAATAGCATGCGGTGTTAAGCAGCTGTGATGCTGGAAATGCAATTGAGGGAGGGTATTGATTTTTCCCGTGTATATTTGTTTAAAGTCAAACAAGGCAAACATATTGTCTGGAACATAAAGATTTTCTTTCATTTTTTTTGATTCAAACCAAATTTTTACTAAAACCAAATTTCACTCCTGTTATTATTTCGCACAAAATGACGAGAGCTTTCTCCAATCTAAAGGTATGTCTCAGAGAACACCACTTTGGAAATTTTGATTTACTCACTAGGTCACTTTCACCTTAATGCACCTAATTCCGTGCAGTTTTATTCATCTGGATTTTGAACCCTATGCTGGTTCTCAATTCACATGAAAGCCTTGTTACACTTTAAGGATACTATTTTTCATTCTAAGGTTCGGAAAATGATCGATTCTGTATCGTAAATCGTCAATTATTTAATTATTATATTGAGCCAGTCAATTACAGAATCGAAAAATTCAGATGCTATATAACTTTAGGCGTTAGCCCCATGGATAATGATCCAAATATGATCAAATTATTGAATATTACTAGCTGCCTAAGCAACGCGACGGATTCCGACGGATTGAACCCACTGGCAATCGAAGCTTTGATCGGCAAGTGATCACTGCCGTGGGGATACTGGATTACATTCCACGTGCAATCCAACGATATTGAATTAGAGCAAAGTGTGAGGTCTAATCTGCTACCATTCGAGGATGGACCAGCCAAACGTGTTACTTCTCCATTGAAAAGAATTATCATGTTGAAGATGTCACAGAGATCGTATATCTGAGTAGAACGGTTGTCATCATGTACTTCCCCCAGCCTGTGCCGTAGGAATTCAAATCTCCCATGGTTGATGGTGCAAGAAGTACCATTCATATATCTGAAAGCTGTTTTTGACTCTAGGAGGAATATAAAAAGAAGCAATACAAAGGCTCTTACCTCATTCCTCGCCGATAGCTTGAAGTAGCCGGACGTAGTTTGTTCGTGTCTCCGTTGCAGGTATTGGTTTCGTAGCCGGTGGAGTTTTTTTTTCCCACCATAGTGGTTTTTTTATATCGCGCGTTTTACCTACCGTGGACGAAGTTCAGTGCCCAAGGCAACCGCAGTCAGCAGAGGAAGTAGCCACCTTTAGCGACGCTATAGGTGGACTATCATCTCACCGTCATCATCTCATCACCACTCCAAAGCAGCAAGCAACAACAACAAAGCAGCAAACGGAGTGGCTGCACCAGCTCACACAGCCGGCACCGGCCGGTGTTAAGTATACTATACAATAGTCTTCTCTAGCCCATTGCCGCGCTTTTGTTATTGAATTTTGCGCGTGGCTTTGCCCTCTCCCCTGATAGGGTTGTGAGGGCTATAGTGGTGCAACTTCTTGCAACTAATAAAAAGTTTTTTTTTTTTTTTTTTTTTTTTGATAATTTTGTTATTGTTTTGTTTGGTTGTTCATACACTGGGCAACAAAATATTAACAACTAGTAGTTAAGTAGATTAATTGGTGAAGGTTTTTTGAAGTATTTTTTTTTTCCTTTTTGAGCGGTTGTGCACCGCGTTTGCGCAACACTTATGGCGTCTTCAGATACCTACGTTGCGCGAACTAGATACTATCAACCGTCTTCGAAAGGACCATGGGTTGTCTTTTTTCGGCCTAAAAATAAACCTTTGAAAACTCTCGACATTTCGAGAGACTTGCTGCGTAAGTATCCGGGAATCTTGGTACATAAAGAGAGATTCAATAAACTGCGTGTAGAAGCACCGACTTATGATGTGGCAAATAAAATTGCTGAACATGAGCTGTTTAGTGTTGAGTACAACATCTACATCCCTTCTCGAGATGTGGAGATAGAAGGTGTGGTCTCCGACGCGAGTCTGAGTGTCGAGGATTTGAAACGAGCATCGGGTTGCTTCAAAAACTCGAAAATCGGTCAGCAGGTACAGATACTGGATGTTAGGCAACTGCATTCAGTATCTTTGCAAGATGGCAAGACAGTTTATCAGCATTCAGACTCGTTTCGGGTGACTTTCGCTGGTTCAATTCTCCCAAACTTTGTCAAAGTTGATGGTGCTTTTTTTCCGGTGCGGTTGTTTGTACAGAGGGTATATAATTGTACCAACTGCAAAAGGCTGGGACACTCAGCCAGCCATTGCGGCAACAAAACTCGTTGTGGCAAATGTGGTGAAAACCACAAAGAGGATTCTTGCCACAAAGAATCAGTAAAATGCGCTTATTGTGGCGAGAATCCTCACCCCTTGCAGGAGTGCCCGATGTACAAGCAGCACTCCGATAAAGTGCAGCGTTCAATCTCTGGACGCTCCAAGCAGTCATATGCACAAATGGTGAAGGCTGCATCAGCCGTCCAAGATGAAAATCAATTTTCGATTTTGTCAGCTGAAGAATCGGACTCTGACTCATCCGATGAGGGTGACTCTACGGTGGTACACGCACCTTTGAAAACGAACGGATCCTCAAAACGAAAATGCTCCTCCCCGAAAGTGCGCCGTAAGAAAACTAAAGTCACTCCCAGAGGATTGCAAAATTCCCAGGGTAATGGGGATGAAAAAATTAAATCGAAGGCTCCTACTGCTCCACTTCCTGGCTGCAGTAAGGATTTTCCGCCATTACCCAACAAAGAAAAGAAAAACAAAAAAGCTGCTCCTCAAACTTCTCAAAAGAAATCCAAGTCCGAACGCGGTTTGCTAGCTTTTTCGGACATTGTGGAATTCATATTAAACATGTTCAACATACAAGACCCTCTTAGAAGCTTAGTTTCTGCCTTGCTTCCAACATTAGAATCATATCTTAAGCAATTGACTGTTTCATGGCCCCTCCTTGCATCAATCATATCTTTCGATGGATAATTCGTCGAACGAGGTTGAAGATATGATCACTGTGCTACAGTGGAACTGCCGTAGTCTAGTGCCTAAACTAGACTCGTTCAAATTTTTACTTCACAATTCTGATTGTGATATATTTGCTCTCTGTGAAACATGGCTTTCTTCCGATAAAGAACTCAACTTCCACGATTTTAACATTATTCGCCTGGATAGAGACGATTCTTATGGAGGAGTACTTTTAGGGATCAAAAAGTGCTACCCTTTCTACAAAATTTCCCTTCCTGCTCTATCAGGCGTCGAAATCGTTGCTTGCCAAATAAATGTGAAGAACAAAGATCTTTGCATAGCTTCAGTATACGTTCCACCAAGAACCTCCATTAGCCGTAGTCAACTCTGGAATCTAGTTTCGATTCTTCCATCCCCAGTATTAATTCTGGGTGATATGAACTCCCATGGTACTGGGTGGGGCGATCTATATGACGACAATAGAGCGGCTATTTTTTACGATTTATGTGACGATTTCAATTTGACTATTTTGAACACTGGTGAAGCGACACGTATAGCAAAACCTCCGGCTCGAGAAAGCCGACTCGACCTATCTTTGTGTTCAAGATCGCTATCATTGGATTGTCAGTGGAAGGTTATCAATGATCCCCATGGTAGCGATCATTTGCCAATCATCATTTCAATAAAGTGTGACCCTCACTCTGCAGAACCATCTCGGGTTCCATTTGATCTTACAAGGAACATCGACTGGCAGAAATATGCAACGGCGGTGACAATCGGTGTCGAATCAATAGATGCGCTTCCACCATTGGAAGAATATCGATTCCTAGCCGATTTAATTTACAAAAGCTCACTGGAAGCACAAAAAAGAAAAGTTCCAAGTGCACCCTTTAAAAGGAGACCAGCCACACCTGGTTGGGACGAAGAATGCACAAAATTGTATGTAGAAAAATCTGATGCTTTCAAAGCTTTTCGTAGACACAAAACCTCCACATACTTCGAGGAATATTCAAAGCTTGAGACAAAGCTGAAACAATTAATCAAAGCAAAAAAACGCGGTTATTGGCGCAATTTCGTCGAGGGACTCTCACGAGAAACCTCAATGAACACCTTGTGGAGGGTGGCTCGCAACATGCGTAACCGCTCATCTTTCAATGAGAGTGAAGAATACTCCAACCGATGGATATTCGATTTCGCTAAAAAGGTCTGTCCGGACTCAGTTCCAGCACAAAATATTCTTCGAGAAGCGTCTCCTAGCGGCGGCTCTCTGGATAGACCATTCTCAATGCTGGATTTCTCTATGGCTCTTCTTTCATCGAACAACTCCTCACCGGGAAGCGATATGATTAAATTCAATCTTCTGAAAAATCTCCCAGATATCGCTAAAAGACGCTTGCTAGACTTATTCAATTCCTTACTAGAAAACAACATTATACCGCCTGAATGGAGACAGGTCAAAGTAATAGCCATTCGAAAACCTGGCAAACCAGCGTCTGACCATAACTCATACCGTCCGATTGCCATGCTTTCGTGCATTAGGAAATTGCTGGAGAAAATGATCCTTCGGAGACTCGATCAGTGGGTCGAAACAAATAATTTGCTATCAAATACACAGTTTGGGTTCCGCAAGAGCAAAGGAACAAACGATTGTCTAGCGCTGCTTTCCACAGATATTCAACTGGCCTTTGCACACAAGGAGCAATTGGCTTCAGTATTCTTGGACATTAAGGGGGCTTTTGATTCAGTTTCCATTGAAATTCTGTCAGACAATCTGCACAGATGTGGACTTTCTGGAATTTTAAATAATTTCTTGTACAATTTGTTGTCAGAAAAGCAAATGAACTTTTCCCTTGGACAACTGACAACTTCCAGAATTAGCTACATGGGCCTGCCCCAAGGCTCATGTCTCAGCCCTCTTCTTTATAACTTTTACGTCAAAGATATCGACAACTGTTTGGCAGAACAATGCACGCTAAGACAACTTGCAGATGACGGTGTGGTTTCCGTAAGAGGTCCACATGCCGTGGACTTGCAAGGACCATTGCAAAATTCCTTAGATAACTTGTCTTCTTGGGCTATGAATCTAGGGATCGAATTCTCGCCGCAGAAAACTGAACTGGTAGTGTTTACTCGAAAGCGGTACCCAGCCCAAATGCAGCTTAATCTTTTGGGCAGAAACATTACCCAATCATTGTCTTTCAAGTACCTTGGGGTCTGGTTTGATTCAAAGTGCACTTGGAATGCCCATATTACGTATTTGAAGCAAAAATGTCAGCAGAGGATCAACTTTCTCCGTTCAATTTGCGGCACATGGTGGGGTGCTCATCCGGGAGACCTCATAACGCTTTATAAAACAACTATTCTCTCTGTTCTAGAGTACGGCTCTTCCTGCTTTCTCTCGGCAAGAAAATGTCACCTAATAAAATTGGAACGAATTCAATATCGTTGTCTGCGTATTGCTCTAGGCTGTATGCACTCAACGCATAACATGAGTCTCGAGGTTCTGTCAGGAGTAACACCCCTCCAGAACCGTTTCTGGGAGCTCTCTCTCAGAATACTAATCAAATGCGGAGTGACGAACACACTTATAATTGCTAATTTTGAAGAAATTCTTGGGCTGAACACACAATCTCGATTTATGAGAATCTACCACCACTACATATCATCAGATATGTGTCTTCCTTGTTATACTCCAGACCGTGTTCACTTCACCAATTGCAGTTCCTCAATTGAATATGATCTGACCATGAAACAAGCAACTCATGGGATTCCCGATCAACTTCGACCTATTATTATTCCGCGTATTTTTACTGAAAAGTACCAACAAGTCAATTGCATGAAAAGATATTTTACAGACGGGTCCCGTCTCAATGGATCCACTGGCTTCGGTGTCTTCAATGAAAACTCTAGCGCCTTCCGCAAACTTCAGGAACCTTGTTCCGTTTTTGTTGCTGAGCTGGCAGCAATCAACTTCGCATTGGGGATGATTTCCAACATGCCCGCAGACCATTACTTCATCTTCACGGATAGTCTCAGTTCGATTGAGGCTATTCGGTCGATGAAACAAGGTAGGCACTCATCTTATTTCCTTTCAAAGGTAAGGGAGCAGATGTGTGTGCTGGTCGAAAGATCATATATGATTACCTTTGTATGGGTCCCCTCACATTGCTCAATTCCAGGCAATGAGAAGGCGGACTCTCTCGCAAAGGTGGGCGCGCAGGAAGGCGAATTGTATGACAGGCAAATTTCACACGATGAATTTTACCATTTAGTGCGTCAGAGTACCCTTTCGAGTTGGCAAACCGATTGGGACACTGGAAATCTTGGACGGTGGTTACATTCAATTATTCCTAATGTTTCTTCGAGAGCGTGGTTTAAAGGCTTGGGCTTAAGTCGTGACTTCATTCGCGTGATGAGTAGACTTATGTCCAACCACTACTCGCTAGATGCTCATCTCAATAGAATAAACCTCGTGGACAGCAACATCTGTCGGTGTGGAAATGGTTACGATGACATCGAACACGCAGTTTGGCAATGTACGGATAATGACGCCGCCAGAGAGCGACTTTTGAATACCCTCGAGGCCCAAGGAAGACAACCCTATGTTCCTATCAGAGACGTGTTGGCAACCCGTGATCTCTGCTATATGCAGTCCGTTTATGTTTTTCTTCAAATGTCTAGTATAAGAATTTAATTCCTTTTGTCTTTTGTCTCTCTTTATTAGTTTTTGTTTGTCTTGTCCCTCCGTCTCGATGAGTCTCATCGTCGCCCACTGGTCACCCACCATAGCCGGTCGAACTCCGGACGAAGCTAGAACAGCACTACCGTTCATACTGGCGACAACGCTCTGATGAGACAACGAAACCCTACCCCAAGCTCCTCCCCTGATCCTATCCTTCGAAAATGTACCCTTCTAACCTCGAGTAAGCCGCGAGTAATCGGCCCAACTCCTACTAGACATAGAATTAAGTGAATTTTGTTACACACAGTGAACAATGAATTATCGGCTCCGTAAAGCTAACGCGATTGAGCCTTCCAAATAAACGAACTAGATAAAAAAAAAAAAGGCTCTTACCTTCAAAATAGCCTAACATGCGACAACTTCTATACCTAGGAATTGTGGAAGATTCACTTTATAGAAAGAATGGCACTTTCTAATCCTCAAAGGTACCCCTCCTCCACGCGAATCCTCACGATCCAGTCGAATAATGTTAAAATCATAAAAAAAGGAAGATCGATATCTGAAGAGAGCAAAGTTTCACAAAGAGCAAATGCATCACAATCATTGTGAACTAAAAACATAAAAGTTTTTAATTTAGGAATAAGCCTTCATCAATTCCACTGTAGAACAGTGATCAAATCCCCGACCTCATTTGGAAATTCATCCATCGAAGGAAATGATTGCTGAAAGAAGGGGCCACTTCAATGTCAATTGCTTCAAGAGGGTCTTCACAGTAGGAAGCATTGCCAGAGCAGTGTTTTTTAGAGGATCAGAAATATTAAGATCAACCCAGATGAGGAGGGGGCTTTTGTTCATAAATTGATGTTTTGGATGTCCCCAGGAGAGGAGGAAAATTCTGATTATTGCCAGTTCTACGGAAACCAGAAGGAGTTGAAACTAACTTTGCTCCACCACTCGTTGATTTGGGCAAGCTGATTTGAGATTCCTGATAAACGACTATTCGCGAATGGATGCGTCTTCGTTTCCGTAAAGAAACTTCCGGAAAATTGAAAAAAGTTCCCTCCTCAGTCAAGGCAGAGTCAGACTCGTCATCTGACAAAAGAGCGAAGGGGTTTGCGTCGTTTGTCGATGGCTTGACTGTCTTAAGCATTGTTGCAAAATACCGCCTGGAATGTTCCTTAAGAGAGCGTTCAAGTTTCTTCCAGCGGCGCCGGTGGTGTAGTGGTAAGCGTGATTACCTCTCACCCTAAGAGGCCTGGGTTCAATCCCAATCGGCGCCGCCGGGATGTTCTGAGGCATAACATCTCTGATCACGCCTTAGGGAAGTAAAGCCGTTGGTCCATGAGTTGATGGGTCGATAGGTAGGGTCCAGGCGTGGGAGTTGCCTCCCTGGCGTCGGTAGCATTGGTGCTCAGCACGGAAAACAAGATCGACGGAAAACAAACCAAAGGAAAAAAAAAATAAAGTTCCTTTTCGCGCTGTTTGTACATCGGGCAAGACGAGAGACCATGAGCAGGAGTTCCATTCCAGTACACGCATTTATGGACAGACGCCATCCTCATGCTTCTTCCGCATTTAGAACAGCGTGCCTTACTGCCGCAGTAAGAGGCCGTATGTCCCGACTACTTACAATGTTGACAGTTCATTACACGGGGAACGAAGAAGTGCACAGGAAGTCGAAGTTTACCCAGATCTATGTAGTGAGGAAGGGCTGAACCAGAAAATATCACACGAAACGAGTCTGTGGGGTTAAAAATCTTTTTACCCTCGCTGACAAACACTGAGCCCAGTTCTTGGACAGCCAGTAATCTTCCCTGGGGGAAGCATAGGGTTCTTGAAACGGCCATCCACCTGCATCTTTAAGATCTCGGGGGTCAGACTCACTTCGGTGACCACACCTTCGATCTCCGCCTCACGAGCTAGGATGTACACTCTTGTGATGTACCTACGCTCTATACTCGAGCGAAAAGAGCTGAGAGACAGCAATTTCGTAAGCTTTTGTTGTTTTAGTTTTTGCGTTCCAATACACCGGTGTGGTGCTGGTGATACACTTTGCACCGAATAAACGAACGATTGCGGTGTAGCTTTATAGGTGTGTGTGATATCAGGTTCATCTGTCACTGTTAACTTTCTGCCGCTTAGGATTGGGCGATCTTCTGAGAAAGATCGATCTTGACGGATCGATCATCTATTTGGCTCTAGAATCGAACCACTGATTAAATCGGTACCAAAGAATCGATCTTTGGTAGATCGATCTTAGGCCGCGGCCAGGGTAGACGCGACACGCGATGCGACTCATACAAGGAAAAATAATAAATAATAAGATTCTTTTGAATTGGTCGCGTCGCGTCGCGAATCGCGTCTACCCTGGATGCACCCTTATGGTTTTTATTTCAATTTCCCTTTCTGACGTTTATTACTCGCACAATTGCGTAGTTCCATTTTCAAGTGCTTAGTTTGCTATCCTCACTTTCGAACTATGTATACGCTTGTTTGCGTTGGTTCCCCAAGAAATTCTTGAAATATTTTTTTTAATTTCATTAAATGTTGTCGTGGCGGTAAGGAGCAATGAGTACAGGAGGGAGGTAGCGAAAACCTTCAAATGTTGTTGTATTCATAAATATCGGAAATGCAAATAGTGACGCCATTGTAGGGAGCGATGTTGATGTTGACGTTATGTTCCGTAAATTTACCTCGCATTCTGGGGTGAGAGTAAATCGTGTTTTCGATGTAAATACAATTACAAAATTTAACACCTTTTGTTTTTTGAAGATCGAAATGATCGAAAGAAGATCGATTTTTTCGATCTTTTCGTGGACAAAAAATAGATCCGAAAAATCGGAAATCTGGGTGAAAAATATCGATCTTCCAAAGATCGATCCAAGATCGCCCAATCCTACTGCCGCTTGATAAAATTTATTGTTTTTCTCGTTTTGTGCGGAATTATAGTTTCGATTGAGGAGGAAAAATGTTCGGTTTCCAGATTAATTTGGAGGATTACCACCTGGAAGTTATCCACGACGTTACCGCATACCAAGAAGAACCAGGTTATTTATTTCTACAACAAAAGCCAGTAAGTGAATATGGTCAATAATGTTGTATTATTTTGCATATATTGTAGTTCTTATGCCACTTGGAAAGACAAAGCTCTTTCATGAAGGAAATGGCTCTGAAAGTGACAATTCAGAAGTTTTTTGTAAACAAACCTGCCCACAAAAACCAACTTTTCCCTTTTCGATGATATTGTTGGTTTACGTGTGGGCAACCTTCGGTTGATGAGGAAAGGACCTATAAAAATGTGTTTACCAAAAGCTCTTGACTTATGTTTGGCGGTTATAGACCGTGAATGACTGCCCGGTAAAATTGATCCGGGTAGTCTACAGTGGAGTTCTGGAGTCTCTACGTTTAGTAGCATTACTGCCACTTGCGGTACCAAATTCATCTATGGACTCCTTTTTATGTTTTAGCACAAGTCGTTAAGGTATTCTGCCGTGGCGGAGTATTACGGAGTCATGACGACAGTATGTTGCCTCCAACATCCAACGCACACAATCCATGTGACGAGGATGCTTTTCTAGCAGATTATTACGGATTATCGGTGGCTCCTCCATCCCTTTTAGTCAATCGAAGTCATGACCAGCATGCGTTGCCTTCAGCATCCAATGCACACAATTCATGCCACAGGACGCTACATTTTCCATTTGACGCCGACAATCCGAGTGGTAATGATGCAGATCAATCACCGTCTGCCCGTTATGTTTGCTGGACTGATGGTTAGACGAAACTTATGCTAACGCTGTATCGTACCTATTTGGACCAAATTGGTCCGTTGAAAAAATATAGAACAAAAAGCAATTGTGCCGGCGCCGGTGGTGTAGTGGTCAGCGTGACTGCTTTCTCACCCCAATGGGTCTGGGTTCAATCCCAGTCGAGGTCGGTGGGATTTTTCTGAGGCATAAAAATCTCTGGCCACGTCTTCTTTCGGAAGGGAAGTAAGTTGGTCCCGGCCCGTGTGTGTTGAATGGGTGCGATATCCTACGCAGGTATGGAAGCTGCCTTCCTGCACATTCGGAAATCGATGTCCGTCGGTGATTGGCACTAGATTGTGAACAGAGCCCGACGTTAAATAAAGGAAAAGAAAAAGTAATTGTGGTAAACGATTCGTAAAGAAATTAAGTCCACGTTAAGATTGGAAATCACCGAAACACAAATTGATAACCGTTTCAAGACCATTTCGAGACGGCATAAAAAAACATCACTGGGTCTCTGAATGATTTCTGCTTTTGAAAACGAGTTTCAAAGCATTGCGTCTATAGCCGATTCAATTGAGAGGTTCGGATGGATGCATCCTTTATATAAATATGTCAAGAACCGACCGAATTCACGGTCTTGCAGCGTCTCAACAATGCAATCGATGATCTTCAGGCCTTCGGCCAGAGCAAGCATAACTTTGTCAGCGATCAGTTCATCCGACTTATAATCGATGTTCAGATCCTTCAGCACAGCTGGTGAAGTTTCACCAGTGAATGCACCCTTTGCAATATTGTAACAGTTTTTAAACACAAAACCAACACTGTCCGGGGGCCTCCCTTAGCTCAGTCGGTAAAGGCGCAGCTACAAAGCAAGACCATGCTGGAGGTGACTGGGTTCGATTCCCGGTCCGGTCTAGGATTTTTTTGGGTTGGAAAATTTCTCGACTTCCCTGGGCATAGAGTATGATTTTACTTGCCATACAATTATACTAATGCAAAAATGGTAGCAGGCATCGAAAGCTCTCAATTAATAACTGTGGAAGTGCATCTAGAACACTAAGTTGAGAGCACGCAATAAGCTAATATGCCATAAGCAATAAGCTTGAAATGCGAAGAAGAAGAAGAAGAAGAAGAACACTGTCCGGCAGCTGGGAGCAGGCCAAGGTCAGATAGGGGGCCGGGAATCCAACGACGATCTCGATGTTAGCTTCTAGTGTTAGCAGTGGTCAAGTTTTTGCACAGCTCGGGGATGCTGATCATCTTCCAGTTGCCACCAACATAGAACTTGTGACTCATTTTGACGTAGGACTACGTCTTTAATTTCTACACCGGGGGTCACATTAAAAAAAAACCAAATTCAGACATGTAACGAAAAATCCCAAACACGGATGTAAAAAAAGAGCGCAAATCGAATACACGGCACATTGAGCATGCTCACATGAGCGAGTCCAATGTTCGGTTCACCGCTCACTATTTCACCAATGAAAGGAAGGGAGGAGAAAAGCAGCGATAATAAAAACGCTTGCCAAATCGTTTTCTTCATCTGAAATGAAGGCCGCGATAGGTCAACACTTCGTCAGCTCTCATAATCTCGGACAAAACATCGTCAGCCTTCACAAAGCTGAGGTTACTGAAATCGCAACCAGCCTCCATCAGATTCCCAATATTTTTTCCGAGGAATCCGAGATTACGGCTGACGAACTGTTGGCTTATATCAAAACTTCCAAAAACATGAAGGCCCCAGGTTTTGACAACTTTTTTTTTTATATCTATTAAGGAGACTTTTAGCCTTGGGCTGGCTCGACAACATCCTGAATCTGGAGCTCAAGCACTTGAGTTCCAGATTCTACAACCATCTGGCACCGACTTTCAATCAGTGCCTCCGACTTGGCTACTTACCCTCGTGCTGGAAGTTAGCTAAAGTCATCCCCATCCGGAAATCTGGGAAGGATCCTTCCTCTCCTTCAAATTACCGACCCATCAGCCTTCTCTCAGGGTTGTTCAAGCTTTTCGAAAGAGCAGTTTACAGCCGGCTTCTAACATCTGCCGAAGAAAACAACATCTTACTCGAGGAGCAGTTTGGTTTTCGAAAAGGTCGATCAACCGTCCACCTACTGACCCGAGTAACAAACATTCTTAGGCTGAACAAGGCTGAAATTGCGTTTTAAAGACTTGACGACTGAGGCAAAGTTGTTTATCTTGTTAAAATAAACAACTATTTTGAAGAAGTCAAAACTCCACAGCCTGCTGTTTTCGAGTTACATGCATTTAAACAATATATTTAAAATTAAAACACTTATTTTCACATTTTTTTTCTGTGATTCCATATAACGTGAAAACAGTAGGCTGTGGAGTTTTGACTTCTTCAAAAGAGTTGTTTATTTTATCAAGATAAACAACTTTGCCTAAGTCGTCAAGTCTTCAAAACGCCATTTCAATGCATTAGAAAAAGTTATAGAAAAAAATACATGCTCCACTAAAATGATGAAATTCCAAAAACACCAAAATATACCTCTCTCAAATTATGACATTTTGTTTACAAAGAATTGTTTAATTTTTGCTGAAAATGCGATTTTTTGCGCTTTGGGAGATAATAAAGTTAAAAAATGGTTGTTTTTATTCGGTTTTTCAACAATATCTTTAAAATTAGAAGCTTAAACCAGCATGTTTCTTCACAAAAGTTATTTATTTAATGCATTTGCATAAGAGAAAAATATAACATTATATCGTTGTCAGCAAAAAAAAAACCGAAACAGAAAGAAAAACCATATTTTCGACCTTTTTTTTTCTTTAACTCCGAGTTATAGGAACCAGTAAGCTGTGGAAATTTTACGTTTTGGAAAGAGTTGTTTATTTTGTCAAGGCAAACAACTTTGCCCAAGACATCAAGTCTCCAAAACGTCAGAGAAAGAAGTTAGATTGTGGCGCCATCTTTGCGGAAGAGTTTTGAACTATTTGTATATGTCAATAGATGGCCCTTATTATGATGAGAAACTCCAAGTTGCGGAAATGCTTCGTTTCGAAGTTATTAATTTTGCTCCGCTAGATTGCAGTTCTGGCCCAGTGTAGATTGGTTCACAATGGTTGACTCAGAGGTCGAGTTTTACGGCTTTGATGACAGTTCTACCTTAGCAGAAGGCCAGCAGAAGACAAATGTGAAATTGTTTGATCAACTAGAAACGGCTTGAAATTGATGTACGATGGATTTGTATTTTACAAGGACAAGAAGTGTTACCTGGAAATCTAAATCAGATCATTTTACTCACTCACTAAACTGTTCACTATTTGCACTTTTGAATTGAATTTGACTCAGTTACTGAGTTACTCTCATTGACCATGTATGATAATGTCATTCAATTTACTCTTTAACTGTTAGGTGCAGACGACTATCTGGTACAGAGATAGATTGGTCAACGCTATCGATTGAGAACATCTAATGCTTTGCCTTCAGATCCAGTTGGTTTCTCTGAGCTTGACGAACAATATTTTCGCATAAAAACTTACAAGTTTGTGGAAGGACAACAGTTGCAAATTTTAAAAGAACGTTTTCCTCTGCTCCAGCTGGATTCTGCCAAATTTATACTATACATGGCATAGTTAGCCAAAAGGCATCATAAAAATTCTTGCCATACGTGCACATTTTGCTGTCATCGAAATCTGAAGCCGTATACCCGAAAGCTAAAAATACTCTCAGGCACCTGACACGCTCTCATGGTATTACCTTGGATCCCGAGTCGAATCGGCGCAAATTAATGCACTGAAACACGCGTTTCCCGATGCTCGACAGCAAGGATTCTTTTTTTATTTGGTCCAATTTTTTTTGGAAAAGCCAAAAAAATGTCTTTAGAGCCTTGACTACAATCCATTTATTCGATTCTCTTGAATGTTGGCACAATACATTCAACCGTTTGTGTATATGGCAGAATCTGCTGAAAGCGTTTAAGGAAGAATACCGGCAGAATACTTTCGATGCCTTCAAGGAGATATTGTCGACAAGACCAATAAGAAGACGGAAAAGAAGGATAAAGGCCTGCGAAAGCTATAAAGACCTATCTTGATACTTGATCATGTCCAAGTAATAACACTAATTTTGCAGAACAAGTACTAAGTAGGTGGGGTGAAAAGTAACCTCCTTCAATATAGTCCCTTTTTAGCTCGATACACTTATTCCAGCAATTTTCCAACTTCATGATTCCGTCCTAAAAGTAGTTTTCCGAAAGGTCTGCAAAATACTCCTCGATGATTTCTTCACGTGAGCTGATTTGTTTTTATTGATGAGCCATCTTTTGAGGTTTGGGAAGAGGTAATAGTCTGAGGGAGCCAAATCGGGCGAATACGGTGGATGCGAAAGCGATTGGAGCCGTAAGTCATTGATTTTAGCCGTTGCAGCGATTTTGGCCTTCAATCGCTCCAATAATGCACAGTAATACCATAGAGGTATCTCTAAGACCAGAAGGTCCCGAAGAAACGAGCTCAACTTTTTGACTCAGCTCTGGTACTATCTTCGGTCCCAAGCTAATCGATGCACCCCTCGAAACATCGGAAAATCCACGAACCCCCCCATTTTATCTGTCAAACTTTCATAGCGAATCAAAACAAATATAGTGCAGTACTGGAATTTCGACTAGAATGGGGTGCGTTAATCGATTTGCTTGGAACCAATAGGCTAGTTAAGTAGTGAGCCAATTTAAAATCGTTAGTTTCGTATTGATTGTTGGTAATACTCGCTGTTGATGGTTTTTGCTTTTTCGAGGTAAAGGGCGAACACAAAATTATTGCACTTTCTCATTGATGTGTATTGTGTACATGCTGTCAAACTCTCGAAGTCGTGTTTTTCGATTCAACGAAAATGGAGGTGAACCAACGCGAGTTGAGAGAACAAATTCCTGACAAACACCTGGAATTTCCTGACCTGTCACACCGGCAGTTGGGAAAAATGTTGAACATTCACCATTCAACCGTCTCCAGAGTGTTGAAGCAGTTCCAGGAGCGGTTGACGTTGGACCACGGCAAAGGAGCTGGAAGAAAACCGGGACCGGAGAACAAAAAGACGGAGGGAAAGGTGAAGCGGATGATTAAAGCAAATCCCAACGTCTCAAGCCGTGATTTGGCTAAAAAGATCGGCATGTCGCAGAGCTACGTCCAGAATGCAAAGAAGAGAGCTGGACTACATACATACAAGGTACAGAACTTCCCAAACCGCGATGAGCGGCAACAATCGACGGCTAAAACTCGGGCACGGAAGCTCTACGAGAAGATGCTGACAAAACATGGCTGCTGTGTGATGGACGACGAAACGTATATAAAAGCCGATTTTAAGCAAATTCCGGGGTTGGAGTTTTTCACCGGCAAGAGCAAGTTCGATGTGGACGACAAATTTAAGAAGAAGAAAATGTCGAAGTTCACCTCCAAATATCTCATTTGGCAGGCCATCTGCTCTTGCGGACTGAGGAGTGAGCCTTTCGTGACAAAGGGCACAGTAAATGGCGAGATCTACAAATCTGGGTGCCTCGAGAAGCGCCTTTTGCCGTTCTTGCAGCAGCACGACGAAGCTCCGCTATTTTGGCCAGATTTAGCATCATGCCACTATTCTAAAAGTGTCATGGAGTGGTATGAGGCCAATTCTGTCCATTTTGTTCTAAAGGACATGAATCCGCCAAACTGTCCAGAGCTGCGCCCTGTGGAGCAGTACTGGGCAATAATGAAGCGGGAACTTCGGAAGAGCAAGAAGACAGTCAAAGACGAGAAGGACATGTTAAGAAAATGGAAAAAAAAATTGAGAAACAGGTACCGGATGACACTGTAAAGACTTTGATGGAGGGCATCAAGCGAAAATGCGTTCAATTTTACACTCAAGGCTCCATCGATTAACTTTTCTTTTGATTTTTGAAGTAAATATATGTATAAAACTACCCTAAAATTTTGGTTTGATTCTAAACATTATAAGAAAATTGGCATGACATTTTCGGTGTCGCAATAATTTCGTGTTCGCCCTTTAGTCGACTAAGAGTATGGCATGACAATCCCAGAAAACCGACGCCATAACCTTTCCGACCCATCGAGCCTCCCTCGGCGCTTCGGAGCACTCGTGCCGGCTTCAGTTCATTTCCGGGCACTCATTCTGTTCTCTGGGATGTAATAGTGGATCTAGGTTTCATCAACAGTTACCAATCGACGCCAAAAGTTCGCCCGATTCCGCATCAGCAAGTCCAAACACTCTTTCGAAGTGCTCTCGCGTTCGTGTTTTTGGTCAGGAGTGAGTGGCACCCAGCGGCAGGATATCTTTTTCATATGCAGAATCTCGCCCAAAATATGGTGTGCACAGTAAAACAAATCCTGAATTTTAATTGTGATGTAAATATTCATTCACGTAAACTTGAATTTTATTTCACGCAAAAGAGCAACTTGTAAGCAATGTTGTTTACAATAATGTGTTTTTGTATACAATATTTAAAAAATGGGATGAAATGTCTCAGAACTTTACATGATTCATAATGTTAACGTATACGAGCGTCACATCTCTAAAAAATGAAAATTGAACAGAAATTTACACTACTTTTTCTAACTGTGTGTGCGCTCAGTACTAATCTTTGTGGTATCTGCTAGCTGGCGCACCTTGACATTCCGGTCAGCCAACACCATTTCAAGTATTTTTTGACATTGTCCTCTGTAACCGCATCGGCGGGCCTGTCGCTGCGGACTTGATCGGTAGTGGAGTTGCGGCCACCACGAAACTCTCGAAACCAATATTTGACGGTGTAATTTGATGGAGCATTAGCCCCATAATATTTATCCAGCTTTTCTTTTGTTTCCTTCGCCGTTTTGCCTTTCAAAAAATAATGTTTTATGAGAAAAAGAAAATCGTTTTTATTCATACTCAACATGATGCTAAACACGTCAACAACAATCAGCTGTCAAAACAAAACTAAAGACAGTATCGCCAACCGGTGGAAACTAACGATTTAAGATTGGCTCACTATTTGACTAGCCTATTGGTCCCAAGCAAATCGATTAACGTACCCCATTCCAGTCAAAATTTTAGTATTATACTAGTTACCTCTATCGCACTGAAATTTGGCATGTCTGTCTAAATATGAACGGACTACAAGGCATCATAACCTTTTTTGCAGTAGCAGCGCATTCTGGCGGTCAAGGAGGTTACTTTTCACCCCACCTAGTAAACATTTGTTTTGTTTTATGGCCATGTTCCAAATGAAATGCAATAAATAAGGCCCTAGATATACTCGACAGGAATGAGTTATTATATCGTTGAAAATTTGGGTAGCAAATTTAAGAATATTTAGTTTCCGGGAAATGGTATCTTCTGGGAAACGACTTTCCGGGAAACGGTACATTCTGGGTAATGGTTTACCGGGAAATGGTTAATTTCGTAAACCATACGTTTTTTTTTCTTGATTTGATTTCCGTCGATCTTGTTTTCCGTACTGGGTACCAATGCTACCGACACCAAGGAAGCAGCTCCCACACCTGGACCTACCTATTTACCTCCCTTCCCTTTCCTCAGAAAATCGCGGTGGCACCGGTTGGGATTGAGATTCACCACCAACGCCGCTTAGACGACCATGCATTTAAAATTCAACACTATTTCGTCAAAGTTTCGGTTGACTTTTTTTTTTAAATTAACCCCACACGGCAGAAGTATTGCCAATTCCATCAATATTTTTGCGTCAATATTTTCAAAAATAATGTTGGTGCGCCATCAGTACAGGGCTTATCCTCATTAAATTGGTTATATCTGATGAACTATTCTGAAAATAATGACAACATTCATGACAAAAGATGCCCAGGATCAGGCCTTATCTGCTGCTGTAGCCAAAGAGCTGGAAGGAGAAATATTGAAACCCGAAATCAAACTTGTTTGTCCATATGTTCATCCATATTTTCGTCGTTGATTTACATCCCAGTAAATTCAACAAAGGCGTAGTCCTGCTTAGCTGCGCCATCCTCTTTTTTTAAATACAACCTCACTTTTTTCGTGTGCAAATTTCCGTACATTTGATATCGCTCAAGCCTGTGTAAAAAAAATCCAAAAATGCAATTTTTCTTCTGACTTCCAATAAAACATGTTTTTCTTACACATCGCTGAAAAGTATTCCTCTTATTAACAAGTCAGAACATACATCTTTGAGATAAATTTCAAAACCACTCCTCACCGACTGGATGGATGGAGAAATCCAAACTAGACTGTTAATGTGATGGGCTGCCACTATCTACAGTATCCCCGGCAAAAAGCAAAGTTTGACTACTTTAGATGCTAATTGCCGCTAGTTATGATAATATTATCCTCCATTAAGATTATATTCTGCCGCACACTCATCTATCCCGTCGTTGGAGCGTGCGGTTGTGGCACCGGTTGTTCGTGATTTAGTTTCTTTAAAACAGAACCGTGGTGTATCGAGCTCAGTGTTTTTCAGGATCCATAAAAATGCTTTAAATGAAACGTGTTGTACATTAAAGAGTTTTCTACTACCATGTTTGGAAGACCACCATTTGAAGAAGAATATTGCTTAATTACTGTTGAAACAAGAGGCGCTCCTAAATGATTCTAATAGTTTCTTTCCATTAGTTGAGCCTCAACCGTTTTACATTATTAATGGATGTTTTTCAACAACACGAATGAACAACAAAGAGGAACTTTCAACATTTAAATATTTTAATCCCTTGTTGTAATATCTTCATCTTCTAGGAAAAACAACTCTGTTTTTGTGCTATGAAATGATGTCACTAGGGATATCCATATTATACAGCAATCGATTACAAAATGTTGCTTTAAAGTGAAAAAGTAAGCCAAAACTAAAGTTTCAGATTCTGCATCCTTGTGG
Organism: Ochlerotatus camptorhynchus; assembly: GCF_037179485.1. Classification (NCBI taxonomy): domain Eukaryota; kingdom Metazoa; phylum Arthropoda; class Insecta; order Diptera; family Culicidae; genus Ochlerotatus; species Ochlerotatus camptorhynchus. The sequence goes on from NW_027040741.1 coordinate 4,191,928, forward strand.
AAATTTGCAATCAACCATTGCTTATAAACAACACACAGCTTGCAGAAAATTTTCAACGTAAATGATCAGAGGAGGATGCCATAGCAGCATAATGAATTGTTAATCCATTTTAAAATATGGACCAATAATTTCTCATGCACATTTTTCTCTTTTGCTCATCATGTGCAAAGTTGCCTACCGGTTAATCCGAAAAAAAAAATCGTGGAAAACTTCGTTGCTACTCTCACTGATGACAATTTATAGCCTACTGCCCACAAAGTCAACAAGTCTGTTTTTTCCCGATACCACGCCCTTTTATGCCATATAAAGTTAATATAGGTGTTCGCGCAAGCTACGTTTACCGCCTTTACCCTAAGCATAACATAATAATTCTACCTGCCCATAGATGTCACCACTTGTCCATGTATAATTGTCACTGTGTTATTATTTGTCAGCCGTAATGTGCTCTTCTTGTATGTAAAAACAATTGAATAAACGTATATAGTTCGTATGCGTCCGCCATGGCAAGATGGCTTAAAAGTCGGTCTGTTTTTTATCTATTAAATATCACAACGTAGGGAAACAAAGTTCCGTGCGCGATCAATAGGATAATTTCGAAGACATCATATCAAGAAGACTAGCAACTTTGCCAGTATCCCAGTGATAGTTACAAAAGGTGGAAGCAGCGCATGGAAATACTAGCACATACACAAACCTTTCTTCTGAGGTTGTAATCTTTGCTATCAAATTCGTTCGAAGCATTTACCCTTGAGTGGCAGATGACGCGATTGTGCCTGTTTCAGAGCGGTTGTATTAGAAAATGGAAGAGTGGCCAGTCTTCTTGATATGTTACCCTAATTTTTATTTTTAATAGGTGATCCATCATGAATGAGGTTTGTGTACTTTCTTATCCGGCATGGTCGGAGTTGGATTAAAATGATACCGAATTAAAGAGTGTATGCTGATCAATATCCTCTTCTAATAATAAACAAAACAAATATTGCATGTTATTTAATTGCTTGACTTACTTATAAGTTGTAAACCTTACTGTAGACATGCCATGAAATATTTAAAACATTATAAGAAAACACCAATCTTGTTGGCCGGTGTACAATTTTAGGCATGAAAACCCAACCGGAAAATGTGAGATTCTATTACAAAATTGCTATACTGTAATGTGGTCGCAGATTGGTTGTTTAAATAAATTAGTTATTTTTATGTTTGCTTTATTTGCTTTCATCTCATGATGTTTTAAACATTATAATATTAATTCTGGAGAAACTTACTCGTACGTTACAGATATTGTACGAATCCTATACAGAATATGTAAGGAATCTAGTCTTAAATTTGATATTCATGCCATTTTATTTGGGGGTACGTTAGGCATATGAATACTGAATTGCAACAGAGCTAAGGGTTTAATTAACCATAAGGATGTAGGTTTTTTTTTTTTTTTTATTAATTACTTTATTTGTACAGGCTCAATCGAATAAACTTTACAGAGCCGAGTTATCATTTTTGTTATACATTATTGATTTCTTATATTTAAAGTTAAAGGAGCTGGACCGGATACTCGCGGTTGTCTCGAGGTTAGTGGGGATTTACAATTTTTTTTTGGATGGGAAAAGGGAGAGGGAGGTTTGAAATGTGGTTTACGATACAAATATTTAATTAATCCTAAAACATGAACTAATTTCTATTCATCTTGAAAACAAACATAAAAAAAAACCCACACGTACAAAATACAAACTAAACACAAGGTTAATAAAACTTACAATCTAATGTTAATATTCTTAAAGTAAACATATATGAGTTTCATAAACTCCAGATTGCGTCTAGCCAAAATATCCCGCACTGGAACATTAGGTTGTCTACCTCGAGCCCGAAGGGAATCGTACAGTTCAGATCTGACTCCGCGATGCTCAGCACAAGACCAAATAATGTGATCTGCGTCCTGGTAACCTTGTCCACATTCACAGAGACTGCTGTCCTTCAGCCCAATACGGAACAAGTGAGCGTTTAACGAATAGTGATTGGACATGAGGCGAGACATCATACGAATGAAGTCTCGACCCACATCCAACCCCTTGAACCAAGAACTCTTCGACACCTTAGGGATGATCGAATATAGCCATCGTCCCAAACTCCCTTTACTCCACTTATTCTGCCAGCTGACGAGTGACTGTTGACGATAAATGAAGAAAAATTCATCGTAGGCGATTTGTCGATCGTAAATATCGCCTTCCATAGCGCCCACCTTAGCAAGCGAGTCAGCCATCTCATTGCCCGGAATCGAGCAATGAGATGGGACCCATGCAAAGGTGATGACAAAAGATCTTAAAGATAAAGCACTTAAAAGCTCTCGTATTTTCATGAGAAAATACGAGGAGTGCTTTACCGGCCTCATAGAGCGAATAGCCTCGACAGAACTGAGACTATCCGTAAAAATAAAATAGTGATCTGGTGCAAGTGAGGCGATCGTTTCTAGCGTATAGTGTATTGCCGCCAGTTCAGCAACATATACGGAACAAGGAGCTTGAAGCATTCGAGAGGCGCTATGAAATTCGTTAAAAATACCAAAACCAGCGGACGACTCTATTAGTGATCCATCTGTGAAGAACGATCTTGCGGAATCAACTTGGCCAAACTTTGCAGCGTAAATTGACGGAACAATCATGGAACGATGATATTCTGGGATCCCACGAATCTCCCGCGTCATAGATAAATCAAAACTAACTGAATTGCCGAAGTCGGAGAAGCATACACGATGAGGATTATGCTGTGAAGGGCTGACATCCTGTGTTATGTACACGTAGTACAATGACATAAAATTAGTTTGAGGGTTCAGCTCAAGAAGCTTTTCAAAGTTTTCGATTACCAGTGGGTTCATAACTTCGCAACGGGTGAGGAGCCTGAGGGACAATTCCGAGAACCGATCCGATAGTGGCAACATGCCCGCCAACACTTCTAGACTCATCGTATGAGTCGAGTGCATGCATCCTAACGCGATACGAAGACAACGATACTGGATACGTTCCAGTTTGATGATGTGAGTTTTAGCCGCCGACTGGAAACAAAAACTACCGTATTCTAAAACCGATAAAATCGTTGTCCGGTACAACGTTAGAAGATCTTGCGGATGGGCTCCCCACCACGTTCCGGTAATTGTTCGGAGAAAATTGATCCTTTGTTGGCATTTTCGTCTCAGATACTCAATGTGGGATCTCCAGGTGCATTTTGAATCGAACCAGACCCCAAGATATTTGAAGGACATAGAATGAGTGATCGGTTTACCCAAAAGTTGAAGCTTTGGTTGTGCTGGGCTATGCTTCCTAGAAAAAACGACCAACTCAGTTTTCTCCGTGGAAAATTCGATACCTAGCTGAATAGCCCAAGTAGACAAATTGTCTAAGGTATCCTGTAAGGGTCCTTGCAGGTCGACCCCTTTGGGCCCTGTCATAGACACTACGCCGTCATCTGCAAGTTGTCTCAACGTGCAGTTGTCACTTAGACAATTATCAATTTCTCTGACGTAGAAATTATACAAAAGGGGGCTTAAACATGAGCCCTGGGGGAGACCCATGTAACTAAATCGAGAAGCTGTAGAGTTTCCATGAGAAAAGCTCATATGTTTCTCTGACAGCAAATTGTACAAAAAGTTATTTATTAATGGAGAAAGGCCACAAGCGTGGAGTTTGTCTGAAAGGACTTCTACCGATACTGAATCAAAAGCCCCCTTTATATCCAAGAATACAGAAGCCATTTGCTTTTTTTTTTAGCAAAAGCCAACTGAATTTCTGTGGAAAGCAACGCGATACAGTCGTTCGTTCCCTTGCCCCTACGGAATCCAAATTGAGTATCTGAGAGTAGGTGGTTCGTCTCAACCCATTTGTCGAGGCGAAAAAGGATCATTTTCTCCAACAATTTTCGAATGCACGATAACATCGCGATGGGACGATACGAGTTATGATCTGAAGCGGGTTTTCCAGGCTTTTTAATGGCTATAACTCTCACTTGCCTCCAATCATCCGGAACAATATTGAGCTCCAGGAACTGACAAAACAAGTTCAACATGCGCCTCTTAGCGACGTCTGGGAGGTTCTTCAACAAGTTGAACTTGATTCTATCAGCCCCCGGAGCCGAATTGCCACACGAAAGGAGCGCGAGTGAGAGTTCCAGCATTGAAAAAGGCTGGCTGATCTCGTCTACAGAATTCGTCGTTTCGCGAGGAATCATCTGTGCCGGCACGGAATCAGGACATACTTTTCGCGCGAACTTGAGAATCCAACGATCTGAGTACTCCTCGCTCTCGTTGTTCGAAGACCGGTTACGCATCCTTCGCGCCGCGTTCCAAAGCGTATTCATCGACGTTTCGCGCGATAATCCGTCCACGAATTGCCGCCAGTATCCGCGTTTCTTGGCTTTGATGAGGCTCTTGAGTTCGCGTTCAAGAGCCGAGTACGCTTCGAAATACACGGGTGTTCCACGTTTCCGGAAAAGCTTAAGGTGGAAGTCAAGTTGAAAAATTCCACTACATACAAGCTCATTTTTGCGAGTGTCTGTGTGTTTGAGAATCACTGCTGTAATCACCTAATTTTGCAACTATTCCGACTCTCAGTGAAAGCTGGAAATACCATACACCAAATCATAAAGCACTTACCTTGTCATACAGCTCTCAAAAATCTGGGTTTTTTACATTATTATTATAAAAAACTGCCCATCTCAATTCAGGCGCACTGTAACTTTGTTTTGGGTCCCCAACGCACACCTTCTCGAAACAGTACACAAACACACTTCAAAAATACAATGTTAATTTCATTGCCTATTTTAATACGATTCCCATCACTTTCCTACCTTATACACTGCTTTACAAGCTGGTTCTATATCCCAACTATCAATTAAACGCGAGAAAATCCGCGGCGGCAAGCTCAAAATCGCGAAAACTACGCAAACGAGCAACGTGAAAATACGGAAACGTCAATCGTTTCCCCCCGGCGCCGTACTATCACTTTCCTGTTGTGGTATTCTCAGTGCCTTTGCCTGGCAATGCTAGGCTAGTTGTCTCTTTTATTCTCACACTCTTGAACGATGCAAAATGTATGACGTCATCATCATTGTCAAACAACGGTGAGAATGGTGGAAGGAGACAAAAAAACACACTACCAGTCCTGTTTTGCTGGCACAGTCTCAGACGGTGTGCGTGTTTACTTTCAGTTGGGCTGATTAACAAGGTTGCTAGCATTATTTCAAATTATTCAAAATAAAACATCATTACAAAAATAAATGTGGCATGAGAACTTTGTCAAAATTGCAATAAATATTAATTTCGAAGGTTTATAATACATAATAATGCATTCCTACTGCATACATGATTATATCGAGTAATAAGAGAAATAATGTCTCAATACTAAATTAACTTTTGGCAGCACTGACAGCTGACTAATGTATACAAAAATTGTGTTCAATTTGTGCGTGACTTCTGCGTATCCTGAGCGCGGCTTATCAAGCTTTTCAACCAGAGATAAAAATTCCGAATTTTTCGAAGGCAAAAAAGCAGCTTTAAAACGTAAAAATACAAATTCAGTATGAGAAAGCGTGGTGATTTGTAATTCAAAACCGGAAAGCGATGACGATTTTGAAGAGATCTTGGATTTCCTTACGGTGATTTAGAATCAGATTCAGAACATTCGGTGATTATGAGTTCCATTATAAGCTCATAGATGCAAATGAAGTCCGGAGGTTCGAAATCGACAATCAGACATACTTGGTTCCGGAAGTGTATAGAAGAATTTTAATGCTTGCCCAGGCAGTGAACTGCAGAGCTTCTCACTCGGGTAAATTGAAAATATGGATTTATTTAAGAATATGGAAATGGAAGGAAGTATTTTTGATTGTGATAAAATGACCGAGGAAACTGAAGAAATGATTCAGCACAGACAAACAGACATAACACATTGAATATTTCTCATTGTAAAACATCGTCGCTAAAATATTACCGCCATCTGTTGAGTACACTGTGGTGGGTAGTACGCACCACAGATGGCGGTAATGTGTAAACGTCAAACGCAAGGAAATTGACTATGCGCGCCACAGGTGATACTAGAGATACTTTTAAATTGATTGTTAAATGCTTGATCGATGAACAACTTGTGAGTGTTATATCTGTTTGTCTGTGGATTCAGCATGCATAAATCAGTTTGTGTTGAATCTGAAGTTAACGCATGCCATTACATTCTCAGATAATCTTATAGTTAATTTTAAATCTGCGATATTACAATACCTCCCACCTTTTAGAAAAAAAAATACGAGTTTAGTATATGTATTAGTATCCTTGCATCATAACCAATACATAAGCTCAAATCGCTAAAACATACTAATATATACAAAGGGTGAATCCAATCTGATTTGCACCTTAAACGCGTCGGACTTTTTACGATAAACCTCAGTGCATTGGTGGTCCCACCAAGGGGAAGGAGGTTTCCTACGCAAAGACGTTCCAGGAACCGGCCGAGTTTGAGCTCGAAGCGCGCTGTCCAAGATCAGATTGGAGAGGAAGTTATATTCCTCCAACGGTGGAAGCCCTTCTACCGACGACACGGCTTCCTCTATCACGGTCTTGAACGTTGTCCAATCGATATTACGGGTGAGGTCGTACGCGACGTTAACGGATTCCGACGGATTGAACCCACTGGCAATCGAAATTTTGATCGGCAAGTGATCACTACCGTGGGGATCCTGGATCACATTCCACGTGCAATCCAACGATAATGAGTTAGAGCAAAGTGTGAGGTCTAATTTACTTCCATTCGAAGATGGTCCAGCCAAACGTGTTACTTCTCCATTGTTAAGAATTGTCATATTGAAGTTATCACAGAGGTCATATATAAAAGTAGAACGGTTGTCATCATACAGTTCCCCCCAGCCTGTACCGTGGGAATTAAAATCTCCCATAATCAACCGTGGAGCAGGAAGTACTGAACATATATCTGAAAGTTGTTTTCGATTAACAACGGCTCTAGGAGGAATATAAACAGAAGCAATACAAAGGCTCTTACCTTTAATAATAGCCTGACATGCGACAACTTCAATACCTGTAAATTGTGGAAGATTCACTCTATAGAAAGAATGGCACTTTTTGATCCCCAAAAGTACCCCTCCTCCACGCGAATCCTCACGATCCAGTCGAATAATGTTAAAATCATAAAAAGGAAGATCTATATCTGAAGAGAGCCAAGTTTCACAAAGAGCAAATGCATCACAATCATTATTGTGAACCAAAAACTTAAAAGAGTCTAATTTAGGAATAAGACTTCGACAATTCCACTGTAGAATAGTGATCAAATCCCCGACCTCGTTTGGAAAATTATCCATCGAAGGAAATGATTGCTGCAATGAGGGGCCACTTCAATGTCAATTGCTTCAAGAGGGTCTTCACAGTAGGAAGCATTGCCAGAACAATGCTTTTGAGAGGATCAGAAATATTCAGGTACTTGAGAATATCGTCCACAATTTTATCAAATGAGAACAACCCAGATGAAGAAGGGGCTTCTGTTCTTAAAAATGAGACATCAGGGGTTTTGGATGTCCCCGGGAGAGGTGGAAAATCCTGGGTATAGTCAGTTCTTCTGAATCCAGGAGGAGTAGAAACTTCCTTTTTTCCACCACTCCTTGATTTGGGCAAGCTGATTTGGGGTTCTTCATTCTCAACTTTCCGCGAACGGATGCGTTTTCGTTTCCGTGCTGAAAAACAGAAAGAAGTTCCCTCCTCAGCCAAGTCAGAGTCAGTCTCGTCATCTGACAAAAGAGAAAAGGGATTTTTGTCGTTGGTCGATGGCGTGGCCGTCTTAAGCATTTCTGCAAAAGACTGCCGGGAACGTTCCTTAAGTGAGCGTTGTAATTTCTCCCCGCGTTGTTTGTACACCGGGCATGACGAGATACCATGAGGAGTTCCCTTACAGTACACGCATTTTGGTGCGGTAGCTGCACAGGTGTCATCCCCATGCTTCTCTCCGCATTTGGAACAGCGTGCCTTGCTGCCACAGTGGGAGGCCGTATGTCCCAACTGCTTACAGTTTTGGCAGTTCATGACCCGGGGTACGAACAAACGCACAGGTAGTCGAAGTTTTCCCAGCTCGATGTAGTGAGGAAGGGCTGAACCAGAAAAGGTCACACGGAACGAGTCTGTGGGGGTAAAACTCTTTTTACCCTCGCTGACAGATACTGAGCCCAGTTTTTGGACATCCAGTATCTTCACCGGAGGAAGCAAACGGTTCTTGAAACGGCTAACCGCCTGCTTCTCCAAGATCTCGGGGGTCAGACTCGCTTCGGTGACCACACCTTCGATCTCCACATCACGAGCTGGGATGTAAACTCTGTACTCGAGCGTGAAGAGCTGGGAGGCAGCAATCTCGTTAGCCTGCTTCAGGTTAAAGACGGAGACACGAAGTTTATTGTGCCTAACCTTCGTGATTTCAGTCACGGCCGAGTATCGCTTCGTCAGATCATTAGTAATTTGCATTACATTCAAAGGTTTGTTTCTGGGCTGAAAGTAGACAACCCATGGGCCAGTCGAGTCATCTGGATAGGCTCGCGATCGGGGGTTTATCTGAGCCTGTCCTTTGCCAGACTGAGACGATGAACCAGGGAGAGATGACGTACGTTTTCGACCCTTCTTGCCATCGCGTGGCAAAGTGGTGTCATCTTCCGACAAAACGTCCATTTCGTCTTGCGACAAAATGTCCATTTTGCCGTACTAGTGGGAGCGAAAAACGCTCTACTACTGAAACGATAATCACTCGGACACAATACACAAAAAAAAAAACTACAAACACAGAACACAAACTTAAAATTTAACTGTGGGCGAAAGAGAGAAACAAGAACAAAAACTTATCTGATAATCCTATACTACTACCACCGAGCGTATAAACGGCAGCAGCGGAGCGACGCGCAGCGTGGATGATCTTCGATCAGCGTGTGCGGGCGGTCTTCGTTGGTGTGTGCTTATGTGAGGGTCGGCACTCAGCTGAACACACGATGATAGATGAGCGGTGTAAATGCGGAGGCAGATGCTGACACTCGATGACGATGATCCGTGTGCAGGTATGCGTTACCACGCACCGATGGTGCGCAAAATGGTTGGCGAATTGGCAATCGTAAAAACAATTTTCCTTCCGATGATGCCGAAAACACACTTTCTTCTCAGAAAAAAAAAACTCACTTTTAGTTAATTATTTAGCTGGGAACTCTAAGCGAGAAAAAACTGACAATTTAAATCAAGCGAATAGCGAGAAAACTTCCAAAATAGCGGAGCGCGAACTAAGTCGACCGTACTTCTTGCTAGGACGCAGTGGAATGAAGGATGTAGGTTGGAATCATAAAATAGCTTAGAGTGCTTTAGTTCTTTAAAAAAAAAATTAAATAACCGTTCCATGCATTCTTATAGATCGGAGGTTCTGAACTAAAGCTTAAATTGTTTGGAAAATTAGAAGATACTGAGAAGCAAAATTCACATGATCGGCAGGACACGTGTGTGTGTAAGAAAATTTACAAAAAAATCTACAGCAGCCACACAGTGGTTCACTACCAAAAACTTGCGTTATTTTTTTTTGAGGCTAGTAAGCATAGTTTCTTCAAATAATTTGGTAGATTCTTCAGAAACTTTCTTTTGAAATTATTAGAACATTGATCTATCCTGCTAGAAGGGCATTTAGCTGGCGCTGGTGGTGTAGTGGTAAGCGTGACTGATTTCTCACCCCAATGGGTCTGGGTTCAATCCCAGCCGAGGTCGGTGGGATTTTTCTGAGGCAAAAAATCTTTGGTCACGTCTTCCTTTGGAAGGGAAGTAAAGCCGTTGGTCCCAGCCCATGTGAATGGGTGCGATGCGATATCCTACGCAGTTGTGGAAGCTGCCCTCCTGCACATTCCATTACCGTCAATGCATGGTAATCGATGTCCGTCGGTGATTGGCGGCACTACATTGCGGAACAGAGACCGAAAATAAATAAAGGAACGAACGAAAATCTAGAAGGGCATTGGAAGAATCAAATTTTATAACCATGCTAAAAATTGGTTAGTGTCTTTAGCAAAGTTGTAGATTCTTGGAACTTTTCTGAAGATATCAGCTTCGTTTTTAGAATATACGATATCTAAATATACCTTTTTTATTAATACACTCCAAAAATAATTTTTTTTGTAAAAAACAATCCGAAATCTTATTTTAGCAGCATTGTATATTCTAGAAAGTTGTGAATATTATAAAAGAAATATTTATAGAAGATATTAAAGTGTTATAATGAAAACTTCAAGTTTAAATTTATATTTAAATTTACTTTACAATTCAACAGGCACTGTGACTAGTTCTTCCCATCCACTATTTGTATCGCTCAGTGTAATCTATCTGCCCGATTTGTAATCGTCGCAATGAAGTTTCTACGTGGACCAAATTCATAATGTTCTGTTTGCCTTACAGATAATCTCTCACTGCTCAACCACGGTGATAGAATGCAAACAAAAATTCATAACAGTTAAAATTTCACAAATTTAAAAATATAATGATAGCTTTTAAAATTTTAAAAGTTTGTAAATTGTGAAAAATTTCTGAAATCTCTGATTTATCCAGATAGTTAATTGATTCATTTTAAAGATTTGAAATGTTTTCCAAATATTTCATGAGCAGGAGGACGTTCTAAGCTGCTATTCATCTCATTTGAAATCTTTGGACTGCAACAACAAGGCGTTTAAGGTGTCTTTAGAAATTTAATGATTTTTTTTTATGACTTTTGATGATGCTACAGGAGGGTTTAAAGGATAACGATTGAACTTATACCAGCATTTTCAGAGATTGATCTGCAACAAAAGGGTGTTTGAGATTTATTTATAAATTTCGTGATTTTTTGGATGACTTTGAAGTAGCAAAATAACGTTAAAGAGGGCTGCATATTTCCTTCTTTTGGAGGTTGATCTGCAACAGCAGGGCGTTTAGAGTGTCTATAAAATCTTGTTGATTTTTGAATAATTTTTATTTTGAGCTTGAACTGCAATCGTAGATAAGTGTAGGTAAGGTGTCCTTAGGCATTGATGATTGTTTGGATGGCTTTGCAGTTGCGTTAGAGATAACTACAGATCTCCTCCCAAAATTATGAAAGTTTGAACTGCAACAGCAGGGCGTTGAGAAATTTTTGCCTATTGATGATTTTATGGATGACTTTGAAGTTGCTGGATAAAGTTGGATATAGTTGTTAGACTATAAATCTCATTCTAACATTTTGGGACGTAGACCTGCAACAACAAGGCGTTTGATGTGTCTTTAGAAATTTCATGGTGTTTTGGATGACTTTAAAGTAGCAAGTGAAGGCTAAGTTTGTTCTGCAACTGCGTGATTGCCTCTCACCCAAAGGACCTGGCTTCAGTCCCAGTCAGCACCGCAGGGATTGTCTGAGACATAACATATCTGATCAGGGAAGTAAAGCCGTTGGTCCCCGGTCCATGAGTTGATGTTTCGATATGTAGGGTCCAGGTGTGGGGAGCTGTCTCCCTGGCGTCAGTAGCATTGGAACTAAGTACGGAAAACATATCAGAGGAAAATAATAATAATCAAGAGGGCATAAAGGATGACTATTAACTCGTAAAGTACCAGGACCAGATTTGTTTTTCAAATTGCTCGTTCTCAGCAATGTTACAAACGATTTTCATAATCCTGCACTTTTATTGAAGGGGAATAGAGGATTTAAATTTTGACATACGTGACGTCCCGCAGGCGTTTGAAAGATGCAAATATGTCTGTGATTATTCGGTTTTTTCCACAAGTTTGACCATATGCTACTTGTTGGTTATCTGGTTCATTGAATAATACCAAAAAGATGAAATATGGAAAGTAGGAAGGAATTTAGATGTTTCTACGATGTCTAGCCACGCTATTATCGATTCCGTGAGTTATGGAACCCGGATCCATAAATCATAGTAATATTTCTGGAAATCGTATCATGCAACATGTCAAATCATGCCAAATAGGTAGAATCAAGCCAATGAAGACCATTTTTAGACCAATAATTGAAATAGGCGGAACAACCAAACGTAAACAATGGCTTTAATTCAAATTGCTCGATAATCAAAACACATCCAAGCAATCTAATACCACCATCTGATAGAGCAAACTTCCTTTATTCAAAGGCATGGTTAGTTTGCGTGGGACTGGTTTGATTATCGATGAATTTGCGTTTAAAGCTATTGTTTACGTTTGGTTGTTCCGCCTATTTCAGTTGTTGGTCTAGATTTGAGGTGTATCTGGTGACATTTGACAAATCATGTCAAACTGACAATGGGGTCTCTGAAATCAGTTTATGGTACATCCGATGACATCTGGCCACATTGACATCGGTTCTTCGAGTCCCGGAATACGGTACGGTAGGCTATAATTATATTGGAGAAAACCATATCATGCGGCACTTCTAATCATAATAAAATGAGAATATTAAGTCAACGAAAATAGATCGAAATGTATTCAATGACATATGACATTGGCATCGGTTTCAGAGAACCAAGAATTTAGTTACATAGGCCATCGTAATATTCGAGGCAAAATAATCATGTTGCATGTCAGACTGACAAGGTTAGATCATTGAAATCAGTTTATGGTGCAACAGATGACGTATGGCCATATTGGAATCAGTTCTTGGGGTCCCAGAATATGTTCCTTTAGGCCATAGTCAAATTTGAAGTAAAATAATATGACATCAAGTCAAATCATGGAAGCACGAATGCGATATGGAACATGCAGACTATTAGAGGTGATTTTTTTTTTTACATATTGGTATTGGTATCAGTGCCGGGGTTCCGGGATTCAATTCGCGAATACCGGTATGCATTACAAGGAAGTTAAATCAACATATTTCCATAAATATGTGTTACTTGAGCATAGTGTCTATCTTAGGTAAATGAAAACAGGTCGAGATGTATCCAGTAATATCTGTTAACATTGGCATCGATACCTGAGTCTCGGAATCCGGTTATATAGGTCATAGTAGTATTCGAACAAAAATGAACTTTTAATTACATATGTTAGTTCGATTTTTCTAATTTCTAGCAACCTTGTCAGAGGTTTCACATATTATATGCCATTTTATACCAATATGTATGTTGCAGCAACTCTCCACTAGATGTAGTTTCTGATATGCATGACTACCAGGTGTAAATTATTATGTTTGTTAGTTTGTATTGAGCGTGTTTACTAAAAAAAAACGGTGTTTGTTCTGACTATCGAGAACAAATAGCATTTGATAAAACTTTTGAATAAAAAAAAACAGTCATATTTGCATCTTTTATACACGAAGAGCGGTTTAGCAGGACGTTAACAGTTGGATCCACTATTTTCCTTCAATAAAAGCTCAATTTTATGAAAATCGGTTGTAACATTGCTGAAAACGAGCTTTAAAAAAAAACTACAAGGTACAGCCCTTTGAGGTTTAACGCAATGGTGACGTAGGACTACGTGGTCTTATATAATAAATATTATTTGTTAACTGCAGCAGGAGCTTGTGTTTTGTGTAGGAATAGGAATTTGAGCAGGGTTCTATCTGTTTATACTCTTTAGTATGACGCACTTGGCATAGATGGCCCACAGTGACTCACGAAGAGCTACTGATTCCGATCAGTAGCGGTGCGGCTTCTTCCTCCTTCTATGGATGCTCATGTGGGCTTGCAGGCAGCCTTTCGTTGTGTACTAGAGAACACCACCACTAGCCACGCGGTGATTGAATAAACACCGTTATGCTCCCTGACATCCCTCCGATGCATACGCCACTGATTATTCAGCGTAATGGCCGGACACTCTCTTAATCAACGACTGTGGATGTACATTAAACTCTCGAGTACATAAATACACATCCGGAGACGAACCAGCCCAGGGCTAAAAGTCTCCTCAATAAAGAAATAATTAAAAAAAATAATAAATGCACATCTTTTCCATACATCATTTACAGGAAAATGTTCTGTTCCGCAGCGAATACCAATAAAACAAATACCACGTTTATGTTTGTTCTGTACCGTCGGCTGTAATTATAATAATTGTTTTGGAAAAGGTCCATCCGATTTGGCCTTTACGCAAACAAGTTTGTCTGTGCTGCGGAAGCAAGCATCAGCAAAGATCACATAATAATATTGAAAATTTTGCACGAGGGTTGAATAAAATGAGCAAACACACGAATGGAATGTTCACGACACTTTATTTAATTAAAAGGCATGTTCATGAAAAAATCATATATAATGCACGTATTAATCACGATGTAGTCATATTTATCCCACCGTAAAAAATTCGGTTGATTGATGAAATATCATATGTTAACTCTCATTATGTAAAGGGTGGATACGAAATTATTCCAGCAATTAGTCATTAAATTAAAAATTAAATAAATTTTCAATGGATTATATACTTATGCTACAGCGTTTGTTCCTATAGTTGCGTATGGAGTCTTTGTTATTGATTGCAAATAATTGCTTACGTGGTCATTTACACTTTGCACATACTAAATCTCTGATTGATATTCTCATTAAGAAAAACCTTGTAAATTTGGAATTAATTGATATGAAATGTTTTAAATTTCTTCCCAAGCACGTTATTGAGTTAAACGGAATTTGTCTGTCAATGTCGGCAATGTCGTCTCATATTATAAGCCCTATTACGTCTTACGTTGGGTTCCAGGATTTACTAACAGTCTGCACTTGATTGACGACTAACAAATAAATAAATAAATACGCAAACATATCTTTATAATAAACTATAAACTATACACTGATACAAAAAACCGAGCATTAACAAATCGTGGGTCGCCCATTATAAGCCAAATTTAATGCACTGCTTTATCTGGGTTAGCTACCATAGTTTTTCATTCGTATTATACATATAAATATAATTAAGCAATGTTTAAATGGTTTAATGTTAAATGGGTTAATGTTGCATAGCTTAATGTGTTTTTACCTGAAGGACCATGTTCGCTAAGTAAAATCCAATCACATGTGAGTTTCAGAGCATGCTGAAAAAATGTACAGTATAATCATTTGTTGGAAGGAGCACATTGAAACTAGGTAACGGTTCCACTTAAATTTCAGTTAATTGAGTCTGCAGGGAATCGCATACCGTCTTCTTTTGATAAAATGTTACACCACAAATGGCCGCCTATACTGACGTGCTGCAGAAAGCCACATAGTGGTATATTTCCACCATCTATAAACCTAAATTACTAAAATTTAATGTTCAACCAGATAAGAACTCTATCAGAACCCAAAAAAACATCAGACCATAGTCATAAATCTCGTCTATTTGCTTTAACTGTATGTGATAATAGAAACCATATTACAATCTGAGGCTGTAGCTCAAATGCTCATCGCATACCTGGGCCATCAAAAGTTATCTTTACCGCACAAGTGATTATATCGTAGCTCAACATGAGCTCATGTTAGGTGGTCTCTCTACCTTCGTTCTCCATCACTTCACCCGGGTTGGTTTCGTTATTTCCCTCCCCCATACAAGCCTTCGCAAATAATAAACGCTTCCAACCCTTCTTCGCTTCTTCCTGGCCTGACTTGTGTGAGTATGTGCTCTCTTACAGTTTGATTTTACGACAGGCAGTCATTAAGCCATTATCACTCTTGTTGTCTTGAAAGTTGGCTGAAATAACTATAATTTACCGCGCGTCCCCATATCGCCACCGGCACGTGCACCAACACAAACGATGGTACTCCATCAAACACACCTTTGCCGTAGTCACATGCAAGCAGCATAAGCCCAGCACGGAAGGAAGGATCCATTACTGCATATCTAGAGTGTTCTTCTCAGGCGTCGGGCTAGGTGTCACCTGTTTCCGGAGCGCTCCACCCACATTCACCTCGCAATCACGCCACCCAATCGCTGCCGCTGGTACTAGAATTATGGGTTGGTGTTTGCGTTCAAGAGTGTGTGTGTGTGTATGTCTGAGTATATGTGGGAAATTTTATCCACCGCGACGAGGACGAGTGCGAAGTAAGATAAGCCTATGGATCTTTGCAGAACGGAAAATTATACACAAAGAAGAAGGATAACTCTTTTATCGGTGCTGTAATGTGAATTCTTATCTAAGTGGCTGCCGGTCTCCGATATCTGGTGATTGTTGCAACTAGTTGGAGAATGCTCTGGCGGTAGAAGCGTCGGTCCATATTATAGATAAGGGACGGAAAATGAGGACTTTTCGGTATGATGAACGTTTAGCCGAGGCTGAGGTCTGTTTAAAATAATGGCTCAAAATAATTTGACTAGCTCGAAAATAAAATAAATAAACTAAATAGGGGAAATTCCGACTGGTTATACCTTACTCAGTACATTTGAGGGGTAAAAACAGTTCTTGTGTGATCAAATTTGACAAATCAATGCTTTGATACATGATGTATCCTCATGCAAAAACTGTTCCTTGATTCAATTTCCCCTCTGACGATAGTAGGTAAAGGTATACTATTTAAAAAAAAAACTGTGACATTCAAAACCGACATCATCAAATTTTCTTCTTCCTGGCTATTGACGAACATTTTACTTGCCCTTCACTTACACCCAGCCTGGCAATATAAGCTTCTATTACAGATTTGTATGAAAAGTATGTATCCATTGCAATATTTGATCGCATGAACAGATTCTGTATGGTTTATTAAATAATTTTGCAATTTGTATGTTATCTTTGTTTTCAAACAAAGTTTGTTTTCCTGGATGCATTGCGTCTAGAAAATCATCCCGTGAAGGTTTTGTACGAAAACAAAAATGTATTCTTGATCAACTTCTTTGTACGCTGCAGTCCTTTGCAAGAACTGTCATTACTTTTATTGTATGAAATATATGCAGATGATTTAAGCGAGATTTGTTTTGGGTGTAGTGTTCTTGAAACACTTCTACAGTTATTATTTGAGAGATTTCTATTCGCGTTTGAAAACTAACAGTTTTATAATTGCTTTTAAGATGATAAAACACCCTTATGGAGTATTTTGTCGTGGCATCGATAAAAAAAAAAATACCGAGCAGGTTTAAGATTTACAAACAGAACAATGTTATATAGCGATAGCGTGCTGCATTAAATTCATTTTTTAAACCAGAACCGTTTAGACTTTATCGTCAGACTTTTTAAAGAAAGGGTTTTAAAACAATTAAATGCTAAACTACTGGCCTAGAATGTGTTGCACTTTTAAATGCTGTATTTAAACTAAAAAGGATGCTTGTTTCCATTATAAAACAAAATAAATCAGTGTGAAAGCTAAAAGGCTGCTAAATTGTTACTTGGGAAAGAATTTCTTGAAACTGACTGAGAAAATTCAACAGTTGACAGAATATCAGGCCGTGGTTTAAAGGATGCAACGAAGGAGCTTGTTATTCAATTTGTCGAGGTCGACGAAACTAGTCAGGTGATGCCTGAACAGAGACACTACGTCACAGTGGAAACAGATGGAAAACGTAATGCAATACATAAATTGTTAGGGATGACAACACCAGAAGCCTATAAAAGATTTAAGGAAATTAAATTGGTGGTAATACGATTTTTTTTATTCGCGAAACTTGGGTCTAAATACTGCAAACTTTTAACCAGTTCAGAATCACACAATGTTTGCGTTTGTACAATATTTCACAACACATAATTTAAAAAAGTACAATATTTTGTATGATCTAAAGTCCTATCAGTACTGTTATGTCTATGAAAAAAAAAATCAGCAAATTGTTATCTTAGATGTTGTGGTGATTGTCCAAACATTTCATCAATTGAGAATAAATTGTCAGAGCAATTAGAAGAAAAAATGATTGATCAAATGTCATTCGAATAGTGGGTAAGCACTGATAGATGTTGAAATGTCGTGCGTTTATTTCGTTTCAATGTTCAGTTTAGTTTAAAATAACTATGGTTATTATTTGAACTATGTAATTAATTAAGAATTTCAATGCAATTAAAAAAGAGTGACTCGTAACGGAAACATAGTACGCGAAGCCGTGCGATGGTACGTTGGTCTCTCTCTTCCGCGGAGCAAATCTCCCGGGACTGCTACAGTTGGCCAAAGACGAAGGAGACAAGTATCTGGAAGTCGTTCAACCTGTCATCGAAGATTTTTATGTTGATGACCTTCTCTCCGGTGCAGAAAACCTGGATGCTGCTATCGAAAAACGTCGCCAAATCACGGATATGCTTGCATCAGCTGGATTCCCATTGAGGAAGTGGGCGTCCAACGTTCCGGAAGCTTTAACTGGAATACCACTCGAAGAGTTGGCAATCAAACCCCTCTTCGATTTGCAAGATGACCAATCAGTGTCCACGCTTGGACTTGTTTGGGATACAAGAACAGACATGCTGAGATTCAACGTCGAAATGCCAGTTCCTGCAGCGGTGCTTACAAATAATATCATACATCGCTAGAATCTTTTATCAGCTGGGCCTCGTCGGCCCGGTTATTGCTACTGCTAAGATGTTTATGCAACGGCTCTGGAAGCTGAAAGGCGAGGATAATCAACCCTACGAGTGGGACAGACCTCTTTCACCGAAACTGTAAGAAGAATGGAAAAGATATCATGCCACGCTGGACATCCTCTCGGAACTACGAATTCCTCGTTTTGTTTCTTTCACCGATGCACCCAGAATTCAGCTTCATTTGTTCTCCGATGCGTCAGAATTGGCATAAGGCGCCTGTTGTTACGTTCGTTCTGAGAATGATAATCGTATCCACGTGCAACTCTTGACATCCAAGTCAAAGGTTGCTCCACTCGCCACTAAACATTCCATCGCTCGACTTGAGCTCAGCGCTGCTGTGCTATCCACCAGACTCTTCCAGAAGGTAGAACAATCGATACGAGCCACGTTTGATGTTTTCTTCTGGACAGATTCTACCACAGTTCTCCAATGGCTCAATTCTACACCGAATCCCTGGAAAACATTCGTGGCTAATCGAGTGTCAACAATCTAGTCAAACATAGAAGGATATTCCTGGAAGCACGTTCCCGGAAGTGACAATCCCGCTGATGAATTATCACGAGGCTTGACGCCTATTGATCTCCGTAACCAATCTCGATGGTGGAACGGACCATCTCACAACCTCCGAGTCATTGGCCATACGCAAGCCTACCAGATGAAGAATACCCATCGGTCGCCGAAGAAGCACGCAAGGTTACATTAGTGACTTTGCATAACGAACAACCCGATCAACTATGTTCCCGCTATTCTACGTACAGCAAACTCCGTCGTATTGTAGCGTACTGTATCAAGTACATCCAATCACTCAAGGCTGCAGTGCATAAGTCCACGGAAAACCAAACACTACTCCTCTAAACAACCAATCTCGTAGATGCTGATCGTGTGTTAGCCCGTCTAGCACAACAACAAACGTTCTTTGATGAGTATGCTGAACTTCAAACCTTTTCCGTTGTGAAAGGTGCTCCGTTGAAATGGTTAAAGCCTCATTTGTGTGGACTCCTCCGTGTTGGAGGCCGGCTTGAGCATGCCTGTGTATCAGAAGCAAGCAAACATCCTATCATCTTGTCAGCTAAACATCCGTTGTCTCGTTTACTCTGCGAACATTATCACAAGATTCTCCTCCACGCTGGTCCCCAGTTGATAATATCTACCATACGCCAAAAATATTGGATAATTGGAGGAAGAGATCTAGCTCGGCACACCTATCACCGTTGCGTCAAATGTTTCCGCATTAAGCCTACCCTCATCCATCAAAGCACAGCTGACCTGCCAAGTTCCCGTTTAACGCCAGCGCGCCCATGTTCCATTTGTGGCGTAGATTATTGTGGTCCAGTGTTTCTCAAGTCGCCAATTCGAAATCGTCCGCCAACCAAAGCATATATCGCAATCATCGTGTGTTTTTCCACCAGAGCCGTGCACATTGAATTGGTATCAGATCTCTCAACGCCAGCATTTTTATCCGCGCTACGTCGTTTTGTGGTTCGTCGCGGCCGTATCTAAGAACTCTACTCCGATAATGGAACGGCTTTCAAGGGTGCCGCAAATTCAATACACCGCGTCTACGAGATGCTTAAGGCCAACAACACTGACCGTGAAATGATCAGCAACTGGTGTGCAGAGCAAGAAATCAAATGGAAGTTTATACCGCCACGCGCCCCGCACTTCGAAGGATTGTGGGAAGCCGCGGTGAAATCATGTAAGCATCACCTACTACGAGAAACCGGCCATACGTTCCTCACCCAAGAAGACATGATAACACTGTTGGCACAAATAGAAATGTGTCTAAACTTACGGCCATTGACTCTAATACCCAGCGATTCCGCCGACCTCGAAGTGTTGACACCAGGCCACTTTCTTGTTGGTTCGAATCTCCAAGCAGTCCTGGAAGCCAACATCGCCGAAATTCCAGATAACCGCCTAGATCACTGGGAACGTACCCAAAAGCATTTTCAGCGAATCTGGGCAAGGTGGTATCCAGAATATTTCGCCCAGTTGCAAACCCGGACAAGGCTGCAAGTTACCGGTTAACCTACAGTTGGGACGGATCGTGGTCATCAAAAACGAAAATATCCCGCCGGCACAATGGCTACTGGGTCGAATCACCAAACTACATCCAGGCAAGGATGGTACCGTACGCGTCGTCAGCATGAAAACAGCTAAAGCAGAGAACGTCGTGCGACAAGTCGCCAAAATTGCCCTTCTACCAATACCATCCGAATGCGAAGATCATCAATAGTCGAACTGCAAGCCGAAACTACAAAGATCGGCGGAGCAGTCCAAAACTGACTCACTGCATATATGAACAGCTAACAGGTGATTAGCTTTCCAACATTTCTACTTTTCCCTGTGCGTTCTACCGGGTCTTTATTTGCAGAGCACCATTCTACTCTCGTCGATACAACCCAATCACCGCTCACCATCTACTGAATGGATCGATTCAGACGGCACCCAATCGATGAATTGACCATCTACGACAGTCTTCGTATTCGCCGAATTCAGCTGATGTCCGAGAGAATCATGAGAGAGGAACGTAGCACGAGAGAGATTGAAACAGTGTTGCTGTTTCAAGGTGGCCGGAATGATAAGTATACGGTCACATGTAAATATCTGTACATATCACCCAATATTTAGCATTAAGTCACATTGAATTCAAACCAAAACAAACTAAAGTAGTTAAGCCTAACACAAATTTAAATAACAGAAAACAGATTTAAATCACCAACCGTCACCACAATAATACACTACACTGTGTGATCGACCCACAAGCTAATGTACACGCAAAACCCATTCAATGAAAACAAAGTTACACAATCCCATCAGTACAAAATATAAAGTCAAAGCAACCGGTAGCAAACCCAAATCGTTCCCTTTATTCCGAGAAAATAAAGCAAACTCTCTTCCAGTAGTGCAGTGCAATTCGAGTGATCTTACACAATCCGAAACTGATCTCGGTGGTGGCCAAAGGTGGCAATAAATCGATCACGGAATCGATTGAGTGCGTTTATTTCGTGCGTGATAATCACAGTGAGTGATTCGTGACGAATAAACTCCACAACGGTCATTAAAGAAGCATTGCGTTAGTGAAGTGTGCTATAGTGGCGAATTACCCTTTCCCGTGGTTTGGTGTGCCGCTATTGGAAATAGCGGGTAGTAATACCTCCGGTGGCCGGTAGTTAGATCTCCACGATCGAACAACAAACATTCAACATTTGAACGTAATCTGTAACGATCGGTTAAAATAATTTTCATTTGAAATGGAACCGCTCTACTTGTTCCGATTGCACCAATGAGCAAAACGATTCAACAACAGTTGCAGAGAATAGCAGTCCTCTATACTTTTAACCTTGCAGTACTCACAGAAACTTTTATAGCACGAGCAGCGAATCCAAACACATAAAGCAACCGACGATACAGACAAAACGGTTGCTACAACTACCATGACAAACTCGCTCTGTAACATAGCTCGATCGGAGTGGTAGAAGGATAATGATATATTGCTTGCCTGCTTTGTTGCAAAATACATGGATGAGGACATACCATGATCTGAATCGAGAAAAGGCCTAACAAAAAAAAAAATCCATTAACACACGTGTATCATCTTCGACTTTACTTCGTAAAGCAACTTGCCACAGCACCGATCTACTCCTCACTTTACATTAAGTTTTTAAAATGTTGTCTGTCTCATTCGTTGGGTAACCAGAGCCAGTTATACGTCACGTCTATTTTTTAGGCAGGATCTAGCCTGACCATCTGCTGTATAACCTGATGAACTAGCCTACGGCTAAAACTCACGGCAATAAAGAAGAAAAAATCTAGCGGACCGCGTTGCCAGATTGTTTTAAAGTTTATCGGTATCAAAGGTTTTAAAATCAGGCATATCATTTGATAACGGCACAAAAGCATTTGTAAACAAACTTTCTAAGGCCCTTTACACACGAACCAAAGTACGCCCACGCAAACAAATACCCCTTTCGGAAAGGTGATAGTTGCCCCTATCCGATGATGTTGTTGGTTTGCGTGAGCGTACTTCGGTTCGCGTGTAAAGGGCCTTAAAAAGTTTGTCTACAAAAGCTTTTGTGCCGTAATCAAATGTTGTGCCTGAAATATATATTTACTATTTTAATTTATTTTATATTCTAGCTGTTTTTAAAAGTGAAAATTATAACGTTTGGACTATGATCGGAAAATTCTGAAAAAAAAAAACTCCGGGGAATGTTTGTATTAGCTTCTGAAGGAACATCCAGAGAAAGAAGAAAGAAGATCTTCTAGACAAAATTTGAGGAAAATTCTAAGAAAAGTTGGAGAAACATCCGGAAACTACCAAGACAAGAATTGAGAAACTTCAAGTGAATATTCAAAGAAACTATCGAAAAAAACTACAAGAGACAGCCCTATGGGGTTGTATGCAATGGTAACGTAGGACTACGTGGTCTTATATAATAAATGTTATTTGTTAATTGCAGCAGGAGCTTGTGTTTTGTGCAGGAATAGGAATTTGAGCGGGGTTCTCTCTGCTTATACCGTATGCGTGATAATGTTTGCACCATTGAGTAATGTCAAAATTTAAAAAAAAATCTCAAAAATTTCGTTTTCGAGTTTTTTTTTATTTATTCAAAGGGGGGATGTTTCTCAGAGTCTTAAATTCTGTTAATCATCGATCGAATTTCCAATTGCTGCAATAACGGCCTCCACACGCTTCAGGAATACACGGCTGGTTCTAATAATGTAGTCTGGATCCATTTCTCTCCAGGTACGGGTCAATGTTTGTCTGAGGCTTGCTGTACTCGGGTGGCATTTAGAACAGGCCTTGGCCTTCATGACGCGCCATATTGAGTAATCCAGCGGATTAAGATCGGGGTTGGATGGCGGCCACATATGCTTCACCCAGAACGGATGATATTCCTGCAACCACTTCTGAGTGCGGTTCGAGGTGGGGCACGGAGCCCCTACTTGTTGAAATACAACATTTGGCTTCGGACCGTACTGTTAATTGATCCACCGTACTGTAAGAAAATACTTACTTAAAATCTGGATGTAGACCTCCGTGTTGACATTGTCGCCTTCTGGAATAAGCACCGGGTCTATTTTTTTTTCCCATCAGAAGCCACCAATCAAAACACCATAACGCTAGCAGGATGCTTGGTCAGATACACGTTCTTGTGCTCGTCGGCCACGTCTTTTACCGCAAGAGAACTAATACATCGGTCGGTTCTGGAATTTGATACGGGATCGACGGTAAACATGCTCTCGTCGGTGAACAGGATTACCGGATTTTTTCGCTTAAGGAAGTTCAAGATTTTTTGAATCGTTCGACTCGTAGCTCCCGGATGCGGTTGGTAATCATGTGAGTTTTTTCCGTGGCCTCGACGTCGCCCCGCAATCTCCCGTACCGTAAAGTCACTGATCCCGTGTTCCTTTGCCATTTTCCCTATTGAACGCACTGGATTCACCCGAATCTTCCTTTTGATAGCAGCGATAACCCTCGGCTAGCCAGATGACGGATGGTGGTTATCTCGAAGAGCTTGCGTTTGGTTCTGAATATGGCGATGAGTGTGCAAAATATTACGCAACCCCATCCTCCCTATTCACACGCGCCCGAGGATCGGAGGCGAGTGCCACTTCGACTTGTTTCGTCTACTTACTACTCTCTGACGACTGTGCTGGGGAAGCAGCATATGCATGTAGGTAATTGGTGGATTTGTTACTTAATTCGATGCTTTTGGACAATGCTGGACATTTGCCAGTTTTTCAATAGTTTCTTTTGAAAATCAACATTCGGAAGCATTGTTATCGATGCGTAGCCATATTTCTCATCGATTGGTGATATAATTATTGAAACTGGACCAGGGGCAGCTGAGTTATTAACGTTCAAAATCTTTCTTAATTTGTTACATGTTCCATTTTCGGTTTTCACAAAGTGTACCCCCATATAGAAATCAAAGACGTAGTCCTACGTCAAAAAATCGGATGTCACATCAAAAGGAAGCCAGAAAAGTATCGGAAAATGGATGTAAATTCCAGGAGTAGGCAATTCTAGGGGAAGCCAGAAGAAGTTCGGAAAAACCTTCCAATAAAAGTCGAACACCTATGGCTTTTGGACACACTTCAAGAAGAAGACGGAAGAAACTTCCTGGAGACACTTCCTAAGGTAGATTGCAAGAAACTTCCGGAGAAATTTGGAAGCCAGAGCGCCTACGGAACAGTAAAAAAAAACAAGGACATAATTCCTGTAAAAAGAGATTTCTGGGGGATGTTCTAATAATCCAGCAAGTTTTCCTGATATTCATAAAACATCCCTGAATACCTCGCAATGTCCCTGAAGTTTTCGGAACATTCCTGAAATGCACTTATGAATATTCCATAATTCCACGGAATTCTTTAAAAGTTCTTGTAATTTTCTTGAAGTTAATGGGGCTGTTTTAGAGTTCTCTGATCATCCTCCAAATACTCGGAACATTCCTGACCCTAGTTGCACGCTTGTCACAAATCAATTGTAGAAATTTATTTACGACTTATTTCAGTCATAAACAAGTTGCTGTAACTTATTGTGATGAAAGTGTGCTACTCGGGGATTACAATGAGGCTACCTGAATATCTATAACCATCTTTGAAGGTATCTGGACTTGCTGGAAGATTACGCAATTTTTTAAGGTCTCTCACAATTTTCTTGAATTTATTTTATCATTAGCATTGAAAATCTCTGATCTTCCCGATTTTTAAAATTTTGACTCTTGGCTTTCATTAAAAGGCTCGAAATTTCCCATAAAACGTTCTCGCAATGTTATTATGTTCATCTATCATCCCTTACGTTTCCTAAATTTGTGGAACATTGCCTGAGTCTCTCAGAAATCCTTTAAAATATCAGCATTTCCTTGAAATTAATTGATCTGTCCTGATGTTCACGGAGCTTCCCTAAAGTTCTCTCAATTCTCTGATACAACTGTAACTGTTACTGCAACTATTAAATTACCCGGAAGTTCTTTGAACTTGTGAAGTTTCCAAAATACATATATCTGATGTATTCGTAAGTTCACTGGAGTTCGATGGACTTTCTTGAAATTTCCTGCAGCTAGTGTGAATCCGCAATAAAAATCTGGACACATCCCTGAAGTTCAGGGGAAGTTGAAAAAAAAACTGATGGGAGAAGACGAAAGAACCATTCGAGCGATGGCTGAAGAAGCTTCACAGGAAAGTTAAAATAAGTTTTCGGGAGGAATCGAAAAAAAGTTATAGTGTAAGGTGGAAGAAAATTCCAGGCGAAAGTTGAAAGAAAATTCAGGAAGTAAAAAAAAACTTTATGAAGTTAAATAATGTTTAAAAAGTATTTCGCAATTCTCTAGAAATAACCGGAAAGAGCCATCGACAGTTTCTCGATTAATGGGTAGCCAAAATCGACGAAGAAATGGAAACATTAGTCAAAAGAGTACCAAGCATATCTGGATCAACAATAGAAAAGGGCCCATCAGCATTTATAAACAAACCGTTCCAAAGCCCTTTACTCACAAAGCGAAGACCACCCACGCAAACCAACACCATCATCGGATAGGGGAAACTTCTATCTACACGATGATGGTGTTGGTTTGTGTGGGGGGCCTTCTATTTGTGAGGAATGGGCTTTGGAACGGTTTGTTTACAAATACTGATGGGCACTTTTTTTTTCCTTTGGTTTGTTTTTTTTTGTCGATCTCGTTTTCCGCGCTGAGCACCAATGCTACCGACGTGCCAGGAAGGCAGCTCCCACACTTAGACCCTACCTATCGACCCATCAACTCATGAACTGGGGACCAACGGCTTTACTTCCCATCCGAAGGATGGCGTGATCAGAGATGTTATGCCTCAGAACATCCTGGCGGCGCCGACTGGGATTGAACCCAGGCATGCTGGGGTGAGAGGTAATCACGCTTACCACTACACCACCGGCGCCGTTGATGGGCCCTTTTTCTATTTTTGATCCAGATATGACATTTTCAAAGATAATTTGTTTTTAAGATTTTTGAGGGCTTAAAAATTTGAGTTTTTCAAAAAGATACAAGTCTCTCACAGCAATTTTCTCCGAAATTCGAGCGCGAGTAGGCAATAATAATTTTTATCATTGCATTGGTATAAATCGGTATAAAATCGGTTTTCTGATAAATCTTTTTTTTTTTTTTTTAATTCGTTATTTAAGAGATTTTTAGCCTTAGGCTAGTTCATCTCTACCCTGATAAATCTGATCTGTACATCGGTATCTAGTTTGGAAATTGGTATAAATACCGATAAATCGGTATATCTGGCATCGCTGGCCCCGAGTGAGCTGTGTCGCATGGGCTGCTTGTCATGAAAAGAAATGAAGAAGATTATATCATTATTGCTATCCACTTCTGACATGAATGACAACACGCTTAAGCGTTGACAATAAATTGACATTCTGACAATATTATTGAAAAGGTATTGATAACGAGTATTGTTGAAAAACTGATTCTCATTTCCCTTTGTCAATATTCTTCCCAAACCCAAGAGGAGGTAGAACGTATGTCATATAAACCGATTGACTCACAAAGCAGCTTCGCGCATGCAGTGTTGCCATTTTGTTTAAATTTTCGTGTTTGATATAACATCGATTTAAAACTAAGTAAATCGAATTAAAACTAAATAAATTTACAGTCACATATGGATATACATTTTTATTTATTTATTTACGATCACCGCCTTTGACTAAGTCGCACAGACTGAACTACTTAATACTATTTTCTAGACTTAATTCCTAATCATATGTGAAAATACAGTTTTGGACATGTTAAAATCGAATTTGTCGTCAACTTTATTAAAAGCCCGGAGACACGAATCAAGTGGATTGTGATGCCCATAGTTCGTCCTGTGGTACGGAATTGCCAGTAGAGGTGAACTTCGGAAGCGACGTGGAGGAATGTTGATCGGTATCTGCTCAAGAAGTGTAGGACAGTCAATAAAGGGCGAACACGAAATTATTGCGACACATTCAACAGGGCATAACTTTTTTACCATTGGGTAAAAATCAAGCAAATTTTGCACACTTTCTCATTGATGTGTATTGTGTACATGCTGTCAAACTCGAAGTCGTGTTTTTCGATTCAACGAAAATGGAGGTGAACCAACGCGAGTTGAGAGAACAAATTCTTTCCAAACACCTGGAATTTCCTGACCTGTCGCACCGGCAGTTGGGAAAAATGTTGAACATTCACACATTGAACACGGCAAAGGAGCTGGAAAAAAACCGGGACCGGAGAACAAAAAGACGGAGGGAAAGGTGAAGCGGATGATTAAAGCAAATCCCAACGTCTCAAGCCGTGATTTGGCTAAAAAGATCGGCATGTCGCAGAGCTACGTCCAGAATGCAAAGAAGAGAGCTGGACTACATACATACAAGGTACAGAACTTCCCAAACCGCGATGAGCGGCAACAATCGACGGCTAAAACTCGGGCACGGAAGCTCTACGAGAAGATGCTGACAAAATATGGCTGCTGTGTGATGGACGACGAAACGTATATAAAAGCCGATTTTAAGCAAATTCCGGGGTTGGAGTTTTTCACCGGCAAGAGCAAGTTCGATGTGGACGACAAATTTAAGAAGAAGAAAATGTCGAGGTTCACCTCCAAACATCTCATTTGGCAGGCCATCTGCTCTTGCGGACTGAGGAGTGAGCCTTTCGTGACAAAGGGCACAGTAAATGGCGAGATCTAAAAATCTGAGTGCCTCGAGAAGCGCCTTTTGCCGTTCTTGCAGCAGCACGACGAAGCTCCGCTATTTTGGCCAGATTTAGCATCATGCCACTGTTCTGAAAGTGTCATGGAGTGGTATGAGGCCAATTCTGTCCATTTTGTTCTAAAGGACATGAATCCGCCAAACTGTCCGGAGCTGCGCCCGGTGGAGCAGTACTGGGCAATAATGAAGCGGGAACTTCGGAAGAGCAAGAAGACAGTCAAAGACGAGAAGGACATGTTAAGAAAATGGAAAAAAAAACTGAGAAACTGGTACCGGATGACACTGTAAAGACTTTGATGGAGGGCATCAAGCGAAAATGCGTTCAATTTTACACTCAAGGCTCCATCGATTAACTTTTCTATTGATTTTTGAAGTAAATATATGTATAAAACTACCCTAAAATTTTGGTTTGATTCTAAACATTATAAGAAAATTGGCATGACATTTTCGGTGTCGCAATAATTTCGTGTTCGCCCTTTACCTCCTGTGATGACATCAAACCCTAACATACGCTGCATTTTAATTCGCTTCGATGACAGACTTTCTGCGTCGCGTACCCAAGTAACCACCAAGCCCGCTAACTTCCCAATAATCGCCCTTTTTGCGATATAGGGTAAATATAGGGTTTCCGAACTTTATATCAGTCGTATAGCAGCCTTATATAGCAAAAAGGGCGATAACGGGCTTGTTGGTTACTTGGGTAGAATGGTGTCCATACAGGAGCAGCATACTCCAGGATACTTCGCACTAACGAACAATATAACGTTTTGATGGCGTACACATCAGTAAAATCTGAAGCATGTCGACGAATAAATCCGAGTGCAGAAAATGATTTGGCGCTTATAATAGCTACATGTTCGTTCAACTTCAAATTTGAGTCAATAGTAACGCCCATGTCACAAATCGATAGAACTCGCTCCAGTATGACGGATTCCATTTTAAATTGATGGACAATGGGCCTGGTGCGTCGCGTAAACGAAATAACTTTGCATTTGTCCCTGTTCACGCGCATTCCATTATCGCTACACCAAACGAGCATAACGTTTATGTCCTCTTGCAACACCATGCAGTCTTCTGAATAAATCTTCAAGTGGTCGGCAAAAGAAAGGTTAAAAGAAGAGAGCAGCATACACAAGTCATTTACGAAGATATTGAAGATCAGCGGCCCAAGAACGCTTCCTTGGGGTACACCGGACGTGATGTTGAACGGCTGGGATTGTGCCGCATTCACTACAACACAACCGGTTCTGTCCGACAGGTACGAGAACAACCACTGCGTTATCCATTCCGGAAGCCCCATGTGTACCATTTTGTCTATGACCAAGATATGTGGTACAGTGTCGAAGGCCTTGGCGAAATCTATAAAAATCGAATCAACTTGTTGTCCATGTTCAACTTCGCCGGACAAGGTGTTGACGTAACACATCAGATTTGTAGTCGTGGAGCGTTTTTTCATGAAACCATGTTGGCTGCCGGAGATTAATGAAGATACGGCGTTATACAGAACGTTATGCACCAGTTTTTCGAAAATTTTGCTCAAGCAACACAAGATAGAAACACCTAGATAGTTCGTTACTCGATTACAGTTGCCGGATTTGTAGATTGGAATAATAGAAGCTGATTTCCAAGCCACTGGGAACATCCTGTCATGCAGCGAACGGTTGAATAGAGATGTTATGGGATATGCAAGTGCGGTGGAGCAATTCTTCAGCAGCAAGGGTGGTATACCGTCCATTCCAGGTCCTAAATCAACGTCGAGTTCTTCAATGGCTTTCACCACTTCGATAACGGAAAACTGAACGTCGGGTAGATTTATGTCTGGTGAAGCAATATGGGCAAAGCGGTTGAAGCGAGGAACAGGCGATGATTTGCTAAATACGCTCTCGAAGAACTTGGCGAATAGGCTTGCTGCTTCCGAATTAGAGCTAGCGATGGTTTCGTCGTATTCAACGTTAGTTGGAATGCGAGTAGCCGATTTTTGGCTTCTGAAAAAATTCCAGAAACATGAAGGATTTTGCTTGACATCTGATTGAATCTTAGCCATGTAACTTTCATACGTGGTAAAGAGAAGTACCTTGTACGTTGTTTCCACTTCCTGAAGGTTATTACGCTCACTATCGGACTTCATCAGAAAGAAACGGCTGCGTGCTTTCCTGAGGACGTTTCGTAGATGACGTAGTTCAGAGGTCCACCATGGCTTGTTGTAGACTGAAGAAGCTCGTTGTCTCTTTTGAGGTACTTGGTCACTAAGAACTTCGTAAAGTTTATCATAGAAAGCTGATACAGACTCGTCCAATGATTCCCGTTGCAGTAGAGCATCCCATTCGATGTTTGAGAGCACGTCATCCAAACGACCAAAATCACACGACTGAAAATTAAAGTTGAATCTCACATCCCCATCGACCGTTGTGATTGTGCCATTACAGCTTTCGTCAAGAAGCAAGATAAATGGTGCGTGATGGTCGTCAATTGGTAAAAGTGGAATTGAGGGTACAATGAGGTCAAAGTACTCCGATAGATTAACAAACACAAGATCGAGGAGTCTGCCATTAGTATTCACAACATCGTTGACCTGACGCAAACCAGAGGCAAACATATTTTCTGTGAGGCAACGTTCTATTTCTGAGGAAACGTTTGACGGGATAAAGCCGTTCACGTCATCGTCTGATTGCCACCGTAAAATTGGAAGATTGTAGTCTCCTAGTGTCAGAATCACATCTGCTGTTGACAAGTTTTCCGAAATTTCTAGGAAATCACAAGCATAATCATGTATTTTTTTACTTTATAATAAAACAAACACTATCAGCGTTTCACATACCTACACATATCGGAAATTTATAATTATGATTTTCATTTATCAATGTTTACCGAAACATCAGCATAATAGTTAATACTTGGGAAACTGCATACCGTGAACGTCGGTTATTTCAGTGGTTATTCCACGCACTTGACAATTGATTTGATTTTATTCAATTGGTATTGGCATCGAAAGCTCTCAATTAATAACTTTGAAAGTTAATTTATAACACTAAGTTGATAGCACGCAATAAGCTAATTTGCGATCAGCAATAAGCTTGATATGCGGAAAAGAAGAAGATGAACGATTAAAAGGCCATTTGAAATTTTACCGATATGTAGCTAGTGTTTTCTATACACGACGTTTCTGTTTGGACCCGAGTGTAAACATTAACGCCAAACACCCTTTCTTTCGCTGATCCATGTTTTTGTGTTGGGAAATTGAGACAAGTAATATTGACTTTAATACAGGTTTCTAACGTATTGCCACTAATGTTGTCAATATTTGGATTTTGATGATATTGATGGCGAAATTGACGGTTTTTTGTCAATATATTCTGAGTATTGACAAAGTGAAATGAAAATCAGTTTTTCGTCAATACTTGTCATCAATCATCGTCATCAATTTCTCCTTTTCAATGATATTGTCAGTATGTCAACTTATTGTCTATATATATTGATATGTGTAATGGGCGCTTTGAGCACGAGCACTCGTGCGTTGTACAAAATACAACAGTATATAATTTTCACCTAGAGGTCGCTTCTTGATATCAGATATTCTCCAAAATATTCATCGAAGTATCAAAGTCATTTGGATTTTTTTCGTGTTGAGTTTAATGACTATGTAAATTTGACGTCATCAGCATAGAACACACGGCAGCCAGGTTCTGAACGTAAGAACTACATTCGTCGTCAAATTCTCCGTACAAAATGGATTCGTAAACCGGCGACAATCTTTATTATTTAGTTGCACCGGTTTATATTTTTCGGATATGCATTAATCCATCGGTGGAGTGGCTGACATAATTGCACCCAATTTAACTAAAATCAAGCAGCCAAGCGTTTCCCAAAAAAAAAAAAAACCGCTGTGCGTGCTTTCGGAACATCCCAAAACTTATAAAAAACTTATAATTGGGAAATTCAATCTTGCACCTCCTCTAACTTTCCCATCGGAAGCAATCTTCTCACTAACGCGTGTGAAAAATTTGCTTGCGGTTCTCGCATTTGAGGACCGATGAAAAGGAAGTGCCGGAAAGCCACATTACACATGTTTGCACGTTCCGGAAGCAACCACTCTTGTTAGCAAACAATCCGTCCACACCTTGAATAAAGCCTCGTTGCTTCGTCGTTGATGGACGAACGAGCGGACGGACATGCTGACTGACTGACATGGTGGTGTATTACGAAAGTTGACGAAGTTGCTCAGGTCGTAATACTGGGTGCTTCAACTTGGTCGAATGATGGAGGAAATAAAAGAGAAAGAGATAGAAAGAGAGCGGCAACGTGGGAAAACTTTCGAGATTTGCAGTAATCGTTTCTTAATAGGTATGTAATTTCAGGAAAATTGCTTTCACTTATTTCCTCACTCTCGGATACCGCGAGGAACTAATGCGAAGCATGAGCCAACTAACAGAAGTGTAAGCAGGGATACAAGGATATGTTCTAAAGCCGAAGGCATGTCGTCTTTCGAGACAGGTGATTGAAAGGTTGTTAGTATAGAGGACGGATAAGATGTCAGGAGGGAAACGGATCGAATGAGGGTGTAGACGCGGAAAGACTTTGGTTGATTGGATATGGAGCAAGTTTTGCCACCCTAAAAGTTGGCGCCGCCCATCACAGAGGATGCGGTAACGAAACGTGAGCGTGAAAGTTTTACTCTAACAGAATTAGCACTGTTGATTCGATATTGTACTTTTTGAGTAGAACTTGACTACAACAACTACAAACGGGGAAGTTCTTTGTCGGCAAGTTGGACGCTGGTTGAACAAGTTTTCACGTGACGAATGTTGTTCTTATGTAAAGTTTCCTGACACACGACGTGAATTGTTTGAAACCGACGTTTAATACTTTTGGGTAAGTTCAAATTTTCAAAATTCAATTAAAAATGCGAGAGCCGCAAATCGTTCGTTTGCGAGACCGCAACACAAAAGCTGTCGAGTTTTTAGGTGAAAAGATTTTGAAATCTGTGTTTTAAAAAATGAGTCAAATTTCTCGCATAACACAAAAAAAAACGCCTCTCATTTTTAATCGATTATTTCCACTGATTTTCTCTGTTGTGAATAACACAGCTGTAAATGTTTTCCCCATCGAGTTTGCTGTTTCAGGTACAAACTGAAAACATCTCCATTGGCTCAAACATTGGTGGGCACAACGAGTTTTTATATTTATAGTTTGTATGGGAATCGGAAAACTATTTGGTGGAGCGGGTGGTCAAACTTCACCTATGTCTCCTGCCGACCTGAGTTCCAAGCATAACCATAAAAGCCGTGGTAAACCAAAAATAAATTCGATTGATAGAATCGATCAATAATGATAGGTCTTTTTCTCGTGTTCCACGTTTCGTGTCAATTTCCATACATTTTCCCATCCAAAATTTAAAACTCTCTCGTAAATCCAGATAATAACCAAATTAGCGCAAATTTTGAACAGTTGTTGTGGACCTTAATACGCATCGAAAGAGTTTGGAGCATAGGGTTGTGAGCCACCATGTAAACTTGACCCATGCTAATATTCAACGATCATTATTTCTTAAAATAAAATTTAACTAGCTATTTATCAGTTCACTCTTACATGTCGACACAAACAGCTGTGTTTTTTTGTCGATGTGAGTCACGCGATAGTCTGTTATTCGATAGTCCGATTGTATCAAATTGAACACTGCCTACCCATTATCGAAGACAACAAATCAAGAAGACTGGCAACGCTATGAGACAGGTACAAACGCGTCATCTGCCGCTCAAAGGTAAATGCTTTGAACGTATTTGATAGCAAAGATTACATCCTCAGAAGAAAGGTTCGTGTATTTGCTCATTTTTCTATGCGTTGCTTCCACCTTCACTCAAGCGCAGCGCTTTTGTATCTGTCGCTTGGATTCTGGCAAAGTTACCAGTCTTCTTGATATGATATCTTTGCCATTATCCAACATCGCAGCACAGACAAAAAAAAACCTACCAGATGCACTGAAAACACGCGACAAAAAAAAACTCAATTGAAACGTGATTTGTATCATCAATTTCCTTAGTAATTTTTAAAACGTTTATACATCACTAGAAAGATTGAGATTTTATCTTGAAATACAATGAAAATCCAGATTAATTTACGTGAAACTTCCCTTTTTATTCGCTTGCAAAAATAACGTTAATTTGCCAGTGATTTGAAGCGAATGCTCTTGGGTTAATTGTGATGTGAACATTCACTCAGGTAAACTTCTATTTAATTTTTCGCAAAGGAGCAACTTTTAAGCAATGTTTACAAATATGGATTTTTGAATGCAACTTGGCACTGCTTTTCGAGCTATGAGTGATTTATCGTGGATGTCCGAGCGGTAATGTTCCAAAAGCCCCTTCACAGGGTTTCAAATCATTTGATTTTGATAGGAATTTTCCGGGACTTCCAAGGATCCAGATGTTCCAGTTCCACAACCAGGACAACATGAAGTAATGTTCACGTTTTCTAAAATTGTGGATTGCATTCTCGAAACATTGTCTGACTCCATGAGGAGCATTATTGTATTGATGATTCCAATGTTGAAAACTCTTTTGTAGCAACTAGCTTTGACGTTTAAAATTACTAACGTTTGAGAGTGTGACAGTGTTTTGTCTGTTAGTGCAATTATTTTAATTTCTGTTCTCGCATTTTTGTCCCTTCCCAAGCCCCTCTATTTATGTTTTGTTGCAGTTGTAAACAACCATCTGGAGAGAGGTCAAGGGCACTTTCCTGTCACCACCTGCATCTCCTACACACGTAGAAAAAATCATGCAAATTTGAGAGTGACATATACGAGCGTCAATTTTGACATAAAGTTGAGTCATAACAGACACGAAATATAGCTCAACCGAACGTACTTTTCGTCTAGTAACGAACTTTTCAGTCTCGGAGCAATTAATATTACATGAAATGTTTGTTTACGTCTCATCTTTTATGTCAAATATGGATTCCGTCACTTGTAAAATTAGTTATTTCTAAGTGTGTATGGTAAATCTTCTTAAATCAGCCATTCAACGGCGGTGGACATACATCAATCAGCCATCAATCGCATCATTCTGTATTTTTTCCTTGATTCCTTCCCTACCTGTTAATAGATTGTAGCCCGTAACCTCGAGTAAGGTTTTGAAGAAATTTCTCCCGAATCATTTAAAATGGATGATAAGAAAAACAATCTAGAGCGACAACAAAACAGAAAATCAGAACGCAGGAGAAGAAGATAAGCTTCTCAGCGTTTTGAAACAATTTCCAGAGGTTTTCCACGACAATGATGGAGAACTTACGTTTTCTAATGCCGTGAGACATCAGATCAATACAAAAGATGATCTGCCCGTCTATACGAAGAACTATCGCTACCCCTTCTGTCATCGAGAAGACGTCCAGCGGCAAATAGTTAAAATGTTGAACCAAGGCATTATTCGGCCATCCAATAGCCCCTGGTCCTCACCCATTTGGATAGTGCCAAAGAAGATTGACTAACGGCGCCGGTGGTGTAGTGGTAAGCGTGATTACCTCTCACCCCAGCAGGCCTGGGTTCAAAGCCGTTGGTCCCCGGTTCATGAGTTGATGG
This sequence comes from Ochlerotatus camptorhynchus, assembly GCF_037179485.1. NCBI lineage: Eukaryota > Metazoa > Arthropoda > Insecta > Diptera > Culicidae > Ochlerotatus > Ochlerotatus camptorhynchus. The sequence goes on from NW_027040741.1 coordinate 4,227,659, forward strand.
GTCGATAGGTAGGGTCCAGGTGTGGGAGCTGCCTTCCTGGCACGTCGGTAGCATTGGTGATCAGCACGGAAAACAAGATCGACGGAAAAAACAAACCAAAGGAAAAAAAAGATTGATGCTTCTGGTACGCAAGAATGGCGACTGGTGATCGTTCTTAATCAAAAGACTACACACTACCAGGGCTGGCCATCATTTTGATGTTTTTGTTTTTGCCATGTTTTTGATGCTATCATCTGCTCTTGTCTTTCTGCTTACAACACGGTTATCCGTCCCTTTCCACCATGTATACGTCAGGCGGGCCGTACTTAAATAAGGCATAAGGCCCGTGATCTTGCCTACTGTTAAACGTATAGGATTGATATGGGGTTGCCAGCCTCCTGCACACTACCAAAAAGTCATGTAAATTTCCATCCCCTGAGACCAACACATGCAAGCGGCCTAAATGACATAAGAATCAGTCGAAAGAAACGAGAAAATAAATTCAATCAATCGTACTTTTCGTCGAGTTGCGTATGTTTCGGTTTGGGAACACTTAATTTTACAAGACATGTTTTTTTCCCCTTGATTTGTTTTCCGTCGATCTGTGTTCCGTGCTGAGCACCAATGCTACCGACGCCAGGCAGGCAGCTCCCACACCTGGACCCTACCTATCGACCTATCAACCCAGGAACCGGGAACCAACGGCTTTACTTCCCCTCAGAACATCCCGGCGGCGCCGACTGGGATTGAACCCAGGCCTACTGGGGTGATAGGTAATCACGTTTACCACTACACCACCGGCGTTGCTTACATGACATGTTTGTTTACGTTCCATAATTTACGTCAGAAATGGATTACGTCTCGTGTAAAAATAGTTATTTTTAAGTGTGTACAGACGATCGATACCCAATACCCAATATCACGGACATCCTTGATAAATTGGGAAGGTGCCAATACTTTTCAACCCTAGACCTTGCATCTGGGTTCCATCAAATAGAAGTCCATAAAAATGATATTCAGAAAACTACACAGCAAAAAAATAATTTTGATATCACGTCAAAGTGGATGCACTACAATCATGTCGAAAATATGGTGTAATATTACTTGCTAAAAAGGACAAAATTATCATTAATACAATGCATGAACTGACATTACGCTACTTTTACTGCATTTGTTTATTTATGTGGTCATAAAAATTACATGAAATTTTCCACATGATTGAAGTGCATCCACTTTGATGTGATATCAAAATTATTTTTTTGCTGTGTACGTTTAGTGTCGATGGAGGTCACTACGAGTATGTGCAAATGCCTTTAGGGCTAAAAAAAACGCACCTGCCACGTTCCAAAGAGCGATGGATAACGTCCTCAGTGAACACATTGGCGTGAGATGTCTGGTGTATATGGATGATATTATCATCTATTCGACCAGCCTTCAACAGCACTTGGTCAACCTAAAAAAAATTCTAGAAACACTTCGGAAATACAGCCTTAAAATACAATTCGATAAATGCGAGCTCCTTCAGAAAGAGGTTGCATTTCTAGGTCATATAGTTACTCCAGAAGATCAGAGTTATTCAAGAGTGGCCAATTCCCAAGAACGAGAAGGAATTGAGAGCCTTCCTGGGTGTAGCTGGTTACTACAGAATTTTTTTTAAGGACTTCGTCAAAATTGCAAAGCCCTTAACCCAACAACTCCGGAAAGGAGAAACAATCTGTCACACGCCGGAATTCATTTTAGCGTTCCACCGTTGCAAAGAAATCCTAACCAGTAGCCACGTGCTACAATACCCAGATTTCTCAAAACGTTTCGTTCTCACAACAGATGCTTCAAATTTTGCCTTAGGCGCGGTATTGTCTCAAGGTCCCATCGGATCCGACAAACCAATTGCATTTGCTTCCCGCACGCTAAACACAACTGAGGAAAAATACTCAGCAATCAAAAAGGAATTATTGGCCATCGATTGGGCGTGTAAGAACTTCAAATCCTATCTATATAGATGCAGCCTCTACACCGACCACAAGCCGTTAACCTACGCTTCAAACATTAATTAAAATGACTGAGAAATCCCTTAATCAATTCAAACATCAGATCCTTATCATAAAAAGGGATAAACAAATTATCAACAAATATTTCCAGGCATATGTATACAGAAGGACCATGACCAGAATATCATTCGGAGTACCCATGGCGGTGAATATATTTAAAGAATTCATGCATCCCAAGAGGATGAACGGTATTCTTTGTCCTGAAGAATGGTTAAATATTCTTCAAATAACCTTTAAATGTCACTTCCCGCGAAATAAAATTTTCAAAATTAAATTAACACAAACACTCTTGCAGGACATCCCAGTAGAAGTAATTCAAGACAGAATGATTGAGGAAACCCACAGCCGAGCCCATCGGGGAATAGAGGATAACTATCCAAGGAATTCTACTTTCCCAAGAGTTGGAGGCGAACCAGCCCCAGGCTGAAAGCCTCCCTAATAAAGATAAATTAATTAATTTCCCAAGATTAAGAATAAGGTAACCTCTTTCGTTAATCTCTGTCTTACTTGTCTCGAAAACTTATCGCGTAAAGTTCGAATACACCCCAACAAACCATTAAATATTTTTCACGTAGACATATTTATTTCCAGCCCGATTCTTTTTATTTCTGGTATAGACAAAATGTCGCGTTACGCCATACTTATTCCAGTAAAATCTCATTCTATTCCAGATATAAAAAGGGGTATCATTAAATTACTCACAACGCATGGTACCCCAAAAATGATTGTGTGCGACAATGAAGTCGCTCTAAAATCAATAGAAGTACGTAGTCTTCTTCAAAGACTTAACTTTGAAATTTACTACACGCCTTCAGAGCATAGTGAGGTGAATGGAATCGTAGAACGGTTTCATTCAACTCTAAGCGAACACAACCACCCATTCTGCGACGAAAATAAAGCCTATAGACGTATTTTTTGGAATTAAAGAGGAAGAAGAAAAACCTCTAAATCTCCAGAGAATACTCGACTATAGGAATGAGATCTTTGACGAAATTGTTCAAAACTTAGAAACTCATCAGAAAAAAGTTTATTAAAAACATAATAATAACAGGGAAAAAGAACCAACCTTTTCAGTAGGCGATTAAATTTGCATTAAAACTTCAGGCATCCCCAATTAAAAGAAACAAAAATTCAGAAAACAAATTGTTAAGGAGAATAGGAAGAAAACTGTCATGAAGGAACATCAAATTGCACAAAATAAAATTGAAAAGAAAACGCAAGGCCTTACAAAAAATTGCCTTGATAAAATCGTTATTAACTAACAAATCCAGAGTTGGTTGGAAATGCAAACATGAAGCTTTAGCGTGATAATTTATTAGCTAGAAAATGATCTTTAGTATGTCTGTATTGAAGTATGTCTGTAGACTTGAAGACAAACTTCAAGTCTCCGCGTGCATCGTACGGGTCAGGTAAAAGGTGTGCGTTTGTCTTTATACTGTCGCATTAAGGTGATACGTCACGCTTTTTTTCTTTTTGACGTAGGACTACGTCTTTGATTTCTATATGGGGGTACACTTTGTGAAAACTGAAAATGGAACATGTAACAAATTAAGAAAGATTTTGAACGTTATTAACTCAGCTGCCCCAGATCCAAGTTCAATAATTTTTATCACCAATCGATCAGAAATATGGCTACGCATCGATAATAATGCTTCAGAATGTTGATTTTCAACAAGAAACTATTGAAAAACTGATAAATATCCAACATTGTCAAAAAGCGTCGAAATAACTAACAAATCCACCAATTTCATACATGCATATGCTGCTTCCCCAGCACAGTCGTCAGAGAGTCGAAAGAGCAGACGAAACAAGTCGAAATGTCATTCGCCTCCGATCCTCGGGCGCGTGCGAATAGGGAGGATGAAATTGTGAAATATTTTGCAAACTCATCGCCATATTCAGAACCAAACGCAAATTCTTCGAGATAACTACCATCCGTCATCTGGCTCGCCGTGGCGGTGTCTGACGTATCTCTGATTTACAAGGTGTGCTGAAGGTGTTCCTGAAAAATGAGATCCGTGATGCTGTCACCTACACTAAACACGCCAAGCGTAAGCGGCCATGGATGTCATCTACGTTTTGAAGTGACAGAGACGCACTCTGTTTGATTTCGGAGGTTAAATCATCACCAACTTTGGCAACAAAACGGCTCTTTTCAGGGCCACCAAGATTATTACAGTAAAGAGTAGGAATAGAATTCATATGTCTGTTTGTCCATATTCAGAACCAACCATCACACAAAATGCTCATGTAATCAAACTGGAAGCAGGTGTACAAATTATTTTGATCAACCTTGATCAATTTTGAATCGCCACGGCCGGATATTTTCGATGGAAGAAGCAACAATCTAGCATCTAATTCGACGAAGACAGCAGGCAACATTTGTGAAGCCGACTTATTTACGAAAGAGAGTGCCGAGACTGAATAAAATTTTCGTCAATTTCCTCATTTTCTGGAAGATTTTTTAGGTTTTCCACAGGAAACCATGAGACAAATTTACTCATCGCTGAACTCCTGCACTTTTGGCGATAATGAGTGAACTAAACTCAAATTTGGGTCGTCCTCATTCGCCGTGTACGCAAAAGGAAAAGAGCCAGTGTCGCTACTTGATAGCAAACTACTCATAATGGGAGGAGTCTTTGTAACTTTTATACCACTTGGTTGCACATCATTCTGCTTTAACCTGAAAAGATATAAAAGAGCACTGCTGTATGGCATTACGAGGTGTGCTGAAGGTGTTCCTGGAAAATGAGGTCCGTGATGCTGTCACCTACACTAAACACGCCAAGCGTAAGTGGCCATGGATGTCTCCTTCAATAAAACGGCCCTTTTCAGGGCCATCAAGCTTACATCAGTAAAGAGTTGGAATAGAATTTATCTGTGCTTGTTTGTCCATATTCAGAACCACAAGCCCCCAACGGCCACACAAACTTGGAAGCAGAGGTGCAAGTGATTTTGATTGATTCTCTTAATCAGCTTTCTCTTTGAAAAAGATTACTACATGGTACGCCTACAATTCAAAAACGGAAAGAGTTGAGATAATAGATAATTGTTCAATTAAAAGAACTAAATGCTCTTCACATTTATTCCGTCCACTAGCGATCCTACGTCAAGCTTCTGTTCATGCCCCTAGGCACAGACCCTTCTACTTTTTTCCTCTTGTTTCTTTGTGTCAGTGAAATGATTATCATTGATGCTGTAGGACAGTATAAACATAACTGCTAGAGTTCGTTATTAATAGGTCGAATGTGTAACAATTATTAAAATAAATAGAAAATTAGAGAAAAAGTGATATATATCTTACTGTGAATTTCAACCTTTATCATCTTTTAAAGATTATCTATTTATCATCCAATTTTGACACCATTACTAAATTTCTATTCAATTTGCCAAAATTGACGATCTACCACCTCTCAAGGACATCCCTTTCTATACAGAAAAATATCATACACCTAGCCACCAAGGCCAACCAAGTCAAGTAATTATAGTAGTTGATTAATTCGAAGCACTTTTTACACTTTGGTTACATACGACCGGTCCAAAAATGATTCCAGCACTCAAACCTCCAGGTACATGATAAGAAAAAAGTACCCAAAAGTAAGTTTTTTTCACACATCTCGCCACTTTATTGCAGGAAGCCAGAAGTAGGTAAAGTTAGTCAAGGTATTTTCATTTACTTGTGTTCAAATCGTATGGAATTGAAAATTCGCTTTCTACCCAAAAGTAAGTCAGTTATACCCAAGAGTAGGTGAATATGATCGTGAGTATACTCAAAGTTAAAAGTAGGTAATTTTTTTTTTTTATATCTTTATTAAGGAGACTTTCAGCCCTGGGCTGGTTCGTCTCCGCTTAAAGTAGGTAAATGTGATCTGGCCGCTAGATCGTTTTTTCTTATCGTGTATGTTTTTGTTTTTGCAGCATTCTTTTCCCGCCTTTTTAATATCAGCTGATGGCTTCGATCAGTGCAACCAGAATGAAAAATATGTTTTCTTTAGAAGATTTGTAGATTTATTTACTTCCATTTCTTTTCTGGAAAAACAATATAAGAAATTGTTTTTAATTTTTATTAGTGATGGTTTCTTAATTGAACACAGTTGAAGAACGTTCAAAAGCAATAAAAACTTTGTTTTTAAATACTTTGTTTCAATTAAATTGACAACACTGGATATGATGATAGATGATTCGTACACACACCTTCGTAATGTGGTGTGTAGACAAAAGGTAAACAAAACGATTTCAGCTTTCAAATTTATTCGCGGCTCGCGTTTTTAACGATGCAAATGATATTATTTAAGTAAATATCATCTCTAAAAGTGAATTACCTTGAAAGTGCTTGTAGAAGCACGTGTCGTAATTGTTTTTAGTGTGGTTCTGAGAAGTGAAAGCTAGTGAAAACAGTGATTTTAATTACATGCCCAGAGCAGAACAAAATCGACTGATCGTTTAATGCAATTATTGCGAATGCGTGATCAAATTGGCAATATTTTGTTGGGAAAGTATACAAATATGTATCCAGATCTTATTCATACAATTTTGGCCCATTTTTTAAGGTATGTAATTAGTAATTTACTATTTTCTTGGAAGATGTCTTTCGTAAGCATACCAAAAACATGTTTATTTTATGATTGTGGGGACAGCCATTGTTGCATGACGTGCCGTATCGCCTTAATGGCCCTTCGCTCATTTTAAACTTCTATTCAATTTTCATACTGCCGTACTCTAACGGAACTATCCAGCTGCCCTCTTCTAAAAATCATTATCTAGCTAATAAATTATCACACTAAAGCTTCATGTTAGCATTTCCTACCAAAATCGCAAACTTCGCGTATGAAGTAACATAAAAACGGTTTGAATTGTTAACAAGTAACATAAAAACTAACACACTAATTTAAATTTAACAGATAATGTGTATTTCTTTTTTACTATGCACCGCGTTTTCCCTTGCATCATGTGAACCATTTTCTAACATTGTTAATGATCCCATCGCACAAATTAAGGAAACTAATTGTAAAATTGAAACAGGATCCATAAAAATTATACACCCAGTAAATCTAGGTAGAATTGGGGAAAGCATAGAAACTATCACAAACACATTTTATAACAAATTAACCCTTACTAACCCTTTACATGAGGTGATAAAGTTTAGGATTAAGAAATTATATTCGACGCTCTATGGACTAAAATCACAGCAGACACACCGCCATCGGCGATGGGACTCCATAGGCACTGCTTTCTTTAAGTTAAGGACATCATTAAGCAAAAATTCTGAATTTTAATTATGATGTAAATATTCATTCACGTAAAAAAGTATTCCATTTCACGCTAACGAGCAACTTGTTAGCAATGTTGTTTAGAAAGATGTTCTTTTGTATACAATATTTGCAACATTTCATGAAAAGTCTCAGAACTTTACACGATTTATAATGTAAACATACTTACATGTTACGCTCTATTTATGTGCATCATATTAAATAGAAATTTACACTACTTTTTCGAACTGTGTAGGCCACTCAACTTTTATGGTGACGGGTCCTATACCAATGAAAAAGCTTTCTTCATTCGGCCCTGTTTACCGTCGCCCATCAAGTATCAAGTATCGGATCAAATCATACCTATATTTATACACAGCTAAAAAAAAGTAGTGTTAATCTCCGTTGCTATGATGCACATAATTGGTGCGTCATATATCATACAAGTTTACATTTAAGATTGTGAAAACTAATGACACATGTCATGCAATATTCCATTTATTGTATGCAATTGTCCACCTTTGTTTGCAACATTTCTTGTAAGCTGCTATTTTACGTGAAAAGAAAGTTTATATGCATGAATGTTTGCATGCATGGATGTAGTAAAATTTAGAATTTTTATCTGTGTAAGCATTCCTCCTGAATTCCCCCTGATCGTGTTACGGAATCCAGCAATGGAAGGTGAAATAGTGTCTAGAATGTCTCAGGACTCAGGACCACTTCCCTTGTTATGCTAGAGTTTCACTTTCATAGATTTGGAACGTGCTTTTTCTCCTATATTGAGAACATTTCAGTCGATGTTCTTTACGAACGCACTCTTCTACCTAACATCGTCATACCGGATCGATGGAAAACACGTGTTTTGAATAAATCAATCCATGTTCCATGCTGATAATCTATCAAAACATTTACGAATGGATTGGCAGTGGCTCGGGCGGTTGGAGAAGCAGTCTCGTTCTGATTACGGTAGCAATCTGCTTTCAATATAATCAATCTTGAACGATGAGTGCACGACGTACCCGCACGGAAGGTGAAAGGGAAACGTCAAAACTTTGGGAATCGTGTATCGCTATTCGGTATTTGATAGCTTTATAGATGTGCATAGTTTAGCGATGGCAGTGAAAGCATTTCCCACTTAAACGGTCGTGTGGGGTCAGGATTAGTCTAATGGACGTTGGTGGTAAACCGGATCAAATGCAATGAACTGATTAAAAGAATGCTTTCCTTTCATCTAGCTAAAAGGTAGTGGGGTGTAAAGCTTTGGCATCCATGGAGTGAGAAATTTAATTTTGTAAATTGCAGAACTCACAAGTAAACATTTGCACTATTTCTGATAGGGTAGAGCACTACTTCGGCCTAATCGCCCATTTTGGGCCTATCGAGCAGAAAACTTCAAATAAATCCATGATTTCAGAGTTAACAAGTCAATTATGCGTTTGGTACGATACATAAGTTAATAAGCTACCGAACGAAGTCAATGAGAATACGTGATATGAAGGTTTGAACCCATTATTCCAAAAAACAAAAGAAGCGCTCCGACCGAATCATGTTTTATCTTCATCCGATAGGCCGAAGTGAATTCATTGGCGTTTCAATTGCGTTTCAATGCGTTAGGCCAAGTTTAGAATCCGTAGGCCGAGTGTGGCGTCAAGAAGCAGTGTTAGACTTTTGACAATATCTCAACAATTGGTTTCTCTTTATCAAATCTTACGGTACGTACGGAAAGGTAAATAAATTTGGAAGCCATCAGTAATAATAACATTTCGTTTGGTGCTAAACTGCGCTAGATTAAGAAAGACTAAGTGCGGGTTGTGCTTAATAGGGCGGAAATAAGGTAGTTAACCCTACATTGCTTTTGATTGTTGTGTTCATTGCAGCTCGTGCCCATTATTTATCAGAAATTTTTGCTTTCAAAATCAAAGTAGTTAATATTCATTATAGTTCCTATAACTTATTTCATATAAATTTCCTGAATAACCACACATTCCAACAATCTGTTGATTTCTTCGAGCGATAGCTCCAATGCTCCGAGTAAACATTCTCCAGCATACAAGAAGCAGACAGTTAGCTCTCTCATCGAAAGCAATAACCCTGCCTCCAGGCCACCATAAACGATATAATAATAGGTATTATATTAGTTTAATAAAATTTTATGCACATTTTCCAACTAAATTTATACTCCTACTGGCACTGATACGTGTCCCTTTCGCACCGATCTCACGCCCTGGTGTACCCATAAACTGCACGACTAACGAGCAAATGATACTTTTCCGCCCATCCTTCTCATATGCAGGCCTGGTTCTGCTGGGAAGTGTGCCTCCAAACCTGCACGAAGAAAAGGCAGAAAAACTTGCTCTGCTCTGCGGCCAACACGCTCGGGAGACCTACTGCTAGAAACAACTAAGCGTTGTCTATAAGATTCAACTTTCTCTTAGCCAAGGGTGGCACTCCCCTGCATGCAAACGCATACAGAGAGGTACCGTTGTTTGCGGATGGAGTTTTAGCCAGTATTTTTTTCTTTTCTGGATTCCTTGATTCCTGGTTTTTGGTAATAAATATAACATTTACGGTCCGTATTCTTACTACCAAAGAACAGGTAGGTAGTAATTGGGAAAATGGAATACCAGCTAAAACTTCATCCGCAAACAACGGTACCTCTCTGTATACAAGCAAGCATTCGCGAGGAGACCAATGAGGATCCTTAATGAAAGAAAACAAAGTTGTAATAATTTCCAAATTGCTTCTCTGCATTTCCAACCCCACATGGTCGCTAGCTCCTCATACGTTTATGTACACCAGGCTATCACCACAATGACATGAGCACCTACTCACTACTTCTCAAGCGCATACATAAGTGGCGGGAGGATAAGCTCGCGCTCGTGGTAGTATTTGTGGCAACACGCAAATAACTTCAAGCTTTTCACCTGGAAAATTTATTGTGGCTGACTTATAGCTTCTTCAACTTCGAAATCAAGAAGCAGGGAAATTTTCCCACGAGTACTCATTTTGGATGGGGATAATTAGCTACGTGGTTTGTTCCACGTGATTTTGCAGCACCTTCGAAGTATGGGGGTGATAGAAAATATAACTTACCGAGAATTTCTACGGTGTGCACCTGGTCCTTGTTGATCTTGTCGCTGATTTGACACACGTAGTCACCAGCGTCCTGTGGTTCCAGTTCGGAAATTTCCAGATTGTAACCATTTACCAGTCGTATCCGTTCGTCCCGTGTCACCATCAACTGAGATGCCGTTAGTACGTTGGCTCCTCGTCGCCACAGAAGAACCAGTGTACCTGAAATTAGACAGATGCGGATATAATTAATTCATAAATTGTGACTTAATGGCAAATTCGTTTAACTAGTGGGGCCGAAATGTGAAAACAAATACTTTACGGAGTGTGATGCAGAGTACCATCAAGTCAGCAGTTCTTTCTTTTTTTCCGGTAGGTGCCTTGAGTTTTGCTTCTTTTTCCATTCCCACAACTCCCTTAATTCTTTCGATAGTTTTACGTCTACAACGGCCACTTAGGATTTTATTTGTCCCATTTCCACTGCTTCTCTGTATACCTAGCCTACAATTCCAGATTTTTTTTTGACGTAGGACTACGCAGGCATGGAAAATCATTTGCATTCATTTCGTACATTCATTTACTTTCATTTGCCCTTAACTATTTTTATCAACAGAATTCCGCAAAATGATGTATTGAACTTTTGTAGGTTTTGTTATAAGCTACAACTTTTGTTAACAACTTAAATCCATATCTCTTATGCATGACGAACCAGAGATAACAGAAGCCACTACTGTTTTTCAATGATTGTATTTTACATTCACTGAAAAATAGTAACAAGTTCTGCCTGCTCTAATTCGTGATGCATAAGAGATACAGATTTGAGTTTTGGTCAAAAATTGTAGCTTATAACAAACCCTACTAAAGCTCTGTAAATCATTTTGCGGAATGCTGTTGAAGAAAATAGTTAGAGGCAAATGAATGTAAATGAATGCATGTAATGAATGTAAATGATTTTCCATGCCTGGGACTACGTCTTTCGGGAAGATGGGGGTACACTTTATGAAAACCGACAGATGAAATTATGAAAGATTTTGAACATTAATAACTCAGCTGCTCCTGGACCAATTTCAAAAAAATTATCACCAATCGATCAGAAATATTTCTACGCATCGATAACAATGCTTTTGACTGTTGATTTTCAAATTGAAACTTTTGAAAAGTGGTAAATTTCAAGCATTGTCCAAAAGCTTCAAAATAACTAAAAATCCACCAATTACGTACATGCATATGCTGCTTCCCCAACACAGTCATCAGAGAATGGTTCCTAGATGAAACAAGTCGAAGTGACATTCACCTGCGATCTTAGGGCGTGTACGAATAGGGAGGATGCAATTGCGGAACATTTTGCTGCCAATTCAGAACCACACGCCCACAACGACCACACAAAATGCTCTCCGTTTTTTTCCTTGGATTTGTTTTCCGTGCTGAGCGCCAATGCTACCCACATCTGAACCCTACCTATCGACCCATCAACTCATGAACCGGGAAGCAACGGCTCTGAGCGTGATCCCGAAGGAAGGCGTGATCAGAGATGTTATGCCTCAGAACATCCCAGTGGCGCCGCTTACGCTTACCTGCGTGAGAGGTAATTACGCTTACCACTACACCACCGGTGCCGCTGCTCTCCAGAGTTGTATTCCTGTCACCAAACTTGGAAGCAGGGGATACTCTATATAAATTCTATTCTAACTCTTTTTTCAAATGACTTCTAATTTTTCAGGGCCACCAATGTTACGTTGGTGATAAGTTTTAACCTCCGAAACCATACAGAGTGCGTCCCTGTCGCTTCAGAGAGTAGACGACATCCATGGCCGTGACGGTTTTGCGCTTGGCGTGTTCAGTACAGGTGACGGCATCACGGATCATAATTTCTAGGAACACCTTCAGCACACCTCGGGTTTCCTCGTAAATCAGACCGGAGATACGCTTGACACCACCATGTCGAGCCAGACGACGGATGGCAGGCCCTGGATGTTATCACGCAGAATTTCCCTATATCGACAAAGCTGCATCATCATGACTGTATGTAGCCAATGGGAAGCGAGAAAATATGGTACCGGCTTAGTTCCGATTCACCCGTTCAACGACAAACATCAAGCAACAATGACTGGTCGTGGCAAGGGAGACAAAGCTCTTGGAAAAGAAGGCGCCAAGCGTCATCGGAAGGTTCTGCCATCCGTCGTCTGGCTCGACATGGTGGTGTCTAGCGTATTTCCAGTTACATCTTTGAAGAAACCTGAGGCGTACTGAAGGTGTTCCTAGAAAAATCCGTGATGCCGTCACCTACACTGAACACGCCAAGCGCAAAACCGTCACGGCCATGGATGTCGTCTACACTCTGAAGCGACAGGGACGCACTTTGTACGGTTTCGGGGGTTAAAACTTATCACCAACGTAACAAAACAAACCAAGTTCATTTCAGAAAAGAGATAGAATAGAATTTATATATAGTAACCCATTCAATTTGTCACTAAATACATCAAAATGATACAAAAATCAAATAATTTGTTAGGGAAATAAATTATGTTCTGTTTTAGTCTTATCGGTGGGTTAAATTATTCCGTTTCACTTTCATAAACTGAGAAACCCTCATCGTTGCATTCTCCTGCTGCGCGAGATCTTCGAAATCGTCCGAACCGTTAAATAATACAGAGTACATAGAGTATAGACTTAAAAAAACAGAGAGTACAAAAGAAGAGGAGCCAGTGTCGCTACTTGATAGCAAACTACACATGATGGGAGGAGTCTGTGTACTTTACCGGCGTGTTCAAAAAGAAAGGCAATCAAAATTTCATTTGTTACATGCATGAGGCATGTAACAGAAAGTGTGTTGGTGAGTTCTTTGGCGTGAATGTTCCCGAAAAGTTCAGTATTTTGCCATAAGCAAATGCAAAACAAACAAATTTATTGACAGATTTGGGCAAATTTTCACCCGTTTCATGCTACTGGAAGGTATGCTGGTCACAATGCCGTGCCAAACTGATTTCCTGCGCAAGTGATATGTATAAACGCGAATAACCACAAGGTCCAGTGATTATAGCAAAGGTTGCCATAAAGAAACCATCACAGTTCAGGGCCACCACAACTTTCTACAAAAGAGTTGAATTATGAAATTCACTTAATTCCAAAGTAATATCCGAAACAACAAACTAGAAAATCGAACAAAACTTTCGTAGTCCTACGTCAACAATGTGGTTGTGTATTGTACACCACCCTCCAACTTTTTTTTTCCTTTGGTTTGTTTTTCCGTCGATCTTGTTTTCCGTGCTGAGCACCAATGCTACCGACGTGCCAGGAAGGCAGCTCCCACACCTGGACCCTACCTATCGACCCATCAACTCATGAACCGGGGACCAACGGCTTTACTTCCCATCCGAAGGAAGGCGTGATCAGATATGTTATGCCTCAGAAAATCCCGGCGGCGCCGACTGGGATTGAACCCAGGCCTGCTGGGGTGAGAGGTAATCACGCTTACCACTACACCACCGGCGCCGTTACAATTCCAGATTTGTAGAAATAATATGCGTCATTCCGATAATTGAAAACAGGCAGCTATCTCTCCACTGCCTCGGGAGACGTCAGACCACTTTCATCACCGTTTACTGAAGCACCTAAACTGTTTCCATTGTTTTCACTATCACTACAACAGTAACAATTTTGGATTTATGAGGGTTCGGTAAACCATAATTTAGACTGATTTTCTTCGTCTTAAATTTATAGCTGCTTTCGAACCATTCACTTGAAGTAAGAATTTATCCAGTGCCCCTCCATTTAGCATAAAAATCTCTTATTTTTATTCCCGTCATAGAATAGTCCGTATATACACCTCGTACACTTGTGTGGATGTCAAGCAAGCAGCCACCGGATGTAAGTCTTTAATTTTCGAACTTTGCACCACTGCAGGTGCGCAGGATACATGAGTGAGCGAATATGGTCAAAACATAAGAAAACATAAATGAAAATACTGTGATAGAGTGTTCGACTGTTGAAACAGATTTGCTAGGGATTTTGGATATGCAGTCTTGTGAGACTTCTAGTTATAAGGGAATTTTTTAAATTACGTCCCTGCGTTTTAGCACTGATGAACCTTTTGCAGGGGAAGTCATTCGTTCTTTGTCTCGATAGAAAAGTATCCAGACAAAGAAGGAATAACCAAAGTAATGTTTATAAAGACAGATAGACCTTTTTCAAATGTTATGCGAGAATTATAAAAATATGTAGATATCTAGTTGAATTTGATAACCTTAACAAGTCTCGCGTACTTTACTCCAACCGACTCGAAATCAGTAATAAAGTCTCCCGGTGCCTTTTGCCACCGGAAAACAAATCATGGAAACAAAAATCGCTTCATTTTGCATTTACTGAGTGCTTGTGCGAGCCGCACTGATTGCGTTCGTATTATCATTGCTTATATTTTCTTCAATGAATGCAGAATTGAGAAAAACATCAGCTGAGCATAACAAGAATGATTTTGAGTATAGTACTCAAGTAACAATTCAGCAACCATTTGGCATCCTATCTAATTTATGATGGTTTTATAATGGCAATGAACAATCCATTTAGTTTAGGGTCATAGAACTTGTTATCAATTTGATATTTTACTTTGGTCGGGGAACAATCACGAGAGCATTACAGAAATTGGTAATGTACACACTGAATCAAACTGAAGGCAAATTAAAACTTAAATCGTAATATATTTTTAACTAACTTATTTTGATTCTCGAAAAGTCTGTATAATCTGTATATGTATATATGTATATACAGGTTCTTGGTCAATAATTCATCAAGAAAATCTGTAAAATACAGGCAACTGTGCCAAATCCACTCTACCGCACTTGTAGGTTCATCCATATGAGCTCAGAGTAAAGGCTTTTTGCGGTACGCTCTCAAAGGCAGTGCCGCAATTGCCTCAAGAAGCATCCTGATGCAACATGTAGATCTGTAAACTGCCGTAAATGTGGCTTACTCCACCACACCCTGCTGCATGCTGCACTCACGCCACCAAACAACAAGCTCCATCAACATCGTATGCTGTTCACACTACATAGTGGTGGTCCGGCCATGAAATTTCTGATTCCGGCCCTCGATAATAATTTCGACGCATCCAATCCACCGTGTCCACTAATGTTTTGGACAAACATGGACGGCCGCACGCTTGCCACACTGTTCTGGATTACTCGTCTCAAGCGTGTTTTATCAGCAAGAGTTTCTGGAACGAACTTAGTCTCGACTTGTTGGAAGCAGATATGGATCTTGAAGGGATTTCAAATGCGTGCAAATCATCGTAGCATCTCGGATGACGTTACTAGGAAGCGGATGAGTAGACCTCGGAGTGCATCACCCAGACCAATTGGAATGAAATTTCTAGATTTTGCATGTAGGAAAAGGGCATACAAAAGCCAATTGTAAACAATGACTTTGAACGTCGCTTGCTTACGAATCACACGTCCACGCAAACTAACTAAATATACCAACTCATAGAGGAAACTTTCTCTGCAAGATGCTGGTGTCGGGTTGTCTGAACCAGTCCATATCCGTGAAAAATCGACGTTTTGACGTCATTGTTTACATTTGACGCATAGGACCTTTTCACATGTTGCCCTAGATTTATTAGATTATTTTTTTCAAAGCACGTGTGCTAGAGGGAATGCTGGAACATTAGTTTTTTTTTTAATTTCTCAGTGGTGCCTACCCGAGCAAAGTCGGTTAACAAAATGAAAGCAAATTGATATTAAAGTGTGCAGTTCCTATCATAATGAAAACTCATTTTGATTTCAAATGTTGCGACATAAGTCTGATATCATATTGTGCTTTCATTATGCAGTCAAGACGTTTTAAATGAAAGCAACTTAACTTGAAGTTCTGCTGTTTACGTCTTGTTTAAAATTTAATTGAAATTCATCTGTCGTTGAACTAATGATTATCGTTTATCTGATTTGTTTAACACATTTTAGGTCATTCGTGACTTGCCCGCGGTGAGATTGGAGCCTAAGTCTTTCAGCTTGAGAAACATGAATGGTAACCATTTACTCTAGGCCCGTATTCAGTAAAACATTATGAATGCAAAATCAGTAATCAAATTGATTTCATTGAAAGCAGGATTAGTTTTCCGTTTGCTTCAACAGTTTAAAATTTTGCTCTCATTTTTGCTGTGTTAACCGTTAAGTCAACCAAAATGAGATCAACTGGAGTATTCAAAATAAGTTACATCATAACAGCAAATTTTGATTTCAATTTGATCTTCAGCTTTGCTCGGGTATCGTACAGCCAAGTCAATTTCCATTCGGCATCCGTTCTTTACCATTATCTTGTGCATCTAAACTGTGTTTTGTGTGGTTTTATCTGTCTCACATATGGAACAAGCAATTTCCAGCATAATAACATAAAAATTAATCTGATTAACATAGAGAAAAGCAGTACGAACAACGGAAGACATCATCGTATAAATTAACCATTAATTAACATTGCCAAGCCACTCAAAAAATCTTCACCGCTTTTGGATAAATACACAGCATCTGAAAATCTACAAACAACCAAAAGCGAGGAAACCAGTTTGGGTTTTATCCTGTTCGGATTTAACTGCTTTTGTGTGTTTTAATTCTAAACATCACGGAAAAGACATGTGTCGCTCTTTCAGTAACCGTCGACAACGCTGCCATCGCGGTACGGCTCGTTACACGCATTATTGTTTGAGCATATTGTGAACACCCCCCTCCCCCTACTCCCCTCCCCCTGTACATATGATTCGGCGAGGTACGTTAGCAGGATGATTTTGTTCTGCCACCACCACCGATTGTCTCTTGCACGATTAGCATTACTCCGTGGGCAATAATTTTACGCCACAAATTGAAGCTCGTGTCAGATTTTCCCTTTTGGGAGTGAAATTTTCAAATGACAGTTTACGAAGACGGTAGGGAGATTCTTGCCGTTCTTTGTCCCGTATACATCCACCTCCATACCATCTTCATTACATTCTTCGAAGGAGCTGGAAAATATTAGCGATGAGCTTAATTTCAATGGAACGACTGGGGATGTGCTTCAGGCTAAATGAAATTTTAAATCATAATTAATTTTCAGTTCTACTGACAAGAAATAATTCCGAATTTCTGGGAAAATCATCGTCTGGCATTATACAAGTTGCTGGATTTATTCACGAGACAATGCGTCGTAACTTTATTGATGTATGAATATATTTCCCTTTAACTTAATAGAGCAAACTCAGGAAACCCGAAATCACATTTTTTAACATCAGCTGCTTTGGTGGGCAGAGTTTTCCGTTTACAATAAGCTCAGTCCTTCGCACAGCATGTACTTTGCATCATTTTTTTTATTCTATAACATCAACATACGAACTGCACCTAGATTAAATTTTCACTAAGAAAGTTCTCACCAAGCAAGGGGTAGACGAAAGCGACGACATCTCCAACGAGCTATGGAGACAAGGGAAACTTTTAAATTAAAATTATGCTAAAAAAACCGGCATAAGAGCGAGAAAAGTTCAAGCTGTTCAACTTTCTCCTACCAACCTACCAGTCAGTTTTTTCCATTGTGCCGCCTCCTGCTCGAACTTGTGTTCTGAGTGCGTGAAAACAATTTGAATTGCATCCAGCTCGACAAAACTGAGAATAGATTTGAAGAAATTACAGTTTTTTCAATATTTTTTTTCCTCGGTGAACGAGTTTTTCCTTGCCAGAAGCTTTTCCCTCAGGTACACGTCAAATGAACAATAGCGAGAACTTCATTGTGATGCAGATGAAAAATGCAACGAGGAACCGGAAGCAAAATTATGACATTCCTTATGCGATGAAATATGATTTCGTCAATCAACCACGGTGATCTGTTCATTCCGCAAGTTGGGTGAAATTTTATTTTTTTATTATCTTTAGTTTTGTTGTAATTGAACAAATGTGAAAATTCTAATTCGCCATAAAAATCCTTTGCATGTATTGGCAGCATTAGAGAAATTTGACATTTTCTCATAGTTCAATAATTTTGTTCCTTAACAACAGATGCTGTAGCTTTAACTTCCCCTTAGTTAGAGGAAAATCGTTTGTATGCAAATAAACCTGTTCATACATTAAATGAGTATATGATAAACTAATTTATGTATATAGAAATGTTCCTAACTCAATTCTTTACGATTTTCTGAAAATATTGAAATCTTACTATAATTTTAGGGAGGAGAGGAGATAAATTTCAATCTCACGGGGGGTGGAATGGGAGTATAGCAATCACTCAAAAATCTTTGCATAATTTGTTGGTGACCTGAATTTATTTGGATGTGAACTCATTCTGCCTTTGAACCTTTGAAGTTTATATAGATATTACTATTCAGCTACAACTTTGCCAAAGAGCACTTCTTGATTAGACTTCAAGGAGATTAGTTATTAATTGATTTCGAATTCAAAAACTTTCTGCTCGACTGCTTTCAGGGCAACACTCCATCTTGCATTTACAACATTTAGCCTAAATTGTTTGCCCTATTCTTTGCGCTAGGCATATCATTGTTGCCTGATGAGCGGTTTATGGAGCATGTCAGAAGAATTGATCTTCCTAAGGGAACGTGCAAAACTGCTGAAGCATTTGAGGGGAGGGGGGAAGGGGTTTCAGAAGATGTATTCGGAATAGCAAAATATGCTACGTGGGGGAAGGGGCGGGGGTCTACACAGCAAAAAAATAATTTTGATATCACATCAAAGTGGATGCACTACAATCATGTCGAAAATTTCATGTAATTTTTATGACCACATAAATAAACAAATGCAGTAAAAGCAGCGTAATGTCAGTTCATGCATTGTATTAATGATAATTTTGTCCTTTTTAGCAAGTAATATTACACCATATTTTCGACATGATTGTAGTGCATCCACTTTGACGTGATATCAAAATTATTTTTTTGCTGTGTACATTTTGTCAAAAACTGGTCTACTAATTAATTAATGACTAATTATCCTGACGATTGTTACAAATGCGGTCTTCAGTAAAGTTGCAGCTGAAATTTTTTCAAAATAGTACAGATAACAAACATTTGCGTAGATTGTGTTTATGGCTTTACTATCGACTGATTCATCTTCCTTTTGCGTACACCGTTTGAAAAATTCATATACATTTCTGCGAGATATAGCGCACATAAAATTAACACTAGATTTGCCATAAATTTACGCGATATTTCGTGTAAATTTAAGCGCAATATCGCATAAATTAGCAATATTGTATGCAAGTTTGTAAACGATTTCGCTGTTTATGCCAAGTATAGCTCAAAATTAAACGAAGCGAAAGGCTAGAATGATGCAAAAAAAAGTTCAATTTTACCATAGTAATTTCCATTTAATTTACGGGCTTAGCGACTATGCAGTAAATTTAATACATACTGATATTGAAACGGATTCGAAACTCAAATGTTATTAGCCAAATACATCCGTAGACCATATAGTTTGAATGTGTAGAAGAGAAGAAAGAGTGCTGGCAAATATCCCTGTGTAGTTTAAGTTCCATTTACTTTGATGCATTTTTTAAAAATTCAAAAGCAGTTTTTTTCGACGCATTATTTTAGATTGCAAGAAGCTCGCGTCATTTTGTGTAAAATATCAAAAGGAATCGAATAGTGCGAGTTTTTTGCAATCTGAAATAATGCGTCGGAAAAAATTGCTTTTGAAATTTTCCAGAAGCATCAAAGTAAATTGAACCTTAAAGAGCAATATTGAAAAACGTGTGTACAAAACGAAACAGCGAAACCGCCGAAAATTACGCCCTTTCGAGTTCATACAGACACAGGGAAACAAGAAATGTTCACCGCAAACCATCGATAATTTTGTAGTAAATCTCTCATCTACGCAATTCACGCAGGCAGAGCTCGATCTGCTCATCAAAGGGTTAAATTTTGCTGTTGCCCCCCAGTGTGCTATCGTTTCCGACATTGTGAAGAATATTGCCATTCAATATGATCAAATTGTAAGCAACCCGCCACAATGTCAAGAAATGTATTTTGCGAACGGTCAGCAAACAAAACCAAACAGAATGCCCCAATTTCGATACTTGGTGTACGATCCGGCTATTGAAAACCCGTGACGTGATCTACTTTCGAGCGGATAAGGGAAACGCCGTGGTGATCATGGACAGGGAGGACTATGACTCACGTGTCCGTGATATGATTAGCTCCGGCCCGTACGAAGAATGCAAATTTAAGAATGGCAAGTCTACAGATCCTCTCAATACAATGATCGAGGAAGCACATTTTGCACGGCACAACGTAGCGTGTCTGATGGGACCAGATAAGTTAGTCAGAAAGTTCAACGTCCCCAATTCGATGGTGGCATCGCTATACTGTCTACCGAAGGTCCACAAATATCCGACTAAAATGAGACCCATTTCGTCAAATATCCGCACACCCACCGAGAAAATGGCAGCTTGGCTTGTGGACGAAATGAAGATCTACCCCGTAACACATGGAAAAAGCGTTAAAAATTCGGTAGATCTGGTTGAGTAGCTAGAAGGGTTCAAGTTGAGATGCGGTGAGATATTGGTATCGTTTGATGTTGCAGCCAAGCGTACCAATCACCGATGCTTTAAGTAGCCTGCGTCGGCATCTGGAACGTCGTCGAGCGCCACACAATCACATTGAGGCTTATCTGCTTGTGGCTGAGGTATGCATGAACCAGAATTGTTTACACAAATTTTATAAGAAAACGTTTGGCACATAACATATGTGGAACTGCATGCAAAATAACTTTCTAAAAGTTGACCCCTTTTTTGTGTTGCCTCAGTAGTATAACTGGTATAGTTGGCCATCGATCTGTCAAAACAAAATTGTCCTGATATCGAAACTGTGCGTTCATAAGTACCAATGTCGAAAACGTAAACAATGGCTTCTTTCGTATATTTCTTGTAGTTCGAAGTCATTCCATGTAAGCCACCAATTTCATCGGATAGGGGGAGTCTCCCTCTACACAGTTTACGTTTTGTTGACTTGTGTGGAAATTCGCAGAAAAAGTTTACGTTTGTGACATTAGCTCTTATGAAAGAAAAGCAGATATATGGTTGCATGCTCAGTAAGCATTGACGTTGACGACGACCCTGCAACTCTTTACTCCTTGGTGAAATCCCATGAGCATCTGAAAATATGTGCATGAAATCTAGCGGACTTTGCCTTTTTTCTTCACTCCTCCATAGAACCAGCGGGCCACCATCTCTTCACACAAAACTTGATAGTATCTTATGCGATTTTTATAGGAGTGAAAAGGTAAAGAAATTTCCACCAGGTTTCACGCACAGACTGACGATTGCGGATGGGATTTTACCATAAGAGTAAAGAGATATAAAGTGAAGGAGAATTGTTAATTGTCAGTGTAATGCGCGATGTCAATCATTCAATGTCTGGCCCAACTGACTTATTGGTATTACACAGTTGAATGTGGAAGGTGGTGTTCGTATTTCACCTAAAAGTGTTTATCTTTTTACACAAAACAGCTGTTGCCTGTGATGTCACGTCTGCTGGTCGCAGTATGGAAAGTTGTGCTGACGTAACGTCGTCATTCGCTTGCGCAGCAATGTTTACAACATTTCTGCTTCTAACACCAACAAGCTGCCTGCTGTTACACACCTTGTATGATTGACATCGGATAATGCGGCCTTTCTTTTTTCGACCAGCTCTACAGGGGGCTTATCAAAGGTTTTTTTTAACTAGCATTTTCAAGCTAATCAAGAGCGTTATTAACCAGTAATATTGTTCTTGTTAATTTTGAGATAGCTAGCTGGGAGCCCCAGGTTGGGACCTTAGCCATAGTGATCGAAAAAAGTTTGCTAGGAACGCCCTTCCTTTGCCTTTTCGATCAATCTTTCCATGTTTTTAGTGCAACATAACTGAAGTAGATCTTTTGCTCAAAACATTTTCAATTGGCCGCAGCCTCGGATATGGAGCATTGAGTCCTTGGGTATTACAGGTATCGATAAGCACTCGATTTGATTTAGCGTTCTGCTTGCGAAATTCTTATGACTGGAATGATGGTCAGCTCAAAACACTGCATAATTTCCGCATAAACCGGGACACCTGTTGCAAAATGATGCTGCTTCTCTTTGGACTTCAAAATGCATGCAGTTAACTCCTAATTTCAGGGGTCGTATTTTTCCTCCTACGAATTCAAAATGAAATTAAAGGTTGATGCAATTGGCTCCAAACATTTAAAAAAAATTTAACGAAAAAAAATGGTACATACATTTTTCTATACACAAAAAAATTTAAGATTAGAAGAGTCGAGCGTGGAGTTTCCCCACGTTTTTGCCATAACTACAGAAAAACAATACGTATGGTTTACAATCACATTTCAGGATTAATCGTTGGGTGGCAGGTCATTGCATACAATATCGGCGAAAAACTTATACTTTTTTGATTGCAAACGTTAATATATTTGTTTGCTGTGTGACGCGAGGTGAGGAGCTAGCTATATAGTTATAAATAAAGGACGTAAATAGTTAAGGAAAACCCAAGACATAAGTTCAAAAGTTCTAAGAAGACATAGAATTATAAACCAAGCTATTATTATTTTAATATAATTGACTACCCCCTTGATATCCTTTCTCATTTTACAGCTGGCATAATCAATTTGACAGAACGATGTCTTTCTATACCACTTGAAATCAGTGAAATGGGGTTGATTTTTGATTATCGAGTTCCACATATGTTATGTGCGTTTGGCCTAAGCATGGGTAGCAAACTTTCGCCTCTCCTGACGAGCGTGTTCATGAGTGACTTTGAAAAACTAAAGTTTTTCCCACGTGTTTGGAGGCGCTATGTAGATGATGTTTTTGCACCAGTTAAAGAACGCTACCTAAAGCAAACCCTTAACCTGCTTAACTCCCGGCGCAGATCTAATGATTACCAAAAAGGAAGACGACACCCTGAACTTCGGTATTTATCGCAAACCGACGTCCACCGATTGCTACATTACTTCCGATTCCAATCACTTTGGTGCTCAAAAGCAAGCCGCTTCTCACTCCATGGCACACCGTCTTTACAACGTACCCACGGAGGATGATGAGTTTGCAGACGAAAGAAACCGTTTCTACAAAGCGGTTGAAGTAAATGGGTACGAAAAGGAGTTCGTGAACAAAATTCTCCGAAAACACAAACGAAAGAAGCACCGACAAAATATAACCACACTAGAACCGGTGGGAGAAGAGTAAAAAAAAGTGCCGGTCTATCCCAAAATCTCAAAAACCAATCAAATCCACACTCAAGCGACAAGGACTTCAGGTAGTACACAAGAGCGACAACAGTTTGCGTGACCTGCTTTGTAACCTGAAGGATAAGGTCCGGCCGGATGAACAGTCTGGAATTTATCAAATTCCCTGCAAGGACTGTCCTTCGGTCTATATTGGACAAAACCGCCGCAAAGTAAAAGTCCGCCTAAAAGAACATAAATATGCTGTAGACAACAAAAAACCCCAATGAATCAGCCGTTGCGGTACACACAATTAGCTTAGACCATATACATTGACTGGAAAGGTGCAAAAATCATCAAAACCGTCAGAAAAGCATCACATCTAAACGCATGGGAATCATCATTTATCACCAATACTGCTGGAACCATTGATGAATGAAGATGACCCTCCCCCCCCATTATATCCTGCCTTTTCAACCTGACAAATATGAGAATCTAGTAGCTTCTTTTCTCTTCTTATTGGACGTGTACGGAACAAAGTATGAACATCCTGAGTAATCAATCGGACATTGTCCCGTAGATGGGCAACATCACGCCCGAAACCGGTCGACAGAAAGGTAATTTTTAATTTATTTTAAAGTTGTAAGAACGATACGAATTGTTTATTTCCATTTCGTCAAGCCAGTGTAGACTACATACAATGATTATTACAATGTTTACTTACATACTATGCATTAATTCTATTCTGTTTTAGCTTAGTTTGTATTTGCTGCTTGGACATAGTGATGTCAATAGTTCCGCAATGCAAATTATATAGGCGCATCATTCGATTGATTGGGCTATTTTTTGCATAGTTTGTTCTGTACGATGTTTCTGAAAATAAATTCCGTGTTCTAAGATATCGACAAGGTGTGTAAAAATTTAATTGTGCGAGAATTTCTGCCGAATCTATGCGCTGCGCATTGAAATAATGTCGTTGATGAAGAAAAGCATTGCAAATTGGCGGCGCTCCTTAAGTGTTTGTATATTGATGAGCATGCAGCGCGCTTCATAAGATGGTAATGGAAATGCAGTCCAATTCAATTTACGTAAAGCATATAAAAGGAATTGTTTTTGGACAGATTCTATGCGTTCTTCGTGTATAGAAATGTATGGATTCCATACTAGGTGGCAGTATTCCAGAATTGGTCTTACATATGTGGTATATAAAAGCTTAATAGTGTATGGGTCTTCGAAATTATGACTGAACCTTTTGATGAAGCCTAGCATTCTGTTTGCTTTACTAATGATAGTATTATAATGTTCTATAAAAGTTAGTTTGGAGTCTAGGATTACACCTAGATCTCTTACAATTTTGCTTTTTTCTACTATTTGGTTGCCTAATGATGTTTCAATATGCGGTGTTTCAATTTTTCTGCTAAATGCTATTGCAGTACATTTTTTTTACGTTCAGTTTAAGTAGACTTTTACTACACCAGGTGTGGAATATATTGATTTCATTCTGGAATTCTTCTGCATCGCTAGAATTACTTATTTCCATAAAGAGCTTCATGTCACAAGCAATTTTATTTTTTTAAGTATGTAGGAAATGTCGTTTATGTACAAAATAAAAAGAAGTGGGCCTAAATGAGAACCCTGGGGTACCCCAGAGGTGACTGAAATTGGTTCTGAAAGTTTATTTTGAAAGCGAACTATTTGTTTACGATGTGTTAGATATGATTGAAGCCAATTCAAAAGTCCAGGCTCCATTCCTATTTTCTGCAATTTGAGGATTAATAATGGTATGTCGATGCGGTCAAATGCTTTACTGAAGTCGGTGTATAGCGCTTCAACGTGCTTGCCACTGTCCAACGCTTTAATAATGAAAGATACATATTCTAGAAGATTAGAGGTAGTTGAGCGACCTTTAAAAAAGCCGTGCTGTTTACTTGTAATTAGATTTTTCACCTGCTGAAAAATAATGCCGTTTACGATTGATTCAAAAAGTTTTGGAATGCAAGAAATAATAGCAATTCCACGATAATTTCGAATGTCTGATTTTGCACCTGATTTGAAAATAGGTACCAAATAAGATGATTTCCAAATTTCAGGGAATTTTCCATTTTTCAGAGACATGTTGAAAAGACGCTCTAGAGGAAATGCGAGTTCTTCAGAAAGGTTTTTCAAAAATATGGGTGCGATGCCGTCAGGTCCAGACCCTTTCGACGCGTTTAAGTTTTTTAGTGCATTGAGGACTTCATGTTGAGAAAGTTGGTTGACAGAGATGTTTTTAAAAATTTCAGGAATGAATGCAAAGAAATCGCGGTCACGATCTTTTTCGGAAAATGTGGTGTATACTTCTTGGAAGAAATTTGCAAAGAGACTGCAAATTTCAGAAGAATTCTCGCCTACATTTGCATCCAAATTCATTCGCGAAGGAAAATTGCTGCTTTTTAAGTTCGTGTTTACATAATTAAAAAAGTTCTTAGGACATGATTTGACTTCATTTTCGACTTTGCGGTTATAGTCCTCATATGCAGAGTTGGTGGCTGTATTTAATTGGTTGCATAAGTTGTGATAGTTTTGCAAATTGGTTTCAGTTTTTTCTTTTTTGTATAGTTTATGAGCTTTCTGTTTTTTATTCTTCAAATTTTTCAGTTTTGGATTGAACCATGCGGGTAGTTTATTGTTTTGTGTTCGTCTTCTTTTTTTTGATGGTGTTGTGTCTTGGTCGCGTCGCGTCTTGTTAGTGTCGTGTAGTTCCACCGTTGTATAATTGGCAATGCACCCGTGAACTGAATGGAAATTGTGTGTTCGAATTCCACCGGTGCCCTTAGATTTTTTCGCAAATATTCTCACACATATTCTAGTTCCATGCTCTCCAGTTCACAAACTGGCTACAAATTCTGGTAGAAATGTCAGTTATATTACTAGGTAAATGGCTGGTCGATACCTGCACCCCTAAGGGGCTGTTCATTAACCACGTAGACAGTTTAGAGGGGGGGGGGAAGGTTTGACAATTATCCACGGCCCATACAAATTTTAAATTTTTTGTATGGACAATTGTCTACGCAGGGGGAGGGAGGTGTCAAGAATCCCAAAAAAAACTGTCTACGTAGTTTATGAACAGCCCCTAAGGGGAGGCATGGATCTATCCAGTTCCAAAACTACCAACAATAATTCGCGCTATCTACGATCTCATCGTTGTCACCATCATTGTATAGCTTGTCTAGCATTCGGGTTTCGGCTACACACTTTAGTATTGCAAGAGCTCCACATTGTTCTGGGTGCTTTCCGGCTCCAAAACTAGCAACACATTCCGATAAAAATGCCAATAACTTTGTCAGCTGCAAAAATTCGCAACATATATGGCCTCATCGTAGTCAGCATCATTGAACAGCTTTTCCAGCATACGGATTCCGGCTGCAGTTTTCAGCATTCCAAGAGCTTCACATGGTTCTGGATCCATGTTCTCCGGTTACTAATGTCTAGTAAAAATGGTAACGAATATTGTTATATGTCTGGCCGAAGCCAGAGATACTGAACCCCTAATGAAGTTAATCAATTGTTCCAGAGCTTGCACCACCTACATACGTCTTCATCGTCATTACCAGCATTGGACATCGCTTGTTTCATCTATATTTAAACTCAGACACCACTCCAATAATGGCGTATGCTTTTGAATTCCATGCTCTCATGTACTCCAACTAGTAAATCTGTCGATTATTAGATAGGAAGTCCCACAGTTTGTGCATTGCTATAGATTATTATTATTGAAATAGATTATAAGCTACTGTTGAAATTCTTTCATAGAGCAATTCAGCTCACCGGAAAGTGCGTCTATTGTAAACTTCGTTAGAAAATATTGAACGTTGAATGCCTATCGAAGAAGAGACTTGAAAGGAGCAGCACTCCAATAAGTTTTCTATCACTATAAAAAATGGCGGGGAGCAGAACAACTTTTTCCAAGATTGCGAATCGATTCAATTACAGTACGAAAAGTTATTAACCAATTAGTAGCAGTTATTATTAGCCAAGTGTTCCACATATACCTACAGACATATATGAGGTCAGCGAACTGGCGACTTGGGTTATCTAATAAATGCTGATTACTAAATGGTTAAAACTTTATGTGTGAAGTAATTACTGAATGCTCACATCAGCGGCGCGGGGTAACCGTGATCTCCTCTCACAACAAAGGGCCTGGGTTCAATCCCAGTCGGCGCCACCCTGATTTTGACGTAGGATTACGTCTTTTGGCAACATATTGGGGGTGCAATTTCAAAAAACCAAAATCGACCGCATTACGAAAAGAGGACAGGTTTTGACCACATATAACTCTGTCAATAGCAGATGACAGTGCTCATTCAATCACCGTGTGTGGTGGTGTCCGGTCGTCGGTGTCAGCAGCAGCAGTAGAGCTTTCAGCGTGTGGCGTTAACATTGTTCTCCAGGTTACAACGAAAGGCAGCCTGCAAGCAGCGAGCCCACATGAGCATCCATATAAGGAGGAAGAAGCTGCACCGCTATGGATCGAAATCAGTTTCTTCGTGAATTTCTGTGGGTCATCTATGCCAAGCGCGTCACCCTTGCTTCAAACAACATACAGCTCGCCAGCCTTGAACACCCTAATAGTTCAGCATTATTCAACCATCACGACAAAACGGTCTTTTTCAGGACCACCATAAATTTGTTAGAGTATGTATTGAATATTTGTCAACGTCATCAATCGGATGTCGGATCCCGCAAGCAGCTAGCCTATCAAGGCTCAACCTGGTCTGTAGAAGGTGTGGAATTGTAGGTCGTATATCTGTGGGTCATCTATGCCAAGCGCATCACCCTCGTTCCAAACAACATACAGCTCGCCAGCCTCATCCGTGTTGAACATCCTAATAGCTCAGCATTACTCAACCATTACGACAAAAGGGTCCTTTTTAGGATCACCATAAATTATTTTTTGTTTAAGAGTTCATTTTCATTGAACGTTCGCTCGCCTTTCTGCCAGCCACATCACCCCCAAAGCTTTTTGATAATGTAGGTACCCCAGTAACCAAACGTTTGTCGTCAAATGCGTAACAGTATTGAAGTGGCATACAAATTCTCGCAATGACCGAATACCAGAGACACTTTGTAAGGTTTTTTTTTTCCAGGACGCTTAAAAAAAGCAAAAAAATCTCGAATTTATATGATTGATTGTGATGTGAAAAATTTGAACAAGACATTCCTCCAATCAATATTCGCTTTTTTTATTATCTATTGAATAAAATAAAAATTCCTTGCGTTTTCTGCACGCCAATGCGTAATTTTGTCATCAGAAAACCAGGCGTTTCAGTGATGGGAAAAGTGGTTTCCCTAACACAGTCGTCGAAATATAGATACCTACTGTGTTACCTGACTTAAAAACGAATATACGTTGTATACGAGTACCCCGAATACAACGTATGACTCGTCTAATTTTATATAGCATTTGCAATGTAAAATTAGACGTACTAACAGGTAACACAGTAGCCCCTCCTATTAAGAGCATTGTGCCAAAAAATAACCTTGTCGAATTTTCTTACTAGAAGGGGCTTAAAATTTGCAGTGTTTTCCCTAATAGAGGAAATGGCTCTAATGTTGGCCTATGGATCTAAGATTGGGCCCATCGCTAAAATCTGCCATTTTAAATTTTATCTAGATGAACGCGTCATTGGGACGGTTCCAACCGGTAGTTTTGGTCGCCATTGAAAATTGAGTCGATTGCTGAATTTATGTATGGGCCCAAATTAGGAGCATTTAGACCGACATTACATCCATCTACATATTTCATTTCCGCACCGCTATCATTTCCAAAAACATCGAGGAAAAATTTCCACAGTATTGTTCTTAACTAGCTTCCAAGCTTTCAACCCATCGGTCCTTTTCAGAACCACAAATGACGAATAAAAGAGTAAACTTAAGAGTAGGAGGTTGAATCCAAGACATATTGTCCAGGATTGGCTGTTACTACATGAACATCGACAGAGCACCTCACAAACAGAACTCTCAAATTGTTTCCGAATTTCACTTTTCACTGATAACGAGTTAAGAAATCAATTTAATATTTAATATACTTTTGCTATGCCATCATAACTACCTTTCGGAATCCTACGTCAAATCTACGGTCGTGTCTTGGATACAACCTCTTACTTTTTTAGGCATAAAATCTATGATCACGAGGGGAAGGTATGTACAGCCTTTGGTCCCCGGTCCATGAGTTGATTGTTCGATAGGTAGGGTCCAGGTGTAGGACCCTGGCGTCGGTAGAATTGATACTCAGTACGGAAAACAAGATCGACGGAAAACAAATCAAGGGAAGAAAGGAATGCTCACATGTTATGTGGGGGAAAGGGGATTTAAAGTAGACGGAATATTTAATACAAATTGAACTGTCCGGATTAGCCGGCGCCGGTGGTGTAGTGGTAAGCGTGACTGCTTTCTAACACCCCAATGGGTCTGGGTTCAATCCCAGTCGAGGTCGGTGGGATTTTTCTGAGGCATAAAAATCTCTGGTCACGTCTTCCTTCGGAAGGGAAGTAAAGCCGTTGGTCCCGGCCCATGTGTGTTTGTGAATGGGTGCGATATCCTACGCAGGTGTGGAAGCTGCCTTCCTGCACATTCGATTGCCGTCAATGGATGGCAATCGATGTCCGTCGGTGATTGGCACTAGATTGCGGAACAGAGACCGACGTTAAATAAAGGAAAAGAGAACTGTCCGGATTCACAAACTATGCAGTATTTGGAAATTTTCAGTACTGCAATTTATTCTAGACAGTGCTGCAAAACATCAACTGTACGTGATGATATTGACAAAACAGGTTTCGTCACCATCCCATAATGAACATTATCTTCAAAGATACCATGTCATTCGTCAGTGATAGTTTTTAAAATATTTCACGAACCACTTCTCTTATATGACAGCTGAGGCTCTCCGCTTTATTTCGTTGTACAACATATTAACATTCTTGTTCAGTATTGTAAAATGGTGTCAAATCAAGTGGAAGTACCCAAACGCTCTTTTTGTACGAACGGCAGCAAAAAAGAACGTTGTCGGTACGGGATCTCGCCAAAAAGCTAATACTGCCGAAGAGTACTGTATAAAAATCGTTTTACCAGCGCTTAACTGTGAATCGGAAAGTTGGAAGCGGAATAAATCGAAAAGTATACTCTCGATTAATTTACCAGAAGATGGTAGCCACTATTGAGAAACATCCAAACCTTTCAATTCGTAATGTGGTTCGCAAAGTTGGAAAATCAAAATCATATGTATAAAAAGTGAAGCAGCCATGTTGAAGGCAATGATAAGCAAAATTTCACTGCAAAAAGTCGTGCTAAGGAGCTTTTCATCCAGCTTTTGAAAAAAAAAAAAATCTTGTAATGGACGACGAAACATACGGGCTCGAAGACTTTCAACAGCTTCCAAGTTTGGCTTTTCGGACAAAGAAGCTTTAGAAATTCCCCAAAAAGTATTTGGTTTGGTAGGCCATATGTAGTTGCGACCAGAAATCCAAAAGTTTAATCTCTACCGGCACTATCAACAAAGATGTGTACGAGAAAGAATGTTTACAAATGCGGTTGCTACAATTCATCAGAAGCCCCGACACTCCAG
Organism: Ochlerotatus camptorhynchus; assembly: GCF_037179485.1. Classification (NCBI taxonomy): domain Eukaryota; kingdom Metazoa; phylum Arthropoda; class Insecta; order Diptera; family Culicidae; genus Ochlerotatus; species Ochlerotatus camptorhynchus. Next base: position 4,258,770 of record NW_027040741.1, read on the forward strand.
CTCTGTTTTGGCCTGATTTGGCCTCTTGTCATAACATAACATAACATAAACCAGGTTGCACAATGTCGTAGGTTTTTTTTTTTTTTTTTAATCTTTATTTTAGAGATTTTTAGCCTGAGGCTAGTTCATCTCTTCAATGTCGTAGGTGGTACGAGCTCCAAACTGTTGTTAAGACGGAGACCCACCTCCGTCCGTTGCTATTAGATAGTCATTTGTGATTAATTACTACCTCTTAGATAAAGGATGTGTCTCCCTCCAACAGACCAGAGCTGTCCTGGCCACGTCCTTGCATCTGGTGGGGAAATGGGAGGAATGTTAAAATGTTAGTCCGACACTTACTTAAAAGAGATGCAGAGAACTCTACGACCCCTCATAAGCGTCACGGGAGGGGTGGATTTTTGTTAGTAGGGAGGGTAAGCCATAGGATACGCCCAGCCGGCGCTGCTGGCAATCGTCATATCAATTATTTAATAAATAGAAGCTGTAAGTAGTTTATCTGTCCGTTGTTGCTGCCATATTATTCAAAACAGTCTTCAGTTTTTGGAATTAAGAATCGTTATCTGAAAACGTTTGTTGATCCTAAACATATGTACAATTCATTCTGATGTGTAAAAGGTTATTAATAGTATGTGGAATCGTAGATTAGAATGAAGATTTGCCCTTGGCCAAACTCCCACTGTCTGGCAATGGTATTATGGATAAAATCTGCCTGCAATCATTTCTTATGAATGCAAAGAAGCTTGAACCCGGGAGTTAGAAGGTGACAGCTCTACCGCACCTACAATAGCCCATTTCAAGAACGCAAGCATTCCGAAGCTATTTTCACAACATGATAAGCCCCGCTCCAATACATTATCGATGCAAATATACACCATTGATAATGTACTGAAACTTTCAATCAAGCAGTAGTGCAATACTTGATTGATATTTCCTATCGAGGACAGAGGAACGTCATTTTTTGAGTACCTCAATTGAGAAGTTAACATTTTTGATTAAGGATGTCTTGTTTAAATTGATGAACATCTATGGAAACATTGTAGATGAAGTCATTTTTAGAAACTTTGTTGAACACCTACATTTTCTATCTCTAAAGTGGTCAAAGTTAAAGGGTGAAAATGGAGTACACACGCTAGTACCCCCTTAAAAATTGTTTTTACCATAACTTTTTTGTTCTAATTTCTATGTTTTTTTCGATGTTCTACAAAGTTGTAAGTGTTCTAAAAATGCACCTTTTTTCTCACCGAATCAAATCGTTATCTCATCCGTATTTATAATTTTTCAACACTTACTTGCCACAAACCCCCTATCAATCTTGCCGGTTAGCAGGTATAAGCAGCTAAACTCAACGTCATTTTGTTCAGCAACTTATACCGTTCTGTTGTATATACAATTCAAAGGGAGATCCAAGGGGATGCCTAAAGAATTTTTCTAATAAAGTAACTCAATGTTTTGTTGCGTTTTGCTGTTTTCATGACCATTTTTCCAAGTATGTACATTAGAGTGAGTTACAGCTTCGACAATGTTGTTTGGTATAGTATTCTCAATCTAAGTCCGAGTTTTAGTGGAAATTGAGTAATATTTGGATTTTTGGTAAGCAAATGAATAGAACCATTCCGTTTCCCATACAAAATTAAAAATTCTCCCGCAAATCGAGATTATAACCAAATTCGTTTAAATTTTGCCCAGTTGTTGGGGACCAGAAAAAGCATTGAAACTGGGGTGGGACGTGCTGCCAAATCAGCCTACTGATCATTCTTGTATGAAATTGGTTTCAAACGTAAACAAACCCTGTAGGTTTCTTATGGCTTGTTTACGTTTGTAACCAGTTATGCGAGGTAGGCGACTATTGTTCGTAGATGACAGCCACCTCCCCCCCCCCCCCTTGCATTGAAAGAGCAGTGGGGAACCAACTCTAATGTAAACACTTGGAAAAATGGTCATGAAAGCAGCAAAACATAACAAAACATTGAGATACTTTAATCACTATGAATTGTATATATATAACAGTACAGAATAAGATGCTGAACAAAATAATGCTGAGATTAGCTGCTAATACCTGCTAACTAATGCACCACCTTACAGATAGCGTTAAAAATTAAAAAAAAGGGGCTTAGATCCTGAAAACAAAGAGATAGCGAATTGTTTTTTGCACCAAAAATGTGCAATTTAAGAACACTTAAAACTTTGTAGAACAATGCAAAAAAAAATGGAAAATTCAAACCAAAAAGCTAAGTTAAAAAAACGGTTTCTAAGGGGGTACTACTGTTTGTACTCCATTTTCACCCTATAACTTCGTCCACTTGAGAGATGGAAATTACACGTGTTCAACTAAGTTTCTTAAAATGACTTTATCAACAATGTTTCGATAGATGATCGTCATATTTTTTTATCTTAGTGTATACTCCCCTTAAGTAAAACATTTCACCACTGCAATAAAGTATTTCAGAATTGAAGAAACATTCTAGAAAACATCAAAATGCTACACTCAATAGTTTCGTCACATATTGGCAATTTCCGTCTTCTTTATTTCGTCCACTGCGCGTGGTGGCAAACGGACAGCAACATATATTTCCTAAGTGCCACCTTTTCCGCTTGGGCTTGAATTCATCGAAATCGTCCGCATGTGTTTTTCGTAATATTCCATACAGAGATGTGATGGATTTTTTATGACATCTGTGGGTGACAATTAATCACATGTTCCTATCGACTGGGATAAACTTATTTTGAGCAGTCAATGTCTGAGTGGGGTAGATTTGGGTAGTTGTACTGAACTAGTTATGCTGTTTGAAAAATTCACCAATTAAATATCATATTGAGCCCTGTTCACCATGTTGGTACACTTAGGACTGTCTTCCCCTTCATACAATCAATAAGCACTACTCATCAAATAAATAAATCCGGTAAAATTGCTTCATTCCATCGCACATTTAATACCTTTTTCCGAGCTGACAAGCTGATAATAAAAATGTGATAAAATATTTGCTGCAACATTCGCATTTTCCTGTCGGAATCGCACCTTTCCGTATCGCATCACACAAGTGTTGCGTGATAGTAAGATATATTTCTTTTAATTTATTATTCATTCTTAGCGCTCACCTTGCGTAAGGCTCCGCTTTTCAGTTTTCATTATTAATGATCTCGTAATGATAAATAGGTTGGTTTATTATTCACAGGCCGGGCTATTCCTGATGGTTTTCTTTCGGCTATTGTAATATAGAATTGTGGACCACCATACTGGCCAGCCCCGCCACTTGGTGCGGTAGCTCAGTTTCTAATGGACCGCTATTTTGTAATATGCTGCCACTGTTCCTTTGTACCGTTGTCGTTGCTCTCCATGTGTTTTGTAGTGCCGTTTGATGTGAATTTATGATTTTTTTAGGCCTCGCGGCTTTCCGTAATACGCTGTTTCTCTCCCGTTTTTATGACCACCTTTTTGGTTAATAGCCATGGCCGTACATCCGTAAGGATCATGGATCACGGAACGCCGTAAGTCCACCCTCTAATTCTTCACGATTCCATGGATGCGTATCGTCAATGTACCGGTGACCATGCAGGAGTGAGAGGTACGGGAAGAACATATCGAGTAGTGGTTGCTTTGAATGGTCTATTAATCATACCTTTTGAACAAAGAAATCGTGATTCATTACACGCTGTAACATGGACGGTGGCGTGTAAACGGAATTTTGTACAACTTTTCATTCGTTCTCTATTTGAATCATTTATTTGAAAAACCGTATAAGTCCATTCAATGCAAATGCTGGTAAACAGAAAAAAAAATCGAACCGATGCCCTATGTGATTGCTCTTAAATGAAATTTTTTACCCTAATTTAAAGTGCTTTCTGTTATTCAACTTTTCTAATGTTTTTAGAAGAGGTGTATCAATCTAAGGGCATCCAAAAACTGCTAGAACGTAGTATAACTGTGACTTATGCGGTTTCTCAAACAAATGATACTTTTTCAAACGGATTTGAACTCAAAAATAAAGTGATTCTAGTTTATATGACTTTCAAATTTATTCGATTTGATTGGATTTGATAAAGAGTCTCAAATTATTGAGATATTGTAAGAAATCTAACACTGCTTCTTGATTGAAAATTCGTTCTACGAGTTTCAATTCCGTCCTAACGCATTTAAACGCCATTGGTTGGTCCTAACGCATTTAAACGTCATTGGTACACGGTACAAAAAAAAAGTACCCAACGGCCAGTTCCCTTTTACCTACTTTTGACTAGTTTGTCTCCTTTTCTCCTTCTAATGTTGTCAAAAACGGAGGAGCAAAACCACCCAAGAGGGGCAGTAAAATGTGGGAACCCAGCGTTGAGTATAATCATATTTACCTACTTTTGGGTACAACTAACTTACTTTTGCTTTGAAAGCTAATAGAAAATTCCATTCAAATTGCACCCAAGTAAATGAAAACTACTTTGACCCGCTTTACCTACTTTTGGGTTCATGCACATATAGTGCCGATATGAGTGAAAAGAACTTACTTTTGGGTACTTTTTTTTATTATCGTGTAGGTTTTTCTTCGTTCTCGCTTAACGCCTATCCTCGTTGATCGATTCACTTCATCGACTTTATCTTTGTTAGATTGCGGCTGAAACAACACACTCAATGGGAAATTCATTTGCAGTTGGTTTTATTCGCGAAAGAGAAAATCGATCAACTATGATAGGCCCTTTTCTCGTGTTGCGCGAGAAAAATTGGATTTACTATGAGCGCTTCTTTTGTTTTGAGAACAATGAGTTTAAATATATATATACAACGCACTCGTATACACTGTAACTGGACAGTACCCATTAATGGGTGAAAAAGTGCCTATTTCGAAGTAAAGTAGATAAACTCATTTAGTGGGTAAAACGTCTTTACCAATTAATGTGTAAAGAGCTTCCCAACAAACAATTTTAGCTGCAGACTAGCTTATACAGGCAAATATTAGCTGTATAAGCCAATTTTTGGCTGTATAAGCTAATCTGCAGCTAAAATTGTTAGTTGGGTTGTACGTCAAATCATGGGGTACTTTTTTACCCATTTATAAATAATAATTGGCTTTATAAAATGGGTACAAAGTACCCACATTTAGAAATTCTTAAACCAGGATTTTTCTTTTAGAATTTGTATGATTTATGGATCATTGAAACAGACACAATGAAATTTTCCATCCTGCGGTCTTTCCATCGTTCGTGCAACAAATGGTGCTCGCAAAGCTCCTTGTTGATACGGTTAGTTCTGTCCCTGCAAGTTTCAGATAACTTTTTAGATGTGGGCAGAAAGAAATAAAATAAGAAATAGGGGAAATTACGGCTTCGGCATGACAGACTATTTTCGGCAACCCAAATTGAAACACTATTTTCACTGGATTTTCTTACGAAAACACTTCGCTGAATGCATGCAAACGATTATTTATGCTTTCAGCTTCAATTTGACTATATTTTTACCACTGAGAAAAAGCAATCTAGCAGGGTTTTCTTGAAATGAAACACACGCTCTACAAATTGTAGCTGATTTCGAGTTGCCGATAATAGAACAGCAGATTTACATGCAGTTCAAATGGAACGGTTGCCGAAAAAAACTGGTTGCCGACAATACTCGCTCTCACTAGAGAAGATTGGAGCTTTGTAAAAGCGTTTCAAAACAGTTTTTGACAATTCTTTCGACTGAAATTGTTAGAGCAGCTGGCAGCAAAAGATTGTAAACAAACCAATACTGCATATGTGTGCGTTCCATAGAGAAAAAGGCTATAGAAAGAAGGTCGCTGCTTAGGTTGCCGAGAATACGTAAATTCCCATACATACTTTTCAAACGAGCAATTTCCATTCGACATGGTCAAAACACTTTGCGACTGAAGCGAGGACAGGAAGATGTTATCTAAGTTTCTTTTCACCCATTAATGAGTAAAACAGTACTCATTATTTCGCACGAAGTACTCTGAGAAATGGGTAAAAGAGTACCCATTATTTGAAATTGAACTTCACCCATTATTTGACAGCCACATATAGTCATCAAAATTGGGTACTATTTAATCCATTAATGGGTACACGGCAGTTAAAGTGTAGGCTTTGTGTTGTAGCCAAGGAATCAAAATGACAAAATGACAAGCTATCAACGAACCGAATGGTAATGTCAGAAGTAGAAAGCAATAGACTTCTCTGACTTTCGTGAATTGCACAAGTATAGGTCCCCCCAAACTGGTGCGTTTTTACGCCACGGCAGCGGTAGCAAATAAATCGCGTAAACCGCGGGAGCAAAATTCGCGTCGGTACCCACAGCGAAGCGGCAGTTTTTTCGCAGCGTCGTAGTGATCGTAAGCAATGGATTCGTTGTCAGATGAAGAAGAGGCGCTTTTGCTAGTTTCTTTACAAGCAGAGGAAAATGCGTATTTTGAGAATTTCCTTCATTTAGTGATATTTGTTTACAGTTTTGTTTGATGTAACCGATTTCTCACCACTGGTGATCACGGAATTTCATGGAATTTTAAAGAAAGTTTGTTAATCTTTAAACAAAATACAAAAATTAACTTCCCCGGAATGCATATCATCAGAAAAATTTGCAGATCTTCGGGAAATTTCATAGACAGAACATCAGGGAAATTTGCATAACTTCAATATGTAAAACTTCAAAGAAAGTTTGTTTATCTTCAGATAAATTTGCAGAACTTCTGGAAAATTGGTATGTCATCAAAAGCTTAGCAGAATTTTAAAGAGGTTCACAGATCTTCAGAAATGTTGATAGATCATCAGAGAATTTTGCAAAACATAAGGGAAGCTCACAGAGCTTCAGGAAAGTTCGTAGATCATCAAAGAAATTCAAGTTGAAAATTGAAAAGCATATCTTGCGAGGAATTTTTGAAAGTTCAAGGAAGCTCATAGAATATCAAGGAGCTTCATAGAACTTCAAGGAAATGTGAAGAAAATAATACCTGTGGCGTGTTGAGGTGTTGAATATTTCCAGAAGAATGATTATTTCTGAGCATGCTGGTATCTTTTTGGTTTTTTTTTTCGAAGAACTTTGAACTCTCGGACAGTCTATTGAGTTCGCTCTTAGTATTCTCCCGATATTTCAGATGAATTATCTCAGGAAATTTTGTTTTAGTTCGGCTAAATGCTTCTTTGGAACTCACCTTTGCCTAAATCATTGAATGGAATTATTCTCATAACTTAATTTATTTCTTAAATCGCTATGGTTTTTCTCCTTTCCTTGGAATTCAACTTACAGTATCTAAATTCTCCTTATATAAATAAATATAGTTCTACTAACATATTCCTTAGATTTAGCAAAGCATATGCAATTGTACAAATCGTGGGTCAACTATCTTCACAAATACCTTCCTTCGGAAGCTTCTTTGAAGGGCAGTGAGTTTATAGCAGTTTACCGATCTTTGTACAAGTTGAGCGAATTCCAAGTAGAGCAAGGAATTTTGTAGAAGTTCTTGGAACTACATAGAAGCTCTGCTAGAATTTGGAAAATTTCTAGGGGATTCAGGAAGTTTTATAGATGTAAAAATTCCAGAAATTCCAATGATAGTCTGAGATCTTGATTAAATTTCAGGGAGCAGACGTTTTTGCCATTTTTTATCAACTGAAAATCACTTTCGGTACAAAACCCGCGCTTCTTCGGCGGCAAAACGCTGTCAACTTGCCGCGTTGGTTTGAGTGCTTCCGTAAGCCGCCATGCATTTAAAACGCGGAGAATTTTCCGCCGCGAATTATTCTGGGGGGGGGGGGGGGACGTACTGTCAAATCAGCCTACTGATCATACTTGTATGAAACTGGTTCCAAACGTAAGCAAACGCTGTAGGTTTCTTATGGCTTGTTTACGTTTGGAACCAGTTATGCGAGGTAGGCAACGATTGTTCGTATTTGACAGCCAGCTTCCCCCCTTGGAATTATTTGAGGGACCTTATTAGTGCAGAATTTTGTGTAAATTCAAAGGTTTTCTTGCTCTAATACTTATAATTTACCCCGGGTTCTGCACTTATTCTCGTGCATTTCACAAACGTCAGAGAAGTCTATAATGATAAAATCTTCTTCCTTTTTTCATGCCAAGCAGCCCGTGCGACACAGCTCTTTCGGGGCGGTAGAAGGAAACGAGCAAATTGTTAGCAAGCTTCTTCACGAAGTAAAACTGAAGATGATACACGTGGGATTTTTTTGTTTGGTCTTTTCTAGATCCAGATCAAGCTCATCCATGTATATTGCAACAATTTCAGTATTCTAGAAATTTCTCTAAAATCATTCTCTCTCCCTGAGAGCAAGCGTGGACCTTTCCGTACCCCCTCCCTCCTTAGTTGTCCACGTGGCATATGGACGGCTCCATGGTGTATTAGAATATCAACAATCTTAAATAAACTATTATTGAATTTTATCATGTGTAAGCAATATTGAGTTTTATTTTTGAAGTAAAAAAATTCTGAAATTTATAAATTTATTTATTTCAATTATAGAGGATGAGTTTGTTAAAAGATTTAAGAAGATTATTCTATTTTTTTTTAAAGAATCCACTCGAAAAATATGCAACAGATACTGTACCCTGTGTCCTTAGAAAGAGCCATTATCACCAACAGCTTACCTGTTACGAGTCTTTCAACCAAAACACAAATCGATTCACTGATTCCGTCAGCAGAAGGCTTCCACATTTCATTATACCTCAACCGACTCGTAAAAAGTTGTTCCTTTGTTCCCAACTGAGAGTCACTCCATTCCAAAAAGAGTTGGTCTAAAATTGAATTAAAATTACCGCAGAACGCTGCATGTCTGTATGTGAGTCGGAGTTTCTTCCAGAAATGGTGCTGGAGAACTGTAAAATTATATTTTTGTTGAACTTTTCATTTATGCCACCCCTTTTTTCTGTCTGTTCATTGCAAACAGAAACTGAGCGGTCCACACAGTCAAGAGAAAGTTACGATCTTTACGGTCCTCGTACATACACCAACCATCATCATCATCATTATCATCATCACCATCATCATCATCTGGGGAACGAACTGCAGCAGTAGTACAGAGAAGTACCGTTGTTTGCGGATGGAGTTTTATTTGGTATTATAATTTTTGTATTTCTTGATAATGTAAATGATGGCTTTGGCAGCCATTGACTGTTTTCGGCAACCAAAATTTACACGATAATTTTGCTGTAATTTCTCACCCAAACACTTCACTGACTGTATTTATTCTATTACTTAGTTTTTCCGCTTTATTCTGACTAAATTTTTACGACTGAGTAAACCTGTTATGTTAGATTTTTCTTAAAATGAAACACGCGCACTACAACATACCCCAAGTAACAATTTTGGTTTTATGAGGGTTCTGTAGACCATGAATTGGAATTGTATAACGCTTTAAAACCTTGATAAAACTTGCAATGTTACTTGGGACGGATGTTTTCTAATTGCCGATAATAGAAGAGCTGTTTTAAACGCAGTTCAAATGGAAAGGTATCCAAAGAAAAAGAGGCTGCTGGCATTAGTCACATCACCTGAGGAGTTTCGATCGTTGTAAAAACGTTTTTAACCCGTTTTGGGCAATTCTGCTGATTGGAATAGATAGAATAGCAATCAACAAATATATATAAACAAAAACACACGTCATATGTGTGCGTTACGTGAGAAATTACTTTCAGAAGAATATTTTTCACGTAAAGCAGCGTCTCGCAAGCAATTTTGCATGCAATATTTAGAATATTTCTTGAAATGTCTCATAAATTTACACAATCTAGAATGTAAATTTGTTGATATATAACGCTCCACTTGTGTGCATCATAGTAACAGAAATTTACAATACTTTTCGAACTGTGTGGTTTTTGGTAATGAAGATACCAGTCAGTATTCTCAATACGAATTTGGAAAAAATAATACCAGCTTAATCTTTTTCCGCAAACACCGATATATCTCTGTATTGCAAAAAGGGCACACATTCACAATGCAGGGATGTGTAAATTTGGCTAACAGATTGTCCATTTCTTTCTTGCTGGTCAAGTTGGACAATCTGCTCGCAGTCTGGTGGTGGTTTTGCTTTCTGCTGCTTGAAATATGCACGTTATGGGTCAACTTTTTTTGCATGTTGTACAAATGACCGTTGGTCGGACAATCAGTGCATGTTTAGAGACTTGTTCGAGAGGGGTTAGCACATTTATGAGATTTAGGAACAAGTGGTTTTAGATTACAGCAGATGGATTTGTTTTACGTGATTGGAATGGATAGTTACAATCCTTTCTCCTTCAATAAAAAGTTAAAAAAAAAACCAAGTGGGTAAACTAGTTCAAGGCTATAAGTGCACAGAGTCGTACTCAGGATTTTTGTTATTCAGTCCAGGTTCATTAAGATAAAATCGATAGCGACGAAATGCCTTCACATGTCATCACCGCGACTTTTGAATTTTCGGGTCGGGGAAGGTGCGCATGTACCATGTGTTAGATTAATAAAACAGAGACTTCTAAGAAGTTTTTTTTTCGTATGAGTTAAGAAAATATAATTTTATTTCTGAGAACTGAGTAGAAGCTTGGAGAACTTCTTTGTAGAGTTTCAAGGAACTTCATAGATCTTCAAGAAACATTGTAAAGCTTTCGTAAACTTCGTAGAAATTAATTGAACTGTGAAGAAGGACAAGAAATTTTTCAAAAAGTGCAACAAACTTATTAAAATTCAGCTAACTTTGTAAAATCTCAGCAAGCTTTGAAGAAGCTCAGTGAATTTGATAGAACTTCTGATAATTTTGTAGAACATCAGCAAGTTTTGTATAAATTAAAAGAACTATGTAGAACTTCTTCAAACATTGTTGAAAATAACCGAGCCTTAGATAAATTTAACGAATTTCGCAGAAATCCGGGAAATTTCGTTGACACTCATGGTTTTTCTTTAACTACATTATATTTATAAAATGTCAGAGACTTTTTAAAATTTCAGAGTACATCAAGGAATTGCAGGAAATTTAATATAAATTCAAGGAACTTCGATGACCTTCAGAGAATTTTGAAAAAAATTGGGTGCTTTGTGAAAATTCGGGAAAACTACGTTGAATTGGGAACTTTATACAAGTTTGGGCAACTTCGTTTTTAGCTTCATATTTACTTATTAACTTCTTAAAACTTTAAATAGATCATGCAATTCCGTACGAATTCAGGAAACTTTGTTTGACTTCAGGAAAGTTCGTAGAAAATCAACTAAATTCTTAAAAGTTCAGGAAACTAAGTATGAGTTCTGCAAACTTCATAGGAACTTTGTAAAAGTCAATTGAATTACGTAGCAACCAGAGGAACTTCTTAAAAATTATAGAAGTGCTAAGATTTTTGTATGTTTAAGGACCAACATAAAGGGTGGAACGGGCAAAAATTGCTAAAACATGGTTAAGTGCACACTGAATATGTTTTTGTATAAATGATCAAACTTTATTTATTTTTGAAGTTCTATGACTACGAAATACAAGAAAATTATTTGATTTGGTTTCCGATTTTGCAAATATAAACTGTCGGGCTTCACGTTTCACAGCTTTGAATAGATTCTGTACCACTGTTGTATCAACTTTATTTGATGCTGAACGTCAATTTTCTATGAACTGTTTCTCATTTTTTAACTGTTTTTCTATGTTTTATTGAGGTTTCCCTTAACGATTGCCAATATTTTTCATTGTGTACAGCTCCGGCGAGTTTTTTTTTCCGTGGGTACGACTTGCTTGTTGTTGGCGGTATACCGTTCCTGAGCCATTTTCCCGTAGTGATAGGAAGTGAGGTCTGGCCATAATAGCAGGGCACAACTGTTTCTTCAAAAAGGCAAAAAACGTTTTTACAAACATTCATTTACATAAATATATTGGTAGACAATGCCAGTTGTCCCGAAAATTTCGCTTTTCAGCCCACAGGTGCAAATCGCCTGCTTGGAAACTTTGACAACTTTTTTCTGCTTAAACTTATCTTGAAACATTCCTTTTCCGGTAGCCGAGTGAACTCTTGACCTGGGAGCTGCTTGAAATCTGCCTTGATGTGTGTTTCATTGTCCATTATGACGCAATCAAACTTCTGACGTAATCAATCTGTGTGGGATTAATTTGGATTTCACTTATGCGCGAGCAAAATTTGGATACACTGTTCCTCTTGCTTCGACGCCATTTTAACAACTGAATGGAAAATGGTAAAAACGTACGCACAGACCTACAAAATGAGGGGTGTTCAAGTTTTTTAATCGACCAATTTTTGACCGATCCACCCATTAGGAGTTCAGCCAAAATTTTAGAAGCTCAGCAAACTTCGTAGAAGTTCAGGAAATTTTGCAAAAGCACAGGGAGTATTGGAGAAAACCCGCATACGTCTTAGAACTTCTGGGATTGAATTGTAAATTTCTGGAACTTAGTTTTTCCCAGATATTAAGGAAAATTCGTAGAAAAGATTCAAGGTCTTCCCTGAATTGGAGAAGCTCATGGATGTTTTGAGATCTTGGTCGAAATAAAAGAACCTTTACAAAAAACATAATGAAACATGGAAGAAGTAGAGAAAATTTTCAAGTAGGTAAGATTAAGAAGCTTTGTAGATGTTGAAGGAGCATAATAGCAATTTTTCTGCCTTCAGGAATATTTTGTGGCAAATGCGACCTTCGCCACCTGCTTAGTGCAGTTGGTACATGAAGTGTTCTGGCACAAGGGCGAAGCTCTTTTTACCCTCGCTGAAATATACTGAGCCCAGTTTCTGGACTTACAGTATCTCAACCGTTGGAAGCAAGGGGTTCTTGAAACGGATCCCACAATTCAAAATATGCAAACAACTTATTTAAAACAACTATTTCTATTACGGAATTCAAAAATCTCTATTGGGATCCTGTTCGAAGCCGCCACACAAAAAATAGGGGATAGCTACACGGCCAAAGTACTTTATGGAAATAATTGTATAATATTTTCCGTGATTCATTTTTTCGTTCTGTTTGAATTGTGGTTCGCTAAGGTGAAATAAGGTATAATTTTCTTTAGATTGAACACTGATCTTTCCGACACGATTTCCAGTCAAAAAATAAAATTTACTGTTTTTCCGACGTGTAAAAATAAGACAACAGATGAGCGAACGCTCTCGTGCCTCGACATCGTTCTGTTTACACCAAATTGTTTATTACCATCTGACGCTATCCAGTAGTTTCAGGTTTATCCAAATCATGAAACGCAAGTATGAGAAATTTTTGTTTGAAATTTTCTGAAGAAAATCGTCACGCACCTTGTACACTAGCCCAACCTAATGGGATAATTCTGAACTTGCCCTCGATTGCCTTCGTAATTCCCTCACTAGACGTCACTAGTGGTCTGATCACTGGTGTGGATCGATCAGGTGGATTCAAATGGTCTTAGTCTGATAATTATTGCAGAAAACAGTAACTCGAGTAGCAAATACGTATGCATCAAGGATCTCTAGAATTGGATGCTGCATGTATACGATGTTTATCAGAACATATTAGAGCCGTCTAGTGTGCGAATCCCGAACTAAACTATCCACGATTCAAATGTTCCAAGCCTCGTGAACAAAATTGAAGAAATATAAACCGTGTTATATAAATTGGTCTCGAGATGTCGATCTTGAATCTACATTTTGTTTCCCAGAGCACTATTGCAATCTAGTGGTGGAATTAGCGTATTGAAGAACATTGCAGAAAACAGCAACCACAAATATTGTATGTACAAATTTCAAATGAGCCGCGTAGTGAGAGAATTCTGATCTAGATATTCCTCTATAATGTTGGACTGTGTAATTTGAACGTCTTTGCCGAAGACTGCAACCTAAGATCTAAACAAGACCACGACATTTTTTTCTTCTTCTATCTAATATATAACGAAAATTTATCCGTAAAGCTATTGCTTCTTCTTTTTATTTTGCTTTTTGGAGAGGCGTAAATTGTAAACTCAAATCGGAAGTTAATTTATTTGTTCGTCTTCGAATAAATCGTACAGACTACTCTATTTACCTAAGATTCTTAATCCTATTTAAAAGAAACCCTTTTTGAAAGTTACAAAGTCAAAATCAGCACCAGTTGCATTGAAAGCTCTCAGGCGAAGGGATTATTGTAGCCATAACCAGTCCTGTGAGTAGGTACATCGATAAGCTGTGAATCCTTCAGTTGTCGTGATGGAACATACAGCGCAATGTCCTTTAAAAGCTGAGGACAATCGATGTTGCCACGCAGTACATCGAAGATAAGCAATTTCTGTATGTTCGTGCGTCGCTCACGTAAGGTTTCCAAGTGAATGAGAATGCAGCGAGCTGCGTAAGCATCCGTATAAAGAGTTTTTAAATCCTTTCGAACCTGAAGATTAGCAATGCGTGATGAGGTGCCCAAACGAAAGCCGCGAAGATACTGCGAACTAGAGAGCAAAACATAGTCTTCTGGGCATATATGTCGGTGAACTGACAGTTATAGCGCCGAATAAATCCGAGAACTGTGAATGCCTTGGCCGTGATGAGCGCAATATGTTTGTTAAACTTCAGCTTTGAATTAATAGTTTTTTTTTCCTTGTCGGGTATTTTCATCACTGTGACCATTTTTCTGATCTATTGTGATATATTCCCCATTTTTTTCTTTAGCTATATCAAGATGCCGTATCACTATTATTAGGAGTGTTCACCATCGTTTGACTAATAGCATTATCCCAGCACGGCATTATACTTCGAATAAAGTGCACTGCCGTACTGGGAGTGGTTCTCCAAATGTCAAAGGGTTCTATCAGCCCCTTGTCGAAGAACTTACGCCTTTTATTGAAAATTGCCGGACAGTGGCATAGCAAATGTTCCGAGTCTTTCTTTTCTATGCCACAGAAGCGACATACATCATCTTGAAGTTTTCCAATCAGCTTCAAGTGATAACGGCTCGGACAATGATATAAGACCTGCATATATACTAAGATCTTTCTTAGAAAGTTCCAGGATTTTGTGGGGCACAGAAATGTTTGGATTAATAAATCGCTTCGACTGCCTAGCAATGGAAGTGTTCTTCCAGTTTTCCTCCACTTTTGAAGATTCCCACGCTTTTAGCTCCATTCTAAGAGATGCAGCCGATAAGCCACAAAAGGGCTCTGGCCCGATGAACTTATGAGAAGATCCGAGTCTTGCTAGTGCATCAGCTCTTTCATTTCCCTCAATCCCGCAATGACCAGGAACCCAATATAAGTTGATTTGATTATGACAAGACAATTTTTGAAGTGATTGAACACACTCCCAGACAATTAATAGTTACTCCTAGGTCCCGAATCGAGGATACTCGCTCCAGGGGCACAGGTCCAAATGTATATTGGTGGTTGACGATGCTGCACCTTCTTGTGAACGAAATCAACTTGCATATCCCTATATTTACATTTATCCCATTCTAATTACACCATAGCAATAGTTCGTTGATATCGTTCTGTAGGGCGAGGCAGTCGAGTACGGTCATGATGACTCTGTACATCTTCAGATCATCGGCAAACAACTGTTTGAACGAAGAAATACGAGGGCAAAAGATCGTTCACGAAAAGAACAAACAGCATTTGACTGAGGAAACTACCATGTGGCTCTCTCAGTCCGCATCGTGCTCTCTTGCCGTGCGGATCTATTTGCTTTTTGCTTAAGGAAGTGTTACTACTACCTAAAGCTACAACAAATTTAAACAGCACTTTTCAGTGCTCAACCTGTAAAAATTTTCTACCTTGTTCAACTCCTCTTATTCCTCTTCGATCCTTGTTTGGACCCTACCCGAGGTAATCCTTCTTGGATATCGATTTGGAAAATTCCTCTTCGATCCTTCAGATTCTTATAGTAATCTGCTTGGAAGTCGATTTGGATAAAAAATTTACTGCCGCCATGGCGCCTAAACGCAAAAGAAAGGGGCAAACTCTTGACCCCCCTTCTGAAGAAATTAATTTGAGTAATCAATTTGATTTGCTCACGGATGATGAGAATGATCCATCATCCAAGAAAAATTCTAGTAAACTTTCCCGGCTTAATGCCAAGAAGGAAAAGATTCTCCCTATTGTGATAACCACTACCGATTTCCATGCTCTTCGCATGGAACTTTTGAATTTCGTGAAAGTTAAGTTTTCACTACAAATTGGACGTCGGGGTGAATGCCGTGTATTGGCTGAAACCTTGGACGGATTTAAATGTCTTCTCAAGTATCTTACTGAGAAGAAGCACAAATTTTTTACTTACGACACCAAAACTGAACGTGTGTTCAAGGTTGTCATGAAAGGACTGCCCAGTGGTGAATCCCTGGATCAGATCAAAGATGAACTGGCAAAATTACTTGGAGTTGTGCCACTCCAAGTAATCAAAATGAAAATGAAATCCCGTCCTGGCGATTCGCGCAACGGGATTTCTAATGATTTTTATTTAGTTCACTTCAAGTCTAGTGAACTAAACAACCTTAAGGCCTTAGAAAAAGCTAGCCTTATGCTCCATGTCCGAGTGAAGTGGGAACACTTCAGGAAGACTGGACGAAATTTCCAAAACCTCACTCAGTGCCGTAAGTGCCAGGGATGGGGTCACGGAACTAAAAATTGCTACATGCCAGCTAAATGCATGAATTGTGGTGATTCCTCTCACGCAAAGGACGACTGTCCTGTGAAGGAAGATCCTAAAAAATTTAAATGTTCAAATTGTGGTGAAAACCACAAATCCAATTTTTGGGAATGTAAGGCTCGCAAAGCGATCCTACAATCTCGTTCTAACCGTCAGGTAGGAAGCGCTCCACGTTTCCGACCAGGTACACATTCCTCTGCTGTTAACAACGGTCAGAGAGGAACAAATTCTACATTCATACCCGTAGGTACAAATATCACCCCTGCTTCAAATGTTTCATCTGTACCTACTCCCCTCGCTGCTAACAATGTTCAGCGAGTTAAAGGAGCTACCTATGCTGCTATTGCAGCGGGTAGAAATCAAAATACTAACCAACGTTCTAACGGAAATTTAGACAATTTTGACTTAGGAAGCATTACTGCCCCTAAAATGGAATTTTTACAGAATTCATTAATTGACATGATTTCTGATATGCTTAAATCTAACTCCATGTTTGATGCTATTCAAACTGGAGTAAAATTTGCTAATAATATTGTCATGACTTTAAAATTCAGTAATGGATTTTAAAGCATTAAACATTTTAAATTGGAATGCTCGATCTCTTAAAGATAATGAAGACGAGCTATTTAATTTTTTGAGAGTTCATAACGTGCATATTGCCGTTATAACTGAAACGTTCCTTAAACCTGACCATAAGGTTAAGAAGGACGCAAATTACTTGATTTATAGAAATGATCGTCTTGATGGACCCTGTGGTGGCGTTGCCATCATTATTCATAGACGAATCAAGCATAAAATTCTTTCTTCATTTGAAACCAAAGTTTTTGAAACTTTGGGAGTTTCTGTTGAAACAAAATTTGGACAACTTACGTTTATAGCTGCCTATTTGCCATTCCAATGCGTAGGCCAGAAAAAGAATTTTCTCAAGGGTGACCTCCAGAAACTTACCCGTCATAGGTCTAAATTCTTCATTATTGGTGATTTTAATGCAAAACACCGCTCATGGAATAATGCTCAAAGCAATTCCAATGGTAATATTCTGTTTGATGATTGTTCTGCAGGTTATTACACTATTCAATATCCAAACAGCCCAACATGCTTTTCTTCTGCAAGAAATCCCTCAACTATTGATTTGGTCTTAACTGATTCATGTCATCTTTGTAGCCAATTGGTTACCCATGCTGACTTCGGTTCTGATCACCTTCCAGTAACTTTTGAAATATCCCAAGAAATAATTTCTAATCCCAACAGCTTTACTTTCAATTACCATAGGGCTGATTGGGAGCAATATCGAACATTTATGGAATATAACTTCGATCCAAACATTCCTTTGCAAACCAAAGATGAAATTAATTATGCTCTTGAATCTCTGACTACTTCTATAGTTGAAGCAAGAGCTGCCTCAGTACCAAAATGCGAGGTTAAATTCGATTCAATTATAATAGACGATGATCTTCAGCTCTTGATCCGTCTTAAAAATGTCCGTAGGAGACAATTTCAAAGAACACGCGATCCTGCCATGAAAGTTATCTGGCGGGATTTGCAAAAACAAATTAAAAAGCGATTCTCTGCCCTGAGGAACAAAACTTTTCAAAATAATGTTTCTAAATTAGACCCGAGTTCCAAACCCTTTTGGAAACTCACAAAAATTTTGAAAAAACCTCAAAAGCCAATTCCAGCGCTTAAAGAAGGTGGTAAAATTTTGATCACAAATTTGGAAAAAGCTCAGAAACTTGCTAAGCAATTCGAGAGTTCCCATAATTTCAGTTTGGGTCTTACTAGTCCTATTGAGAATCAGGTTGCTCGGGATTTTCGGAATATTTTCTCTCGGGAAAATATTTTTGATGATTCCTGGGGGACTGATTTGGACGAAGTAAGGTCTATAACTAAAAAGTTTCATAATATGAAAGCTCCAGGTGATGATGGAATTTTCTATATCCTCATCAAAAAACTCCCAGAGAGTACCTTGTCTTTCCTGGTAAAATTATTTAACAGATGTTTCCATTTGGCATACTTTCCTGATAAATGGAAAAATGCAAAAGTTGTTCCAATTTTGAAGCCGGATAAAAATCCAGCTGAAGCTTCTAGCTACCATCCAATAAGTTTGCTTTCTTCAATAAGTAAACTTTTTGAAAAAATAATTTTGAATAGAATGATGCTTCACGTCAATACGAACTCAATTTTTGCAGATGAGCAGTTTGGATTTCGCCATGGGCATTCAACTACTCATCAACTCTTGAGAGTTACCAATTTAATTCGTTCAAACAAATCTGAAGGCCACTCAACTGGAGTTGCTCTTCTAGACATAGAAAAAGCATTCGACAGTGTTTGGCATGAAGGTTTGATTGCTAAATTGAAAAAGTTTAATTTTCCACTTTACATTATGAAATTAGTTCAACATTATTTAACTGACAGAACTCTGCAGGTAAATTATCAAAATTCCAAATCTAATCGACTACCTGTTAGAGCAGGAGTTCCTCAGGGTAGCATTCTTGGGCCTATATTGTATAACATTTTCACTTCGGACCTCCCTGATTTGCCTCAGGGTTGCCACAAATCTTTGTTCGCTGATGACACAGGCATTTCCGCTAAAGGAAGAAGTCTTCGTGTTATTTGCAGCAGACTTCAGAAAAGTTTAGATATTTTCTCTTCTTATTTACAAAAATGGAAGATTTCTCCCAACGCTTCCAAAACTCAACTTATAATATTTCCACATAAGCCCAGGGCTTCCTTTTTGAAACCTAGTAGTAGTCACATAGTCACTATGAACGGAGTTCCAATTTCCTGGTCAAACCAAGTGAAATATCTTGGATTAATACTTGACCATAAATTAACTTTTAAAGATCACATTGAGGGCATTCAAGCCAAATGTAACAAATATATAAAATGTTTGTATCCTCTTATTAACAGGAAATCCAAACTTTGCCTGACGAATAAACTTCTAATATTTAAACAAGTTTTTAGACCGGCCATGCTTTACGCTGTGCCAATATGGTCTAGTTGTTGCACTACCAGGAAAAAAGCACTTCAAAGGATTCAGAACAAAATTCTGAAGATGATTTTGAAGTTGCCTCCCTGGTACAGTACTACCGAAGTACATAGAATTTCGAATGTTGAGACTTTAGCACAAATGTCCAACAAAATAATTAATAATTTCCGGCAAAAATCGTTACAATCCTCAATTGCAACGATTAATTCCCTTTATACTTAGATAAGATTTAGTTTTAGTTTTTTAGTTTTAAGCTATCAATTGTTATACTGACATGCAGGTTTAAAAAACCTGTTTAAAATACTGAATTGCCAAGACAGGAACAATGTAAAAACACTTAGATATATATCATAACAATTAAGGCTGGTAAGTTACTGTAGTAACTGGAGCACCTAGGTTAAAAATGAAATGTAATTTATTTTGAATTTGGAACAAATAAAGAGTTAAAAAAAAAAAAAAAAAAAAAAAAAAAAAAAAAAAAAAAAAAAAAAAAAACCATGTGGCTCTCGAACGCGTGGAGTTAATCGAATCGAAAGACTGTCGGTCTGTCAAGTACGAAAGAATCCACTCAGTTAACCAAGAAGGGAATCCCATCCTTTTTAGTTTCTCGGTTGCGTACATATGTGGTTCAGTGTCGAACGCTTTTAAAAAATCCACGTAGATGGAGTCAACCTGTTTCTGGAATTCCATCTACTCCGGGGCCTTTTAATACATCGAGGGCGTCCAAAACTCTCTGAACATTATTCGGTGAAAACAACAATGTGAGAAAATTCAGGTCGCACTCGTGAATTTGATTGAAATAGAGGTGGTGAAAATGTTCTGTTAACTGTTTGAAAAAGCTCTCGAACAAGTTTGCTACATCGGCAGGCGAACTAGCCGTGTTTCCATCGGAATACGTTGGCAGGACTGCTGCGAATTCACGAACTTCCAAAATGCTGATGGGTTTTGTATTAGGTTCGATTACGTTCGGTCAGCATATTCCTTATAGCTTGATTCTAGTAGTTCGTTATATCTGCTTTCGATCAGCCGATGATTTTGTTTGCTTTCATTGGTTGTAGTGTTAAAAAACGTTTACGAGCCTTACGCAGATCGTTTCGCAAATTGCGCAGTGATCCACCAGGGTTGGACTGATTAATAGCGAATTCGTTTATTATTCAGTTCCAACCTGGATCGGGTATCATGATTGGGTCTGCTTGTTTTCTGACAAACGTCAGTTTGCTCGTTTGTTTTTAAAACTTAGCTCAGGTTGAGGTTCGCACTGACAAAAAGTTCGGTTTCGCACTGGGTTGGAACTGGTTCCAACCCCGATAATAAACGAATTCGCTATAAGTCTCATTGAACGCCGTCTGAGAGGAACTCGCTTATAGGGAGTTTCGTATAGTTTGTTGTAGAAGAGGTCTGCAACACCTTCCACAGGATCACCATCCAGAAGTTGTGTCCAGTTTATAGTTGAAGGATTCAAAATCGCAAAGTTTGAAATTCAGTTCAGGTTGTTGGTGTTCGAATTTGCCCGCTAGCTTGCATTGGTTCCATGAGAGCCAACTCCTGCTCCGTGGATGCATTTGATGGTAAATAACCATTCAACTCTTCGTCAAAGTTCCAATTTAGAAACGGAAGGTTGTAATCGCCCAACGCCATGTCGGTGCTTGAAGATAGTCTTTAGTCGCAAAAATAGTCTTTAGCGCATTGGTGTGAGATGTGCTTGAATCCGGGCTGAAAAGCGGACGCAAATATATTCCAATGATGAACAGCGAGGGAAGTAACAGATTGCTGCCCCCAGCCATTTGCTCAAGATGGCCAACATTCTCGAACGAAACCAGTGTTCACGAATGCCTAGATTTGACAGCGATTAGGACACCACCTCCCCTGGTGAGCTCACTTGTACCTTGATTGCGGTCACAGGGGAAGATGTGATAGTCTGACGAAATCTCACAATCTCGAATGCCCGGTCGAAGCCAGGTTTCGGTAAAAACCAGGACGTCGTAGTCGCAGCTTGATAACGTCAATCAGAGTTCGTTTGTTTTCGTACGTAAACCTCTCATGATTTGGTAGTAGATGCTGAACACGGGATCCATTTGACAACTTGGATGATTAATGCCACTGCTGACATTAAAGGAAGAAACGCTGGTAGCCCTGGCTGAATACTGGATTCTTGCGGTTGATATAGTTGACACATCGTCCTGAACCTCGGCTCTGGAACTGGAACGAATATCGAGGAGTGACAGATCTACGGACGTTAGGTTCTTGTCTGGAATACCCCTTCCTTAGCCACAGATACAGGACCAGGACGGCTGTGACGACAGGAGCTTGGTAGGGTACTTTAATGTAATGTGCGTTCTGCGGATGTTTGACGCCATTTTGGAATCCAAGATGGCAGGTTCCGGTTTTGAATTCTAAGCTGACGGTTATATCTAAGCTACAAAATATATATTTATTTATTTTTTAAATCTAGAATGACATGTAGTGGCTGCAGATCTACTATTGATGCCATTTTGTAATTCAAGATGGCGACTTTGAACTTAGAAAAACTACCAAGGGTGATTTCAAAACAAGAAAATCGTGTAGAGGTTAGATATCGATGATTAACGCCATTTTGAAATTCAATTTAGTGGCTTCCAGCTTCTGAAAACCTATCTAAAAGCCAAACAATATGGGTATTTTTGGAACTGAAATAAGACGTAGAGATCGGAAATCGTTGATTGACACCATTTTGGAATGGTTAAGAATATCTGTAAAAAAAAAAATGTATTTTTGGAACGGGAATAACGTGGAAGCTGGAAATCGTTGATTTCTAATCCAAGATGCAGGTTTAAGCAGATTTGGCATATACCTTACAATATAGGTGTGCTTAGAATGGGCCTCAGTAAAGGCGTGTTGTTACCAATCCGGATGCGGCGGGTTTGATTCCCGGTCAATTCGAGTAAATATTTGGGGTTGGAAATTTTCTTGACTTCCAGGGGCTTAGAGTGAGCGGCGCCGGTGGTGTAGTGGTATGCGTGATTACCTCTCATCCCAGCAAGCCTGGGTTCAATCCCAGTCAACGCCGCCGTGATGTTCTGAGGCATAACATCTCTGATCACGCCTTCCTTCGGATGGGAAGTAAAGCCGTTGGTCCCCGGTTCATGAGTTGATGGGTCGATAGGTAGGGTCGGTAGCATCGGTGCTCAGCACGGAAAACAAGATCGACGAAAAACAAATCAAGGAAAAAAAAGGGGGCTTAGAGTATCATTGTGGTTGAAAAAAAAAAAAAAATTGCAAATGCATGCAATGGTTGGCACAGAATGGCACAAGTGGACGATTGATGCCGTTTTAGAATCGAAGATGGCAGCTTCCGTTTTTGCATAATCGATCAAATACGCTACAATATGGTTTTTTTTTCGGATTAAAGCCGCAGATTGATTATTGACGTAATTTTGGGTCAATGATGGTGACTTCTGGTTTAAGACGAACTGTAATTTTTTTCACATTGTGGGTTTGTTGCGGCCGAAAATCAACGATTTATGTCCACTAATTTAGTTTCCATAATTGACGCTATTTTGAAATCCAGGATGACGGCTTTACAGAAACTGTTAAATATAATTTTGAAATGGTTAATTTATTGTCCAGTCCGTGATTTTTATGCTTAGGGGAGTGCAGCGACGGGCATGTGTCTAATATAAGCTTTAAAAGAAGATTCTCAATAAGCTTAGAGGCCAAAAATCAATGGCTGAAATTCAAATATAACAGCTTCCGGTTTTAGAATACTGGAAAATAACCTTCATTATGGATAATTTTGAAATAGAGACGAGATTTGAAATCTGTGGTATGTTAGCTTAAATTCGGCCATTTTGATTATTTAAAATGTTTATCATTAAAACTAAATTAAAAATTATTATTATTGAAATTTAAAAAAAAACAACGGCACTGAACTGACGGCATTTCTGATCGAAATTTCGCCTGACTCAAAGTTGTTAAGAAACATGTCTTTCTGGGAAGAATAGGGGTTTTGTCCTAATTTCCGTTCAACTAAGCAACCCGTGTTTTACCTCGCTTTTCTGAACGAATTTAAATAAAGAATGGAATGTATCTGTCAAAGATGACTTCTTAATGTATGCACCTTTCCATACGTACCGTTGGATTTGATAAAGAGTAACAAATTGTTGAGATATTGTTTAAAGTCTAATACTTCTTCTTGATTCTAAATTCGTTCTACGAGTTTCAATTCCGTCCTAACGCATTGAAACGCCATTAGATTTCCTTCGTCCTACGGATAAACGGAGAAAAAGGGGATTCGCTAGGAGCCCTTCTTTTGGTTTGAGAACAATGAGCGTAAATATTCATACAATCCACTCTAACAGGATTTATGTTGTAGCTAATCGCATCGGACTAAGAAACCTTTTAATGATTTCTGCACGGTGAAATCATTGATATTATTGATCTTTTCTGATCGATAGAACGAAAATAGGCAATTACGATGAAATAGCGCTTTACACTATACAAAAAAAAAATCAAATTAGGTGTAATGAGAAATGTAAACTTTTGAAACGTTCAAAACCATGAACCATGAACCATGAAAACTGACAAAAATCGTAAGACAAGAACTTTTAGTGAATTTTTAAAAAATTTTGTTAGTACGTTTTCTTGTGTATATTTTTTACAGAAAATGATAAAAAAAAATCTCAAACAGTGTTTTCTGAGCATAAATTTCATTAAAAACGTTTTAACCAAAAGGCCAAAAAAAACCAAATGTGCATGTTTTAAAATTTTTAGGCAAGTTGCAAATGAGCATTACAGATAAAAAGCTTTTTTTTTATAAATCATGAATCTATGAGAATAATTTTTATGTCTAAGGAGGTAAAGTTTTGTATGATACATAAAACTTGTCAATTTTGCTCCACTCATTTTGCTTTCAGACAGTCGCAATTTGCGATTTTAGCTCATGTCAAGCATAAACTCTTTCTGCATCTTACAAATTAAACATTTCAACATAATATCTCTTAGCTTCCGAATGCAACTGCAAGCCTATTTTTAAAAGTCCATAACTTTAAATATTCGAAATAATTGCAATTTTTAGTGATTTTTTTTTTGAAAAAAATAAAAACATACAAGGACAGTTTGAGATGTTTAGGTTTTAATTTTCTTTTTATTATTTTTGAAATCTTTTGTTTAGCCACGCTACGCCAGCTACAATGTTTTGAAAAATTTCAAAGGCGCCTATTTGAAAATTTTACTAAATGCAAAATGGCCGAATTTTAGGAAAAAGCTATATATAACGATGTTTTAACATAATTTTGTGAGTTTCAGGCTGTTATTATTTTGGAATGTTTTTTTTTGCTTTTTGAGGCCATAGAATTTCCTTGTACATGGAGTTTGTTATTTTACAGTGCGACGCAATAAACGAACATTTGAAAACCGCTGTCTAAAACTATTGATTTTCCTTTTACTATTCTAGCTCTTCCTAAGCGATTACTGCTACTTAGTCACGGGGAGACACTCATGCTGAGTTAGGATTTCACGGCTCATTAATATTGTAGCTACGGTGGCGGAACACTTGAAACATTTACGATCAGCAATAATTTGCCTACGCGATAGACACCATAACACGCTCGCTGGGAGGAGCAGCTTGAGAGGTCCTATACCACCCACGCTCCGAATTTTCACCGAGTTTACGCTAATTACATTCGCATCCCTTTGGACATTTATCGGGGCGGTTTAAAGTTGTCGTGAACAATCAAATAAATTATTGCTTATTTATGTCATTTGATTCCAGGAAAGCTTTACGCCCGGTTCCTGAATTTCCACTCATTCCTATTTCACCAGAAATGCTTTAAAGTTCACTGATATGGTTCCGTGCAGCAGCACCGAAGTGGCTAATTGCTCTATAACATGCCACAACTTTACCGATGACTGTGCACTTTAAATTTAGTACCGATGTTTCGGTATCAGAATAAGGTGCTTCTTTATCGAAGAGAAAATCATCAGCTGCTTTGAATAACAAGATCCCTTGATTTAGGAAGCGTGTGTTCCTGACATGAAGAGGTTTTGAAATGGATGAAGGATTGCTCGGAAATTATTTTTAACTCGGCACAGAATCAATTACTTCTTTGAATTGAAAATCATTTACTTGTCACGGTCAGATAATTAATTCATCCATCTTGAACGCTTTACACTTAAACGTCTTGTTTTATCAATTGATTTCGATGAAACCAAGTTAGCTTATTATAACTCATTGAGCATTGGAATAAAGCTTAATGTGCTTTAAAAGCTAACAATTCTAGAAAATCATTCAAAAAATAAATTTCTAAATACAACACTCATCCAGTGTCAATCTCTAAAACTCCGACCAGATCTGAAGTTGATTGCAGTACTTTGCCCTGAAAAGCAGATAAGAATCCGAACTAATTGAAATTGCTCGTGTACCTGTCCTCTGTAATTTGTCAGGCACGCAGATAAAAATTCAACAAACTTCAAGCCCCCATCCTTTCAGGGAACTACCACAATCGAGAATTCCACTTGCTGCTTTGGAACCTATCTTGATCCTGTTGAAATCCAAACCGCTAATAATCCACACCAGAACGGCGAACGGGACGGGTATTTCGTTTTCTGATTTTGGTCGAACAAATAAAACCGTCACTGATTTGATCCGAACTTCAAGGCAACATCGTGTCGTTCCTGAACCACAGAACAAGTAAAAAAAAAAGCACAAGGGTTTACCCATAAGATGGTTCGTTCGGGAAAACCACAATATAAAAAGGAATTTTTTTTGCCGTCTTTTATGTGTTGTTGTGTAAGCTTGGGGTGCTTTATCATTAAACCGCAAGCAGCAAAGAAACGCAAAGCGGAGAGCAAACAGCCGTATCAAAAATCGTAATCCAAACAACAGAAACAAAAACAAATGAAACAACATTCCTGTCACGCACTTTTTTTTTGGTACCTTTAGCGCGAATTGCAGAGTGATTTTTCTGAGGTACATGTTTTGAATTTTAATCGATTTAGGTGGAAATTTTAACGGAATACATTAACAGCTTGAAAAGTTCAGACGTGCAGCACAATTTTAATTTAGATTGATTTGTTTTAATCCGAAGCTTCAAAATCGCTAATTCTTTCATTCAATGTATGATATTTAATGGTATCTCCAGAAAATTTGTCAATTGACTTCAACCAACGATTTAACATAATTTCGTTGAGTTGGTGCGACAGAGTGATAAAAAAGGGATAATAAATGTACCACTATCTTTACTGGTAGATGGGAGAAGGATGTAAGAAATCCACACTTATATTTGATGTCCAAGTCATTTGTTTGTCGTGAATGGCTAATGGGGGAATTGGCTTTAAAATTGACATATGGATCTAAAGATTGGATCTGTCTATAAACATATATGTTTTTATTTTATTTTTACTATCTCAACGATACAAATGATTATTGAAATAACCGAATAGGTCTTACTTTTGATTTTTTTTTTGTATAGATGTAGGGCCAATATAAGGGACATTTAGGTTGAAAGTAGAGACATAAACCTTATGTAGATTTTTTTATTGATTCACAATACCACACAGTACAGTAGTGGTTCAAATGGTGAAAAACATGGTCGTGTAAAACATTTGAGTTATATAAAAGGTTAACACGAAATTAATGCGCAACACATATTCAGCTGTAACTATTTCACCACGTCACCAAATTGCTTTAAACTTTCAGTGATGATTATTTTGACCACATTGCAAATGTGTAATTTTTATGATGCTCTACGAGTCGAGTGAACAGACTGCTCTAAAAAAGTGTGTGAAGTCTTGCATATGTTGCAACCATTTTAATCATTTTAGTTGTGTTTCACTTGCCAGATACGTCTATACAAAAAAAAAATACTCAAAGAATTAAGTTTAAGAATGTAGTTTTTCCTCTCAGTCTTGAAAAACATTCATGTCTTTTTTTTTAAATAATCACATAATCAATGTATCCCTTAAAATTAATTTTAGCATCAATTTGTACTCCCAAATATTTAAACTGCTGTACTCGTTTTAACAATTTTGCCTGCATATCAACATTAAACTCTTCGAGGTTAAAATTCCTTGAACTAGATATAGGATGAAGTACTACTTCATCATGCGGGACCCATTTCAGTCATACACCTAAAAAACAATGAAGACAATTAGCTACATACAACATTTGTGCATCAAATTCTTTGCTCACGATTTAAATTGAGACTGATGTAAAATAAATTGAGCGGGGTGTTGAATTACCGATTTGAAGGGTGTGTTCCGAAGCGTAGTGAAGTATGACGAAGTAGTGCCTCACCCTAATCATAATTTTAGTTTTTTCTACATTTGATTTTAACTTTTTGATCTCTATCCATTAAGTAATCTGTACGTCTCTTATTTTTGTAAAGATTCTTTGACCAAAAGAATAACACCGTATTTTTCGAAAAAAGGTTTAGCTCTCTTAACGTCATTCATGTACAATATGAGTAGCAGAAGCTTCTAGGTTAAAATGCACCAGTTAAAGAAATCAAGGTGTTTTCTCGTTAAAATTAAAAGCAACAGTGAATGTGGTGTATACAAGGTTGCAAATACTCATTTCAGCTAAAACAATGTTTTGAAATAATTAGATGCCATGATCATATTTTGAATTGGTAGGATACAAGAAGGGGTTGCAAGGAATGTGTTTGACATATTAAACCTGTTTATTTCACTTCATGAGAGTCACAATCAGCGATTTTTAACACACTCACTCACTCACTCAGCGATCAGCAAATCGCTGATTGTGACTCAAAGAAAGCAAAATTTACAGGTTTTATGTTTCAAACGCATACTCTGTAACCTCTTCTTGTATGTTACAAGTAAAACATGCCATCATACCATCTTTTGGTTTTATTATTCCGAAAACATTATTTTAGCTGAAATGAGATGAGCCTAAATTCTTAAAGTGATTTTAGAAATAAATAAAATTATCAGGAAACGCCACTACTCGGGTGCAAAATGCACCCATGCTGGGGTAAAATGCACTACAATAAGGAGGCAAGATGCACCATAATGATGAGGCAAAATGCATCCCAACAATGGGGTAATAAAATTGAATTTGAAATTGAATCAGTAGCAAGGCAAATTTCAGATGTGGTTGAGGAAAGTATGGCAAGTGCTAAAAAAGTCGAAGAAGTGGTCAAGCAAAATAACCAAATAGTGAAAAATACCACCGCAGTATCGGATTCGGGATCGGGTTCGGAGTTAAGTGCGGGAACTGGACCGAGCAGCAACTTGAGATCTCGAAAAGAGAAAGATAACCAAAGTTCCGTGGATGATTCCACAATAAATAATAGGTCCAAAGTAAATGACGATAAAAACAGTAGCTCCACTTTGAATGGTAACGGTAATGGCAATTCAGAAAATGGTACATACTCTGGTCAAGTTAAGAGGAATGAACCCATAATAATTGTAAGGCCAAAGAAATCATCACAAACTTCAAGCAAAACTAAACAACACCTTAGGCAGAATATTGATCGCACGCCTAACAAAATTCAAACCGTTCAGGAAGGAAAAGGTGGTTCACTAATTCTTGAAGTGAAGGATAAGGATGACATTGATTCCGTCATTGCTTCGGTGAGAAGTAAATGTGGGGAAGATTACGAAGTCTCAGTACCAAAATCTATGAAACCACGTCTGAAAATCATTGGTGTGGGAGAAGAATTTAGTGAGGAAGAGCTTATCCAATCATTGAGAGAGCAGAATGATCTAGAAATTACATATCTCAAGGTAGTGAATCGTTACAAGCAAGGGCATTCAGAATTCTCAACGTTCAATTTCATCGTGGAAGTAGATAAGAAAACGCATGAAACCATGTTTAAAAATGGATGGGTTAACGTTGATTGGGAAAGATGTAGGGTTGTGGAATGTTATGGAATAATACGTTGCTACAAGTGCTGCAACTTTGGCCATAAAAGTACGAGTTGTCAAATCAACCAAGTGTGCTCCAGATGTGCCGGGTCTCACAGTGTTAATGGATGTAGCACTGAGTTGGTGTGTTGTGTGAATTGTGATCGGGTTAACAAATCAAGAAAGTTAAGTTTGAAAACCGATCATTATGCTTATAGCAATGACTGTGTGGTTTACAAACAACTTGTAGCTAAAAAATGTCAAAGAATGAACCGTGATGATTAGCAATTAAAACGGAGCACTGGCGCTGAGCACCAATGCTACCGACGCCAGAGAGGCAGCTCCCACACCTGGACCCTACCTATCGACCCATCAACTCATGAACCGGGGACCAACGGCTTTACTTCTATCAGAGATGTTATGCCTCAGAACACCCCGGCGGCGCCGACTGGGATTGAACCCAGGCCTGCTGGGGTGAGAGGTAATCACGATTACCACTACACCACCGGTGCCGCTAGATAAAAGCTTTTTATCCAGTGCTGTTTTTGAACTGTGGAGGCCTTTCGACAAAATTCACTGAAATTTGTTTACTGATTGAAGCATCTAAACCAAAGCTGGTAATGCTTACAGAAACACATGTGACGGAACTTTTGCTTGGTACTCATTTCCAAATAGCAAGCTACAATGTTATTACTTGTTACTCTGATTCAAGACACACAGGTGGTGTGGCTCACTCAAGTTTCAAATATCAAGTGTTGGAAAATGAGAAGAAAAAATAGAAATTGGTTCCTGGTCATAAATGTCAGCAATGGTATGAAACCTGGTCATTACGGTGTTTTGTATCATACACCAGGGGACAGTGACACTGAATTTTTACAAGTGATCGAAGAAACTTGGTTGGAAAAGTTTATTGATCTTGTAACCAACGCTTCCACGATTACAATGATTCTTTGATTACTGGGGCAGCTTAATTTATAAAAATGTATATATTGTAAAAATAAAAATAAAATAAAAATATATTGTTAGTAAATGTTTAAACATAAAATATTTGTATATACTCCATGTTTTGTGTTTGAGTGTCAAATATTGAGTGTTTATTAGCCTAAGGTTGGTATTGTCTCTAGGCATTGTGAATATTTATTCAGTAGTATTTAAATTTGTTCCTAGTTTTGTTAATCTGTTTCATTAAATTAATTATCATACAATATAAAGCGAACAAGCAATGAAATTATCATGCCATAAAATTTAAATTCAAATTATCATTGGCCGTAATACCAACCTTCTACAATAAAATTGTTTGTTGCTGCTGTCATCACCACTGACGCTGAATCAAGAAGGAGCCAACGTACGCGGCTTTTGTTTAGGGTATCCTTTTGATGCGATGCTTTCCCCAAAAAGCTATATAAGGATTCCGGGGACATGGGTATGGGCTCTTTTTTAATAATAGTTCGCCGGAGGAGTGAAGTTTGCGGCTAGTCATTTTTTACACGTGACTTAGCGTTTCCACGTCAAGTGCTAGTTCAGATCCTTAGGATCGAAATTGTGATCAACTAGCGTCACCACACGCTCGCCAAGGGCTAGTTGATCCGTCGAGTGGGATAATAGTGTGGTGTGAAGTTTCTGTGGTCCACGGTTCAGAAGGTAGAAGACAAAAAAATAAATCATACTAGTACGACGCGAGTGCACGGACGGTCAGTGTGTGGCAAATAAAATGCCAGAAAGTGACTTTGGTGAACCGTTGGACCTTTTGTTAAGACCGTCCTAGAACTTTCGTTAGAAATCCCACTCGACTAAAGTTAGACACTCGCGGTTAAAGTGCGCGCGCACAAAAGTGTACCACTCCCCGGACAAAGCGAAGTGAAACGCTGGCCTCCGTTACATAAAGGCCACCTGCCGCCGCATCTGGATTCCCCCCGTCGTCTGGAAGCCCTATACAGCTGCGTACGTTTGTTGGCAGCTCGCCGACGCCGCCACGTGGGCCATTCCCGCCATCTCATCAATGTCGACCACCGATTCATCACGGCCGCAACGAGGAGCAAGTGAATTTCCAGAGTGAATAAATGCGCAAGTAAAATGAACCCCTTTTAGCTTATTTTCACCATTCTACAAGCCAGAGCCACGGGGCCACCTCCTTTTCGGGTGTTGCCTCTGCCAGCCTGGAAGGAACCCTTGCTGAGATGAGCAGGAAAATAGAAGACCTCGCCAATGCGGTTCGCGACAGGGACATGGAGATAGCTCAGCTCAAGGCGGCGCTCGCTATGAGAAGCTCCGGGAACTCCAACAACACACTAGACACCCCAACTGCAAACCCATCAATGGAAAACTTCTTCGCCATGATGCAGCAGCAAATGCTGCAGATGAACGTGAACTTCCAGCATTAAGGCCCTTGTGGCTACACAAATCACTACGCAATCAAAACTCCAGGAGATCGAGGCATCCATAAAAACGTCCGGTCGTTCCCTTCCAGTACCGGCCCCTCAGAGACCGCTACCTCAAAGACCGAAGGCCGCTCCGTTGCTATCATCATCGGCCAGCAAAAAGAACATCAACGCAACTGCTACGAATCTCTACACCAAAACTAACGGAGGAAAGGGAACTGTAACCACCGTATCTGTGCCCACCCCGGAAACCAAAACCGCCGAACCGGGAACACCCAGAAATCCCCAAGTTTTTAATTCGGAAATAGTGGTTGATGTTACTAGCGACATCTCCATATCACCGGAGAATGCAAGTGACAAAACAATCACTCCCGATCTCAGCCCGAACCATAATGCCAGAGTAGATACGCCGCTACCAATCACCAATACACCAAAGTCCTCTAAACGGCCGAACCATGTACTCAGCCCCTCGAAACGGCCACCCCGCATAGCCCAGCTTCCCAAGATATTGAAACGCCTTCGGCTATCCCCGGAGCCGCCTGATTCCGTTTGAACGAAAGTTGCTGCTTCCATTCAACGGCCATCGACCACCGCCTGACACTTGATTTCTCTAATGGCCACTCCAACACCTACACCACTGCAAGATACTAACCACCACAAAACAGGTTCGACTACTGTCCCGGGCAGCCGAGGCACCGTCGAACTGGAAGCAAAAACTCCACCAGAATCCTCGGACACCCCTCCGCACCCGGACAGATCGAATGAAGATCACTGTGCCTCGAGTACACGGGGCACCTGCAATGCGGACGTTACTCCTACACCGGAACTGCTGGACAACCCCCGTGGCTCGTCGACGAAAAACCCAAAGAAAAACCCAGTGATAATCCCCGGCAGCTGGGGCCCCGTCGGTGTGGACGCCCTTCCCAAACCGGAACTGACGGTAACCCCCCGGCACCAGGGTTTACCTGGAAGAGGGACGGACAAGGGTGGAAACACCTATTCCCCTATGGATATGGAAAACGAGCCAATGGAAATTCACCTTAATATCGGGACGGACAAGGGATGCCATACCCGTTCCCCGAAGGACTTCGAGGGATTCAAGCCGCCAAACAACATGTCGAACACAAATAGCATTGCACTTGCGCAACCTGTTTGCATTTCTTCCTCCGTTGCTGGGTCATCCCTGCCTTGGATGGGTGGAACACCTCCACCTGTCCCTGGTGGGGCAACGTCTCATCCAACACCGAATTCGGATAACTTACCGAGGCCAACCGATGCTGTCCACACGCAAAACACCATCTTTGATCACGCCGCCGTTGGGACATCCCTGTCCTGGGTGGGCGGATCCCCTCCGCCTGCCCCTGGTGGGGCTCTGTCTTATTCTGGACACAGCGAACTGTCAAGCAGCAACTCTAGTCAGACGCAAGCCTCCCACTTGTTTGATATCAGCGAGTTGGAAGACTTGAGCTGTCCCTCCGAGGACGTCACCACCAGCAGACACCCCGTTCCTGCTCTGCCAGTACCCATCAACTTTATCCTCCAGTGGAACGTGAACGGTTTCCTGAACCACCTCGGCGACTTGGAGATTCTTTGCCACAGCAATCCACCCTGGGTGATAGCTCTCCAAGAAGTTAACAAGGTGACGGTAGACCAGATGGATCGTTCCCTTACCGGAAAATACGCCTGGACCCTCAAAAGAGGCAGCAATTTTCGCCACTCCGTAGCCATTGGTGTTCTAAGGAGCATACCTTTTAACGAGATTGACCTGGGAACTGATCTTCCCATAGTTGCTGTTCAATTGGAGAAGCCGGCAAACATTGCGATTGCCTGTGCATACCTGCCATGTGGGAGAACATTGCTACAAAATCTGTCAAATAAAATCACCAGCGTTTTCAGCAAGCTACCCGAACCAAGGATGTTTGTCGGAGACCTCAATGGGCATCATCCAACTTGGGGCTGTCCTCGTCCGGATCCTAGAGGAAGCATCTTAATGGACCTACTCGATCAGGAAGACATGGCGGTGCTCAACCATGGAAACCCAACATTCTTCAACGGACGTCACGCCACGGCTATCGACGTCTCTTCGATCAGCCGTTCCATAGCAGGAAAAGTCACGTGGTGCACCAATGCGGATTTGTACGGAAGTGATCATTACCCCATCCAAATGCAGCTTTCGTCAGCCACGGCCCCAGAAGTCACGAAAAGGCCTCGCTGGCGGTACGACGAGGCTGACTGGGATGGGTATCAGGGGACAATTCTATCGCTGATCCTCGAACGCAATCCGCTAACCATCCCGGATTTTTCTAAGTTGGTGTTAGATGCCGCATCCGCTACCATACCAAAGACCAGTAGCCTACCTGGACGAAAAGCCCTCCGTTGGTGGAGCGAAAACACCAAAAAAGCCGTTAAAGCCCGCCGGAAAGCTCTACGGAAACTCAGGCGAACCCCGAGAGATGACCCAAACCGGGAAGAGCTACTAACCCGGTACCGTGCACTGCATATTCAATGCAGAAAAGAAGTGAGAAGTGCGAAGCTAAACAGTTGGTCTGGTTTCCTTGAAAGCATCAACGCCTCCCAGTCCTCTGCCGATCTCTGGAGCAGGGTTAATGCTCTCAGCGGTAAACGGCACTCGACGCCATTACATGTACAAGCTAACGGAGTTACCATCTCCGAACCGGCAGCCGTCGCCGAAGAACTCGGAGGGTATTTCGCCGAAATTTCGGCCATCTCCGGGTACGATAGCCACTTTCAGCGGTTGGCAAAGCCTACCCGTACATCAGTCGGAAGAAAACCGGGGCCGGAGAACAAAAAGACGGAGGGAAAGGTGAAGCGGATGATTAAAGCAAATCCCAACGTCTCAAGCCGTGATTTGGCTGAAAAGATCGGCATGTCGCAGAGCTACGTCCAGAATGCAAAGAAGAGAGCTGGACTACATGCATACAAGGTACAGAACTTCCCAAACCGCGATGAGCGGCAACAATCCACGGCTAAAACTCGGGCACGGACGCTCTACGAGAAGATGCTGACAAAATATGGCTGCTGTGTGATGGACGACGAAACGTATATAAAAGCCGATTTTAAGCAAATTCCGGGGTTAGAGTTTTTCGCCGGCAAGAGCAAGTTCGATGTGGACGACAAATTTAAGAAGACGAAAATGTCGAAGTTCGCCTGCAAATATCTCATTTGACAGGCCATCTGCTCTTGCGAACTGAGAAGTGAGCCTTTCGTGACAAAGGGCACAGTAAATGGCGAGATCTACAAATCTGAGTGCCTCGAGAAGCGCCTTTTGCCGTTCTTGCAGCAGCACGACGAAGCCCCGCTATTTTGGCCAGATTTGGCATCATGCCACTATTCTAAAAGTGTCCTGGAGTGGTATGAGGCCAATTCTGTCCATTTTGTTCCAAAGGACATGAATCCGCCAAACTGTCCGGAGCTGCGCCCGGTGGAGCAGTACTGGGCAATAATGAAGCGGGAATTTCGGAAGAGCAAGAAGACAGTCAAAGACGAGAAGAACATGTTAAGAAAATGGAAAAAAAAAACTGAGAAACTGGTACCGGATGACACTGTAAAGACTTTGATGGAGGGCATCAAGCGAAAATGCGTTCAATTTTACACTCAAGGCTCCATCAATTAACTTTTCTTTTGATTTTTGAAGTAAATATATGTATAAAACTACCCTAAAATTTTGGTTTGATTCTAAACATTATAAGAAAATTGGCATGACATTTTCGGTGTCGCAATAATTTCGTGTTCGCCCTTTAAGCTGTACAACTCTTTACCTAAGGACCTACGAGAAGAACATAGTGTGAACGTCTTTAAAAGAAAAAAAAAAGTGTCATTTGTGAAGGATAATATTATGTAGTGAAGCGTTGTAATAAGTGTATATGTGACATTTTTCAGTAGCTGGTGATGATGAAACCAAATAGAACAAACGTCTAGGATATTGACATTGTATTCCAGGAGCAACGTGATCTGGGGTGCAGTAAAACCCTATATTGGACTTAAATGATAAAAAAAAATTGGCAAAAATAATAAGGACAATGATGGACGTATATGGAAATACAAAAATGCAAATGCAATGACTAAATTCAAATTGAATTTTTTTTACAATTATCTAAATAGATAAATAAACCCAAACAAATTCCCATGTCCGGGGGTTAGTGGTGGGCATCATCAATATGACTATCCTTGACGTCTTATAAATGAGGATGACGAATTGAGGCAGAAGTACATCTTCCTTTTTGACAGCCTTCAGTTACGATCGTAGATGTTTAAAAGTCAATGACTGTTTAATAGTCTTCGAAACGTTGTGGACCATGTCTGAAGAAAGAATAGAACGGAAACAAAGTAAATTTTTGGTATCAGATCAGAATTAGGCATTCATTAGTTATTTTCTCCTGCTCGGGCAGATATCAGCTGTGATCGTTGGCTGTTGTAGAATCCATACGTTGCGAGATGTTATTGTTGACATTCACTCCAAGTAGTGTTTTGTTGGTGACTGGTAAACAGTGAAAAAGTCTCAGTATTTGCATTGCGTATTGTCCATCCGGCTGGACATACACTGTTCAAATATTTACCTCGAAAACCAGGCCGTTCGCCTAGTTTCAATGCTGTGAAATCCATCGAGGCATGTAGTAGAGGTAGGTCATCCTTTGTAGTGTGAATGCTAATCCAGTGAATGGGGAGATTTCGGTATTCACACGTCCGTTGTATGAAGGATTTGTTTTGCTTGCATCCGATGGTGTAGTCCGTATCGGCTATTATAGACGATAATTGTGTCATATCGATTCAAAAGTGCAAGGAGATGACGAGGTAATAGATTGTGCCGCAGTGATGGCTGCTAATTGTATGCCTCCACAATAGCTCCTTATGCCATTTTTCCATTTTGGCAGCCAACGCTGGCAGTGTCCTTTGTCCGGTTTTCCAGATATTCCGGCTCGAAGGACCATAATGTTGGGTTACCGGACCCTTCCCAACACCGTTTAGGGGGGTAATAAAAGGCACTGCCGTTTCTGGGGTGGGACCTTCTTGAGCGCATTTATAAGAGCGGATGTAGGCGCTTCGATTGATTTCCTTTTGACGTTCCTGATGGAAAGGTGGTTCGATTCTACGAGGTGAGAGTTTCTGTTTAAACGACAGTGGCGTAGCTAGGGTAGGGTGATGTTACTCCCGAACAGGCCACTTTCACTAACATAACGACTTCGGGAAACGTTCTTACATAGGGGGATAATGGATCCCAATCTTTTGTAAGGTTGCCTGTTAGAGTTTGACAACGATAGAGACAAATTCGATAGTGCTTATCTGAAAGTAGACTGAAACTTGACATTGTTCGGAGAATAGACCTTTTTAATGCAACACCAACGTAGAATGCACTACGCGAGTTCGAGAGGAAACGTCAACCAAACCGTTTTTTTTTTTTTTTACATGAGAATAACGATTTTTCACAACGCAAATTAAAGAATTTTTCATTGAAAACCTTGCCAGTTTCCATCGGTAACTGTCTTATTTTACGATTTTCCATAGATCTGAACTGATTTGCACTTAAACTATTCACACACAAGAAATCCGGAAGATCATAACCACTAAGGCACTATTCTAATTTTCCATTTCTGTCAACAAAAATATTCCTGAACGCCAACCTTGTAAAAACAATACAGAATTAAATTTTTCAAGTGTAGGTCAACTTTTTGAGCATCTAAGATGAATCAATTTATCAGGAAAAGTGAAAAAGTGTTCCGCTTCCTATTGGCATAAATGTTTGTTCAAAACACTCTTTTTGACGTTCTCCTATTCGCCACCAGAGGTTGAATCGATCGCTTGGTTTCTATTAAAAAGGAGTATTATAACACGAGTAAAATTTGAAGAAAAGTTTAGTTGTGAAAACTAGAGATGATTTTTACGGGAAAAAGTGGTCGTAGAAGCCGCTGTCAAGGTGACTGAATATCCCATAGGATTCAGCGTAGCTGCCCGATTGAACATAAGCGAAGTGTAAAACCGTGTGCATTATAAGAAAGTTTATAAAACAGCTCTTATTAGGTGGAACCACTTGCACGAAATACTAAACGTACGGGACCACCTACGGATTTGTAGCGACAGGTAAAGATAATAGTCTATGATTCGAGGTTAGGTTTTAATGCTTTTGTAAAACCGTTTGGAGATTTCCCTTCAAACGAAGGGCTGGTAAGTTAAGGCCCACGCACATTAGATCCGGATCAGACTCGTTGGGGCAAAGTGACAGCTAAATATATTGTCTAACTGTCAAATTTACAACGGCGCTGGTGGTGTAGTGGTAAGCGTGATTACCTCTCACCCCAGTAGGCCTGGGTTCAATCCCAGTCGGCGCCGCCGGGATGTTCTGAGGCATAACATCTCTGATCACGCCTTCCTTCGGATGGGAAGTAAAGCCGTTGGTCCCCGGTTCATGAGTTGATGGGTCGATAGGTAGGGTCCAGGTGTGGGAGCTGCCTTCCTGGCACGTCGGTAGCATTGGTGCTCAGCACGGAAAACAAGATCGACGGAAAAACAAACCAAAGGAAAAAAAAAAAAAGAAAAAAACTGTCAGATTTACACCAACGCAACGCAAACGGATCTTATTTGTGTGGCCCTTTACTGTAGTAACTGGAGCACCTGGGTTAAAATGAAATGTAATTTATTTTGAATTTGGAACATATAAAGAGTTAAAAACATAGCACGCTCCTTTGCGGCAGGTTTCGACTTGTCTGGCGCGGAAAACTACAAGAACTTTTTAGGAATTCCGAGGAAACATGAAATATGTTTCTTCCGTCTTCTCCAGGAACTTCATTTAAACTTCTCCCAAAAATTTTGTTTCTGGGAGAGTTTTGGAATTTTGTCCAGTTTTTTTTGCCTTCTATTGAAAGGTTTTTTCGAGCTTCTTCTGGCTTCCCCTGGAAATGACTACTTCTGGAATTTACTTCCGATTTCAGAAACTTTTCTGCCTTCCTTTGAATGTGATATCCGATATTTTCTGAAAGTTTCTTTAAATTTTCGCCAGAAGTTTCTCAATTTATGCCTTAGAAGTTGCGTGGAAGTTTTTCCGACTTCTCTCAGAACTTTCCTCGAATTTCTTCCAGAAGAGTTTCTGTGGATGCTGTTTTCAGCTTCCTCCAAAAGCTAATTCAAACATTCCTCGGAGTTTTCTTCTGGATCTTTCCGATCATAGTCCAAAAGTTAAAATTTTCGCTTTCAAAAACGGCAAAAATATAAAATTAATTAAAATAGTAAATACCGATAAATAACGATTTTTTAAAACTTTTGATACCGATAAGCTTTAAAACATTGTGGCAACGCTGGATGTAGCACACACAAATAACGGCATCAAAGGCAGCGCAGGTTGCTATGAATTTCATCGAAAAATAAGTTAAAAGTTTCCAACGGTGAAAACATGACGGCTTTAATTTTTTTTTTATACTCACTGTGGAGTGCTTTTTTCTTACCGTGTTTGTTAATCTTTTATCCAAATTTGGGGTAACAATTCTTAGCGTGTTGAAAGTTTTCTTCTTGTCAGTTGCAAATTCATCACTGGACACAGCGTAAATATCTACGATTTTTTTTTGACAAAACTCAGGTAATCATGCCAGATCCTGACACAGAAGGTCTCTTTTTCTCATGCGCGTAGTTTTCAAAGATCAATGATGTCATGATTACCTGATATTTGTCAATTGTGTAAATATTTACACTTCGTGTATTGAAGAACTGTGATATGTAAAGAGGGATGGCAGATATAATCTGCATTTTCTTTTATTTGTTTGGTTCACTACTAAGCTAATAGTACATTCAAACTATATATGATATCTCGTAATTTAGGCACTATTGATATCATATTATATTTCGTTATTACGTTATTAATATCAACTAAAGTCTGAACGTAGTACAATGCATTAGAAAGCTAATACTGTTTGCCACACCTTTTATTTGACTAAACTTATGAATTGATTACACGCTTAAATAATAAGGCCACGAATGTTTTAGTCGCCTTTCTCATCGGGAGAGTGTATTACTTCTGCGTTTTTTTCAGAAACATATGGGAATTCTGGAAGTGAACCATATTGTTAATTTATAATATTTGCTTTTAGCCTATCTATTTTTCAGAGCATGGAAAGAGCAGTGGAAAAAGTACAGGTCTGATTATAGTCAGTCAAGTCTAGTCGGAAAACTTTTCTCTATTTTTGTATTGATATATTTAATTTCACTAGCTAAAGCACTTGACATTTTTTAAGACTTCATTTTTTTTAGACTCGGTTTATGTCCGTTAATGCGGTTTAAACTAACATCCTGCGATGATGAATCCCTCATTATTGTAAGCAAAGCTTACATCGCCCTAGTCAAAAGATAATTAGCTGCCATACAGTTTGAGTAAGAGATCATCCACCATGGAGATCATGCATTATTGTGGCATTTTCATAACATACATAGCATTGCACGAAAACATATTATAACTGATTAACAGCAACCATCATTTAACCCTTTACGTGGGTTTGCTTCTAAGTCTTCAGGCATAGTGAAAGTTTGCAGCCTCCCTTAGCTCAGTCGGTAAAGGCGCAGCTACAAAGCAAAACCATGCTGGAGGTGGTTGAGTTCGATTCCCGGTCCGGTCTAGGAATTTTTCGGGTCGGAAAATGTCTCGACTTCCCTGGGCATAGAAGTATGATTGGACTTGCCACACAATTTATACCAATGCAAAAATGGTGCAGGCATCGAAAGCTCTCAATTAATAACTGTAGAAGTGCATCTTAGAACACTAAGTTGAGAGCATGCAATAAGATAATATGCGATATGCAATAAGCTTGAAATGCGAAGAAGAAGAAGAAGAAGAAGAAAAAGAAGAAGAAGAAGAAGAAGAAGAAGAAGAAGAAGAAGAAGAAGAAGTTGGCAACCAAGCGGACAAAATATTTTATTAATAGTTGTTATTCCTATTGCTGTTCGGCTCGGTCGCCCGTTTTCACTCTACCTGGGGCTTAAGTTCAGAACCTAGAATATTTTTGCAATTTGTGTTTATGTTGTTTATCATTTATTTTTTTTTGAGTTGCGAGTTTTCTTTGATTCTTCAAATTTATGCAATTATTTATTTATTTATTTGTGAGAAAATCAACAGGCAAGATCTTTGTCTCACTGATGAATTCTTAATTATTATTAAAATTATTATCAATAAATAGTGAATGATTTCCTTTTTTAAATCACCTAAATTTCTTGTTTCAGGTTAGAATTATCAGTTAAGTTAAACAATTTTTCAATTGAAATAAACATTAAAAAAATCGAATACTTTGAATCCAACAATTATTAAGATATTTTTTTCTTTTTTTTTTATTATAGTCACTTTAACGACTATAATAATAAAAAAAAAAAAAAACAAACAAAAAACAAATATTAAGATTTTGGTTAACTTAATAAACATGGTAATAATGTTGGGTAATGATTCTGAGAATAGGATAATAATGTCGCGTTTTAAAAAGGTATTGGTATACATTAAATAGAAATGTTAAAATATTGAAAAGGGATAAATTTCACCTTATTTCAGAGAACTCATGCATTTTCCAGCATCCTGAGTCATCAGTAGGACCAATTCTCTTCCTACCGAGCGCTCTTCACAACTTCTATTTAGTCAGCACTTTTTGGTTAATCCTTCACAATGGGAAACAAGCCGAAGGAAGCAGTGGGTGACCAAACACCGACTTGTGATAGCGCTAGAGCACCACAGCAAAACCCCAAATTACTGAAAAATTATGATTCGGCAGAAAATTGGAAAAGTTTCCACTTTAAAAGTTGCAAATTTATGAGAAACTTTCATTGCTTCTTTGGGGCTGTCGTTTGTGCTTTTTCTTGCTCACTCTTCTGTGCGAATACCTCCCTCACTCTCGCTTTCTATTTTAGACTCAACAAACCATGATAGCATAGGCGTGCGGGAAAGAAATAATATCAGGCAACATTCAGAAAGCGTCTAACGAATGTCCATATTCTCTGAAGGGAATGCATATGGCATAAAACGACATTTCCACATTTACGGCTAACCGCTTCGATGTTCTACCGGAGCAAGCTGCCCACAATAAAATTTTAAATCGGCAAACTTTCCAATCAGCCTAGCCCACAGCAGAGACAGAAACTCGAAAGGCTGGGGTTTCCTGCCAAAGTGAAACGAAGGAACTTTTCTAATTGAAAGTGTCCCATTCTTCTGAGGTCAAATTTGGCAAACTGAGACAGTACCACTTAGTCCGGGGAATAAAGTCAAACTTGGGTGAAAAACATAACCAGCAGAATGCATCACCAAGAGTTCTACTTGTTGTGTTGGTGTTTTGTTGGGGTTGGTCAAGTATTTCAAACTCTTTTTTCGTAGTTATTTAGTTTCGCCGTGATGAAGCGGTTTTTTTCTCTTTCCTACTTTATTTGTTGGTGTCGTTCAAACTAGCACCAGGCCGTGTGCCGAAGTGGGAGAAAATTGTTTACATGAATTTTCGGCCAAACTATCGCCAAGCCACTTAATTGGTGAAAAACACATATTTTTTTGTTAATTTCAACTTCTGCCGGGTAGTTTGAGAGACCAGACCAGAACAACACCACCGAAAATGGCAACAACAACAAGAATAACTGCAGTCAACAAGAGTGAGTAAAGTCATACCGACCCGAATTCAGGTTGCATGGAGAGTGCATAGTTTCTGGAGTGATGGTGAGCGTAAGCACTGGAACTTTTATTGCCGGCTTCAGGTTCGGCCATCCATTGCTTCTCAAACAGAAATAGGATGCAACTTTTGATAACTATCCACAGAGTGTCGGTTTGAATCGTAAACATGTTCCACAATGTGGCAATGGAAACAGTAGAG
This sequence comes from Ochlerotatus camptorhynchus, assembly GCF_037179485.1. NCBI lineage: Eukaryota > Metazoa > Arthropoda > Insecta > Diptera > Culicidae > Ochlerotatus > Ochlerotatus camptorhynchus. Next base: position 4,301,325 of record NW_027040741.1, read on the forward strand.
TTACCATGCGATTAATAGCTTTAGTTTCATAGATGTGTGCATAGCAATGAGATAGACTTCAATCACTGTTTAATTTTCGTCTTCTTCTTCCCAGTCAGTCTGTTTGTTGGATTTTGAGCAAACTATCACTAGGGTCTGTTAAGGCAAGAGTGACATCTTTTCAATTATACCTTCTAAATATTTCAAATAGTGCATATTTATAGTTTTTGGGGCAGGGAAAGGTTTTTATGATGGTTCGAGATCCCTCCTCCCTCTTTAAAGGGGGGCTCCCATACAAATGAATCAGAAATTTCTGCATAACACGAGAACTAATCAAGCAAATGGAACCAAATTTGGCATGAGGAGGTCATAAGGGGTAGCCCCTTAGATAACAGGGGGGCTCCGTACAATATAGCATGTTTTTTTAAATTGGCGCATAAACTCAATATATCAATATATTTTCATATTTTTCTCGTCAAAAATATCACAGCGGAGGAAATGTACCAAACTTGTTCAAAGGCAGAGTCTACTCTCTGTAGATTAATGAGAAGTTTTACTAACCAAAAACTGTGATATGTTTTATACCAGTTACCTACGAACTAAATTTCAGTCAAAACTTTTCATATGACCTTTAAAGATCGAAAATTGTTCCTAAAATAGAGAGATATGAGCAAAAAACATCTACATCTATTTTAAAGGTGCCAAACTTATTGTCGGAAGTGTAGGTGATCAAAGTCGTCCAGAATTATTCCCAGAAGCTACATTTTTATTTCAAAGTTCATCTGGACATACTTTATCGATAATTAATGGTAGTCCCACGTCTGCATCGGGAAAGATTTCTTGATCCGCAATGACTATCTGCTTCGAAAAAACGTACCTAGTCCGTTCGTTTCCACGATCCCTGACGGGAGGATACTTTTCATATCGATTTGGGAGAAAATAGTATGTCGTCGCAACCACGTGTCGTCATTCGGATAACGATAATGGCATCGCAGGAGCATGGGCATCAGAATCCAGGCTGAAGGCCCGATTTTATTCAAGTACTATCCCCAAGTAACAATTCTAGAGCTGCTTGGCTATATTTAAAATTTATAAAAGTTTTATTGCAGCTGCAAACATTACCTACAGCTTTATGACGGTCATATACAATGCAACTCATGAAACATTCTTATAGCTATCTACAAAACCCCTATAAAGCTAATTAAAAAACCAACTGATGCTTATGCTATTTTCACTTATGAAAGGTTTTATGATTGCTTTGAAGTATAAAAAAAGTAATATGAATTGCCCTTATAAAACCCAAAAATAAATCATTTTGTTGCTTTATAAGTAAGCGCAATAAAACTAGTTGGCCATGAAACGGTTATTTTAAAACAATTATAAGCATTCAGCTGCAACTTGTCAGAAATGTAAATAGGCGGTTTATTTTTACAACATAGAAAAGAATCAAAACTTTCCGGTACTTCCAAGCGCAGCGCAAAGAAAATCAACAAAATTGTTAGCATGAGCATGAAAACATTTCGTGTATACGTATACGCGACGTAGTGTGCGTAAGAAAAACGTCAGCAATCTCTATAATTCTTCCGTTCTCGCTCGCACATGGGGTGACACTGTCGAATCTTGGTAGAAATACATGGAATGGTGACAGTCCTAGGACAAAAAGGTTGAAATCACGCATAACTTTTCATAAAGGTTAATGTACCATTCAAAAATTTTCCACATGTTTGTAAAATTCATCGGTTGCACCCGTAGAATAGGAATATACATTTGCCCTCAAATAAAAAAATGAATTCAAGCTGAACATTGCATTAGGTCCTAAGTAATATTGACAGATTCGCTTCGTCAACTTTCTCTTTGCATCTCCACGGTCATGTAAAGACATAAATCGCACAGTATGTTTCTTCAAAAAAGCTATTTATTTAATGTATTTGCATAAGAGAAAAATATAACATTATATAGTTGTAAGCAAGATAACCGAAACAGAAAGAAAAAACCATATTTTCGACATTTTTTCTTTAACTCCATATAACTTGGAACCAGTAGACTGTGGATATTTAACGTCTTTGAAAGAGCTGTTCATTTTGTCAAGATAAACAACTTTGCTCAAGACATCAAGTCTCCAAAACGTCAGAGAAAGAAGTTAGATTGTGGCACCATCTTTGCGGAAGAGTTTTGAACTATTTGTTTATGTCAATAGATGGTCCTTATTATGATGAGAAATTTTGCCCACGACACCAAGTCGCGGAAATGTTTCTTTTCTTAGTTATTAATTTTGCTCCGCTAGGGGTGATTCGTGACCCAGTGTTCAATGTAAGCATTAGACATTTTAAGAAATTGCGCTTGGTGTTTTTCTTGCCTGCTGTCCTCTGTCGCCATATTGTCATTATGAAAATGCCATTAGCCTTGGAATAAAATCCAAGAAATTTCAATAAAATAATGGCTAAATAAGAGATCCGAAATGATTTCCAGTGTGCATTGAATTTATGGATTGAGATCTATTTTCTGTAAAATTAAGGTGATTCCATCAAATTCATTTGATTTCTGAAACAATCTTTTTTGTTAACTTGAATTATTTTGGAGGCGCATTTATTTAACGCTCATATTATCCCAATATACACGATAACATTTCAAGCGCATATGTTTTGGTACTTCTAAAAAGTCATATATTTTCTTTAAGATTTTCACTAATGTCGCCATAAAACAAAATTGATTACATGGTGTGATCTTGACACCAACACTCAAACCTATTTTTACCGATAAAGATTTCCATATGGAAAACAAAAGTTTCAGCAGAACAGAACAACAACAAGCTAATTTATGGCGGTTGCTTTGAAGCCAATAAAAATTAAATTGGCTTTAAAACTGATTTTCATCAAAGCGTAATAAAACTGCTAGGATTCAATATTACTCTTATAGAGGCTATGAGAACCTTTTGTAGAGTATGGGGCTTTCTGATAAAAGGTTTTAAGACAGCTTTATTGTGATTCTCAAACATGCTTTATAAACCTTATCAAGAGTAATCCACTTAGCTGGAAGACGATCTTATAGCGGTTATTAAGAGGTTATGCTGGAGCTATTAATTTTATTGACGGTTTTATAAAATTGATCTCAATTACCACTAATAGAGTGCAATAAAACGAGAAATGCTACTTGGGTCGTGTGTCTAAAATTTCTTAAAAGTGTCAAAACTTTTAAAAGTTTGATGGGAGCAACTCCTCCAGTGGTTTGAATTTCAGGACTCAATGTTTTAGAAATAACATAAGAAGAAATCCACAAATCTTGTTGCAGTCTTCGAACGTGCATTCAACAACAGACTAAATCCTGAAGACGTGTCGCAGTACCAAGATCCTCCCCACTACCTTTTCCTTAATATCACTTGTTGCTTACTATACTATGGATCATGAATGCTTACTAAACTATGGAAGATTATGAACGAGATCGGTTTTCTGGGAAACTGAAGAGATTGACTATGAGTGATCGAGTACAGTGCTGTTCGATAAAATAGAATGCGTTATCGGACTCATTTGAATCACGCTTGGGATTTCGAGAAAGCGATGGTCTTTCTGTTCGGCAGTGCACTCAATAAAATGGTAGCATGCACCTTGTGGGTTTACACACGAGTTTCAATAAATCCAGCTACTGTATATGCTTCGCTGATAACGTGGGCATTGTCGATACAAAAATAGTTCGTGCGGCTAGAATCGGCTGGAGAAAAATATGTGGGAAATAATGATCGTTCATGAGATCGTTGCAAAGAAAAATGAAGTGAGATGGAAGAAAAATTCAACATAATTATTGTGCAATAGCCGATAATAGTATTGGCTGATGTGTAGAAAGAACATTTGAAGCCAAAAATTGTGTCTGAAGTGGATAGATTTCGTATGTTCGAGTTTAGATTTCACTATCGTGATTGTGTTTGGCAATGTTTGATAGAGTTTATTGTAGCTTAGAATCGGTAAATTTCGAGGAGCGTGGAAAAAGTTAATATTGATGGATTTTATTCGATCAATTTCTAGACCCAAGAAATGCAACGGTAGAGAAATTTGAATGCATAGTTCATGAATCCGCATCATTGGACACCTATCATGGAATTATTTCCCATATGCATCACGCAAATGGAGGTGAAAAAAATGGTAGCATCTTTTTGTCATGGAGCTTTACGAGATCCGGGTCACTTGCAGCCATTTCTGCAAGTGAGTGCAGAGGTCTTCTTCTTCTTGTTCGCATTTCAAGCTTATTGCTTAGCGCATATTAGCTTATTGCGTGCTCTCAACTTAGTGTTCTATCTAAATGCACTTCCACGGTTATTAATTGAGAGCTTTCGATGCCAATATTCATGCATGAATTTGTATATTGTGTGGCAAGCACAATGATACTCTATGCCCAGGGAAGTCGGAAAAATTTCCAACCCGAAAGATTCCCTCGACCGGACCGGGAATCGAACCCGCCGCCTCCGGCTTGGTAATACCGTACCGTGTACTGATTAGGCTATGAGGCCTCTAGAGGTGGTGCAGTTTAAATTCAAAATGTGTGACACCACCCCTTTGGATATCGATTATGGCTAGATTTGGCGAGTTTGTTCCAGTTGGGAGGTATGCTTATAAATTTGTTATCACTGATCTTGATTTTCACGCGTCGTGTGTAGTTCGGTTGTTGCGATTGAATGTGTATGTTGAGTTTGGATTATCGAAAAGAGTGTATGCGTGATCCAGTTTGAAAAAATATTGTTAACTGCTTTAGGGGTCGTAGCATCATTTGTTAAGTCGGTCGTAGATTGTGGTAATGTAAGGGGCACGGTAGCTATAGAGCAACCGCTTTTGCTTATTGAGCAGAAGATCATGGGTAAGAACTTAAGCCTAAATATCTGCTGGCTAGAGGAGCCGAGCGCAATATATCTTGCAGAAATTTGATAAATATGACGTTATGAACTACGGATAGTTTCAGAGTGGGAAAATCAGGCAATAATAACACATAAGTGGTTTTCTCTGAGGCCCTCATGCCAGTTGAGACACGGTATTACCTACACCCAATCAGGGGATGTAAGATTTGCTTACATTTATGAGGGGTTCATCATCGCTTGTTGGATGTTAGTGGAGTGTTTTAGTGAGTAAAATTAATCATGCAAAAAAAAGAAAACTGTTGCCGACTGGGACTCAAATGTTGCGATTATCGATTATGCTTTATGCACTGCTCTCTCTTTGCTTCGGAATATGGACAGGCTAAAAACGAATAAGAGGCGCTAGGTTCCTATCATACTCGATTTCTTATGCTTTTCCTGCTGAACGGGAATTGGAGAGAATCATGGCAAGTGTGTGCGTCGTTCTACAATGTTATAAACAAAACTCATAGAAAATGGCTGCTTGTATACTTGAAAACGTGTACAGAACACGAAATTAAAAAAGATAAAATGTCATTGCTACGTCTGCAAGGTCAACTTATTCACCGCGGAGGATGATAGGAAATACAACTAACATTCGATGCAATAATTATTTGGTTTGCTTGTAGACGGTCCTGAAAACCTTTCGGGGTGGAAGTTTTCTCAATTTCCCTGAACATAGACTGACTGTGCTTGCCACACAATTTTAAAATTCATGCACTAAAAACTCTCAATTAATAACATCGGAATTGCTTCAAGGAACACAAAGAACAGTTAAGTTGAAACTTGATTATAATCATAACATTTACTCCCGTTGTAATCACCTTAGTTCTCATTAAGTTACATGATGATACGTACCTGCAAAAAAGAAAAAAAAAAGTCTAATTAATAAAATGGTTGTTAGCAGTGACTTAAGTATATGTTAATAGGAGTTTTATATAATCCATGGTGTCTCCAGTAGGATAATAGTATTATAAAAAATCAGTATCGCTGAAACACCCACCAAACGAAATCATAGGTGCCACTCTTTCATTTGTCATTTTGGGGGTAATTTTAACATATTTTTAAGGTTTCATGGTCGAGAGAGTTAATATTTGCACGAGATTTACACTGAAAAATACGAAAAATTAAATTAAATCGTTCTTACTCCCCAATAGAACATTTTCATACTAGTCTTATATGTTAGAGCTGACTTCATTTGGTAAGTGTTTTAGAGTGTGTTTTTTTTTTCCAGAGACACCGATAATCCAAAACAATTCAAATAAAATTAAATATCTAATATATAAACACTACAGTTTGTCCGTAACGATAAGCTTCTGATGTTCCGTTTGGATCGACTAAGAATGGAACAGCAAAAGAAAAGTGATAGAATGAGACCATGAGTTTACCTTCATACTTTAATTATGTCCCTCCTCCTTTCGTTGCGGTTTTCCTATACCTAATACATTGCTTCTCACACAATCTTACACCCTCTCATTAGAGCTTGAATATATTATCACAGTTTTTAGCTTGAGAGATAATTTCAATGGGTTCTTAAGAAATATTTGGAAATTTTAAGGAGAGCCCTTGCAATATTGTAAGAGAAATCTAAACAAAGTTCTTAGGAAATTTTTAAGAAAATTATTAGCAAACTTCAATAGCAAACTTCAATAGCAGGTCGAAGGTGAACTTCAAAAGATTTCTGAAAAATGCTTATGGGTTAATCTGAAGAAATTACCAAAGGAATTGTTATGAATATAACAATAGTATTTTATACATAGAATAAACTGAATGGCGAGGTTTCATGGAAATAACAATAATATTGCAGATTGAATTTTGCAGATTTATTTTAAAAAAATCAGTGCACGGTGAAAGTTTGAAGGGAATTCCAATTGGAATCCAAATTGTTTCTAATGTGTCAGACATTTTACTTGTGAATATATATATTTTTTTAAATCATCACAATTGGGTGGAAAACAAAATAAAATTGTCGATTTTTGCAACTTTTGTGTTGAACTTTTTTTCCAAGTGGGTCTTAAAATAATCATAAATGCCATTTTTTATATCAAATTACCCATACTTAAAAAAAAAAATCTTAAATAAAATATATCTAACAAGTGTTCAAGTTAATTATAATGATGATTATTGAAAAAACTGTTATCGAATAAAATAGTAGATCTGTACCAAGACTAAGTTTTCAAACATTATTTTGTAAATTTTTAATGATAAATAGATGAGATGAGATGAGGAATTGGGAATGTCTTCGATAAAATATGAAAAGTATTGATCGTTTACCGAATTGTAGAATGTTAAAATCCTTTTCATGCTAAAAAAACGCGCGACATCTTAATAATCATGCGTTTATTGATAATTTTAATAAATTAGGGACACTGAAGATGTTTTATCATTTTGCTGTGCTTAATTTTCGGAGTCACAAAATATTGTAAAATTGTTGATTATATGGACAACATTAAAAGGAATATTATTGCAAGGTTATTATCTTTTTATAAGTCTTGGATTTAAAAAAAATATGTTGGACGTGCTCAACATTTACCGAAGCAGGAAACATTTAAAATTATAGTAGACTACGAATTTTAAAAATCAGTCATCTGCAAGCTTTAGATTCCTTAAACAATTGGTAAAACCAATTTATCGTTTTTCCACCCTGGTTAATTAATCATTTTGTCAAGCTTCTGCATTCATGTTCCATCAGATGTCACTACTGCTGTTTGCGGGAACATCTATCGGAAACTACACACAATCTGTTTTCCTATAATTGTTCACAGAGGACACTGCAGTGCAAAACATGTCTGGTACCTCTATATGCATTTAGATTAACATCCAAAGTCCCTCCCTTTTTACACATTCTGCACACAAAATAGCTCACCCCTCACAGAATTTCCCACCGAATTTTATGCATGGGGCGGGGCATAAAGTATCTTTTGTGCAGAATATGTAAAAAAAGAGGGACTTCAAATGTTAAAACAAATGCATATATAGAGGTACCAGACATGTTTTGTAGTGTCAGGTGCTCTATTTTGTAATCTGTGAAAGGGAAATCACAAATCGAGTGTCAACAAAATACATGGCATGTTGAGAGATTGAGCTCGTGAGAGAGAATTTCTCTCTCAAATTTGAATTTTTTTGGCTCTCTGGGGACTGGTAGTAAAGCAGGTAAAATTGTATGGGGAAAAATCATGTTTATTTAATTGTAGCTTGTTTAGCATTAATTTCCGGGAAAAAACTGAACGACAAAGCCCCTGACTAATTTCTTTAGGTTGTCGTTCACTTTTTTTGACCTGAATATGCACCGAAAGCGAATTATTCCCACTTCTCTCAATTTCTATATGGGGATTTTTATCACTTCCTACCAGCGGAACAACGCCATCTCTGTGGAAAATGGTCGAACAAAATGATTAATTATTAATTTTGGGTTTCTTCCTAATGTTATTGAGCATGATTCCCGTCATCTTTATAAATAGGGTAAATGTCGGCTTCGGCACCTATTGACTGTTTTCGGCAACCAAAATTTAAACGTTAATTTCACTATGTTTTAGCATCAACACACTTCCCTGAATGTATCCAAATGATTCTTTAGTCTTTCAGCTTCAATCTGATTATATTTGTAGGACCGAGCAATCCTGTTATGCCAGATTTTTCTTCAAATGAAGCATACGTACTACAAAATGGGGCTGATTTCGAGTTGCCGATAATAGAACAGCTGGTTAACACGCAGTTCTAATGGGAAGGTTGCCGAAGAAAAAGAGGCTGCCGACAATAGTCACACTCACCTGAGAAGTTTAGAGCGTTGTAAAAACGCTTTCAAACAGTTTTGAAGAATTCTGTCGATTGAAATGGATAGAGAAGCAAGCAGCAGATGAATTGAAACAAACAGACACGTCATATATGTGCGTGACGATGTGAAAATGCTAATAGAAGTGCGAACGCTGCTTAGATTGACGAGAATACGTAAATTCCCCTAATTAGAATAAGATTACTTGAATTTTTTTTAGTAAATTCTTGGGAAAATTAAAAACACATGTTGTTAGGGGTTTCTATGGAAATTAAAAGGATCCGGGAGTGGATTGTGAGACTTAAAACTAACTTAATTTTAATACAACTAGAAAAATCTTGAAACTTGAAGACAATCCCTACAATTTTGAAAGTTTCTGGCACCCCGAATACATTATTTATAAACATGTTGTTATTTTATACAAATACATAAAATACCAATGACATATGCCGAAGTTTGACTGAAACTTAAGTTTCGGTTAAACGACGATCAACCTAGTAATCCATATGGTATAATAGCGTTCGGTATAATGATGTTCAGCTAATCGGCGTCTAACCTAATTCTCCATAAAACAATTTTTTTAACACCAAAAAATGGAACACTGCCTACGGCCTCGATCACCCCTAAGTGAATTAGACGTCATTGCGTAGGATTTGTGAGAAATGAGTGATAACTGCCTGAGTGAGTAGCGAGAAGTGAGTTAGCATTGTAAGTTAATAATCGTAAGATTTATAATTATTAGTGCTGGGACTCGGATTATCCGGATATTTTTTTATTTTCAATTTTATTAAATTTTGGCAATCAATAGATCTGCCATTCCACATCAGGTCACATGGGCACCAAAAAGCCAACTTTTTGACAAATATTTAGAACAGTAAAAAATAAAACTGTTAAAAGAAGAATACATTTGAAATTTTACTATCCAGGCATCCGGATAGTAACTATCGGCCTGATAACCATCTAAACGTTTTCTTAATTTATTTTATTCCAATATTGGGCACTAGAAAGCATGAAATTCTGTATACTGAATATCAACTCAACGTTATTTCATTTGCCTGAAATTTTTTTTTAATCCGGTGTATTCGAATAATTGAAGTCTTAGCTCTAATAATTATGTATGTAATAAGATGTAATATGCAGTACTAAGGATTAACTTTTAAAATTAATAATTGTTCAAAAATAAACATTGCAAAACAATGATTATAAACATTATAACCATTCATTTTATTATTATGCTGGACCATTAACCTTTTTGCTTGCATCACTTCCGATTAATTACGTAATAGCAGGGTCGTCGAGGTCGATTCAGACCCAATATTGGGTTCATTTTGCGCTGGTGTCTAGTTGGATGTCAGATTGGGTCATCTAAATGGTGCGTTACCCTCGATTTACGGTCGTCTGGAGGCTCTTCCAGAGTGAATCTTTTTTTTTGCTGTTTTAGCTTTGTACTTAAAACCTGGGTACTGTGAACTCAACCGAATTTGTTTTGCAAGGCAATTAATTTGCTCTTATTTGGATGAATCCCGTTAAAAGTTCTAAATCAGGAGTTCTCGAGCGCTTGTGACTCTAATATAGTATGCTTGCATTCTGGTTTTAGGGCCATAGTTAGCTCAGTCGCTAGAGGTGCAGCTACAAAGCAAGACCACAAAGCTGGAGGTGACTGGGTTTAATTCCCGGTTCGGTATGGGAATTTTTCCGATCGGAAAATTTTGGAATGCAAAAATGGTACCAGCATCGAATGCTCTCAATTAATAACTGTGGAAATGCTTTAATAAAACTAATTTGAAAGACGGCCATAAGCTTAGGATATGGTTGGCATCCATACCTCTCACACTTAAGTCAAAAATGACCCAAGAGTGTTAAAGTGACTATAAAAAAAATCTAATATGCGATAAGCAACAAGCTTGAAATGCCAAGCAGATGAAAAAAAAAGATTACATTCTGGTTACGCCAGAGTATATTTAATCAGAAGTAAAATCCCTGCTGAGTTATTCAAACTGTGCTGGATTGAATGCTTTCTTATTTATTATTATCTCTATTTAGGAGATTTTCAGCCGGTCAATGCTTTCTTCACTGTTGATTTCTGCCGTTGAGTTTACAGTTAATAACGTGTTTCGAAAGAGAAAGTATCATTACTATATCATAAAAATTCTTAAGGACAGATAAAAAGAGTAAATAAATGTGTGGTTATTGAATGTTTGGCTCCCAGTTTAAATGAAAATTACGTGAGGCTGCAGTACCCCACTTTATGTACACATTTATGTAATGCTACACTTATAAAACTCTCTATTTAAAACTGTGCCTGTGAATGACGCAACAGAATACTAAGCGATAACAGGTATAATGTCCAGTAGAAATGTAATCAGTAAGTAATAAGAAAAAGAAAAATTTTCACTGCATTAGACCTTAATATTAAGGAAGAAAGAAAAATCCATTTGCTAGGGGATAAAAGAAATGGACGATATAAAGTTCTCATAAACACCGTTATGCAAAGTCCAGGCGTAAAACCATCACTTCTATTTGTTCAGTAAGGTGGAAACAAAATTGCATTTCCTCCGGTGAGAAATAATAACGTTAGCGCCTTCACGACGTCAGTAAACCTTGCATTAAGTTGGGCATAGGAAGCCAAGATAGCAATTCTCTGCCAAATAAGCAAACGACTCAGCTCGACCCTCTTCAATTCGGATAGAACTTTCAACATGTCTTCGGTAGGGAAGATCATGTTTTTGCCACAGGTCAAGAGACCGTTCCGTGGTTACAGTTGTTCTAAATTAGTTCTCTTTTACCAATAGTCGTTCAATAGTAGGCCATAGTGTGTGCGTAGATTTGTTGTGCCTAAGAGGAAGATACGAAAACAGGTAATTGTGCTCAATATGCTGCGAACCGTACATGTGCTAATGACCGTCGAATAGCCTTTGGCGACACATGCACCCTCCAGATTACAGGAGTTCAGTAGAACGAATGAGAAAGCCCTTTGGCGCGCAATCGGGCAAAATCCCCCTAAGACGAAGTTCCTCCGGCTCATCATGCATAAGAGATAAAGATTTGAGTTAGCAACAAAAAATGTAGCTACTATTAAAACCTACAAAAGCTTCATACATAATTTAACGGAATTCTGTTGATAACAAAAAGTTAGAGGCAAATGAATATAAATGAATGCTTGAAATGAATGTAAATGATTACCTTGGCTGCCCGGGGTACCCGGAACATGTCCGGATGTGGCCAGTGTTGCCCTAGGTACTCGATATGACTACCATTGAACTAGTTTGTCAGTTCTCATGGGATATGGATAGGTTTTATTTTTTTTCATGTCAGATTTAGTCTCAAGGCCCATACATGTTCTGGTCATGTCGCCAAAGCCAGTTGTACGATTCCAAAAGTTTTTAATAGTAGACCAAATGTGCCTATAATGCCATTCATTTGGAGGTTGTTGCGTCCTACTAGGTTCAGTGATTGCCGAGAAACACGATTCCCAATATGTTGTTACACACGCACACACACTTACGCACACATAAATTCATTTTCCGATCTCGTTGAGATGAACCGAATAGTATATGTCACTTCGGCCTCCATGTCGTGGATTGAAGGTTGGTTTTCCGATTTTGTCAGCCCTCTTTTTGAAAATCTTTTCTAATGTTCTATGAAACCCATGCGCTTTTTCATTAAACATCCATTTTGAAGATTAATGAGAAAGATTTGGAATAAACGGTTTTGCTAAATTATGGATGATGATGATGATGATATTGAACTACCACTCACTATTGCAAGACAACTGTTGGTAGACTGTGGACTATCCTCGCTGTTCGGCTTGATTAATTTAATATCCTCTAATTGTACTCAACCTGCCATTGTATGAAGGGCCAAACAGGTTTGGGTGAATCCGTGGGCAACATCGCCCACTTGCATCCACGGGATAAATGAGAATCTCCTTCCGTTCCCATATTCGTGAACCAGAGCCATGATCTATAGTTCACGGTGTACATTTCCTTCTATGATTACCATGGTTTACGGCTGCCGTTCACGAATATGAGTCAAACAACAGGCCATCCAATTGAAGGATGTCCCAATGAGTGGGAAGAAAAGTCCGCCCTCTTTTCAAGATCTCACACGATGTTGCAAAGGAATCCATTACATCACGATGGTTTCGAAGAGCTCCCATAGATATGCTGCCGCTACTTCTTTAACCGGTGTTAAAAACAGCGTTGCGCCTTTCGTTCCTCACACTGCAGCGTAAACCCCCATCAACCACGAAACTCACATCAACCACGAAACACAACTAGAGGGACCTCAGCAGAGAATAAAAGAACTGCGTCCAATTTCCACCACCAATGACTCGCGACACAATGGCTTCAGTTTGCCAGTACACAGTCTGTTGACGCAGCCCCGGCCGAATCAACTCGCGACTAACGCCGAAATCAGAGCCGACAACTCCAGCAACTGAAAACAAACGCGTCTTATAGCGGTCACGGCATACTTCGATTGCATTTCTGAAACACAACATCAACTCACAAATACGGCGACGACAACATTCGACAAGCACCTAGCAAGCAAGGGAAGAAAAAAATCACACACTGCCACGGCACGAGCTGAACTGCTAACGTTGAAACCCAAACGCGAGTAGTAGTAAAATTCTTTTTTATTTTGATTTGTTATGTGGTTAACAGTTGCCAATACAGGACAAGAGGTTAGCCAGAAGGGCTCTTCATCTTTGGTGAACTTTTTAATTTTGTGTTGTACATGTTATGTTTTAGTGTGTCCCTCCCCTTGGCTAGTTTTTAACATGGACGTTGGTGGGCGGGCCTAATCTTATGCTTCATAGTGGAGCGTTGGAGACGGTTGGTTTAGGTCCAGCATCATTGGCTCATGCCGTGGCAGAATGGCGTCATGAGCATGCGATGAGGATTACTGAGCTTCCCCTCTCTGATGAACCATTGCATGAGAGAACCAAAGTTCTAGCCTGAACTGATAGTATCACACTTGTTACTCCTTTTTTTTAAGAGCCACGTCGTAGTACGCTTACCTAGCCAGGAGAGGCTCTAAAGGATCAAATCGGACTTAATTTTTTTTTTTAATCTTAATTGTATTCATAAATTGTGGTAGTAATATCAAAACAAATAGTCCAAACTCGGGGACCTTTCCTTATGGGCCAACTTAAATTTCCAATTTTCCCAGGAACCAACTAGGCTTATTAAAAATAAAAGAAAAGGAAATAACTTTAAACAACTCGCCTTTAATCCTTTAAATTTGTCGAACCTCTTAACGGAATCCCTTTATGAAGAGCTTTGAGTGGGTTGGTTTATTTGCTTTAAATTCCGTTATAAAGGGTGATACGGTCAAAATTTGGTCAATATCAACTTGACGTATTTCTTTCAATTTTGCATTTAAAAAACCTGAACACCCCTCATTTTGAAGGTGTGTGTGTGTAGAATGTTGCTCCTATTTTGATTTTGGAATTCACTCTTGAGTTGTCAAAATGCCGTCCAAGCAAGAAGAGCAGCGTATCAAAATTTTGCTCGCGCATCGCGAAAATCCGAGCTACTCGCACGCAAAGTTGGCAAAATCGCTAAAAGTTGCCAAATCAACCGTTACAAATGTAATTAAAGTGTTTGGGGAACGTTTGTCGACAGCCAGGAAGTCTGGATCGGGGGGAAATCGAAAACCGGAAGCCGCTGAGACGACAAAGAGAGTTGCCGGTAGTTTCAAGCGAAACCCTAACCTCTCTCTCCGAGATGCCACAAATAAGCTGGGTGTATCGTCTACAACCGTGCATCGAGCCAAAAAACGAGCCGGACTATCGACTTACAAGAAGGTAGTGACTCCAAATCGCGATGATAAACAAAATACGACGGCCAAATCGCGATCCCGGAGGCTGTACACGACGATGCTGACGAAGTTTGACTGCGTGGTAATGGACGACGAAACCTACGTCAAAGGCGACTACAAGCAGCTTCCGGGACAGGAGTTTTATACGGCAAAAGGAAGGGGAAAGGTAGCAGATGTTTTCAAGCACATGAAACTGTCAAAGTTCGCAAAGAAATATCTGGTTTGGCAAGCCATCTGTACCTGTGGCTTGAAAAGCAGCATTTTCATAGCTTCCGGGACTGTCAACCAAGAAATTTACGTGAAAGAGTGTTTGAATAAACGTCTGCTGCCTTTCCTGAAGAAACACGGTTGTTCCGTACTGTTTTGGCCGGATTTGGCATCTTGCCATTACGGTAAAAAGGCCATGGAGTGGTACGCCGCCAACAACATGCAGGTGGTTCCCAAGGACAAGAACCCTCCCAACACGCCAGCTATTGTCAAGCGGAACCTAAAGAAGACCAAAAAAACTGCTAAGGGCGAGCAGCAGTTCAAGGCAAACTGGCTTTCTGCGGCGAAGAAGGTGGACAAGGTGGCTGTACAAAATCTGATGGCAGGGGTCAAGCGTAAGGCCCGGCAATTCGGATTTGGAAAAGTGGAAGCCTAACTGAATATTTTTCCTGAATTTTATACTAATTGAACTTGAAAAAGAAATTTAATTTGATTTTTTAAATAAACGATTTCACCGATTTACACGCGTTTTCTCTTGACCAAATTTTGACCGTATCACCCTTTAATTGCTTATCTTTTGACAGATACGCGTATTTCGTCTACTACTTGCAGACTTCATCAGTGCCAAGTACTCAACACCACTGGTGTTGTTGAGTACTCGGCACTGATGAAGTCTGCAAGTAGTAGACGAAATACGCGTATCTGTCAAAAGATAAGCAATTATAACGGAATTTAAAGGAAATAAACCAACCCACTCAAAGCTCTTCAACTCCCCTTTGTTATCAATCCGTTTAAAATACGACTTTATAAAAACTCACATAGAAAATTAATGATATTGTTGAATTCGGTGAATACTAATATATCAGGCTGAAGTTCCTGTTCGAGAGTTAGTTGTTGCCCTCACTAGTTGGTCCTTGCCAGCGCTGATAAAAATAATTTCTTCTACACTCAACTTATCCGGAAATGAAGGCAACCTTAGCAGATAGACTAACTACCTGTATGCATTTGAGGTAGACAATATTCAAAATAATCATTTTGCCCAAAATGAATCCGATTGTTTTGCATATAAGGATCGATTCTGATTTTAACAATTTTACAATAGGATTATAACAATCAAGCAATGGTGAATATCAACTAACGCGTATTCGTTGATGTATAATGAATTCATTTGTTCGCCCCGTAACGTGGGTAGATCACCTTTTCATGGTACGTTACAGGATGTAAGACCTACCACCGATTCCTAGTCCTGACTACATCAAACTTAGGGAACAGGATTTTTCAAAGTAATCAAAGGAACACATCTTAGTCCTTGTTACTTTTTACGCCTTGTTGATAGTGATAAGTCTTGACTTTGTCCACCGAGGATGATCTTGAAACAAGGAAAAAATGAGTTAGTTAGTCTTCGTCTATGTGATTCCTAATCTTCTATTCGTAGTTCCCTAGTTTGAAGGGTTCTGACGAATGGTCATTATCGGTGTCATTCCTTAATTTTGTAGCTAAGGAATTCAACTTTGACTGACAAAGGAGCGCGCATTTGGGTATTTCAACACTCCGAAGGGTATAAAGAGCGGGACCTTTCAATTAGAGTCGGATCCTTCCAATAAATGCAAAAATGACAACTTTAAAAAATCGAATGGGGGAAATGAATGTCGGTCTCTAATTTGGGCCCATACATAAATGCAGCAATCGACTAAATTTTCAATAGCTACCAAAAAATCCATTAGTACCTTCCCAATGACGCGTTCATCTAGACACAATTGATAAATAGCAAATTTTTAGCGATGTGCCCAATTTTAGATCCATAGGCCAACATTAGAGCCAGATGCATGATTCAATTCGGATAAAATTTTGGCAAACGTATGCATATATAAACTTAAGCATGATCCGTAAAATAGCTCTACTTTATGAATCAGTGGTGCATTCTTAGAGCTGCCTAAAATTTTGTTTCTTCTTTTTTGGAATTATTACGTCCCCATTGAGACTTTTATTTTATCTAGTTCGTTTATTTGAGAGGCTCAATCGTGTTAGATTTACGGAGCTGGTGATTTATTGTTTCGTTACAAAATTCATTTAATACTAGGTCTAGTAAGAGTTGAGCCGATTGCTCGAATTTCTAGACGGGACCGGGAACCGAACCAAGCCACCTCCATCATTATAGCTGCGCCTTTTCCGACTGTGCTAAAGGAGGCTCTAAAAAGAATGTATGGATTTGTCAGATATTTGCCCGACATCTGTAAATGTTTCACCGCACGAACACCACTTTTTTATTAAATATGTTTTTAATTTATAGGGGAAATGAATAAAATGTTGGCCTGAATGCCCCTAATGTGGGCCCATACATAAATTCAGCAATCGACTAATTTTTCAATAGCGACCAAAATATCCATTAGTACCACAAGAGCCATTTCTCCTATGTTGGCTTATTTTTCCAACAAAGTTCATCTCTCCAAATGCAATGCGGCTGGAAAATCATCTCATGAAGGTTTTGAACGAACATATTTTTTTCTGTAAAATCTTGCTACAGTCCATTGTAAAAACCAAGCCGGGGGCAACTTGACAACTCCAGTATACCCGTATACAGTGTACCCCGACAATTTGATGCTGGTGGTTCTGTCAAACTCACAAGTTTCAGAAGGGTTATCTGAATAGGGCGAATGCGGAAATGATGTACAATAAATAAAATCCTAGCTTGAAATTCATCACATTTTCGAGGAATGTCGTTTTGGTTTTTCAGTTGTATGCACAATTCATAATCAGTTTATTAATCTTTTTTTTTAGTTTCATGTGTCTGAGTCGGACTAAAAGTTTAAACATCTGATTTGTAAAACGAAAATATGTGATTGGCATCGAATTAACCAAAACGACGTAATTTTTCGACGCAATTACTGTAATCGTCGATGACGAACAAAATAATAATGGTTTTGCAGCGAGTCAGAGCGTACTCCCCCCACTAATCTGACAAATTTGATAATCTAATATACAAATCAAAGTTACCAATGTAAAAAAGCTCCATGAGAGACCGTGATGTCGGATAAAGGAGAACCGAAGTAGGGCGATACTGTATACGCAGCTAGTACTGCAAAGGTACTAGCTTAAAAGAGTACAGTGGTGAACTTTGTGCGTCTTTCGAAGGCCTTAAATTCATTAAGCTTAATTTGCAATGCGGCCAATATCATGTAATTTGACTAATTTTCAATTTAAGCAGTTTACTTTACTTACCTAATAAGAGAAACACGGGAAAGTAAACATTTTTTTTTTAGTTTTACTGGTCCAGGACAATTCTTCATTGCACAATTATGCTCAAAGCAATAATCTGAAGGATAGTCAAATTCAAGAGCAAAAAATAACTGAAGATTCCAATGTATTTTTGTTGCCATAAGATGATATGAGTAGATGAAACTTGGTTCAATTTGTATGGATTTATTTCATTTCACCACGAAAATTATAAATTAGCTCATTTTATATGGCATTATTAACGGCGCCGGTGGTGTAGTGGTAAGCGAGATTACCTCTCACCCCAGCAGGCCTGGGTTCAATCCCAGTCGGCGCCGCCGGGATGTTCTGAGGCATAACATCTCTGATCACGCCTTCCTTCGGATGGGAAGTAAAGCCGTTGGTCCCCGGTTCATGAGTTGATGGGTCGATAGGTAGGGTCCAGGTGTGGGAGCTGCCTTCCTGGCACGTCGGTAGCATTGGTGCTCAGCACGGAAAACAAGATCGACGGAAAAAACAAACCAAAAGAAAAAAAAAATATGGCATTATTGTCTGTTGTTTGGCATCCACACATGGTGAAACAAAAAGTTTGTTTTCCATAGAAAAATACCGTTGCGGAGTGAAGGATAATCCCGTTGTTTACATCGTGTGGCAACTGGCAACATCTACTATTTGGAAGTAGGCACGTGAAACTACTAAGGTTATCTGTCACCTTGTCGGGGACTTGGTTTAAACTGACATTGCATTTGCTGTAATAAAACATACAGAGGATGTAAGAAATCCACCCTTACATTTGATGTTGATGCCATTCGTTTTGCGTGCAGATATCTACATTTAGGATTGAGGTAAACATTGCTTCTAAGACCTTAACTTAGTTTAGCTTCAATCAACATCTAAAACATAGAGCCACCCCACAGCCATACGGTACATTTCAATGGATGGGAAAGAAAGTACGAAGAAAAGCAATCGTGGCCAATTACGATAACAGTCAGCGTGTACAAGAAGATTTACGACAAAGTGGCATGCAAACTTCCTGTTCATTTCTCGCACAGAGGATAAATCTCGCATGACTTCGCGGAGCAATTTCGGCTTCCAATACCTTACGCTAACGAACGATTGTGTTAAAGCGAATTATTTTGATAGCTCAATCGTGGTCGATGGGATGGATGGAATAGATTTTTTTTTTTCAAAGTCATGTACATTTTATCGCTGGTGTAAACAACAACTATTGCGATTACTGCTTGAGAGCACGGTAGCAAATGTTCTATAAAAAATTGTGTTGAAAGATGGTACATTGCAGTGACTTAAAGCTTGCTAGGTACTGTTGAAAAAGCCATTAACGACTTCCCTTCGATAATCCTCAAACAGAGCCGATTTTAAGCAAAAAGGTGTCGGTTATGATATATAAACTAGTTTAGGCCGCATTATTTACCACCCCTATGGGAACAGGCAAAATCTGTGATTCCCTGGGAAATCAGCTCTAGAAGTGGGTCAAATCCTATCCATAAATTTCTCCCTTCACTGGTCCGGATCTAATCTTGCACGCCTATCGGTGAGATAGCCTGATAGGTCGCACTAGTTAGCAGCTTCTTTGGTAGGTTTTCTGATTGTACTTAAATTCCCCAATACTGACAATGAGGTACTCCTGCTCGGTCAAAAACAATATACTGACACAATCGAAGGCTTAAAAGCGGCTTGTGTTGGCGTGTCCAGAACAAATCCCGCCCATGGGATTAACCCAGTTTTGCACAACAGAAAAACATGTGTGCGAGAACATTTTTTTGGTCAAAGAGATTGTGAAGGGAATGCTTGGCACGTGGATGTTATGGTTGTTGGAGAAAAATATGGAGAATTTCCGAACTACTCCTGCCTTCGGATGAGGGGAGGCGATTTAGGAACCGACCGGAAAGGGTTCAATTAATATTTTATCGGTCGTCTTCTCGTCGTTTCTCTGTCACCCTCGGTACCACGGTTGAGGTCTACCGCTTTTTGAGTGCCGGTTTTTCCTTTCTTCTCGGTCGTTTGTTGTCAGGCGGGAAAAGTGGAGAAAATTGGATAATAGCACATCCTTTTCTTCAGCGGACCGTAGCTGCGAGAAATGCTCGATTCTCAACGAATAAAGCCATAAATCATTATTATCTCATTCGTATACATGTACCTATACGTGCTTCAGGGATCTCGATTGGGTGAGTCGGGAAGACACACTCAGCTCATGGGAAAATGTTTACTTGTATGATACTGTTGAGTGGGAAAAGGGGATAAAAGGATGAAAAGTGCCATCACGAGCAGCTGAGGCTGAGTTCGATTATTCTGGACTTGAATCTTGGAGAAAGAATATAACTTTCATGTATTTGCATGAAGTATCCTTAGTCCTTGGTCTACATGTTTATAAACACACACATTTATGGCAAATTCTTAAGTTAGTATGTCGATTGTAAGGCAATATACTATAATCTTGGCGAACAAGATGCTTTGTTTTGTTACGCCATTCTCGCAATCACATACGTTAGTCCCACATACCGACAGACAAGAGAGAATGGCATTAAAGATCCATCACTATCGCAAGACGAAAGTATCTATCATGAGCTTAATAATAAATTTTCATATTTTAAATATAAACTAATCTCATCCAGATTTAGAACAATTAGTATATGCATCAGCATGTACAGTTTCATAGTCGCGTTAGTGAGTAGATGATTCAGAATAAGGAACCAGAAATGAGTTCCGGGGCATTTGACCGAATACTAATTCATTTCGTAAAACAAACATTTCATGAAAGAAAAATCTGTAATGGAGAAAAAAAATCTTTAAAAATTAAAATTATTATTTCTCCTTAAATTTTCCAAAAAGGATTAATGTTCCAAATCTCATGACAAGCTTCATGGGCGGTGCTAAACAAAACTCAGTGCAGATGATTTTAAGAAGGAAGCATTTCCCAAATTAATTACATTTGAGTATCTCACTATTCTGTGGAAACCTTATTTTCATATTTTACAACTTCATTGGCAGTGTCAAAACTAACAAAAATAGTTTATTTTGAAAGAACCAAGGTTGCAAAGACTCATTTCAGCTAAAACAATGTTTTTCTAAATTATGAAATAATTAGATGCCATGATCAAATTTTGAATTGGTAGGATACAAGAAGAGGTTGCAAAGAATGTGTTTGACATATTAAACCTGTTTATTTCACTTCATGAGAGTCACAGTCAGCGAGTTTTCACAAACTCACTCACTCACTCACTCACTCACTCAGCGATCAGCAAATCGCTGATTGTGACTCATAGAAAGCAAAATTTACAGGTTTTATGTTTCCAACGCATACTTTGTAACCTCTTCTTGTAAGTTACAAGTAAAACATGCCATCATACCATCTTTTGGTTTTATTATTCCGAAAAACATTATTTTAGCTGAAATGAGTCTTTGCAACCTTGGAAAGAACTGTTCATCCCAAGTAACATTATAAGATTTATCGAGCATTTAAAGTATTCTAAAAATCTAAATCACTGTTTATAGAACCCTCACAACACCAAAATTGTTGATTGGGTTGTTTATAAGAATGAATAATCTCATAATTACATTAAATTTAGACTTCTAATTATTATTTTAAAATGCTGTGAAAGCTGACGTGACACGCAGGTTTTTGCCCGTGATTACTCTTTTCCTTTGTTTTGCGCTTAAAGTAGTTGCCGTAAAATCAGTTCGTAATCTTTCTCTGTTGGTTTCTGTAACAATTTATAAATGTCGGAGGCAATAAGTGGATGGCCTAAGAGCTCCTATCTTCGTGATGGGGCTGCCATCTTAGGTGTAGCTTGCGTAGAGGAGCATTTCTTATTCAACCGCTGGATGCCAGTCAGACGCTGTTTGAGCCGCACCTCCGTGGTGGACAGACTCTTAGATTGGCTAAGCATTTGCTCTAATATCGTGCCAGTGTTCGCGTCACACCTCCTCACTTTGCTATTGTCGGATTGACAACGCCACCCAGCTGTGTCTATGTTTGAGCTGGTAGTCATTCATAAGCATATGACTCGTAGAGGCATGAAGTACGGACTTGTGAGGACTGGAGCTAGGTATTACGCTCCTTCCAGGTTGTGAACTCACCATTTTGTAGCCTCCGTCTTTTCGTTTGAAACTTATGATGTCATGATATGGCAATGTTTTGTTAACCAATAAAAAGCAGACTGAATATAGGGTAGAGAACTACTTCGGCCAAATCGCCCATTTGAGACCTATGGAGCAGACAACATCAAATAAATCCATAACGACGGTGTTAACAAGTAAATTATGCGTTTGTTGCGATAGTTCATTTAAAAAGCTACCGAACGAAGTCAATAAGAACGCGTGATATGAATATTTGCACCCATCATTCACAAAAACAAAAGAAGCCCTACGACCGAATCAATTATGTTTCAATAGCGTTTCAATGCGTTAGACCGAGTTGAGAATTCGTATTTTTTTTTTTTAATCTTCATTTAAGAGATTTTTAGCCATAGGCTAGTTCATCTCTTAGAATTCGTAAACCGATTTTGGGGTCAAGAAGCAGCGTTAGATTTTTAGCAATAGCGGAAAGGTGAATAAATTTATAACGCATCTGCAGTGAAAATATTCCATTTTGTGAAAAAAATCCACTCGAAAAATAAAGGCAAAGGGTGGGTTGTGCCTAGTAGGCCCAAAATTAGACCTAAGAAAAAATAATCACTAATAAATGCTATTAGAAGGAAAACACTATATGACGTAACAACTCGATCTAAATATAGATATTTTGCCGATAAATAAAGATGTTTCCACATTAAATGCATTATTTCATAATGTAGAACAGCTGTGTCTGAAGTAAAACTTTATATAAAGTAATAACAACACAGAAAATTACAAATGCAGTTGATAAGTCAGGGCGAAGAACTTCATGGAATGGGTCTGTGCTTCATGTCTGGCATCTTGTGAGTGCCATGAAAAGATAGTTCAATTCGCACTCAAGCTTTCCAGAATTTCTCTACTATGGTATGGTAGAAATTAAATCAGGCATATAACAGGCTGTGATGCAAAAAATATACAATACCATGTTAACGAATAATTAATTCCTAAAATAATGCAATACATAGCTATGAACATTTCTCAATCCTGTGAGTCCCTTCAGAATTGTGAGTCAAGGATCTTGAAATAGTGCCTTTAATTGTCTTTGGCCGAGAAGAACGCCTTTTAATTGATCTCCATTATCTTTAGCTGGAGTCGAAAATGTCCCGGATGTAACATTCTGCTAAGCTAGCTATCTAGAATCATATAATTTCTCCATTTCTCACTGAAATACACTGGATTTGCTTTTTAAACCACGTAAATTCCGAAATCCACGTAAAAAACCACGTAGTTCAAATCAAGAATCTAATATCGTTCGAAAAATAATGAATTCTTCTCCAAACGCCATTCGGAAAAACGGAATACCGTCAAACGCCGTTCGATCAAAAAGGAATTCCATCAAACGACATTCGATCAAATGGCCTGACACCGTTAAATATATAGCCAAAACAGTCGGAGTGTTTTTATGTTACTTCATGCGCGAAGTTTACGATTTTCAGAGTTGGTAGAAAATTCTATCTAACATGAAGCTTTGGTGAGATAATTTATTAGCTAGAGAATGGTCTTAGAAGAGGGTAGGTAGAAGAGTTGCGACGCATCACAATCACGATCATCAAACAACTTACGGTAGTACCGCTTGGTACATTCCTATCAATGTGATTGTCGAAGCTCTCTTTCATGACCATCCATCAAGTTGACAAAAAAAGCAAGTGGTGAATGTCGTCTTCAGCGGTGATCCATTACCGATCCGGTCATTCTCGATAATCATGACACTCATACGTGCTCGTTTTTGAAGCAGTTGCTGCTTTGCTTGCTTATGTGAGTGTGTTGGTTAGTGAGCCCAACAGCTTCCGTTTAATTTTGCCAGCTTTGTGTGCAGCTCATACAGTCGCGCGTACCGAGACAAACTTGGAATGCGTAGGCATTGTTTTCATTTTTTTCTGTCGTTTTGCTTTTTCTCATCATAGTACTGCAGAAGTCTTAACTGTTTTCGTTGTGATTTACATCATCAGCAGCGAGTGTTACGTTTTGCCTGTGAGCCGCGACCATTACTGGTGATTGTTGTTTGCCATTGTTCTACCTCTCACTGCGTGACAAAACGTTCTGTCAGCGATAGTCGGTTGATGCGTTGGCGAGTGTCGAGTGATTGTCATGATATTTTGCATCACTGGTAGAGTACGGCATTATGAAAATTTAATAGAAGTTGAAAATTAGCGAAGGGCCATTAATGAGACAGTACAAGTCAAACGCACACTCTTTGTCTAACCCGTACGATGTACGCGGAGATTTGAAGTATGTCTTCAAATCTACAGGTAAAAAGTGTGCGCTCGACTTTGCTCAAATACTGTCTGCGGCCGTGGAATAGTTCTAGCAACGTTTCGTCACTCCCTAAAGCCCCACGTTGCCGAAAGCATTTCCAGCCGATGGTGTGTTATAATGCAATTCTTGTTTACCCAACTATTGTGTTGCTCCTCTCATCATGACCAACGTAGTCATCTCAGAGAGAAAGCAGTAGGGTGGTTGTTCCGTGCTGTACCATCATCAGTATGGCCACTCCCGCCATACTGTCATACTGCCGTACTCTAACGGAACTAGAGGGTAGGTAGCCTCTTCTAAGACCAATCTCTAGCTAATAAATTATCACACTAATGCTTCATGTTAGATAGCATTTCCAACCAACTCTGAAGTTACTAAAGGGTGATACGGTCAAAATTTGGTCAATATCAACTTGACGTATTTCTTTCAATTTTGCATTTAAAAAACCTGAACACCCCTCATTTTGAAGGTGTGTGTGTAGAATGTTGCTCCTATTTTGATTTTGGAATTCACTCTTCAGTTGTCAAAATGCCGTCCAAGCAAGAAGAGCAGCGTATCCAAATTTTACTCGCGCATCGCGAAAATCCGAGCTACTCGCACGCAAAGTTGGCAAAATCGCTAAAAGTTGCCAAATCAACCGTTACAAATGTAATTAAAGTGTTTGGGGAACGTTTGTCGACAGCCAGGAAGTCTGGATCGGGGGGAAATCGAAAACCGGAAGCCGCTGAGACGACAAAGAGAGTTGCCGGTAGTTTCAAGCGAAACCCTAACCTCTCTCTCCGAGATGCCGCAAATAAGCTGGCTGTATCGTCTACAACCGTGCATCGAGCCAAAAAACGAGCTGGACTATCGACTTACAAGAAGGTAGTGACTCCAAATCGCGATGATAAACAAAATACGACGGCCAAAGCGCGATCCCGGAGGCTGTACACGACGATGCTGACGAAGTTTGACTGCGTGGTAATGGACGACGAAACCTACGTCAAAGCCGACTACAAGCAGCTTCCGGGACAGGAGTTTTATACGGCAAAAGGAAGGGGAGAGGTAGCAGATGTTTTCAAGCACATGAAACTGTCAAAGTTCGCAAAGAAATATCTGGTTTGGCAAGCCATCTGTACCTGTGGCTTGAAAAGCAGCATTTTCATAGCTTCCGGGACTGTCAACCAAGAAATTTACGTGAAAGAGTGTTTGAATAAACGTCTGCTGCCTTTCCTGAAGAAACACGGTTGTTCCGTACTGTTTTGGCCGGATTTGGCATCTTGCCATTACGGTAAAAAGGCCATGGAGTGGTACGCCGCCAACAACGTGCAGGTGGTTCCCAAGGACAAGAACCCTCCCAACACGCCAGCTATTGTCAAGCGGAACCTAAAGAAGACCAAAAAAACTGCTAAGGGCGAGCAGCAGTTCAAGGCAAACTGGCTTTCTGCGGCGAAGAAGGTGGACAAGGTGGCTGTACAAAATCTGATGGCAGGGGTCAAGCGTAAGGCCCGGCAATTCGGATTTGGAAAAGTGGAAGCCTAACTGAATATTTTTCCTGAATTTTATACTAATTGAACTTGAAAAAGAAATTTAATTTGATTTTTTAAATAAACGATTTCACCGATTTACACGCGTTTTCTCTTGACCAAATTTTGACCGTATCACCCTTTACCCCAAAATGTGAGCCTGTGCAAAAAATTTTAAAGATTGATGAAGGCTTAGAGGTCACCCAAATGGTTTGAAATATGTATGGTAATTACTATTGAAGCATTTTAAAAATCAATTATATCGCCCTAGTGGTTATCACAGGAATCTATGACAAATGGTCTAAGGACAAAATAGACGAAAGGACAAAAGGTTGAAAGAACAGAAGGTCGAAATGACAAAAGGTCGAAAGGACAAAATGTAGAAGGGAATTGGTCAAATTAACTATGATGGGATAAAAGGTCGAATCATTCCAAAGGTCAATCAGCCAAGACATCAAAAAATGTAAAAATAAAGTCTCATGTTATTTTTCTCGTTAATTGTCTTATGTTACTTAGTTACTTATTCTTTTTCTTCTTCGCATTTTAAGCTTATCGCGTGCTCTCAACTTAGGATTCCAGATGAAGTTGAAAGCTTTCGATGCCTGTACACTTCACACTTAGAAATACCTAATCTTACACGTGACGGAATCCATCTTTGACATAAAGGATGAGACGTAAACAAACATGTCTTGTTAAATTAAGTGCTCCAAGACTGAAAAATTCGAAAGTACATTTATTATGTACGTCTATTATGACTCAATTTTATGTCAAAATTGACGCTCGTATGTGTCAGTCTCAGAGCACCTAAATTTACATCAATTTTTCTAAGTGTGTGGAACCTCAATTTACGAACCAAACCGGGAGTTCGTTAATCGAATAAGTCTGAAAAAACTCGTTATTTGGGATTTACTTCGTTAAAAAACCTCATTATTTGGGATTTACTTCGTAAAAAGAGGTTTTTGAAAATATAGTCAAACACCACACAATATTGGTATTTTTGGAGTTGGGGTGACGTGTAGGAACCGGAAATTCATGCTTGGCACCATTTTGAAATCCAATATGGTGGCTTGGAGAAAAACAGAAAAAATACTGTTTAATAACCCATAAAATGGGTATGTCTGAAATCAGGGTGACATATAGGAACCAGAAATCTATGTCTGACGTAATGTTGGAATCTAAGATAACGGCATCCGGTTACCGTTTTTCAAAAATACCCATATTGTGTGGTATTTGACAGGGTTTCTAAGCTTTTATGTAACCGGAAGCCACCATCTTCGATGTCAAAATAGTGATAGACATGAATTTCCAGATCCTACACGTCACTCCGATTCCAACAATACCTATATTGTGGGGTATTTGACCGAATTTTCAAGTTTTTCTATAACCGGAAGCCGCCATCTTGGATTTCAAAAGGCGTCAGACATTGATTTTTGGTTCCTATACATCACGCCAATTCTAAAAATACCCGTATTTTGGTTTATTTGATAGAATTTCCTAGTTTTTCTGTAACCGGAAGCCGCCATATTAGATATCAAAATGGTTTTCCGGTCCCTACACGTCACTCCGGTTGCAAAAATACCCATATAGTGGGTTATTTGACAGAATTTCCTAGTTTGTCTGTAACCGGAAGCCGCCATCTTGAATTTCAAAATAGGGTCAGACATCGATTTCCGGTCCCTACACGTCACACCGATTCCAAAAATACCCATATTGTGTGGAATTTCACAGTATTTTCCAGTTTCCCAAAATCACAATAAAACTCGTTATTTGGAATTTACTTCGTTAAAAAATCTCCGTTTTTTGCATTCCAGCCCGAAAAATTCTTAGACCGGACCGGGAATCGAACCCAGCCACCTCCCGCATGGTCTTGCTTTGTAGCTGCATCCGACTAAGCTAAGGTAGGCCCAATCACACCATCACTAAAGCATAAAATAAAGTATAGTAAGTATTGGTTATAATTTGTATCGCATGTAGTTCAGAATTTAACCAAATTTTACAAAACAAATTATTGCTTCGAAGACATTCAACTATTCAGAATAAAGCAATTAGGTTTTTTTTGGTGGCAGTTTATGCGAAGTAAGGGAAATGTCTCTAATGCTGGTCTATGGATCTAAGATTGAGCTCATCGCTAAAAATCTTCTGTTTATCAATTTTATCTAGATGAACGTGTCATTGGGACGTTACTAATGGATATTTTTGGTTGCTATTGAAAATTTAGTCGATTGCTGAATTTATGTATGGGCCCAAATTAAGGACACTTAGGCCGACATTACCTGCATTTCCCTTATAATACAATACATGCAGCGCGACGAAGAGCAATATACATATTTTTCAAATTATGTTACACATAAGCAGTACGAGTAGTTGGATGGGTAAAAAAGTTATCATTAAAACATTTCTTGTTACGAAGAAGAATTGAAATAACATGAAATAAATTATAAAATAGAAATATCCTAAAAATAGTTTATGGTTATTTTCTGTGAAAGAACTCCTCATATTTAAAAGAAGCAATCAACTCAAGAAAGATATATGTGTTTAGAGCACTTCACGTTTAATTTTTCAATAGCCTTTCTTCTGTTAAAAAACTGCTCAAGTATTTTCAGTTGGTATGAACTACTATGTTTTAATTTATCAAAGAACTGCCGACGATTTAACATCATATTTGATTCACACCGAACGTAACATTTGAATTGCCACAGAAATAATTTCGTGCGACCTAAAAGATTTAATTAATTAACGTTTGATCGATGATTTTGTGGATAAACTTCAGACTCAGGTTTTCACTTCAGAAAATTTAAGCGCCTTTATGGGCAAGCTCTGTTTGATGAAACCACTTGAACTGTTAGATTACATTTTGAAATACATTCTCAAAACCTTCCTTCCGTTATGTTTTCAACATGTTTGTTAGTCAAATTAATCTGCTTTCAGCTCAAGTTTGGTGCCCCAGACTGTTCGTTTTGGAGTGGATGCCAATATTTACATAAACATATTGGTTATGTATAGTTGTGCTTTCTATACAAAATCACCTTTCAAAAGACGCCTCGTCACAGCTAGCCCGTTAAAATTGCCAGTTTGCATGCAAATCCAACCGCAGCCTGGGACAAAAACACAACACCAACAAATGCTGGCAGATCTCCATTCACTCTTGAAACCACCCCTTCCTCGCTAATGACAGAGCAAAATGCCTGCATAATGCTTTGGTGATTGATTTTTTATGTCATGTCATCCAGTATTGATGGCTCCACCGCCACCACTACAACAGTTATTGAAGCGTAGGCTTTCCATCCATGCAGCGGCCCTGTAGTCATTTATGTAGTGATGACGATGGTAGCTCGTGGGGTAAATTCATCGATGATGACGTATCAAAGTTTGAATCCTGTGGTATTACACCGCCCATCCGCCGTCTTACCACCGTATCGTCCCGTTCATGTACTGCTGTATTCAGCGATTCTCAAACTGTGGTCTGCAGATCTTTATAATTTGGCATCCGTGATAATTTTACAATGGTGTCACTAATATGGGCGGCGTTAGTGATTTACTTATCATTATCAGATTTTACTGGACAGATTATTACAATAAATGCTCCCAAACTAGCGGTAGTTTGCAGAAAGGCTCAAACCTATGCTATTCTCAAATTTATTAATTTTCAGTGTTGTTTGTATTTCTGACAGTTATATTGATTTCAAAAATACAATGATCTTTCTACAAAATTTCGCAATACTGTAATGCAAAAATGCAATATCTTGTACGGGCAATCTTCCCAGCGTCATTCACAATAATCTTATGAATTAATACATGTATGCTAGGCCGTATATTGGGTTCCTGGTCTTTGCGGGATTAAGGGAAATGAAAGAGCTGATGCACTAGCAAGACTCGGATCTTCTCATAAGTTCATCGGGCCAGAACCCTTTTGTGGCTTATCGGCTGCATCTCTTAGAATGGAGCTAAAACGTGGGAATCTTCAAAAGTGGAGGAAAACTGGAAGAACACTTTTATTGCTAGGCAGTCGAAGCGATTCATTAATCCAAACATTTTTGTGACCCACAAAATCCTGGAACTATATATATGCAGGTCTTATAACAGGTCACTGTCCGAGCCGTTATCACTTGAAGCTGATTGGAAAACTTCAAGATGATGTATGTCGCTTCTGTTGCATAGAAAAGGAAGACTCGGAACATATCCTATGCCACTGTCCAGCAATTTTCAATAAAAGGCGTAAGTTCTTCGACAAGGAGCTGATAGAACCCTTTGACGTTTGGAGAATAACTTCCAGTATGGCAGTGCACTTTATTCGAAGTATAATGCCGTTCTTGGATAATGCTATTAGTCAAACGATGACGATCATTTCTAATAATAGTGATACGGCATCTTGATATAGCTAAAGAAAAAAAAATGGGGAATATATCACAATAGATCAGAAAAATGGTCGCAGTGATGAAAATACCCGACAAGGAAAAAAAATGCTAGGTCTGATCATTTTTACCAAAAATTTCGCAATCCTCCTGGTTAATGAAGGTTACATGTTATGTTGAGTTTCTGCGTGATTTTTTTTTTTAAACCAAAATTGTGATGATTTAGAGGTGCATCAAGTTTATATTGTGATATTTAGGCTTATAATATTTGTATCTCGAAACCACTAAAACTGCTGAAATAAGTGTAAAGATAAGCTCCAATATTATTAACGCACTTTGTGACTATTTACGATGCTTATTGAATTTTCAATATTCTCTCATACCTATTTTTTTTTAATTTTATGCTAATATCCGGCAAAATGTGTTTTACACTTTTCTCGATACATCATTCTATCATATTGTCCAAAATGAGAAATTGGCTAATAAGCCTTGCACATGAATGTTATTAAATGCTACTTTAACGATTTTGTCGGCACAGTAGCTTTGACCAGATAATTTCAACTCTTAAAGTTTGCATAATATTCTTCATCTATGCCGATATCATGCCGTTGCATAAAAACTGAAAAAATAGCCAATTTTCATTTGAGCATAATTTTCAACGCAGTAACCATATCTTCATTTACAAAGCTAGAGAGATCTGACAAATGGTGAGATCTTTTGGCTTACGTGAATATATTTTCATTTATCGTGTCAAAAACGTCTGCACTAAATGAAGTTGCGCTACTTGCCAACCACTAGGCTGTAAGATCATTGCTGCGCACGGTTTCGGATTCATCATGCATAATAGACAACTTCTTATTTTTATTGCAAATTTAATTTTTCAAGTTATTTATCCATGCAAATCAATGTTTTGACAATTTTATGCAATGCAAACCTTGACAAGGTTGCCACCTATCATGTTACACAATTTTCTCAATTTTGTAGCATTTGTTTTACGTTACTTCCTTAGAACCTGAGAAGATATAGTTGCTAAAATTCACTGCAAAAAGAGTCGGTGAAAGCAGCAATCAGATTAACAAAACATAGAAATGACGACCGATGACTATTTGACTGATGGATGCAAATATCTCGTTGCTCCTTTGTTTGAAATAACATGGTTTACCGACTCCGGTCCCTTAAGTTAATGAAAAGAATGGTAATCTGAAGGTTGTGAGTTCAATTCTGGGTTGAATTATTTGCTAGCAGGTCTTGAGACGTTTTATAATATTAACTTCTCATACGTTCCAACATGACACTATGAACATAACAATTATTGAACCTTAGATCTTCGGAGAAGCCTGCATGCAATCCACTGAAATACATCCGCTTGTAACAGATCAACAACCCAAACATAACTTATAAACTTGCTTCAATTTAAATGTATTGTCATTTTGCCAGTACTTAAAAAAATTACAAATATGCATCAAAATATTAATGTGTACCATACAGCGGATTAAAAAAAAATCATATTATGATAATAATAATTGAAAATGATTGCACACATCTTCCATTGTTCATAAAATATTCGCTTTATTTCATGTTAATTGTAAACTTAAATTTTTTTTTAAATCTTTATTTAAGAGATTTTTAGCCATAGGCTAGTTCATCTCTTTGTCATGGGGAGGTCTAAGAAGGAGAACCTCAGGAATCGGAGTTTTTGTTTGACAGAGTGTTTTAATTCTACTGACATTGTTGTTGGGCTGTTTGCTGCTATTCTGTGGGTGGACACCGTCACGAGGGCCGACGGCTCATCCCATGTGGCATCCCACCGCCTGCTAAGGCTGTGGAGTACAGCCTTCCTGGCTCTTCATAGGAAGTTCAAAAGAACATTCAACATTAAACTGAACAAGACGGCACCATGACGAGGTCCAAAGGCTCATCCCGTGCGGAACCGTCCCGACAGCCAAAAGAAAACTTACAAACAGAAAATTACAAGGTACTGACTAATAACAAAAATCCGAACAAAACAGAGCTCAGCTAGGGGGGGGGGGGGGGGGGGGGCTACCATCCAACTAAGATGTCCCGACGGCCGAAAGAAAATATGGTATACTAAATGGTATAAATTTGCCTCTTTGAGGAATGTGAAGAGAGCTGCAGATGCCGGAGTGTCTCCAAGCAGGTCCCTGATGCTGGAGGTAAGATCGAAGGCAACCCGAAGATCCTGGAACTCTGAACAGTTACACAGGATGTGTTCCACTGTGTAGGGAACACCGCATATGACACAGCTTCTCCGGAACGGAAGTGCACCGTAGTTGTAGTACAGCTTCGTGTGCCTCGTCCGCAGCCGCGATATAACCCGTTGGTCTCTCAGGTTGTCCATTTCACTCCAGGCCTCGGTTGTCACCTTGATCTTTCGGATAAAAGTGGCCCTGGACTGGTACCACCCAGCTTCCTACGCCTCTCGGAAGGTTTTGGCGATTCATCGTTGTAAATCCTGCAGAGGTACCTTGTCGAAGAAACCTAGACCCGAAGGCCCTATTCCGGCAAGTTGATCTGTTGACTCATTCCTCGGAACTCCGCAATGTCCGGGTATCCATGTGTAAACCGTGTTCATTGGTGAATTTTTTTTGATCGTCTGCATCCTGGGATGTTTTGGTGTTTCCGAAGCCAGAGCTTGGATGACACTGTGTGAGTCCGTTAAAATCAGAATGGGCTTGTTGACCGGTATTGTTGCGGCATGGAAAATTGCGGCAGCCTCAGCCGAGAATACCGAGCATTGCGGAGGAAGACTGCTGCTTTCGTTGATGTTTTCTCCGAATATACCGATTCCGACTCCGTTTCTTGACCGTGAGCCATCTGTGTATCGGTGAGTGTGATTGTCATAGTTGGTTTCGAGTAACTCCACCACTGATTGACGCATCCCCTGCTCTGAAACGTTCTTTAATTCGACTGTCCAATATAATACGCGGAGAGTGCCAACTTATCTCTCGATGCCAATGGACTTTGGCCACTGGGGGGAGGTCGGTGTTGGCGGCCGTGCGGAGGACTCTATTCCCCTCCTCGAGGAGAAAGTCCCTTTAAGATCCGGAGGTCTTTGCAGAAAATGCAGTGGCTTTCGTGGCGATGTGGATGTGTAGACGGTACCGGAAAGGGAGGAGACCTGCTTCAACATAAGCAGCGTCTGCTGGAGTGGAAGGCAGGAGACCAGATACAATCCGGACGTCGTTATTGTAAACCGGCGCTAAAGTTTTTGCTAGTTTCTCCGAGGCGATACATGTGATTTCGGTCCCGTAGAATAACAAGTTGGAGAGGGATGGTGAGGGTTAGGGAGTTTGGTAAAGAGAGATGATCAAACCGATTTGTACCTTCCTCAAAGTTGTCTTTGCTCGCTTTCTACTCTCTACATACAATTTTCACATTGCCATACTCTAACGGATCAACTCTATACTTCCATCTCCTCATATATCGTATAAAATGACCACTTTAAGTCTGTTATTTGAAACTTAGCATCATCAACTATGATTTTTTATAGTTGAGAACCACTGTTGTACAGTAAAAAGCAACAACACGCAATCGCTTTACAACAGATAACAACAGACTGGCACAAAACCATCGTTCAGACAAATTTCCATCCTGGTGGCACAGACAAACCAAACAAAGGCAATGTTTGAGCCAGTCTTATTCATGCAACCTAGTTCATACTTATCGGGGGTGAGCGAACTCATTCATAAAGGTAGTGGTTTCAGCATTCCACGATCTACGGCAGTACCTACATTTCGAAATCCTCAGACAAACAAATGTGAGGCAGGAACTTAATGGGTTTGCACATTTTTACATGAAAAACTCACTAACAGTAACTGAGAGAATGATGAACAAACCACCGCTGACGGTTTATTCTGAGCTAAACACTGTCATGAGCATAGCATACTTTTCTTGGGCAGGGAAATAAATTAAGCATCAAATATAACAGTTTTCATCACTAGCCATAATATTTTACACAGCTAATCTCAAGCAGGAAAATATAAATATTGTAGAAAAACAACACATCTAAAGGAGATCAAAATTCATTTCGAAAAATATACCAATCCTCTCGTTGAGCGTTTCCCAGAATACATCAAATAATGGTTTATCGATGCTGACGAAAAATAAGGAGAAACAGTCGGGCCCGACAAAAAAGATTAATGGCATTTTAATCACAAAATAATTACTGCTCCATTTTTCCTGCGATCAAGGTTCTGGTTTTTGGTTCATGTTTTTTTTAACGACCTTTGGATGCCGAACTTGGAATCCTTGGAAAAAGGTTACCCAGAAAGGGCTACGTGCAAGCACTGAGCAAAATTAATTCCACAAGCGGTGCTGAATTTATTGGTACAAACCAGGGTTGCTGCCGTTCATTTAGAATAATGAAAATGGTTTTGGGAATTATGAAACTATTAGATAGATGATACAGTTTTATGATTTTATGAAAAGTGAATCTTAACTTAATTCTCTGAACGTGTACGCAGACGTTATGCAGTAAGATCTACCACGGATACATAAAATGTCAGTATCACCGCTTCTCATTGGTACTTTATAGGTCTGTTAGGATTGATACATGCTTTTGGAAAGTAGATGTGATGAGAGCAGACATGAATTACTTAAAACCGGTAAATAATTATGATCTGAATTGGAACTCTTAATTTTGATGATATTTATTACAGTATTCATCATATATTTTTGCATCCAAAATTCTCTTCAAAAATTGCTATAATTTCGGAATAACACAAATGTATCGGTAATTCGTAAAAGAAATTTGCTAAGATAATACCGAAATCCTCAAATGAATTTACTATTTGTTTCACTCGCCAATTTTAAGAAGTTAATTGAACAACAATTTAAGTGAAATTGCGTTTTAAAAGCAAAAACGCAAAACGATATCACGGAAAGAAGTATCGAAAACATTGAAGTTACAGTTGGACAATGTAGTGCGTGGTCAACCTGAATTTTGAAAGAAATTTGTTCAGTCTTCGTTTAATGTATTGTGAATGAATTTTAATGTACTGCTTAAAATTACACTAGTTAACAGCAAATCTAAACTCATTTTGTCAAGCTAATGTAGACTACATACAATGATTATTACAATATTTACAGACATACTATGCATTATTTCTATTCTGCGTTAGCTTAAGTTTAATTTTCTGCTTGGACATAGTAATGTCAATAGTTCCACATTGCAAATTATACAGGCGCATCATTCGATTGATTGGGCTAATATGTACCCCAGAGGTTACTGAAATTGGTTCTGAAAGTTTATTTTGAAAGTTTTTTACGATGTGTTAGGTATGATTGAAGTCAATTCAAAAGTCCAGGCTAAATTCCTATGTTTTGCAATTTGAGGATTAATAATGGTATGTCGATGCGGTCAAATGCTTTACTGAAGTCGCTGTATAGCACTTCAATGTGCTTGCCACTGTCCATAACGCCAAGAAAGATACATATTATAGAAGATTAGAGGTAGTTGAGCGACCTTTAAAAAAGCCTTGCTCTATATTTGTAATGAGATTTTTTACCTGCTGACATTTTTTGACATTTGAGATTGATTCAAAAAAATTTGCAATGCAAGAAATAATTGCAATTTCATGGTAATTTTGAATGTCAGATTTTACGTCTGATTTAATAATAGGTACCAGATAAGATGATTTCCAAATTTCAAGGAAATTCGAGTTATTCAGAAAGGTTTTTCAAAGATATGGATGGATATGTTTGTTCCATTTAGAATTTGGCCACACAAAATAGGTCAATTCTCCAAGAGGAAATAAAGTACAAAAACGCTAAGGGTATCATTTTGTAGGATTTTTATTTAGCTTTAAATTATTCGTCAGCTTTTTGGATGAATTTTCGAACTTTTCGCGGAATACCTCTCATCATGTCTTGCACAGTAGTACTGTCAACCTCATTTACCATCCTTTTCCACCACTTCTCCAAATCAGATGGTGTTTTGATTGTTTTGCCACATTTCTTCAATTTGCGCTTGATAATTGCCCAAAATTTGTCAATGGGTCGAAAATCTGGACAATTTGGTGGATTTTTTTTTTTGTTGATTTATTTGACAAGGCTCAACCAAATTAACTTTACAGAGCCAAGGATTCTTGTTCACTATGCAATACATCTTAAAACTAAAATCAATAAATATTTTATCTTCCGCTATCCAATAGACCTCTTCCACCAGAATGGGAGCCGCTACCAGTGGTTTCATTGTATGGCAGATTCGCCAACGGGGTTCAGAGCGCTTCCATTGCAGCAATGGACGCAAAACGTGGTCAGTACTCACACATTCATCACGAAACGGTTGCTTTTCGAAGTCGACGACGCATCGACTGAAGGAACTGCTGATGAAGAACAATGAGGAGGACCACACAATGGTTGCTACCGAGTAAACAGACGATAGCGTGACACACATTGAGAGTGGTCTGCTTCAGTCGACAGCTGAGTGAACACTGCAATTTGGTGGGATGATACTTTTCTCAATGAAAGCGACATTATTCTGCTTATACCATTCTATAACATCGCGGCTGTAATGGCAGCTGGCTAAGTCAGGCCAGAACTTTACGGGACCTTCGTTTGATTGAATGAACGGCAACATTATGATCTGGAAACACTCCTCCTTGTAAAGATGTCCATTTATAGTCACTCCGGTGATGAAAACCTTTGTTTTCTTTCCGCAACTGCAGATGCCTTGCCAAATCATCAACTTGCGAGCGAATTTATTTGCATAAACAAATTTGAATTTATCTGGAGCATCCTCCTTACGTTTAGCAAAGTAAAATTTTTAGCCCGGGATTTGTCCAAAGTCCATTTTTACGTAAGTTTCATCGTCCATCAAAATGTGAGTGTGCAGAATTTTTTCACGCCTGTCAAGTTTCATCTTCGATAACTTTTGAACAAGTATATGAATGCTGATGAAATTTTCACTACTAAATAAACAATCCTTCCGAATCAAAACGCTGTCAATAGTTTCTTGCTACGACAGCTAGAGGCGCTACAGTCATTAAAAATAATCGACCAATTACTAACTGGAACAGACTTGCACATGTTGTCAGAAATTTCAGGAATGAATGCAAAGAAATCGTGGTCACGATTTTGTTCAGAAAATGTGGTGTAGGGTTTTTGATCTAATTTCCGTCCTACTAAGCACAACCTGCGTTTTACAGAGGTTCTCAGAAAGACGGAAGCAGATTTACATGGTTTCTCCGGATCAGGTACACAATATTCGATACCCCATCATTCTGGTGTACGCAGACGACATTTTGATTATTGGATGTAGTAAAGAACAGCTGCACATAATCATTCCGGTGCTGAGGGAACATCTTGAGGAGGTAAACCTGTCATTAAATCCCATGAAAACCAAAATCGTTGTTAGGGCACCTAGAGGAGAAGCACCAACATCCTTAGTTGTTGATGGTTGTACTTACATGGTTTCAAAGGAACTCAGCTACCTAGGAGTGACCATAACTGATAGATTAAATCGCCTCAAAACTATTAATGCTCGCTGTAAGAAAGCCATTAAATCCTCTAAGGCTGTTATTGCATTCGCGAAAGAGAACAGGCCAAGTGTGGAGATTGGAAACTTACTCATCAAACTCGCACGTCCATGTGAAAATACGAGAGACAAATTATTAGTGGAACTGGCGAGCTGTTGTACTATGGACGGATAAAAGCCAAATGGGAATCATATTCTACGAGGGAAAACCGTGACCAAAAAAATTCGAGCCCTTCAAATGAGATTTTGGAGCCATATTATCAGAATGGAGGACAATCATCTGCTGAAACTAGCTGCTAAATACAAAAAGCATTATAGAAAGATAAGACGACCATCATTTAGTTGGTTCGATATAATTCGACAAAATGTTGAAATATTTGGGAGAAGAATGGGAGGATCTGGCCAGAGACAGAGAGAAAGTGACAAACAAAATCGAGGAGATAGGGGAAATGACGGCTTCGGCATGCCAGACTATTTTCGGCAATCCAAATTGAAACACTATTTTCACTGGATTTTCTTACAAAAACACTTCGCTGAATGCATGCAAACGATTCTTTATGTTTTCAGCTTCAATTTGACTATATTTTTACCACTGAGAAAAAGCAATCTAGCAAGGTTTTCTTGAAATGCAACACACGCACTACAAATTGTAGCTGATTTCGAGTTGCCGATAATAGAACAGCAGATTTACATGCAGTTTAAATGGAACGGTTGCCGAAGAAAAACTGGTTGCCGACAATACTCGCTCTCACTAGAGAAGATTGGAGCTTTGTAAAAGCGTTTCAAAACAGTTTTTGACAATTCTTTCGACTGAAATTGTTAGAGCAGCTGGCAGCAAAAGATTGTAAACAAACCAATACTGCATATGTGTGCGTTCCTTAGAGAAAAAGGCTATAGAAAGAAGGTCGCTGCTTAGGTTGCCGAGAATACGTAAATTCCCCTATATAGTATTAATGAGTCAGTTGATTCCGATGAGCAGTATTCTCTTATTAATATTTTTATTTTGATAATGATGGTAATACTTGATAGATTAGCACCATTTTTATTTACAAGTTTTGTTTGCTCTGAACCCATCGATTCAGTCATTTTAAACTCAGTTGAAGCAAAAGAATGAACGGGTGTATGAAAGGAAAAAAAAACTTCACGTTATTAAAAAAGGTATGCGTATTATTGATTGCATTTATATAAATTATCTATCTCATGTTTACTCTGCTCTATATTGTCGAATAGAGCATCCTTATATTCCCCTTCCCCTACTAACACGATTTCCATATCCTGTGACGTCTATGAAGGTAGTACCTGCACTTTCGTAAGTAGATGTTGAACTAACATTCCTACCTTTCCTCTGCGATTGTAAGGACGTAGCATGTAATTATAATGCTAGGTTTGTTTTGCAGATTGCATGGTATGGAAAAAAGATATTAATCCCAAGTATCCTTTTTGCGACAACATATTATGTTTTTGCGGAATATACGAGCTGATCATTATAAATCCACCTACTATTTGTGCAATCTCATATGCTATGCTATGCTATGCAACTAAGCACAACCTGCGTTTTACCTCTCTTTTATAAACGGGTTTGAACAAAAAATGGAATATTTCTGTCAAAGCTAGCTTATAAATTTATTCACCTTTCCATATGTACCGTTGGATTTGATGAAGAGTCACTAATTATTGAAATATTGTTTAAAATCAAATACTGCTTCTTGATTCTAAATTCGTCCTACGAGTTTCAATTCCATCCTAACCCATTGAAACGCCATTAGATTTTCTTCATCCTACGGATAAACGTAGAAAAGGGAGATTCGCTAGGAGCGCTTCTTTTGTTTTGAGAACAATGAGCTTAAATATTCATACAATGCGTTCTAATAGGATTTAAGTTCTAGCTAATGAACTAACGCATCGGAACAAACCTATATTTGATTTGTGCACGGTGAAATAATTGATATTATTGATCTTTTCTGATCGATAGAACGAAAATGGGCGATTACGACGAAGTAGCGCTCCACCCTATACTTCTTGGAAGAAGTTCACAAAGGAATTGCAAATTCATAAGAATTCTCACGTACATTTGCATCAAAATAAATAAATAATTAGTTTTGCAAATTGGTTTCAGTGTTTTCTTTTTGTATAGTTTGTGAGCTTTCTGTTATTTATTCTTCAAATTTTTCAGTTTTGGATTGAACCAGTTATTGTTTTGTGTTCGGCTTTTCAGTTTCTAAAATTAGGCTTTGAAGAATTGAGTGAAATTATCCTACTTCAGTGTCAAAATTTCCTTCAATACTTATTAAATTCTGCCAATTTATTGTTAATAGTCTACGTTTGGCTTCTTCATAATTTGCTTAATGGTATTCCGGCTCTTACTCGTATTCCCAGTCGCTTGAGGAAGAAGAATTTTGTACGTAGATTGAGTATTCAATTGCTGTGTGAAACACTTCATTTTTCCATAAAGGTGATAATAATATATGCGCACAGAAGTCTTCAGTAGAATTTGTAAATAAAAGATGGTTAATTTGATAAAGACTAAAATAAGATATTTTTTCGAACAATAACTGTAATGTTTCGTCTTCACCCACGGCTGGGAGTAAAAATGATACATTTTCGATTCCTGTAATTAAGTCTGCGTTTCGTTGATTCTGGTTCCATATTTGACATTATAGTTCCCACAATTTAAAAAAAAAATAGTTCAAAATACTGATTGTGGGCATGTTTAGGTGGAAAATACACCGAAGAAAAATGCGCGTTTCACCTGCAATAAGGGTTGTGACCCAGACATTTTCGAATTCATTGTGCTTGTCAGTGTTGGCAAAATTAGAAATCAATTGATATTTTTCCGCTCTCATGCGCTCGCAATATCACGCGTGATATTGGAACAAAATATCATGTTTGATATCAAGCTGAGAGTTGACTCGACACAAAAATGATTCCATTGCACATCGTTTTCTTAGAAAGAGAAAGCATAGTTTGCTATCTATTTGTAATCTCCACCGAAGGCAGGCGCGAAGGGATTGCTGCAAGCCGTTATGGACGGTTCGGTTGCATTCGGGTGTAAAACAAAAATCATTAATCTCAATCTCACCACAGTTTGGTGAGATTTGCAATTGGTGAGTTTTGTTAGCTTGATATTCCGAGCTGCGATATCACAGCTTTCAAAATAAACCGCAGGTGTTTGCTTGTTGATTTTTGTCTACGAAAATCAAGCGTGATCTTGGCCGTTGGTGAGATTTCATTTTTTGATATTTTCCCAACACTGGAGCTTGTCTTCAGAAGTAAAGTCAGCATTGATGGCAATGAGCATTCCACCACCAGACTTTTTCTTACACAGTTGAAAATTCCTGTCGTGCCGTAATACATTGAAAATGTATCCAAAAATGTCTTCGCTTTCGTCCTTGCTTGTTTCTGATCCAAGAATTATTTGGAAAGAAGAAGATATAAATTTCTAATGGTTTTGATAAAGTAAAGAGGTTTTTGGAGGGTCGGTAACACTCACTGGCGTGCGCAGCCTGAGTTTGAAAGAATTTCATAAATAATTCATTCGAATATTATTATTATTATTATTTTGAATCATAAAAACATTACATATTCCAGAAACTTTCAAATGTCTCTATGTACGGAGAAATTAATCCATAATAAATCTTTCCACATCTTAGCTCGCAAGCTATGATGAAAGGGCAAGCGAGCTCACGCACTAGGAGGGTGGTTGCATTGATTGCAAAATAATTACTAAAATTTTGGATACATAGGAAATCAACTGAATTGTTAAAGTTGCCTTATTTTAAAATTACAATTATATTTTAGATTAACAAACGTCTTCCAAACAAGCGAGCTCACGCAATATTGCTTCATAATAGGGGAGACCGGGTAGACTTGATTTCCTTTTTATTTATTTTGGATATATCTCAGCGACGAAATCAAGACATGATGCAATATTCAATCAGGCTTACAGAAAAATTTCTTTTGTATTTTATGCATACTCAAAATGTTCTAAAAGTGTGTATAAATTCTCTCAACTATGTTTCTCCAGATAGACCTTTTTTGAACCATGTTGAAAATTAGCGGGGATTGGATCCCCTTTTGGTTACATGCACAGTTATAAGGAAATTTGACTCAGCGAAAAATTCAGACGATATTTTAGGAACACCTTGAGCCTTTGACCCTGTATGCGTTTATGGAATATAAATTTTTTTTCCTAAATTTGCTAGAAAACGCTATTGAATTTAATTTGATCCAGATCAAGAGTCCTAAATTTTAAAAATTATGATATTCAATGAATATTTATTATGAAAAAAAAAAATGACGGACTTAATAGGGTAGAGTTATGGGAATCATGTATCCTCAAATAGATTTTAATTTTGTCGCATTCATATATCAGGTATGGTACTCAAAACTTGGGGGATCAAGTGTACTCCCACTGAGTTCTCAACTTCAAATCAAAGTGAACTAAACTAAAAAGGAACAACAGAAATTCAATACTTATAATTCATTTATAATTGGTTTTGCATGTTTACATTTATAAGCAGTGAATGTTTCATTCACTTTGGTTGAGAACAAAAAAAAGTCATAATGTTTTTTATGCTGGCTAAAAAAATCTCCATGTTTTAAAAAAGCAATGAAAATGCATAAACTGATCTCAAACAAATATGCGTTCTACAATCTGACAAAAATGTCAGCATAACATTACCTTTCGTCTATACTGAACTTTGTGGAAACTTACCTGAAAAAGTCTGCTCAGGATTTCGAGAAATCTTAGAGGGATCAAGTCTCCCCGGGAACAAGTCTACCCAGTGTCCCCTAAGCATTAAAATATAGTTTGACCCTACTTTCCACCACCCTACATCTGCTCCTTAGTTAAAGAAGAATACATATTTAAATTTATTCACACAATATCATCGACTTTTATCTTACTGCTTCAAGGATATACGAAAAAAATAACTGAATTATACAAGCTAAAAATTTTAGTATCAGGATCTGAATGAGGTATTAATGAGTCATTTCTTCTTGCTCGGATAGTGTCATCACAGTATGAATTAAAATTAAAATAAGAACCGTAGCATAACCTGTTACAAACCAACCATTCCAATTTCAAGATGCAATCTAAACGCCAACAAAATAAAAACAAATACATTTAAAGAACCTTGTGTTCCTGCTGCTTCAGTAACATTAAACCGGCAGTTCCAATTTCATCAAACATTACAAACGCCTTTCAGTTGTATAAGCATCATCAAGGTATGAAAAATAATTTTAATAAAGACTTCTAGCGCCCCCTTTTAGAAATCAATATATATAATTCCAGGAAACAAAAAATAAAAAAACTAAATCAAATTCAATAAAAGACCCCTAGTTGCATCAGAGATATTTGAAACCACACATCCAATATCCTCATTTTTAAAACGCCCTTCTAAAGCATGCATATCATCAAAGTAGCCCTCTGTTGCTTCAGTCACATTAAATTCAACAATTACAATATCGTCATCCATTACAAAAGTTGTTCAATTGCATCAGTACCATCCAAGTATGAAATAAAATTCAAATAAAGACCCCTAGCACCACCTGTTACAAAACCAACAATTCAAGTTTCAGGAAACAAAAACTAA
Organism: Ochlerotatus camptorhynchus; assembly: GCF_037179485.1. Classification (NCBI taxonomy): domain Eukaryota; kingdom Metazoa; phylum Arthropoda; class Insecta; order Diptera; family Culicidae; genus Ochlerotatus; species Ochlerotatus camptorhynchus. Next base: position 4,344,528 of record NW_027040741.1, read on the forward strand.
CAAATAAAATTAAATTCAACTAAAGACCCCTAGCGCCCCTTTTGCTTCAAGTAAATTAAAAGCAAAAATTCTAATTTTCTCAAACATCACAAACGACTTCAATTTGCATAAGTATCATTAAAAAAATAAAAATAAATACTCTTAGCGTCCCATAATGCAAATCATTTAAATTAAATGAAAAAATCAAAACGCTTTCCAGAAGCATGTATATCATCATATTTAAAATCAAATTCAATTAAATAACCCTAGTGCATCAGAACCCCCTGTTGCATCAGAATCAAGTATGTCAATTTCATCAAACATTAAAAACGCCCTCCAGTTACATTGGTATAATCAAAGTATGAAATAAAATAAAAATAAAGACTCATAGCGCCCCCAGTTGTAAACTAACTATTCTAATTTCATGCAACATTCTAACAGCATCCAGAAGCATTCATGTCATCAAAGTAAAAAATATATATAAAATTTAATCAAATACCCCTGGTGCCCTCCTGTTGCATCATTTTCCTTATTTTCCAAACGCCTTGCAGTTTCATGAGTATCATCAAAGTAAAAAACAAATCAAATTTAAATTAAATATTTCTAGCGCCCCCTGTAGCTTGTTGTAATTTAAAAATAAAATCATCATTTTTAATTCCTCCACCGAATTTGCTTTTGCATAAAAGTTGGAAAATAAATCAAGTTTATAAAGATCGTTTTGTGTGAAGGCATTTAAACTAATAATTACAATTTTGTCAAACACTTCATGACTGCCTAAGGCGGCTATCTCAGAGAACTTAGATTTTTTTTTGTTCAACTTGCTGATAAATCATAAGAAAGGTGTGTGTTATGTTTATGGAATTTTGATTTTTTTTTTCTAATGAGTATGAAACAATAGGAAGGCGTTAACAGTAAAGGTCTAGCATGAGGAGCATCAGGAGGGCGCATGGGGTATGAAACACAAATCATTTGGGGAGGCCATAGCCCCCCCCCACCTGGCCACCCCTTGCGCACGCCACTGGCAACACTTACATAAATAAGGTCTACCTCATGTAGAGCGCAGCCATTCGATTAAAAGTAATAATTCCCTTGCATGGGTGTAGTCGTCGCTACTTCCTTCAGTAGAGCACGTCAGTGCCGTTGAAAATTTGGAGGACTGTAAAATTTTCGTGCAGCCTCCCCAGTTTGCTGCAATCGTTGTGTGCGTTAACTATTTAAGCAGGAACGCGTGGTGTGACTTCAGGTCTGCCAAAGCATCGATGCGTAGTATTCCAAGTTCTTCGTGAACGTACAGGAAAATTTCGCGTAAAAGAGCTGTGTACGTTGGTAGTTCCTTGAGCTGCCAGTATTAAAGTTGCACTAGTTTTAGTGCTTTCGCGAATGCATACTCAAGGTGGTTGGTCGTGTAAGCAAGAAAGGTAAGTGTGTACGTAGCCAGTGTCCGTTGCAAAGCGAAGAGTGTTGAATAAAAAGTTTTACTGTGGCTTTGCTGTGAAGAACTGAAAAGTTGTGTCTGTGTGAAGCGGCTGCTTTATGACGGTTCCGGGTCATTTGGCCGAATGCCGTTTGGCAGAATGCCGTTTGGTCAAATTCCATTTGACCGAATGGGTCTTTTGACCGAATGCCGAATAACAAAACTCAAAAGAACTGTTCATGTTTGAAAGAAATCAAAATCTCCTATTTTTTACCCTTCTTACAAAGAAGGGTATAGATATCACTTGAAAAACCGACTATCGATCCGAGGCCTGGAGGGCAGAGTGTCATATACCATTCAACTCAGCTCGACGAGATCGGAACATGTCTGTGTGTGTGTGTGTGTGTGTGTGTGTGTGTGTGTGTGTGTGTGTGTGTGTACGTGTGTATGTGTGTATGTGTGTGTATGTAAAGAAATGAATGCGCTCACGTTTCTCAGCAACCGCTCAACCGATTTGGACAAACTTGGCGCCAAATGATAGGTCTTGGGGTCCTATTGAACGGTTTTGGAATCGGTGAACCGGTTCTGGAGATATGGCCGGAATAAAATCCGGTGAATATGGGCCTTCACGCTGGATTTAACGGAAAATGTATCAAAACCATCATGCGACACATCAAATTACTACAGAATTCAAAAATAAGATCAATGCAAGTCGTGTTAAGTGTTCCAGACAACATTGAACACACTTGGACATGTTCCGGGTACCCCGGGGAAGTTGCTTGAATATGAATTGAATTAAAACCCATTAAATCACATTAAAATACGATGATAAGGTGATTGGTAGCCTCACCAAATAGACTACACCCGGATAAATTCCGGGTACCCCCAGGCAGTGGCGTAGCGTCACTGGATGACACGGGGGTGGGGGGCTTGGTCACTGATAATGACAATAAAATAAATAAACTTGAATAAGTAAGAAGGGTCTGATCAAGGTGGATAAATTCGGGGTTTTTTTTAATTATGATTGCAAAAAATAACTAGAGCTACAAAACTCCAAAGAACTGCGCATGTTTGAAGGAAAAATCTCTTAAAATTGATAAAATCTTTTTTTAACTAAATTTTAGAGCAAGCTGCGTTCACTGTGCAAAACATAATAAGAACATTAAAACTCTAAAGAACCGGTCATGTTAAAAAGGGTGGCTAAAAAAATACCAATTAAGTAACTAAAAGCTTATCTTTAAAAGAATAATAAATCCATCGGCAATATAAAATTTAAGTTTTATTTTTTTTTTATTTTATTGCGCATATATCAGAGATTTCGGGTATTGAGAGAATAATATAGTAATCGAGTACAACAAACTAAGGGGAATACAATACCTCCAAAAGTTTAAGGTTATCTCTAAGCAGACCCCCCGCATCCTAATTCTTTTGTTAATCTACTTAATGTCATTAGACTTTCTGAAGTTTATTATTTAAGTTCAATTGATGATTATGATATCTCATTAGTCTAATTTATTAAATTATTAAAAGCTCTAATTCACCTAATCAATCATAACCCGAGCTTTATTAAGTACCTGCACTTGTGCTTGTAATCTAAAATTAATCGTGTTTCAAGTATTTTTGATTTTGGATACCTATTTATTATATCTCAGTTCAACCCAGGTAACACCTTCAAGTGACCAAAATGCTTCATTTTGAAGTTAGTTTCCTTGCTGATTTTTAAATTATATAGGATATATGCTCCAACTATGCTCACATGCTTCCACTATGTCACACCACAAAAATACGTATGGGTATGTCACAATAGAAGCACGCCACAGTGGAAATCCCGAGCCTTAGTTCAAACACTTATCCCAAATCAAAATGAAGCACTATATAAGATTAGTTGCAATATCATGTACAAAAATGGTGTTTAACATTGTTCCCTGAGTAATACTTCAATGAAAACAACAACGAAAGCTTGTCACGCAAGTAGAAGGAGCACTGTTGGGCACTTTCTGAAATATTTCAATAGTATAATTACCTTGCAAACCCAAATAAATCTATCTACGTGAAAATAAATAAAATAAGAGTAATTTGCGGCAAAATCCGGCTCTCAATGAAAGGAGTAACAAATGTTATGCTATCAATGCTGGACTAGATCTTTGGTTTTCTCATGTAGTGGTTCATCAGAGAGGGGAAGCCTGCCCATGACGCCATTCTATTGCGGCATGAGCCAGCAATGCCGGCCATAAACCTACCGTCTCCAACACTCCACCATAAAGCATGAAATTAAGCCCGCCCACCAACAGCAAGGTGCAAAAACTAGCCAAGGGGAGGGCATCGGCAATATAAAATTTCAGTTTGATACAATATACAATTTAACAAAAAATTCCATGTAAAAAAACAGAATTGGAATCTAGTAGTGGAACATTTAGGAATAATAGTGTCCAAAAATTGGAAATCTCTTGTCAAGTATTAGGCCAAACGGCATTCGGCCAAATCCCGAGCAAAGTAAAATATCAAATTGATAACAAGTTCTATTACCCGGTTATCACTTTTTGATAACTGAATATGTTATCATTCTGGTTGAATTAACAGCCAACATAACAAAAATGATAACAAAAAATTGCTCGTTGAATATCACAAAAATAACTGATTTTGTTATCCTTGATAATATCTTGATAACAAATTCTGTATGCCATACAAATTTATTCCATAAATTTCAAATCATGTTATCATTTTGATATCAAAGCCTTACGCTGATAACTGAAATATGATTAGGGATTAAAAGCACTATTTTTTATTGTTTCAATGCGAATAATATTTAAAGTTTTTATCTAGCCTTGCATAGTTAGTAAATATAAAGTGTTTTTTTCCAGGATAACAACTGATAACAAAAATGATCAAGACTGATAACTAAATAAGTTATGCGATAACAACTGAAAACATAATGATATCTGAGATAACAAGACTTGTTATCTATAAGATATCGGGTTATTATTCTACTTTGCTCGGGTAGCCGGACACTCTTTATGCCTACGCCATACTTTACCAACAAACCAACTCCTACAATTTCCATGCACGGGCCTCATCATAGGAGAATAATAATTATGATGATGAATGGCGAATCTAACCGGTGGTGCGGTAGTTCCTGATTCCATTTTTCTGCATTGTTTGTTTATGTAATTATTATCCCAATTATTTGGGATCGGACTCCATTGTCGAAAGAAACAAAACAACCGTTGGTGATTGGTGCGGTTCTCGTGATTTTCTCGATAGATTGTCGGATTCTAGCAGGAAAATGTAATTGTGTAATGTTGTGAAAAAAGTGCAGTTCAGTACAACGAGTAGGGGTGGATTGCTACGGGTTTCCTTGAACGCAAAACTGGAAGCCGCCGTCTTGGATTTTTAAATAGTGTCAGACAATGATTTCCAGTCCCTGCACGTCACTACGATTCCAAAAATATTCATAATTTTCTGCCGCTGCCGTCTTGGATTCAAAAATAGCGTCAAACATCGGTTTCCAGTTCCTAAGCGTCACCCCGATTCAAAAAATACCCATATTGTGGGATATTTGAAAGTATTTAAAACCTTGTTTACCCGTGGGGACACAAAACGTTTGTATGCCCGGATAAACGCGAACCATCACATGACCTTACCGATAATGGTTATAAATTGTTTATAATCCCTGCTAAACTTCAACTGAAATGGTTATGGAACTTTACATGAACGTTTGTGTGATAAAGTTTTAACCTTATGTATTATGGCTTTTTGGAAGCGGACCTTACCATTCCAAATTCTTGTTTTCTCCATAGATTTTCGGAAAGAGAACTTTATTAGGACGTTTTTACTTATGGTTTGAGAACATTAATGTTTGTGGTTATGGTAGTCAGTAAGGTCCATTAATGGTTTTGTATTATCGCTCAACTTTACGTGAAATATATCGTGAATTTGTAATCATTAATTTACAAGCAACCAATTCGCGATATATTCCACATAAAGTTGATCGATGTTACAAAACCATTCATGGACCTTACTGGTTACCATAACCATTACCATTAATTTTCTAAAACCATGAGTTAAAAGGTTTTAGTATAGTTTTCTTTCCGAAAATGTATGGAGAAAACAAGAATTTTGAATGGTAATGGTTCTTAACAACCAATTATTTGTAAGGTCCACTTCCAAAAAACTATAATACTTAAGGTTAAAACTTTATCATTAAACGTTCATGTAAAGTTCCATAACCATTTCAGTTGAAGTTTAGCAGGGATTATAAACAATTTTAACCATTTTAGGTAAGGTCAATTTACCGCTTTTCGCGCTTATGCGGGTGTGTTCCACACATGAATTTTTGCAATTTGTTAAACAAATGATATGTATGTGTCAAACACATAGTTCTTAAGTGTGTACAAATAAAATTCATATGTAACCATACAAACTATTCATTTGGCTCATAAATGTCATGTGTACTTCTGAGTGGATTCTGTTTAAGTGTGGACACATGATAATCATGTGGAATTTTACAAGGAAATTCGCCAATAAAAATGTGTCGAATTTTTTCAGTGAAACGCTAAGAGGAAGAGGAAACAACTTGCTTCTTTTTTTCTGTGACGTAATCTTCTTCTCTCGCGGAAAGGATCGTGCAAAAACTATTTCATTATGGGCGATGCAGGTGACTGTCAAAATACAAGAAAATAGATTCCCTGTTGTAAAAATTCTTGCGTTTCTATACGTTCGTCCGACCAATCAGGCGCTGCCCGAGCAAAGTCGGTTAAAAAAAATGAAAGCAAATCGATATTTTGCAGTTCCTATCATAATGAAAACTAATTTTGATTTCAATTTCCGCGACAGAAGTGTGATATCATATTGTGCTTTCATTATACAGTCAATACATTTTAAATAAAAACAACTTAACTTGAAATTCTGCTGTTAACGTCTTGTTTAAAAATTAATTTAAGTTCATCTGTTGTTGAACTAACGATTATGGTTTATTTGTTTTGTATAACACATTTTAGGTCGTTAGTATTTTGCCCGGGATGAGATTTGAGCTCAAGTCTTTCAGCGTGAAAAGCATGGATGCTAACCATTTACACCAGGCCCGTATTCAGTTAAACAACATGAATGCAAATTCAGTAATAAAATTGATTTCATTGATAGCAGGATTAATTTTCCGTTTGATTCAACAGTGTAACATTGTGCTCTCTCAAATTTGCTGTGTTAACCGTTAAGTCAACCAAAATGAGATCAACTGGAGTATTCAAAATAAGTTACATCATAACAGCAAATTTTGATTTCAATTTGATCTTCAGCTTTGCTCGGGTGGCTCGCGTTTGACGGAAAATTGGTTCATAAAAGTCCTTCTCTTCGTCTTACACCGTTACAAAATTAGCGCTATATTTGGCATAAATTTGTGAATTTAACCGAAATATCGCATAAATTATCACTATTGTATGCAAGCGTGTAAACGATTTCGTTGTTTATGCCAAGTATAGCTCAAAAATAAACGATGGTAGATTTTTTTCTGTGTATACCTAAAGTAAATTCTTTCCTGTTTGTTTTCACCGTCTTTTCACTATGAGTAAATGTTTCTAGTCAGTTAGGGTACGGTGGTGGATTCGATTTTTGATATGGTCTAGATCTTCTTACGCGTTGTAACCCGAGCAAAGTCGGATATCAAAATAATATCAAAATGATATCAAATTATGTTTTTGAAATCATATTGATCACATATTTTGATAAACTATTTTTTAATTGTAGTTGAATTCATATTTTGATATTATTTTGATATTTCTAAAAAATATAACTAACAACAAAATTTGATTTTTTATGAAAAGAGCATGTACATTAGACTGATGCAAATTTTGACATTTTCGCTCCACAGTGCTCAAACGGTTTCAAACCGGGTCCTGATAAGTCTCCCAAAATTTGAACTCATTTGAAAAGAAACTGACACAAACCATTTGAAGTTTATATGGAAATTACTATGGGAAATCCAAACTTTTTGTTCATTATCTTCTTACCTTTTTCCATATTGCACTGTTCAAACATTCAAAAGCTATACTTATGGAAAATTTTCTGAAATCTACATCGAGTCAACCAGGGTGTTTTCTTTATAAACATCACAATGACAAATATGATTTTTACAGTTATATTTTACAACATTTAATAATATTTTTCTACCTGCGAGTTTCATTTACTAATCGATATAAGATATATATATCGTAAGAATTCCCAACAAACATTAAATGTTGAACAAGAGCTTATTCCGACAAATATTTGCTTCTTCAGCTGAACAATTGCTTAGCCAGCTTTAATCAGCTCAAATTGTTTGTTGGGCTATAGAGGATTCTTTTTATTTTGAATAAATGAAAACTTATTGATAACATTTTTTATTTTGAATCTTGATATCAACGGCGCCGGTGGTGTAGTGGTAAGCGTGATTACCTCTCACCCCAGCAGGCCTGGGTTCAATCCTAGCCGGCACCGCCGGGATGTTCTGAGACATAACATCTATGATCACGTCTTCCTTCGGAAGGGAAGTAAAGCCGTTGGTCCCCGGTCTATGACTTGATGGGTCGATAGGTAGGGTCCCAGTGAGGGAGCTGTCTCCCTGGTGTCGATATTATTGGTGTTCAGCACGGAAAACAAATTAAGGGAAAAAATCAACCAATATATTTTAAAATATTCAGATCAGGCTTGCTATTGCTCATTACAGCTAAAATGCTAGTTTTCGTAATTATGAAACTATGGGATACTATAATGATATTATTTATTTGTAAGAAGCGAAGTTTGTGTATGACATATAAAATTTGTCAATTTTGCTTTCAGAAGTTCACAACTAACGATTTTATTATCGCTGATTGCTCGCTCATCGCGTTGCTCATCGTTACAGCTAATTGCTACTGGGACCCTCTGAAAGCTAAATTCACAGGTTTTATATGTCATACACACAACTTACCTTCTTTGCTTACATCTTGTAAATAAGAATTATCATTAAAATATCTCATAGCTTCATAAATCCAAAAAAAAAAAAGAATTTTAGCTGTAATGAGCATTTGCAAGCTTGATCTAGATAACTAAATTTGATATCATGATACCAAAATAATAACTAATTTAGTTTTATTTTATATTTTTTAGTTTTTTACCATAGTTATAATAACATATTGATTACTTATTTTGTTTATTATTAACGAAATTACTGATATCAAAACGCATACATAGATTCAAGAAAACATGATTTATTATCTTTTTAATATCCTTCACAAACCATTTAGATCTCATTTTTGTTATGATAACTGTTAATTCGACCACACGGTAGGCAAAATATGTTATCACGGACGCTTATATCAAAATATCAAATTTTCAAGTTTTCATTTTGTTTTCATTCTCTGCTCGGGAAATGTTTTAGACTTTTCTGGGCATAGTGTATCGTTGTCGCTTGTCATAGGGTTTTTGATCTAATTTCCGTCCTACTAAGCACAACCCGCGCTTTACCTCTCTTTGCTGAACGAATTTAAACAAAAAATGGAATATTTCTGTCAAAGATGACTTGCAAATTTATTCACCATTCCATACGTACCGTTGGATTTGATAAAGAATCACAAATTGATGAGATATTGTCTAAAATCTAACACTGCTTCTTGATTCTAAATTCGTTCTACGAGTTTCAATTCCGTCCTAACGCATTGAAACGCCATTAGATTTTCTTCGTCCTACGGATAAACGTAGAAAAAGGGGATTCGCTAGGAGCGCTTCTTTTGTTTTGAGAACAATGAGCGTAAATATTCATACAATGCGCTCTAACAGGGTTTATGTTGTAGCTAATGAACTAGCGCATCGGAACAAACCTATTATTGATTTGTGCACGGTGAAATCATTGATATTATTGATCTTTTCTGATCGATAGAACGGAAATGGGCGATTACGACGAAGTAGCGCTCTACCCTACAACAAATAAATTTATTCATTGGTTGGCGGAGAAAACTCTCCATTCACCACTGTTGAAATGCTTCAAATAACACTAATTTGAGAGTAGGCGTAATCTCGTGTAAGAGCATGAAAGCCAGTAAGCAGAAGAAAAAGAAGAGGCAGAAGAGGCTTTCGTTAGCAAGCATGCTAAATGGTTTGCTTCAAGCAGTGTTAAAGTTAATGGAAGATTACATCTGATTGTTACGGTACGGTTAACCGACATTTAACGGATCAACTATAAATGGTAAAATAATTTAATCTTGCCTTAAGCGTTTCACCGGAAGTGCAATATTTACCTTTAACATCAAAATCGCTTTATCCACAGTGCACACCTTTATGTTTGATCGGCTAATGAGTAAACAAAACAATATAATCGCATCCAATGAGAATTTCACGTTCCCTCGAAACAAGCGATTGATAATTCAGCATGTATTGTTGCTTGGCTACAATTTTGCCATACTTAGAATAGTTTACATGAGAGGAACAAATGGGGATTGTAGAATAAATTGAAGCAGGGCTATGCAGGCGGCAAAAAAAAACAGTTCCGCTATGTAATCTGCCTGACGTTATCAGTGTTATGAGTGTTATCACATAATAGTTGTTAAAATTTTATGCACGAAACCAAACATTTATTTTTTATAAATGTATTTTGTATTCTTTGCATAGCATAAGAATACGGTGAAAGTTTAAAGTTTTGTTTTGACCATAGGCAATAATTGGAACACACCATAATAGAAACGTACAGCTATGACTGGTATGTGTATCCTTTTAGCTCTTAATATACACCTCTAAAGTAATTTTCATAGTTGAGTATGTCGTTTAAAATGCGATGCTAAATCTAATTCAAAAATAAACTACCATGAGCATTAAAATTATTGTGAAAAGTGTTAGGTTTGGTATGGTAATGAAATTATCATCATGATTTTTTTATTTTCTAAAGATCTGTTTTGTCTAAATTTGTTAACGCTGGAATTTACTTTTTGGTAAGATCATTTTTTCAAAAAAATATTTTTCCACACTCAGGATTTCCTTGTAGGTTTTGATCACTCGACAAACTGTTGTTTTCGGCATCTTCAGCACTTTAGCTAGCTTGGAACCGGACCACTACGGATTTTCCAAGTGTTTATGCACAATATTTTTTCTTCTTTTGAGTTCCATTTGACATTACTTCTGACGACTTTGATCAAACCACTGTATAAGATTTTCTATTCCCAACACTAGAGGCGTGCTAACGGCATACGAGGGCGTACCAATTTACTTTTAGTCAGCCTTCATACAGCATGCAGAATCTTTATTTTGAAATGAAAACTTTAAACATAGAATCGTCAAATGATTGAGCCTTAGAGATTACAGATCACGGTTTATTGGTAGTTTGATATTGTAATCCCGCATATGTATAACCGTGTTGAGTTAATAACACTAGTTTACAAAACAACATAAAAAGTGTGAACTTTAGTGGTTGATCAACGTTTCTAATGCAAAATCCTACGCTGGATTCAATGCCGTGGTCAGAAAAAATTAAAGTAGAGCCATTTTTGAGATATACAAAAATTTTGATTTTTTGTATTTTGAACAAAAGTACGATTACTAAAATGTCAATATCTTTGGAACTAGCGCACCAATTTAAAAATTTTTTTATGAAAATGAAGCTAAATAAATTTGCTATCGTTCACTAGAATATTATGTCTTAATTAAAAATTTAATTTTGAAGTCATTTAAAAATTTCCAGCATTTTTTTTTATTTTTCCTGTGAATTTTCCATAAAATTCTTGTTTTAATCAACATTTTTAATGGGATAAAAAGATTCAAAAAATCATTCCATAATTTATTCTTAAAGTCCATTAAAAACTGGAGAAAATGAGCCTTTATTGGATGAAATCGGTTGGAAATTGTCGAAGTTATGAATTTTTTTGTAAAATCATGGAAATTGAATGTTCCAAGATTGGCCGTTGTCCCGCTCCTAGGTTCATGCACCACTTCCAGTAAGCCTTTCTGCGGACGTGTACGCATACGGTGCATTTCACTAACACTACCAGCTGTTACGCAAAATTAAATGGGATATTTTCAACAATATAATTTACGCTAGTGTTTGTGAGACCGCTCGGCGAGAACCTAACGCAACCAACTCAATTTGACAGCTTTCTTTCTTTAACATTGCTTAACGATGTATACGACAAAACGTGAATTCAAATGTAAAAATGATCCTCAAAAGTTTTGTTACGCGTGTGGCAACTATATATTTACAAAATCGGTCAATTTCACTGCTTCGTTGCAAACTGCATACAGGCTTTATTTTAAAATTGATCCTGGAGACTTTGACAAACCGTGGATTCCAAAAGTATTATAGTTCGTGCAAAACGTGCTTGGCTAGGTGGATGTCAGGCGCAAGGTAAATTGATTTTTTGAATAACTTTCATATAAACAATTTATGTACAGCATGGTAGTGCTTTGTTCTTTCCTGATCGACATTATCTTACTTCATCTATTTTTGATAAGTGTTAATGTCTTACTTACTAACTCATTTATATGTTATCTGTCAGTCGCTATTTGTCCTTTGACATGCCCACCATATGGCGTCGACCGTTTTGTCATGCAACGGATTGTTATTTCTGCTTGACAAAAGTTAAGCAACAAGGACGTCACAAAACAGTTGAGTATCCACAAGTGGCTTCTATGACAAAACCTGTTCCACATTCAAGTTCGGTCCCGTATCCTGTTTATCTAAAGCGGAAACGAGCGCCCTCTGTTGAATCGACCGTTACAAAAAGTGAGGAGGAATTCAAGGAGGAATGCGAGGAAGACTTCGAGGTGGAATTGGAAAGAAACCCAAAACTGTTTACACAATCCGAATTTAATGATTTGGTGCGAGATCTCGACTTATCGAAGGAGAAATCCGAATTGCTGTCATCAGGCTTGAAAGAACACAACATGCTGAGCAAGGAGGTCAAATTTTTTGTCACAGGAATCTTCACAAGAAATTTGACAAATATTATTCTACAAAGGACAAGGCATGTTTTTGCCATGACGTAAACGGCTTGTTTGAAGAGTTTGGTGAGCCATATGATCCAGCTGAATGGCGTTTATTCATCGATAGCAGCAAGTTAAGCTTGAAAGCCGTTTTACTGCATCAAGGGAATGAAAACCCTTCTATTCCATTAGCTCATGCCGTTAATATGAAGGAAACGTATGAATCAATGGCTCTATTGCTCAATTTGATAAATTACAATCAACACAATTAGAAAATTTGTTCCGATCTTAAAGTGGTTGCCATGTTGACTGGATTGCAACAGGGATACACAAAATATATGTGTTTTTTGTGTAAATGGGACAGTTGAGCTTGTAAGGAACACTCCGTCCGAAAAGATTGGCGAAAACGGGATAATTTCACAATTGGTAAAGACAACGTTAAAAATGATCCTCTTGTGGTAAAAGAACGCATAATACTTCCACCACTACATATAAAACTTGGGCTATTCAAAAATTTCGTCAAAGCGTTGCAAGTATTTCCAAATTTATCTGACGCAAAGATAAAGGAAGGTGTATTTGTTGGCCCACAGATCAAAAAACTGCTCAATGATTCCGCATTCAATACAGTATGGACACCAAATGAGGAAGAAGCGTGGAAATCGTTCCAGCGTGTTGTCACAACCTTTTTAGGAAATTTCAGAAGCCCAGATTATGAAGAAGCCGTCGATGAATTTCTCAAAAATTATGAGAAAATAGGTATAAATCAAAAATATTGTGTTTGTTACATATAATTAATTTCAAATCCTTTTATTTCACTGAACACAGGTGTGAATATGTCTTTGAAGATACATTTCCTACATTGGATTTTTTCCCGGAAAATCTTGGTGACGAGAGTGATGAGCACGGCGAACGGTTTCACCAACAAATGAAGATGATGGAACGTCGTTACCAAGGGTTTTGGGATGAAGCAATGATGGGTGACTATTGTTGGTTTCTGATTCGAGAAACAAGTTCAAAACATCGAAGACAAAGTCATTCGATTCTCAATCATTTTTAATAAAACCTAAATAAATTTCTTTTGTATCAACTCGGTTTTAAATCCTGATATGCCTTAATCAAATTGATTTGTAGAGAAAAGAATCTCCCATGAAAACTTTACATGCGATTTGGATGCTTACAACGACACCTAGAAAAAGAACTCTAAAGCTGTTGTATTTCAGCAACATTTTTAAGTGTTTTACAAAAATGCTCATAACTTTGACAATTTCCAACCGATTTCATCCATTTAAGGCTCATTTTATCCGGTTTTAAATGGACTTTTAGAATAAATTATGGAATGATTTTTTGAATCTTTTTATCCCATTAAAAATGTTGATTAAAACAAGATTTTTATGGAAAATTCGCAGGAAAAATAAAAAAAAATGCTGTAAATTTTTAAATGACTTCAAAATTAAATTTTTTAATTAAAACATAATGTTCTAGTGAGCAAAGCAAATTTATTTAGCTTCATTTTCATAAAAAAAGATTTAAAATTGGTGCACTAGTTCCAAATATATTGACATTTTAGTAATCGTACTTTTGTCCAAAATTCAAAAAATCAAAATTTTTGTATATCTCAAAAATGGCTCTACTTTAATTTTTTCTGAACACGGCATTAAATTCAGCGTAGGATTTTGCATTGGAAATGATCATCACCTTACCGAGTTCAAAAATGCTGTAAACTAGTGTAATTTAACATCAATTTTCAACCAACCTTCAATTGCTTTCTAAAAGCAGAAAAATCACTTGGCGCTGTTTATAATGGACAGGAAATTTCCCTTCGAGTAATTGCTTCTCATTTGCCGCTGCTAAATAAACTATAAAACATGAAAGCAGGAAAGGCGAGAGACAGATGTGAAAAAGAACCAGCGCAATTATGGGATCCTTATTCCCCCTCATTTGACCAACAACCCGGCGTCTGTAGTCACTAATTACTTCCTGCTCCATTTAGGCTCAGTCCAGACTTCACCATCGATCGCTCAATTGTCAGACTCTTTGCACTTTAGTGGCACTGAAAATTGCGAAACCCGAGCCAAGGCAAGCCTAGTTCAAAAGTCGAAAAGATTAAAAAAAAAATCGAGCTTGGCTTGTGCCCCTGCCAAGTGCGTATTCCAAAGCGAAGGCCTTTAACCTCGCAAAAGGGAGTCACGGGCAGATTTATTTCACCTCGTTATTTATTATGCAATTACGAGCAGCCTGGTTCAAACTTGCATCCCCTTGGTACAACTGAGGAGAAAAGTGCGCGCAAAGAAAATGGTAGGGAAGGTACCTAATGTGTTTCTGTTTTATCCTACATTCTCAGTTCTTGGACTGAGAACTGGTAATCGTTCCGAAAAAAGACTATTAATTTGTGTTTTCTCTTTTCTGCTGATAATGTTGGTTTACACTGCCCAAACCAGAGATGCTAATGCTTCCGATTAGTGTCTGTGGGGAAGTAATTGTTATTGGATAACCCAAGAATCACCGAATATTTGTTTTTGATCCAATCCATCGTCCTGTTAGTGTGGCAATCCTCCCTCCGGCTAGTTGAAATCGCTTGAGCAAACATTTCGGCAGACGGATATAAAAATAACACGAGTGCTTTCTAGGAAAATAATTTCACACATAATCTGTTTATATTCGATTTTGATTTATCTTTTTCCCATTTGCTTCCAAAGCACGTGCCAGGCGAGTACGGAATTCGCATCGCAAGCCTGTCCCGGAGGGCGGAATGTCTGTCTATCCATCAGATAGAGAGAGAGATAGAGTGAGACCGAAAGTGAAGGAGATGCTGCATGGTTCCAAACATTCCATCACATCTCCATCAGTGTGCCATGTACTGGAGCGTGTAGAAACAACATCGACAGCCCCCAGTTAAGATTGGGTCGAATTCTCGCTCGAGCTACTACTGAAGGACTAGCGAAGAGACCCACATCGCAGTCACTAAGCTGACGAAGGTCTCGTGGAGAATGGAGATGGAAGAATCCACCACGAGCGTGGCAAGCAGCTATCCATAATGTATGTCAACGCTTTTCGCTTGCAACCGTCCATTTGCTATTTGCCTGCTGTATGTACCTACAACAAGCGATCCAATGGAGACAGACAGGCTGAAATTATAATATCATCATTCCGGATGCCTTCCGCGCTGCTAGGATTTGGATTGTCGGATCTCACGGACGAGTGAAAGGGGTCGGTCTCGGTCGTGTGTCATCCAAGTGTCGAGAATGGTTCTACACGAGAAGAGGCGGAAAAGCAATCTCAGAAAGTGATACATTGTTCCGTACATGTTCCCGGCGCGATGCAAAGTAGGACTTTCCTGCTGTCATTCTTGCCCTACGGGTAATGGGTACCTAATCGTAAAACACCACACGGAACCTAGTGCGAATGGGTCGGAAACGGAGGATTTTTGTTATTCTTCTTCAATGGAGCTGGGTGGTATTTTGATTTGTATCATTTGTTTTTGGTTCTGCATTTATCACCGAATCCATGTCTTCAGGAGTCTTGTAGATTGACCATGGTAATTTTTTGAATATTTATTGATAGTTGATTCATATGCAATATTCACATAGTTTTGGTACTGTAACTAAAATAATGAAAAGTAACGTTGAGAGGTAATGTTACACTAATATCAACACGAAGCTTTAGTGTGATAATTTATTAGCTAGAGAAAATTCTAAAGAAGATGGATTGATAGTTCCAGTACGGCAGTGTGAAAATTGAGCAGAAGTTGAAATTGAGCGAAGGGAAATTAATGCGACAATAATAAGTGCAAAACGTTGTATCGTCGCACAACAACAGTTATAATAAATCTTAAATAAGATTTGAAATAGGGAGATAATCTAGAACGAAAAACTATAAAGCCACCATTTAACATTATTTCTTAGCATGGGATTGTTCTTTAAATCCCAGAGATTAGAATATATTCTGAGAGACTGGCCATAAACTATTCCTGTCTCTACGTGGACAATCAGTCAAATACTTTTTTAATGAACCTTGAACACTAACATATCCACATGGTTACACAGAATCAAATTTTTCCGAATGGCACCAATCAAAAGTATTCGAACTTAATGGTTCAGCGGCGCTGGTGGTGTAGTGGTAAGCGTGATTATCTCTCACTCCAGCACGCCTGGGTTTAATCCCAGTCAGTGCCAGCGGGATGTTCTGAGGCATAAAATCTCTGATCACGCCTTCCTTCGAAAGGCCGTTGGTCCCCGGTTCATGAGTTGATGGGTCGATAGGTAGGGTCTAAGTGTGGAAGCTGCCTCCCTGGCGTCGGTAGCATTGGTGCTCAGCACGGAAAACAAGATCGACGGAAAACAAAAAAAAAAAAAACTTAATGGTTCAAGATAGAAATATGTGGAAAGTGATTATTTAAATGAACTTTTGAGTTGGAATACTGACTACTTAATACTTAAATCTTAAAGATTTGAGGGTTTGAATAAATATAAAATATTGATGCTTGGCTGGATACTGTATTTTTGACACTCCAATATTCTGAATGTAGTTTTGATTGTGGTGAATTTTAGAGACGATTAAAATATTTATTTTTTATTTAGGAACTTATTCCTAATTATTTCAGAATTCCAAAGTGAAGTTGTAAGGAATATTCTGAGGATTTATTAATGGATTACCAACAAAATATCGATTAGAATCGAATGTAAAAGATAGTTCTTCAGAAATTCTAGAGAACAGGGATATTTTTGGGAGAGTTTCAATGGAATTCCGAGACTCGGAAGAGCATTCCAACAAAAATTTAAAGGATTAGTTGTTAAATATAACCAAGCCGGAGGCGGCAGGAGCTTTTTCCGATTTGATCTTATTTTATTTTATTGGGAATTAGATAGAGATTTCCTGACAATAGTTTAATGTGTATTGTTTACACTCTGTGAGTTGATTCCATCAGGTGCGCAAAAGTTTTCAAAATGGCATCGAAAGAACAGTGCGTGCGCAAAAAAGTTTTGCAGGAGTACTTTAACAATAAGAAGCTGCGGCATCGTCACGTTAACGAGAACGATCACAAACGCGTGGTTATGATCGTCTTCTCCCTCTCCTGAAGCCTCACGACAGTTCGACGATCTTCTGGCCGTATTCGGCATCATGCCACTACACAAAGGACGTACTTGAGTGCTGAAAGATCTGATCCCCTCAAACACTCCGGAACTGTGCCCAATAGAAAAATACTGGGCTATTATGAAGGAGCACCTTCTAAAACGACCTGAAGTGGTGAAGAATGTAGAACAAATGAAGAAAACATGGATTAATATGCAAAAAAAAACTGTCGATTCTGAGGTCGTGCTGAAACTTATGGCTGGGGTTAAGGTCAAGAGTCGGGTATTCGGACATAAAGGCGAAATGAATTAAATGAATGATGCCAAAAGTAACTCATATTATTTCTTTTTACGCCCTGAAATTTGATAATCGGATAAAAACTCGAATTTTGAGAATGAATTGTGTGTGTGCGGATTTTAAACGGTACACCCTTTATGATACAATTGGGTTCCAGAAATTTGTTTACACGAGTATAACGGGTTTTAGTCTCTGAAAAAAAAACTCGCATTTTACTTTTGAATCTGGCTTGGAAATAGCCAAAATATATATACAGCAATTCCATGAAAAAAGAAGCACCGAAAAAAGATTTCGATTTCACTCAAGCCTTGTTTATTTGTTTGTGATCGAAAAAACCCGTATTTTTTATTTCGCACTCAGGGTGCACGTTCCTAAGTTCGGATAAAGATAAAGATAAAGATAAAGATAAAGATAAAGATAAAGATAAAGATAAAGATAAAGATAAAGATAAAGATAAAGATAAAGATAAAGATAAAGATAAAGATAAAGATAAAGATAAAGATAAAGATAAAGATAAAGATAAAGATAAAGATAAAGATAAAGATAAAGATAAAGATAAAGATAAAGATAAAGATAAAGATAGAGATAAAGATAAAGATAAAGATAAAGATAAAGATAAAGATAAAGATAAAGATAAAGATAAAGATAAAGATAAAGATAAAGATAAAGATAAAGATAAAGATAAAGATAAAGATAAAGATAAAGATAAAGATAAAGATAAAGATAAAGATAAAGATAAAGATAAAGATAAAGATAGAGATAAAGATAGAGATAGAGAAAGAGATAGAGATAGAGATAGAGATAGAGAAAGAGATAGAGATAGAGATAGAGATAGAGATAGAGATAGAGATAGAGATAGAGATAGAGATAGAGATAGAGATAGAGATAGAGATAGAGATAGAGATAGAGATAGAGATAGAGATAGAGATAGAGATAGAGATAGAGATAGAGATAGAGATAGAGATAGAGATAGAGATAGAGATAGAGATAGAGATAGAGATAGAGATAGAGATAGAGATAGAGATAGAGATAGAGATAGAGATAGAGATAGAGATAGAGATAGAGATAGAGATAGAGATAGAGATAGAGATAGAGATAGAGATAGAGATAGAGATAGAGATAGAGATAGAGATAGAGATAGAGATAGAGATAGAGATAGAGATAGAGATAGAGATAGAGATAGAGATAGAGATAGAGATAGAGATAGAGATAGAGATAGAGATAGAGATAGAGATAGAGATAGAGATAGAGATAGAGATAGAGATAGAGATAGAGATAGAGATAGAGATAGATATAGAGATAGAGATAGAGATAGAGATAGAGATAGAGATAGAGATAGAGATAGAGATAGAGATAAAGATAAATATAATGATAGAGATAAAGATAAAGATAAAGATATTTAAAAAAAATTCTTTCAACTTTCAATTTTCACCTAAAGATTTAGTGTCTTCTATCAGAGCACTGGGGACAACTGGATGGGGATATTTCATGATAATGTAGCAACAAATGGCAAACTCTGGCCAGAGTTTCGCAGGTCCACCGTAACTATTGCGTGTGTGGCAGCAGGTATTAACTTAAACTTGAATTTTATTTCCATCCGACGATGTGGCATTTTGATGGTGAGTTTGCAAAATTGATTTTCTCTTCTCATTCTCCATCGTGGATTATTAACGGAAGCTTTTTTTTTTTTCCAGTCCGCATCGTGCTCTCTTGCCGTGCGGATCTATTTGCTTTTTGCTGAAGGAAGTGTTACTACTACCTAAAGCTACAACAAATTTAAACAGCACTTTTCAGTGCTCAACCTGTAAAAATTTTCTACCTTGTTCAACTCTTATTCCTCATCGATCCTTGTTTGGACCCTACCCGAGGTAATCCTTCTTGGATATCGATTTGGAAAATTCCTCTTCGATCCTTCAGATTCTTATAGTAATCTGCTTGGAAGTCGATTTGGATAAAAATTTACTGCCGCCATGGCGCCTAAACGCAAAAGAAAGGGGCAAACTCTTGACCCCCCTTCTGATGAAATTAATTTGAGTAATCAATTTGATTTGCTCACGGATGATGAGAATGATCCATCATCCAAGAAAAATTCTAGTAAACTTTCCCGGCTTAATGCCAAGAAGGAAAAGATTCCCCCTATTGTGATAACCACTACCGATTTCCATGCTCTTCGCATGGAACTTTTGAATTTCGTGAAAGTTAAGTTTTCACTACAAATTGGACGTCGGGGTGAATGCCGTGTATTGGCTGAAACCTTGGACGGATTTAAATGTCTTCTCAAGTATCTTACTGAGAAGAAGCACAATTTTTTTTACTTACGACACCAAAACTGAACGTGTGTTCAAGGTTGTCATGAAAGGACTGCCCAGTGGTGAATCCCTGGATCAGATCAAAGATGAACTGGCAAAATTACTTGGAGTTGTGCCACTCCAGGTAATCAAAATGAAAATGAAATCCCGTCCTGGCGATTCGCGCAACGGGATTTCTTATGATTTTTATTTAGTTCACTTCAAGTCTAGTGAACTAAACAACCTTAAGGCCTTAGAAAAAGCTAGCCTTATGCTCCATGTCCGAGTGAAGTGGGAACACTTCAGGAAGACTGGAGGAAATTTCCAAAACCTCACCCAGTGCCATAAGTGCCAGGGATGGGGTCACGGAACTAAAAATTGCTACATGCCAGCTAAATGCATGAATTGTGGTGATTCCTCTCACGCAAAGGACGACTGTCCTGTGAAGGAAGATCCTAAGAAATTTAAATGTTCAAATTGTGGTGAAAACCACAAATCCAATTTTTGGGAATGTAAGACTCGCAAAGCGATCCTACAATCTCGTTCTAACCGACCAGGTACAAATTCCTCTGCTGTTAACAACGGTCAGCGAGGAACAAATTCTACATTCGTACCCGTAGGTACAAATATCTCCCCTGCTTCAAATGTTTCATCTGTACCTACTCCCCTCGCTGCTAACAATGTTCAGCGAGTTAATGGAGCTACCTATGCTGCTATTGCAGCGGGTAGAAATCAAAATACTAACCAACGTTCTAACGGAAATTTTGACAATTTTGACTTAGGAAGCATTACTGCCCCCAAAATGGAATTTTTACAGAATTCATTAATTGACATGATTTCTGATATGCTTAAATCTAACTCCATGTTTGATGCTATTCAAACTGGAGTAAAATTTGCAAATAATATTGTCATGACTTTAAAATTCAGTAATGGATTTTAAAGCATTAAATATTGTAAATTGGAATGCTCGATCTCTTAAAGATAATGAAGACGAGCTATTTAACTTTTTGAGAGTTCATAACGTGCATATTGCCGTTATAACTGAAACGTTCCTTAAACCTGCCCATAAGGTTAAGAAGGACGCAAATTACTTGATTTATAGAAATGATCGTCTTGATGGACCCTGTGGTGGCGTTGCCATCATTATTCATAGACGAATCAAACATACAATTCTTTCTTCATTTGAAACCAAAGTTTTTGAAACTTTGGGAGTTTCTGTTGAAACAAAATTTGGACAACTTACGTTTATAGCTGCCTATTTGCCATTCCAATGCGTAGGCCAGCAAAAGAATTTTCTCAAGGGTGACCTCCAGAAACTTACCCGTCATAGGTCTAAATTCTTCATTATTGGTGATTTTAATGCAAAACACCGCTCATGGAATAATGCTCAAAGCAATTCCAATGGTAATATTCTGTTCGATGATTGTTCTGCAGGTTATTACACTATTCAATATCCAAACAGCCCAACATGCTTTTCTTCTGCAAGAAATCCCTCCACTATTGATTTGGTCTTAACTGATTCATGTCAACTTTGTAGCCAATTGGTTACCCATGCTGACTTCGGTTCTGATCACCTTCCAGTAACTTTTGAAATATCCCAAGAAATAATTTGTAATCCCAACAGCTCTACTTTCAATTACCATAGAGCTGATTGGGAGCAGTATCGAACATTTATGGAATATAACTTCGATCCAAACATTCCTTTGCAAACCAAAGATGAAATTAATTATGCTCTTGAATCTCTGACTACTTCTATAGTTGAAGCAAGAGCTGCCTCAGTACCAAAATGCGAGGTTAAATTCGATTCAATTATAATAGACGATGATCTTCAGCTCTTGATCCGTCTTAAAAATGTCCGTAGGAGACAATATCAAAGAACACGCGATCCTGCCATGAAAGTTATCTGGCGGGATTTGCAAAAACAAATTAAAAAGCGATTCTCTGCCCTGAGGAACAAAACTTTTGAAAATAATATTTCTACATTAGACCCGAGTTCCAAACCCTTTTGGAAACTCACAAAAATTTTGAAAAAACCTCAAAAGCCTATTCCAGCGCTTAAAGAAGGTGGTAAAATTTTGATCACAAATTTGGAAAAAGCTCAGAAACTTGCTAAGCAATTCGAGAGTTCCCATAATTTCAGTTTGGGTCTTACTAGTCCTATTGAGAATCAGGTTGCTCGGGATTTTCGGAATATTTTCTCTCGGGAAAATATTTTTGATGATTCCTGGGGGACTGATTTGGACGAAGTAAGGTCTATAACTAAAAAGTTTCAAAATATGAAAGCTCCAGGTGATGATGGAATTTTTTATATCCTCATCAAAAAACTCCCAGAGAGTACCTTGTCTTTCTTGGTAAAATTATTTAACAGATGTTTCCATTTGGCATACTTTCCTGATAAATGGAAAAATGCAAAAGTTGTTCCAATTTTGAAGCCGGATAAAAATCCAGCTGAAGCTTCTAGCTACCGTCCAATAAGTTTGCTTTCTTCAATAAGTAAACTTTTTGAAAAGATAATTTTGAATAGAATGATGCTTCACATCAATACGAACTCAATTTTTGCAGATGAGCAGTTTGGATTTCGCCATGGGCATTCAACTGCTCATCAACTCTTAAGAGTTACCAATTTAATTCGTTCAAACAAATCTGAAGGCCACTCAACTGGAGTTGCTCTTCTAGACATAGAAAAAGCATTCGACAGTGTTTGGCATGAAGGTTTGATTGCTAAATTGAAAAAGTTTAATTTTCCACTTTATATTATGAAATTAGTTCAAAATTATTTAACTGACAGAACTCTTCAAGTAAATTATCAAAATTCCAAATCTAATCGACTACCTGTTAGGGCAGGAGTTCCTCAGGGTAGCATTCTTGGGCCTATATTGTATAACATTTTCACTTCGGACCTCCCTGATTTGCCTCAGGGTTGCCACAAATCTTTGTTCGCTGATGACACAGGCATTTCCGCTAAAGGAAGAAGTCTTCGTGTTATTTGCAGCAGACTGCAGAAAAGTTTAGATATTTTCTCTTCTTATTTACAAAAATGGAAGATTTCTCCCAACGCTTCCAAAACTCAACTTATAATATTTCCACATAAGCCTAGAGCTTCGTTTTTGAAACCTAGTAATAGTCACATAGTCACTATGAACGGAGTTCCAATTTCCTGGTCAAACCAAGTGAAATATCTTGGATTAATACTTGACCAAAAATTAACTTTTAAAGATCACATTGAGGGCATTCAAGCCAAATGTAACAAATATATAAAATGTTTGTATCCTCTTATAAACAGGAAATCCAAACTTTGCCTGACGAATAAACTTCTAATATTTAAACAAGTTTTTAGACCAGCCATGCTTTACGCTGTGCCAATATGGTCTAGTTGTTGCACTACCAGGAAAAAAGCACTTCAAAGGATTCAGAACAAAATTCTGAAAATGATTTTGAAGTTACCTCCCTGGTACAGTACAACCGAAGTACATAGAATTTCGAATGTTGAGACTTTAGCACAAATGTCCAACAAAATAATTAATAATTTCAGGCAAAAATCGTTGCAATCCTCAATTGCAACGATTAATTCCCTTTATACTTAGATAAGATTTAGTTTTAGTTTTTAGTTTTAAGATATCAATTGTTATACTGACAAGCAGGTTAAAAAACCTGTTTAAAATACTGAATTGCCAAGACATGAACAATGTAAAATCACTTAGATATACATCATAACAATTAAGGCTGGTACGTTACTGCAGTAACTGGAGCACCTAGGTTAAAATGAAATGTAATTAATTTTGAATTTGGAACAAATAGAGTTAAAAAAAAAAAAAAAAAAAAAAAAAAACGGAAGCTTTTTAAAAATATCGCCTATGTCTTCATCTGGAGCAAAACCTTCTCAAAAAAAAAAGTGAACAACAATTTTAAAATCTCATAATTTTCAGAAGGTTTGAACAAAGTTTAATTTTAATCCTCACTTTTTGGAGCAGAATCATACCCGTACTTGGAATCAGCTTGAGATTTCTCCGATAATATCAAAATGTGCAGTCTTAAAAAGACTCAAAGTCTATTAGTTCCTTAAATCGGAGGATTTAATGAGGATGTTAAATCGCAAATCGCATGTGGTTCGGCATTCTTAGAAAATATGCCTAAATTAATCGTTAATAAGAGAAACAAAGCAAAAATACCTTATTCATCTGTGCGTACCTCCATATGTTTCGAATGAATACGATGAAAAAAATAATAATTGCATACGAAATTTTACAATGACCGTACGTACACCCCCGAGTCGTAGGCATTTCCAAAACCATTCAAAGTACGTCCCCCACAACAGTTCATGGTTTCCACTTTGGTACCATATGAATAAACTCGAGCTATTCTTAGTTCAAAGCTTGGACAAGCACTCTCCAGCAACGTAATCGTTCCTTTAATTTCATACAAACGAGCCCCACTTTGTAGATCTACAAACGAGTGAGAATTAGCGTTCCGTGAAGCATTTTCACCCATGTTACAAACTCAAGTTGGGTGCCTTCGGGTACAAAACCGGATTTCTAGTCTCTTTCTGTGTGAGTATTCTAGGCCACTCCGGAAATGGCAATTCAACCGAGCTACACTTCACAGGAGGTACCTACATTCGCTCGCATTGTGTGCCTCTCCAAAACTGTGAATCGTTTGGCTTTACCTTCAGCATGTGGATTGAAAAAAAAACAGTCGGAAAGTAAAATTTATGGATGCTGACGTGCTGCGAATGGGAAACTGTTCATTTTCTGTGTGTGTTTGCAGAAAATTTCGTGTAATTAGTGGCAACATCACGATGATGAATTATCCCACACTTACTGTGTCGAGGGCGGGAAGAGGTGTTCTTTCCGGAGTAACATGAAGGCTGGAGGGCTCTCGTAGCCATTGTATGCGATACCATCATGTACGGTGGTCTCGCCTTTGGCCGATGAAGCGAATGATGGAAGAGGTCATTAATTTTTGAACTCACCATGACAGTTATTTCGCAGGAGGTCCTCTTTAGTTCGCGAATTTTATTTTTATGTTTCCCTTTGGTTGTCAGCGCCATTGGAGGTGGGATTTGTTTCAACTGTTTTCCATGACTTTTGAATTACCGGATGCGGCATTAGTAATTGAATAAAGCGTTGCGGATGATCAATGCAGTAATGACCGGATTTTATCAGGCCTATTTTTGAAAATATTATCTTACGCTTCATTTGTGAGCGTTTCTCCGGCTTACAACTAAGTGTTCTAGACGCACACCTACAGTTATTTATTGAGAGCTTTCTTTGTCAACCAATGCATGTAATTGTATATTGTGTTATAAGCACAATGATTCTCTATGCACGGAATTTTCAAGCCGAAAAATTTCTTCGACCGGTGTTACGTATACGTTTGTTGGAAGCGAATCATTTCAAGTTCGGATTAAGTCGAAGCAACTGTAATTGAAATATTTCACGCGTAAGCACAAGTGAGAGAAGAACAGGGCTGTCATGACACACACCCGCTGGAAAACGTCGCACATACTAGGAATTTACTTGGTGGATGAAATCCCTCACGCACATCAACAGCAGGAAGATTTCAGGTCAGCAGAAGGTAATTGTTCGTCGGTGAGTGAGTCGCTCACACCGAGCGCAGTTAACCAACAACCAAATTGGCTGGTTGAAAGAAGCGCGTGGCGTTAAATTGTTTGGTGGAGAAGTGCGGTTTCTCGATTCTCTACGACGGGAGTGCGATTGCCAATCCGTGTTTGATCCTTCGACATTTTGCACGTTTGCCCAGTGACGTTTTGCACGGTGAGAAGAATTCCACCTGAACGACGTCAGTGTGGTTGTCCAGCAACGTTCGTCCGGCACGGCGAGAATGCATCCCGGGAGGAAAGTTGCAACAAATCGGAAAAGGTAATACGCGCATTTACTGCGATTTCCAAGAACGCTCAAAACATGCTTATTGCTTCACAGCAAACGATCCGGCGATCTGCGATCTGCTAATTACCGTTCAAACGTAGAACTAACTGCTCAGTGGCTGCTGTCTTCAAATTATAAGGTAACGAAAACCATTCAGTCATTCGCCTTTCAACTAACGTGTTTTCCTGTGGAATAGAGCCAATTGCTGACGCAGAGAAGCGAGGACCAGACCGGATTCAGAGCGAAAGAGGCCCTCCACGGAGGTAAGAAATAACTCGAGAAAAATGCCTTCAGACAAGTAAACTAGTCCACTTTTCTAGGGTTCTTTTTTTTACCTTGGCTTTCACAAAGCACCAATTCCAGGCGAGTGCTTTCAGGGTCTTAGTCCCGCGACGGTGGCGGGTCGTGCGAGACCCAATTGGAGCTGATTTGTGGATTAAAGCACTGGGTCTTAGTCCCGCGACGTTGGCGTGTCGTGTGAGACCCACGTCGGAGCTGTTTCGGCGAAAGGCCATCATCGGAGTCGTCGAGAATAGATCAAGGCAACAGAACGGCGCGGTGCTGTGTGTCATGTGTACGGCAACGAAAATGGCCCCGCACCGAGAAGAAGAAGATTTGTATGTGAGTAATATCAATAAGCTAGGAAATTAGTAGAGAAAAAGGAAGAAGGATAGGGAGATGAAGGTGGCAGGAAGCGTGAATTAGGAGAAGGAATGTGGGAGATTGGGTGCGAATAAAACAATGCTAAACTAACATTCGGTCCATTTTGTTTTGTTGGTGCACTTGCCCATTAGTGTTCTGTTTTGTGTGGATTATTATTATCGAACTCGCAGGAAGGCCGTCACAGCATTAGAAGCGACCGACGATTATCACCGGAACATCGGCATGGGTCACCACCACCACCGTACGACGTCCACGAGTACGGGTCTAGTGAAGCACGAAGCAGGAACGTGCGAGCCAGGGAAGCAGAAACAAGAGAAGCACGGGAAACACGAGCCAGAGAAGCAGACAGACAGGAAGCCCGAGTTAGGGAATCACAGTACAGGGACGCGCAAGCCAGGAATGCGTGGGCTAGAGAAGAAGCAGAAAGTTCAAGCCAGGGATGAGTACCACAGGATTCGTGATGATATACGGGATCGTCTGCTTCGTCAAGAGAGACCACCACCGCGGGCGGACGAAAGGAGAATGCTGAAGGTGGTGCATAACTGGCCGTTCAAGTTCCGAGGAGAAAAGGATACGACGTCACTCAACGTGTTCTTGGATCGCGTTGAGACGTTTGCAAGGTCGGAAGGCATGGGTGATGAAATCCTATTAAGCTCCATTAACTCTTCGGGCACTGAACCATTTTATATACCTCGGAGCCCCAAACCTAAAATGAAGTCGACATTTTTTGGAGGTCGCTCACTGTTTTTGCAATATTTCCGTCATTTTTTAACCGATTTTCGATGTTTTGGTTTTTTTTGAAAGGGTATTAGTTTGCCTTTATTATGTTATAATCGATTATGTCATATAGTTCCGTGGCCACATCGTAAATTCCGGATTAATTTCTGTCGAATCGGTAGACAAGCCGTTTCAACAAGTTAGAAGTGATTGATTTATCCCATCGCAATTTTTCCTGGTAGCCTACAAAATTATCTAATAGATTGCACTATAGTCATTTTTCTATTTGAACTACTACTGACCAAGTACTAGCCGTAGGAGTATGATCCATGGGACTTTCAAAGGAATATTTATCTTTTAAAGTTGGACATGTCGTGCGATGCATGTTTCGCACAAACCCGATGAAATATAAATAATGTAGACTATAAGATATAATTTTGATCAATCTGGTAATGCATTAACATGTCGCAGATTACATAGGGAAGAGCACTACTTCCGCACAGGACCCATTTTCGTCGCCCCCGCCGTGTCTCGGATGTCCCTCAACTCGTTGAGCTGATTTTCCGTTTAAGTATAACTAGATTATGTTGAACATCACGTTCAAGAAATTAGCTCAACTGGTTGAGGAACAGTCGAGAGGTAGCGGTGAACGACGCAAATGGGTCCTATGCCTAAAGTGCACCCCACACGACAGTTTTTATTGACAATAATCATATTGTCAATACATATTATATTGACGTGAATATATCGATATTGACAATATTTATGTATTCACATCATCAATAATATTGTCAATACTTAGAAGTATTGACAATATTTATTACCGTGTGGGGTTCGCTTAAGCAGTGCTCTTCCTTACTTATTAAAAAAAATGTCTCTACATATATGCATTCCTACCCATACAGCGCAACCAAAAAGGTTTATCAACGAGGAGTTTTTACATGCAATTTCAGAACAAAGAAGAAAACAGCAAATTATTTAAGGCGATTCCTTGTAGAGTCCACAAATGGCCGCCACGTAGGCTTTACAAGCAATTCCACTAAAAATTTTCACGTTCACAAATCTCGGAAATTAATGCCTCATTTCACCTGAAATTACTACTTCGTGTATGCTGCAGTGCAAGAAACGAGAAGTAACAGTTTCATTGTAGTACGTGTCGTGGAAGCTGATATTTGTGCACTTAAAGTTTCGAAGTGGTTACAAAAAAAAAAAGGATCTCACAACAAATCACCTTAATAGAAAGGTGTCCTTGAAAACCCCCTTTCCTCGCTCTACGTTATTCGTAAGACGCAATATGTAGGGGACAACAGTCCAAAATGCACCCCGGGGCAAAACGCCCGATGCGATTTTTCATGGTATTCCCGTTTTAATTCATTAATTTGACAAGCCACAAGGCTAGTTTAGTACTTAAACTAGCATTTCGGCACAAAAAATCCCAGAATTAAGAGTGGAATAGCTATGAAAAATCAAATCGGGCGTTTTGCCCCGGGGTGCATTTTGGGCTGTTGTCCCCTATGCATGCATAGCAGTGGGTGCAACTTTGTTCCTAACGCGTTCTTCGGGGTACTGCCTTCCCCCGAAGAACGCGGTAGGAACAAAGTTGCACCCACCGCTTTCATTCAGTTGTTTTGTAACCAACCGATCTGATTTTTTGTATGTGATTAGTCTAGGGTGGGCACTGATCACATACAAAAAAAATCAGATCGGTTGGTTACAAAACAACTGAATGAAAGCGGTGGGTGCAATTTTGTTCCTACCGCGTCCTTCGGGGGGATACAGTATACAGTAGCTATGGTTTATTATATGTGTAAGCACGCTGCACAAGAAATTAGTACGCATTTCGAACTTGTTCAAACAAGACGTTGCCGACCTAGCAAGTGCTTCATTCATTTTTTCACAATGGATTCAGACACTGCAGCTGAGGAAGATTTTGAAATCGGCATCAATTCCGATATCGATTTATCTGACGTGGATAGTGTATGGGAGGAAGAACAAGAGGATCCAAAAGAAAATGACATTGTTAGCGCGGAAGAAGAGTTGGAGGATATAGCACTGAGCCATTCACAAGCGTGGTACGAATCAAAAACAGGTAAGTTTTAAGGCTACGTCATCGCAAATCGAATGAATTGAGAAAAAGTTTATCAAATGTTGTTGGACAGGATTCATATGGACGAAAACACCAGCATCCTCTGAAATATTTCGTGTTCGACCTCCCAATAAAGGATTGAGTGCTTATAGTCAGCATGTTACATCTATCATGGATTGTTTTAAATTATTTATTTCTGATGGAATAATTCAAAAAATTATTCGCTATACGAATGAACATGGACGCGACGATCCCAAAGAGAAAGACTGGAAGGAATTAACGGAAAAAGAGGTCTGGGCATTTTTTGGATTATTGATGATAGCTGGTGTACAGAAACAACGAAAAACACCAATAAAAACGCTTTGGACTACTGAATATTTTCTCCGCCAAGCATTTTTTCCGACAGTTATGTCCAGAAGTAGGTTTCAAGCCATTATGAGACATCTGCGATTTGATTGTCGCACTGATCGTAGTTTATTGCTCAAAAATAATGATCAGCTAGCGGCGATTCGGTTGGTTTATGATGAGTTTGTCAGCAATTGTATAAAAAGCTACAATCCATCCCAAATCATCACAATCGATGAAAGGCTAGTTCCATTCAAAGGAGGATGTAAATTTGGAGTTTACATGAAAAACAAACCTGGTCGGCATGGTTTGAAAGTATGGGTTGCAGCAGATTCAGAAAATGCCTACGCCTGCAATCTACAAGTTTACTTCCCAGGTAATAGGTGTTCCTACTTTTGTAACATATATTGAAACTTTCTGGTCTTGTTATAGGGTCACATTTATTGTCAAAGACAACTCAAGGAAGCAGTAAACAGTTGCCGAGTGAAGTAGGAAGCACAACCAAATTGAAGAAAAAGTGTATCCGATCAAAGAAAACCGTCAAAGTTCTAAAAAACCTAAAATACGAGAAGAGAACCAAGGTCGTCGAGTTGTTATGGACTTGGTACAACCTTTTCTGGATCAGGGAAGAGAAGTAGTAGTTGACAACTTTTTTTCCTCAGTAGATTTGGCAGAAAAACTACTTGAGAGGAAAACTTACTTGACAGGAACTCTGCGTAAAAATAAAAGAGAAATCCCGTTAGCATTTTTGCCTTCAAAATCTCGCAAAGAGCATTCATCTTTAATTGGGCACAAAAAACGGTTAACATTAACCTCATACGTACCCAAAAAGCACAAAGCTGTTCTTGTGCTGTCCAGTAATCCTCATATTCGAGGCATATCTTTCTCTGAAAAACATAAACCAAATATTGTATTGCATTACAATGCTTCAAAAGCAGGAGTTGATACTTTAGATCAGGTCACAAGAGACACGTCATGTGCCAGAATCACGTATCGTTGGCCTGTGCGATTATTTTGGGATATTCTTGATATTGCTCTGTATAATTCGTACATTATTTTCATTACCAAATATCCTGACTGGAACAAAAATAATTCTGGCAGAAGAACGCTATTTATAAAATATGCATCTTATTTTATGGTAGAAGATTTCGTTACTCAGAGATTCGAAAAATCTGTTGCTGGTGGAATACCACTTGAATGTCAAGATGACATGCACATGTTATTGCAGCACATCGATGAAGTACGACGAAATCTGCCAGGATACTCACAAAATGCTGAAAATGACGCTCAGAGTTCTGCAAACCCTCCTGAAAATCGTATTTCTTGTGCAATATGTAGCAATCGTCGCAAATCTTCAACCCTCTCATGTGAAACGTGCAAACAGTATTATTGCCAAAAACATCGATGGGAAAAGAAAATAATCAGCTGTATAAAAGACTGCTCATCAGATCGTAGAACACACGCCAAAAAATCTAGGAAGACTGTTTGCGAGTGCGGAAAACGAAGTACAGTAACATGTGTGAATTGTAGCTTATGTATTTGTTCAATCCACAGGAAAACAGAAGTGCAATATTTTTGTAAAAATTGCTATGTGGCTTGAACGGAAATGTATTTGGTGCATTATTATTTGTTTTTATCAGGACTGAATGATAAATAAAAATTTAAACAAACTAAACAAAAGCCACAAATCAATTGGTCTGAATGAATGAAATAAAAATTGGGGTAGGCTAGGGGTTAGGAGTTATTTATCTTTTAATAGTTTAAACTATTGGGGCATAAAAAAATAAAATTAAACATTTGACTTCCAAACCAGCTTCTACAACAGTTTGGTAAAAGCGTAACTCATGAAAAATTGTCTGAATTAAAAAAAAAATGTTTTCTTCACCGAAAAACATAAAAAACTTTATTTTTCCAAATGAACCCCATTTTTGAATTGTATTTTAAGATTTTATTTTCTGGGAAGTCAATTTAATTACTTACAAAGTTACAATATGGACGGCTTGCATGGGCACTTTTGCAGGAAAAAGTTTGACTAACAATACATTTTTCTGTCTCCTTTAAAAATATTCTAAGCAAATATAATTTTCATGCAGCACCCTCCCAAATTAGAGTAAAAATGTTGTGGATGAGAGGACTTTGAGAACGGGCACCAAAATATTGTATATACCTCCGAGCCACTAACCAGAAATTAAGTCGGCATTTTTTGGAATTCACTCACACGCGCACTCACGCAATAAATTCGATAATTTAAACCATAATAATGTTCGATGATTTTTAAATAATTTAGAAATGATGGCTTAATTCCACAGTATTTTTACCAAGAAGCCAATAAAAATATCGAATAGGAAGCTCCATGTTTACTTTTTTTTGGGTAACTGATCGAGCAGAAGATGGCCTATGGAACTATTAAAGGGACAATCATCTCCAGCAAGTTAACCATAACGTAAGACACATATTTTTGTTCAATCTCATGTGTTATAATATTGCAGATTGCATATTTATTTTTAAAAAATCGACGGTGCCTTGATTATGTACACAGATTGGTTTTCGCCTTGCTTTGCGGCTCCATTTTCTCTCACTATTCTGCGCTCGCTGGACGATGAGCAACAAAGTTTCTTCAATTTACGAAGGATAGTGTCATGTGTAATAGTGACTCAGAGTTAATTGAAATAAAATCAACCTAAGTAGGTTGACTGAAATAAAAACAATCTGCTTATTAAACCCACTGTAAGGGCACGTACTTTCTTCCAGAACATCCTCAAACATTATGAATGTGGTCAATTGGTGGAAAACTGACTTCAAATGTGATGCAAAAGCTATATTTTATCAAGCAGTAGGGAGATAATTTGTCGCTCACCATGATTATCTAGCGGCGCCGGTGGTGCAGTGGTAAGCGTGATTGCCTCTCACCCCAGCAGGCCTGGGTTCAATCCCAGTCGGCGCTGCCGGGATGTTCTGAGGCATAACATTTCTGATCACGGGAAGTAATGTCGTTGGTCCCCGGTTCATGAGTTGATGGGTCGATAAGGAAGGTCCAGGTGTGAGAGCTGCCTCCCTGGCGGCGTCGGTAGCATTGGTGCTCAGCACGGAAAACAAGATCGACGTAAAACAAATCCAAAGAAAAAAAAACCATGATTATCTCACGAAAACAAATGTCATTTTGAGGTTTGCATCGGTTATCTTTCAAAGTCCAGAACTCGGTCAGTAGTACAGTTAAAAATTTGTAAGTGGTACATTCTATTAGATAATTTTATAAGCTTTCAGGCAAAAATACGAAACCCCAAATCAATTCATTTTAACTTTCAGAAACGGCTTGTCTACCAATTCGACAGAAATTAACCCGAAATTTGCGGTGTTTTACATGACCGTGTAGCCTTATCAGCTAGTTCACAAAAAAGTTGAAAAAATAACCTTTAAAACGGTAAAAAAACATTTAAAAAAGGATGAGTAGAACCCGAGATACATTATTTTGAAAAAAAGTGTCGACTTCATTTTCAGTGTGGTAGTCGAAGAGTTAAGCACCTGCTGCAGGAAGACGCCCTCGATTGGTAAGCACGAGGAACATCTCAGCGATTGCTGCGTTCATGGGACGCCTGCAAGCGGGAGATTCGAAGAGAGTTTTTACCGAGTGGCTACTCACAAATCCTTCGCCTGGAAGCTAGCTTCAGATTCCAAGGGAGCAACGAGTCATTCGCGAAGTTTTATCGTGACATTTCGGCATTGTTCCGATTCGTTGAGCCACCAATTCTGGAAGAGGATAAGTTCTTCCATGAACGAAAATTATGCAGCCATTGTGACGGCTGCTAGGCTACGGACACTGGAAGAACTAGTGGAGATCTGTACCGGCTATCGAAGAAGTATATTTTTGCCTGAATAAGCTCTTATTTCGCTTCCAATGTTTGTTGGGGCGTCAATGCCGCAGCAACAGCCGCATCGTTTCAACAGGATATACGCAGTGGAAGTCGATGGAGATATGGAAGAAGAAACGTCCACAGCCCCGGATGACACGCGGCAACTGGCAGTACAAGTTCGATGAGCTCGTGGAGCAAGTGAACGCTCTGAAGATGACCTTCGAAAGGAAGAGTTCCAGATCAAACGAAGTAGCACAGAACCCGTGGCAGCCTCGATTTATGGATAAATCCAACCGTACGGGACCAGATAATCTGCAGCAGTCCCTTCAACAGCACAGTAGCATGCAACCGATACCAGCTCAGCAACAGCAACGTCCGCAGAACACGCCATAACCGATCCAGCGGATACAGCAACAGGTGGACCACCAGCAGAGTGCCCAGGGTTGGCAAACACAGCGTTGGAATCAGCAGCAGACAGGGGAACCACCCGGGAAAACACGAAGGAGGAATGAGCCGCTGCAAGAAGACCGATCACCACGAGTGGAGCATCAAAGCGAACAATCGGCAGCAAACCACCAACGGTTGGTAATGATCTGCTGGAACTGCGACGAAGAAGGACACATATTCATGGACTGTCCTAAACCGCAAGCAGTATTGTTCAGCTACCGCTCTGGACGGAAAGGATATTCGCTGCGTAGTTGATTCACATGCCGTTCGGATGCGGTAAACTACGCGGCGGGGAACATGCAATAGAGGGAAGCAGCTCTCCGCAAACTCTCGAACAACCCTCAGAAGTCCTAGAGTTCGAGAACCTCAACTCAGTAATCATCAACCCCGGAAGTGACAACCGACCGCACGCTGTAGTATCGATATTGGGAAAGGAGTTAACTGCTTTGCTGGATAGCGGAGCTAACTGCTCGCTGCTTGGGGGTAAGCGGACCCAGCTAGCAGAGGAATATGGTTTGCAGAAAGGAAACGTGAAAGGAGGAATCAAGACAGCGGACGGAACAGGGCACAATATCAGTGAGTTCGTATATCTTCCTATAGTGTACAACAACCGAAACGAAGTTTTCCCTGTTAGTGCCATCAATTCCAGACTGCGTCATCTTGGAAATGAACTTTTGGGACAAATTCGGAATCAAGGCCGTTTGCTGTTCGGTCGGAACAGAAGACAATGAGGAACGCAGTGAAGATCAGGAGATGAAGGAGCTGTCAACCAACCAGAAAAGGCAGTTGGAGAAAACATTGGCGAAATTTCCAAAGGCGCAAGATGGCAAACTGGGACGTACGAATATGTACGAGCATCAAATCGAGATAGGAGACGCAATACCGCGGAAGCAACGGCTCTATCCCATGTTGTCATACGTTCTCCAGGAGCTCAACAGAGTAATCGAACGAATGATTGCCCTGGACGTCATCGAAGAAGCACAGTTCTCGCCGTGGAATAATCCATTAGTAGCCGTCAAGAAGAAA
This sequence comes from Ochlerotatus camptorhynchus, assembly GCF_037179485.1. Lineage (NCBI taxonomy): Eukaryota > Metazoa > Arthropoda > Insecta > Diptera > Culicidae > Ochlerotatus > Ochlerotatus camptorhynchus. The sequence goes on from NW_027040741.1 coordinate 4,379,513, forward strand.
ACCGGCCAGTACCGCGTTTGCTTGGATGCGGCTAAAAAAACTAGTCAATTGTTGGTCTTGATTTGTGCATTTCATAAAAAAAGTAGAAATTAGTTGATCCAGTTTTGTAAAATCGCTGGTAAAAAGTCACACCAAAACTGCTTGACAAAGTGGTCAATTGGCATTAGCTAACACCAGCTGATCGCGGGTGGGAAGGAAATCGCATTCCGTGTGGCCAGAACCAACAACTTGCTTTAACATTTCGGAAGACTAGTGTTTAAAAGTATGTGTATACTAATGATGTTCATTGAAAGATATTTCAAAAATAATGTGAATACAAAATGAGTGACACCACAGGAAAAAAATTCGGATTTATTGGTGATGTAAATATCCATTAGATTGATGCAAAATTTGAAATTTAAGCTCCACAGTGCTTAAACGGTTCCAAATTGGGTCCTGCTTAGCCTCCCAAAATTTGTACTACTTTAGTGAGAAACTGACTTGGCACAAACCATTTCAAGTTTATATGAGAATTACTATGGGAAAACTAATGTTTTTGCTCATATCTATCTAACAATTCACCACATCACTATGCTTTTGAAAATGATAGCAGTGATGAACTTTGTTGAAAACCACTTTTCAATCAAATGTAAGGAACAAAATTTATTAATGGGGGAGGTAGCTTATCGATTCTTCCGGTTCGCCTCCTAGCATCGTGCTATAAGGTACCAGGCGATAACCAGGGTAGTTGATCGATAGCTCGATGACGTCATTTCGTTGGCGTCTGCAATAGGAAATTCTCATAGCAGGCGTTGACGATGGGACGTTGTCGAGTTGTTGAATAACAACTACCGTGGTACGAGTAATTGGTACCCAATACTAACCTAGAAATACTGCTATTTAAAATGTAAATCAAACATTACTGATTTTGGCTCCGCAAAGTGTCACACACGACTGAGCCTAGTAAATAATCGAACTAGTTAAAAAAAAAAAAAAAAACTATCGTGGTAACTCACCGATTACCTGTCGATCTGCCAAATTTGGAAAGACGTCTGCATTGAATTGTCTCATATAATAATATTCCGCCCACTATATCACAAGAAATTGCGAGTAGCTGAGTGGAATGGAGATAAGTTAAGCATTGGGTACAGAACCAAGTCTCCCCTGGGTGGTGCCAGAAGATGAGCGCAATAGAATCATCAAGTTGCCATAAGGCACGGAATGAGACTATTGCATGGCTGGGTAGTCAAAGTCTTCCATTCGTTAGTCATTTCAGGTGGATTAGAACAGGTTTAAAAAAAAGAAAAACGATTTAAATTGAGTACCGCTGAAATACCAATATTATAACTTTTTTCCATTTAGGTACATGAAAACAAAAATCTTGTTCGCAATTTCATTCGGTGCATGCTATGGTAGCATTTGCTTTGAGCTTATTCTACCCTATTCTACCCCAAACATCCATGAAAGATCTGAACACTCTCAAATTAGGTGATTTTTTTAGGCATGAGATACCAGTGCAAATTTGGGCCTCGTTTATTTTCCGTCTATAAACTACACACTTTGAAATACCTTATCTTACACGAGACGGAATCCATCTTTGACACAAAGGATGAGACGTAAACAAACATGTCATGTAAAATTAAGTGCTCCGAAACTAAAAAGTTCGAAAGTACGTTTGATTAAGCTGAATTTTGCGTCTATTATGGCTCAATTTTCTCGGAGCACCTAAATTTACATTCATTTTTCTAAGTGTGTAGTGTTAACAAGTTAAAAATCCTTTTTACACATATTTGATACATGGGGCTTATTTGACCCCATATTATCTTATAAATGTCCTAATAGTTTCCCAATGGTCGCCTATTCGCTGTGAAAACATAATTGGTAACTTCTACTAAAATGTAGATTATTAATGCAAATAATTAGCGTGTGCAAGCAGAATCGATTTCCTGGAATTAATGCATTAAGAAATCAAATATTTTATACATAATATATTTGAGAATAGTGCGGCAGACAATTTGAATCCCTTTTGTTCCTCAAATCCTCACTGCGTTTGCATAGAAAGCTCTCAGCCGTGGTATGGCTTTTAAGCACAGTAAGTTGACAGCAGGAGAAAGCTCGTGCAAGTCAAAGCCAAGTAAAAAGAGAGCATATTTAATGCTGGATTTGATGCTAATTTACACGATATGTGAAGTCGAACGTAGTACAAGAACACTAAACTTAACTTAACATTCAAGCAAAATTGTTTCACAATTTGAATGATTTTGCTACAATCGGCTCAAAGGTACAGCGGTGATGTCTTAACAATTATGATACAACGAATTTAGTGAATAGCAAACTTTCAAACGCGTACTTGTAGGTTGGCCATCCAATCAACGCATAATTGTTTTCCCTCAGCAAAGTTAAATCTAGCAAATTCTTTAAATAAAAACGTGCCTGCTGCATACATATACCGTAGGGACCGGTGTGTTGTGGGAAACCGGTCGTGACAATTCGATTTGCTCGTAAATTAGTTTATTTGCTAAATATTTTCATCATTCGAGCTCTCTGTGCGGGGACTTATTCCGTTGCCTCTGGAAGTGCCACGCGCTGGTGAACAAGTTCACTTTATCATTCGCGTTGAAAAATGTTCTCCCTCGTGACGCTTTTCTGGAGCGTGAAAAACGTTTTTCGTTCAGATTTGTGTGTACTAGAAGTACTCAGGGTACTGTTTTGGGTGTCTTGCTTTGATATTAGAGTGTATATTATATATGTACCCAGGTTGAACAAGCAAGTAGGACGTGTGTCCCACTTGGAACATATTCCCGGTGCATATGTTTAGGATCAAGTCGTCTGTCATGACATAGCTTCAAGAGGGTACGGATTCAATGTGTGCAAATGGGTTTTTGTTTTCCCATTGCTGCTGTTGTTTTGATTGTTTGGAAGGAACATTCTGTAGTTGATTTTGAATTAAAAAATAACACTGTAACATAATCATAATCGGATACTAGTAGTCGTAAAACAAGGATAAGTGGTGAATATAACTCATTTGTACAGAAATTCATATGGTTCAACCTGAAGATTTAAGGTATACAGCCATTGCTTACATTGGATACTACAAAAGGCTTTCTATGCCAACCAAATGTATATTATGTGGCAAGCACAATTATAGTCGGGAAGTCCATAAAATGTCCAACCCGAAAGATTTCCTCGACCGGACCGCGAATCGAACCCACCACCGGCTTGATTATACCGTGCCTTTACTGAGCATGCTATCAGAGGCCACGTCATTCCAATGCATACCACTGATTTAAAAAAAAAAACTATCTCCTGATCACACCGAGGTAATGTAAACCTGGAACATCAAACTAGGATACATAATGAAACCCTACAATGTGGCCTGGTTCAAACGAATTTCAATAAAATCTACCATGTATAATGCAATTGTTCTGCATAAATTCTTCCATTCACAAATATGCTCATATAGAGAAAATAATGTCCACCTAGCTAGATTGAATTTTTCTCTTTTTCCTGTGCCTTTGTATTATGATTATTACTATGACCGGACATGTGAAACAAACTGTAAAAGTGTACGCTCTCCCTGGACATTTTTTTTCGTCGCTCACTCACCTGAAATGGAACCGAAAATCTGCAATCTTCCACCCAAGTGCACCAGAAAGAGAGGAAATTTAATTCTGATTTATTTACTTCGACTGTATTCAGCAACGAGCTGGAAAAAAAAAACGTTGTTAGACCTACCAGCTCCATCCTCCCCTTGGTAGCTCTTTTCGCCAGTGCCGCTATATTTGTGTGTTTTGTTTTTTCTCTCAAAACTACAGCTTTATGCAATTTTGTGCTGTTGCGGTCGCAATCACCATGACCCAAGGGACGAACATAAATGGGGGTGGATTGGTGCGGATGTGTGGGGTTTTGGTCTCAAAACCGCTTGCTTCGCGTGTCGTACATCAAAGCTGGTTGGTTGCTCCGCCGTCCCGGCCTGAGTTTGAGCCAAATTCAGCGCGCCATTTATCTATCGCTTGGCATTCAAACCCGGTGCAGGAGCTATTCCGAGGTGGAGTATTATTTTGTGCTGCGAGCCTGATAGAGATTTCTGCTAGGGTGGATTTTTTTCGTATTTTCTAGCCAGCCACACATTGGCTATTGCGTCAAGCAATACAACTTTTCTGCTAAAATAATAGTCGACAAAAGAGGGCCAACTGGGAGGTAGGGAAAGTGGGATCAAAATACATAGTAGGGTAATATGTAGAACAAACACTGACTTTGTCTTCGATGAAAATCACAGAAATTTTTATCGTTTTGAGTCTGGAATGTTATAAACATTTAATTGAATTTTCATAATCACTGCTTGCAACTATGATTTTTGAATATGTAACACCTAATGTGTTTTATCGCCCCGCGGTTGAAAAGAGTCACACGAACAAATGAATATACTGCCCATAAATTAAGATGTACCAAACCCTAAATGCTGATTAAACAAGATTTGAATAGTTGAAGATGCTAATTTCAAATAACAGACTGTAGTGGTAATTTTTATACGATAGATGGAGTAGATGAAAGCATAAAGTTGATAGTTCCGTTAGAGTACGGCAGTGTGAAGATTGTATATAGATATTAGAAAAGCGAGCTAGGACAACTTTTAAGGAAGGTACAAATCGGTTGTTTCATCTCTCTTTACCAAACTCGCCCTTTGGAGAGGGATGGTGAGGGGTGTCCCCCCCGCCACCACTGGCAAAAAGAGATGAAAACCGACCCGCTCAAGTACCAACTGCGTGTTTGAAACAGTTCTACCGATTTTTTACCGCACTTCAGTTGTTTGTTCCTTCAAATAACAATTTGTGAATTTTCAGATATTCTCCATACTGCAAAAATGATTTTCTTGCCAATCAGGGTTACTGATATTCGCCTCGTACTATTCGAAAGCGTTTGTCATCTCCAAACGCTTTCAATGTAACGGGCTTTAAGCTTGCGCTCACGAACAAACCGAATACTGTCATTGATGAGAGCCTCTGTGAGTGACCGGTGGGTGATGACTTTTTGTGGTGTTCGTGCTGTCTTTCATTCCGTCTTGTTTAATTATTATCTTTCTTCAATCCGTTGTATTCGGACGCGATAATTTACGACAGTGAATATTCTTCACCGCGAATGGTTTTAATATTCGCCGTGAATATTTTTGAATGGTGTTAGCGATGAGCGAAAGTGTTAAGCGTCGATCTGGAACTTTGAAAAGAAAGATTTCTGACGCGGTGGAAGTGATCCGCGATTCGTCTAGCACAAAATATCGTTGTTTGGCGAACATCGATGCAGAACGAAGATGTTGCTACGAGCAAACAAAATTCAATGTCGCTAACTTCAAGCGGCATTTCATCGGCTGCCACCCGGATGTGGCCCACCGGATGGAGCTTGTGAATGAGAGCAGTAGCCGGGAAGAAACCACCGCAAGGCCTGGTTCAAAAGTGCTTGTAGAAACGACCAGATAAAATCTGAAAATGGTGACGGAACATAACCTGCCGCCAAGGTTTCCGGAATGGCAGGGTACAACACTACTTCTTGGCCATTTGCGGAAAGCTTGCGGCCTTACAATATCCCGGAACACCATTCCAACACTCATCCACCGTGCTGCAGACATTATGCCACAATGTATAACCAATAAATTCAGGCTAAGTCTAGTATGCCTGAAAGTGGACAACAACGGCGTTGTACACATAATCCACCTAATCTGATGTAATACCGATAATTTTTAATATGTATTTCTATTTTATGATCAAAACCATTCGGTGCAAAATGCACTCCAAACCCAAGCAACATTGCAAGTTTTATCAAGGTTTTATAACATTCTACAAGTCTAAATCATGGTCTACAGAACCTTCATAAAACCAGAAATATTTCTTGGGAAGTTCGGGGTAAAATTATCCTGGGGGCTGTCAAAAACGAAGACGTTCTTCTGCATCAATTGGTCATGATAAGGAGAGTCATATTGCCCCATTATTATAGTGCATTTTGTCCCATTGCATTGGTGGGGTGCATTTTGTCTCATTATTATGGGGGGTCTTGCATCTTTGTTGCAGTGCATTTTACCCCAGCATGAGTACATTTTCCCCAAATTAGTGGCATTTTCAGATTATTTTATCATGTCCTAAAATCACTTTTTGAGGTATGTTTTCAAAGTTTTCATGTATGTTTCGAATACAAACAACTAAATAATGCTTAAGAAAATTTATGCAATACATGATATTCACTGTTGCTTTTAATTTTAATGGGAAAACACCTTGAGTTCCTTAACTGGTGCATTTTAACCCAGAAACCTTGTTCAGCTGTTGCTGCCTGTTATTTTTTTATATATATGTGCAGTTCCATATGCTCACGCTTCGTTCAGAAGCATTCGCTGCGAATATTATTCGGCTGCGAAGCAAGTTGCTGTCAAATTCGCTGAATCAATTTTCGTGCAGTAATGAACAATTGGTGAGTGACGCCAGCCATGGTAAAAACACTGAACTCTTTTGCACGGGTGGCAGTTTTGTCTACAAACACACCACCAAGAGCATTGGATTTTACGCGTCGTACCAGTGCTCGATGGAAAACACCAAACGCAGCAAACAAGGCACCGGTACCGGTGCCCGTGTATAATTGTTTGCACCGGTGTATGGATCTTCGGCAAGCACCAAACCCGAGTGTTTCTGACTTCGGGAAACACCGCAGCCGAGTGTTTTCGATTTCCGAAAACACGCTTGCTGCTCGCAGGCAGGCATGTCTAAACGCAACACTACACTGCGTACTGCCTCTTTTACACACCACGAAGAGCATTGAGATGTACGCTCCGTACCAGTGCTCGATAGAAAACACCAAACGCAGCGATCAAGGCACCGGTACCGGTGCCCGTGTATAATTGTTTGCACCGGTGTATGGATCTTCGGCAAGCACCAAAGCCGAGTGTTTCTGACTTCGGGAAACACCGCAGCCGAGTGTTTTCGATTTCCGAAAACACGCTTGCTGCTCGCAGGAACTTTCTTTGGGGCGACTTATGAAAGATTATTTTGTTACACAAGGTAATTCTTTAACGCGACTAGAGCTAATAGACGAATGGTCAGAGCAATGGTCTCATAATGCCAATGTCCATGGTACGATTCCAGTCTGCCACCTTTTTTTTTTTTAACTTTTTTGTCAACATTATTTTCATAAGGTAAATCTAGGAAATTCATTTAGATTTCTTTTGGCTAAAAAGCATTACGCAATCTTATTAATCTTATGAGCTCAAAGGATCATCTACCAGGATTATTAAAAATACGCAAATCACCCACTTCGAAAGAGCGTGTTTCTGTTGCCGTCCACCTACTGGTATTTCTTGGCTTTATGTTAACAAATTGAGCTGATTGTTTTCACACGATTTGAGTGTATCTAATAATGATAACTTATATCCAACAACAACATAACAGCTACCATGGCTGATACGGAGCTAGTAGAAGGTAGAATGCGATCCTTCTTGAGCGCGTTGTTTTTATTTAGGGGAAAACAGCCCAAAATGCACCTCGCGCAAATCGCTCGATGCGATTTTTTATAGCATTTTCGTTTTTAATTCATAAATTTGACAAGTCACAGTGCTAGTTTAGTTCTTGAACTAGCATTTCGGCAAAATTAAGAGTGGAATAGCTATGGAAAATCAAATCGCGCGTTTGGCCCGGGGTGCAATTCGGGCTGTTCTACCCTACATGAATGGTGAGTAGTTTTGTTCACCCACCGCTATTTGGGTGTTTACATCTGTGCTGGTGTGCTGATGCTAGTGAACTAAAGCTGTACTTATAAATGGTCAGCATAATCTAAACAGGGCGTCAGCATCTACCAGCATGAAATTTTAGGAGCCTCTGAAATACGCGCTAGTTAGTTGAGTTGGTTGAGCTAGTGAACCAGCATACAATATATTATTTATTATCTAATAGTGAACCAGCATATAATATATTACATATTATGTAAACCGGGGGGGTCCCCCCTCCACCCTCCCTTCTTCTATTATTCAATCAGTTGAGCTGTTTGTTTTTGTTGGAGATAAGTTATGATTATTAGATTGACTCTAATCACATTAAATCAATCAGCTAAATTATTTAATATAAAGCCAAGAAATACCAGTGGGTGGACGGCAACAGCAACACGCTCTTCCGAAGTGGGTGATTTGTGTATTTAAAAAAAAATCCTGGAAGATGAGCTGCTCTAAAGCTTTATAAGATTGCGTAATGCTTTTTCGCCAAAAGAAATCGAAATGAATTTCATAGATTCACCTTATGAAAAATATTGACAGAAAAAATTGAAAGGTGACAGACTGGAATCGAACCATGGTTCATTGGCATTATGGAAGAATTGCTTTGACCACTTATCTATCAGCTTTAGTAGGAATTGAAGATGCTAAAGGTGTATAAGAGCTACGATAATATTTCAGAAGTCGCCCCAAAGAAAGTTCCTGCGAGCAGCAAGCGTGTTTTCGGAAATCGAAAACACTCGGCTGCGGTGTTTCCCGAAGTCAGAAACACTCGGCTTTGGTGCTTGCCGAAGATCCATACACCGGTGCAAACAATTATACACGGGCACCGGTACCGGTGCCTTGATCGCTGCGTTTGGTGTTTTCTATCGAGCACTGGTACGGAGCGTACATCTCAATGCTCTTCGTGGTGTGTAAAAGAGGCAGTACGCAGTGTAGTGTTGCGTTTAGACATGCCTGAGTGACGCTTGCTTGGTTGCGAAAAGTGGTAACTCAGCAAATGATAGATAACAGTAGGAGAAGCGGAAAACAGAAAAGGCACGGGCCATTTGTTGCTCACAAGTATTAGTGCACGAAGAGAAAAGCTTTTACTGCAACAGAATAATACCGTTAGCAGTAGAAATGGCGAAACACGATTCGTTGCGAAGATCAGCAACCCTGCTGCCAATGAAGGGGCGACATCTCTCTGAGCTTCAGTATATCTACTACTCAAATCATATAATTAATTTTAAGTACTCGCAACAAAGCGCTTGGATGGATAGAAATTATTTGATTGTTGGAAGGAATGAATGATGTTCAAAAAAAAAAAGGAAACAGACTGGGCTCGAACCATAAACGTTGCGATTATTAGGCCTGTGTCTTCACCACTCGTCTGCCAATACTTGGGAAATCAAAAATATTTTATCCAACCCCGATTAAAGCTAGGAATTTATCTTACAAACAGATGTAAGCGATCTTGCGGTAGCAGGTATCTTAATCCAGTTACAAGATGGTTTAGAACGGGTGATTGGCTACTTTTCTCAAAAATTAACAGCAGCTCAACAAAGATATCGCGCCACAGGAAAAGAAGCTCTTGCTCCCATTTTATCAATTGAACATTGTCGGGGTTACCTGGAAGGGAGTCATTTTACTTTAATTACCGACTCATCAGCACTGTCGTATATAATGACAACCAGTTGGAAAACTTCATCACGGTTAAGTCGGTGTAAATTCTGGACGTCTTCAGTAAATGGGTACAATTGTACCCAATGAAGCGATTCGATGTCAACGAGGTTTGATAATGGGTCAACCTTCATTTCGAAACAGTTTAGAGCTCTGATGGAGGGCTTTCAGATTAGACATTTTTTAATGCCGAAGCCGTGAAGCTGAGTGGCCTCAACGGTAGTGCACTTGCCTAGTAGATCGGCTTTGTACTCGATGAAGATGAGTAAAATTGTTGAAACTTAGGTTGGTGACTTGTATTTAGAAAAAGAAAGAAAGTGGCTATAATATTTTAGGTTCGACCCACATCGGATAGAGAGAGCTACTGGTGAGTATCTGGAAATTGCGCTCTAAATTGTTATCAAAGATCTGTGCAACTGCGTAATAGTAGGATGGTAACAATGTGTCAAAAAAAAGATAAGCAATTTTAACGGAAATAAACCAATTATAATAAACAATTGCTTACAAAAGCTGTTACGCCCTAATTCCAGCTCTATCAGGACTTAACATCGCTGTGGGGATGCAAAGAGAAAATTGACGAAAAGAATCTTTCTATGTTACATTGGACCAAATGCAATTTTCGGGTTGAAACCGCAGTTAAATCAACCGGTGAACACTCGTGTTTATTTCAGTTACCATGGGGACATAATTTGTGATTAGCCCCGGTCCCTTTCAAATTGTATCATTATTTATGTACGCCCGAAAAAAAAAATTACAGTGAAATTTTCAGTGGAAACAATGCTCTAACATTAATATTTATTGTCGACAATAAAAATGATTGTTATAATGTTGTACTCTTCCGAAAACGGCAAAACTGCTACCTAGATGTACAATGAATGTACATAATAAAATGTTGTTACAATGATTTTTATCGTATTTTTAATTTATTTTATTGTTAACATGATTCGATCATGAACAATAATGAACAACTCTATTACAATAAAAATTGTTGTTACATTAAATATTGGTGTATTTTCATTGTGGGTTACTTCACGAACAATAAAAATAAATCTGATTGAAGCATGCAGACTATGAGAGGGTCAGCAACACTGACAATGTAATTAAGATAGGCGCTGCTCGTATGGCTCTGGCTTTGACAGTTCGTTTGGCTCAAAACCAGGCAGTCCGCGTCCGCTCATATCTTATCCTAGACCCTCTCTAAAGCTTAATGGAGACCTTGTCCGTGCAGTCAATAATCATACAATAATAATAAAAAATTCCACCACTTGAAGATCTCAGGAAGGAACTCTCAGGTGGAATTTCATGGGTGATTCTCTCCAGTCGAATGCATTAACTTATCAACGACGCACAACCACCAAGGAGACGTGACCTAGGGATATCGAGCGCAGGGGAGTTGGCCTGCATTTCTCACAAGTTCCGGATCGAATCTCGATCCATAACCAGTAAAAAAAGGACCACCCGTAACAGAAATACCATCCCCTTCCCTTCCCGGGGCAAAGTTTTATTTTTTCGATTTATTTTTAAAGTCGATAAAGTAGATCTGTCAAGCCAACACAAACACTCTAAAGTACACTGTTATTTTTTTAATAAATAAATTCGCCAACCAACAGTAAAATAACAATAATATATAATGTTATTGAAAAAAAATTATATGGGAAAATCACGAAAATTTCATTGTTAAGATACTTAACAACCCCCCTTTTTTATTGTAAATTTTCCATTTACCATGAAATTTATTGTTTTGTACAACATAAATCAAGGTAAATTTATTGTAGACGTAACAATATAAATCATTGTTAAGACAATAATTTTCGTCTTATTGTTACATTGTTTTTAATGTATTTTTGTTGTTATTTTTTTTCGGGCGGCCTTAAATTTGAAATGACGTTTCACATTCATCTAGTGATGGCCGATTTTCATTCGAATAATTGATTAATCGATTAACGAACCGAAAAGTAAAATATTTGTAATCGATTATATCATGCTGATATACGCATTAACTTCTCCAGAGGATCATCACCCATCGTTTCAAACAGCACAGCGAACAAAACATAATCGATTAGATGTTAATAGAATTATTAAAAAAAAAATGGGACATCTCTGATTTTAGTGTGATTGTTTTGATAAAAAAGAGCGCAACATTTCATCTCTACTGAGGGGGCAGCAAAACCACAAAATTACCTTGTATTCCTTGGATGAAAGGGACCGTGAAAGAGGACACTAAAATAGAAAGATATTCTTCCGACTGTTTCATCTTAGTATTCTTCTTTGGTTATTATGTCAGTGGTTTCAGCTCGTGTTTAGCATTGACGAGTGCACGGATGGATTTGAGTTCACTCACTCGACAAAAAGTGACACAACAGCGGGGCCCTGTTTACTAAAAATGAACACATATATGTTCATTTTTAGTAAACAGGGCCCCGCTGTTGTGTCACTTTTTGTCGAGTGAGTGAACTCAAATTCATCCGTGCACACGTCAATAGCAGGCTGGTTACAAAACACGAGGTTATTGTTATTAGTTCGATTTGTGAAAATGTCTGCACAATTGCAACTGGAAATTGCATACAAAGCCTTAGCAGATATCCTTATATTGAAAGGGACATTGAATAACCTGGTTGAATTTGTGGAAATCGGCTGGGACTTCGGATAGGTAAACCGCTGCCTGGAGGTGGAACGGACCAACCAACGACGGGAATACCGCCAGAAAAATTTTCCAACCATTCAATGTGATATGCGAAATCACAGGCTTAGACAGTGATATAATGGAGCGCATGCATGTGATTTTGATGATCGTGAACAGCCGTAAGCAAATCAACTACAAAGCATACCATTCTTACGCAGAAGAAACGCGTAAGTTATATGTTATTTAATATGGATGATATCCGCTGTCGCCAACGGTCCATAAATTATTGATTCATGGAGCGACATTGATTAAGCACACCATACATATGCAGCGAAGAAGCGCAGGAAACGCGTAATAAGTCGATTAGGAAATTTCGAGAATTTCATGCGCGAAAGTTCAATAGGCTTGTTAATATTGACATCTGACCCCCTGGTTTCCCTTAGAAATAGAGCTTCACTAAATCAATCTTCTTTAGAAATACCAGATAATGCGAAATATCTGCTGGCGGATTAGATTAGTATTATGTTTTATATTAATTAAATAAATTGATTAATTAATAAGGAATAATAACACTTAGATAAGAAACAAAAACATAACATACATAAACTTGAACGAATATTGAACACGAGGTACTCAAATGATGTTATCCTTTCAAACATACTTGACAACTTTCTATATTACACGAAGCTAACATTTTTTTTTTTGTAGTTTGAAATGACCTTTTCTTGACTGTTTCCTATTAATTTACAATTTTACATATAAAGGTATTAGAAAAACTTTTGTAGTTTAGCAAGACACACGTTTTTTTTAAATATAGTTTCTTCCTCTATTTTAGAAGGGGTTATTACCAAATTTAATTGCAAAAGTGAATGAACTTAAATAAGTTTAACTTAAGGGGGTATTCCCAATCTTTTGCCTTTTTTCGGCCTGTTTTTCAATTAATTTTTTTCAAGGAAAATGAATAGTAATGCGCCTAACTCTTTGGGATTCTTGTTTATTGAACATTAAAGTTTACAAATAAAAAATTTTCGACATAAAAAAAGACATTATTGACGTCACAAAATGGCGGCAAACAGACCCCTGTTCGCCGCAAACGCCTGGACGGGCGAAGACTTTTCTCGGAACGGCTTCATCTGAAACAGATTTCGTGATGAAATTAATAAGCTGCATAAGATTCTCTGGAGCTTCTCCCGTTGGCAGCAAAAAATCTTGCAAATTAACAAAATGGCGGCCAGATGAAAAAACAGGCGATTTTTAGCCCGCTTTTTTGCAGCTTTAAGGTGCTTCAAACAATGTTAAATGTTAATATTTTTGGCTGAAAGTGGGAGAAGCTCCAAAGAATTTAATAAGGAACAAAATGCGCAAGTCAATATCTCTTATAGTTTCTGAGAAAAATCTTCGCCCGATAAAAAAAATGTGGTTTCGAGAAAAACGCGTTTAAAGTTTTGACTTTAGTTAAAACCATTTGGGGGTTCTTACCATTAGTCAGCTATGCCTGGACACCGAATTCGCTGATCGGAAAACGGCTTGGGGGGATGAAAGTATATAGTCTAAAGTACAAAAAAACGTGAAAAAAAAAATTTGATTTTTTGAAAAAAAAGATCGGGAATGCCCCCTTAAGATAATGAAAAAAAACACTATAGTATGTATGTATATGCCCGTTCAAAAGATGGCTAAAAAATATCTGTACGTTTGCCCCATTTTGAGTAGTTGACATTTCTTTTGTTAGTCGAGAGAAACAGATTTTATTTTTTGGGCAAAGTTGTGTATTTTAGTTTGTGTATTATTGTGTGTGTTCTAAAAGTTCTTTGGAAACAGTTTCTACGAAAAATTTGAAATAAAAAAGTTAGAGCTGAAAAACTGATTTTTTTGGGTGCAAAGTTCTCTAAAATGAAAACGGTAAGAGATACAAAAACACTTTTTCAACAAAGTTGCTTGAAATTAATTCACCAACAACTTCTTTGAATAATGTGTGTCTTTATTTTGTTAAATAAGAAAGTTAGTTTAAGGATTTAAAAAAATTAAATTTTCACCCTAATGTTTGAAGGCACCAAAAGAAGGATACTTTTAAGAAGAAAAACTTCACTCAAGACACCAAATGCCTAAATCCTAAAACAAAAGTACTATGGACTTTTGTCTTGCTAAATTCCAATCCTGGACCACTGTGCACTAAAGCCCTACAGTAAAAGTATGGACGACTGTCACCACAAAACTGAAAAAAGCTGTTCCAATCGAGCAAAGCGGTGCATTTTGACGGTTCGATTGGAACAACTATTGATAGACGTCCATACTTTTACTGTAGGGCTTTACTGTGCACTGGTGCCGCTTGAAGGGGGGAATTTTTTTTTTTTTTTTTCTTTTTTTATAGAGATTTTTAGCCATAGGCTAGTAAAGGGGGGAACTATGAAGGTCATGATTTCAGTTGGGGACTCTGTTTTTAAATATGATTATTAAAATGGATCGGATGGATGCTTCTCAAGATTTTGTTGATATTGTTGATTTGTGACACTTTATAGCTGTCCGGCGTTTTATGCATTCCTACCCTACACAGATAAAAATTCTGAATTTTAATAGTGATGTAAACATTCACGTAAACTTGTACACTGAAGTCTTTTTTTACACGGTTTTTTTTTACGCGGTTTTTTATTACACGTTTTTTTTACAGGGTTTTCAACGATTTACACGGTACGTTTTTTACGATTTCTCGACAACGATACAACCTCGAAGTCGATTCCAATCACATTATCCGTTTCAAGCTATAGGTAATCGTATGGCATATTTAAAATAAAATCACAATTTTTGGTGTACATACAGAAATTTTTTAAATATGTCTGTATGGACCATATCATGCTTTAATTACAAATGGCATCAAAATCCGATTTTTTAAAAACATTTAAGCATGAGAAAAATCAAAATCTCATAGGTTTTTTTTTACACGGTACGTATCCCCCGTGTAAAAAAAGACCTGAGTGTATTGCAGCAACTTGTAAACAATGTTGTTTACAACAATGGGCTTTTGTATACAGTATTTGCTACATTGCATGAAATGTCTCAGAACTTTACATGATATATAATGTAAATTTATATGATATGTGAAGCTCCATTTATGTACGTCATTCTGAACAGAAATTTACACTACTTTTTCGAACTGTGTACGTTAAATCCTTCGAGATATCCCCGTGAGCTTTTGAACCCATTGTTTGACTTTCTCAACGGGGTTTTCATGCCAACAGTATCTCGTACATGACCGATTCATTTAGCGCTCTGGAACGATTTAACAAAATTTGTTGTTGCTTCCGTGGATGGAAATGGATTTTGGGACCGTCGTCTCGCTTCGCTTTCGGAATCGGCGGATGCTGTCGCTACAACTACTCGCTGCTTGCACTCACCATTGTCGGACAACATTTTTTCGCGCTCATTTTATTCAAAAATTTATTTGAAAGGTTATTCATTTGAAATTGTTGCCGGCGAGGGGGAGTGAACGACAAACAGTGTATACTTCCTCGTTGGTGAGCGAAAACAAGCGAGTGATAGAAGATAAAAAAAAATCATAACATATCCGAGTTGGAAAACTGAAATGGAAGCTCCAATTTCATCCGGCCGAAAGATAGCAGTCAGAGAGTGGAATAATCTGGCTATTTATAGATTTTTTGCCTGGTGAATCTTAACTGAGATTTATGGGTATTCCGGTAGCTCCATACGGATTTACATGGAACGATACAAACAATGGAACCAATTTGTAATGACGTAGATGCAAACCCGTTTGATGTACTGGGTTCTTATTATAAGCAAATCAAATAATTCCGGAGAACTTTGGGATTAGGGCTTAATTGTTGCACGGCAATCGCCGATTTCTCGCAAATTAAAGCTCAATCTAAAAAAAAATAAACGGCACAAACAGGTAGATAAATGATTCCTCTATCATTTTTATGGTTTGTTTGAGAGATTGAGTTTCAATTCACGAGAAATCGGCAATAGACGTGTTTGTTTATAAAAGCAACTACACCCAGATCTCAAAGTTCTCCGGAATAGTCCAAAGGGCATTGAATAAGAACATAATTAGCTAGAGTTGTAATTTTCGATTGAATGTGATCTCGGGATAGTACAAAAAGTATGCATGAATATGGCATATTTCTTGTAAATAAAGAAAATGATTATATCTAGACCAACATTTGAAATTGGCGGAACAACCAAACGTAAACAATGGCGTTAAATGCAAATTTCTCGAGAATCAAAATACACCCACGCAAATCAGCAATGCCATTCGATATAGGGTGTTTGATCTATCAGATGCTGGTGTTATATTGCAAGAATGTGTTTTGATTCTCGAGAAATTTGCGTTTAATGCCATTGTTAACGTTTGGTTGTACCACCTATTTCAATTGTTGATCTAGATATCTTCTGTAATTGCGAACTGGTTTTCCAAAAACTTTTCCGAAAGCGTTCTTCTGGAGCATCAATAGCCTTAACCACACGTCCGCAGTGTTCATTCACTTGTGTGCACAAAAAATGTCAGCTTCATCTGATGAATCAACGCATTCCAGTCGCTCAGACAGAAAAAAATACGCTATCCACAAAAGGTCGAAAGCAGAGCATCGGGCAGTGCTTAATCACAATGACACAGCACATCAGGGAGCGTCCTTGTTCTGAGCGTCGGAGCCATTCTGTCGCCAAATTGGAGCTCGTTGTATCCGCATGTTACGCACACCCACACAGAAACCGGATTCAATCCACTTCTGTGCTCTTTGCTGCGATCCCACTGCTTGCTGTCGTCGTCGTCGTCGTCGTCGTAACGAATTGACAGCAACACCAGCTGCCTGTTGACTAGCTCTAATAGCGTAGAAAATAGCGCCTTGTCATTACTCCTCGACATCCACGATAACAACAGGTGACACATGGAGAGGGCGGCCAATATAATGGAAGGAAAGAATCCTGGTGGAAATTCGAAAATTGTTCTCACAGTGAGAACGTTTGGGAATAAAGCGGTTATTTTTGTAAAAAATGGGTTATAAGGATAATTTTTTGGTCTATAGAATTAAGATACCATATCAAATATATCATGGTGGGTTTATGTCATGAACAGTGCAAAAAAATATCAATATAAAGAAATAACTCTTGCGATAGAGAAAAACCAGCATTGAGTTGCACGATTTTGTTACATTTTTGTATGAAAGATATACGATGTATGTAACACAGCTATGGTCCGTTGTAAGTATTGCCATTAAATTTATCGCAAGAGTCAAGTACAGCGGATGTACGGAATATACACTTGCTTTTGTTGAATTAATCATTGATTTTACGTCTACATCTTGGCAGTGTGACAGAAATTATAAGCACACTTTCAAAACACCATTGCCATCCCGATGACATGCTGCAGTGTGTTGTCGATGTGTGCTGTTTCCATCCAGCCTCTCAGAAAACTGGTCACTGTATGTAAGTATCGGAGACTGTAAGTAAGTATCTTCCAGGACCAGGCATGGAAAATCATTTGCATTCATTTCATACATTTATTTACATTCATTTGACTTTAACTTTTTTCATCCACAGCATTCCGCAAAATGATGTATAGAGCTTTTGTAGCTTTTGTTATTAACTACAACTTTTGCTCATAATTAAAATCTGTATATCTTATACATCACGAACAAGAGCGGACAGAACTTGTTACTGTTTTTCAGTGCATGTAAAATACATTCACTGAAAAACAGAAGTGGATTCTGTTCACTCTGGTTCATCATGAATAAGAGATACGGATTTTACTTGTTAACAAAAGTTGTAGTTAATAACAAAACCTACAAAAGCTCCAAACATACTTTTGCGGAATACTGTTCAAGAAAAAAGTTAGAGACAAATGCATGTAAATGAATGCATGAAATGAATACAAATGATTTTCCATGCCTGTCCAGGACACACCTGAATCTGGCTGAAAACTTGGACCTGTGGACAGAAAGCTCGAAAGGACATCACCCAATGGTTGATTCATCGTCTTTAAACGTTCGTCTTGGTTTCAAAATAAATATGCTGAAATTTGAAGTCCTTGCATTGGCAGCATACGTGAACCCTGTGCACTTAGCCATAGTGTGCTCTCGTAAATGCAGCTACCGCCCGAAGAACGCGTTACTCACTTAGTTATACCCACCGCTTTTTCTCGGTGGATTTTCAACCAGTCGGTGTCAGTAGTATCGATGCATAAATTGTCACTCGTAGAAAAACAGAGCGATTGGTTGAAACCCCATAGAAAAATAGCGGTAGATAGAACAAACGACATTGGTATAGCATTTGAGTAATTCTCGTTGAATCCAGGCCGACATTGACACATGGTCTTTAAATATTTAAATATATCCGCTCGACCAGCCACGAAACTGATGAAACAATGAGATTGCCTCTTTCATACGGAACCCTCCTGCAAACAACACCTTATTATGAAGAGGAAAGATAGGGCTTTCATTCGCAATGGATGTTTTTAGTGGCCATCTTGAATTTGGTCGCCATATTGGATTTTATCAGAAAAACATGTGTGCAACCACCGATTTTGAGGTCACTGAAAGCTGAGAAAAAATGCTATCATACACACTTAACAGATTTTGTGAGCAATGATATCAACGCTATGAAATAACATTTTTTCTATACAAGGTTCAAAACTTTCCACGCACGAACTTAATTAAAAAAAATTCTACGTAGGTACTTAACCAGCAGAATTCGTTCATCAGGTCCAATAATTGGGAATATCGTTACTTCTAAATGGAGCATGTAAAATAATAGTAATTTTTACAAATAAGTAAGAAGTTGTATCCAAGACACGATCGTAAATTTGACGTAGGAATACGTGCTCGGTATCAATATTCGGCGACTGTGTTAGGGAAACAACTGAGCGGAAACGCCTAGTTTTATGATGACAAAATTACGTATTTTCAGCAATAACGCAATAAATTAATTCAATAAAATAATAATAAATAAAACGAATTTCTTGCTAAAATTTTCAAATCACGAGATCAGTCATATACATTCTAGATTGTTTTGCTTTTTTATAGCAATGAGCAACGCCTAGAGTCAGCTGAACCAAGCACCTCACCTAACCTAGCGTCTTGTGACCCTGCCAACATTCGCACAGATTGGACCGTGTATTATCAAAACGTCCGAGGCTTGAGGACTAAAACTAACGCTCTACTCCATTCGCTGCTTTCTTGTGATTTCTACTTGGTGGTATTCACTGAAACCTGGCTTCATACCGACATTACAAATGCTGAACTCGCAAGCAACTACAAAATCTACCGCTGTGACCGTAATTCTCGCACCAGCGCACTGCGACGTCTGCGGTGGCGTCTTAATTGCCGTGAAATCCGAGCTGAAGTGTAAGGCTGTGCATCTTGTGGGCTGTTCAAGTCGATTTACAACATCAATCGATCTTCCTGTGCTGCATCTATATTCGACCAAACAGTCAGCCCGACATTTACATCAAACACGCTGAGTCCGTATAACAGCTCCTTGGTATAGCGAACCCTCACGGTACAACCATAGTTGTGGGCGATTACAATCTGCCAAATCTAGCTTGGGACTTCGATGAGGACGTAAGAGGATTTCTGCGTCTCAATGCTTCATCAGAACAGGAACTCGCTGTAGTGGAGTCTATACTGTCTGCTGGATTGAAGCAAATCAACGATCTGGTGAACACGAATGGTAAGCTTCTTGACCTGGTTCTCGTCAGTGACTCCGATTGCATCGAGCTGTTTGAACCACCCTCTGCAATTATGAAAGTTGATTGTCACCACAAGCCGTTGGTTCTAAAAGTTGACTCCCGTTCGAGAGATCATCCGCTCCCGTACCCAGCAGCCCGCAGTGAGTATAATTTTGCACAATGTGATTTCGATGTTGTTAACAAGAGGATTGCCACCTTGGATTGAGTACAAATACTTGACCAACCCACCATTGATGCCACCGTCTCCGTATTCTACGACAACATCTATAAAGTAATCCAAGATACTGTTCCGGTGAAGACAGGAAAATCTTGTTTGCAATTCCAACAACCTTGGTGGAATCCACAATTTCGTTATCTATGTAACCGTCTGCGTAAAGCTCAAAAACGTTACTTTCGTTCCCGGACCACAGGAAAATCCATCGTCGTTCTGATCTTTTATCAACTATCGGAAAAGATCAGCTGGTATTCCCGTGGACGTCACCTACGGTAGTAGAAGCTCCACCACCGACACCGCTTTTTCTGACCTTTTCGCTGACTTTTTCCGAAGTGTTTTCGAACCCGATCAAACTCCTCCACCGCAGCAACACATTGATCAGCTACCAAGATACGACATTCAATTGCAGAAGCTCTTCTTCAGTCAAGACGCTATTCTCAAAGCCCGTTGCTCAGTCGATCCATGGAAAGGTCCAGGCCCAGACCGTATTCCACCGTCTTTCGCCAAGAGCTGTGCAGCAACGTTGGCCACTCCCGTTATGTCTGATGGCGTTTTTTTCCGAATGTCTAGAAGCTCGCCTCAATTACACCAATCTTCAAGTCCGGTAATATGCACAAAGTGGAAAATTACCAACCTATCTCGATCCTGAACTGCTTGGCCAAAGTTCTCGAAAGTCTTCTGCATGAGAAGTTGTATCCAGCTGTTCAACCCATAATCTCAGAGTTTCAGCATGGATTCATGAAAAAGCGCTCGACAGTCTCTAACTTGATGACTTACACGAACACTCTTATAGGTAGCATCGAGAAGCGTCAGTAAGTGGACTGTAAACGACTTCTCTAAGGCTTTTGACAAAGTCTCTCACGACCTAGCCATTATGAAGCTAATCCGCCTTGGTCTTACACCGTGGATCGTTTGTTGGTTGAAATCATAGTTATCATCCAGGAAGGCTTTCGTTAAGGTACGTGATTCCAGATCCGAGGTATTCCATATACCATGAGGGGTTCCACAAGGGAGTCACCTAGGACCTCTTATTTTCGTTCTGTTTTTTAACGACGTGTGTGATATGGTAAGCTCCTGTAAGTTGCTATATGCGGATGATCTTAAGCTGTACCGTGTGATCAAATCGATCGTGAATACAAGCTGATATAGAGCGATTGTCATCCTGGTGTCAGATGAATGGAATACAAGCCAATGCTGCCAAATGCAAAGTGATTACCCTTACCCGCTCTCACTCTCCGATCATTTTTGATTATTCTATGAATCAATCGCCGCTGGAAAGGGTTAATGCCATTAAGGATCTTGGGCTCATATTGGACAGCAAACTACGGTTTAACGAGCACATATCCATGACAGTTGCAAAGGGCAACTCCATGTACGCCCTGAAAGCGCTGTACTGCTCTATGGTCCGCAGTATTCTTGAATATGAAGTACAAATTTGGGCTCCATATCATGCTGTTCATGTACTGCGCATCGAGAGAATCCAGAAACAGTTTATAAAGTTTGCATTACGACGTCTGCCATGGACAAATCCAGATAGCTTACCTCCGTACGAGCATAGATGTGCGCTTATTGGAATACAAACACTAACAAATCGCCGAGTCTTTCTCCAGAGGATGTTCATATTTGACATGATTAGTAATCATATTGACTGCAGTTGTTTGCTCGGGAACATCATGTTCCACACTCCAGCTCGCCGTCTCCGCAACTATTACTTTCTGTGGACTCCCGGACATCGTACTGCTTACGGTTATAACAATCCTCTCGATAGATGTTGCAGACTGTTTAATGATGTGTGTGATGTTTTTGATTTTAATATAAGTAGACCAGTCTTTAAGAATAGGATTAAGTCACTTTAAACAGTCTATATGGCTAAAATGTCAAAGATGATGGTTAAATAAATATAGCGTCTTGGACAAAACTTTACCTTAATTCGAAGTGTTTCTGGTTAATTTACAAGGTCATTTGTTACTCTTTGCGATAATTTGTATGTACCACTTCCATACTGTTACACATTTGACCACAAACTGTTGGTTGCAGGCTACATTATCAAAGAGCTTTGGGGGTGATGTGGCTGGCAGCAAGGCGAGCGAACGAAATAAACTAAAAAAAAGCAATAATTTATGGTGGTCCTGAAAAGAACCGTTCGTCGTAATGGTTGAGGAATGCTGAGCTATTAGGGTGTTCAGCATGGATGACGCTGGCGAGCTGTATGTTGTTTGGAACGAAGGTGACGCGCTTGGCATAGATGGCCCACCATGACTAATGGAGAGCTACTGAATCCGATCAGTAGCGGTGCGGCTTCTTCCTCCTTCTTCATTGACTGGACGCTCTTGTGGGCTGCATCTCACTGCTTGCAGGCAGCCTTTCGTTGTGTGCTGGAGAACAATCTTCAAAGCCACGTGCCGAAAGGTCTGCTGCTGCTGATGACGAAATAAACCTGCCGGTATTTTTTTATTGACGCCACGACAAAATACTCCATAAAGGTGTTTTATCATTATAAATGCAATTATAAAACCGTGTTTACAAACGGGAGAGACAGAGAAAAAATAAATCGATAGGAGCTTTAAAAACGAAGAATCACAAAGAAATGCGAAAGGATGATCGAATAATAATATTAGCGATAGTAGGAGCAATAATTCTAGCTATGCTGTCGACGGAATGGAAAAGGAATCCAATTCCAGAACTTCCTGCAAGGCACAGCAGCTCTGATTGAACCGGTCAACAATGACAGAACAGCCGACTGAGAAAAGTGAGTGAATGTGGTTCACGCAGCACTGGAAGCAAAATATTGTCAATTGCGTTTGCGTCACGATCTGAATAAACACAGACCAACCTTCTCCAGAAATCGCACCCTTTCGCTGTCAGTCAACTGGAAACTGATTGCGAAAGGGTCAAGTGTTCCAAAAAATCCAAACAATCGCACATTAACTTTCTCGCATCATCCGGGAGAAAGGAAACTTTTTGGGAACGATTGAGCTTCCACCTGTTCCAAGTTATGCAGATACATTCCTGATTAACTTCTTCCAATGGATGATACTTATCGAGGATGCCACGCAACTTGTTGATCCAACGCAAAAGTGAAAACTCGGTACAATGATCGCGCTACAAAACTATCTTAATGTCAAGAAATTTTGACGTTTAACCTTTTCCAGGCACCATTAATGGCGCCATAAAACTAAACGGAATAGGATCAAGCAAAATGGCCTCAAATAAATACAGTTCAGTCTGCAAATTATAAAGTTTGTATAAAGTTTGCGTCGCATTTTTTGTGATCATGGCTTGCAAGAAGTGCCAAAAAACCATTTCGGACTCCGAACGTATTGTTTGTCGCGGTTTTTGTGGTGACACATTTCACGTGATTTGTGCCAAAGTTGATCTCGAACTTCTCGATCAACTTGGATTGTACGAGAACAATGTCTTCTGGATGTGCGATCACTGTGCGGCGCTTTTTTCAAACGACCACTTCCGTAATATCGTGAGCCGTGAAGTCAATCAGACTTCTGTGGCTCCAAATGCGGTTGATTCGATGAAAGAGGACATCGAGAAATTGAATTCGGCTGTTATTGCTCTTGCAGCCAAAGTGGAATCGAAGATCCCAGTCGGCTCAACTCCACGTTGGCCTAAAAATGACCGCTTTGATTCCGGTCGTGGCACCCCGAAACGTCGCCGTACTTCATCTAGCACTGACGACAAGCCCATACTGTGTGGTAAGAAAGCACCTATCGACTCGGTCAGAACCGTGGACCTGAACGATGATCTGGTGTGGGTGTACTTATCGGCGTTTCATCCCACTACTACGAACGATGAAATTTCATCTCTTGTCTCTAAGTGTTTGTGTCTGGAAATAGACGAGAAACCTCGGGTTGCCAAGTTGGTTCCCAGAGGAAAAGATCCGTCAACGTTAAACTACGTTTCCTTCAAAGTCGGCGTCAACCAAAACAAACGGGATGTTGCCCTTTCCTGCGATTCGTGGCCGGAGGGCATTCAGTTCCGTGAGTTCGATGATTCCCAATCAAAGAAGGTGACCAAAATCACCCGTATTGGTCCAGCACAGTGACACCAGTTCCAGGATACTTCCTTTTCAATTACTAACGTGCTGTTGGGCGGATCTGGAACGCAACAACACAGCGCTTCGGAAGCCTCTGATCCCTCCGAACCAGTCGAGCTGTTTGTAGATCTAATCATCAGAAGTCGTCCTGGCCCTGGTTTTGGAATCGGTGACGAGGTCTTCCAGCCTGTACTTACAGGCAAGTATCGATACGTTCCAAAACCTTCTTTTTCTGAGCCACCTTCCGCTTCCAGCAGCGAATACTTAACGCAACCATCCGATCCAACCTCGCCTTCTGAAAACGATGTAGTAAGCTCGATGTCTTCTGAACTCTGGATGAACCAATCTGCTTTGCAACCGGGACGCATCGTGGAAAGCTTTATGGAAGCCCCCGGTTCCTCTAACTCAGTCGTGCTAATTCCTGTCAGCGTTCATCATAGTCGTCCTGGCCCTGACTTTAGATGTGGATTGGGGGTCTTCCAACTTGCTAGAACAGGCGAGTACATAATTAATAGCGCAAATACGATGTCTGATGCCGATCCAAATTTCAGCACCTTGAATGCCGCCGAATCAACTCTCGTACCTCGGAGCCCGGAACGCGCCGTAGAAAGCCTCGTGGAAGCCCCTGATCCCTCCGTCTCAGTCCAGCCATTTGCTGCCGCCGCTCACCATAGTCGTTCCGGACCTGTAGTCGGATGTGGAGGGGGGTCTTCCAACCCAGTCACTATGGCGAGTATCCGCATGGTATTGTTAATGTTCATTCGTTGCCTGATGCTTCCGTGATTTCCAGGGAGAACAGACGTTCGATTGTAAGCCGCAAGCAGGACATCGTGATTTTCTTCCAAAACGCCGGCGGAATGAATTCTGATGTTGACGACTACCGGCTTGCTGTATCGGATCGTTGCTATGATGTGATTGTCCTATGCGAGACGTGGCTCGATTCGCGAACGCTTTCCAGCCAGGTGTTCGGATCCTATTATGAGGTTTTTCGTTGCGATCGGAATCCAAACAACAGCCGAAAATCTACTGGTGGAGGCGTTCTTGTGGCTGTCCGTTCCGGATTGGAGGCGAGAGCAATCGAAAATGAATCGTGGAACAGTGTGGAACAGGTTTGGACAGCCATTAAACTGGGCGATCGCACATTATTTTTGTGCGCATTGTTCATGCCTCCAGATCGAGTTCGTGATCTTGAACTCATCGAGACTCACTGTCAATCAGTCTTCACAGTAATGGAAATAGCGACTCCAATTGATGAGCTATTCATTCTTGGGGACTTTAATCTAGCAGGCGTTTCGTGGAGACCATCCCATAGCGGCTTCCTCTATCCTAATCCAGAACGTTCTGTATTTCATGCAGGAGCTATCGGCCTTCTCGAAAACTATAGCGTAGCAACGCTTTCTCAAATTAACTACGTAGTCAACGAGAACAACCGTAGTTTGGACCTCTGCTTCGTGAGCACTCAGGACAATGCTCCGTTCATTTCCACAGCACCTTGTCCACTAGTTAAGCTTGTTCCACACCACCCTCCTCTGATTGTCACTGTTGAGGACAATCTCGTTCGTGATTTCGATAGTCTTCCTGCTGCGGTTTCTAATGACTTTCGAAAGGCCGACTATCGAAGCATTGTAGATGTGTTGTCAAACATGGACTGGGAGAACATTCTCGATCATGACGACGTTGAGGCCACTGCGCAAACTTTTTCTCATGTCTTGGCATATGTCATTGACAGACACGTCCCGAAAAGAATTCAACGCAAAGACTCTCACCCTCCCTGGCAGACGATTGAGCTGCGTAGGTTGAAGTCGACCAAGAGAGCAGCATTGAGAAGATTTACGAATTATCGCACGCTTCCTCTGAAACATCACTACGTGAGGCTTAATCACGAGTATCAGCGAGCCAGTCGTCGATGCTTTCTGCGATTTCAACGAGGTATTCAGCGTAACCTTAAACTACACCCGAAATTCTTCTGGAACTACGTAAACGAGCAACGCAGAGAATCTGGCCTCCCATCGTCAATGGAATTGAACAGTGAAGTCGCTTCCACTCCGCAGGATATTTGTCGCCTTTTTTCTGTCAATTTTGCCAGTGTGTTCACTGATGAGAGACTAAGTGACGACCATGCTTCCCTCGCAGCCAGGAACATCCCACTAAATGGTCAAACGCTGAGTGCAATTGATGTCAACGTTGAGATGATTTCTAACGCTGCAACGCAGCTCAAATCGTCCTTCAACCCTGGACCCGACGGAGTTCCGTCCGTGTTTTTGAAGAAACATATTGCTTGCTTGTTAACTCCACTTCACCGTCTATTCCGGATGTCTCTCTCCAGTGGTATATTTCCATCCTTCTGGAAATGTGCACACATGTTTCCTGTCCACAAAAAGGGAAGCAAACGAGCCGTGGATAACTATCGTGGAATTACATCGCTGAGTGCTGTTTCGAAACTATTCGGACTTGTTATTATGGAACCGTTGCTCTCTCACAGCAAGCAGTATCTGAGTGCTGATCGAACGCGTGAATCAGGTGAAAGACCTGAGTGTGGTGTTGGATTCACAGCTAACATTCAGGCAACACATATCTTATGTCATCGTCGTCTAGGACTTTAGGATTCATCTTCAGGATAGCTAAGAATTTCACCGATGTCTACTGCTTAAAATCTCTTTACTGCTCCCTCGCTTTCTTCATTTTGCGCTTCGTAGACTGCCCTGGAGAGATCCGCTTCGGCTGCCCAGCTACGAGAGTCGCTGCCAACTAATAAACCTTGAACCTCTCCGGATTAGAAGGGACACCAACAGAACTTTGATTATCGCCGACATTCTACAGGGACGAATAGATTGTGAGGCTATCCTAAGGCAAATTGACCTAAACGTGCAACCCCGACCACTCCGTAACAACCTCATGCTGAGACTGCCACTGCGTCGCACGAACTACGGGACATATGGTGCGATTTGCGGACTACAGCGTGTGTTCAACAGAGTCGCATCTGTATTCGACTTTCACCTCACACGTGATGCGCTTCGTCGGAGATTCTCATCTGTTTTCGCCGGCTGCAGAGAAAATTAGTGTATTTCCATTTATGTTTTTTTTTTTTACATTCTGACCATGTTGCTTTGTTTTTCTTTCTGTGATTATTTGACATGTAGTTTTACTATTATTATTATTATGATTAGTATTATTAACATCATTTGGGCTACAGCCAGCCTGTTGATGTATGGCAACAATAAATTATCGTCATTAAAGCCAAACTAAAACGTGTTGTATTTGTTAGCGATTTCATGAAAGCAAAATAGCTTTTTCACAATTTATGCCACCGCCATGTTGCTATTATTACATTTATTTTTTTACTTTCTTCGTTTTTCAAGATGTTTTTCCATGAAAATTCATTAATGAGCAGTAATAGAGATTCCGAAAATCATTAATTTATCTCGGCTGGATTGATTTATTGATATTAAACATAACGATACGTTGGTTACTAAATTAAAAATAATAAGATAAGTAAAATCAACGATTTCGGACCTATCTACCTACATTTGATTTAATCTGTCACCTAAAAATAGACCACAGAATGAGAACTGCTTTGAGAATTTTGGTAATTCTTTTACATTCGATGAGGAAATTGAAGATGATTTTTGAAAGATTAATTTTTGAACAATGAATTTGGCAAGATCTGATGATATTTATGTGTCCTTTTTATCTTGATTCATGCTATATTTTCAGTGCGGTAAGCAAGCGTCAAAGGCAAATGGAACAAGTATTGATGCCAAATGGCTTTTATTATAGTCTTAATAAAGATTTCATATGGGTTTCAATGCTTTCACCGTATAACCTTTTTGCAGCAAATCAATCTTGAAGTGCCTCGAAAATATGCCCTTCAAAACCTTCTTCGGGGTAGGCCAAATAGACAGATTCTGGTCTTAATGAGGTTTTGGTGGATGTAATAAAGGCAATGCTGTCTTGACCTGGGTTTTATGAATGTTGTTTTATAGTAACCTTGTAGTATTTCATAAAACGTAAAATGTTACTTGGGATGGGACCGGGTGGAATTTGAATGTGAAATCTGTGTTAGGGAAAGCGTATTTTGCAGGCAACCGGTGATAATTTTGATCACCATTGCAACAGTTGAACATTTGTGTAATTTTCAATAGTGACCTATTGAAAATTGGTAAAGTGTAGAATTAACATCCATCCGTTATTGACAGAGTTATAAGTGGTCAAAACCTGACCACTTATCGTAACTCAATATGTTGCCGAAAGACGTAATCCTACTTCGAAAATAGTAAAATCGATAGCAGCATTAATTTTGATTTCAAAACATAAATATGTAAAAACAAAGATAATTCACTCTTTGCAAAACTGCAGTCGAATTCCGGCCATAAATTTCACCGAAGAGATATATATTTCATCTTCTTCGACCTTTTCTGGGACTTCACGCCGACCCTCATCATTTTGTTACTTCCACAGTTGTTAATTGATAGCTTAAGGCGTAGGGTACCATTTTTTAAATAGTATAATTGTGTGACAAGTATAATCTAACTCTTTTCCCAGGGATTTTGAGGAACTTTAAAACCCGACAAAATCATAGAGCGGACCAATAATAATAACTCTTGGTCCCAAAGAAACCTGATATTTCACTGTGATGTGATATGCAGTTTTATACTAAATGTTTGCCATAAGACCCCTTTCGTTAAATCAAAGAAGTAATAAGCAGGATAAAATTGTATCGCCTTAAAAAAAGAAGAACGTAGATGATCTCCCCAAAACACCATCACTGGTACGAAAACTAAGTTAACGATTGCAATATTGATTACAGTTTGTGTTATTTAAGGCAACGTTCACTCCACTGTGCGAGCCCCATGTGGTTTTGAGAATAATCAAGCGGCCACAAAAGCTCCCCAGAGGTTGCAGTTCTACCCACCTTCACAACACTCCATCAGGGAAAGTCAATAAAACGTCACGGCAGCGGCGATATCGTTCATCTGGAAACCAAGCTACTGTATGAACACAGTGGAATCCAATAGCTTCTTTCTGTATAGGAGCAACGTTGAAAAATCGTATTAAAAAGCAAATATGGGACTTTAATCGCTTATCATTTATCAAACTTGCTGTCGACGGTGGGGCAGATGGCAGTGGCTGTGGTATCACGAACTTCCCCAGTCAGTGCTCGTTAGCGTGGTGAGCAGGAAAAATCATAGGATATTCATCATCCTCCAAAATGGAGCTCCCCTCGAAAACGTTATCGCTCGTTTGTGTTCAACTTGCGTAAGCACACGGAATGCGACATGTACAAAGGTTCGCCGATCCGACTGTGGCGATGTCGACGACGTTATGACGTCGGTCAGGAAATGATGATGGAAAAAGGAACCAACGGTGATGGGTTTTTGTACTACATCTCCATCGAACGATTCAAGAACTGGGTGAAGTGAAACAATCGGTTCCATGTGATGTTGCCTCTGTAATATTGAGCAATGATTCACTTCCTCAAACAAGCATAAAGTGATTTTTAATGATGATGGGTTCACTTAAAAAAACATGATGGATTATAACGTATCTTCGACATTCCACGAATTCAGAAAATAAAATAATTTGATTGAACCTGTTCAAAGAAATATATATAGGTCACTCACCTAGATTTTCAACTTCACACGGAAGCACCAACGTATCTCCGACGACAGCCCGGTACGTGTGCCCTCGTGAGATAAACCGTGGTACCAGTCCGTTGTTTGACGAAGAAACGCTTTTACTACTGCTACCTGCAAAAATTGGAATAAAAACAAAAACTGCCATTAGTCACCATCCTCAACGCTCCTGCACACCTCTACGATGATGTGCAACGGCTGCTGAACAAAGAGAAGGAAAAGTAAGTGAAACAAGTCAGCAATGAAAGGTTTATATAAAGTTTTAAATCCAAAGCTGCCGATTAAAATGTTTTCCGAACGTCATGTTGTATTTTGTGCTTTTCTGTTCACTTTTACCATGCCGGAGTGTAGGTTTTAGGTAGTGATGTGAATGTACAATAATTTCTCTTGACTGAGGGAGAAATTGCGAATGTTTGCTCAGTGCTACCACCAACGCACTGTGACTGTCTGTACATAGGGAGAGTACCCTGGTAAAAACTACTTATAGAAGACAAACAAACGTGTCCGGGTGAACTAGCTCGGTGTTAGGAGTGATTGCTCCTACCAGCCACGTAGAGCCATCATTGGTTTGAAAAGTGCTGTTGTGTACCGAAGGATATAAAAAAAAAACCCTCAATAGGGAAGAGATTGAAATGGTGGGATGCTGGATTTAGCGACGGTGAAATGAGAGTTGAACGATTTTCAAAACTGCGAAATGGTAGAAAGGGGAGAAGATGCTTTCAGTTGATCATATGCTTGAAATGCTATTTTTCAAACGACGCATATTGCGAGAGATGATTTTTAGCATCGACAAACAATAATATAATTAGAATCACTTTCTACTCGGACTAACTTTTAATACCGACCCTGTTTGGATAATCTGCAAAATGTTTGTTTAGAGTCATGTTGATTAACTCTGAAGTCGACATCAAAGCAGTCGAACATTCTTGATAGGGATTTGATCGAAGGAGGTTACCACCATCAGAGACGATGGTTTAAAAGAGATGCGCGGAGAGAGTAAAAGTAAATATGTTTACACGGCCAACTAATAGCGAATTCAATTATTATTCAGTTCCAAACTGGATCGAGTATCAAGATTGGGTCTTCATTATTTTCTGACAAACGTCAGTTTGCTCGTTTGTTTTTAAAACCTAGCTCAGTTTGAGTTTCGCACTGATAAAAAGTTCAGTTTCACACTGGGTTGGGTGGCATCAAATTGCGGAAAACTATTAGCAGATCTGGGTGCAGTCTCCCTTAGCTCAGTCGGTAAAGGTGCAGCTACAAAGCAAGATCATGCGGGAGGAATTTTTCGGGTTGGAACATTTCTCGAATTCCCTGGGCATAGAGTATGATTGTACTTGCCACGAAATTATACTAATGCAAAAAATGGTACAGGCAAAAGCTCTCAATTATTAGCTGTTGAAGTGCATCTATAACACTAAGTTGAGAGCACGCAGTAGGCTAGTATGCGATAAGCAATAAGCTTGAAATGCGTTCCTGTTTTTGAAATTGTTGCAGATTTGAAGACCAAACAGATTTATGATGATGTAAAACTTTATAATATACAAGACTTGATTGATGATTTATACTTGTCATACGCAAACTTATGTATAATTATTTAAATCTCAAAGTTGTAATTTCAAACTCAATCTCAATACTTCCCACACTTTTCTTTGTGAAGCATTCGTGTTTATTTACATTGCTCGACGCGACGCAAGTATATTAATTATGAAGAGCTTTTTGAGATTGTTGATATATTTCCTTTTAATTCCGTTTTAATTGCTTAACTTTTGACAGATACGCGTATTTCATCTACTGCTTGTAGACTTCATCAGTTCCAAGTACTCAACTGTGATTTTGAATACTTGGCACTGATGAAGTCTACAAGTAATAGACGAAATACGCGTATCTGTCAAAAGATGAGCAATTATAACGGAACTAAAAGGAAATATATCACACTCAAAAGCTCTTCATAAAGGGATTCCATTAACAGGTTTGACAAAATTAAAAGATTGATACATTAATTTCATTATTAATACTTTTAATTACATTAATTACAAGTACTGATAGTTAATTTTAATTACCGTCAGTACTACTTCAAAACGCATTTATAACTTTGAATACTTTTGATTGCATTTTAACTTCAACGTACCGGTTCTTTGTATTGCGTGCCCCCTAGCTCAGTAAGAAAAAACATCCAGTTGCTGTTTTTACCTTGTAATTATATTAACAAATAAAACTATTGACAAATCATGATGTTCTGCTCATTTAGCAAAAACAGTCACTCTAAGGCCATCGAGCCCCTGATATCACATCATACCGTTTCTCGAGTTCATTACTAAAATTGGATATAATTGGAAAAACTGGTGTTCAAAACATCATGGGTATTATTGATTGATACCAGTGGCATCGCGTAACCTCACTTTTGACCTGTTCAACAACTTTGAAAACTTTATTACGTTCATGTTTACATTCAAATCAGTTTCAAAAGGAACAGGTTGACAGCAAACAGTAAATTTTACTATTACATCTAAGAGGATGCACTTCTATCATGTCGATAATATCATATAATTTTTATGGCCACAAAAATAAACAAACGCAGTTAAAGCAGCGTAATGTCAGTTCATGCACCTCATTAATGATAAGTTTGTTCTTTTTGGCAAGTAATATTACACAATATGTTCAATACTATTGAAGTGCATGCACTTTGCTATGTTCTTGTAGTTTCACTAATGTGTATCCATTGGAAGCAACATTTTTTCCTTTGCTTAAGTGTTGAGAGTTGATGAATAGGTAGATTGAGGCTAGGACGACGCCAATGATTGATACATATTGTTTGCTACACTAGTGTGCACAGGATTCTTGTTCAGGGGGGAGGGGAATTTTTTCTTCTATGGTGCATTTAATCTGGGGATGGGCTTCAAAGTACTTGGTGGATGGTGCTGTACATCCACCACTGTTTCCCTGCTGTTCAATTAAGCTTATTTTATTAATTTTTGGCTCCGGTGGTGGTTCATCTTCTGCAATGCAAACTGGTTTCAGACAGCCAATGTAATTGGCATTTTAATCCCATCGACGATGTCGATGATGGTCGGTTCGTCAAATGATTGCAATAATAACCGAAATGATACATTTGATCAAATGTTATTGCCTTAGTGGTTGGATTCAGCTGATGTCACATCAGAAGGTGGTGATAGCACCGACAAACCGACATAAATGACCAATAAGAATCGCATTCTCCTTTCGCATGCACACTGCGTCGACAAGTACAAGGTTCAAATAGCATAACAGTGAACAAACAGTATATTGTTCTTGATCAATCCAATCTTGATCAGTGGAGTTGAGTACTTGGCACTGATGAAGTCTGCAAGTAGTAGCCGAAATACGCGTATCTGTCAAAAGAAAACAAACCAACACACTCAAAGCTCTTCATAAAGGTATATTGCTGTTTTCGTGCTTGCACTTGGCTTGTACTCCAGCAGTGCTGCCAGCCATTGGGCTGGCACCGTCAAAATATACTGCCCACACCTGCTCCCAGGAAATCTGCATTGCTATCAGGACCTCAGCAATAGTATTGAAGATGGTTGTCGCGTCTGTTTTCAACACCCGTCTCACACCCACAAATGTTTCCGTCGGTCGATGACAATCGCCAACTGCTCGTGGTGGCCACAATCACTCGTCTCATCAGCAATGATTGCCACTGGTTTTCCTCGCAAGGTTTTCGCAACATTACATTGTGCAACGACGTAATCATGTCATTTTGAATACGGTTACTTGCGTATTAGCAATTTTTGACACCTTCCGCCAAGTGTTTTCCAGTACAGGATCGTAGTTAGCCACCAACTGGGAGGCACACTTTCCCAGAATGTTCACGAAGTGGTCGGCCACCTTTGCAAAGCATGCTCACAATATCGATGAAACGTTCCATTATATAGCGATTTTGTAGCCGCTTTGCCTTATACCCCATATATACTATGGATTATATTATGTAATATAGTCTGTCTTGCAATGAGAACTCATACATCTAGTTTTCACTGGAAATCATATATGTGACAGTCTATATTGCATGATATAAGCCATGGTCTGTACGGGGTATTATATGCTGTTGTAGTTGTAGCTACACTATACTACACTGAAACCTCCGTTTACGAAGTCATTTTTTACGCAATATTCAATTTACGTCCCTCTTTTTACGAAGTAAATCCCAAATAACGAGGTTTTTTTTTACGAAGTAAATCCCAAATAACGAGTTTTCTTTTTTCGAAGTAAATTCCAAATAACGAGTTTTTTTTTTGTGATTTTGGGAAACTGGGATATACTGTGAAATACCTCACAATATGGGTATTGTTGGAATTGGAGTGACGTGTAGGGACCGGAAATCGATGTCTGACGCCATTTTGAAATACAAGGTGGCAACTTCCGGTTACAGAAAAACTTGGAAATTCTGCCAAATACCCCCACAATATGGGTATTTTTGGAAATGGAGTGACGTCTAAGAACCGGAAATCGATGTCTGAAGTCATTTCGAAATCCAAGATGGCGGCTTCCGATTACAGAAAAATTGGCAAATACCACCACGTCACCCCGATTCTTAAGATACCCATATTGTAGGTTATGTAATATTACTTTAATGTTTTTATGTAACCGGAAGTTGCGATATTGAATTTCAAAATGGCGTCAGACATGGGTTTTCAGTCCTAATAGGTCACCCCGATTCCAAACAACCCATATTGTTGAGTATTTGACAGTATTTCCCAGTGTTTCTGTAACCGGATGTCACCATCTTGGATTTCGAAATGGCGTCAGACATGGATTCTCGGTTCTCACAGGTCACCCCGATTCCAAATATATCCATATTGTTGTGTATTTTACGGTATTTTTCTGTTTTCCTGTAACCGGAAGCCACCATGTTGGGTTTCAAAATGGCGTCAGACATCGATTTATGGTCCCTACACGTCACTCCGATTCCGAAAATACCCATATTGTGGGGTATTTGACAGAATTTCCATGTTTTTCTGTAACCGGAAGCCGCCATATTGGATTTTAAAATGGCGTCAGATATCGATTTCCGGTCCCTACACGTCACTCCGATTCCAAAAATACCCATATTGTGTGGCATATAACAGAATTTTGAAGTTTTTCTGTAACCGGAAGCCGCCATCTTGGATTTCAAAATGGCGTCAGACATCGATTTCCGGTCCATACACGTCACCATGATTCCAAAGATACCCATATTGTGGGGTATTTGACAATATTTTCAAAAACCTCTTTTTACGAAGTAATCCCAAATAACGAGTTTTCTTTTTACGAAGTAAATCCCAAATAACGAGGTTTTTTTTTACGCACTAATTCGATTTACGAACCCCCGTTTTGGTTCGTAAATGGAGGTTCCAGTGTATTACCGTTGCGAGTCCGTTGAACTTGGTCATTTTCAGCAAAAATTGTAATTCTATTTTTTCAAATTTTGACCTAAATGGCAAAGCTAATAGGATCATTAAAAAGGTTTAAAAAATAAGTAACGATTGGCACAAAAGCGCACAAAACTATTTTGACAAGCGAGTACAGAATTGTTAACGGAATGTCGACTTGAGCATGTCAACCCTGCCGCAAAGTACCGCCAGTCGGGGTGACAGGAAATAATGCCGAACATACAACATGTTTTAAAGATAATATAAAGGACAATCCTGAACTTATTGCAACGCACAGAAATAGCTGTAACTTTTTAACCACGGTAACAAATGATTTGAAATTTTCTAAGAAGATTCTCAGACAAATTCTTAGTAAGACAACAATAGACCAAGGTTCAATGGCAAACTAAATGGCAATGACTAACAAACACTTTTCAATTAGGGAATCTAAAAGCTGACTTTAAACTTTGTACAGCTGTAAAAAAGTCCATCCTCAGAATTCCTTGTGGTTATTTTCGAAACTTTTAGAACTTTATGAGCTCTTTTGAAATACTTCTCAATCTGAAATTATTTTTAGAGCTTTTACTCACAACACCTTGGAGCTAAAATTCCCTTAGAGTTTCAGGAGAATTTTCTCAGTATTATCCAGAAATTATTCTCGGAATGAGCTAGAAATTATCGGTACTCCCTTGAAATTTTCCTC
This sequence comes from Ochlerotatus camptorhynchus, assembly GCF_037179485.1. Taxonomy (NCBI): domain Eukaryota; kingdom Metazoa; phylum Arthropoda; class Insecta; order Diptera; family Culicidae; genus Ochlerotatus; species Ochlerotatus camptorhynchus. The sequence goes on from NW_027040741.1 coordinate 4,415,196, forward strand.
AAAATCCCTTTGAATTTCACTCAAAATTTAATTTTGTCGGTATTCTTTTTGTAATTATCTTGGAACTATCTGCAGGATTCACTAGAAATTATTCACAGATTTTTTTGGAATACTCCCCAGAAATCCTTTGGAACTGTCCTCAGAATTCAATATCCTTGAGGTGGTTCTCGGATGTTTTTAGAACTCTCCTAAGAGCTCTTTTGAAATTCTTCTCAGAGTTTCACTGAAATTAAACTTAGACCTCTTCATAATTTTTTCTTAGAACACATTGGAACTGAAATTCTTTTAGAGTGCTAGACATTATGAGCTAGACATTATCCTAGGAATTCGCTTGAAATTTTGCTTAAAATCCCTTTGGAATTTCTCTCAAACATTGATTTTCGCGGTATTATTTTCAAAATTATCTTGGAACTATCTGCAGGATGCTCTAGAAATTATCCGTAGAATTTTCTTTGAATTCTCCCAGAAATATTTTGGAACTGTCACAACACCTTGGAACTGAAATTCCCCTAATGTTTCAGAAGAATTTCCTCTGTATTCTTCAGAAATTCGTTCCAGAATAAGCTTGAATTTACCCTCGGAATTTCCTTGAACTTTTCCTCAACAACCCTTTGTAATTTCATTCAAAATTTGATTCTCTCGGTATTCTTTTCAAAATTATCATGGAACTATCTGCAGGATTCACTAGAAATTATTCGCAGAATTTTTATGAAATCATCCCCTGACATCTTTTCTTTTGAAACTGTCCTCAGAATTCAATACCCTTGAGGTTCTTCTCAGAAATTGTTTCTTCAATCTTCTAATTGGTGCAGATTTCTTTTTTTCCATTTTCCACCAGATATTTTCAATATAGCTTGCTTCTCCTATCATCAGAATGTTGCATTTTTTCCACTAAATAAAGATTGCCCCTATTTTCAGATTATTCATCATAACTCTACAGTAAAGGAATAATTATTAAAATTTGTTTCTCTATTCAGCTAAAGGATGCAAAATTAAGATGCAAAATTAAGATCAAAAATTTCCCGAAAAGCTTACCCATCCTTTCACCAGAACGGTGCAGATTTTCCACCAGAAATTTTCAATGTAGCTTAATTTTAAATAAAGCTTGTGCCTTCATTTACAATACCAGTGCAAGTTTTCCACCAGAAATATTTTGTTCATTCCATTTATCAGATTCACCAGAACGGTGCACCAAAACTTGTCAGTGAAGTTTGTTTTACCATGCAATTTTCAGGCTTTGCCTCTTCATGCACCAAAATGGTGCAAATTTTCCACCATAAATTTTCAATGAAGCTTGCATTCATCAAAACGATGCAAATTATGCAGCAGAAAAATGAATAAACCTTGCTTCTATATTCAATTTTTCCACCAGAGCTATTCATTTTTATTAGTGCCTCCATGCATCACCTTGATGATATTTTTACACCAGAAATATTAAAAACAAGCTTTTTCTTCGATTTACCAGCACGAAGGTAAGTTTTTTCAACCTTAAATTTAACCTCTTGGCCCACTTTGTGCACGCCAGTGGTTTGCTACGTACACATTAAAGTGATGAGCGGTGGGAGAAATGACACACATTAGTGATGCATTACCATGTTTGAAAACTTGTTTCCAGCAAAGAAAAATCACAATAAACAATCAAAACAAATTCTGAAAAAAAAAACTGAGCTTATGTTTGGGAAGGTGTATGATAGAGGGTGCTAGTGTGCAAGCAAAATACGCTTGATGATATTTTTGAAAAAATTTCTTCTAAGAGTTATGTCTGTTTGTCTGTGAGCAAGCGTTTTGTATTTATTGTTCGTTGCTTTATGTTTTTGGATTCTCCATCTATAAGAAAAAAATATAACTTAATGTGAAAAATAGAGATTCCAGGAGGACATCAGGTATGTTATTTGAAGCACAAGCACATTGAACGCAAAGAGCAATCTTTACAGCTTATTATATTGAGGAGAACGATTGCACAGCTTAACTGATAGAACTCCAAACCATCAAAACCTCCTCAAAGTACCAAGGATGCAAAGAGTCAACGCGCTGGCTATTTCTCGTCAATACGATGGTCAATCGTTAGGATTCAGCCACTATTCAAAAGGTATGATCATTTTCTTTCATTTAAAACTGGTATAAATCAAATTGGACCAGTGGTTGTTCAGCCAGTACGGAAAAATCCGGAAAAGTCTAAACTTAAGATCATAATGTGAAGGCTTGCTCCTTTATACTACGCAGGTCTACTGTTGTAATATATACCTACATTCGTTTGATAACTTTTAATCTTGTTTGAATCGCATCATTGACGAAATCTCCTTTTTCTTTGAGTATTTTCAGTCATTATCGCCAAAAGCTCACGGTTTATGAGGAATTTGCATTTTGGTTTGACGCAAAAAAGGATGTGAGCTACATACGACCCTTTGTTTTACATCGAATCATTGCCACCGTATTCACAAATGACTTCGGTGTATAAATTTAACAATTCATGAAGTGATTAGAAAAGCTTAGCAAAAGTTATGACAATTATGATAAGAAAAGACTCCTCCGTCACTTACCTTACCTTCAGCTGGATGGAACAAAGATATGTTCGTTATCCAGAAACGACCCCTCAATTTTTCAGCCGATGTATAGGAGTCAAAAAAGCGGATTATGGAACTTAATTAAAATCTTAAATGCGCGCACAAAAAAGTCTCATCACAAGAGAGAAAGAAGTTAATTTAACTTTTGCGAGCGCGATAACCACTGGGAGTGTGATATCTGCGAGTTGGAGAATTCTTTTCTTTCGCCACTTTTCCTCCCCCCTGTTGCAAATCTCACGGGATTCTGGTCTTCCACTTTTATCTGATATAGCCAGTCAGTGTCTCGATAAGACAATTGAGTTATGTTCAATTCATTTTGTGCGATAAATGGACCGAAAGTTTATTGGGCAAATGGAAGAATGATGTTTTCCAGAGATTGCTGTCTAATAATTGATTATGGGATCAGTTTGGTGAAAATTTTCATACTGTTTCTCTAGGACGATTCAGAGAATCCAACTCTGTTGATGTCAATCAATCGTCTTGTCGGTCAGGAAAAGTCTTGATGAAAGTATCAGTTATGCATCCGAATTGGGGAATTTACATATTCTCGTCAATCTAAGCAGCGTCCGAGCTTCTATTAGCATTTTCTCAGTGTCATGCACACATATGAAGTTTTTTTTTTGTGCACATTATCTGCTGCTCGCTTCGCTATCCATTCCAATCGACAGAATTGTTAAAAACTGTTTGAAAGCGTTTTAACAATGCTTCAAATCTCTCAGGTGGGTGTGACTATTATTTTGTTTCCATTGATTTGTTTTCTGTCGTACCAATGCTATCGACACCAGGGAGGCAGCCTCAGCATCTGGACCCTACCTGTTGACTTAATTCCTTTCTGAAGGATCAGTGGCGTGATCAGTGATTTCATGCCTCAGAAAATCGTGACGGCGCCGACATGGATTGAACCCAGGCCCTTTTGAGTGAGAGGCAGTCACGATTACCACTACACCACCGGCAACCTTTTCATTTGAACTGCGTGTTAACCAGCTGTTATATTATTGGCAACTCGAAATCAGCTGCATTTTGTAGTGCGTCAATTTTATTTAAACAAAAATCTAGGATCACAGATTCCTTGGTCAAAAGAAAAGAAATAAACTTCAGCTGAAATACTAAGGAATCGTTTGAATATATTCAGTGCTGTGTTATGATGTGAAAATACAGTGAAATTAACATTTAATTTTTTTTGTTGCCGAAAACAAGCAATGGCTGCCGAAGCCGACATTCACCCTACCTACTTCAATCTCGGATGGTTTGCAATCGAAATGCGACCAATCAACTGCTGACTACAAATAGCAGATGCAGAGGAGGTCAGAAAATTGAATTCTCCGTTACTTCGTACATACACGTAGGTTTCTACCAACCTATCTACTCGGAGTACCTACCGAATCGAAAATAAATACGCTCTTTCGAATGGTTCTGAGGAATAAATTGAAAACATTCCAAGTGCTTCTTGCTTCTAGCAGGATGGAACCCAAGTACGAAGACAAGTCAAATTTCAACTTACACAGATTGATTGAATCACTCACACCGGTAAATCGGTGGTGCTGATAGCAAGTGCTGTTCTGGTAGGTGCATTCATTAGAACTGGTTGCTGGGGACAAATTAATTAACTTAAAATGTAAAATGACACAACAAATGTAAATCAGATTGACTCTCGGGGCAGTAGAAAGTGGATGACGCAATGGGTTCGTGTGCTGATAGAGATAATTAGAAACGTTGAGATCAAAATGAGAATAAAATCCAAACGAACTGTTGAACAACTGTTAGCGGAGATGGAGGTAAAATGTTCATGTTAAGGTAGATCTCCATTTAATCTACAAAAAGAACCAAAATTTAAATGTATTATTCAAATGTTGGATTAGACTATTGATCATGTGTTTCAATGTCAACACATAAGCTGAGATATAAGGAGGTGCAGTTTTCCTGCTATGTACATTGTACTCTGATTTTCCCTAGGCTCCAGCAGTTAACAATTGACTTAAATATTTGCATTGCGAACGGTACTTCGTTAAACAATGTCTACTAAACATCGTTATGGGTAAACAACATGATTGTAATGGCAAACGTTATAGTTTATTCCGTAGTGCTTTGATGGATTTATGCAGAAGAGATCAACTGCATGAAATCTCGAGTACTACACACCTTTTTTTTATAATTCGCGAGCTGGGAAAAGGTGAACAAGTTTATGCTATCTACACGGATCTCTCTGCTGCGTTTGATTAAATGAACCACAAGATTGCTGTTGAGCAGTTCGTTTCGGATCGACCTTTTACGATTATGATGAAACTTTGCACAGTTGTTTGTTATTGCCCAACATGCCATTTTACTAACATGGTTCCCTAGTTTTGCACACGACTAACACTTGAAAAGGTCTTATGCAAAAAAGATATGCATAAATAGAAAAATATATATCTCGTGAACGATTTGTTTGATCGAGATGGTGTCTTAGAAGAAGTTGCGGACAAGTATTGTGCCGTTCAAAAAAAAAACATTCAATGGTTTTTATTCCAAAATCATAAAAATATCAGCACCAAAATAGAAAATCAGCATCCCATGGCTACCACAAAATGAAACTTTTTACAGACCGGAAACAGTGAAAAAAATATGTATTTTTCTTACTGGAGCATTGCGTCCACAACAGTAAAGTAACAGCATCAAATAATAGCAAACAGGAGATGTGTTGTATGTAAACTAGATTGTGTCTAGTGTGCATTGTAAAAAGATGATAATACACAATCCAGTCCCAAGTAAAATATGCTAGGTGAGATAATGCTGCAGTACCTGCATACATACAGATACACACCCAATCCAACAGTGAATGCCTAGCGCAGATTCTTCGTTAGTCAATAGCTCTTGGCAAACATGCGAACGATAGGAAGCCTACCAGAAGCGTACCATTTCTCATCTTCAATAAGTAACGATAGACGAAGGAACAGGCGCTGGAATTCGTTCTCTCACAACACATCACTTCGAAAGCGTCAGCAGAATACACCTATCACGAGGGTGAGTTGGTAGGGTCTCCCATTCAGTGGTCGATCTCTTACCGCAAGAAGGCAGCCGAACACGTGCAACATGCAGAAGGGAAATGATTTTTATTGTTAGCCTTCATCCAAAAGCAAGGTTGAAATCGCTACCACACAATATCACCTGTAGATGTAGCCCATATTCTACTCGTAGTCACGTGCTTCTATAACAACTTTCGCGTGACAGGGCAACATTACGCGCTTGGTTCGGTGATATATTGTCGGTGATGTAATGTTATGCTTTTGACTGCTTGCAAGCTCTGAATAGATAAATACATACTTTCGTTCTCGTTTTCTTAAAAAAAAAAAAACTGTTTTTCAGCTTAAATGAACTTGAAAAAAGTGTCACTAGGAAATTTGAATCTTAAAAGGCAACGAGGTTGAATTTTCAAATGTTTATCAAGCACTGAAATTTTGTTTTTCCCATCTCAGAAATTTCCGGGAAATAATTCATTACTGTGCTGATAGCATAAATTACGTCCGTTTTTTTTTTTTTTAAATCATCGCAAAGATTTTTCGAGGCTTTGTGAGACTATACATCACTTCCGAATAGTCTGCAATCCGCATTTTAGGGACAACAAAAACAGTATTTGATGATTCGGAGATGGAGTTTATTACACAGTGCGGTATTAGCAGTTAGCAGCAACAGTTGTACATCAACAGTTTCTCCATTAGACCCGAGCAAAGTAATGTATCAAAATGATAACAAATCGAAACCAACATCAACATCAAATTCAACATCAAATTGCAATCATTATATTCATAATAATACATGTTTTTTTTTTATTTTGCTGTACTTTTCATCTACACATTAATATGCTGTTGATTTTTGTTTTGTTTTCAGTAGTGTCTTAGATAACCCATACATTGAATATTGAAGTTTCACGAATTGATGAAATATTTTATTATGAATCCTATTCTATAAAAATGAGACTTGGATTTTATACAGACTTGGTGAAATTCCCACGTTAATTGGACTTACAGAAATATTTAAGGTGTCAGACCTTGAAGCTGCATTTTAAATCAAATAAGAGGATTATTGTTTTCCGAATATTCAGAAGAATTTTGAGAAGAATTTGAAAACAATATTGAGAAAAATTGAAAAACAGTTCGAGAGATGAATCCAAAAGATTATGACTAAAACATAGTCCACAAAAAATATGGGCAAAGCTTCTAGTGAATAATAGATAATATCATAATAGTGCTGAAAAGAGCTCAATGAGAATATCTTTATCTTTATCTATTTATTTATTTAGTGAGGAGAAATCCAATGAACTAAATCAATAATTTCTACGGCAATGTGAAGAGAATCAATGTTTGCCATGCATATCATAATCCTCAACTTCTTTTTCTCCGCCCATGTATATCGTTTTTTTTAAGCAGAAGTAGCAGTTGCAAATTTTTCAACAAATATGTATCTGTAAACAATCACAGAAAATCTGTGAAAAATCACCGAACTGTTCACCGAACGTTCAGCTGTTGAGATTTCGGTAAAATTTCACAGATTTCGGTAAAATAATCTTAGTGTGTAGGCACAGAATTGCTTGAAGATTATCACTACCATAAACAGCTGACAGTTTTTAAGGAATCCTGAGAAGAACAACATATTATCATATATCTAAGGATGTTTAAAGAAATAAGATCAATTTAAGAAGAAACTAATAACATGGATGTGTTTTAAGAATTTCAAAGGAATGCGGAACAATACTCAGAAAATAATGAGGAAATCGTTAGAGTATTTTTGTTTGGAATATTATGAACAAAATTCTGAAATTCAGAGGAAACTTCAATTGTAGTTCTGATGTGAATTCGAAATTTTGCACTGTTTTCTGGTATTGCCCAATTCGTCACTTAACATGCTCGATTCATTTGTTGTGTACACGACTAACTTTTTAAAAAGAATTATGCAAAAAATATATCCGTTGATTCAAAAATGCCTACGCGTAAAAAACATAGAACAGTTCTTAACAGTTTACCAAGACAATTATAAGGAATATCCCATGATTATGTTATAGATAACTCAAAGTTATGGAGGTGAACTTTATTTTATTATTGTTATAATTAATAAGAATATTAACATTATTCTAAAATGATTTCCATGAGTTTTAATTTGAAGATTTTTTTAATATGAAGCAGATTTTAAAGGAATATAAAAAGAAATCCCATTTATATTGTCGCACCGGGCATAATTAGTCGGTTTTGTGGACGGGCGATCGACAACGGACCAAATCTTTACGTGCGGCAGATCCTCCAAAAGTGTCGTGAATATCAAGTCTCTACGCACCACATATTCATCGATTTCAAGGCCGCTTATGATACTATTGACCGTGGACCGCTATGCAAGAGTATGGACGAGAACGGTTTTCCCGGAAAGCTGACCAGACTGATCAGGGCTACGATGGATGGTGTACAATTCTGGGTGAAGATATCGGGTGCGTTATCGGACTCGTTTGAAACTCGCAAAGGACTTCGACCAGGCACGATCTTCAATAAGTCCAGCCAGTTCATCTGCTTCGCTGACGACGTAAACATGGTCGGAAGAACGTTTCAGGCCGTGGCGGAGCAATTTACCAGGCTCAAACGTGAAGCAGAGAAAGTTGAATTAAAAGTGAATACGTCGAAGACAAAGTATCTGTTAGCTGGAGGAACCGATCGGGATAGGACTCGCATAGGCAGAAGCGTGACAATCGACGGAGATGAGTTCGAGGTGGTGGATGAATTTGTGTACCTCGGATCATTGGTGACGTCAGATAACAACTGCAGCAGAGAAATTCGTCGGCGTATTATTGCCGGAAGTCGTGCTTACTACGGACACCACAAGACCCTGAGGTCGGTTAAACTTCACCTCCGTACAAAATGTACTATGTAAAAGACGCTGATAAGACCGGTACTTCACTACGGGCACGAGCGTGGACGATGCTCGAGGAGGATCTGCAAGCACTGGGTGTTTTCGAACGACGAGTGCTAAGGATCATCTTTGGCGGGGTGTGTGAAAACGGTGTATGGAGGCGAAGGATGAACCATGAGCTGGCGGAACTCTATGGCGAACCCTGCATCCAGAAAGTTGCGAAAGCTGGACGGGTACGATGTGCGGGACAAGTGAATTGTACAATAGTTTCAATGTTATTAAGAAAAGAGCTCCAGGTTAATAATAGGAAGGGTTTAGATTTGAATTTGTTGGTAAATATGTGGAAAGTTCCATGATGATTGAGAAAGGAATCCTAGTGGATTTCTGAAGAAAATTCCAAAAAAATCAGTGTAGAATTTCAGGAGAGTTCTGATGATAACTCGAAATAAATTTGGAGGGTATTGAAATCGATGGATGGTTCAAACTTAGTTCTAGGTAATTCCAAAAATAGTTAAAACAAATTCTGAGATGAATACAAGGGAATGGAACTTTGAGGGTACGATTTCAAAGAAATCCTGTGAATATTTTCAAGGGAATTCCGATTATGATTCCAAGATCATTTCGAGAAAAATATAGATAATTCTTAGCAGAACTTCAAGACTTTTCTTAGGTGAATCACATGAAAATTGAATTATAAACGGAAGCTTCAATGTATTCTTGGAAGAATCATTATAAATTAAAACTTTACCTCAGGATGAATTCCATGATTATTTTTAGGAGTGTTATAAATAAAATTTCAATTCAGTGAAATAAAAGTTATTTAGAGAAATTCTGAAAAATACTCTGTGAAGAAAAAATATAATAATGAAAACCACAACCGGGAAAATTTATATAGATTCCGGGAACGGCGAGGTGGATCTAATAGGTCCGAGCTCTCCTAGAACAATGCAAAGGACACAACATCAGGGAAGGTATGGCTCCTCATCAAAAAACTCCCAGAGAGTACCTTGTCTTTCTTGGTAAAATTATTTAACAGATGTTTCCATTTGGCATACTTTCCTGATAAATGGAAAAATGTAAAAGTTGTTCCAATTTTGAAGCAGTTTGCTTTCTTCAATAAGTAAACTTTTTGAAAAGATAATTTTAAATAGAATGCGATGCTTCACATCAATACAAGCTCAATTTTTGCAGATGAGCAGTTTGGATTTCGCCATGGGCATTCAAATACTCATCAACTCTTATGAGTTACCCATTTAATTCGTTCAAACAAATCTGAAGGCTACTCAACTGGAGTAGCTAACTACCTAACTACCTAACTACCTGTTAGAGCAGGAGTTCCTCAGGGTAGCATTCTTGGACCTATATTGTATAACCTTTTCACTTCGGACTTCCCTGATTTGCCTCAGGGTAGCCACAAATCTTTGTTCGCTGATGACATAGGCATTTCTGCTAAAGGAAGAAGTCTTCGTATTTGCAGCAGACTGCAGAAAAGTTTAGATATATTCTCTTCTTATTTACAAAATGGAAGATTTCTCCCAACGATTCCAAAACTCAACTTATAATATTTCCACATAAGCCTAGAGCTTCCTTTTTGAAACCTAGTAGTAGTCACATTGTCACTATGAACGGAGTTCCAATTTCCTGGTCAAACCAAGTGAAATATCTTGGATTAAACTTGACCAAAAATTAATTTTTAAATATCACATTGAGGGCATTCAAGCCAAATGTAACAAATATATAAAATGTTTTTATCCTCTTATAAACAGGAAATCCAAACTTTGCCTGACGAATTAACTTCTAATATTTAAACAAGTTTTTAGACCGGCCATGCTTTACGCTGTGCCAATATGGTCTTGTTGTTGCACTACAAGGAAAAAAGCACTTCAAAGGATTCAGAACAAAGTTCTGAAAATGATTTTGAAGTTGCCTCCCTGGTAAAGTACTACTGAGGTACATAGCATTTCGAATGTTGAAACTTTAGAACAAATGTCCAACAAAATAATTAATAATTTCAGGCAAAAATCGTTGCAATCCGCACTTGCAACGATTAATGTTATGTTATATGTTATGTTATGTTATGTTATGTTATACTGACATGCAGGTTTAAAAACCTGTTAAAAATACTGAATTGCCAAGACAGGAACAATGTAAAAATACTTAGATATATATCATAACAATTAAGGCTGGTAAGTTACTGTAGTAACTGGAGCACCTAGGTTAAAATGAAATGTAATTATTTTTGAATTTGGAACCAATAAAGAGTTAAAAAAGGGAAAGTACGGGAAAAAATCGGAAAATTCCTTCGCAGGATTTGCTGGTCTCGGTGTCCATCACGCTATCGGCAGTTTGTATACTCGATACAAACTATTGGTTCGGTGCGCTTTATTTATTGCCAGCAGCTCGGCCACATTGTCATAGCCGTTGGAAGCAGAAACTAGATCACTGTGAACAGTTGGTTTTGAATAACCTACTAATCGATGCATGGATGTTGTAATATTTCCCAACTTAAATGAAATTTTCGAATAAACTTTGATTTTCTGATGATGTACCATCATTTTTTAATCATTAGATATTTATATTAATTTTTAATGAATTTGTATTTTTTATAGCAAATCTCGTTGTGATACTCTTATTGAATATCATTGAAATTTAGGGCAGAGCATCAAAATAGCATACCAGATCTAATTTTTATGGTGAACGCCAATTCGTAGAGGTCACGGAAAATGAGACACTCTAGAAAATATATTGTATGAAGTAAACAAAATCATGTGAAGGGGCACCAGATAAGTTCCAGCCCAAGTGGAAGACAGCCATTGCAGCAACGACAGGAAGAAGAAAAGCAACAAAGGAACGAAGAATAGTGCTGTAGCAGTACGTATTTACGCTGGTGTAGTGACCAGTCTTGTAAGTGGTCACCGTACTCGACAAATTTTCTATGATAATCGACTGCCTTTGCTTCCGACACTTGCAAAACAAGCTATCAAATTACAGTACCAAACTAAAATGTCATATGACAGGCTCTGTCATACGACACTGTTGTTGAAGACCGTATGTATTTTAGTTTTTCTCATTATAAGATAGTGCTGATGTTGCACTACTTCGTCGTAATCGCCCATTTCCGTTCTATCGGTCAGAAAAGATCAATCATATCAATGATTTCACCGTGCACAAATCAATAATAGGTTTGTTCCGATGCGTAAGCTCATTAGCTTCAACATAAATCCTAGTAGAGTGCATTGTATGAATATTTACGCTAATTTTTCACAAAACAAAAGAAGCCCTCCTAGCGAATCCCCTTTTTCTACGTTTATCCGTGGGACGAAGGAAATCTAATGGCGTTTCAATGCATTAGGATGGAATTGAAACTCGTAGGACGAATTTAGAAGCAAGAAACAGTATTAGATTTTATACAATATCTCAACAATTTGTGGTTCTTTATCAAATGCAACGGTACGTATGGAAACACAGCAAAAAATAAATTTTAATGTTACATCCAAGAGGAAAATATCATGTAATTTTTATGACCACAAAAATAAACAAATGCAGTAAAAGCAGCGTAATTTCAGTTCATGCACTGTATTAATGATAATTTATTCCTTTTTGGCAAGTAATATTGCACACACGATGAAGTGCATCCACTTTGATGTGAAATTAAAATTTATTTTTTGCTGTGAAGGTGAATAAATTTAGAAGTGATCTTTGACAGAAATATTCAATTTTTTGTTCAAAACCGTTCAAAAAGTTAGGTAAACCGCGGGTTGTGCTTAGTAGGACGGAAATTAGATCAAAAATCATACGATGCTTCTATTCAATAGATGCAGAACGAAGTGTTGAAAAACGCATAATAAGATCTTGAAAACAAAACTACAAGTGTACAAAAAGTGCACGCGAATTCATTTTTCTTTCCGTTGGCGTTTCAATGGCTAATAGGCCCAAGAAAACCCGTTGGTGAAGTTGAGCCGCCAGAAGCCATTTTTTGCATTTTCAACAATAAACGAATATTTTGTGACCCGTTATCAGAACTAACGGTACATATAAAAAGGTAAATACATTTGGAAGCCATCTGTAATAATAACATTCCGTTTGGTGCTAATCTACGCTAGATTAAGCAAGACTAAGTGCGGGTTGTGCTTAATATGCCGGGAATGGGGTAGTTAACCCTATAGTCAAATTCAGTGTTGAGAAAATATCAAAAAATCAAATCTCACCAAAGAGCAATATCACGCTTGATGATCGTAGACAAAAATCAACGAACAAACAACTGCGGTTGTAATTGCTAGCTGTGATATGATCATGAAACAGTTTATTGAGAAACCCGCAAGAAACTATATTAAAATTGCCTTCCATAATGTTCCAGCATTGTAAGAAATATATATTATTACAGAACCTTCTTTCAGAACTCAAAGCTAGCTGTATTAGAGATCGTTGAGTCTTGATTAAAGTCTTCAATAACAAATAAATCTGTTGAGTTAGATGGCTACAAAATTGTTCGTTTTGATCGACTTTGGGCCGATCCATTTATTATGTCACGTTAAATTGAGGAAAAATTAACCCCCCTTTTGTGACATTTTTCCTATACCTACTGCACAACTTTCAGCTGTGTATTGGACAAGAGAATATCACAAGATAAACACCGATAGTTTTATAGCCAACTTGCAAAGGTTTTTTTTTTTTTTTTCCTCTGTTCGGGACATAACACCACTGCGACCAGTAATTTGATCTATTGTAGTATATCCCGTGTCCTTAGTTTAGTGCATGTCGTATTACTCCATCACTATTGAGAAATGATGAAGTATTCGGTTTTGATACAGTTGTCATTCTTGCCTTCATCGCAAGGAATCGATTCTAACTGAAAGGTTCCGCTATTTATACCCTTCGGAGTTGGAACACCCTCCAAAGGCGCGCCCCTTTGTCAGTCAAAATTGGATTCCTTAACAACAAAAACAAGCTATGACACCGATAATGACCATGCATCAGAATCCTAGTCTTAACCACTTCAAACTAGGGAACAACGATTAGAAGATTAGGAATCACATAGATGAAGACTAACTAACTCATTTTTTCCATTGTTTCAAGATCATCCTCGGTCCAGGCAACCCGAGGACTTATCACTATCAACAAGGCATAAAAAGTAACAAGGACTAAGATGTGTTCCTTTGATTACTGAAAAATCCTGTTCCCCTAGTTTGAAGAAGTTAGGACTAGGAATCGGTGGTAGATCTTACATCCCGTAACGTACCACGAAAAGGTGATCTACCCACGTTACGGGGCAACTTGCAAAGGTTCAATCTTGATGCTATTTATCTGATGGAAAATTATAAACTTTAAACTTTAAACGATACGATTTATTCTGCCATTGATGATCATGTTCCGTTGAAGATGAAAACTACTGTTGAAGAGTCACAAATTGTTGAGATATTGTTTAAAATCTAATACTGCTTCTTGATTCTAAATTCGTTCTACGAGTTTAAATTCCGTCCTAATGCATTGAAACGCCATTAGATTATCTTCGTCCTACGGATAAACGTAGAAAAAGGGGATTAGCTAGGAGCGCTTCTTTTGTTTTTAGAACAATGAGCGTAAATATTCATACAATGCGCTCTAACAGGATTTATGTTATAGCTAATGAACTAACGCTTCGGAACAAACTTATTATTGATTTGTGCACGGTGAAATCATTGATAAAATTGATGTTTTCTGATCAATAGAACGGAAATGGACAATTACGACGAAGTAGCGCTCTACCCTATGCCATAACTGGTCAAATTATTCTGTCCTTAGATTGCCGTGGTGTACACTGGAATAGTGTAAATCCCATCATTGTAAGTTATTTTGCAATCAAAGGCAATAGTAGCAAACCATTAGGGGTTGTTTATTAAATACGTAGACAGTTTTTGTTTTGGGATTCTTGCACCCCCCCCCACCTCCTCTTGCTGCGTAGGCAATTGTCTATACATAATTTTTAAAATTTGTATGAGCCGTGGTTAATTGCTAATCACCCTCCTCCCCTTAACTGTCCATGTTTTTAATGAGCAGCCCCTTAGCAACGAATCGCTATTACTTCTATGTATATATTTAAATGCATTTAATTTACCTTCAACCTCAACAAGCACATGTTACCATTGCAGAATCATTTCCTGAAACGAACGGATTTAATTAGTCACAGCTATATCATAGCCTGCGAATCCACTTTCGGTTCACCAAGTTGGCACTCTAAACCCAAAGGTCTTCACCTTGCACAAAGGATCCTGATTTCATTGATTTCACCGCAGTTCCGGAAACAGAAAGCAGAAACGAGAAGATAGGATGGAGGAAAAAATGCTACTACTACGTTGATTCCAGCAACAACAGCACTCACTTTCGAGTCGGCGAGATACGACCGGAAGGGTAAAAAGTGTGCTCTATGACAGTATATCTGTTCGTTTTACCATCGGAGACTGCATTCGGATGCAGACGTTGTGCAATTGGTAAAAGTGCTTTCTTCCATGTGCTGCCCTACATCAGGGTGATTCGATATCTGTCGATGGTCGTGTTAGACCAAACATCAAAAAAACACATACATTTTACAGTTTTCCATGATTTTTGCGCCACCCTAGCAATGTACTCTGTTCTTTATGACTGTGACTATTTGAGCCTGCAGGAGAAGTAGTGCGACTTGACGTTGCAGTACTTTAGGAACAGGAAACAGAACCGGCACCTCCCAGAACCACACAAATAATAGATTCGTAATTTATTGGTTTTCGTGGGAAGTTTTATATCCGTGACGCTTTTTTTCCCCTGCTTTCTCCTTCTGTTAGCAGTCAACTGTAGAAAGCTAGATAGTACACCCACCCACAATGGCTTCCAGGTACGGAAACCGATATCCTAAAAGGCAATCCCAATCCACTATTACCTACCTTTAGATAGCTAGCACATAGAAGCAGGATTCAATAAGTGAGGCAATAAATTATTCCATTGAAGCTTAATTGCTTGATTTTAAACATTTTTATTATCTGTTCCCTCTTTCAGCGAAATGCTTGTGTCCTATACGAACACTCTCTTCCGCTACCAATGAGGTAGATGATGCAACGCTAGTTGCTATTGAAACCACCTGATACACAATTTTGCAACCAGCTTCCGACGAGAAGCGGGACACAGGAAGTTGCTCCAGAGCAAATTGTGCTCCTCCTGCCCAAAGAGCAGTGGAAAGCAATAGCACATTAGTGAAACATTTTCTCATTACTAGCAAATGGGTAATTTTCTTGAGCACGGTCAAACACCGAAACTCCGCTCGTAGGTTGCAAGAAGGCTAGAGTTCACTTACCTGTGCCAGTAAACATTAGCGCTCCTACATGGCAGACGACTGGAGACTGCGACGGCAAAGAAATGCCATCAATTTAAATTATTAGCCAACAAACGGAGCGGAAAATAAGTGTAAGATGCTGCTGGGCAAATGAACCGGCAGTCGCTTAGGAACGTACAATTTTTCTGTCAAATGTAGATGGCACTGAAAATCACAACTGTAATTAAAAGAGTGTACCTAGCCGAATGAAAATAATGATATGGCTGAAATGTTTTATCTTACTAATGATATTTTTAATATTATTTCTGCAATTAAGATTCGCAAGCGAATGATAAGTATAACGGATGGGAGACTGTTTTGCTAATGGCAAACCGCTTATGGAGGTTTCGATAACTGGTACCGTTTCGAAGTTCATTTGGCCAGAGAACAATGTTGTTGGTTTGGTACTTTGAAACGTCTTATGAACTATTTTCAAGGAAACGATTGCAATACGTATCCCTTGTTGAATATCCTAAACGGTAGGATGAGTCGTAATCAAAAATGCGAAAATATTCATTGTGGCACATATTGTAAACAGTAAAAGTAATTATTTTTTTTCTGGAAAACCGGGGAAAATGATCATAGTGTGTAAAATGTGGTTTATTAATTTATTCATCAATGAAACTTCTATCATTTACATACATCAAGTCCATGCTTCATGTCATCGAAACTTCTCTTACTGGTGATGCAAACTTTTAAGCGTGTAAATTTGTTTTTAATTTCACACATCTTCTTATATCCTCTCAATCGTAACTCAATCGATCTTTTGATAGTTTATTGCATCTATCTTTTAACATTATTTATTTGATAACATCAAAAGGTTCAATGTGGCATCAATTATGGTTTAATTGAGTAATATATACAGTAGAAAAAATAACAAATACTAAAACCATGACACATCTCGGATTGCAGTATCAGAGAACAACATAGAAAAATGCCAGCGTAGTATCTATCGTGGATAGCGGTGCCGATGGTGTAGTGGTAAGCGTGACTGCCTCTTACTCCAAAGGGTCTGGGTTCAATCCCAGTTGGCACCGTTGGGATGTTCTGAGCCGTACAATCTCGAATCACGCCTTCCTTCGGAAGGGAAGTAAGCCGTTGGTCCCCGGTCCATAAGTTGGGTCGACAGGTGTAAGAGCTGCCTCCCTGGCGTCAGTAGCATTGGGCATTGATTCTGAGCACGGAAAACATGATGAACGGAAAACAAATCAAGGAAAAAAATCTATCATTTAATGCGGAAATCGAATTCAGAAGAAACTCGATTGAACTGTTGTGGAAATTGGGTTGGACGTTTACGCTTATCTGCTCCAATATTGCTTGTCAGCATATATATCATTGTATTCGTCAGTTAATCTCTAATCGAAAAAGCAGTTAAACTTGTCAGAAAACAAGCTACACATTTCCAGAGGAGTGGAAGTGACTAATGCCGTTTTAGTTTGGTGAACCAGGTTCGAAACAGGGTTACTTTCTTCAAACTATCACTCTTGCGGTGAACTGGGTGAACAGGAATGTTGTGTGCATGTGTATGTGTGACTTGAAATAGAAAAGTCTAAAAGGCAATAACAACTAGCTGCCAAGGGATTCCTCAACATCAGTTTACAGTTTAAATATGCACTGGGCACTCCCTTGCACGCTGCTGATTGAGTCCGCTGCCATTATTTTCCAAAATTAATTTGACCGCACGCAAATGGATACCATCAATAACAAACTAGTTTATGACCTTGAAGGAGACATCATCCAACAGAAGGATTACGTATGCTTGAAGAATATGGACAGTAAGAAACAGAAACGGTATTGAAATTGCATATGTCATCTTTGCTCAAAATTGTATGCAGTTCAACAATACCGCATATATCTCGTACCACAATTAAAAATTGACATCACTTGCGGTGATTCGGCACATAGAACTGTTTTATGGCCACCCAGTAACATAATCGGTCTGAGGATTGCATGTTATAGCGATTCTTAAGATCGTGTATTTCTAGGACGACTTTCAGGAATTGACCGTTCTCCCAGTGATTCCAAATAACTGGAGATTCATTTTCCTGCCACCCAGCTACAGAATCGGTTTGAGAATTGCATATTTCATCGATGCTCAATATTCTATGCAAATTATAAAAAATGACTTATATCTATGCTGACTTTCAAGAATTGAACACACATAGGGTTTTCCGGGAATCTTCAGACCATAATCCTCTCACTAGTTTTCTCGGTCCAGCTGACCAACTACAAGTCCAATCAATTTCCTATCTGTTTTGCTTAAAAGCCAATACCTTTCAAATTAGGGCTCAATTTCAAAATTTGATGGACGTATTGCTGAGAACCAGCCATGCCAACATGATTCGATACGCATTATGCTCAGGAGTCACAATTTTTTTTCCGACTAAATTACATACTAAAAAGATCATCACTATGCTATGAATCAACCATGCTAAGATTAATCGATACGCTGTTTGCAGTCTTGGGTTTGTGGTTGTTAACGGATGTTCCGGATTTTCCGGAGGAGGGCCATGGATGGTCCAAATAATGTTTACACATCGTATATAACTGTTCAAGTAAAGTAAAGCTACATTTGAAAAAAAAAAATAAAATCACGAAGATTTAGATTGATTTTCATAATTGAACTCCCGTAAATGTTCTGGATCTTCTGGAGACCACTTCTCCATATGGCTCATATGGCATATGGTGCAGCATGATATTTTCACAGAACAGCCGGTTACCATTCACCTGGACCCACTCCAGATTGTAATGGATTCCATGCGGTCATGATGACAAAATGGAATTCTGACCGCTTAAAGGGTAGAACAATCACTCAAAGTATATCTTTCAAGTATTTAGGTGTCTGGTTCGATTCCAAAAGCAAATGGGGAAAACATATTGCATATGTGAAACAAAAATGCCAACAAAGAATCAATTTTCTTCGTACAATTACTGGAACTTGGTGGGTAGCACACCCGGAAGATCTGATCAGGTTGTATCGGATAACCATCTTGTCGGTTCTTGAGTACGGTAGCTTCTGCTTTTTATCCGCGGCAAAAACACATATCCTGAAGCTGCAACGGGTTCAATACTGTTGCCTCCGAATTGCGCTTGGCTGTATGCACTCGACACATACGATGAGCCTCGAAGTACTCGCGGGTGTTCTCCCACTGACAGATCGTTTCGTGGAACTGTCCCTCCGGTTTCTTATCCGTTGTGAAGTAATGAATGCATTGGTAATAGAAAACTTTGAGAAGCTGATCCAAAGAAATCCTCAAACAAGATTCATGAGTCTCTATTACGAGTACATGACGCTGGAGATTGGCCCTTCTTCGTACAATTCGAATGGTGTTTGCTTCCAAGACCTTTATAGTTCCTCTGTTAATTTTGATCTGACCATGTTGCAAGAAATCCGTGGAATACCAGATCACCATCGGTCAATGGTCATTCCCTTAATTTTTGCAAACAAGTACCACCATGTTAGTAACAATAAGAGTTTTTTCACAGATGGGTCAACTACCCAAGCAACACAAATTCATATGATTATGTTGAGTAAACTGCTATATAACCAAATTCAGTCATATAAAGGTTATATAAACTGTTATAGAACATGTGTGTTGCTTGGGTATAAACGCTTCCACTGGATTTGGAGTATTCAACGAATTCCATAGCGCCTCATATCAACTGCAAAAACCCTGTTCCGTATACGTTGCGGAACTAGCAGCCATATTTTACGCAGTAGAGCAAATTGCCTCACTACCATCTGATCACTATTTTATTTTTACTGATAGCCTTAGCTCGTTGGAGGCTATTCGATCAATGAGGCCGATGAAGCACTCCTCGTATTTCCTGACCGAAATCCGAGCTAAATTGAGTACTTTATCTAACTGCTCTTATACTATCACCTTAGTTTGGGTCCCATCTCATTGCTCAATTCCGGGTAATGAGAAAGCGGACTCGCTAGCTAAGGTGGGCGCTATGGAAGGCGATATTTTTGATCGAAAAATCGCCTCTGCGGAATTTTTCTCAATAACCCGTCAGCACGTCCTCACCAACTGGCAACAAAAATGGAATGAGAGTGATCTGGGAAGATGGTTACATTCTATTCTCCCACAGGTATCGAACAAGCCATGGTTCAAAGGATTGGACATGAGCCGTGACTTTATACGTGTCATATCAAGGGTCATGTTCAATCACTACTCGTTAGATTCGCATTTCTTTCGAATCGGGCTCGCAGGCAACAATTTTTGCGCTTGTGGTAGTGGTTATCACGAGATCGACCACGTGCTTTGGTCATGTACCCTCCATTGTGTTGCTAGATCCGAGTTGAGTTATCAGCATCTTTCAGAGTCCAAGGAAAACAACCTCTGCGGTCCGTTAGAGAAATTTTGGTGAGATCTCGATTAATACAATTTAATTTATGTATTTTCAAAACGGATAGATCTGAGGATTTAGTAGTTAGTGTCATCTTGTGTTCTCCCAAGTTGTTAGCTGCCCATCGGTGTACCCCCATGTTTGTCTTTTTCATTAGTTTGTCGTTTTGTTTGAGATCAAGAGCACATTGCTCTCCAAACCTTGTGTTCTCAATCCCTACCTTGCCATCCATTTGTTTCAATTTGTTACCGCTTACCTCGAGATAGCCACGAGTAATCGACACCCGCTTTACTAACGTTAATTTAAAGTAATTTTGTAATCTAAACAATGAATATCGGCTCCGCAAAGCTACGGAAAATGAGCCTGGCAAAATAAACGCATTTTAAAAAAAGGTTTGTGCTGATGTTTTCCCTCTGTTGTTAAGGTGCTTGGTGTGCTACCACTTCCCTTTGTTGCCGGTGTAACTCGACCGTGCTGATCTATTGTTAGGTTTTTGCGATGTGCATTGCTATCGTGGTTTGAAAAAGAAAAGTGATACCTAGTTAGTGTGTTCGTTTGTTATTTGGTTCAAGGAATTGTTTGAAAATGATTGGTGAAAAATATGCGTGGATGCTTCGGGAATGCGCTCCCGGATATTTTGATTTGGTAAGTACGTTCCAGTTGAAGATTGTTCTTATACAATTCTCGAGTGTACGTTTCTTCTTTTATGAGTAGTGCGTTTGATGGGCGGTTTGGTGTGGCTGGTGGCTCGCCCGCACGTGCTGGTGCCGCTGTCAGGTAGGGGAAATTTCCCCTACCTGATGGTGTTGTATGCGTGGGCTGGATGCCGGTTCCGCTGGATTGGCGATCGGATGCATTGTTTGCGGGAGCGGATGCGTCCCTTCGAGAGAGTAATCGAGATTTATTTTCATCCTTTTTTATCAGAAGGATGACTTCGATCGCGTGAGGCATGCTCCTCGGTTTTTACGGTTATATACCTACGAATGATGCATTATGATTTTTTTGGTTTTTCATATTGAAGCATTATTCGTTAAGAAAAGATATGTCGTGATCGAATATGCAAGCTTGACGCTTGACCGATTAGTTTTTGATGTGTTGTTAGGTGTGTCCTTAACACAATCATGAGGGCCTTGGTTGAAGATTGACGGTAGTCACGGTGGGTTGTGTTGGGTTGGGGTTTTGATGCGGTACTTTGATCACATAACGTATGTGGAACTTCATGCAAAACAACTGACTAAAAGTTGACCCCTTTTTTGTGTTGCCTCAGTGGTATAACTGCACACTTAGAAATACATAATTTTACACGTGACGGATTCGATCTTTGACATAAAAGATGAGACGTAAACAAACATGTCATGTAAAATTTAGTGCTCCGAGACTGAAAAGTTCGAAAGTACGTTTGATTGAGCTGAATTTCGTGTCTATTTTGACTCAATTTTATGTCAAAATAGACGCTCGTATATGTCAGTCCAAGAGCACCTAAATTTACATCAATTTTTCTAAGTGTGTGGTATAGTTGAGCATCGATCTGTCAAAGCCAATGTCGAAAACGTAAACAATGGCTTCTATCGTTAATTTCTCGTAGTTCAAAGTCAATCCATGAAAGCCAGCAATGCTATCAGATAGAGGGACTTTCCCTCTACATAATCATCGTGATGGTTTACTTGAGTGGTTTTTCATTCTCTAGAGATGCACAGAAAAAGTCATTGCTTACTTTTGCGACATTGACTCTTATGAAATAGAAGCAGATATATGGTTGCATGATCAGGCTGTGAACCATTTGCCGAGTTAAATTTAACCCGTGGTTAAAAGTGACATTTCGAAAGATATTTTCTATGTTCGAAAATCCCTGTGCTGTCGATCGACCGGTTTTCGAGAAGAACTTAGCCAAGGTTGTCAAAATTTAACTTCTTGTCTGTCAGAAGTAACCACGCTCGGATAGCAGGGTTAATCGATAACTTTCCATCTGTCAAATTTTAACCAAAAGTTGAAATAATCCACCAAATGGTTCAGAGCCTCAGTAAGCTGACGACGATTCTGCAACTCTTTACTCTTATGGTAAAATCTAATAAACATCTGACAATCTGCGAATGAAATCTAGCAAACTTTGTCTTATCCCTTCACTCCACCGTGGTACCAGTAAGGCACCGTCTCTTCACGCAAAGCTTGAGAGTATCGTATGGAATTTATATAGGAGTGACAGGTTAAGGAAATGTCCACCATGTCTCACGTACAGACTGACGTTTGCTGTTGGGAATTTACTGTAGGAGTAAAGAGTTGCAGAGTGGCCGAAAAGGCGATTTGCAAATTGTTAAGGTAATGCGGCCATTATTTTTTTCGACTAGCTCTACAGAAGGCTTATCAAAGGATTTTTTGACTAGTACTTCCAAGTCAGTCAGAAGCCAATCAAGAGCGTTATTATCCAGCAATATTGTTAACTGTGCTTTTAGTAAGTCAACTATTTATGTTATGATTGCAGCACGAAATATTCTGTTGATGGATGTTGACGTGTACATTAACAAAAATCGATTTTTTTTCTAAAGAAGCTAGAGATAAAATTAGGGTATGTGTGCCAGATTTAGGCACTAGTGATCCTCGAATTGGCCCTATCGTAAATTTCACATTTTAACATTATTTTCAATTTTTATTTTCGATACAGATATATATGGTTTGTCATAAATCTTCGCAAATTAAACCATGACAATTAATTTCCAATTTGATTTAGGGCCTAGGGCCAAAAACAGGACCACTAGTGTCAAAACTGGTGCAGTTACCCTACGTAAAATAGATCCAAACGATTACTTTTGTTTGTAAATAGTGCTTAATGTTGCTATCGAAGCGCTCGATTTGATTTATCGTCCTGTTTGCGGATGGAACTATGGTCACCTCAAAACACTGTATATTTTCCGCATTAACCGAGACACTTGTTTCAAAATTTTAGTGTCTCTCGCTGGACTTCAAAATGTATGCAGTAAACTCTTAATTTGCGCGATCGTATTTTTCCTCATACGAATCCAAATAAAATCAAAGTTTGATGCAATTGATTCTCAATTAGAAATAAAAAAATAACGAGAAAAATGGTACATACATTTATGTGCTAAGTTTACAGATAAAAATAAAAAAAAAATACCGGCGCGAATTCAGAATTCACAGAATTAGACAAGTATTCGCGTGGAGTTTCCCCACTTTTTTGCGATAACTAAAGAAAACAAATATCGGTGAATAATGTCTACTTTTTTAAATGCGACGTTAATATATGTCTTGCTGTGTAAAGAAACGTGATGAATTTGTTAAATCCAGCTATATAGTTATAAATAGTTAACGATAAAGAAAGGCATAAATTCAGAAGTGCTGAGAAGTCATAGAATTATAAACCAGGTTATTATTATTTCATAACAATTGACTACCCCCTTGATTTCCTTTCTCATTTCACAGCTGGTATAATCAATTTGACAGATCGATGTCTTTCAACACCACTTGAAATCACTGAAATGGGATCGATTTTTGATGATCAAGTTTCACATATGTTATGTGCTTTGATGCATAATCGGGTGGTCCGGTAAAATATGAAGGAGAAAACAGTCGTTTTAAAACGCAATAGAGTTCGGTCGAGGTAGCTTAAAAGATGCTATATATGTACGCTGGTAAAATCGTCACGTCAGTCGTAGTTTACTTTGTAAAGTAAGGGACACAGTTGCCCAAAAATGTGAATGTTTGATGGATTCTATTACCGTTTTACGTAAGCGCTTTTTCGTCTACAGGTTCAAAAGATCATCGAACGTAGAGGCTTATTCTTGTGTAAAGGGAACTGCCGTCGAGTTTGAGTTTTAATATAGTCCATTTCCTATCATATTAAGGATAGACCTGTGCGCCGCCACGCCACGCCGCCACCGCCGACGATTTTCATACGCCGCCGCCGCCGCTGATGAAATTGAGCCGGCGCGCCACCGCAGTAAAACGGTTCACGCCGACGAATAAATGTATGTCACGCCGATGAAAAATCTGTAACATCTTTTCAGTAAAATGCATCTTGAACACGTTGAAATTAGAATTTATGTGTACGCTCGTTCGTGGCTACTCAAAATTTAGTGAAAAGCCACTCAGTTTAAATAAAACCAGATCTACTCTAAGCTGAGTAACATAGCCAAAACTTAATTTTGAGTAAAACGGCTTTGTATTTGTTGATGAGTTATTTCTACTCATTCCCAAAAAATTCAAAATATAGAGAAATGAGTCAAAAATACGCAAATTGGCAAACATTTCGTTTCTTTTCTTTTTTTCGTTAGGATTAATAAACCAAAAACTGAAAAACATTTAAATCAAGTATTTTATTTTATAGTAAACAGAACGCATAACAATTGCCTCTCAATTTGCACATTGTTTCCACATCCACGCCGGCTGTAATTTGCTCCATTTTCGAATGTTTTTTTTTTTTTTTTTGAAGGCGGTCAAGCAAACTGCGTATTTTTACATTATCACAACGCTATTTAATTTTTTTTTTTTGAGTCAACATATGGGCTGAAACCTCAAAATTGAGATCCACCTTTATTTATTTATTGTTCAATCAATGTTACTCAAATTCACCAATCACAACTACTCATGACTTGACGTTTGAAAAGTAGTTATGAAAATGAGTAGGTCTGACTCATTTCTGAGAAACCTCAAAGGAGTGTGTATGAGACAGCGATTGTCGTTTAGTTTTTTGACGTTTATTCGCACTTTCTCTATCTAGCACACTGGGATGAATCCGGTCATTATTTTTCCTCCTGCTCGCACTTGTTCGAGAAAGTGTTTTGGTGCGCTGATCAAACGTCTAAAATCTCAGTTTAGTGGTTTCGTCTCGATCAGCGAGATCTATATGTGAGGCAGACTAGCTAATTCTTTCGTTCTCTTGTGCGATTAGTTTGGAAAGTATTTTTGACGTAGGATTACGTCTTTTGGCAATATATTGTGGGTGCAATTTCAAAAAACCAAAATCGACCGCATTACGAAAAGAGGTCAGGTTTTGACCACATATAACTTTGTCAATAGTAGATGGATTTTTATTCTTAACAAGCCAAGCGATTGGAAATTTATCTTCCAATCTGCTAAACTGAACACCATATTAATTTTCAAAAGGTCACTTTTGAAAATTACACAAATATCCAACAATTGCAATGGTGATCACCGATTGCCTGCAAACAGCGCATTCCCTAACACAGATTTAAAAATCGATCCTGTCTCACTGAACGGTGCTCAATCATCGTATGTGGCGGTGTGCGGTCGTCGGTGTCCACAGCAGCAGCAGCAGCAGCAGCTCCAGTACACAACGAAAGGCAGCCTGCAAGCAGGGAGCTGCAGAGCCCATATGAGCATCCATAGAAGGAGGAAGAATCCGCACCGCTATGGATCGGAATCCGTTTCTTCGTGAGTCGCTGGGGGTCATCTATGCTAAGCGCGTCACCCTTGCTCCAAACAACATTCAGCTCGCCAGCCTCATCCGCGTTGAACACCCTAATAGCTCAGCATTACTCAACCATTACGACAAAACGGTCCTTTTAAGGATCACTATAAATTATTGTTTGTTTAGAGTTCATTTTCATTGAACGTTCGCTCGCCTTTTTGCCAGCCACATCACCCCCAAAACTCTTTGTTAATTTAATTTTTACCATACTTTTGCTGTGATATTTACTATACGTCTGCTGTGATAATGTAACTACATTTCGTAATTCTACGTCAAATCTACGGTCGTGTCGTACTTTTTTCTAAATCGTCAAAAATAAACTCACGCCGACCAACGCCGCCACGCCGCAGCCGCCGAAAGCAAACGGTGTGACGTCGCCACGCCGCCGCCGCCGGCAGAAAACAACATATCACGCCGCAACCGAAAATATTTTGATCGGCGCACAGGTCTAATTAAGGAGACTTATACTAACATCGGTTGATTATCGTGTGTTTTGTGATAATTAACATCGTCAATGTCACCGTCGGGGCCAGTTGTAAATGAGTGCAATAACAACGCAATCATAGCTTGCATGATGTGATATGTGGGGCTTGGTGGTCTTAGAGCGACCATTTTTGCTTACTAAGTAGAACATCACGAAAATAACCTCATGCCCCTCCACATTCAAGCTTCGTTAGTTGCTTGATTTGTTAATGTGAATACATTGGAATAACAACAAATCGGTCATTGTTGTAATAAAAGCAGCTCGTTTGCCAAACGTTTTTCTGTACTGAACAGAAGACCATGTATTCAATCCCAAGCTTCTTCACGTTATAGGATCGTTAGGATATCAAGTCAGCTTATAATTTTTTTAAATGTTTATTATGGAGATTTTTAGCCTTAGGCTCGTTCATCTCCGTGAAAAGAAAGTCAGCTTATCGTTTACCCAAACGAATCCTACTGGAAACCCAAGCCTGTTATTCAACATCCCAGTAATTTCTCGTGGAAGCGCAGAGGATTTCTCGGCTTTCAATATAGCGGGTATCACGCCAACACATGCCTACCCTTTCCTTTCTTGACCTGCGTTCGGGGGCGCCCGGCGCTAGACATATGTGAAATATTACATGGGCTGAACTATTTCGCCACTATAGGCAATTCTAGCTTCCTGATAAAATTAACCCTTCACTATAGATTTTGTTTTCTTGTTCTACGCCCTCAAAAATGGAGTTGGATCAATGTTATAAATTATTATCTGGAAACAAGCATTTGCTTGTTACTTTTCGAAAACATCACAATTTTTTTGTAATTCTATGAGAGAGAGCCATGCCACCCAAAAAAAGAATCAATACATTGAGTTTTATTGAGTAGGGGCTTCAAAAGCTCAAAACCTTACTCTACCGGTAATATCCATGCCGGAAACCAGTAATACAAGTCAAAAACCGAACACCGAAATACCGGTTTTAGAAGCCTTAAGGTCTGGGGTCAAGCTTCCAACGGTTTAATTCAAAATAGCCACGTTTAATAACCACGTGTTGCCTCTCTCAGAGAGTAACAAAACATGTTGCGAGAAAAAATCAACCATTATATTAATAACATGAAAAGAGAGATTGGGAAAGCCAAGATCCCAATGACCTCATCCAACATGTTCCGAGTGCCTTCGAGGACGTGGTCAGAATGTTATTTGAGTCAAAACTAATCAATCATATGACCTATAAGACTTCAAAACAAGATCATGTTTGATCACATTTTCTCCATCCGAAGATGTCTGTCTCTGACGCTTTCGTGACGGCGTTTCTACTGGCTGTGTATCTTGGCATTCTCGTTGTACCTTTTCACTTGACGGACAGCACATTTTTTCTTAAAACACCCATTTTGCAAAAAAAAAAATGAACCGATACCAAACAGTACTTAAGGGGGTAAGATTTTGATAAGTTCTTTAGTGGGAATGACACTGATGAAGACTGCACATTGTAGTCGAAATACGTATCTGTCATGGGTACTTAAAATGAATTAAGTGGAATTAAATGGAAGATAACCTTTTTTTTTGCTGTTTTATTTAAGCATTTCGCTAACAACCCAATTTCATTATTTCACTTCAGTAAAGGATTTTCGTTGGATTTTCATAACCACCGAAAGGATTGAATCGTACCATGAGTGGATTAATTCGTGTTTCAATTCTTACCGGTACACGAGTAACCATCAAAGCTCAAACAGGTCCAACAAAACAAACACCACTCCAAATTGGTACTCGGCTCTTACTCGTTGTCCGACAGTGACCATTAAGCTGAAATTCCTCTATTAAATTAGCATTTAGATCGTACACGGTAAGGGTATAGAAGTAGCCTGTAGCTGTGCCAAATCGTAAGCCGTAAAAGGTAGCAAAACCGCATGTACTCATAAAACGTTCAGCGGAAGTGAATGCGGGAAACCGAACAGCCATGAGGGTACTGAAATACCGATCAGGGATCAATTTATTTATCCAATCAGCGATAAATCTTTAATTCACTTTACAGTCTCACGCCTTTGGGCAGTTGAAGACCACTGCATTGCTTCACCTGCAAACAGCAGAGTGGCAAATCAATGGTTTTCCGGAAGTTCGTCAACCAACGACGATGGGCGGTACCGAGTCAGTCGAACATCTTTTTTTTTTCCAGTCGTTCGATGTTTATCGCATGCGGTTAAATTAATAAAACCTCCATAAAATTAAATCAATCACTTCGCCAGACCAGCTCGCTTCGGTGCGATTAGATAGATTGGCGAGTTGAAATTCGGTTTACGGCCGGAAGCGATGGATGGAACCTGAATGGCAATCCTACGTACACACAAACACGGGTTCGTGTGGAGCAGTTACAAATGTGTGGTCGTTTTCAGAAGTAAATGGCTCTTGATGATTCGCCATCAATTTTCTCCGAAAAAAATCTTTTTCATTTTTAGTATAATAATATACTTTAGTATTTCCGGAAATTCCAATCAAAGTTCAATAAAATCTCAACCAGCATAAGTGGTACATGGCCAAGCATCAAAACATCTCAAGTAGATATCTAGATAGGACGATTCAAGTAAATAAATAAAAAAAACGAACGACATGCTAGAATGATGATGCCAAGTAAAATCCATGGTATTAGTAGAAGATTTTTTTTTTTCGGTTTTTCAACTACTTCTACCACGAGCATATATGGTCCTTTAGCAGAGTTTTCCCATCTTGAATGAGTGGAACACTAGGTAGCATGCAGTGAATGAGAGATGGAAAAGCTTTGCTCCCCAAAAAGCGAAAGATAGATGTCGATGTTTCCATATCAAAGCTGAAAATTTATCGCTTTCTGGTTCGACCTGTTTCCGATACAGAGAAGTGCACAACCACATCTACAGATCCAGTAGATCACTCTGTGGTGGACAAGCATACCGCCGCTTTCGATGTGGAGAGTGCACACAGTATTGTGGACGGTGTATAGAGCCTCAGATCTGCAGTAGAAGCAGCAGAAGATTCACATCTCCGGGGGCTCCAATCGATATTTTCCTACTGACCGGGTGAAAAATGCTGAGATCAGTGAATTAATGGATGGAAAGATAAATAAACAACAGAGCGAGACGTGAGAGTCGGCCCGACGTGGGATCTGAAGTCTGGTTCAATGATTTTTTCTCCCTCTGCCGGTTTGATTTGGCATTGATTCGTAACGGGACGACTTCAAACGGTTTGAGGGTAGCTGGCTATTGATATTCGATGAATGTTCCTTGAACCGATGAGTAAAATGAATTTTGGGTGAAATAATAACCTGTGTCATGCATGTTTGAACTGTCCTTTGTCTTTCAATTTCATGAGAATTGACTATATCAGAAAGGAGAGGAATGGATCACAACACGCATGATGTACATGTACATACATGTTGGTGCCAGTCAGTCGCAAATTTACACGGTACGGTTGTAACGATTTCTCGATAATGATACAACCAATCGACTTGGTACGAATTATATTATCCATTCCAAGCCATAGGTTATCGAATGGCATACTTTAAAAATAAACACATTTTTTGGTGTAAATACAGAATTTTTAAAATACGTCTATATGAACCATTATATAATACGATTGATGCCTTTCGTCAAACTATTTAAAAATATTTTAGTATGTGAAAAAATCAAGATCTTGGTATGTTTTTTTTTACACGGTACATATACTCAGTCTTAAAAAAAACCTGAGTGTATATGAATTACCACTGTGTCAATTCACCTGCTACCGTAAACTGAGGAAAAAATGGTCTCTTTCATTTATGTGATGCAAACAATCATTCACAAATTCCCATTAATGTTATATAATGTAGCCATCATATCACTCTCAAGATAAGGGGTGAAGTTGATCACTATACCATTTTTTTCTTCTCAACAATCCTTTTTCATAATATTATAAGACAATTTGATAAGTATTTCATTATGTAGTTTTAACTAGTACTTCTGACATGTTTTACCTAACAAATAATGCATTGAAATATACGAATAAAATGCTCTATGTATATCTCAAATGAACAAACGTTATTCATGATGCAGTTTCCAGCAAAAATGTTCTTGGTAGTTTAAGCGACAAGTGCTGTAATTCTGACTCTAATAGAGTATACTGAACCAGTTCAATGCACAAAAGAGTAAAGGAGTGTTCTTCATACATTTCAACCAAATCCTCCCCATATACACTTTAAACCAATAGCGTCAGCTCGTGTTACAACCAAATGAGCTATAACTTGCAGCGGGTGATTTTTTTCATCTAACGACACACATCTGCGAACGGAGGGGGGCGTTGGGCGTAATAATTTGGACTAGCCAGGCAGCACCATTATTTTTTTTACTTTTTAAATTTCAATAATCGCAAACCTTTTAATTTGATCACGTCCAATTTACTTACTTACTTAAGGGTCCTGTGCACCACCAGCGGTGCAAAGGGCCAACGTGAAAGACTTGCATCCTGGTCGGCTGCTTGCTTTTGCCTTGACCTGGGCCCAGGTCAGATTCCTATCGTCTTGCTTAATTTCCTTATTGAGGCTCCGCCGCCATGAGCCCCTGGGTCTGCCTCTGCTGAGATGTCCTGCCGGATTCCAATCCAGCGCTTGCTTGCAGATTTCGTTTCCGCCCCGTCGAAGTGTGTGGCCGACCCACCTCCACTTTCGCTCTCGAATTTCTGTTGCTATCGGCTTCTGATGACATCGACGATGGAGCTCGGCATTCGAGATCCAGTTGTGAGGCCACCAGGCACGAATTATATACCCCAGGCATCGGTTGATGAAGACCTGCAGCTTTTGAGTGTTCTCCCCTGATACACACCACGTCTCGCTGGCGCATAACAACACAGATTTCACGTTCGGGTTGAAAATTCGGATTTTGGTGCGTTGACTTATCTGCCCGAGTAGCACACTTTCATCACAATAAGTTACAGCAACTTGTTTATGACTGAAATAAGTCGTATATAAGTTTCTACAATTGATTTGTGACAAGCGTGCTACTAAGGTGGTTGGATCTCCATACGTTTCGTAAACTCGCAAAGGCAGCCCTAGCCTTCTTGATTCGTGCACCTATGTCGCTCTTGGTCCCGCCGTCCGACGCTATTTGGCTGCCACGATACTGGAACCTTTCGACCTTCTCCACTGCTTGCTCCGCTACCGTAAAATTGGAAGGCTTGCCCGTGTTGATATCCAACAATTTGGTCTTGTTGACGTTGATGGTGAGACCCGCCGCAGAGGAGCGTTCGGCTAGGTCATTGAGCGTACTCTGCATATCAGAGCGCCGTTGTGCTAGTAGAGCAACATCATCAGCCAAATCGAAGTCGTTGAGATGCTCCATGGTGATAGGCTGCCAAAGCAGCCCACGGTTCGCTACACGGTCAATTGCACCTACCATGATCTCGTCGATTACGATGAGAAACAGTAGCGGTGATAGTATACATCCTTGTCTCACACCAGCGACTACTCGGATAGGGTCGGACAAGGCTCCGTTATGCAGAACTCTGCACGTGAAAGCCTCATACTGCGCTTCGATGAGGTTGACGATTTTATCCAGGACTCCCTTGCGTCTCAGGGCGCCCCACAGATTCTCGTGATTGAGACGGTCGAAAGCTTTTTCGTAGTCAATGAATACCAAATAAAGGGACTCTTGGAATTCATTGACCTGCTCCAGGATGATGCGGAGCGTGACAATATGGTCCACACAAGATCTTCCGGCACGGAATCCTGCCTGCTGCCGTCGGAGAGTCGCGTCGATCTTTTCCTGTATCCGATTCAGGATAACTTTGCACAGAACTTTGAGAAAAATACACAGTAACATGATGCCTCGCCAATTGTCGCACACCGTCAGATCCCCCTTCTTTGGGACCTTCACTAAGATGCCCTGCATCCAATCGGCCGCAAAAGTCGCGGTGTCCCAGATATTACAGAATAGTT
Source organism: Ochlerotatus camptorhynchus (assembly GCF_037179485.1). Lineage (NCBI taxonomy): Eukaryota > Metazoa > Arthropoda > Insecta > Diptera > Culicidae > Ochlerotatus > Ochlerotatus camptorhynchus. The sequence goes on from NW_027040741.1 coordinate 4,447,140, forward strand.
GATGCAACATTTGTGCGAATAGCATGGGGTCAGCTTTGAGCATCTCCACTGATATGCGATCGACCCCTGGAGCCTTGTTGGATTTCATGCTTCGGATAGCTGCTGCAGTAATAGGGCCTCGGAATTGACGCGAGTGATGCGCTGCACCCTAGGCGGATCATGCCGAGATGTTGATTACTGGTTGGCCATCGAAACTTGAAGAAGTTGTTCGAAGTGCTCAAACCAGCGTTTCAGCTGGTCAGTGGGGTCGGTAAGCAATTGTCCAGTCGTGTCCTTCACTCGCATCCTCGGGTTCATCCTTGCTCCACTCAGGCGTCGTGAGATATCGTCGCCAGTGTTTGCGGCTTTCTCCCCTTCGTCGGCCAGGGAGTTCACCCACGCTCGCTTGTCCCGTCTGCAAGAGCGCTTGACTTCCTTCTCTAGAGTCGTTGACGAGCTTCGTTCTTGGCTTCTCTGGTGCTCGCCCGCTCTATCGCGGCTTTTGCTTCTCTACGCTCCTCAATCTTCCGTTAGGTTTCATCTGTGATCCACTCTTTCCTCTGGGTGCGCAGCTCACCCAAGTTGTTCTCGCTTGTTTCTATAAAGGCATTCTTGATGGCCGTCCATTGTTCTTCTACGCTGCCACCTTCTGGAACGTCCGCAGCTCGAGTCTCAAGTTCTTCAACAAAAGACCTTTTTACCGCTGGATCTTCAAGTCGGTGTGTGTTGAACCACCGCCCGAGTCTCTCCTCCCGTCGCTGGATCCGCGCCATGCGTAGGCGGATTTCGCCGATTAGAAGGTGATGGTCAGACGCGATGTCGGCGCTGTGTTTATTCCGGACATCAAGAAGGCTCCGTCTCCATTTTCGGCTGATGCAGATGTGGTCGATCTGATTCTCGGTATGTTCATCACGGGAAACCCACGTGACTTTATGCACTGGCCGATGGGGGAAGAGCGAGCCCTCGATCACCATGTCGTTATTGCCACAAAATTCTGCAAACAGCTCACCGTTCTCGCTCATTTCGCCGAGACCACGGTGTCCCATGACTCGCTCATAGTCCGTGTTGTCGCCAGTGAAGATCTTGATGTCATCCTTTGGAACCTTATCCACGACGGCATTTAGTTGACTGTAAAAATTCTCCTTGTCCTGTAGCTCGGCAGCATCGGTTGGTGCATAACATTGGATTATGGTAAGGTTACGAACCCGTGTTCTAAATCTGGCAACGATTATCCTCTCATTAACAGGCTCCCACTTGATGAGCGCAGCACTTGCATGGACGCTAAGTACGAGACCAACTCCACGATTGCGGGGAGCGTTTTCACCTCGAATACCAGAGTATAGTAGTACCTGTCCCAAAGTTTGGCCAACGAATTACAATAATCACATTGCGTTTGATTTCATCGAAAGCAGGATTAGTTTTCCGTATGATTCAACAGTGCAAAATGTAGCTTTCATTTGTGTTGTTGTTTTAACCGTTAAGTCAATCCAAATTAGATCAACTGGAGTATTCAAAATAAGCAACATCATAACAGCAAATTTTTATTTGATTTTGATCTCCAGCTCGTGTAAGGCTCATCATTATTTACCATGATTCAATACCGAATAAATTTTAATTAATTTTCCCCAGATCGAAACACGACTGAAAACATCACCACACTTCAACTTCAATCAGGCCAATAACCAACACTATTTCGAAAATCTCCACAGATCACAGTCAATCCGGATTACGGTGTAACCAATTGAATCCACAACAAGCCAAACTCAAGCTGGAATCAGATTCAACCGAAACTGATCAAACGATTCAAACTAGACCGAAAAAAAGTAAAACATTTAAAAAAAAAAGCTTTTCCCACACATCCGACTCGATGGTTCACTACCGATGGCTAGAAACCGACCTTTGGCATGAGTCCGCAATTCAAATTAAATTATTCAGAATAACAATTTTTCGAGTGCCCTTTGGATTCGTTCCCCTTTCTGCACTTGAATGTGCACACCAGCAGCAACAGCAATACCAGCATCAATTTGCAATGTAAATCATGCTTGATGTTATTGAACTAAAATCCCAACTCTTATACCTTTGCATGCAGAAGCCCCAATCCGGTTGATAGTTAGATTCCCGTCCCGATATTGAACCTGCGAAGGAAGCTAGTCAGCACTTCTCTGCATGTGGAACCAAACGCGAGTCTTGGTCGTCGTCTTTATCGTTTCCGGGAGAGGGCTGTAGCTTGAGATGTGCTAATGTTGCTCTCAATCTAACAGGTCCAGTATGGCACAAGACTACGACATTGAAACCCCGGTGGAGGATTCAAACCATAAGACACTACCCGTAGACTGTTCCGTACCGGAATGGAGCAGGAAAAAAGATAAATCCTTATTGAGTGGAACATTTATTTCACATGTTACAGTTATCCCATGCCCTCGATCGGTGAGGATGACTCCGGGGCTGCCGGAAAAAGGTGGTTGAGTAAGGTAGAGCGACCGGTTCATACATTATCCGCAAAAGCAGATGCAAATGAGACTTTTTGGAAAGCAAGGGTTCGAGAGGAATTTCGATAGGTGATTGTCCTTGTGATGGACCCGGGAAGGGGTGGTGATAACGGGAACAGGGAACTGAGACAACTCGTTTGCGAATTGGATTCTACAGTCAGGGAAAACTAATAAAATATTATGGTAGAAGGAAATAGAATGTGAGAAGGGATCCAATTGGCAGATGCTTCCAGGAAAGTAGACATCGGACAGGTTCGAGGTGATACTAGAAGTAATTGTGAATAATTGACAAATTGAATGCCACTAGCATTAACAATGTTTAATTAGCTTTAAAACTTAGGGCAACTAACTCTCAGTGATGACGGCTCTTTTGAAAGGAAAAAGCTAATCTTGTCAATACTATCGCATTCTAATCGATTTGTTCTATTGACACAGTAAAAAAAATTTAATTTACGTTTTGCACATTTTTAATTATTTGAAACACACCTATTGATATTGAATTTAATTTTACGTCAAAGTATTTTTATAATCCATACATAAGCATTGAATGAACAATGAACAGTTCAATTTAAATTTATTTATTTTACGAACGGTTTTCGGCTCAATCAGTCTCAAAAAACAGCAAAAACGTTAATTGCTTCAATATCCGACGGTTTCGGTTATGTATTTAACCTTTTTTTTAAGGATTCTAAAAAGTGTGACAATGATCCGTTACAATATTTTCTTCCCTCATTCTTGAAGGCAACGTTTCATTGTTACGGTATGTAGTGCCCTACATTTTGATGTCCAACTAGTATGGCGCCCACTTTGGCTGTTAGCGGTTGAATGTTTAATAGAAAAATGTTGGTCAACAACTAGTATCCTACTCACTGCAATAGTTTTAATTTGTGTGTGCCGTACTGTACCTTTAATAAGAAACTTTTCCCGTTGGATAACAGCTTTTTTTGTATCGTTTTACAATAATAATCTATCGACTATGAGCGCGGGCGATTTATCGACACCTATTCTGACTATTACTGTTCTGGTTACTATTGTGTGAGTGTGAGTGATAGTTCGTGTCTTCATAGTGTTTGTTGGTATTGGTGTGTTTGTTGTGTTATTGGTTTCATCATTTTCCCTGTTCCAGTTTATGTTCTTGATTTTGTGTAAGATACCGGCATATATTGAGTGTAGACTATTGGTACGATGGTTTACACAGTTCCTGCTGTTTATTATGTGAGTTGTATTTGTGTTGCTTCTGTCTAAAACTTTGGCTTTTTTCAGATTAAACCGGTGGTTTTCGGCAATGAAGTGGTGAATTAGGGCAGCTTTTTCACCAAGTGAAACGAACCTGTGATCAGTCATGTTGGCTGCTTCCTCCACCAGTCAGTCCATTGCGTTGTAGTGAGTTTGGTGTCCGTTTTTGAGACGGTTAGTTGTCATACCAACATAGCAGGCTTCGCAATTGCTGCACGGAATGTTGTAAACAAAGTTTGTTTGGTGCTCTGGTGGTACAGGATCTTTCGCTTTAGTGAAAGATAGCCGGCGCCGGTGGTGTAGTGGTAAGCGTGACTGCTTTCTAACACCCCGATGGGTCTGGGTTCAATCCCAGCCGAGGTCGGTGGGATTTATCTGAGGCATAAAAATCTCTGGTCACGTCTTCCTTCGGAAGGGAAGTAAAGCCGGTGGTCCCGGCCCATGTGTGTTGAATGGGTGCGATATCCTACGCAGGTGTGGAAGCTGCCTTCCTGCACATTCGATTGCCGTCAATGGATGGCAATCGATGTCCGTCGGTGATTGGCACTAGATTGCGGAACAGAGACCAACGTTAAATAAAGGAAAGAAGAACTTTAGTGAAAGATGACTACGTTAAGCTGTGTAGTGAAATTCTCGTGCATTATTCTAGATATTGATTTAAAATACAGTAAAATTAACCTATGATTTCGGTCCTAAGTACATATTTTGGATTTCCTACTCAGTAAAACTTGGTTAAATTCAGGACCTCATAAAAATGCGAATGCATATTCTATTACATTTGTTTCCTAAATTACAATCGGATATGAGTAAGACTTTCTTCAGGTGATACATTGAAGCGTCCAACAATGACCGTCATGATGGCTGATATTCCCTATCACTTCAAGATTTCTAGGGCACAAATCTTGGACGGTTGTGACATCACTCATGAAATTGGAACTCCTTGTATACTGCACTGCAGCTAACGTGAAGTTCCAGTTTCTTTGTTATATGAGTGAGAGCTGATATTTGTACTCTTGAAATTTTTATGTAGTAATGAGATTGATCAGAAATAAGGTTTAAACAGCGATTCAACTTCAAAACGCTAAAAAACGGAGTGCACAATTTTGCACCAATGTTATGCAACATTTCGTTGTTGATCGGGAATATCTTGATAAGCCATAAACCCCTCCAATAAGGTTTCGATACATCTTGTATCTACCGATCGAGCAAAAAAAAAAAAAACAAAATATTGTTGTTTGTGTTTTTTTTTTAGGATTTCAGTCGCGTTTTGTAGACGCACATGCATCATTTGGGATAAGAACACTGGCCGTTACTATGGTGGGAAAAAAGTGACTTCCATATGTATCACTGATTACAAATTCGACAGTAAGCATACATAAGGACGAAACCGCGATGATCGATTTTCTTTTTTTTTTTAATAACTCGCTTGGATTAATATTTCTCGGTGTGTTTGCTGTTGCTATTGATAGCCAATAAAACCTGTTACAGCTCTACATTGAAAAAACTACAAAGGACAGCCCTATGGGGTTGTACGCAATGGTGACGTAGGACTACGTGGTCTTATATAATAAATCATATTTATTAACTGCAGCAGGAACTTGAGTTTTGTGTAGGAATAGTAATTTGACCGGGTTCTCTCTGTTTATACTCTTTAGTATGACGCGCTTGACATAGATGGTCCACAGCAACTCACGAAAACTACTGATTCCGATCAATAGCGGTGCGCTTTCTTCCTTCTTCTATGGATGCCCATGTGGGCTGCAGCTCACTGCTTGAAGGCAGCCTTTTGTTGTGTACTGGAGAATATCACCACTCACCCCCCGTTATTAAATAAACACCTTTTGGTGAGACCAGATGGAATTCAGCTTTGAAATCTGTGTTAGGGAAATCTTTTTTTGCAGGCAATCGGTGATAATTTTAATTATCATAGCTGTAATTGCACATTCATGCAATTTTCAATAGTTTAATTTTGAAAAATGATAAAATCTTAAATTTAACAGATGTGTAGAAATATTTCTGATCGATTGGTGATAAAGTTGCTGACATTGGTCCAGTGGCAGCTGAGCTATTAACGTTCAAAATCTTTCATAATTTTGTTACATGTTCCATTTGTGATACTCGATTATGATGACTGGGTTTAGTTCATGAAAACAGTGATAAAATTATAACTTTTTATTTGTACATTTTGCAACAGTTTTTTATGGAAAATTTAAAAGCGTTTATTGTAGCAGATTATGATAGTTATTTCCTATCGATTGGTGTATTTGGATTTTAATTGCATCTATAAATGACAAAGTTATAAGCGTTCAAAACCTTACACCTTTACGTGACGGTCGCAATTTTAGATTGTCGATTTACCCCCAGTCCCTTCCCGTAAGACGTAGTCTACGTCATAAAAAAAATCAGAACATATTTGAAATATTGCATTCAGCGTTCACAAATAAAAGTTAAAAAAAAACTTAAATTTTGACTTATGATCGTGCGTTTAATCCAAAAATGCAGTCAAAAAATAACTCAGTAGGATACTTTTCTAGATACAGCTAAGAAATGATATACCACTTAAAAAAAGTTTGTTTTCTTTAAATACACATATCTCCGGCTGTAATAAATATTGTTTTAAATAAAAAGTTTGTTTATTTTCTAAATTTTTTGCATATTTCTAAGAAAAATTTGATTTCAGCTTAGTTTTTAAGCAAATTAAATATTTTTTGTAGTGTTTGTGCCAATAATACCATTAATACCTCTGTGTGCCAATAAAACCGTTAATCTAACGTTTTCTTATGCAAAATAATGGATGTGCGTTCACAAAACACACAAAATCTTAAAAAAAAAAAACAATATTTAGTATTTTTTAATTCAATAAATAGATAAAAGATGTACCGAGAATTTAATGGAGGGATTTCAAGCTTAACTGTTCTGATAGCGAGATATTCACGATCAATAACGAGATTTTGCAACTCGTTTTGTGTGTGTGCTGCTGATTTTCACTGTTGCCCAATGCTTAGGGAACTTTCATAAATAACGTTGCGCACATCATCGTACCGCCTACCGCAACAAGCGAGTCGACGTAACGTAGTGCATCACGGGCACGGTGTAGCCGTCACTGGTCGATCTCGAATAAGTATGCGGCTTAAGCGCCACTCCGGTAAAGGAGACCGCATACCATGTTGAGTTTGCCCGGATGAGACTGCCTCAAGGGCGAGTCCAAGTGTAATCTTCCTAAAAAGAAGAGATCGAGCCAGCTTCACTACCACCGAAATTGATCGGGTAGAAAACCTTATTGCTAAAACAGCATAATCTCTCACACCCCGAAATATTTCCCCGAAGCTCACGGTAAGAGATCACACAAACCTAAGCGACGTTACACGTCAAGCTTTCCTCATCGGTAGTTCCACTTATTTCCGCCAGAGGTGCAGCTTCAACAAAAGAGGTACGCCACATACAAGTCAAATTCCGACCACGCGGAAGACAACATAATTACCCGGACCCGAAACAACGTGAAGACACTTTCTTCCTTTCATTCAAAAGTTTTAATATGACTGATCAACAACATTACATTCAATTCAAATCAAACATTTATTTTATAACGGAAAACGGTAAGTTGAGGTTTATTGTAAACTCATGCTTTTCAGAACTTTGGATTGCTTGTATTTTCCTACTCCTCTTTCTTCTATTCCTCTACCTATACTTGTGTGCGTGCGGTTCTTCTATCTACCTTTCATATTGTGCTGTGCTCTTGTGTTTTTCTTCTCGGTTAATCTCGACGACGACGATGCAGCAAGCGGGGAACGGCAAAGCTTGGCACCCGGGTGTCTCACATTAAAGGGTTGGGTGGGCATCCATATATTACGAAACGTGTGCACGTTGTCCTGCCGACACCCAACCTCACAAATATTGGACTTATCCAAATCTTAGCAATTCATGCTCTTCGACCTTATGGTCGGCAAAAAAGGTCCTCCGTGGCGCCCTCGCCGGACGCCACACTCAACAAAGAAACAATTGGAACGGACTCACCAGTTGATGATGCTGCTGTTGACTGCTGCGCTGCTGTTACGGGCGGCGACGGTGCTACTTAGCGTTCGACCGTTGGTGATTAGACGGCCAACGATTTCCACGTGGTTGGACGGATGGTAATTCTACCACAGGTGGCGCTTGACAACCACCAAGCCCCGACAAGCGATGTGGATGCGGATCGCTTTCCACCGGCCAAGGTGACGGTTGCCGGAATCTTTCGCCCCGGGGATGCAGATGATGGCGTTGGAAGAGGATGTAGCCGTCGGCTGTTGAAAATACCATTAAGCACATTGCACAGATTTTCTTTACCGAGCAGCACATTACCTGGTCTAGCTTGTTTTTTGCACACACAAAGTCTAGCCTATGACGCACACTACTTTTAGATTGATAGCTATAACTAAACAATCAACGAGGAGAAATTAGAATTCAAGAATAAAGTAAAACCACGTTGCTTTAACTCACTATACAAAACTATCAAATAACGCGAACAAAAAAGGACACACTTCCACTGTTATCTGCGGTTCGGACGAAAGTGAGGCGAAACCGTGACCCTCAGATTAGGGAAGGTGACCTCGGCCGAACTTAACGGAAGTTCGATTTTCCCGCGAACTTCTTCGAACTAGATCGGCAATGCGAGAGATTATTCCGATCGCTGGTCCTTCGTTCAATGTCGGGTGTAGCCACAACTCTCTCTTTTCCCAACTTTCCCGAAGATTTCACTGGACTCGGCCTTGGGAGAAATTGCACAAGGTCGTGTGGCTTTACTCACGAGATATTCTATTTTTATAGTAAATCGACCAGTGTCGTTTCGCTACTGGCGTAGTTTTTGGCGTATAGATTAGATCCATTTCATCCTACTTTAATTATAGCTAATTTGATATTTACAACAATGAGTGACTGGCTGTTTTAATATTTGCAACATGGAGTGACTGACTGATTTAATATTTACAACACGGAGTGACTGACTGATTTAATATTTACAACATGGAGTGACCGTTACATCACTCCCTACTGGATTACGAAAATTTAGTTGAATTGATTCAACTAAATTTTCGTACCGGATTTCTTAGATAAATGTTTTAAATTGAAAGCTAGCTCAACTATTGAAGTATTAACCGTTCGTGGTCATATGTGGTCATCGTCAATCCGAAGGTCGACTCATCCTCTATTTAGTCCTCACAATCCATCACAGACCGTGGCACGTACTGACCGTCAGCGTTTCTCAACTCAGGTCTCCATTATGCTAAACTTCCATCTATGAATTTGGATATTTGGAATCTGGTCTAAATAACTTTACAACGGAAAACAGTTCTGATTGCTGACTTAATTCGGATTGTTTAGTGCTTCCCTTCATCCCCACAACATCATAATATGCTTTCCTCCGAGTTCGTTCCAAACTCAGTGAAAACATCCCCAAATAAAAAATTATCCTTAACACAAGCTCATTCAGTGTTGATCCCTACCCCAATCATTACGTTGAGCACCGAAATCTCGACTGAATTCACCGCAAAAACTGTTAAGCAAAAACTGGCCCACCCCGGAGCTTCCCTCCAGGCAAATTGTCCATTTCTTACAAAACGCAAATTCCCCAAACTCTTAATTGAATTTCCACATCAGATTTATTATCTGATCAACGGAAATTTAACAAAGACTCCAACCGATAACGCGTAACGCCTACGCTTCACACTTGACTTCACACCCAAGCACTAAACGCACCTACTGCCATCACGCAATCGAACTGTCAGAGCAAAACTGAACCTCAATCAAAACGAAGTGAAAAAAATGTGCTGCTGTAGCTGTCCGTAATTTTATTGTTTCGGGAAAAAAAAAACTGAATTTCATTTCGGAAATTACTTCAAAACTACGATGTTGCTGATCTGCTGGTTTTTCATCGCAATTGGATTACGGGGAGAGTATTCTACTGCTGATTCTAATTGCAAGATTTAATGTACTTTGTGTTTACTTTACAGGAGCTGCGACGTGGGATACTATTGCAACAACAAAAGGACTACTTCGGATTACTGTTCACTACCAATGCTATGGATTTGGATGCTATTACACGAAATTGGCCAATAAAGTCTCTGAATCTGATGTTAAATGGACAAACTGAATGAAACTGCTCTATCTACCAAATTCTGAGGAACAAGAACCATGAATGGGATTGCGCAGGCTTGTTACCGTGAAAAAAATGTGAACTGGTGTCCGGATGATTGACACACAGACAGCGACACGAAAAAGGACTCAATACTGACGATGGAAGCGCAACTTAAAACGAAAACCTACATCTACTATGTACAACAAGCAAAAGGGACGACTGAAGCAAATCAACCGACACCAAACAAAATGATTTATATTACAAAAATGGATATGTACAATACTGGTGTCAACTAGAAACTACAACTAACCCTAGAAGTAAGTGCTAATATAGAATTAATGTAGGATAACTAACAACTAATATTCAAATTCATTCAGATTAGGTAGGTTTTATTTACTGCTTATGTGGTTCTCTTCTTCTCTTTGTTGCGTCGTCAGAATGCTCTAAGCTGTCGTTAATGGTCAGCTGAGATACTGTTGTTTCATTCATTACTGCATTATATCCGAGCCCATTCATAAAGTTCGTCACCAGTAGATATTCATTTTTTGTGGGACGGCTCAACTCTTTGCTTGAGGAGCACTTTCTGAACGGCTGGTTATGTTTTTGTGCTAGCTCGAGGCTGCTTTGTCCACTCATTGAGAATTCATAGCTTGACGAGGACTCATCTCGATAAACGAGGAATTGATAAAGTTTCTGCAAATTACTTGATTTTGGTGCATTCTAGATGCTTAGTTGCCTTTTTTAAAAAGGTATCATAGCTGAACCAACTGCATCCACTCAACTCGTTTCCAAGAAGTGAGATTTGATGCCATAAATGTTTTTTCGAGTATCCATAGGATACATCGTTACCTTGAAGAGGCTGCATAGCTTAAAGACAAATAAATTAGGAGGCGGGCAACCTGAGCTTTTTTAGGTATCGACAATTAAATACCCCGAGCCTTTTGCCCACTTCGTCCTCTAAATCATAACAGTGATCTCCTACTACTCTCTTGACAACCGCAGGGACGTACTTAGGGGCCAATTTCGCGCAATAACCTTTCCCCTTGTCCGAGAGTTCTGTGTTTTTCTTCAAAACTTTTTCTCCCACGGTAAACTTTGGACAATCCGTATTGGCTCTCAGATTGTAATATCTGGAATGCTTTTCAAAGGCTTTTTTAATGTTTTCTCTAATTTCCGAAAACAGTTTCTCTCTATCCGGGTCGCGTAGTATCTGGACTCCATCCGCCGTGTCTCTCAGATGCCGATACTCTCTGCCATCTGAGACCATGTTCCGGCCGAACATGACAAAATAAGGTGTGTATCGGGTAGCCTCGTGGACTGAATTTCTTATGGCGTTGGCAATGGTTTGAATATTGTTCGCCCACTCCTTGTGGTTGTTCTTAATAGTCGCCCGAATGGCTGTTGTAAGGACACGGTTAACTCTTTCTGCGTCGTTTATTTGAGGATGGTAATTGGGAGTGCGCCAATGAGTAACATTGTAGCGCTTCAGCAGTTCCTGAAAGGATTTCCCCACGAATTGAGTCCCATTGTCCGTAAGAACAACTTCAGGGACGCCAAATAATTGGAACACCATGTTCTCTACGAACGGTACTAAAGACTCCGCTGTTGCCTGTCTAAATGGTTGGATGAGCACAAATTTGCTAAAAACGTCCGTGATTACGAGCAGACACGTATTCCTGCTCTTCCCTGACACAGGAAGTGGTCCTACGTAGTCCATGGTAATGAATTGCCAAGGGTAGTCAGCAATCTTCTTCTGTGCTACCAACGGTGCTGTTGTATTGACATTCGTTGCCTTGCTTGTTTGGCACACCATGCAGTCTCGGCAGTACAATTTGACTTGTTTACTCATTCGTGGCCAGAAATATTTTTCCCTAATCGACGACAGTGTCTTTTCAAAACCCAAGTGCGCTTTCCCGTGAATGCTCTTGATAATTTCCTCTCGTTCCGTTTTTGGTGCGTATCGTTTCCATGAAAATCTGGTGTCTTCCACTTTCCCTTGCTGTTTCACCAATTTGTAGATTTGGTTGTCTATCACTCGGAAATCTGCGTAAATCTGTGGGTCTCGATTGATTTGGTTCCTTAGGTCTTCGTGCTCCGGGTCTATTGCTAGGGCAGATATCATATCCAGTGAACGCGACAAACAATCTGCTGTGATATTCTGTTTCCCTTTCCGATACTCTAATTCCACATCGTACGATTGGATTTTTAAGGCCCATCTTAATAGCTTAGAATTCCCAGATTCGATTCCCATCGTAAATAGCCAGAGTAGGCTTCTCGCGTCCGTGATCACTTTAAATCTCGTGCCCTCCACAAAATGACGGAAGTGCTCTATTGCGAGTAAAACTCCAAGGCATTCTTTTTCAACACTGGCGTATCTGCGCTGTGTACTAGACAGCTTTTTACTGAAATATGCGACAATTTTTGACTCTCCTTCTACCTTCTGAATCAGTGCAGCTCCAAGTGCATTATCAGATGCATCTGATTCAATAATAAAAGGTTGAGTGAAATCGGGATTCACCAGTATAGGTGCAGACACCAATGCCGATTTCAAGTTTTGAAACGCCTCTTCTGCTGCCTCGGTCCAAATAAACTTCTTCTGCCCCTTCCTCAAAAGATCCGAGATTGGAGCGACGATCTTGCTGTAGTTCTGAATGAATTTCTGGTAAAATCCGGCTAGTCCCAAGAGTCGTCGAATATCTTTTATAGTCTTTGGCCTTGTGTAATTCAGGATCGGTTCAATTCTCGAGTTGTCGATTGCCACTCCCTTTTCAGTCAACACGTATCCTAGGTAGTTGACCTGTCTTTGGCAAAATTTAGATTTGTCCAGAGAAATTGTAAGGTTAGCCCTTTTTAGACGTTCTGCCACCGTTTTTAACAACTTAAAATGTTCTGACAAGGTTTTTGTCGCCACCACGATGTCGTCCAAATAAACAAACACGTGAGGCTCCAAATCAAACCCTATAGCTTTGTCCATTAGTCTGCACATCGTAAAGGGTGCATTTGTCAGACCAAATGGGCAAACTTTGAAACGGTAGAGGCCTTTGGCTGTCCTGAATGCGGTGTAATCCCGTGATTCTGTTTTCAAAGGAATCTGGAAATATGCGTCCTTAAGATCAATCACCGAGAAAAACCTCGCGCTTTCCAGACGATGAAAGATTCCCCTCATATCCCGCATAGGATACGAATCTTTCTTCGTGAGAGCGTTTATTCTACGGGAATCTAAACACACTCTCAGTTTCCCGTTCGCTTTGCGAACCGGAACTAGAGGGTTTGCCCATTCGCTAGAGCATTCCTCGATAGCGTCCAATTCTTTATATCGCTCTATCTCACGATCCATCTCGGCTTGGATTGCAGGCGAACATCGATATACCGGTTGTCTCCGAGGTCTTGCTTCCTCTCTGAGTGTGATCTCATGTTCTATTAACATCGTGCGGCCCAAACGACCATCCGACGTGCACGGAAATAGTTTGACCACATTCGCCAATTCTCGTCTCTCATCTTCTGTCAAATCGTGTTCCGTTTCGATAGTATCGGGGGTGATTTTTGACGGCTCTGGAAGATCTATTCCCGGAATGTCCAGTGATTCGTCTGGTGCTGGTTTCTCCATAGCTGGCAGCGTCTCTATGGGCTGGATGTAAAAATGAAACAGTTCGGTTGGAAGTTCTTCCGATGCACTTATTTCTGTTATTTCCTCCAGTCCAGTCACGCCTTGCATCATCGGCTTAATCTGGAACGCTTTCCAGAAATTTATTCCTAGAATTATATTCCTAGTTATTTCGGGTACTACCACGACCGATATAACCCTGGTGATTCCTCGAAAGGTTACTGGAAGATTTGCATAACCGCTGCAGGAATATTGGGTCTGATCAGCTGTGCATACGCGTATTGGAGAAGGCAAAACTTCCAGTCCGTTCTGCTCAATAAGTTTACTAGAGTTCATTACGCTAATACTGGCACCTGAATCCAGTAAAGCTTCCATTTCCGTCTCGAAAACTCTGACCTTAACGTGTGGACAACGGTTAGTTTGAATACGAATTTCTTGTAAGCTTTCGAAAGGGTCTATGTAAGTTTGAGAAGCTGTTAAGGGAACGTCATTAAAATCTGGAATGCTTGTGTTCCCAACCTCGCACCCCGGACTCAGTTTCCCGACTCGCCTGCCTGGTTTTGTCGGTTTCGCCTCGGATGGTTGTCGCAGGTTGTTGAAATTTTCCCGGGATAGCCGCAAATGTAGCAAAAGGTTGTTTTTTGCTCTCTGCAATCCCTCCAAAAGTGTCCATGTTGACGGCAATTCCAGCAGAGGGGTTGTCTCGTTTCGTCTTGACGATCATCCCTCCTTGGCCTGACCTCTCGTTCCGGTTCTCTGCCTTGAGTTTGGTTTCTTGATGGCTTCTTCCCCACTACGTTGATTTCCTCTTCCTCCGAATCTTCCTCCTGTTCCTCGATGTTGTGAATCGTGTGTTTTGGTCCTACCGGATGTAGTGATGGGTCGTTAGCGTCGATTCGGTAGTTAAGTTGTATCAATTGTTCTAGGTTCTCCACTGCGAAACATGCCAGTTTCGAACGATAATGTTGTCGCATATTCTCCCATATGATTTCGAATTTCCTGTGGCACGAGAGACGTTTCGTTAGGAGTTTATTCAACCGCTCTATTTCCGTAACGAATGCTATGAATGTTTCTCCTTTCTGCTGTTTCCGATCATAGATTCTTTGTCGGTTACCCTGATCCTGATTAGGGTTTCCAAATCTGAATCTAATCCGGGTTTCAAAGATCTCCCACGTCCATGAGGGTTGGTAATACGTAAAAAACCAATTTGAAGCCTCCCCTCTTAACAACAAGTGAATGTTACTCAACACATGCTCGCTAGGTATGCTGTTCATGCTCGCCAAAACTTTCACCTTGAAGATAAAATCTTCTAAGGATGGTGACCTTGCATCTCCTGAGAAAGAGAGATTCCACTTCTCTATCTTTCTATCGTGATGGGTCCTATCATCTCTATAACCTCTTCGATTCAGTTGTGGGACCTCCCATCCAACACCCTCATCTTCCCCGCTACTGTACGTATACTTTTCCGGGACGAACCCGTTTTCTCTGAAATCGCTCTGGTTATCTGACCCTTGATTTCCTGTCCTTCCGTGTCCCGTATTACGTTGTCCCTGTTGGTGTGCATTACCGTGTGTCGGCTGTTGCCACGCTAACCTTGGCTGTCTGTTCCCGGGTATCCCCCTTGGAGGTTGATTTTGGGGTGTGTTTGCGATTGACCCTGGTGGCACCCAATTTCCTAACCGCTGAGTCTGAGGCTGAGTATTTGGTATCCAATTTTGTTGTGAGCTTAAACACAATTTCAAGATGTTTAACTGCGATTCTAACTCTGCGATCCTCGATTTCAGCTGATCCTCCTCTGTATCCTTTTTACCTTGTTTTTTAATTGCTCCCCCGTTTTTCTTGACCTTGTTTTTCTTGTTTCCCGTCGGTACCGAGAAACCAACTTTTTTCTTTTTCTGGTTTTTGGAAACTGTTGGTTGACTTTCCTCATCTGTGTTTTTGGATCCTTCTGAATCAGTTTCCTTCGTAGAGTCTATTTGTTCCGTATCTGCTGGTAATAACGGGCTCAATGCATTCTGAACTATCAACAGGTCCGAGATGTTCCCTAATAGATCTTGTTTCATCTTAAGAGATTCATCGTCCCTCGTATTACTCCGCTCCACCCTGAGATAATAATGTTTCAATCGAGATATTAGTCTCATATCTGAACCCTTTGCCAATTCTGTCCTTATTCCGTTTACCCGTGAAGAAACTAAATCATACTCTTCCTCAATTGTGTAAGGAGACCGGTATTCTCGTTTCTCCTTAGCGTCTTTGTAAAGCAGTCTCCTAAGTAGTCTCTGTTTAATTCCCAACTCTTGCTCTAGATCTTCCTCATAATTTCTTAATTTAAGCTCATAATTCACCTCTTCCTCCCGTAAGTGCTCGGCATACGGAAATCGAGAACCCATTTTGAATTCAATTAATTTTCCTTACTAAATTAAACTAAGATAAGCTATATTATATTTAAGCTAGAATTTAAACTAAAAAAATATACAACTCAAATATAGCAGCAATTCATTAAACTTTACTTGACCTAATACTCCAAATATCCGAAATCCGAAAAAAAATTATCCCAAAAAAAAAATCCACAAACTCCAGTACTCCACAAAAACTTGAACATAACAACATTTCACATTAACCCAAAAATCAACACAAATACTCTATAAAGCTAACTGTAGGTTCGAACTTGCAGTTGGGCGCCAATTTGTAGCCGTCACTGGTCGATCTCGAATAAGTATGCGGCTTAAGCGCCACTCCGGTAAAGGAGACCGCATACCATGTTGAGTTTGCCCGGATGAGACTGCCTCAAGGGCGAGTCCAAGTGTAATCTTCCTAAAAAGAAGAGATCGAGCCAGCTTCACTACCACCGAAATTGATCGGGTAGAAAACCTTATTGCTAAAACAGCATAATCTCTCACACCCCGAAATATTTCCCCGAAGCTCACGGTAAGAGATCACACAAACCTAAGCGACGTTACACGTCAAGCTTTCCTCATCGGTAGTTCCACTTATTTCCGCCAGAGGTGCAGCTTCAACAAAAGAGGTACGCCACATACAAGTCAAATTCCGACCACGCGGAAGACAACATAATTACCCGGACCCGAAACAACGTGAAGACACTTTCTTCCTTTCATTCAAAAGTTTTAATATGACTGATCAACAACATTACATTCAATTCAAATCAAACATTTATTTTATAACGGAAAACGGTAAGTTGAGGTTTATTGTAAACTCATGCTTTTCAGAACTTTGGATTGCTTGTATTTTCCTACTCCTCTTTCTTCTATTCCTCTACCTATACTTGTGTGCGTGCGGTTCTTCTATCTACCTTTCATATTGTGCTGTGCTCTTGTGTTTTTCTTCTCGGTTAATCTCGACGACGACGATGCAGCAAGCGGGGAACGGCAAAGCTTGGCACCCGGGTGTCTCACATTAAAGGGTTGGGTGGGCATCCATATATTACGAAACGTGTGCACGTTGTCCTGCCGACACCCAACCTCACAAATATTGGACTTATCCAAATCTTAGCAATTCATGCTCTTCGACCTTATGGTCGGCAAAAAAGGTCCTCCGTGGCGCCCTCGCCGGACGCCACACTCAACAAAGAAACAATTGGAACGGACTCACCAGTTGATGATGCTGCTGTTGACTGCTGCGCTGCTGTTACGGGCGGCGACGGTGCTACTTAGCGTTCGACCGTTGGTGATTAGACGGCCAACGATTTCCACGTGGTTGGACGGATGGTAATTCTACCACAGGTGGCGCTTGACAACCACCAAGCCCCGACAAGCGATGTGGATGCGGATCGCTTTCCACCGGCCAAGGTGACGGTTGCCGGAATCTTTCGCCCCGGGGATGCAGATGATGGCGTTGGAAGAGGATGTAGCCGTCGGCTGTTGAAAATACCATTAAGCACATTGCACAGATTTTCTTTACCGAGCAGCACATTACCTGGTCTAGCTTGTTTTTTGCACACACAAAGTCTAGCCTATGACGCACACTACTTTTAGATTGATAGCTATAACTAAACAATCAACGAGGAGAAATTAGAATTCAAGAATAAAGTAAAACCACGTTGCTTTAACTCACTATACAAAACTATCAAATAACGCGAACAAAAAAGGACACACTTCCACTGTTATCTGCGGTTCGGACGAAAGTGAGGCGAAACCGTGACCCTCAGATTAGGGAAGGTGACCTCGGCCGAACTTAACGGAAGTTCGATTTTCCCGCGAACTTCTTCGAACTAGATCGGCAATGCGAGAGATTATTCCGATCGCTGGTCCTTCGTTCAATGTCGGGTGTAGCCACAACTCTCTCTTTTCCCAACTTTCCCGAAGATTTCACTGGACTCGGCCTTGGGAGAAATTGCACAAGGTCGTGTGGCTTTACTCACGAGATATTCTATTTTTATAGTAAATCGACCAGTGTCGTTTCGCTACTGGCGTAGTTTTTGGCGTATAGATTAGATCCATTTCATCCTACTTTAATTATAGCTAATTTGATATTTACAACAATGAGTGACTGGCTGTTTTAATATTTGCAACATGGAGTGACTGACTGATTTAATATTTACAACACGGAGTGACTGACTGATTTAATATTTACAACATGGAGTGACCGTTACAACGGATCCCGAAACTTCCACCTGAAGAGCAGATGTAACAACTGTGGCGAAATCTACGCTACCGAGAAGTGCCAAAACGATGTGCCAACCACGACGGCGCTCATCCGGCTACAGATGGTAGCTGCCTCAAGCGTGCCGAATACATTCGGATTCGACAACAAGCAACAACCTCGAACCAGCCGGGTCGGAAGGAAGTCAGAAAGGGTTCAACTGCTCCTGCGCTGACTTTGAAGGATTTTCCTGCGCTACCGAATAGCTCGGTACCCGCCGGAGCATCAAATTTTGTGGGCTCACAGTCCGCAGTCAACGTAGTATCGATCTTCGCACCAGAGCGGGTATAAATGTTCCATCAGCGGGTTCATCTTCCAAGGAAAGTGAAGAGGTGCTCTACAGTTCTGCCCAGCTGTGGTCCATCTTTACCGAGCTCTGCAATCGTTTGAAGCAATGGAAATGGATGTAATGTAATGCCTCTAATTTGGGCCCATACATAAATTCAGCCATCGACTAAATTTTCAATAGCGACCAAAAATACCCATTAGTACCGTCCCAATGTTCATCTAGATAAAATTGATAAAAAGCAGATTTTTAGCGATGGGCCCAACGTTAGGTCCATAGGCCAACATTAGAGCCATAAGGCGCGAGGTTGCCAAAAGCCGCCGAGGTGCACTATATGCGCGGAGAAGGGGAATACCCCTACCAACCACATGGCAGGTGGCCCCCGCTGCCCGGGGTCCAAGAGCAATGCTGCTAAGGCAAAGAGCAATGCTCAGCCATGTTCGAGGTAGCGCAGTTGAACCTGAACCACTGTTCGGCTGCCCAGCAACTGCTGTGGCAATCGGCAGTGGAATGGGGAGCGGATGTCGCAATCATCTCTGACCCGTACCGCGTCCCAACCGGCAACGGGAATTGGGTCACGGACGCGTCGGGGATGGCGGCGATATGCACGATGGGGAGCTTCCCCATTCAGGAGGTAGTCGTGTCCAACTCGAGCGAGGGATTCGTGATCGCCAGGGTTAACGGAGTATACTTAAGTAGCTGCTATGCTCCGCCCAGGTGGTCTATCGAGCAATTCTCGCAGATGGTGGACAGACTGACTGCGGTACTTGTCGGCCTAAGACCGGTGGTCATTGCGGGCGACTTTAACGCATGGGCGGTAGAGTGGGGTAGCCACCACACCAACCAGAGAGGATGCATTCTACTGGAGGCAATGGCCAAGCTGGACGTTGTACTATCCAACACCGGCTCGGTCAGTACCTACAGAAGGAATGGTGCAGAATCCGTCATCGACGTGACATACTGCAGCCCGAGTTTGGAGGGCAACCTACACTGGAGGGTCGATGAGGGTTACACCCATAGTGACCATCAGGCGATTCGGTACAGTGTGGGGCCAGGTGAGAGGCGAGTGGCAGGAGGAAATTCTTCCTGCGCTCGAGGCTGGCGGACGTCGTTCTTCGAGGAGGAGGTCTTCGGCGAAGCACTGAGGCGGGAGCGAATAACCCCGGATCTGACGGGGGAAGAACTGGTAGCAGCACTGACAAGGGCGTGCGATACAACCATGCCTAGGAGAGCCTATCCCAGGCATGGCCACAGACCGGTGTACTGGTGGAGCGAGTCGATTGCTATCCTCAGGGCGTCTTGCCTCCAGGCGAGAAGGAGGATGCAACGAGCTCGTACGACTGAATCTCGCGAGGAACGCCGCGTCGCTCTCCGAGCGGCTAAGGCAGCCCTCAATAAAGAGATCGCCAGACGCAAGCGCGCGTGCTTTGACAGCCTATGCCAAAGCGCCAACACGAACCCATGGGGGGATGCTTACAAAGTGGTCATGGCTAAGACCCGCGGCGTGACGGCACCCCCGGAGAGATCACCAGCGGTACTGGCTCCGATCGTTGGGTTCCTGTTCCCGCGTAGGGACGTAGACTCCTGGCCGCGGATCCCAGGCGCGGATCAGGGAGAAGTGTCTAGAGTGACGAACAGTGAACTTGGCGGTATTGCCAGGTCGCTGGTGGTGGGCAAGGCCCCGGGCCCAGATGGGATCCCGGTTGTGGCTCTGAGGGCGGCCGTTGCGGAAAATCCAGACATGTTCCGTTCTGTTTTTCAGACTTGTCTGGACGTAGGCGTCTTCCCAGACGCGTGGAAGCGGCAGAAGCTGGTGCTGCTTCCGAAGCCAGGAAAACCCCCTGGGGACCCGTCAGCATACAGACCCATCTGTTTGCTGGACACCACTGGGAAACTGCTTGAGAGGGTCATCCTCAACAGGCTGTCGGCCTACACCGAAGGTGTAGACGGCCTGTCAAGCAGCCAGTACGGGTTCCGAAAGGGCAGATCCACGGTGGACGCCATCCGCGACGTCATCCAGACGGCAGAGGTGGTCCATCGGAAACGAAGGGGCATTCGCTACTGCGCGGTGCTAACCTTAGACGTGAAGAACGCGTTCAACAGCGCGTGCTGGGGGGCGATAGCCCGCTCGCTACACCAGCTCCAAATTCCCGGAGGGCTGTATAAGATTCTGGAAAGCTACTTCCAGAATCGTGTGTTGACGTACGACACAGAAGATGGCGAAAAATGCGTTAGAGTCACCGCAGGTGTGCCACAAGGCTCCATCCTGGGCCCGGTGTTATGGAACGTCATGTACGATGGACTGTTGAGGATAAAATTCCCGGTAGGCGTGAAAATTGTAGGTTTTGCCGACGATGTCACGCTGGTAGT
The DNA here is from genome assembly GCF_037179485.1 of Ochlerotatus camptorhynchus. Taxonomy (NCBI): domain Eukaryota; kingdom Metazoa; phylum Arthropoda; class Insecta; order Diptera; family Culicidae; genus Ochlerotatus; species Ochlerotatus camptorhynchus. The sequence goes on from NW_027040741.1 coordinate 4,467,872, forward strand.
CTGCGGGGAATCCCTCGAGGAGGTTGAGCTGACAGCGGCCCACTGCGTCAGGCTTGTGGAGGAATGGATGAGAACCAGGAAACTGGAGCTCGCCCATCACAAGACGGAAGTGGTCGTAGTCAACAATCGCATGTCAGTACAGCATGCAACGTTGACAGTCGGCGGAAGCACAATTAGGTCTGTGCGCTCTCTAAAACTCTTGGGGGTCATGCTCGACGATAAGCTCAGCTTCGGCTGCCACGTCAAGTACGCCTGCAAGAGAGCGTCTATGGCTGTGGGGGCATTATCCCGTATGATGTCAAACAGCTCGGCAGTGAATGCCAGTAAGCGCAGGCTCCTCGCTGGGGTCGTAGTATCTATCCTCAGATACGGCGGCCCTGCGTGGGCTGCGGTACTGGATATTGACTGCCACAGGCAGAAATTAGAGAGTACACACAGGCTAATGTGCTTAAGGGTGGCCAGTGCATACCGCACTATCTCGAGAGAGGCCGTCTGTGTCATAGCAGGGATGATGCCAATCAGCCTTATCATTAAGGAGGATGTGGCGTGTTATGACGCGAGGACCGTTCGAGGGGTGCGCAACAACGCGCGAGTTGTGTCGACCGCGAGATGGCAATTGGAGTGGGAAAACTCCACAAAGGGGAGGTGGACTTACCGCTTGATACCTTCCGTATCAAGCTGGGTCAACAGGCGCCATGGGGAAGTAAACTTCCACCTGACACAGTTCCTGTCAGGCCATGGCTGCTTTAGGAGCTACCTGCATAGGTTCGGACATGCAAGTACTCCCACCTGCCCCACATGTGCTGGTGTCGAGGAGACCGCCGAACACGTCGTGTTTGCCTGTCCACGTTTCGAGCCAGTATCGAGCGCTATGCTAGCGATATGCGGAGCGGATACCAGTCCGGACAACATCGTTCATAGGATGTGTGGTACCACCGAGAACTGGAGCGCGGTGGTGACTGCGGTCACCCACATAGTTTCGGTATTACAACGACAGTGGCGAGCCGAGCAGCAGTTACCTACTGCCCGACCAGATCGTTAGAGTATTGCTAGAGAGGCGCCATAGCGCTACAGCGGCCCCTCCCACGAAGTAATGCCTTCGGGCGGTTCCGGGGAGGCCAAGGGCCAAGCGCACAGGGTAAGGTTTAGTGGGTCGGGAGTGAAATTCTCCCATCCCCACACCCTGAGTTCCTTCTCAGGTGTCTGTGAGCAGATTCCCCCCTGTATAAAAAAAAAAAAAAAAAAAAAAAAAAAAAAAAAAAAAAAAAAAAGGCAAATATTCCAGCGAACCAGATGCCTCTTGAAAAAAAAAAAAAAAACAACAAGTCTCTCTTCTCAACTGCCTGATTATGGATCGTATGATGTTGATCAGGAACCAGCAGTTCCCCAACAGCATCGAACAACTGAGCGACTACTCGAGGCCGTTCTGGAAGATGGCCAAAATCATGAAGAAAAGCCCAACAATAGTTCCTCCACTGAAAGACGACGCCGGAAGCATATCGGTGTCCTCATCGGAGAAAGCCAACGCTATCGCCAACAAACTCATTGAAGCACACAACATCGGTGCAGGCATGGTGAGTCCCCACGAAAAAAATAGTGCAACAAACAATCAACCACCTTGACGAGCAAGTCGACGATGCTCCATTCATCGGTCAAGTGACAGAAAATGAGGTACGTGCAGCAGTGACGCGCGGCAAGAACATGAAGGCACCCGGCAACGACACTATCTTCAATCTGGTTCTGAAGAAGCTCTCCAGCAAAGCATTCAGATTCCTGGCTGCAATCTGTAATAGATGCTTCCAGCTAAGCTGCTTCCCGGCCAGATGGAAGACAGGGAAAGTCATCCCTATTCCTAAATCTGGAAAGGATTCTATTGCTCCATCAAGCTACAGGCTCATCACGTTACTGTCAGCAGTCAGCAAAATATTCGAACGGCTTATTCTCCAGCATCTGATGGAACATATCGAAGAAGACCACGTCATCATTCCGAAGCAATTCGGTTTTCAGAAGGGGCATTCTACCGTCCATCAACTAGTCCGAGTGGAGAACACCATTCAACGGAACAAGTCACTCTCTAACAACACAGCCATGGTACTCCTGGATGTGGAAAAGGCCTTCGACAACGTGTGGCACGATGAACTTGTCCATAAGATGGTGCAGGCGAACTTGACAAAATACCTCACGAGAATGGTAAGCAACTATTTGAGAAATCGAACGTTTCGAGTACATCTTTTAGGTGTTACCTCAGAACTCCACGAGGTTCCAGCGGGTGTGCCTCAAGGCAGCCTCATCGGCCCCATCCTATATAACATTTACACCTCCGACGTTTCACAACTCCCTGCTTGCTGCAGCCTGGCGCTGTACTCAGATGACAGAGCCATCATGGTCAACGGTCGGACTCCCATGCACTACCGGTCTCGTCCTCTATTGACGATCACCAAAGCTACTACCTCCAGCGGACTGCTTCATCCGAGTGAACAGCAGTCCCGTTGACTGGTCAAATAAAGACAACTATCTTGATGTTACCATCGACGACAAGAGACTCTAGCGTTCCCATACCGACAAGCTTAAAAACAGGTGTATTGGGCTACTGAAATCCTTGTACCCGTTGATATCCCGACCGTCCCGGCTGTCGCAACGGAACAAATGTGATGATCACTCCGGTAGACAATTATGCTATGCCGGTGTGGGGCACGTGTGCTGAGACCCACAAGAAGAAGCTGCAAGTGGTCCAAAACCAGCTATCCTGGATACCCCGTTTGACACGAGGATCAGCGAGCTGCATCGCACCACAGGGTGCAGACGATTCAGGAGCGCATAGAAGACTCGATCGATAATTTCATCGACAGTGCTACATACTACGATTTTCATACGCCGCCGCCGCCGATGAAATTTAGCCGGCGCGCCGCCGCAGTAAAATGGCTCACGCCGCCGAATAAATTTATGTCACGCCGATGAAAATACCGTAACATGTTTTCGGTAAAATGCATCTTGAACGCACGCTCATTCGTGGCTACTTAAAATGAGATCTACTCTAAATTGAGTAACACAGCCAGAACCGTTATTTCTTCTCATTCCCATAAATAAATAAAATTTGGAACTAAGTCAAAAATACACAAAAACTATATCAAGCATTTTATTTTATAGCAAACATAATGCAAAACAATTACCTCTCAATACAAATGATTTGTTTTCCATCGATCTTGTTTTCCGTGCTGAGCACCAATGCCACCGAGGCAGCTTCCACACCTGGACCCTACCTATCGACCCATCAACTCATGAACCGGGAACCAACGGCCAGGGTGGCCAGCAAACCGGGGAAACCGGGAATACCGGGAAATATCCGGGAATTTGAAAAGTAACCGAGAAAACCGGGAAAAACCCGGGAATTCGACGAGAGATCCGGGAAAAATAAATTAACCATACCATAGGAACACATTTTTACATCAGAATTTCAGAATAAACCATTAAAATAGAGTGATCCTTTACCAAATGAATGTATTGCTCTATTTGCTGCATGGTTTTTTTTCTGTTTCCCGTCTTATTGTTTTTAGAATTTAATCACTCAGCAATATTGCAAATTGATTTTCGTCGTTTCATTTTCAGATGTAAAGTGTATGGTCCTTGGAAGAAAATATTGAAGATGCTGGACTTTGGAAACAAATATTTGTAAAAACCGAAACTGAAATATTATTTTCCAAGGTTTGAATTTTTCGTGGTATGAATTCCAGAATTAACTTGGAACTCTGCTCTAAATTATCTTGGAATTTTCGGCAATTAACCAGAAAACACTCCACGTAATAATTACCGTTAATTTCTTTTTGGGATTTCCTTGAAACCCCTTCTAAAAATTGAATTTAAATCCTTCTTAGAATTCCCTTGAACCTATTCGGAAACTTTGATTCCTTTAGAAATTTGTTCAAACATTTATTTTAACTCTTTTCAAAACAGAAGAAATCTCTCGAAATTTTATTTAGAAACCGTTTGGAGTATTTTAAAGAATTTGTTTCTAATTTTCAGCAAATTATTGCCAGAACACTCTTAGAACTCTGTTTCTTGTTGAATACTGATCACAATTCTCTTGGAATTCTTCTTAAAATGCATCTGTCATATTCCTCACGATCCCCATACAAGTCTCCTCGGAATCGTAGGATTTTTCCTTAAAGTTTTTTTTTCACAACTCCTTTTGAAATCTTCTAAAATTACCTTCAATTTAATTTAGAACTTGAATTCTTCTCCACAGAAATCCCTCCAAATTTATCTAACAATTTCTAAGAACTTCATGTCAGAATAATTCTGGAATTCTGCTCAGAACTTGTCCTTCGAAAACTGTGTGAACATTTTGAATTCTTTTAAATTTTACTAAAAAAACCAGGGCATGTCCGCAAGATTCTATAGATGGTTCTGTAATTTGTTATAACCACTTTTTTCAAATCTGTGGTCTTGAAAATTTTCAAAATCTCACATTTTAATTATGTTTTTACAAAGATTGCTATTAATCACAAATTTTGAAGAAAAGTGTCTTCTTTTATCACTTTTTTATCCTTTCAATAAATTCCTTTCAGCTCGTTTTTTAAACACGTTCAATTTTGTTATTTGTTGAAAATTAAAAACTGGGAAATTTTTAAGGTTTCAACCAGGAAAACTTGCCACCCTGAACGGTTTTACTTCCTTTGAGAAAGAAGACGTGATCAGAGATGGTATGCCTCAGCCTCAGAACAACCCAGCGGCGCCGACTAGGATTGAACCCAGGCCTGCTGGGGTGAGAGGCAATCACGTTTACCACTACACCACCGGCACCGCAACCCAAACAACGTTGTAGGTGGAGATATTCTATGCTTTTGGAAAATTAGAAAGCTGCCGTACCCTTGCCTGAAATCCAACAAGGCTCTAGGGGTCGATCGCATATCAGCAGAGATGCTCAAAGCTGACTCCATGCTATCCGCTCAAATGTTGCACCAACTATTATGTAATCTCTGGGACACCGCGACTTTTCCAGCCGACTGGATGCAGGGTGTCTTATTGAAGGTCCCAATGAAGGGGGCTTTGACTGTGTGTGACAATTGGCGAGGCATCATGTTATTGTGTATTGTTCTCAAAGTTCTGTGCACAGTTATCCTGAATCGGATACAGGAGAAGATCGACGCGACTCTCTGGCGGTAGCAAGCAGGATTCTGATGATCTTGTGTAGACCATATTGTCACGCTCCGACTCAATCACGAGAATCTGTGGGGCGCCCTGAGATGCAAGGGAGTCCCGGATAAAATCGTCAACCTCATCGAAGCGCAGTATCAGGCTTTCACGTGCAGAGTTCTGCATAATGGAGCCTTGTCTGACCCTATCCGGGCAGTCGCTGGTGCGAGACAAGGATGTATACTATCACCGCTACTGTTCCTCATCGTAATCGACGAGATCATGGTGGGTGCAATTGACCGTGTACCGAACCGTGGGCTTCTTTGGCAGCCTATCAGCATGGAGCTCTACTAGCACAATGGCGCTCTGATATATAGAGTAAGCTCAATGACCTAGGCGAACGCTCCTCTGCGGTGGGTCTCACCATCAACGTCAACAAGACCAAATCCTTGGATGTCAACACGGGCAACCCTTCCAACTTTACGGTAGTGGGGCAAACAGTGGAGAAGGTCGAAAGCTTCCAATATCTTGGCAGCCAAATAGCGTCGGACGGCGGGACCAAGAGCGACATAGGTGCACGAATCAAGAAGGCTAGGGCTGCTTTTCTGAGTTTACGAAACGTATGGAGATCAAACCAGATAAGTCCGAATTTTAAACTCGAACGTGAAATCTGTGTTGTTATACGCCAGCGAGACGTGGTGTGTTTCATCGGAGAACACTCAGAAGCTGCAGGTATTCATCAACCGATGCCTGCGGTATATAATTCGTGCCTGGAGGCCTCACAATTTGATCTCGAATGCCGAGCTCCATACTCGATGTCATCTGAAACCGATAGCAACAGAAATTCTTGAGCGAAAGTGGAGGTGGGTCGGCCACACACTTCGACGGGGCGGAAACGAAATCTGAAAGCAAGCGCTGGATTGGAATCCGGCAGGACATCGCAGCAGAGGCAGACCCAGGGGCGGCGGAACCTCAACAAGGAAATAAAGCTAGCCGATAGGAATCTGACCTGGGCCCAGGTCAAGACAAAAGCGAGCAGCCGCCCAGGATGGAAGTCTTTCGCCCTTTGCACCTCCGGTGGTATACAGGACCCTTAAGTAATTATCCTTGGTTGGCAGTCTTGGTTCGCAAGGTTTTGTATGTGCTCACCACCAGCACGCCAAGTGAACGAGTTTTAAACACAGCTGGGCTGACCGTATCTGCATGTCGGTCAGGCATCCACCCTAACAATGTGAATAAAACAATCTCCATTCATGACAATTACAGTATTTGCAAAAATAGAGTTTTGCAGTAAGCAGTGGCTGTTAGGTAATGCAACAGATTGCTATTATATACTATCTACCCCTACATAACGTACTTTTCTTATACTTAACAAAAGGCTTGTAACACCGTATGACTCCACCCCCTGCAATTTTAACAAGCACTTGACATACTTTTATAAACAAATTCCACATGCACGGCCAATGAAAACGCTCAAAATTGAGTAAGAGTTACTCATATTTGAGTTTAGGTTACTCAAATTCGTGAAAACGTAGGTCACTCATAGAAGTCAATTTCCCCACACTTTTCCGAGGAAAACTTCTCGAATACGAGGAAAACTGATGGTGGTTTTAGTCTAACCTGTGTATAATTTTCTTAAATTTTCCCCATATTCGAGAAGTTTTCCCCGGGAAAGTGTCGGAAAATTTACTCATTCTATAAGTGACCTAAGTTTTAGCGATTTTGAGTAATCTGAACTCAAATGTGGGTAGCATTTTTTGTCGATGTGCAATTGGTTTGGGAAGTATTTTTTTTTTCTAAATCATTAAAAATAAACTCACGCCGACCAACGCCGCCACGCCGCCGCCACCGAAAGCAAACGGCGTGACGCCGCCACGCCGCCGCCGCCGGCAGAAAACAACATATCATGCCGCTGCCGAAAATATTTTGATCGGCGCACAGGTCTAGCACACGCTCATTAGAGCGCTCGTAAACTAGGGTTTCAAATATTATGTAAAGTAGGTTATCAAATCAAAACATATTGAATTATCAAATAAAAGTACAAATAATTCTAAATGAAACACAAAAATATACATCATTGATGCAAAATACATAGGATTTAAAGGATGAAAAGGTATCAGCAGCAGCAGCAGCAACAGCAGTAAATAGCAGCAGTAGGAAGGCAGCAGTTCCTGTCAAGCGCGTAGCGTTCGAGTTTTGTACCTCGAACCTTGCCCGTCATTACCAATGACATTTATATAAGGTCTGGGCCAACAGGCAGCTTGCTGATGTTAGAAGCAAAAATGTTGTCAACATTGCTGAACATCTGCGAACAGATAGAAATACGTCACTGCCAACAGCTGTTTCGTGTAAAAAGATAAACATTGCAATAAAATACGAACACCACTAAACATTTGCACATTTCACTAACACCAATAAGCCCTTTGGCCCAGACCTTATATAAACGTCATTGCGTTATTACCATCGAGATCACTAGCTGATGGCAGCGTCGTCGCATAGATAGTTCGCCGACGCATACTAACACCACTATATCAGGTAGGGGCAAATTTCCGCTATCTGAAGGTAGTGTTAGCATGCGTGGGTGAGCTATCAGGGCTGATATTTTCCCTGGAAGTGTCTTTCTATTTCTCATACTGATTATGCATTTCCTCAGAAGTGTTTCTAACTTTTCCTGTAAGTGTCTTAAAATTGTTCTAGCAAATTTCTTCCTATATTCCCAGAAAGTTTTTCAGGCTTATCTAAAATTTTTTTCTGACTCTCCGGGATTTCCCTTGCAAGTATTTTCCGACTTCTTCCGGGAATTTCATACAATTTTCCCTGGATGTATATGTAAATTTTCCAGGAAGTGTTTTCCGAGTTATTTCCTACTTTTTCTGATACATGGGTGCTGGGTACCCGGTTACCCCGTCATGTACATAACGGTTAAGGGCATAATTCTCGCGTTACTTTTTGATAGCTTCGGTTCTCTTTGGTATCTTCGGCCTGCTTACTTCTCTGAAAAGTTTCTTACAGTTCTCCCAGAAAGTTTTTTCCAACTTCTGCCAAAAGTGTCTTAACTGAAATTAATAATCCTCAAAATTTAAACAATCCTTTTCATGGAAAATATAATAATATTAACAACAAGCAATTTTTCGGGAATCGCGAAACATGATTCTTGGAAAATTGTGGGTAGAAAACACTAGGTTGCATGTTGAATTTTATCATCCATCCACCTTTAAAATTTGGACCCTAGAGACCCGTCCAGTAGTGCCATTTCTTAGTAGGTATGTAAAAGCGAAACAAACAAAAAATGATCTCATAAAACGCAACCCAAGCCGTGAATCTTCTTTTCCCGGGGGTGAGTCGTTATTTTTCGTTAGCTTCTTTATTCTTCATGCTTTACGCCCAGCTGTCAAGTTTCGGCCGTAAAATCATTGTTCAATCATCGTCTTCTGCCACCGGGGAGGCTTTTTCTCCTCCTACATTGCCTTGTGGGTAAAAAAGTACAATATTTTGGTTCATTTACTGATGTTTCAATGTTGTATATGATGTTATTTTTTTTGTTGATGTGCTGGTCCAAGTGACGAGAGCTGCACCAGTGCACGTTAAAAGTTGTCATCAACCGTTTGTCAGAAGTTAGTATCGTTTGAGGAAATCACGGTTATGGCGGGTCGTAAAGCACAGAATTCTAAACAGGAGCGAGAAGGAATTTTAGAAGAAATAAGGCGGGATAACAACTCACCAGATTACAATTTACGCGACGATAGACACTTTATTGTGGCAAGTCTATTAGGCGGTTGCTGCAGACGAGCACTTTACCGCCCATCACTGGTACGGGGAAGTTGCATGGGTCTATAAAAAATGGCCATGATAATTTTTAGCACGGGCTTTAAACGATTAAAATTTTGTTTATGAAAGGTTGTAAACCCAAAATGGGAGATTTATACACGGATTGCATGAAATAGTTTAAATTCATATATTTAGTAAATAGTGGCACACAACTCTCATTATATAAATTATTGCTTATGGACATAATTGATTGAACCTACAAATGGCCGCTATCATGGCTATTATACAAAACAAATCAGCCATGACAACGGTTATTTGTGGATTCTATCAACCTTGTCCTTACGGTTAGGTAGTTGGTAGTCAATGTCAATGTAATTTTGGCACTTTACGATCATTTGACGCTTGTTTGCTTTTGTTCATTTCAGAACTGTTTTTGGGCCTTTGGGAAACCCTTAATAGTCCTTCAGACGATGCATGGAAACTCATCACGGCTTTCGGCACCATAAATGTTTGCGACACGCTTTAATTTTCTAATCAGGGTTACACCTTCACCTTTGTAATCGATTTCTTCACGCATGAAGCAACTAAAATCGGATTAGGGATCTTCCTATAATTAATATATTTATATAATAATTAAAAATTTGAAAAACTATTGTGTGGCAAGTACAAGCACAAGCACAATTCCTGGTAATTCTTTTAACACGAAAGATTTTTACTGGGTATTGACCCACTGCGTCCGGATTTGTAATACCATACCGCAACTGACTTGGCTATATGAGTTCGCAGATTTTATCCAGTGAAACATAAATCTTGCAGTCTGGTGCTATATTTCAAAGAAATAATCATCCCTGATTTCTGCCAGTTATCCTACGTACCTGCATATGCAAAGCTTTCCTTCAAGTTATAAAAGGTGCATGAGTGCCAAACCACAATTGATTGGCAGATCCATTTAAAATCAACCCCTCTGCCCCTGATCGCCATCTCACATTCTGCGACACAAAAAACGAGAGAACAGAAATGGAGCCATTTTTCATAAGTGTACATTCCTTTTTCAATTTTCCTATTGAAGTTGATGTAAAGCTTCTCGGAACGTTTTTCTTTTTTTTCAACAGAAAATAATACATTCGACGCCACAACCAGCACCGTACTCAGCAGGTGGCGAAGGTGGCATTTGCCACCTTTCAATTCCTAAGGGGCGGAAAAACTGCTTGGTTGCTACAAAACAAAAAAAAAAAAAGATATTTTTTTTTTTCTTATCGGCGAGGTTGACAATAAATTCTGGGATCCATGACCGATTTTGATCGGTAATGTTGATAATACAGGAATGATCTAATTTGCTTGTTGAACTACCATTGAGAAAACGGGAATGATATAGAGTGTGTGCATAAGATACATGCCAAGTGAAAATCAGTCGAACTCACATCACGGTTTTCACTAGATTCCTTATCTTTTCATTTGGCAACAGAGGACTGCTGCATCAACGAGAAAGAAATTTAGCGGCTGTAGTAAATCATTTCTTCAATATTTTAATCGACTTTGGGTGGAGAACGACTTCGGCGTTCTGCACCCTATCTTACTAAACAATCCAGTATTTCGAGGTCGACAATGGTTGCCAAGTGAGATCCAGTGAGTGTATGATCAACACAACCCTAGGGCAACTTGACAAGTCCAGCACATTTCCAGTGTACCCCGAAAATTTGATGCTGGTGGTCAGCGTTGCCAGGTCATTTTCAGAAAAATCTGGACTTGTTAAAACATAAAATCAGGAAAAATCTGGAAGGATCCAAAAAATCATCTTTTTAACATAATGCTATTGAAATCAAAGTGATGTGCCAATCTCCCGTAAAAATCGGTCAGTATGATAGTCTGGAGTTTATTCAAAGTACCAATATGTTTATTAATGATATGTTTAAATACATTATATAAAACAAATAACTTGTTAGTGTTGTTTAAATCATCCAAAAGTTAAGACACAGTGTGCCAAAAAAGTTTAAATATCCATTACTCAGCATTTCAAAAATTGAGTTTAATCGTTGGTGAAATACTGCAGAAAATATTTTTTAGAATTGCTTTTTAAACTGCATTTTTTTTTTCAAATAATGAGAAGGAAATAATCATGCAACTTTCATGGGATGGATTTTTTAAACTGATAGTCGATGTAGTCCTTACTTTTTTATGCAGTACCATAATATGTCTTAAAGATTTTAATAGTTCTAAATAGTTCTAATATTACTCTAAGGTTGATCAAACTTTCAATGTAATTCTTGACATCATAGTAGGCAGTAGGCAATTTTATTTTAAAGAAAAATTCACCAGGCTGAAGTGGGAATCAAAGCCTAACATCGTGGTACTCACACACAGTTTAGCTAAACTACAGGTAACTCAACAATTTACATTACCATTACGAATAATTTTATGATATAACTAAAATGAAATTCTAAAGCGAAATTTATATATTTCCTGGTTCATGAAATTTGTTGTTAGTCTGCATTTAGAACTCTATACAGGATATCTTTGTCTTTTTTTCAGAGTTCCATTTGAATCATCTTAGAATTCCATCATACTTATTTTCTGGATTCCCCTAAAATAATCTTGATAATATCCAAACACAAATTCCAAGAATTTGCATAATTTTGTTTTCATATTTCTCTATAGAATTCCCTTAGAATATTCTTAATAATTTCCATGACACACTCTTCAGAATGACCGTCACACTAATCTCAGACTTATCCGATAATTCTCTTTGAGCTGCTTTGTAGATAAGGTCAGAATTGTTTTGAAATCTTCTTCAGTATGTGGTGAGTACTCAAATACTTTGCCAAAATGGCATTGAAAGTCCCCCAGAAATTGTCAGACGTTCTTTTGGCATAATTCCGAATAGATTTCTTAAAATTTTATTAAAATGTATCTCCATAGAAACATTGCACAGAATTCCATTGAAATTATTCTTTCATTCTTCACAAAATCTCCATGCACTGTCATCAGTGTTTTTAAAAGACAACTGAAACTGTTTTCAACCAGTGCGTGGGTCGTAGATCTGTGCGATATACGAAAGGACGTTTCGTCTGGTGAGCACGGTATCAGGAATTGGAAGCTGGATTCGGAATCGCAGTGTATCGGACTTCGGTTCCCAGATCAGCCCGAGGGTGGTCACCGACTGTTCATCAGTGAACGGTTGGATTGCTAGTTCGTCCGAAGGAATTTCGGCCAGGACGGTTGAGCTATTGGAGGCCCATTTCCTCAATGGAAAACCGGCGGAATGTAGCATTTCACTGAGCTGGCGACGAAGTTCGATGGCTTCTTCTGGAGTTTCGTCACCGTTGATGAGGTCGTCGACGTAAAAGTCTTCGCCTTCGGGAAATTCTCACCTTCATCGTTGGCGAGTTGGACTAGAGTTCGAGTGACGAGGAATGGTGCAAAGGATGCACCATATGTAACGATCTGAAGCTCAAACGTGGAGATTGGATCTGTTGGTCTTTTTTGAAGGTAATTCGGATGAGCGATCGGTCGATGTGTACAACTCCAATCTGCCGGTTCCACTTCTCCACATCCGCCAAGACTCCAACAGGTTTCGTACGGAATCGCATTTCGATGGACTGGAGATCCTCTTGCACGACTGGGCCAACGAGGAGAATGTCATTCAAGGAATTGCCGGATGATGTGCGGCAGGAGGCATCGAATACAACCCGTACCTTTGTCGTAGTGCTGCTGGCCTTAAACACAGGGTGATGTGGCAAGTAGTAGTGCTTCAGGGAATCATCTACCGGATCTTCTAGACGTCGCATGTGGCCAAGTCGTAGGTACTCGTCCATAAACTCGTGGTAGGCTACCTCGACAGCTTCGTCCCGCTCAAGCCTGCGTTCCAAACTTCGCAGACGTCTTTCGGCGATGGCACGGGATTCACCGAGTGTAATATGGGGATTCTGAGATTTTGGAAGAGCGACTACACACCTCCCGTCTGCGTTTCTGGTCGTAGTAGCTTGGTACAGCTCATCACAAGCGACTTCGTCTGCCGAGTAAATTCAACCGGTATTGATGGACTCAATCTCCCAGAACTTCCCCATCAGTGTTTCCAGGTTGTGGGTTGTACCGCAACTTACCGTGGAGGAGTAGCGGTACAACAGTGTAGAGGAACCCGTGCAGTATTGTTATACCAACGACCCGACACTGCCCAACCAAAGATTGTTTCGATTAGTGTTAGTGAGCCACGGTTGAGGTGGATCCTACCACTCATCAGGTATTCATGTAATTGGTCAGCTCCCAATATCATGTCCATGCTACTAGAAATGTTGAAGTTAGGATCAGCAAGCTCGACTGACTTGGGAATGCACCAATCCGAAATGTTTACGTCTCTGCCTGGAAGTTTGGTGGTTAGGTTTGGAAGCACTAGCTGTGACACCGTGGTCGTCGACTCCCCAACACCACTGGTAAGGATATTGGCTCGTTCTGGTTTCAGACTCAGACGACGAGCCAGCTTCTTGGATATTAAGTTGGATTGGGATCCGGAATCGATGAGTGCTCGAGCGGCATGCTCGTTTCCATATTCATCGAGGACTGTCAGAACGAACATGAGCTGGCATAGTCACTTCGGTGACTGGATGCGCTGATACACTTGATTCCACGGACCTTACCGTGGAGGAGGAAACTGGTTGCTCAACGACTGGAGTGCCACTGCCTTTCTGTGGGAATGGTGATGCTTGAGGTTGGTGGAGCAGCGTGTGGTGTCTTTCGTGGCAGAGGCGACACGAAAACCTTGAGTCGCAGTTCCGAGCGACATTGGATGACTTGAAGCAGTTCCAGCAAAGACGTTTCTGGGCAATGAGTTCCCTCCGTTGACCAACGGAGAGCCTTTGAAAAGTTGGACACTGAACCAACAGATGTTTTTCGGAGCAGGAGATGCACGATAGGGGATTGGATCGTGGGCTAGCAACCGCGGTATTGGCAACCGACCTCGATTGCTGTGGTTTCTTGAATGGGCTGACACTGGCCACCTTGACCGATGTGTAACGATGCTCCATCTCTGATGAGACCGTTTGGAGAATCCTGATTCGTTGGTACAGGAAATCGACGCATAAGGCGTACGTAACTTGGTCCAATTTTGAGGAATGTTCTTCCCAGGCACGAAAAGTAGAAGAGTTCAACTTGTAAGAAAGCATACATACTAATGGAGTGTCCCAGGTGTCGACTGCTTCCCCCATTTTTGCCAATGCCTTGAAAGCCATCCACTAGCGTGTGGAGACCTTCCGGAGATTCCTTGCGAATGGGGGCCAGGTCGTACAAGGCCCGGAACAACTGCTTTCTGAGGAACCGCTGGTCATTGTAGCGTTTGAGAAGGGCTTCCCAAGTTGGTCCATAATTACCTGCACCATCTCATATGGTTTCTTTGCATCTTTCTCCAAGGACTGCAACAGGAATTGTAGCTTCGCCACCGGTGGGATTTCTGGAACATCGTGGACCATGGATTTGAACGTGTCTCAGAATCTAAGCTACCGAGAGTAGTCTCCGTCAAACTTTGCCAAGTCGATTTTGGGGAGGCGCAGATGGAAGCTGGCTGACGTTGATGGGGCAGTGATGGTCTCATTGACAAGAGCCGGTTCGGCCACAATTTGGCTCATCAGCCAACCTTTTATAGCACAGTACCGCGATTCTACCTCATTGCGCTCTTGGAAGTGCCTTGCTAACGGCGCATCACCACTATCCAAACGCTCGAGATCAGCTTGTACCCTGATGAAGTCTTGGTACAGCTGATTCAGCATTTCGAGGCGTACAGGCACTTGCAGAATATCGCGCTCCTCATCATAATTCCGACGAAGTTTTCCATTGCCTCGAACGACGACATCAACGAGTTTCGGTCCTTAAGCTTCTTCCTGGTGGCCATGCTTCCGGCGATGTCGTTATCCGAACGACTTTCCTAACGGGTTAAACGATTCGCACACGCGACGACACGACTTCCCGATTCGATTACGATTACGCACGTTAGAGATGAACGGTTTGACAGTTCGATAGATAGATGTCTCGACCAACAACTGAAAAGGGCCTACCAGATTTTGGAAACAAAAATGTTCAACTCCTCTCCTCGCAAAACGAAGGCCACTTACGCAAATCAATGGCATCATCGTGTAGGAAAAAGTTTATCCTACCTGATGATGCTGTTGGTTTGCGTAAGCGGCCTATTCCTTGCGAGAAAAAAGGCTGTCAAAGTTTTGATTACAAAAGCTGATAGGCCTATTTCAATTGTTGGTCGAGATTTGGTCTCACTCTTGGAGTCAATACACGGTAACCGCAAAATAAACAATAATGACTACAAAGTAAGCATTTTCGAGGGAGACTGGGACTACCCATTAAATGAGTAAACATACTACCGATTTATGAGTATTTGTTACTCAAAAATGAATACTTACTACTTATTTTTGTAGTTTTAATTACTCATAAATGGGTAAAATTTTACTCATTTAATGGGTAGTCCCAGTTTCTCTCGAAAATACTTACTTTGTAGTCATTATTGGGTATTTTGCGGTTACCGTGTACACAAACTTTAAAACAGTATGGTAATCATATACCTATGATAGTGAAATTTTTTAGCGATATCTCTTTCTCTTTTCCTTATGAAATGTTAAAATCTGAGTGATGCGGAGACGGGCCTTAAACTAAAAACCACTTTCGACTTGTCAAATCAAACCACTTTTTTTTACTCTCATGGAAACAACAAATGAATAGAAGTATTGCAGGCAAGAATTAATAAAATTATTCAAGTGCCCAACTAAGAAGAGTATTGTCATGTCCAGGTAAACATTACAGAGCAAACTGGGAATGAGAGTTCGCCACCTAAAAACATGTCCTGGGTACGGATCTGGCTAAAACCAACGCTTTGGATTGAAATATGGTTTTGGCTGCTGTTGCACCTTTTACACACGTGTTTCCTGAGGGAGCGAACGGGAGTAAAAGTGTGTACCGAAGAAGCTTTATTTGAAAGGAATTTTTTCTCCTCACTCACAAATATTTAAAAGCATCCCCTCTTCTTAGGTTGCTGGCTGGCTTCGAACAGACAAGGGTGGCAAAGTGTTTGCTCAGGGTAAGGCGATCATGGGAGATTGAAAGGGTTTATTCTTCTTCGGCCTGCCCACACTTGCACGCTCAGATCGGATGGCCTAACGGCACTTAAGTTTGGCATGTTTTAGCTTTTATGATGCTCGGTGACGCTTTCTTTTTTTTTGTTCTCGTGTATCCTTTTATATGTGTACTGTACCTTCTTCGGCGAGTTTCCCTGAATCGATTGATGCCATAAAGCTAACAGCTGTGGGAAGACTGAAAACTGGTAAGATGAATTTCACCCGGGGTGAACAAAGAAATGGGCTAGGTGTAGAGGTGATTGGATGGGCGAAGGAAAATAATAAAATTTTAAACGCAACCAAAAACGATCGAACAATGTGGGGAAATTGAATTCTTGTGCCAGCGCGCGTACCTTGCCTTCCGGTAATGGCATGACCAAGAATTGCCGGAATTTTTTGGGTTTTGACTGAACGACGAAATTGAATGGCGATTGCTTGAGAAAGACCTTTGGGAGTTATAAAATAATGGCCAAGGTGTACGAGACGGGTAATTTATCATTGATTGCGTTCCATTCTTTGCCGCTGCTGGTCCGATAGAAATAGGTTTTATCGTTCAACGAAAGCAACGATGAAAAGTCGATTTCCGTTAGTCATTTTGGCAGTAGGCGTTGGATACCATAACTTTACAAAAGAAACCATAGAATAACCATTCCTTTCCGAGAAAGTTCCAGCTGAACGGTAATAGTCAGTAATGATTCGGTATAAATTGGGCTTTACGGTTCTCCTTATACAAATACGCTATGTTTGACAGTTACCTACCTAATACTGGTTTAATCTTTCTGGCGTTGCTCGGGAAAATGTGATGCATTAATATACTTTCTTAAATCTCACCAGTGGCCAGGGTTGCTTCTACTCACTTGCTATACAAAGATTTTTTTAGGAATTATGAATTATGAAAATAGTATAATGCTAATTAGTATTTGTTAGTGAGTGAACGCTCACGAATCTTAAGATCGCTGATTGTGACGCTCTGAAAGCAAAATTGACAGGTTTTATGAGTCAAACACATACTTTACACCCTCTTCCTGTTACTTAAAAGTAGAACATACCATTATAACATCTAATGATTGCATAATTCCGAAAAATATTTTTTATAGCAAGTGAGTAGAAGCAACCCTGCCAGTGGCTTAGCGTGACTGGGTAACACTCAGGGTGGGTTGTGCGGATGTCACCCCAACAAACAATTTGAGCTGATTAAAGGCTGAGTGGGCATTTTTTTTAGCTAAAGAAGCATATTTGTGCCTGAATAAGGACTAATTCAGCTTCTAATGTTTTTTTGGCGTAGGACTACGTCTTTGTTTTCTATATGGTGGAACACTTTCCCTAGCAACACACTTGTCACTGAACAGTTGTGGTTACTTGTATGCAGGGATGAAAAATCATTTACATTCATTTCGTGCATTCATTTACATTCATTTGCCTCTAACTTTTTTCATCAACAGAATTCAGTAAAATAGTGTATGCAGCTGTTGTAGGTTTTGATATTAACTACATCTTTTGTAAACAACTCAAATCTGTATCTCTTATGCATGATGAATCAGAGCGATAAGAACCCACCAGTGTTTTTCAGTGAATGTTAATTGCATTCACTGAAAAACAATAACATGTTCTGCCAGCTCTGCTGCATAATGCATAAGAGATTTAGATTTTAGTTATGAACAAAAGTTGTAGTTAATATCAAAAGATACAAAAGCTTCAAACATCATTTAACGATATTCTGTTGCTGAAAAAAGTTAGAGGCAAATGAATGTAAATGAATGCACGCAATAAATGTAAATGATTTTCCATCCTTGCTTGTATGTAACTTATTTTATTTACATTAAAGTTGCAGAAACTTATGAAGCGAGTACGAAAAATGGCAAATTTCTTCAAATCACTAATGTGAAATATGCCATTCGACTAGGGCTTCATTTAGCAATTTTGAGGCATATTGTACAAACAATGAAAAAAGTTAAGAAGCTAAGAAATTTAACTTAAATTGGCAATATCAAAATTCCCCATACATATGCATAATTGCATTCCATTGTCTTTCCTAACACAGCCATCATAAAGTGTTCATACCTGAACAGGAGAAAATAACTAATGAATACCTAATTCTGACCTGATACCAAAATTTTGTATTGACCAGCATAACATAAGAGGTAAAATACCAAATAATAATACTAAAAAATTACATCCAAAATACTCTATAAATAGTCAAAAATGATATTTGGTTCCCCACAAGCAGCTTGCTACCATGGCTGCCTGCAAGAGCGCTCTAGCCAGAGAAAAGTAGTGAAGATGCCACACCGTCACCACTGTGGGTCATCTTCATCAAGCGCGTCATCGTCAGGCCGAAGAACATCAAAGTAGCTCACCGTATCTGTGGTGAAAGTGCTTACAGATCTCAGAATTCCGCAACCCTGACAAAATGCATCAAACTCGCCGCTGCTAGAAGAATACGAACCGGTGATAAGTGGCGTCACGATATAGTGCGTGTTGTTCATCGTAAAGTGAAGATCTGTCGAATATCAAGGCTACACTTTTGCCTAGGGCAAACAGCCGGGTAATTTGCTTGCCGCTCGACAGATGACCATGTGCATCAAACAAAAACCGTGCTTTTCAGGGCAACAAAAATAATTCCCCTTAAACCAACCACATCACCAAAACGGTCCTTTTGACGGCCACAAACCATCGAAACGGCCCAAAGAGTTAGTTTGGAATATTGTCTAATACAAGAATAATTACACTTGAACTGAAAAAGCATATTATCAGTAATAAACGGAAATTGGACACTGATCAATTATCACACTTCGAAAGAAATCAAAGGATATCATAATAATATCGGGAATTTTAAATAATGTTCGATCAAAATAGTTAACATGTGTGAACAACCCCATTGGGCTGTCCTTGAAGTTTTTTTTTATTAATTTTTTGCTGCACACATTTGAAGTCGCAGAAAATTTTCTTAAAAATATTGAAGGCTAATTTTATTAATGCATATTTTAGAAATGGTTTTGATGTTCAATGGATTTTCCTATGCATGTTGCTATTGGTGAGTAGTTTTAAAAATTAGTTCAACCTAATAATAAGGCAGGAAAGCTGGCAAGATCTTCCGCAAAAGTTCTCAGAGACTGTTCGACACTGGGGTGGACCAACTGTTCGGACACTGTTTATTTGTTTGCCTTTCGATCGATTGACGGACAGAGTGTTCCTGCGCGCGTGGATGATTTATAACTACTCAATACTGATCGGTGATCTTCTCCTACCTACTGCTTGCGATCGTGTAGTGGATGAGAGAAAATGAGAGTGAGTGCCTATTGTTTGTGTGTAGTGTGATATTAGGGTGTGATAACAGAGATAGTGTGCTTATGTGCTATGGGAAACGAGCTGATTGTTGTATAGCTGTAAAACAAATTAGGATAGGGTGACCAACATCTTATTTTGTGCCAACAGAGACTTTGAGAAGAAGTCATAAGAAACTCTAGGGAGAAGTTGAAATAATTTTCCGGTCGAAGTACACCTTCTACCGCAATATTATTTCAACTTCTCCCAAGAGTTTCTTATGACTTCTTCTCGGAACTTCATGGAAAATTTAAGAACTAGGAGATATATCCGAGCAGTTAGAAGAAACTTAGCAATTTTTCAATATTTTTTTTTTCAGTAAACGCAAAAGTTTATAGCCCTACTCTTTGGTTCTTTGAGAGTTAGGCCCGTTTTGCTAGGTTGGTCAAGGCAGATGTGAGTGATGACACTGAACATTGTTATGTACAATTCACTTTAAGGGGTGCGTTATATTTCACCACATGTAGTTCCAAAAAGCTTGTGGCGCTTGCGAAGATTACTTAGAGATACATATACATATGACGGAACATTGATACTATTTGAATAAAACACTAGTAAATGCTTCCAGAAGTTAGTAAGATAAAATATTGAAAAATGTGTTAATTATTAATCAAAGATTTAATGTTGCGTGTTTCGTATGTTTCGTTCGATCAAAGTACAGCCTTGTGTTTCGTCAAAACACGGTCGTACAAGAGCCTTGCACGCTTTTTGGCAACGGAATTCTGCTTCATGTCCCAGTTCGGATGTTCACTGGCTTTGTACGACTTGTATCGTTCCCTGGCAAGGATGTTCCGCACCGTTTGAAAGTTGGCGTTGTACCTTCTGGCCACATCTTGGATTGAAAGACCGGGGTTGGCTTTAACACACCTCAACACCTTGCTGCCCAACTGACGATCCATGATTTCAGTATTTTCGTAGGTCCGCTGATCATTTCCACTCATAGGCTTTCCTTGTAGGCAATTTTTCCAGGTGTTTGTGCACAATATTTATTCTTCTTTCGAGTTCTATTTGACGTTATTTCTGAACACGATCGACTACTTTGATCAAACTTGCACGAGTTGTTCTCTATAGAAGTGCAAAAAACCACTGTAAAAGAATTTCGATTCCCAGCACTAGATGTGTGCCAGCAGCACGCGAGAAGTGCACCAATTTACTTTTTGGCCGCCTTTAATACGTCAGACTTTTTTTTTTCTCTCCTGTGAATTGATTATCATTGATGTTGTAGTGGTGTGAGTGTACATCAAGCACTACCGCAACGACAGTAAACATAGCTTTTAGCGTTCGTGCTCCAATTCTCGACTACTTAAATATCAATAGAGGCCTTTTGTGCAATGATGCAGCACTTTCTCAAACCACTTAGAGCCACAGCATCTGAAGAATGCCGTCAAACCATTAAGCAATAACGCCGCGCCGCTGCAAAACCACGCAGTGTAACAACCACGGTATGCATCCACCGTTCCTACATGGGGATTTATTCCCCTCTCACATTCTCCCCGCACCAGCATTTTGCATCATCACGATTCTAAAGCTATTTTTGATGGGTGGATTATGGGCCACACCGTGTTGTGTCGCTTAGAGTGCCTCTCTTTCCGGTATGCATTGTTCGTGGCCAACTACCCGCTGTGACCGTCGATTATGGAAGCATCGCCGCAGCAGGATCAATGAAATCTACGGGTAGGTACCTCCACCTCAAAGTTCATGTAACCATTACTGTGTGGCCAGCAACTGTTGACAACCGGGATTATGACCATCCCCCATAGCAGGTATTGAATCGCTGCTGTGGTGCTCACGACCAGTGCACACGTTGGGAATGTTCTCTAATTTTTGCCGCGAAGCTAATCTCTTTTAAATTTGCTTTCCTCCTCACTAGCGATTCAACCGTACGAGTCAACAATCGTTTGCTACTCACCGGCACATAGTGTGGATTTGAGGACTGGACTAGGCTTAGTGCGACTAACAATCAGAGTTAATGGAAATCGAAGATTATCGTCGGACACGTGGGTTTACATAACTGACCGCTTTTGTAACAGGAGTTGACTCCATTTGATTAAAACTGTTCAGCGTTGTGATGGACGGCTATGTGCACGGCAAGAAACATTGTGATTAGTGAAAAAAATACCAGAATTTAAGATTTTCTGGGGTTAATGCCATTGTTGGTGTCTTTAGTGAAAACCTGAATAAAGAAATAGAGAAGAGGATTAGTAATATCAATTTGATTCCACTACCTAAATTGTCAGATACGCGTATTTCGTCTACAATATACAAATCTCTTCAGTGTCTTGTACTCGCCTGGAGTATTTGTACAATATACTGAAGAAGTCTGCGCTTTGTACCTACACGAAATACACGTATCTGTGAAGGATACACAGTTAAAGTAGTGGAATTTAATGGAAATTACTAATCCCTCTTTCTTTCGTTGTAGAGCACTGTTATTTTTTTCTTAGTATGGTGTCGACCACCTAAAAAAAAAAGTAGGTACTCGTAAACCAAAAATCTATTACAATGAATGTTAGTTCCGTTTCCTATCATCCTCTGTTCATGAACATCGCAGCGAATGTTAGAAGTTGACCTTACAGGCGATGTAATGGTTTTTTGTCTTTTTCATTTCGTGTTCTATCTACACTTTCGACTATACCAGTAAGCTTGTAGAACGACGCACATTGTAGAACATTGTCGAACGACGCACACACTTGCCTCGAATCTATCCAGCAGAAAAAGCATACTAAGACGAGTATGCGAGAAAATGAGCGCTTGATGTTTGCTTTTAGGCTATCCATATTCAGGAGCATGGAGAGAGCAATGGAGAAAGCACAGGTCTGATAATCGAAGCGTTCTTGGTTCGAGTCCAGGTGGCAATCGGATTACTATTTTTGTCGACATAACTAATTTACCTCACTAATACACTCTACATTTTTCGGTCTCCAATTTTCTTGCATTGGACCGCAGCTAGGTATATCGCATCCTCGGTCGGTTCATGCGGTCTCAAATAACATCCTCTGATGATGAATCCCACATAATTGTAAGCGAATCTTACATCCCCCGGTTGGGTGTACGAGATTTTTAATGATGCTACATTAAAGCATCAATACAAAGTTCTTAATTTGCTTAAATACATTTTTTTTCAATCAGATGACATTCTAAACCCGAGCAAACATGGAGATCAAATTGAAATAGAAATTTGTTTGTGATGGAACTTTGCTGAAATTGTTGATTTCGTTTTGTATGAACTAAAAGTTGACACAAAATGAGAGCATAAGTTGAATGAAACGGAAAACTAATCCTGATTTCAATGAAATCATTTTGATTACTGAAACTTAATTCAGTTTCGGCCATAAATGTTGATTATTCAGTTTTTCTTACAGCAACCTTAGACTTTCATTCGATTAAACTGAACATTAATCCTCTATTCTCCAATTGATGGATTAGATCCTTGACATAATTTAAAGAACATGAAAAAAAAAAATAGAAATTACTGTCATCATAGATTCTCAAAAAGGAGCAATTTTGTATAAAACATGTTTGTACGATTTTCAATAAAACTTGGCCAGCTGAAACTAAAACTCAATACCGTAAAATGGGGTAACTTTGATAGGTTTTTAAGTAAATTATAAATATTTTTTACAACAATAAATGTTTGAGAAAAGTTATTGTTTGAGTGCCTTTTCAATGGGGCAAAAAACAAGAAAACTATAATTTTTGGATATTTGGAAAATATGTAAAACATACTACAACAAAATCTTTACGATATCAAAGGTAATACCCTAAGCTACATAATAAAACCAACATTTTCATTTCGGAAACAGTGCAGAGTGTAAATATAATCATTTTATTCTACTATCAAAGTAACCCGCTTGAAAAAAATACCCCGTTTTATGGTACCAAATTCTGGTAAGCATTTCAAAATAAACTTTACCAAAAAAAGTAGCCTACTATCGAAGATATAATATCAAGAAGACTGACAACTATGCCAGTATCCAAGCGACAGATATAGCAGCACTGTATTTGGGTGAAGGTGGAAATACGAGCAGATACACAAACCTTAATTCTGAGGTTGTAATCTTTGCTATCAAATTCGTTCGAAGCATTTACCTTTGAGCGGCAGATGACGCGATTGTCCCAAGTAACATTTTAAGGTTTATGAAATACTACAAAGCAACATTCATACAACCCTGGTCAAGGCTATTTTGTCATTAAAGCATCCACCAAAACCTCATTAAGACTACAATATGTCTAGTCGGCCCACCCTGGAGAAGGTTCTGAAGGGTGGAATCTCGAAGCTCTTCAAGATTGATTTACTGCAAAAGGCTGTAAGACGAACGCATTGAGAACCATTTGAAAACTACAACAAAAGCTATTTAGCAACAATAAAAACCCTTTCCGAGCCATTTCCCTTAGCCGCTTTCTTAATCCACTAGGAAAACATCAATCAAGATAGAAAAGGATTTATGAACCCGATCTTATCAAAATAATTAAAATAGAAACTGATGGCATAAAAATCGTGTTGAATTTCCAAATGTATTACAATAGTTCTCATTAAGTGGCCTCGTTTTAAGTGCCTTATTAAATGTTATGTGAAATATACGTGAAAACATCGAAAAACATTGAAACGTCTATTTGACTATTTGAAAAATATTGAAACGTCTATTTGACTAGTTATTTTACATTGAAAAAAAAATATTTTTTAGATCGAGCTAGACTGAGATTTATTTATGATTTTCGCATTTAAATGTTTGCTCATTGCTAAATTTACCAAAACATAGTTATATCCAAAGAAATATAGATAGACAATCGAAGATTGTAAAAAACAAGCAAACTAATTGTAACATGGCGGATGCATAAAAGTTGATTTTCATGGGTCATTTGCGAAAAAGATGTTTTGCTTTTAAGAAATCATTAACAAATTTATAAGGCTTTAAAATGGCTTTTATGAAGAAACTTGCAGGCTGAATTGTATTTATCTAAAGCCATTTTGATTGATCCTAACCCGTTCAGATTTATGGCAGCATTTATGGACGCAAAGTAGCCTGCAAAAGTTAAACGTCAAAGTTTGTTATTCTTTCGATTATTGCGCTGTGGGATCCAGGATTCTTCCAGGTGGTTTTCTCCCGGCGGATTGGGAGCAGTTGATCAGATAGTTTGGGATACTGTTTTACAACATTTTGCATTTTGAACAACTGGAAGCGCAATCGATTCCGAAAAAGATCCCCTTCTTCCGGATGGTTACAGAAGTGCACCATCCAACGATGCAGGGATGTACGCTTGAATGAAATTTTCGAAGAGTTGATTCTTTCGTCGAATAAAATCACTACTATGGATCGGAAACCAGCTAATCTCTGCTAATTAACAGTTTCAGTGGTTTGATGTCAGTTGTCATCTATTCGCAAGATCTGGAGAAGGCTGGTATGTTTTTAAACTTTTGACAATGTTTTATGAATTCAAGGGCCACGCTCACTTTACTCTTCTCCACCAGATGGTCAGTCGTTGATGGTGTGCTGGTTCTTCTAAAGAAGTAAATTTTGCTGAAATCGACTTGAATGTTTAATCCTAGACGACTCCTTTGAGATTTCCTTGTCATAAATTTGGCTTTTAGTAACTATGAGGAACCATCTCTTAAGCTCATTTTATAAATAGAGTAAATGGGGAGTTTATGATGCACTTTAAAAAGCCTAAAAAGCAACAGTAAATGCTTTTTGCTCTGATGAAAAAGCTAATGGTTTTCTGGTTGCCTTTGTAATGATAGAACACGTTTATAAAGTATTTTATCAAGACATTAATAAACAATTGCTAATGACGTTTATGCTTGAATTACATAACAGTTTTAAGGAGAGATTTATTTTTAAAACAAGACAGTTTTTGACTTTCTTGCCACAATATAAAAGGGTTTTAAAACAACAAAAAGCTGAATTACTAAGCAGGAATGTTTTACACTTTAAAATGCTGTATTGAAACTCAATGTATTGTTCATTGCCGTTATAAAACCATCATAAATCAGAGTGGATGCCAAATGGTTACTGAATTGTTACTTGGGGTGTATGACTCATAGTGGTCTCATAGTATTAGAAAATGGAAGAGTGGCCAGTCTTCTTGATATTTTGTTTTTGCTACTTTCTAATCAAGCTGCGTGGTGGTGCAATTTTCAACGTAACTGTCAATCAGAGATACCAGATTTACAGACTTACCTGTGAATTTACCAATTTTTTTTTCATAGAAATTTTTTTCGTTAAAGACATTTACAGGCTTTTGTAATCATGGGAAAATTTGAAAAATTTATTTGGTTACAATGTTTTACATCTTTAATCAAATTACACGAGCGAACTTTTTCAAAGGATCAGGTAAGCTATAAGTTATGTTTGTTTCAATTTTGAGTCTCAGTATTATATTTGTGTAGGTGCTGCTGGTCCAAATCGTTCCGATGCTTCATCCAGAACCGCTGGTCAGAACCAATCTGTCGATGATCCGTACCGATCCACCGCTCCTTCCTCAATTTTAGCCGTTACACACTTTTTCTTTTTCTTTAATAAATTTCAATGGATTTGATGGAAAATCAATATAAATACTTGCAGTAATCATTAAATATGTCGAGTTTCATGTGATTTGAGGTATCGCACGATGCATTTCGACGGATGTCAGAATCTGTCCACTTCCCGGGGCTACCCGGTATATCTGAAAGAGGCCATTGTGATCATTGGGTTTGAATATGTCCACCATTGATATTATAGTAAAATTCTAATGTGATTTGAGGTGTCGCATGATGAGTTTTGATATATCAATCTTTTGCGTCTTTTGTGAATTCCCCAGTGGAATCTGGAATTGACATTTTTGTTCATACAATCGGAACCATAATTCCGATTGAAATAAAAAAAAATAAAAAGGGATCTATGGGGATCTGGAACTTGTTCCACTCAAATTGCTGTAGCCATCTCTGAGAAAATTGAGTGAGTTACACTCATACGAACTTACATACATACATACAGACAGTAGTAATGTGGTCACACAAGAACTCTTCGGCTGAATCAATCACCGGGGGTTATCCGAGTAGATCGCGACGCTGCACAGTGAGGATTTTGGCAGCAAAAAGGCTTGAAATTGTCTGTCGCTGTGTTTACAAATTGTAACATATGACTTCCTTTGGGAAAAATGTCAAACATTTTATTCTGCATATTTTTAATCGGCACACGCGGTGATACGTGCATGTGTGGAGCCTATTTTGCCCCAAAATCCCATATTTTTCTGTAGCTCTTTTCCATTATGATACTTCACTAATTCAAATAGTCAGTACTATTTAACAGAAGCAGCCAATTTGTCTTCTAGTAGTCAGTTTGTGCCTTTTAAAAACTATTGATAACAGTTATAGGAGAGCATGGGGTCAAATAAGCCAGATTTTGTAATAAAATATAAATGTTTTCCGAATTTAAACTCAAAATAAAAAAAAAGAGATGCTCAGAAAGTGGATTACAATAGTCTAAAAGACAAAACTGATTCAAATGCATGTTTTGAGCGTATTTTGCCCCGGTATCTCATATAAAAACAATTAACCAGTGCGCTGGTAGCCAAATGGCTCACAAATTGAAGAGACGATCAGCGAAGTGGAAGCGCCAGTTAGCTGAGGTAAAGTAAGGTGCGTAATGCACAGCCCCCTCCGAGGTAATACGACAAGTGGTTCCGGGGGAAAGAGGGTAAGGCGTCCAAGGAGGTTTTAGTGCGGTAAGAATTCTACACACCGTTTCCCCGCGATCGTGCGCCCGATTGTCAAGCGGTGGCATGATGGACTTTTGAAGGTTTCCTCCTTGCAAAAAAAACATGCATATATAGATACATAAATCGACCATGACAAACTTTTTAAAAGTGTTCGGGGAGCATCTGACAACTACCAGGAAGCCTGGAAGTGGCTGAAATCGTAATCCGGGCGTGACAGCGACGACGAAGAAGGTGGCGGTGAAATATAAGCGGAATCCTAACCTCTCCATCCGGGACGTCGCTGGCAAGCTCAATGTATACTACGGGCCAAGAAACGAGCCGGGTTGCCGACGCTTAAGAAGGTGAAGGTGGCGAACCGAGATTACAAACAAAAGACGTCGGCAAAGCAGCGGTCCCGAAAACAGTATACGAATCTACACACAAAGTTCGACTGTGTTGTCATGGACGACGAAACTTATGTGAAAGTGGATTTCAAGCAGCTTCCGGGACAGGAGTTTTATACCACATCAGGAAAAGCGAAGGTGGCTGAAATTTTCAAAACTATCAAACTATCAAAGTTCCCGAAAAAATATCTCGTTTGGCAGCCACATGCACGTGTGGTCTAAAACGCGGCATTTTCATTACTACGGGAACCATAAATCAAGAGATTATTATTTTCAAAAGTTTTGTTCCTCAGGGCAGAGAATCACTATTTAATTTGTTTTTTGCAAATCCCGCCAGATTACTTTCATGACAGGATCGCGTGTTCTTTGATATTGTCTCCTACGGACATTTTTAAGACGGATCAAGAGCTGAAGATCGTCGTCTATTATAATTGAATCAAATTTGACCTCGCATTTTGGTACTGAGGCAGCTCTTGCTTCAACTATAGAAGTTGTCAGAGATTCAAGAGAATAATTAATTTCATCTTTGGTTTGGAAATGTTTGGATCGAAGCTATATTCCATAAATGTTCGATATTGCTCTCAATCAGCTCTATGGTAATTGAAAGTAGAGCTATTGGGATTAGAAATTATTTCTTGCGATATTTCAAAAGTTACTGGAAGGGGATCAAAACCGAAGTCAGCATGGGTAACCAATTAGCTACAAAGTTGAAATTGAAGTTTCAAAAACCTTGGTATAAAATGAAGAAATAATTTATGTTTGATTCGTCTATGAAAAATGATGGCAACTCCACTACAGGCTCCACCAAGACGATTATTTCTATAAATGAAATATATTGCGTCCCTTTTAACCTTATGGTCAAGTTTAAGGAACGTTTTCGTTATTACGGCAATATGCACGTTATGAACTCTCGAAAAGTTAAATAGATCGTCTTCATTATCTCTAAGAGATCGAGCATTTCAATTTAAAATATTTAATGATTTAAAATCCATTACTGATTTTCAAATTCATGACGATATTGTTCGCAAATTTTACTTCAGTTTGAATAGCATCAAACGAATTGCTTCGGCAGAATATTTTTTTACCAAATCGTCCATTGCTAATAATCAGTAAACCGTTCAATTTATAAGCAGAAATTAGTACATAAAGCTCCACCAATTTGATGTTGATTGCTCATTTGAAAATTGTTCAGTGATGGATGATATTTTAGATTGCATTTTAAATAGTGTACTATTGATAAACCGTTTGACTTTAAATTTGATTCAAATGATATAAATGGCTAAGTTATTGTGCTTTATTTTGGTTGAGAGGCTTACTTAAAAATATTCCATGGAAGAAAACATATGTTCACACGTCAACATCCAAAGAGAATAGCATGTTAACAAACCTATTATTCAAAATGCTAACCAGACATGCATCCCTGCAAAATGGTAGCACCGAAACCAACCAATGTAGGAATGAAATCGATGTGAAAATGTTATCGTGCTATAACATTATTTTGCTGGGAGTCTAATTTGTGACAAAATGCGCAATATAAGTGTTGAAACCTTCCATGATTCCGTGACGCTGCTATGAAATGGTACCCTTGGCCTTCGATATAGTCTTAATCCTACGTGAAAAGCCATAACTCAGAATAAACTAAACCTAATGCGATGATAAAATCACGTGGTACGTTACCGGTCGTAAGTCCTTGTTCTGAAAAACATCTTCCAAAATTTGAAATTTATCTGAACACCTTCGTTCGACTACCCTGCCAGTACCGACAATTAAACTTTTGACACAAATGCTGGTACTGGCGTGCAAGTTGACAACACATACTGTTTTTCTTCCATGATCCGTGGCAATAGCAGTAAAAGCTGGTGTAACATTGCACTTCACTCCTATCTTTTCATGCTAGAAGACAGCATCACCAACCATGCTGTACCGTAGGAAATAGAACAACAGCGCTTTTGAAAAATCTTTCAATTTTTCTAATGGAATACCCCGTCATTCGTCATCAAGACTTGGGCAGCTGTTGTGCGATGGAGAAAAGTGCACCGTTTGTTGGAAGAAGAACTGCATGCTACACTTTTCACTCGCATAGATTTCACTTCCTCTTGTTCACATATTGGTATGTAGGTAGTTGCCAGTTTTTTCGATGTAAAATGGGTCGATTTGAAACATAGCAAGCAAAATGAAAGAATCAGGACATGTCTTTGAAAATGATGAAAATACGTGACATGCAGTGGGGTGGTGAAAACACAAGAAGAATATTGGGAGGGATTTGATCCCAGCGGAAATTTGACACCATCTTATTTGTGGGAAGGGTTCCGTGGACAAAACTGGATGATGGAAAATTCTCTTGAAACCTAAGGTCCAGTTATGCTTGTTCACAGGTTTTGAATTTGTTGCAAATAATTAATCTTCTCTCTCATGGTTCAAATACCTAATTAATTTCTGATGAAAACCTAGAGTCTTCCACTCAGCTTGAGACACGTTACTGTTCTGTACAAGGTCAATAGAAAAGGGAGGCAATTTATCAATCAAAAGGCAGTCAAGTCAAGACACTGACGGCACAAAACACACGTATCGATCAAGGATAAGACATTTAGGAAGTGGAATTAAATTGAAATTACATGCTGAAGGTGGCTGGGTTCGATTCCTGGTCAGGTCTAGGAATTTTTCGGGTTGGATAATTTCTCGACTTCCCTGGGCATAGGGTATTTGCCACACAATTATACTAATGCTAAAATGGTATAGGCATCGAAAGCTCTCAATTAGTAACTGTGGAAGTGCATCTAGTAGAACTAGAACACTAAGTTGAGAGCACGCAATAAGCTAATATGCAATAAGCAATAAGCTTGAAATGCGAAGAAGAAAAGAAAAAGGCGTAGAATGGGAGAGCGGGAGGGTACACACTTAGAAAAGATAACCGACTTCCGTAATTTTTACCGAACTTCCAACAGCTGAACTGTTCGGTAAAAATCAGACATTTTAATTCATTAGTTTTAAAGCTTCAAAGCAAGGAAAACTTGTGAAAAGGCTTTTGAAATGAGGGTCAACGTTTTGCCGAAAGTTCAGCTGTTGTTTACGATCCACACTGGGACCATATTCAAAGCGTGGGGTGAAGAATAACTTACAACGATCGTTTTTGAAGTATTATGCTTCACATCATAGAACATCTTTTGGATAGGTTTTTGATTGATTTTCTTTAGAAAATCCCTCTGCTTTGAAAAGAGTCTTATGGGGTTGAAACAGTTCTCCACCCTATTCAATTTCAGTGTGAAATTTGTGCTAACAACTCAAAAGGTCTTCATTTATCCGCTAAATATAATGTAATGCTGAACCACACTGTCGATACCATAAGAAGTCGATATCATCAGAAATTCAAGAAAGTTAGTGGAGGATGGTTGACTACAGTAGGACGAAAACGAAATCAGCAAGAAAACGATGGATTGGAATCCGGTATGACATCAGAACTGACTCAGACCTATTTTTTGGTAAAATTAAGTTTATTTTTGAGGAATTACCAAACACAATTTTATCGGGTTTTATTGCTCCATTTGACGCCACTGTAAACAAAGACTCTACTATACACAGTTCGAAAAACTAGTGTAAATTTCTGTTCAATATGATGCACATAAATGGAGCGTCACATATCATATAAGTTTACATTATATATCATGTGAAGTTCTGAGACATTTCATGCAATGTAGCAAATATTGTATACAAAAGCCCATTGTTGTAAACAACATTGTTTACAAGTTGCTCGGTTGCGTGAAATGAAATGCAAGTTTTCGTGAATGAATGTTTACATCACTATTGAAATTCAGAATTTTTATCTGTGTAAGCACCAACATCAGGATTCTTGAGTTAAGTTCAAAATAAGGTTTTTGATCTAATTTCCGTCCTACTAAGCACAAATTGCGCTTAACCTCTTTTTTTAACGGGTCTGAACAAAAAATGGAATATTTCTTCTAAATGTATTCACCTCTCCATGCGTACCGCTGGAGTTGATAAAGAGTCACAAATTGATGAGATATTGTTCAAAATCTATGTGTGGCTGTAAAAATAACAAAATTCAACGGGTTTTGAGATGGTTTAGTGGTAAGCGTGATTACCTTTCACCCTAGCAGGCTTGGGTTCAATCCCTGTCGGCGCTGCCGGGATGTTCTGAGGCATAAAATCTCTGATCACGCCGTTGGTCCCCGGTTCATAGTTGATGGGTCGACGGAAACAAAAATCGAGGAAAAAATCGGTTTTTGGTCAAATATACGTGAACATTCTCACCATTGTACGAGGAGATATCCCCAGCAAGTTAAGTTCGATTTCACTGATAAATTTTCTCGGAAACTGGTAGGGGTTCTGCAGCTGTGGCCGAAAAAGCTCAGGTTTTCATCATTAAGAAGACGAAAGCCGTACAAAATCGCGTTCTACCGTTCATAAAGGTACTCAATGGACCTGTTAAGTTTTGACCCGACTTGGAAAGCTTATACATTTTTTTTTTTTTTTTTTTTTTTTTTTTTTTTTAACTCTTTATTTGTTCCAAATTCAAAATAAATTACATTTCATTTTAACCTAGGTGCTCCAGTTACTGCAGTAACGTACCAGCCTTAATTGTTATGATATATATCTAAGTGTTTTTACATTGTTCATGTCTTGGCAATTCAGTATTTTAAACAGGTTTTTTAACCTGCATGTCAGTATAACAATTGATATCTTAAAACTAAAAACTAAAACTAAATCTTATCTAAGTATAAAGGGAATTAATCGTTGCAATTGAGGATTGCAACGATTTTTGCCTGAAATTATTAATTATTTTGTTGGACATTTGTGCTAAAGTCTCAACATTCGAAATTCTATGTACTTCGGTTGTACTGTACCAGGGAGGCAACTTCAAAATCATTTTCAGAATTTTGTTCTGAATCCTTTGAAGTGCTTTTTTCCTGGTAGTGCAGCAACTAGACCATATTGGTACAGCGTAAAGCATGGCCGGTCTAAAAACTTGTTTAAATATTAGAAGTTTATTCGTCAGGCAAAGTTTGGATTTCCTGTTTATAAGAGGATACAAACATTTAATATATTTGTTACATTTGGCTTGAATGCCCTCAATGTGATCTTTAAAAGTTAATTTTTGGTCAAGTATTAATCCAAGATATTTCACTTGGTTTGACCAGAAAATTGGAACTCCGTTCATAGTGACTATGTGACTACTACTAGGTTTCAAAAAGGAAGCCCTGGGCTTATGTGGAAATATTATAAGTTGAGTTTTGGAAGCGTTGGGAGAAATCTTCCATTTTTGTAAATAAGAAGAGAAAATATCTAAACTTTTCTGCAGTCTGCTGCAAATAACACGAAGACTTTTTCCTTTAGCGGAAATGCCTGTGTCATCAGCGAACAAAGATTTGTGGCAACCCTGAGGCAAATCAGGGAGGTCCGAAGTGAAAATGTTATACAATATAGGCCCAAGAATGCTACCCTGAGGAACTCCTGCCCTAACAGGTAGTCGATTAGATTTGGAATTTTGATAATTTACTTGAAGAGTTCTGTCAGTTAAATAATTTTGAACTAATTTCATAATATAAAGTGGAAAATTAAACTTTTTCAATTTAGCAATCAAACCTTCATGCCAAACACTGTCGAATGCTTTTTCTATGTCTAGAAGAGCAACTCCAGTTGAGTGGCCTTCAGATTTGTTTGAACGAATTAAATTGGTAACTCTTAAGAGTTGATGAGTTGTTGAATGCCCATGGCGAAATCCAAACTGCTCATCTGCAAAAATTGAGTTCGTATTGATGTGAAGCATCATTCTATTCAAAATTATCTTTTCAAAAAGTTTACTTATTGAAGAAAGCAAACTTATTGGACGGTAGCTAGAAGCTTCAGCTGGATTTTTATCCGGCTTCAAAATTGGAACAACTTTTGCATTTTTCCATTTATCAGGAAAGTATGCCAAATGGAAACATCTGTTAAATAATTTTACCAAGAAAGACAAGGTACTCTCTGGGAGTTTTTTGATGAGGATATAGAAAATTCCATCATCACCTGGAGCTTTCATATTTTGAAAATTTTTAGTTATAGACTTTACTTCGTCCAAATCAGTCCCCCAGGAATCATCAAAAATATTTTCCCGAGAGAAAATATTCAGAAAATCCCGAGCAAAAAAGCTTATACATACTTTATTCAAATGGAGTGGCTTTCATTGGAAAAGGACATTAGCTCAGCCAATTCCCCCAGTTCTGGAAAATCGAGAATTATTGTTAAATTATCAAGCGGAAGTTGAAGCAAACTGGTCGCTGTGTTATGCTGAGGTTGGCAAGCAGTGAGTACAGTGTAATACACTGGAGTCGCTTTTACCGCGGGGGATACGTGCCGCGTAAAACGGTGTAAAAAACCCCGTGAATTCCGAAATCCGCGTAAATTGCAAAATTTCTTTAAAGTGTACTCATGTTGTCTCACGTATTTTCAGCATATAAGATATGTTAGTTTGCACCAAACATTATGTTTTCTGCCGTTTTTACAAAGAAGCTTCTTAAAAACCCGATCGAGATCGGAAAATATCTGTCTGAATATGCGCACGTGAACCAGCAGAGGATTAGCCAGACCTGAGTACAAGTTTTTTTTTGTCGGATTGTCGTGACTAAAAAACAAGTTAATAATGCAAAAATAAATGTCGTCTGATATAAATCCAGCTTTAACCACATTGACTTCAATTAAACATTCTGATATCATTTGCAGGGATCAAAATCCAATCTATCGTTGGATATATCACTATCCGATATCCGATATTTATATCTGTCGCCATTTTGAAATCCAAAATAGCAGCTTCCGGTTTCATAAAAAGTGAGATATACTGTCAAATACTCATCAATATGGGTATTTTTGGAATCGGGTAATGACCAGCGACCAGAAATTGATATCTGACGTAATTTTGAAATCCAAGATGGCGGCTTTCAGTTTCATAAGAAGTGTCAAATATCATACAATATAGGTATTTTCGGAACGGGGTCGATGTGTAGATGATGAAACTTGATGTCTGACGCTATTTTTTAATCCAATATGGCGACTTTTAGGTTTAGAAAGTGTCAAATACCCTACAATATGGGTATTTTCGGAACGGGGATAATGTGAAGGTGCCGAAAATTGATGCTCCGACGTCATTTTGGAATTCAGGATAGCGACTGTATCGTATAATGCATTAATTTTTTTCTAAAACAGATGGCCACCATCTTGCATTTCAAAATAGTATCGAACATCGACTTTCGGCCCCCATGCGTTGCCTCCTTTCCAAAAATGCCCATATTTAAGGTATTTCACAGGTTTTTATAAACCAATGGCCACCATTTGCATTCCAAAATGGCGTCGGACATCGATTTTTAGCCTCTACACGTCGTCCCCGTTTTGAAAATACCCATATTGCTGATTATTTGCACTTTTTCTGAACCCGATGGTCACCATTTTGGTTTCCAAAATGGTGTCGGACATCAATTTTCGGCATCCACCGGTCGTCCTCGTTCCGGAAATATCCATATTGTAGGGTATTTGACATTTCTCCTGCAACCGGAAGCCGCAATCTTGGATTTCAAAATGGCGTCAGATATCAAATTCCTTTCCCTGACATCATCCCGATTCCAAAAATACCTATATTGATCGGAATTTGACAGTATTCCCCGCTTGATGAAACCGGAGGCCGCCATTTTAGATTTAAAAATGGTGTCGGAAATCAATTTTTGGCCTACAGAGATCACCTCGATTCCAAAAATACTCATATTGATGGGTATTTAACAGTATTCCTCACTTTTTTATGAAAACCAGAAGCCGCCATTTTGGATTTCAAATTGGCATCGGATATCAATTTCCGACCTATAGACATTACCCCCATTCCAAAAATACACATATTGATGGGTTTGTGACAGTATTTCCCACTTTTTATGAAACCGGAAGCCACCATCTTGGATTTCGAAATGGCGTCGGCGGTCAATTTTCGGCCTGTGGACACAGGCCAGTGACAAGGCCTATACTATACAGCAGCGTTTGACAGTAGGCAGCATGTCCCGGGCTGAAATCGTTTATTTTGCTGTTCTGGGCCCGCTGTCACGGTAAAACATGATGCCTACGCGCCTGCCACTGGGCTGTGTAGACATCACCCCGATTCCAAAAATATCCATATTGATAAAAATAATCTGTGTTAAAATACCGCGTAAATTCCGAAATCCGCGTAAAAAATCCGCGTAAAAAGCGACCCAAAGGAATAATTTAGAGATATTTATTTTATGAGAGTGTAATAAAAAGCTTTATTTTGAATACTTAACATATTTCTTCCGTCAAACCAACCCCGAAATTGAGCTGATTTCGTACTTTCGGATTCTGACTGAACCATGTTTTATTCGATCTTCTTTTAGTTGCTGCTCGTTTCCGCTTTCAAAACAGCACATTTGCTTCAGTATTGTGCTGTTCCGATTTTGGCATCATCCTTTTTCTTGAAATTAATTCTGTAATCGTTATTTGAAATCTTTCACATCCGTCTTTTTTATATAAATCTTTCAGGCACACATTTGTGTATTAAAACCACGGAAACAGTACATGGGATCTATATAGGACTCAGAAAGGTTTTCAAAAAAGAGGCTTACACCAAATATATTACATTAACAATATGATCCACTCTTTCGCTTAGCTGGCGAACCCAATCTTTAGCGATGAAAGCACCTCTGTGGCCGAAAAGGGGTAAACCAAATGATTTTTTTTTAATATTTCAAATGAATGTATTTCAGCATATTATTTTATTTGATGACAACAGTGACATGTCAGACAAATGTTAAAGTTATATAGGGTAAACGCTCATATAGTTGCGGTACGTTAGAAGCGTTAGGTTCCTATATTGTGTATTGAGTCTCCATGCACAACTATTGGAACATAACGCTTCTAACGTACCGCAACTATAGAAGCGTTTCCCCTACACAATGTAATTAATGAAAATAATGTGGCTCTTACTTTTGTAATAAGTGCTATATACGCACCCCTCGACTGTAATTTAATTATTGTTGCTGACCTTCTTCAACGCTAAATAAAGCGTGAAGCGATATTTTGCGGGTCGCCATTGTAATATTTGGAAAAGGCATCATATTGTATCATATTGTTAATATGATATATTTGCTGACACACTCTGAAAAGCACTATATGTATTAACAAAAATGTGAAATGAAATGAAAAAGTACGGCCTAATGTAATCAGTTGCTGTATGATTTGAGTAAATTTATATTTAAAAATATTATCCACGATTAAATTGTATCAAACCGTAAAGTAAGGCCATGCAGCCATATTTTTCAGAGAGAAAATATTCAGATAAAACCCGAGCAACCTTATTCTCAATAGGACTAGTAAAACCCAGACTGAAATTATGGGACCTCTCGAATTGATTAGCAAGTTTTTGAGCTTTTTCCGAATATGTGATTAACATTTTACCACCTTCTTTAAGTACTGGAAAAGGCTGATGAGTTTTTTTATGTAAGCTGTTCGTTAAAGTGCTCTCCCGTTTTACCCAAGATCGGGATTAAAGCCGAAGATCATGTTCATAGGACGGCCTTGAGGAATGGGGCGGGGAATGTGAAGGTCACCTTGACAAGTACTGGTGGGAACGAGAGGTCACAATCAGAAAGATGTCATGAAAACCCGATCCGTGCGAAGCGGTGAGTTTTTCCAGGTTTTTATCTGAGGACTAACAAATTTCTCGACCATTTTGACAGAAAGTGTTAGAATCTATCACCCTTGTTACTCTTCTACAATTGGCGAAGTAAAAACCCAATCGAGAAAGGTATGAAAGTCATGCGTGAGTAGGTTGAAGGTAGACAAAAGAGGACCGCGTCGTCAACATCGCGCCCTATCCAAACGAAACTGCCCGTTGGCGAAGTTTCCAGTGTTCGACCACGAAACTTGAACCGTTGCCGTTCGACCGTCAACCAATCGAACGCATCATTGCCCAGCCGAGCACAAGGACGCACCGCTAACTCCAGCTAAACCAAACCACAGAGAAACAAAGAGCCTCGTCTAACAATAGCCGGTGGAGTCATCGCGCGCAACAATAGCGACAGCCGTCGCTTTATCACGTCGGTTGCGAGGGACTTTACATCGCACCGGCGACCGCATGTAAGCCATCAACGATCGTGAGTAACCGCTATATGTAATCCATGTGCACATGTGACGTCGGGTGGGAATCAGTTCTAGGGTTAGCTAGAGAGAACGCACGCATGGGACAGGAGACCTAGGCCTAGTGAAATTCCATGTGGTGAGAATACCAGAATAATTTGAAATAGAAATTGATCCTAATGTAAATTTGCTCGCCGGCACCAGTGGTGTAGTGGTAAGCGTGACTGCTTTCTAACACCCCAATGGGTCTGGGTTCAATCCCAGCCGAGGTCGGTGGGATTTTTCGGAGGCATAAAAATCTCTGGTCACGTCTTCCTTCGAAAGGGAAGTAAAACCGTTGGTCCCGGCCCATGTGTGTTGTGAATGGGTGCGATATCCTACGCATGTGTGGAAGCTGCCTTTCTGCACATTCGGTTGCCGTCAATGGATGGCAATCGATGTCCGTCGGTGATTGGCGCTGGATTGCGGAACAGAGACCGACGTTGAATAAAGGAAAAAAAAATTGCTCGAAAACCTACCTACATGACGTTGTAGGGATTAAAGTTCACTCGAATCCCTCGCTCTTTGCGCTGGTGTTTCGAATTAGTCTTTCATTCATTTTTCATTAATGGTTTTCACCCCTGTTGTGACAGTTTCGCCATCTCGAGGATTGTGGAGGAAACTACCAGTTGTGTGAAAGCTTCCCTTCGTGCGGAGAGTTAGGGTAGAGTGAGTAATGTCTGCTTACTGATTCGGGCATCTAGTAAGTCGGACGTAAGGGGAGTTGGATCGTACTGCAAACCGTTCGTCAAGGTCTTCTTATGGCCTTTCTTTGGCGAGTCTCATCCCGGGCAATTCATATCCGAGTGAGTAATCCTTAAACGAGGTGGCGCTTAAGCTACACCCTCTCACAGTGAACGATCGAGCTCACCCCGCCTTTGTAGTTTCGGGGCTTATTGAGGTTTTCTGTTGAACCGCAACG
Organism: Ochlerotatus camptorhynchus; assembly: GCF_037179485.1. Classification (NCBI taxonomy): domain Eukaryota; kingdom Metazoa; phylum Arthropoda; class Insecta; order Diptera; family Culicidae; genus Ochlerotatus; species Ochlerotatus camptorhynchus. Next base: position 4,506,370 of record NW_027040741.1, read on the forward strand.
GCACTCCTTTGAATGGAATACCGTGTGGCTACAGATTCAAGAGCTCAATTAATTTCATCTTTTTTTTTTTCCTCTTTTCGGGACAAAACACTACTGCGACCAGTAAATTGATCTATTGTAGTATATCACGTGTCCTTAGTTTAGTGCATGTCGTATTACTCCATCGCTATTGAGAAATGATGCAGTATTCGATTTTTTTACAGTTGCCACCCTTGCATTTATCGCAAGGATCCGACTCTAATTGAAAGGTCCCGCTATTTATACCCTTCGGAGTGTTGAAACACCCTCCAAAGGCGCACCCCTTTGTCAGTCAAAATAGGATTCCTTAGCATCAAAATTAAACAATGACACCGATAATGACCATGCATCAGAACCCTAGTCTTAACCACTTCAAACTACACACTAAAAAAATCTGAAATTTACTGGTGATGTAAACATCCATGCATGCAAACATTCATGCATGTAAACTTCCTTTTCACGTAAACTAGCAGCTTGCAAGAAATGTTGCAAACAAAGGTGGAAAGTTGCATACAATATATGGAATATTGCATGACATGTCTCATAAATTTACACGATTTATAATGTAAATTTGTATGATTTATGACGCTCCATTTATGTGCATCATAGTAAGGGGCTGTCCATAAACTACGTAGACAGTTTAGGGGGGGGGGGGTTTACAATTATCCACGGTCCATACAAATTTTAAAATTTTTGTATGGTCGATTTTCTACGCAGGGGGAGGGAGGGGGTCAAGAATCCCAAAAAACTGTCTACGTAGTTTATGAACAGGCCCTAACGGAAATTTACACTACTTTTTTTTAGCTGTGTAGGGAACAACGATTAGAAGATTAGGAATCACATAGATGAAGACAACTAACTCATTTTTTTCCCTTGTTTCAAGATCATCCTCGGTAGACAAAGCCGAGCCTTGTCACTTTCAACAAGGCATAACAAGTAACAAGGACTAAGATGTGTTCCTTGGGCTACTGAAAAATCCTGTTCCCCTAGTTTGAAGTAGTCAGGACTAGGAATCGGTGGTAGATCTTACATCCCGTAACGTACCACGAAAAGGTGATCTACCCACGTTACGGGGCAATTTCATCTTTGGTCTGCAAAGGAATATTTGGATCGAAGTTATAATCCATAAATATTCGACATTGCTCCCATTCAGCTCCATGGTAATTGAAAGTAGTGCTATCATCAACTATCTTTTTATTTAAAACAAATTATTGATTGTACTTTAGGGACAACTTTGGACGCTGGAAATATTAACAATCTATGCTACCGTTTTGATGCATAGTATAAATTTCCCATACCTTTTTAATTAGAGATCGCCAATAAATCGTTTTACATTTCATGTACCAATCATAGCACTTAATTTCACGAACCACATTCGAATCCCTTTAGCTGTAGCCCACCAGCTAACGTGTAACAGACGGTAACACTAATGGTGCAAATATGGAAATGAGCATTTAAAATTGACCATTAGCTACGGGTCGGTCAATAAATGCATGTGCTTATTGGATTGTTTTTGCTTTTTATGCTCCACTACCACTGCCACCTGCTTCTTCAGCCAAGTTCAATATTGTTACGATGTTAGGTTTAATGACAGGCTGTTGATAATTAAAATTTATACGACACGAATTAATGACCGCTGACGAAGCGTAAGTTTGCTTGTCGAGTTCATACCTCAACTTGCTGTGTTAATATCTTATATCAACTTGTCACGCCACGAGGCTTTTTCGAGGAGTGTGAGAAAATATAAATGGAACATAGGAAATAAATTTAATATTTTTGAGAGGGTTGCTTCCACACAAAAAAAAAAACACAATGAATGATCTCGTATAATACAATTATTACTTGAAACATTATTTTCATCAAATTCGATTCTTGTACTCCAAACATCACTTAGAATGATGAGTGAGCTATACGTGGTGAAACATAGTAACTGTCACGGATTGCACATGTATTTAATTGTCAATGGGTAAATGAATATTTGTTCACATATATTTGATTTAAAGTGTGTACAAATGTTAGCTGTTGATTGATAGTATGATTTCATTCGTTCTCGATTTCAAACGAGGCGAGAAAAATGAGGATTTTATAAATCAATGAAAACTCGTGTGACATCTTCTAGAAGCTGATGTATCTCCATGTGAATGAAGCATTTATTTTCGCAGCATTTTAGAGGTAAAGAAGTGCTGGAAAATCTATGAAAATATAAAGTTGAGTGTAATATTTGACAGTACACAGCACATGCAAATTAAAGAGTACGAAAAATAACGTAGCATTTGAGGGGAAATGGGAGAGGGGTATTAAGAATAGATGGTCTCCAATGGAAACGTGCTGCCAAAATTGGACCCTCAATACTGAAATCTTCCAATTTGTACGGAATTTGCCTATCAGAATGAATGGTACATTTTAACCTCAAATTTGCATAAGTTGAAAAACTAGTACTAGGTTGAACATCAGTAATCAAACCCTGCTGCTACGGCATTGAATCTCATTTCAACAAGCCGCTACGCTCGTATCCTCTATTAGCACCAATTTTCACTTTTCTCATATCCATCACAACTTCCATTAGTAGGTATAGGCTCGCTCTGGTAGAGGAACTGCCCATAAAACACTCGTTGGAACCCAATTATAGGAGTATACCTACCATTCCTCTTTCTAGTTCCTAAAATTCTATGGTGAAGTCATAAAAGGATTCTCACCATCACCCGAGCAACCATAGTATTGTGTGGAGGTGGACGCTGAACCAAAGTTCGGCTTAACAAGCTTTCATACGAGAGGCATACGAGGTTGGATAGGTTTTAATTGCTCATAAATTTCGGAAGCTTTCTGCTCGCAAATGCCATTTCGGGCTAGCCGGTTGCCCAGTTGAATCATGGAAAACACTACACAAAGGAACAGTTCATCTTTGATCTAGCATAAAATTCTACCGGCAGAACGTGCTGAATCGACCTTGGTTTTATCGCAATCGATATCATTTTTCCAAACTAAGCGCTGTGAAAACTTGTCGAATTATGCTCAATCTAAAAGCAAATCGAGTGAATAATTGTCTAGTGTTTCAATAAGAACGTCTTAACAATTCAATTGGAGTTCAACATGGATCCAAACTGCAAGATACCTCGCTAAATGCATGTCAGCAATTTGCTCTCATCCTGCATACAGATCCACTGAGCGGAACACTACCGACATTGTAATGACTAAATTTACGGGCCCACAAAGATTACTAATCCAACACATCAGCATTACTGCTAGCCACCCTGCTCTGGTTTGCACTATTTAACTATTCCTTCGTTGCTTGTTTCCTGGTCGGAATGGCTACTTGGTCCATCGAGAGGAAAAGCTGCAGTCGTAACACTGTTTTATCACCTATCAATTATGCAGATGTGTGAGATTTTGATTCGCATATTCATTACATTCCTGCTAACCTGGTGCTGCCTGCTCGTGGAACCGAGGTTGGTTGAGTTCTACCTATGTTCGTGATATAACCCTGGGTAAGGATCGTGTGAAAGTTTTCCACATCCCTCCACAAACTAACCGGCGGTTGCGGGTGCTAGTCGACGTTCTGGCTCGGAACAAGGGATTATGTTTAAATTTATGACTTACAGTTTACTGCACATTTCTGTCGCTGGAAATCACAGCGGTACTGACGACGACGACGACCACGACGACAGTGCAACTTGATTCGTTAACACATTCTCGAAAGTCGCAGGTTCCGCGTCCTTGAAGCATCGTGTATTTGAACAAAGTTTTAGTACCAACCGTTTCACTCAGGCTCTTGGGATGTCGTGATTAAACAGTGAGTCTCGTTTGCAATTGATTTATTTGGTTCTTGTCCGAACCACCGCGAAGGGGTTTCTTGAGGAGTTATGATCGTTTGGTACAACATAAATGGACCAAGATTGATGGGCTGTCAGCTAGGACTTTTATCGCTTTATGGCGCAATTACGTTCAAGCCCAACGTCTGGTAACCAACCGTGATAACGACGTGGGTAGTTTCTAGTCTAGAGAATTGCAGACGATTGAATTTACACATACCTGAAAGAGAAAGCGGAAACAGAGAAATGTGTTATATGAGGTGCTATAATTTAGATAGTCCACATTTGATTTAAACATGAACATATGGCACATAAATGTAAGTGGAAGGTGTATGACTAAATTAATAATTGATAATTTAAGAAAAAAAAAATATGTTCTGAATAAAATTAATTTCACCTTGGCTTTTAAAGATTGTATTGAATTCCAACTGATAATTGGGAAGCAACTAGAAATAATACTTATGATCATTTCCAGATCAACAATGCATTTTCCATTAAAATAATAACCAACATCCCAAGACTAAATCCAGCTCCAAAATGTAATTTGACATAATTGGATATTATTCAGTGTTCACTCGGCTGTCGACAAAAGCAGGCCACTCTCGATGTGTGCTACTCGATTGTCTGTTTTTTCGGCAGCAACCATTGTGTGGTCCTCCTCATTGTTCTTCATCAGCAGTTCTTTCGGTCGATGCGTCGTCGACTTTGGAAAGCAACCGTTTCGTGATGAGTGTGTGAGTGCTGACCACGTTTTGCGTCCATTGCTGCAATGGACGCGCTCTGACCCTCGTTGGCGTACAACAATTTGCCATACAATGAAACCACTGGAAGCGGCTCCAGTTCTGATGGAGAAGGCTTTTTGGATAGCGGAAGATAAAGTGTTTATTGTGTTGTACCTTTTGACTATAGTTTTAAGATGTATTGTATAGTGACCAAGAATCCTCGGCTCTGTAAAGTTAATTCGGTTGAGCCTTATCAAATAAATTAATAAACAAAAAAAAAAAAAAAATAATTGGATATTAAGCAACAAACAACATGGCACGCAGGCACGTCCGTTTAATCTTTAACGCAAGCGTAAAGATACAAGTTAAAAATCAGTAGATAATTCAAAAATATAAAATTTATTCCGAACTTGTACAGATTTTGTTTAGTTGAAAAACAAAAATATCCATGGTATTTTTAGTAATTATGAGAAAATATAAAAAAAAAGTGTGTAAAACAGAAATATCTCAAAAAGTATATCTTCAATATTTATAATTTGTGAATTAAATAAAAATCATGGAAAATGTCATTTTTTTGAATATTTTAAACCATGGACACTTGATAATTGGCAAACTTTTGGTAACTTAGATAAACTTCTTGTTAACTTGTTTTTTATCTAGTTTGTGCACAGATAACGGTTAAAAATGTCTCATATGAATCCAGATGAATGTGGGCGTTTTATAGTGGAATACCTGTATAAAGAGAGAGAGAGGGGGAGAGAGAATGATTAGAAATTTCCATTTTATTCCACTACCTCACTTACGCATGTTTCGTCTACAATGTGCAGACTTCTTCAGTGTCTTGTAGTAATACTCGACTGAAGAAACATCGAATTATACCGAATATATCAAGCGTAACTATTCAAATAGATGTATCTGCTTTTGTAAACAATCACTTTAATCGACGCTTTGTCTTAACTGCTAACTCTCTCATGCAAACAAACACCATCATCAGGTAGGGGAATATTTTCCCTACTTGCTGGTGTTGTTAGTTTCTGTGAGGAAGCTAGCAGTTGCCACAAATCGCCGATTGATGTGATTGTTTACAAAACCAAATACGTAGATTTGAATAGTTACGCTTGATATATTATATAGGAACATTTTCACTTATAAGCTAGGTAAACTTAAATCTAATCTCCTGTAGAAGCAGGTACTTCACTGCTTACTCGTTGATGTGTTCTAGATAGTAACTTGAAAAGCCATTTGTGTCCGTTTCCTTGATCACTGTTGAGTTAAGTTGGATTCCCTTGTTTGTTGATCTCAAGGCTCTCTGCAACATCCAATTTCCATGGTGTAGATACAGTTCATAAAATCGTGATGTCCTCCATTGATAGTTGGTGGTCCTCTGTGAAGTTGTATTCTGCAACCTTTGATTTGAAATCATATGTTAGGCCTTTTCCTCTTGCTTTTTGGCCTTATTAATACCGCTATATGTTCTTTAAATCCATCTGCTAAAGCTCTCTTGGTTTGACCTACATATACTTTGTTACAATGATTACAGCTTATTGTATATACACCTGCTTTATCTAAAACATTAACTGGGTCGTTAGTGAATCCTAATAATGATTTTCTCTGGTTATGGCTACTAGAGGAAATTATATCTAATCCGAATTTTTTTAACTTTGGTCTTAGCTAATAAGCTGGGTCTGGCGAAGTTGAATCGCAGCCAGCTTCAGACACTATCCAAGACGCATTGCAGCAAGCTCTGTTACTCCGTTCGAACGGCTGTCAAATTGATAAACAAAGCAAATGTGTGCAAGATTGTGAGTGACTCTCTTGAAATATCAATTGGTAGTTGTAGCAACAATCAATACGAAACTAACGATTTTAAATTGGCTCACCAGTTTAGTAGCCTATTGGTCCCAAGCAAACGATTTACGTACCCTATTCTAGTTGAAATTCTATTACTACACTATGTTTGTTTTGATTCGCTATGAAAGTTTGACAGATAACATCAGGGGTGTGTGGATTCATGCAGAACATGCAGGGGTGAGTGAAATAGCTTGGGACTGCTTGGCACCGTTGTTCTGGTACTGAGTGAGCCAAAAATAATAATGATTTTCTTCGGGACTCAGTGGTCTTAGAGTTACCTCTATGGTTGTAGTGTGTTGTAGTTCGTTGATATTGTCGGTCGCGTTTGATCGCGTTTGACACCGGAAAACCCCACACCCGACTTTAGATTTTACTCTCGTTCTGTACAACAACAAAGCGTCGGGCATGGTGTGCATGTACAAATCGATTGGCGCGTGTCGAATTTTCCGGTTTTCTACTGTATCAATAATATTTGGTTTTCATGAAAGTTCCTAAGCAGTTAAAATGCGATGTTACGCAAAGTTTTGCAGCTACACTGCAAGTGCACCGGTGAAGAGAAGTTTATTTCGCTTTCCGAAGGATCGATTCTTGCGCCGCGCATGGTTGATTTTTTGCGAGATTGATCAGGAAACCCCAGTTCATCAAAACTATGAATATGTTTCCAAAAATAATAACAACTACGTTTTACTCAGATTACAATACTCCCTGGCATTTGTTAAGCCAACCCCAGATGGCTGCCGTTGGCTTTACCAGCAGCCAGGAGCTAAACTAGGGGTTCTTCTGACCCTTGGGAGAAAAATAATATAAGATATTTAAGAATCAAATAGTTACACGAGTCCTTTCAAATCACGTCAAGGGTTATGACTCCAAGAAAACCAGGGCATGCCTAGGACTTTAACACCCATATTGATATGGTTTCGGACATGTTGCAAATTGGCTACTTCCCGCGGGGCATCCAGAACCAGCTAAGAGCAGCCATGGCAAGTTATTTGCCTAATTAAACTGCCACTGTCGTTGGCTTGCAAGATATCGAAATAGATATTGCGCTGAAAAATCATGAGACTTGATACGCACATTGAAGTGAATCAAAAGTTTCACATTACTGGTCACTTTTCCGAAATCTATTTCAAGATCTCATTATTACTCAACAGATCCTGGATCTGTAGCCAGCATTGAATTCAAAATTGCCTTTCGTACCAATAAAAAAGATGATTTCAACTAAATTTTCATATCACTAAAAATCCGAAAAATCTCCATAAATTTACGAATGGTTTATTGAAACTGCTATAAATTTCCCATGAAATGGTCCATTCACATATCTAAACATTTGTATAAACGATTGTCTACGCAGGGGATTTGCAACCTCTCAAAAACGATCTACGTAGTTTTTTTTTATTAATTATTTATTTGTACAGGCTCAATCGAATAAACTTTACAGAGCCGAGTTATCATTTTTGTTATACATTATTGATGTCTTATATTTAAAGTTAAAGGAGCTGGACCGGATACTCGTGGTTGTCTCGAGGTTAGTGGAGATTTACAATTTTTTTGGATGGGAAAAGGGAGCGGGAGGTTTGAAATGTGGTTTACGATACAAATATTTAATTAATCCTAAAACATGAACTAATTTCTATTCATCTTGAAAACAAACATAAAAAACCCACACGTACAAAATACAAACTAAACACAAGGTTAATAAAACTTACAATCTAATGTTAATATTCTTAAAGTAAACATATATGAGCTTCATAAACTCCAGATCGCGTCTAGCCAAAATATCCCGAACTGGAACATTAGGTTGTCTACCTCGAGCCCGAAGGGAATCGCACAGCTCAGATCTGACTCCACGATGCTCAGCACAAGACCAAAGGATGTGATCGGCGTCTTGGTAACCTTGTCCACATTCACAGAGATTGCTGTCTCCCAGCCCAACACGAAACAAGTGAGCGTTTAACGAATAGTGATTGGACATGAGGCGAGACATCATACGAATGAAGTCTCGACCCACATCCAACCCCTTGAACCAAGGACTCTTCGACACCTTAGGGATGATCGAATATAGCCATCTTCCCATACTCCCTTCACTCCACTTATGTTGCCAGCTGACGAGTGACTGTTGATGATAAATGAAGAAAAATTCATCGTAGGCGATTTGTCGATCGTAAATATCGCCTTCCATAGCGCCCACCTTAGCAAGTGAGTCAGCTATCTCATTGCCCGGAATCGAGCAATGAGATGGGACCCATGCAAAGGTGATGACAAAAGATCTTAAAGATAAAGCACTTAAAAGCTTTCATATTTTCATGAGAAAATACGAGGAGTGCTTTACCGGCCTCATAGAGCGAATAGCCTCGACAGAACTGAGACTATCCGTAAAAATAAAATAATGATCTGGTGCAAGTGAGGCGATCCTTTCTAGCGTATAATGTATTGCCACCAGCTCAGCAACATATACGGAACAAGGAGCTTGAAGCATTCGAGAGGCGCTATGAAATTCGTTATAAATACCAAAACCAGCGGACGCCTCTATTAGTGATCCATCTGTGAAGAACGATCTTGCGGAATCAACTTGGCCAAACTTTGCAGCGTAAATTGACGGAACAATCATGGAACGATGATGCTCTGGGATCCCACGAATCTCCCACGTCATAGATAAATCAAAACTAACTGAATTGCCGAAGTCGGAGAAGCATACACGATGAGGATTATGCTGTGAAGGGCTGATATCCTGTGTTATGTACACGTAGTACATTGACATGAAACGAGTTTGAGGGTTCAGCTCAAGAAGCTTTTCAAAGTTTTCGATTACCAGTGAGTTCATAACTTCGCAACGGGTGAGGAGCCTGAGGGACAATTCCGAAAACCGATCCGATAGTGGCAACATGCCCGCCAACACTTCTAGACTCATCGTATGAGTCGAGTGCATGGATCCTAACGCGATACGAAGACAACGATTCTGGATACGTTCCAGTTTGATGATGTGAGTTTTAGCCGCCGACTGGAAACAAAAACTACCGTATTCTAAAACCTATAAAATCGTTGTCCCTTACAACGTTAGAAGATCTTGCGGATGGGCTCCCCACCACGTTCCGGTAATTGTTCGGAGAAAATTGATCCTTTGTTGGCATTTTCGTCTCAGATACTCAATGTGGGATCTCCAGGTGCATTTTGAATCGAACCAGACCCCAAGATATTTGAAGGACATAGAATGAGTGATCGGTTTACCCAAAAGTTGAAGCTTTGGTTGTGCTGGGCTATGCTTCCTAGAAAAAACAACCAACTCAGTTTTCTCCGTGGAGAATTCGATACCTAGCTGATTAGCCCAAGTAGACAAATTGTCTAAGGTATCCTGTAAGGGTCCTTGCAGGTCGACCCCTTTGGGCCCTGTCATAGACACTACGCCATCATCTGCAAGTTGTCTCAACGTGCAGTTGTCACTTAGACAATTGTCAATTTCTCTGACGTAGAAATTATACAAAAGGGGGCTTAAACATGAGCCCTGGGGGAGACCCATGTAACTAAATCGAGAAGCTGTAGAGTTTCCATGAGAAAAGCTCATATGTTTCTCTGACAGCAAATTGTACAAAAAGTTATTTATTAATGGAGAAAGGCCACAAGCGTGGAGTTTGTCTGAAAGGAATTCAACCGATACTGAATCAAAAGCCCCCTTGATATCCAAGAATACAGAAACCATTTGCTCTTTTTTAGCAAAAGCCAACTGAATTTCTGTGGAAAGCAATGCGAGACAGTCGTTCGTTCCCTTGCCCCTACGGAATCCAAATTGAGTAAATATCTGAGAGTAGGTGGTTCGTCTCAACCCATTTGTCCAAGCGAAAAAGGATCATTTTCTCCAACAATTTTCGAATGCATGATAACATCGCGATGGGACGATACGAGTTATGATCTGAAGCGGGTTTTCCAGGCTTTTTAATGGCTATAACTCTCACTTGCCTCCAATCACCCGGAACAATATTGAGCTCCAGGAGCTGACAAAACAAGTTCAACATGCGCCTCTTAGCGACGTCTGGGAGGTTCTTCAACAAGTTGAACTTGATTCTATCAGCCCCCGGAGCCGAATTGCCACACGAAAGGAGCGCGAGTGAGAGTTTCAGCATCGAAAAAGGCTGGTTGATATCGTCTACCGAATTCGTCGTTTCGCGAGAAATCATCTGTGCCGGCACGGAATCAGGACATACTTTTCGCGCGAACTTGAGAATCCAACGATCTGAGTACTCCTCGCTCTCGTTGTTCGAAGACCGGTTACGCATCCTTCGCGCCGTGTTCCAAAGCGTATTCATCGACGTTTCGCGCGATAATCCGTCCACGAATTGCCACCAGTATCCGCGTTTCTTGGCTTTGATGAGGCTCTTGAGTTCGCGTTCAAGAGCCGAGTACGCTTCGAAATACACGGGGGTTCCACGTTTCCGGAAAAGCTTAAACGCGTCGGACTTTTTACGATAAACCTCAGTGCATTGGTGGTCCCACCAAGGGGAAGGAGGTTTCCTACGCAAAGACGTTCCAGGAACCGGCCGAGTTTGAGCTCGAAGCGCGCTGTCCAAGATCAGATTGGAGAGAAAGTTATATTCCTCCAACGGTGGAAGCCCTTCTACCGACGACACGGCTTCCTCTATCGTGGTCTTGAACGTTGTCCAGTCGATATTACGGGTGAGGTCGTACGCGACGTTAACTGATTCCGACGGATTGAACCCACTGGCAATCGAAATTTTGATCGGCAAGTGATCACTACCGTGGGAATCTTGGATCACATTCCACGTGCAATCCAACGATAATGAGTTAGAGCAAAGTGTGAGGTCTAATTTACTTCCATTCGAAGAAGGTCCAGCCAAACGTGTTACTTCTCCATTGTTAAGAATTGTCATGTTAAAGCTGTCGCAGAGGTCATATATCAAAGTAGAACGGTTGTCATCATACAGTTCCCCCCAGCCTGTACCGTGGGAATTCAAATCTCCCATAATCAACCGTGGAGCAGGAAGTACCGAACAGATATCTGAAAGTTGTTTGCGATTAACAACGGCTCTAGGAGGAATATAAACAGAAGCAATACAAAGGCTCTTACCTTTAATAATAGCCTGACATGCGACAACTTCAATACCTGTAAATTGTGGAAGATTCACTCTATAGAAAGAATGGCACTTTTTGATCCCCAAAAGTACCCCTCCTCCACGCGAATCCTCACGATCCAGTCGAATAATGTTAAAATCATAAAAAGGAAGATCGATATCTGAAGAGAGCCAAGTTTCACAAACAGCAAATGCATCACAATCATTATTGTGAACTAAAAACTTAAAAGAATCTAATTTAGGAATGAGACTTCGACAATTCCACTGTAGAATAGTGATCAAATCCCCGACCTCGTTTGGAAAATTATCCATCGAAGGAAATGATTGCTGCAATGAGGGGCCACTTCAATGTCAATTGCTTCAAGAGGGTCTTCACAGAAGGAAGCATTGCCAGAACAATGCTTTTGAGAGGATCAGAAATATTGAGGTACTTGAGAATATCGTCCACAATTTTATCAAATGAGAACAACCCAGATGAAGAAGGGGCTTCTGTTCTTAAATATGGGCCATCAGGGGTTTTTGATGTCCCCGGGAGAGATGGAAACTTCTGGTTATAGTCAGTTCTGCGGAAACCAGGAGGAGTAGAAACTTCCTTTTTTCCATCACTCCTTGATTTGGGCAAGCTGATTTGGGGTTCCTTATCTGCAACTTTCCGCGAACGGATGCGTTTTCGTTTCCGTGCAGAACCTTCCGGAAAACTGAAAGAAACTCCCTTTTCAGCCAAGTCAGAGTCAGTCTCGTCATCTGACAAAAGAGAAAAGGGATTTTTGTCGTTGGTCGATGGCGTGGCCGTCTTAAGCATTTCTGCAAAAGACTGCCGGGAACGTTCCTTAAGTGAGCGTTGTAATTTCTCCCCGCGTTGTTTGTACACCGGGCATGACGAGATACCATGAGGAGTTCCCTTACAGTACACGCATTTTGGTGCGGTAGCTGCACAGGTGTCATCCACATGCTTCTCTCCGCATTTGGAACAGCGTGCCTTGCTGCCACAGTGGGAGGCCGTATGTCCCAACTGCTTACAGTTTTGGCAGTTCATGACCCGGGGAACGAACAAGCGCACAGGTAGTCGAAGTTTTCCCAGCTCGATGTAGTGAGGAAGGGCTGAACCAGAAAAGGTCACACGGAACGAGTCTGTGGGGGTAAAACTCTTTTAACCCTCGCTGACAGATACTGAGCCCAGTTTTTGGACATCCAGTATCTTCACCGGGGGAAGCAAACGGTTCTTGAAACGACCAACCGCCTGCTTCTCCAAGATCTCGGGGGTCAGACTCGCTTCGGTGACCACACCTTCGATCTCCACATCACGAGCTGGGATGTAAACTCTGTACTGCTTCAGGTTAGGGACGGAGACACGAAGTTTATTGTGCCTAACCTTCGTGATTTCAGTCACGGCCGAGTATCGCATCGTCAGATCATTAGTAATTTGCATTATATTCAAAGGTTTGTTTCTGGGCTGAAAGTAGACAACCCATGGGCCAGTCGAGTCATCTGGATAGGCTCGCGATCGGGGGTTTATCTGAGCCTGTCCTTTGCCAGACTTAGACGATGAACCAGGGATGACATCATCTTTCTTCTGAGATGACGTACGTTTTCGACCCTTCTTGCCATCGCGTGACAAAGTGGTGTCATCTTCCGACAAAACGTCCATTTCGTCTTGCGACAAAATGTCCATTTTGCCGTACTAGTGGGAGCGAAAATAGCGAAACGATAATCACTCGGACACAATACACAAAAAAAAAAACTACAAACACAGAACACAAACTTAAAATTTAACTGTGGGCGAAAGAGAGAAACAAGAACAAAAACTTATCTGATAATCCAAACTACTACCACCTAGCGTTTAAACGGCAGCAGCGGAGCGACGCGCAGCGTGGATGATCTTCGGTGGTGTATGCTTATGTGAGGGTCGGCACTCAGCTGAACACACGATGATAGATGAGCGGTGTAAATGCGGAGGCAGATGCTGACACTCGATGACGATGATCCGTGTGCAGGTATGCGTTACCACGCACCGATGATGGTGCGCAAAATGGTTGGCGAATTGGCAATCGCAAAAACAATTTTCCTTCCGATGATGCCGAAAACACACTTTCTTCCAGAAAAAAAACTCACTTTTAGTTAATTATTTAGCTGGGAACTCTAGGCGAGAAAAAACTGACAATTTAAATCAAGTGAATAGCGAGAAAACTTCCAAAATAACGGAGCGCGAACTAAGTCGACCGTACTTCTTGCTAGGACGCAGTGGAATGGATCTACGTAGTTGATTGCTCATAGATACAGACGTTTTTTCGAGACTCCCTCAACACGTTACTGCTTACAAGTACATCACATGCACATGCGAATAATTATTCACTTATGAGTCTCTGTGAAATGTGCAAGTAAATCTTCCACGTCAAAAAGTGCATTTGATTTTCCTCATGGTTATCGGATATCGCTTCACTTCATTACGGTTGACGTGTTCTAGACGCAATCACTGTTAATTTTCAATGCAAACTAACGCTGTGTCCATCAATTCAAAAAGTGTCGGCTCCACGAAACCTTCGCTTGTTGGTATTAGAGAGTGGTTTGAAAGCTCAAAATTGAAAGTACGCTTCCTGATTCTACCGTAAATCATATCCTGAAGGCCGAAATTCAATTAAACTTCCCGTTCACGTCCAATTATCGTTTTCAATCAAATGCAAAATCAATTACAATGTGTGGCGTTTTTTGAGGTGAGTTCGAGGCGCGTTGCCAAAAACCATTTCTGCCGAAAATGGTGCGGAATTAGTGTGATGCATGTGCGGTTTTGGATAAGCTCACGGAAGCATATGATACGTTTCCCTCATGACCAGACAGACACAGCTAGCTAGCGGTCTGGTTGGTCATTTGATGCTCTAAATTATCAAATGATACTTCACACGCCCTGTGGCAACTGATCCGATTCGAAAGCCGGGTATCCCAAAACTCAAACACCAAAAGTGCCAATTTTCCCCGCTTTCCTAAACCTTGGTCGAACGCATTCGGATGTTTACGGAACACAGCCCAGGCGCTAAATTTGAATATTATTGGAATTTATATCTCCCTCTACGGTAGATGTGTGTTCGACTCACCAGAGAATGTGATGAGCAAGTGCAACGCTGAAAATCGATTTCCCAGCGAATTATAAAATAATCAGCATTTGAGTTTGAATAAATAAATAATGATATAATAACAGCGCTGTGAAAACAATTTGGAAATGATTATCTTCCTGTTGAAGGATTTCTGGCGAGGAGCCTGTGTGGCCGTTAAGATTCTTCGAGAATGCTTCCTACCTACACATACATTTCTGCGTACACCATCGTGTTAATTTCGTTAAAAAAAAAACTACCAGCGATTTAACGAAGTTTTGGCTCTCACGCCGTAATTGTGGGTGGCTTACTTTAAGAAGATGCATTTGTGGAACACAGCTGAACCTTTTATGAGCATATGCATGATTGACCGCTCGCATTTGCTACTTCTTTATTGGCAGATCATCTGAACGTACACAGAGAAACAACGTCTTTTAAAGCTCAATTTTGGCATGTGGATACATTATGTTACAGAGCATCTATTGGCCAAATTTGAGTGCTCTAGGACTTTGTTTACCCCTCTGACGATAATAGATTAAGGTATTACCGAAGCCGACATTTCACATAGTACTTTGTCAACAAAATTTAACGTAGAAATTGACAATTTGAATTATTGCAAGAGATAATAGAAAATCCATGTAAACCTTTACTGTTTCTGAAAACATTATTTTAGTAGCTTCAAACTATAACAAATACAGCAATAACCCGATTTTGTATTTTTTTCTAAATCTCAAATAATCATAGTTTTAAATCTATCTCATTCATCTTCATGGATGTTGAGGGTATACTTGCTGCAAAAAGACCACTGAAGAAAATCGGTGGTTTTGTAGAAAACATTAAAAAAAAGTAGAAGCGTCTATGCCTAGGGGCACGAACGGAAGCTTGACGTAGGACCGCTAGTGGACGGAACAAATATGTTGAGCCTTTAGTTCTTTTAATTGATCGATAATTTATTATCCTAACTCTTCCTGTTTTTGAATTGGTGGCCCTGAAAAGGGCCGGTTGTTTTCGAATGGTGGCTCTGAGAAGGGCCGTTATTTGTTTTTATTTTCTGGTGTCATTTTTATCGTTTGGGACGGCTACCATGTAGCTGATGAAAAAATTGTGATTACTGATACCTGTAATTTTAAAAGTTTGTTTGTGACATTAAATTCTGAATGATTATATTACTACTAACCTACATCAGTAAATATAGGCCGATGGTAAGAGAAATAGGTGATGAATACTTTACATCTAAGATCTGGAATATGTAGCGCAAAGTCCGTGAGTGTTCAGAACTAACGTGTTTGTTCTTATTTCTTTTAATTATTAGAAAATCTATTATCTTAACTCCATCTGTATTTTAATTGGTGGCCCTGAAAAGGGCCCCTTGTTTGTTTATTGTTGGCCCTGAAAAGGGCCTTTTGTTTTTCAAATCATGCTCCTGAAAAGGAACGTTTGTTGTTGTATTTTCCTGGTGTCTTTCGAAAGGGTTGTTGGAGTTGGAGGGTACGGAACGAATAGGTACTAATCTCTGTTAGATTTTACCCCTCCTTTTATTTTGACGATATTTGTTGATATTGCTGTTGTATTTGCTTCAGTTGATGGATAACTAACACGAAATGCATAAACGTGCTACCAATTGACTCAATGACCCAAAGCTGATAGTGATTTTCCGAACACTTCTATTGGCACTGATTGATGATTCTTTGCTGTTATTTCTCTCCATGGTTCAACAATATTTCAATTTTGTGATCCTGTTTTACTAATCATCTAGAGATCTTAAGAGAACTTCTATAGAGTAGAAATATAGTGGCCCTGGAAAAGGCCATTTGGGATCCAAGAAATGTACATGCTGGTACTTTCGGGACGGCGTGCTTACACCATTGTACAGTGGTTGAAATTTTGTAGGTGATCAATGTTGTAATCAGCGTAATGGAACGACTGCAGTGGAACGTCCGAAAGATGGGGAAGCTGCTCAGAGAGCCTCTGATGTTCGCGCCCTTTAAAGTTTTACCAAATTTGTGGTGATCATCTCCGTCGCAAATGAAACAGCCATTTTGGATCAAAGCGAACAAACTGGTGTACTTGGGTATCTCCAGAGACAGCGAGTCGGCTTTCCTGGCAGTAGCATTACGTAGGTGATCATTATAGTCAAATTCAGCTGTGTAACGTTCGAAGGATGTCATTGCCGTTGGTAATGCTTCTCATTCCGATGTCAGTGTCAACTTTATGAGTCTTTCAAATTAGTTGTGACGACTGTCCCCACAGCTAATGAAATTGCAACTGATCACTTTCAATCGACTTTAATGTTTTATACTTGCAGAATAGCTAAGTGCCCTGCGCATCGGTCAGAGAGCGTATAGGGCGTCATTATGCCAATTTGGTCGTGGCACATTTCGAGTATGAGAGAGTAATTGCAGTTAGATCAAAAGTGCCTGAGAAAAATGCAAGCACTTTCGCAGATTACCCGAAGTTGCGATAGTGAAGGTTTGATCACAGACAAGCAGACATAACACTCTCAAAACGTTCATCAACATCGTTTTTAACGGTCAATTTAAATGTTTCTTAGTTGGTAGTACTGCCACTTGTGGTGCACATAATCAATACTCTAGCGTTTGACGTTTACACACTACAACCATCTGTTGAGTGTATTGCCCATCATAGTGTATACGACAGATGGCGGTAGGGTTTACAATGATAAATGTTCAATGTGTTGTGTCTGCTTGTCTATGAAATAACATTGAAATAACGTTATGATAAAATCAAAACATTGAGAAATATTACGCATCACTTTCAGAAATACTTCACTTCGCAACCGATGAACCATTATCACGGCCATATGAGTACCCAAGTAACCATATAGTCGCAATATAGCTTGAATATTCTTTCTTTGCTTGAGTATGGTTAGTTGGGGAATCTGATGAAACTGTCACTTCTTGAAACTGGTGGACCAAAAAAGGCGGAATCATATTAGAGCCAACCAACCAAGGACGATCTACGGAAGGAAATTGCCGGTGAAGCACCGAATGAAAACGAAGCGTTAGATAAAAAGTCCAAGGGATTCCAAAGGAAGCAAATAACGGCGGTGGAAGTGCAGAATATGGTGAGAGCTGTCCAAATGTTTGTTTACATAGGAGAAAATTCGGTAGGATCCTTCCATTGCATTATTTTATGATTCTTCAATATTGTACACATAGCAATTCGGAGCGTTTGGTAAGGTATGCCCACGCATCCTTCCACCCTTGTAGATTCAAGAAATGTTCCTTTCATTTCCAAGAATCATCTTTGCAACGCAGTATGCCTGGCCGTATTGATGTTTATATCATATCTCAGATATGCTGTAAACATCAATTAGAGAAGAAAAATGATTAGACCTCATCTAACCTAATCATTTTCCAAGATGCTTTCTCGTACTGGCTGCGTTTGTATTAGATTAGTTAGATTAGATTTGATTAGATTAAATTAGATTATATTAGATTATATTAGATTAGATTAGATTAGATTATACTTGCAGAATAGCTAATAAGACCACTCTCTATTGGAGTATTTTTCGTCAGAGCGTTCCTAGTTGCAAGTATATGGCTGCATTCATACCAGACCAAGACGTGCTCCAACCAGCATTGAATTGGATTGTTGTGAAATAACAACTAGCGCTACTTGACTATTTCACACCAGTGCAAGTCGATGCCAACCGGATGGTGGTCCAATCATGCTGCCTATTGGGTGAAACCTTTCCTCCGGTCGATGTGGGTGCATTCGTCTGCGTCTTCGTATTGGTACGATGCGTGTTGTTCCACTCATACGTAGTGTGCGATGCTTATCCGTCCGTTGCTCAAAAGTAAATCACGAAGAAAAGGATTTGGCAAGCGTTTTTATTGCCGCTGCATTGATGAAATGGTGAGCGGTCAACCGAGCATTGAGCTCGCTCATGTGAGCATGTACAATGTGTCGTGTGTTCGATATGCGCTCAATCGTTACGTCCGTGTTTGGGATTTTTCGTTACATGTCTGAATTTTGATTTTTTTTTATGTTACTCCCAATATAGAAAATAAAGACGTAGTCCTACTGTGTTTGTTATAGTTTGAAGCTAATAATATGATGTTTTCAGAAACAGTAAAGGTTTAAATTGATTCTCCTATTCTCTCTCGCAATAATTCAAATTGTCAATTTCTACGTAAAATTTGTTTGGCAAAGTATTATTAAAAATCTGCAGGTGTTCATAGCAAATATTCGCGGTATATAATTCTTGCTTGCTTTTTATGTGGGAGGGAACAGGTCTCATACATATCGTACGTTAGCAAGAACAAGTCATATAGAGACCATACAAATTGGGGGAGGAGTGGTTTTGAAAATCCCAAATCGATACCATCAGAAAATTCAGTACTCGCGCCCAGGCATGGCAAATCATTTACCTTAATTTCGTGCATTCATTAGGTGATACTCTAACGTAGCCTTAGCGTGAAACTTTAAAGGCACAAATGTCAGCTTCCACAAAACATACAAATTTGAAATTGCTACTCCTTGTTTGCTGTGCTACTACTAACAGAGAGTAGCAATTTCAAATTTGTATGTTTTGTGGAAGCTGACATTTGTGCCTTTGAAGTTTCACGCTAAGGCTTCCTTAGAGTTTAACATTCATCATTAATAAACAACAAAGGACCAAGATGTGAACCTTGTAGCACACTTAATGTTACATTAACTATTGTAGACAAACTTCCTTCAAATCTTACTCTTTACGTTCTGTGTGATAAATATGACTCGATCCATTTCAGTAGCCTTAGGTTGAAGCCTAATTTGGATAATTTAAAAAGCAATAGCGGTATGTCAACTCTGTGAAATGTATTACTAAAGTTAGTTTATAACGCTTGAACAAAGTTTCCTTTATTTATAAGGTTTAGAGAAAAAGTTACAAAATATATCAGGATCAAGACTGTACTCGAAAAAATGCAGCAGACAAAAATGATCACCAAAAATTAATTTTAAGTTGGTTTATTCAACCTGCTATCCTAAGCTAAATTCCCGCACCTTGGGCTTAACGCTACCCATGAAATCCTGTGCAACATTTGCGCCATCTTTCTTACATTCTTTGATCCACTCTTTCTTCAAATCCGTGTCGTTTCTGAAGACTTTCCCTGTTTTCCGCAGCTTTCTCTTCATAATCGCCCAAAATTTTTCTATTGGGCGTAATTCTTGCGAGTTTGGTGTGTATGCCTCCTTCGGCACAAAAACAACATCGTTAGCTTCGTACCACTCCATCACACATTAGTGATTCTTACGGTGCACATGTATTCGGATTTATGCTTAATTTAAACATACATCGCCCAATGGAGTTCCCGGGGAAATACCGGGAATTTGCCAGCCGGGATTTGCTGGTTACCAAAAAAAAAAAAAAAAAAATGAATAATACTTGTGCAGTTTGATAGAAATTTAAAATTTTCAATAGTCTTCGTTCTAATAGCGGTCGATCTAATGGCGTTCAGCCTATTAGCATCTGGCTTAATCCCCCATTATATAATTGTTTATCCAAATTAGGTAGGTAATTACTGTCAACCTCTTCATTTCCGCCCTACTCCCAATTAAGTATTCTTTGAGCTTATCCACAATTCCATTTATGTAATACTAATGCATTATTTTGCGTTCGCCTATTTAGTGGCAAAAACATACCTAAAATGATCTATAAATTTACAACGCAAGGAATTCCTTGACCAGACCGAAATTCGAACACACCATCTGCAGAATGATATTCCATGCCTTTACTGGCTATCTGAAGGCCCCATAAGTATTGTGTTTACCGTTTATTGCTCAAAAACAATTCATATGATGCGTTAAATGCGAAAAACTATACTAAAAGCCCCAACGTAGACCTGCCTCGCAGCTAAATTATCGACGCCATTGATGACGCGAGCCTTGATAACCACAGAATACAGCTGGATACAGGACCACAAAATCAGTGAACATCATCCGCATACACTCTGTGTTCTGGTTTTATCGAGCAAACGGTCTGTTCCGGATGCACCTACCGGTATCGAATCAGAGTTTTAAAGGGAGAGAGAGAGAGCGCGAATCGAATTGCCAGAGTTCATACGCGCTTGTTGATTGGCGGTTTTTAACAGCGCGTAACAAACTCCACAGGAAGCCACACGAGTACAACTTCAGAGCACCCACACCATGTGATCCAACTACACACCCGCAAGACCCGGCGCACCTCTGTTTCAACCGAAAGCGTCTCGAGCTCCTCTAGTAATTGGAATGTTCAAAACCCCTTTCGCCTGAAGCGCTAAAACGCAACCACTTCCCATTCCTCCGGGGGGTCGTTACCGGAGCGCGCATTGTGCTACAAGAGTCAGAAATTGAAATTCATTCCCACATCTCGTGTTGCCAACTTTCATGGAATACCGCTGCTATTTGGGTAAAATTCGTAACCTGTTTTTAATTCCGACCAAGCAATTAAAATTTAAATTCTACTCCTGCGAGTTAGTGAGACGGCAAAAAATAATTTCAGCTCTAGCCCATTCAGTACAGATACCTTTTTCTTGACAGCACCACGACTTGCCGGCACTCCCTGTGCAACATCGAAGACGACAGTATCCTTTGAACAGCGCCGTGGGAAATTAAAAGTCGGAGCAAAAGTTTTGCCCTGGAAGGTTAGTGTGAGCAGAGTAAAGACATTTATCGGTGCTTTTTCAATTCTGTTCGACTAGTCAATTTTGCAATCTACGATACCGGTGAGCAAATAGAAAAGGATTAAAACCGAAATAATCTCCCTAGCCGTGACGCTTGCCTTTCTTTATTTCTATACATCTTTGTAGATATTATTTAAACTGAATGTATTGTGCATTAATGAAATAATTAAACACTTAAATAATCAATTAGATGAACGTTATACATAAAATAATTTCAAATCATTTATCTGTAAGCGATGCCAGGTTGTTTGCAAATACAGGTAGTGAGTAAATTATGCATTGGAAATCAATATTAACAATATGCTGCTTTCTTGATAAAATTTAAATACATAATGGAAAACGTGGCAGAAGAGGCCAATTGTTCTACAATTTTCAAAAGATGTCCTCCAATAACACACAATTACAATGGCTCACGATTCACAGTGATATTTTCCGCCATTTTGCATATCACCCTACATGCGGTAAAACATGTGTAACCTGCTAGAAACCTCCCTCGACAGCTAACGTTTGACTTAAGTTACGGTTTCCTGATGTAATGTCAGTTTGAAAACCAAAATCAAGTCACGCTCGTTATACGTTTGCAGTGACACCCATGTTCTTTGTACTAACAAATGTTTGCTTATCATCAAGGATCAGTGGCAGATAAAAAAATAAAACGAAAACGAGCAAAGATGATCGAAAATTGAAACAAATCCTGCGTCACGGGCCAACATTTCCTTTATCCTTGCACAGAGGAAGCGTACTCTGGAGAGGAAACAATTTCACAGCACTCACACATGTCCTTTCGTACGATATCTTCACTTACAGAGCTACACTGTCCTAGTGTAAATCCGCTAGCAAATCTGCCAACGACCCAAACGGGAATGACTATCGAGGGGCCTCCTGTTCCGATTTTCGCACGTACCTATCGTCTCATGAATATCAATTGCGACGTCTCCGGCGTGCGGTAGAACGCAGGTGTACTACCAACGACAACTGTCACGTGAATTTTCTCACCGATGTTTCTGATCCCTGCTTCTTGGGAATGGAATGTTTCATTTTTTGTCATCCGGAGGCTTTTCGGATTCTTCTCGCACCACTGGGACTGGAGCAAAGTGTGGTTGATTGCGCTGGCCAAGAATGTGGCCATCCACAAGTGGAAGAGATTAGAGGACGATGAGGGAGAAGTGATTTTTTGCCACCAATACCTTGGAGGGACAGTTGTGCCACAGCGGTGAATCTAATTTTGATTTGATTACTTTCTAGTCGGTCGGTTTTACTGTACCGTCAAATTGTTTGTGGGATGAAATCTGAAATTGGAAGTCACTTCAAATGTCACGGTGACACGTAGAGCATGATTTCGAAACGTTTACTTCTGAATTTGTTTATGTCCAGACTTCTGGAAAAAGGCAGGTCGCATCCAAATTCGATGAAATTTGGCATTGTTGTTAGGGGCCTCCCTAAGGTTATGCAAGACCATGCTGGAGGTGGCTGGGTTTGAATCCCGGTATGGTATAGAAATTTTTCTTAAGCTAATATGCGATAAGAATGTATGACATTGAATGTTAGTTGCATTTCCTATCATCCTCCGCAGTGAATGGTATAAGTTGACGATGTTAGGATTTTTTTTATCTTTTATAATTTTCGTGTTTTGTCTACGCCTTCGACTGTACTATCAAGCATTTTATTTATAATATCGTAGAACAACGCACACACTTGCCACAACTCTCTCCAATTCAACAGAAAAAGCATGCGAAGTCAAGTATGAGAGGAAATGAGCGCTTTTTATTCGCGTTTAGGCGTATTTTGCACCAAATCGTACCGAAGATGGCAGCACCCGCTCAGATTTCAATTTAACTTTCTGGATGTGTACACCTTGACTAAATAAGCCACTTTGCATACTTATTAAGACTATTAGTTTAGAAAGTCCAAACTTTGTTTGCCAATTTCTTTCAAAATAATATAATAGAAAAACTGTTATTTTCATGACTTTAAGGAAATTGTGCAAAGTTTTGAATAAAAATACTGACAAAAATCCATTTGCGAAATCAAAATTTAGAGTCAACTTTAAAAAAAATGGCCATGTTTGATTTGGATGTAATTTTGTCTTAAGATAGGTAATTATGATTACTACATCTCGAGATGGGTACTTTTAAGGAAAAAAAACAGTTTTTCTAACAAAAACTTGTTCATATCTGTACTGATTTTTTTAACGTTCGATTTTCATCCAAAACTAAACCAGTGAAGATAAAAATCATCAAAAATCTAATGAAGCTCAATTTGCGATTTTGTCTAATCAGTAACTAATTTCTAGCGGTGCTGGAGGTGTAGTGGTAAGCATGATAACCTCTCATCCCAGCAGACCTGGGTTCCGGTTGGTCCCCGGTTCATGAGTTGATGGGTCGATAGGTAGGGTCCAGGTGTGGGAGCTGCCTCCCTGGCGTCAGTAGCATTATTGGTGCTCAGCACGGAAAACAAGATCGTCAGAAAACAAATTAAGAAAAAAAAAATCAACTAATTACACTTTTTTAAATCAAGAATTCCATATGAAAAGGGCTTACATCAATAGAAAATAATATTATTCATTGTATTGTCTACTACTGAGGCAACATCAGATACTACTATAGCAACTTAGCATTCTTAGCTTAAAGTATCCATAAATAATTAGGTATGAATAAAATTTAAATTGAGAACTTCCTTCGTATCAACAACAATGTGGGAAGTCAACCTATCGCATCATAATTCTATATGTAATAAAATAAGGATTTATACCTAAACCATTATATTTATGCTACTTTATTCTACCTTTGAGTAGTATAAAACTAAGGTTGATTTCATACTAGCAGCAGTTTATCTGGTAACGAAAGTGGTGAAGACAAGCTTAAGTAAAATTATTATCATGGACCAAAGTAGTAAATCAAGGCTCAAAGGATTCAGTCCGCATCGTGCTATCTTGCCGTGTGGATCTATTTGCTTTTTGCTGAAGGAAGTGTTAATACTATCTAAAGCTACAACAAATTTAAACAGCACTTTTCAGTGCTCAACCTGTAAAATATCTACCTTATTCGACTCTTATTCCTCTTCGATCCTTGTTTGGACCCTACCCGAGGTAATCCTTCTTGGATATCGATTTGGAAAATTCCTCTTCGATCCTTCAGATTCTTATAGTAATCTGCTAGAAAGTCGATTTGGATAAAAAACGAAAGGGGCAAACTCTTTATCCCCCTTCTGATGAAATTAATTTGCGTAATAAATTTGATTTGCTCACGGATGGTGAGAATGATCCATCATCCAAGAAAAATTTTAGTAAACTTTCCCGGCTTAATGCCAAAAAGGAAAAGATTCCCCCTATTTTGATAACTACTTCCGATTTGGAACTTTTGAACTTCGTGAAAGTTAAGTTTTCATTACAAATTGGACGTCGGGGGGAATGCCGTGAATTGGCTGAAACCTTGGACGAATTTAAATGTCTTCTCAAGTATCTTACTGAGAAGCAGCACAATTTTTTTACTTACGACATCAAAACGGAACGTGTGTTCAAGGTTGTCATGAAAGGACTGCCCAGTGGTGAATTCTTGGATCAGATCAAAGATGAACTTGCAAAATTACTTGGAGTTGTGCCACTCCAAGTAATCAAAATGAAATCACGTCCTGGTGGTTCGCGCAACGGGATTTCTAATGATTTTTATTTAGTTTACTTCAAATCTAGTAAACTAAACAACATTAAGGCCTTAGAAAAAGCTAGCCTTATGCTGGAACACTTCAGGAAGACTGGAGGAAATTTTCAAAACCTCACCCAGTGCCGTAAATGCCAGATTTGGGGTCACGGAACTAAAAATTGCTACATGCCAGCTAAATGCATGAATTGTGGTGATTCCTCTCACGCAAAGGACGACTGTCCTGTGAAGGAAGATCCTAAGAAATTTAAATGTTCAAATTGTGGTGAAAACCACAAATCCAATTTTTGGAAATATAAGACTCGATCCTACAATCCCTGAATCTCTGACTACTCGTTCTAAGCGACAGGAAGGAAACGCTCCACGTTTCCGACCTGGTACAAATTACTCTGCTGTTAACAACAGTCAACAAGGAACAAATTCGACATTCGTACCCGTAGGTACAAATAGCACCCCTGCTTCAAATTTTTCATCTATACCCTCGCTGCTAACAATGTTCAGCGTGTTAATGGAGCTACCTATGCTGCTATTGCAACGGGTACAAATCAAAATACTAACCAACGTTCTAACGGAAATTTTGACAATTTTGACTTAGGAAGCATTACTGCCCCTAAAATGGATTTTTTTCAGAAATGATTAATTGACATGTTTTCTGATATGCTTAAATCTAACTCCATGTTTGATGCTATTCAAACTGGAGTAAAATTTGCAAACAATATTGTCATGACTTTAAATTTCAGTAATGGATTTTAAAGCATTAAATATATCAAATTGGAATGCTCGATTAAAGATAATGAAGACGAGCTATTTAACTTTTTGAGAGTTCATAACGTGCATATTGCCGTTATAACTGAAACGTTCCTTAAACCTGACCATAAGGTTAAAAAGGACGCAAATTATTTCATTTTTTGAAATGATCGTCTTGATGAACCCTGTGGTGACGTTGCCATCATTGTTCATAGACGAATCAAGAATAAAATTCTTTCTTCATTTGAAACCAAAGTTTTTGAAGCTTTGGGAGTTTCTGTTAAAACAAAATTTGGACAACTTACGTTTATGGCTGCCTATTTTCCATTCCAATGCGTAGGCTAGAAAAAGAATTATCTCAAGGGTGACCTTTAGAAACTTACCCGTCATAGGTCTAAATTCTTTATTATTGGTGATTTTAATGCAAAACACCGCTCATGGAATAATGCTCAAAGCAATTCCAATGGTAATATTCTGTTTGATGATTGTTCTGCAGGTTATTACACTATTCAATATCCAAACAGCCCAACATGCTTTTCTTCTGCAAGAAATCCCTCAACTATTGATTTGGTCTTAACTGATTCATGTCAACTTTGTAGCCAATTGGTTACCCATGCTGACTTCGGTTCTGATCACCTTCCAGTAACTTTTGAAATATCCCAAGAAATAATTTCTAATCCCAACAGCTCTATTTTCAATTACCATAGAGCTGATTGGGAGCAATATCGAAAATTAAGATATATAACTTCGATCCAAACATTCCTTTGCAAACCAAAGATGAAATTAATTAGGCCCTTGAATCTCTGACTACTTCTACAGTTGAAGCAAGAGCTGCCTCAGTACCAAAATGCGAGGTTAAATTCGATTCATTTATAATAGACGACGATCTTCAGCTCTTGATCCGTCTTAAAAATGTCCGTAGGAGACAATATCAAAGAACACGCGATCCTGCCATGAAAGTTATCTGGCGGGATTTGCAAAAACAAATTCAAAATCGATTCTCTGCTCTAATTGACTACCTGTTAGAGCAGGAGTTCCTCAGGGTAGCATTTTTGGGCCTATATTGTATAACATTTTCACTTCGGACCTCCTTGATTTGTCTGAGGGTTGCCACAAATCTTTGTTCGCTGATTACACAGGCATTTCCGCTAAAGGAAGAAGTCTTCGTGTTATTTGCAGCAGACTGCAGAAAAGTTTAGACATTTTCTCTTCTTATTTACAAAAATGTAAGATTTCTCCCAACGCTTTCAAAACTCAACTTATAATATTTCCACATAAACCTAGAGCTTCCTTTTTGAAACCTAGTAGTAGTCATATAGTCACTATGATCGGAGCACCAATTTCCTGATCAAACCAAGTGAAATATCTTGGATTAGTACTTGACCAAAAATTAACTTTTAAAGTGATTGAGAATATGTCCCTCGAATTCATGAAGCATTGAAAAATAAAGCTAAAACTAATATGAGGTGGTATAACGCCCAAAGTTTGGTGCACAGGTAGACAAATGAGGCACGCGACGCCTCTGTGTTTAAAATAAATGATAAATGGCTGAATAGTTGCTTGCTGATTATTCCAGTGATGACTTAGTACTTCGTCTTGTAATACAAATGTGTAGTTTTCTGAAAAATCACATATTACTGCAAATTCACCTTCCTGTAAATTTTGCTTTGTATTCTGCATAGACATAGACTGCTGTTGTTTTATAAAATCATGAGGTATTAATTTTTCTAATTTTCCAATTAAATAGGAAACAAATTCTTCTCTGTAACTAATGTTCTATATCACATCTGTCGGTTGTGACCCATCGTTCAAATTGTATTTCACGATTTCTCCCAATAATTTTTGTTCGAAAACAGATGAATCCATGCAGTTTTCACTGCGTCATAGGCAGCAATCTATTGTTTTTCTTTCACATATCAAACTATCTGTAATCGACTTCAAATAAATGGAAGTTCATTTTTTTTAAGTAGTGGATAATCAAATTGACATTTTCATGAATAGTATATCACACACATTCTGTGTCCCTGGACTAGTTAACAATTTTCAATTCTTAGGCCTGAGATTTGCAAAGGTTGAAAACCCAACTTGTACATCACTTTTTAATTCTTTGAATCGGATGTAGGACTCCCGTAAAGTGGTCGTCCTTAAACTTTTTTGAACTGACTGACGCTTACTATCTTTTCTTTTTGTTACGCAATCACGCTGCCCACGTATTGCTATGCTGGTTTCATCGTCTTAAAAAAAACTGCAGAACAAGTTCCTTCGTATCATCACTCAATCCACTGCCCTACCTCAAAGTAATAGTGAAGTGTACATCTTTATCGTTTAAAAGTTGTTTAGATTGTGTTGCCATATACCTGGTTGCGTTAAATGTGACCATACTTTTCTGAACTGTCCATAATCTAGGTAATACCGTTAAGAGCTGAAATTTCTCAGTTTTCGTTGTATCTTCTTACGAACACTTTCTGTTACCTGTTCAATAATTTCATTAAAATCGTCAGTTTTGTTAGCATCTAAGTTTTCTTCTGCAATAAGTTCAAATATGTGCTTTCTAATTCTTTGATTAATTTCATGATATTTCTTCACAGCATAATTTACACAACTCATTTTTTCATATCAATTGGTGATGTCATAATACTAGATAAAAATTTGTTGAAAAGTTCAATATTAACGCTTTGCATTAGAGTCGATTGTTTCTACCGATGTTATTGATGGTACAGTTACTAAAGATTCCTGACTTGAAACATTCATGTTGATATCTTGTTCATCGCAGTTCGATAACTCGTCACTACTTGATAGTTCGGTACGTTTAGAAAGCTGAATAACACATTTTTAATTTACCTTTAAGTTGGTACTGTTTCGCGAAACCCAGGTCAACAAATTTCTGTATATTAGTATCTGTGAGATTTCGGAAATTTTTCGAGCAACTTTTTTAAACACGTTTATGCACGATATGTAATGAAAAGTATTCATTTTAACTACCACTTCGTCTTCTGAATAACTGAACTTTAGCAGGTCACTATCACAGATACAAAGCTAATTATATTCTAATGTTGATTGCGTGTCAGATTTGGCTTATATATGGACGTAGTGTAATAGGCCATGTGATATCTTTCTTAGACATCGACTAGTCACCGTGAGGGTTCACATAATGAATGTTTATTCTTGTATCAGTTTGGTTACATCTTACTTAAACTCTACACATCTTCATAATTCTACACAAATAACAATTAGGTGGGGAGGCGCTTGGAGTTGCCGTTTTAACCAATAAGAGTTCAATTAGAAATTTGTCAACAAGAGAGAAGTCGACGCTAAAACAAATGGGAAAGAGAGTTCGGCGCTGTGACTTGTAACATGATGCGCTTGGCGTCTGTCAGGCTTATTGGTGCATAAGCAAGAATTATCGATTGGCTATAAGTGTCGTGTATGGGAACAAATGTGGTTCGGAGAAGGAAGAGTCAATTTACATCGTTTCCCAAGCAACACACATGTTTTATAACAGTTTATATAACCTTTGTATGACTGGTTTTGGTTATATAGCAGTTTACTCAACATAATTCCATGAATTTGTGTTACTAGGGTTAGTGCTGCATGGGAAAATGCGTTCGCAATAATTTAATTTGAAGTGGTGTTTTACACTTGTGCAACTAAGCAATCAATTGTAAACCTCCACCGAGCTGATGGTTTGAAGTATGAGAACTTTTGGTTTGGATTGTGGGAATGTCTGGGTTTTGTCAATTGTGTCAATGTAAGGATTTTATGAACTGTGGGAATGTTTGGAACCTTGAAGCATGAGCTAATGAAGGCTTGAGGATAATGTGTGGCATGCATGTTTCATGTCACTGGCGTTCATGATAATTTATGATAATTTGGAAATATTAGAAATGCTACAATTTGGGATGCTACAGTAGGTAACCCACTTACTTACCTTAACCTACCTTGGCTGAATACCGATCGTTGTAATTTGGAAACGATTATTAAACCTGTTGATGAATTTGTTTCGTATCTCGTTGTTAAAATTGACAAACTTATAACACCGACTAACCGACATGCCACTGGAGCATCTCGTTTGTCCACAATTCGATTTGTCAAAGGAGTGATTCGATCTATCAAACGGACAATTAGATCTATCAAACGATGTGAGATGCAAACCAAGTCAATGTATCGTATGTATGTATATATGTATATATGCAGCAATTCCATAAAAAAAATGTTATAGTGAGTCTCAGAATTTCATGAAAATTGGTATAGGTCTTCCTTATCAAAAATATTAGACTCATATTTTTTTATTGCGCCATTCGGGTTACCATTTCCGTGTTAGAGTGGTCCGAAGAATCACTTTTTTTCAAAAATGCCTTTTCATAACTTCTGAACCTCTTGACCGATTTTTACAATACACCCTTCAAATGAAACATTCAGAGATATATATATATATTTTTTTTTTTTTCCTTTGGTTTGTTTTTTTCCGTCGATCTTGTTTTCCGTGCTGAGCACCAATGCTACCGACGTGCCAGGAAGGCAGCTCCCACACCTGGACCCTACCTATCGACCCATCAAACTCATGAACCGGGGACCAACGGCTTTACTTCCCATCCGAAGGAAGGCGTGATCAGAGATGTTATGCCTTAGAACATCCCGGCGGCGCCGACTGGGATTGAACCCAGGCCTGCTGGGGTGAGAGGTAATCACGCTTACCACTACACCACCAGTGCCGTTGTTCAGAGATATTTGATTGTGTAGGAAAAAAATACATTACAAATGCTTTTTCTTGATTTTCACTGCGAGGGTGTTCAACAACTTCTTATTTTATTATTGAAAGATCATTTAATTTTACATTACATTAAAAAAAAAAATAACGATGTCGGATAAGTAGTTTTGGAGATACAATTTTTTTTTTACTTAAAAATCATTGTTCCGCAATATATACACCACACGTGCATGGAAACGATGAAGACGCAAGGTGGTTCAAAATGCGTCTCCATCGAGTCACATCAGCTGTGACTAACGAAATCTATGAGTAACTTACAAGCTGAGTGCAACATTCACTTCAGCCTGGGGCTGTCCATAAGCCACGTAGACCAATTTTTAAACATTGCAGATCCTACATTTCCCCTCGAATACTAAAATTTTAAAGCGTTTCTTTTCAATACTCCTCCCATAGGGCCCTTTCCACACGGCAGTAATACCAAAATCTTTTTTGTTGCATCAGTACCTACGAGTCCAAGCTGTAACTCATAGGTATATCACTCGTTCGTAGGCAATGACTTTTACATAAGCTCCAGCCCAATAGGCTTCGTGGTGTTAGTGACATTTGGAAATGTTTGGTGGTGTTTGTATTTATTCGCAATGTTCATCTATTTACACGCTCCAATCAAACAATAGATTACGCGCAATCGAAGTTATTTCGGTTTTTTTACGAATAAGAATCTAAGCCATACACTTCACATCCTATCGTGTTAACAGCTTCTATGTCCAAAATGTATAGTATATTAAAACAATTAAAACTATCTATCAATATTTAAAAAAAAAAATAGATAAATAAATAAATGACAATAGCGCCAACTGGAAAACAAAATTGTTGCTAGCATTTTTACTTCTTCTTGCGACTTTTCTGTTACCGTTACGACTGGCTCATCAGCATAGCCAGCTATCTCGTCAGCTAGTCAATGCTCCAAAGATGAAGCCTTGTGGAGCTTCTGAAGTGATCCAAACCGATATCTACACACTTAGATTTTTTTGCCGAGATGGGCACCACCGAGCAGCTCGGCATTTTATTTTGCTGTAAATTCAGCAAAAAATATGTTTGTTAGCTGAGATCTCGGCAAAATTCCCGTTTGTTAGCTGAATCTCGGCAAGTTTTTCACTGAGATCCAGCAAAATAAAATGCCGAGCTGCTCGGTGGTGCCCATCTCGGCGGAAAAATCTTGGTGTGTATATCATATCTGTCTCGTAGACCAGTATCCGGGTCTATAAGCAGTTCGTCCAAATCCTGCAAAGAAAGCCAGGGAATACAGGGTGCGTGACGAATTTTTGCAGTAAATGGCATATTTGAGAAAAAATACACCAGTTAGTTATTCTAGCAATGAATTTTGTGCGATTTATTTTCTTTCGCAACATATGGAAGTTGTAAGTAAATTTATTCAAAAAATTGCCTTCCCTTTCGACGACTGTAGTTAGACGCTTCCGGAAACTGCAGTATGCACGTTTTAAAATGTTTCGATCCATAGATGTCATCACTCCCTTGATTTTAGCTTTTAGCGACTTAAGTGTGGTGTGAGGGGTTCTATTGGTATCCCGTTAGACGACGCCCTATACAAAATAATCCAACGGATTGATATCGGGACTGCTTGGGGGCCAAATTTCTTCCTCCCAAATTTACGAAATACTTTCCGTAAGCCATTTTTGTGCTTTATTAGCAGTATGAGCAGGTGCTCCGTCTTATCACTTTCCCAAGCCTTTTTTTAATATTATACACTGTTCTTTCAGACACATTTACCGACCGAATTATTTCTTTCATGTATACTCCGGCGCGCAACAAAGCGACAACGGCTGACATATTGCTCTCTTGTTTCGACATCTTTACGTTTACTATTTGAAATTTACTGCAAAAATTCGTCACGCACCCTGTATGTGCAATGCTTCGTCAATGTTTTAAAAAAATATGGAAAAATTGAATAAAATAACATGTGGATGCCATGAAATTTGTGTTGTTTTCTGGAAAATATCCAACTATAACTTTCTTGATTTGCTGCCAAACTGACCGTAGCAAAAACAGGCTTGTTGGCGTAATAGAAACCACATATTCATTTTTATCAGCGTTTGGACTACTAGAACCAAAGGTAGAACGATGAATGAAATTTAACAAGCTTTCATAGTAATTCCCATACAAATTTCAAACCAGTTGTGTGATCTCTAAGCCTTTATCAATCTTTACCATTTTTTGCATCGACTCATATTTTGGGGTTATAGATCAAACTCGAGGGTGACGTATAAGAAATCTTACACTATTTACAAAATGAACCACCCTATTGCTTACAATAGTACTTAAGATTTCAATTAGACCAAAATGGGCAGTTGGAACTAATCCATTAAATAAATAAATAAAAAGGGGAAATGGCTCTAATGTTGGCCTATGAATCTAAGATTGGGCCCATCGCTAAAAATCTGCTATTTATCAATTGCATAGTGTTTCCAATGAGAATTATAGATTGCTTGATTTATTTTTTTCTTAACCGTGAGGTTGCTTCTAGTTGTTCTATTTATGAGGCACCTGTGCCACTAGTTAAGCGTTGTAGGCATCAGCCGAGTGCTGGTTCGTCTCCGTAATATGTGTTAGTTATTATTAATATCCGAGTAAGGTTAACTTGACTGCTCGAATAGATAGAAAGTAGCTGTTCAGTTAAAACATGTCCAGGTGGACAAAACCTTTTGAAAAATGGATTGATTCTTTTAAACATCTTGATCAGCTCCCAAGTAACACATTTTCATGCAATTATGTCGAGTAAACTTCTTTACAACAAAATTCAGTTATATAAAGGTTATATAAACTGTTATATAACATGTGTGTTGCTTGGGCTCTTCTTCTTGGCTCTTTAGATCCAATTGGAACTTTGC
The DNA here is from genome assembly GCF_037179485.1 of Ochlerotatus camptorhynchus. Taxonomy (NCBI): domain Eukaryota; kingdom Metazoa; phylum Arthropoda; class Insecta; order Diptera; family Culicidae; genus Ochlerotatus; species Ochlerotatus camptorhynchus. Next base: position 4,539,619 of record NW_027040741.1, read on the forward strand.
GGTTGCCTGCAACTATATTTTTGTTTAGTTGTTTGGCACTTCCGTCATATTTTATTATGCAAAATTGTTATTTTTTCAACAATCCAGCATCTGAACATATTTTTTTTTTTTTCCTTTGGTTTGTTTTTTTTTTCGTCGATCTTGTTTTCCGTGCTGAGCACCAATGCTACCGACGTGCCAGGAAGGCAGCTCCCACACCTGGACCCTACCTATCGACCCATCAACTCATGAACCGGGGACCAACGGCTTTACTTCCCATCCGAAGGAAGGCGTGATCAGAGATGTTAAATATGCCTCAGAACATCCCGGCGGCGCCAACTGGGATTGAACCAAAGGCCTGCTGGGGTGAGAGGTAATCACGCTTACCACTACACCATCGGCGCCGTTAACATCTGAACATATATGTGTACACATTTTTTTTTAAAGTAGTACGATTTTTTTCAAATTCAAAAAGTTCGGAAAACTTCAGAACAGTAATTTTGTGAGAATTAGATGTTTTAGTTTTAATCTATAAATATAAACTAACGTTAAAGGGTGTCCACGATGAAATTGCCACACTATGAAATTGCTCTAACTTTTTAACCGTTGGGTAGAATTTAATGAAAATTTGGGTGGATTTAGTTCATAGTGCATTATTTACATCCTGCAAGTTTTAAAGTCCTGTGATCAAAACTCGCGGAAATGGAGTCGAAAGAACAGCTCGTGCGTGATAAAATCTTGCGCATTCATCACGAGAACAAGGATCTCTCGCATCGTTCCATCGCTAAAACGTTGGGAATCGCGAATTCCACGGTGTCGCGAGTGATTAAGTGGTTCGAGGAACGATTTACCACCGATCGGAAGCCCAGAAGTGAAGGAAAAAGTATTCCGTACAACACCAAAAATCACAACCGCGTAGTTGGGGCCTTCAACCGAAATCCGAACGCCTCCGTTAGGGATGTGGCTAAGAAGCTGCACCTAAGCCGAAGTTTTGTCCAGAAGGCCAAAACTAAGGCTGGGCTTCGAACGTTCAAGGTACAAAAGGCCCCTAATCGCGACGAGAAGCAGAACAAGTCCGCCAAAACCCGTGCCAGGAAGTTGTACCTCAACATGCTGACGAAAGTTGAATGCTGCATCATGGACGACGAAACATATGTGAAGGCCGACTTCAAACAGATCCCCGGCAACCTGTTTTTCACGGCCAAGGATAAGTTCAGCGTTCCGGAGCATGTCCGCACTCAGAAGATGTCCAAATTTACGAAGAAATTCCTGGTTTGGCAAGCCATCTGCACGTGCGGGAAGCGGAGTGCACCTTTCGTGACCCAGGACACGATGAACGGACAGGTGTACATAAAAGAGTGCCTCCAGAAGCGGCTGCTTCCTCTCCTGAAGGCCCACAACGTCCCAACAATCTTCTGGCCGGATTTGGCCTCATGCCACTACTCCAAGGACGTGCTGAAGTGGTATGCGGACAATAAGGTCAATTTCGTGCCGAAAATGTTCAACCCTCCCAACACTCTGGAGCTCCGCCCCGTCGAGAAGTACTGGGCGATTATGAAGCAGCACCTTCTTAAACGACCTAAGGTAGTGAAGACAGTCGAGGAACTGAAGAAAGTATGGGTTTACATGCAAAAAACGGTTGATTCACAGGTTGTGCAGAATCTTATGGCCGGGGTTAAGGCCAAGGTGCGGGCATTTGCGTATGGACTGTAAATAAAATACGAGTAAAATGGTAAAATGAAGTTTAATAGTTATTTCTCAATCCCTGAAAATTTGATGGCAATCGGATGAAAACTCGAATTTTGCGAATAAATTTTGTGTGTGGCAATTTCATCGTGGACACCCTTTATCTTCCGTCAATAATACGGTCGAGTGTAGGAAACAACTTTTTAAGATTTTTTGCAAATAATTTGCCACATTTATGTTTCGATCCAAAGAGCATAAATTATTATTTTACTTCCATTCTAAATATGATAAGATTCAATTTTATAAACCTCCTCGTCTTCTTCAATTTAGTTTTCTTTATGTACTACCACATCTATTAATTGAGGGCTTTCTATGCCAACCAATGCATGCATTTTTTTTATTGTGTGGCAAGCTCAATGATACCGATACAATAATAGTCTATAGCATGCACCACACGAGTAAAAATATTATCAATTCTCAAAAGCATTGAAAATCATATTGATGCAAATATTGACGAAGAAAAATATTGATGAGGATATTGAAGCAACACTGGTTACGCTTTCTGAGGCCAGAAAAAGATATAACCTAATCAGTGTAATTATTCAACAAACAGGAACTGTTAGTAGTAGCGTTAGTTAGTTAGTTAGTTAGTTAGTAGCGGCAATCGTTAGATGATCAATGTTGCTGAAACTCACCTCACCCATCGTTTTCTTCATATGTTTGGAAAACTCTAATGTTTGGTTTCCGCAGCATAATCCATTCAACAACTGAAACCAATCAATTCATTCGTCGACACCTGCAACATATATGAATGGTTTTTCTTTCTCAGAATGAATCAGATTGCGTTGGGCTTTCACCAACGACTGTGGCAAATCAATCAATGTTGGGTTTAGCTCAGAATTTAGCTTTTTGAATCCAATATTTCAGTTAGAAGCAACGGTTTGATGTGCTATTTCGTGATAATTGTTTCACGTTTCGATGATGTGACATGAAACAATCCCTTAATAATGTACCAGTTTTGATTCAGAAAGAAACACCGTTAGACTACACTGTGTGACAGTAGTATTGATCCTAAAAAGCACCAGTCACACGTGCTGTCGTCGTCATCATAACCACATTAACTCAATCTGAAATACATAGACATGCCCGCCTGATGCTGGCACAAATTGTTCGCTGCTTATTGATAAATAATGGAGCATGGTCTATGGACAATGTTCGCTTCAGGCCGCTAAACATGGCTCTCAGGAGAATCATGGAAATTGAATTAGATTAGAATTCTCGCCTTCGGGCTCCATGTCTGAACAGTTTTGGTGTTTGGGCGAGCTAGCCCGAGCGAAAGGCGACATTTCAATCTGATGCCTTCAATCTATTGTTATTATCACTGTTTGCCTGGCGAAAGCAACGCTTGAGTTGGTCCGACCTAACGTTGTTTGGTGGAATCGAAGCATCAGATGTGCCTCCTGGGTATCCTGTTCTGTCTATAGACTTGTGACCTATTCAAGGCGCAAATCTTGTCCCCGGTGTCACACTATGGCTACCAGAGCCGCCAATTCGCTATCATAATATGTTAATGCTAATCTTGCCTGCTGGCAGGTCGAGGGCAAACAATACTGAGTATGTACCGAGGACCATTGACTTGATGACAGGGGGAAGTGTTTCCAGAATATTTCAAAAAAATCAAAACCAATTTGGGAATAACATCAGAATCAAAATTGACATCCCCTAAGTGTGTTCGAAAAGCGCGGAACGATTTTCTTAAGCTATAATGTTTTAGTTTTGGAAGAATGAGAATGGTATTTCAATGTAAAAATCGAATCGAAGTGAAAATCATCCACACCTTGTTCACAAGTTAAATTCTGGCAACACAACAATGACAAACTAAGTTGATTCAGCCAAGTGCTAGCAGAAGGCACCATTTAAGTGAGCAATCATAACTTCTCGAATCAAATGATGAACTTGAGTGGCCCTGCCGCACGATTGACGTGCAATTTCCCTTCTTGGATCGTCTTTGGTGGCAACCGAGACAAAAGATAGCATCATAGTTACGAGAAAGCGCTGGGAATTGGGCAAATGGCAAAAGATACTTCTAGCTGGAACGAGCATTTGTCTTTCTCTCGAAGAAGTTGAATTTGCCTGGCAGAAGGAGTTATGGATTGTATCCACATGAGAAGACCCGGATGGCGTTAAGGTTTGTTGTCGGTGTGAGAGTGTAAAGTTCATAATCAAGCTCGTTTTTCCTCGACGATACTGCCTAATCCAATAGGTGGGCTGGTATGAGGAAAGTTTCCTCTATTAAACAAGCCGGAAGGAAAATTTTGTTACTTCTCTTGTAAGCTGACGTCAGCGTAGGAAGATGAAGCGAGCAGCTTATGCCGGTGTGTATCCACCGGGAGTGATCGAATGGAGATTGGCTGTTGGAATCTGCACAACGCTGAAACCTTATTGGCAGGCAGATTATGTTAAAGCTCTCTGATGAATTTAATTTAATTCACATAATTAACTACGAACATGCCAGATAGACAAGACTATGAATGGTGGGGAGTTGTTCCTCAAAGGCTGTTTAGTGCGTTTATAACCGGGACTTCTTCCATGAAGCAAATTGTTTGTTTTAAGATCGTGTGTAGGTTAATAAACACGAGCAAATTCTACAAAATGCCTTGGGTGGTACGCAGCTTGTCAAAACCCAACGCATGATGGTTTGGTAACATACATAATAGAAGATGAAACAGTGGGGATGACTTGAGAAGTGTTGCAGACAATGAAATATTGTAACATCAGAGATAGGGTTGTTAGCTAGCATATAGTTGGAGCAATATTAGTAAAAAATTTAAAAATCTTTATAAAATATAAATATTATACACTGGAAGCTCCATTTACGAAGCAAACTGGGGATTCGTAAATCGAATCAGTGCGTAATATAAACTCGTTATTTGAGATTTAGTTTTTTAGAAACTTTTTTGAAAATGATCTCAAATACCCCACAATATGGGTATATTTGAAACCAGGGTGACGTGTGGGAACGAGAAATCCACGACTGACGCTATTTTGCAATCAAAGATGGTGAGTTCCGGTTTCAGATGAACTGGGAAATACTGTCAAATACTTTTGGAATTGAAGTGAAGTATGGGGACCGGACATCCATTTCCGGATTACCGAAAAACTGGGAAATACTGTCAAACACCCAACGATATGTGTATTAGAATATTTAAATAGTAACTGTTTGTTGATACCGTAACAATCGGGATACCGGGAAGGCCATTCTTGTGAAACCGCGTTAAACTTAGTGTTAGCTAAATGGAAAGGAAATTTGGAGCATAAAGATACGATTGTTGCTGTGTTTTTGGATCTAAAACGCGCTTTTGAGACAATTTCTAGGCCCTTATTGTTGAGAACAATCAAGCGCTTTGGAATTTCGGGTTCTGCATACAAATGGTTTGAAAGCTATTTAACTGACAGAACACAAAGGACTGTTTTTAATGATTTTGTATCTTGTCCCGTTGACAATGACCTTGGAGTGCCTCAGGGAAGTGTATTAGGGCCCCTTTTATTTATTATGTATATTAATGACATGCGACGAGTTTTACGGTTTTGTGATATTAATCTTTTTGCTGACGATACTGTGTTATTCATTGCAGCTAAAGATTTAGAAGAAGCCGTTTCACGCTTGAATGAAGATTTGCGTTCTCTAAGTAGATGGTTGAAGTATAAACAATTGAAATTGAATATAAGTAAAACTAAATTCATGGTAATTTCGCGGAATCGTGTAGATGATGATGTCTCTGTTGTTATTGATGATGAGACACTTGATCGCGTTCAGGAAATTAAATATCTTGGCGTGATTATTGATGACAAACTCAAGTTCAATTTCCATATTGACAATGTCATCAAGAAAATTGCCAAGAAGTATGGAATCCTATGTCGCTTGAAAAACGATTTAACTATTGGTAGTAAAATACAGTTATACAAATCAATCATCTCCCCTCATCTAGACTTTTGCCCTTCCATTTTATTTTTGGCCAATGAAACACAAATATCGAGATTACAGCGTTTGCAGAATAAAGTAATGCGTTTGATTTTAAGATGTAATAGATTCACTTCCTCAACTTTTATGCTGGACGCTTTGCAATGGCTGTCAGTGAAGCAAAGAATTGTGTTTTTGACTATGGTGTTCATTTTTAAAGTAGTTAACGGTTTGCTGCCTCGATATTTGTGTGATCGGATTGAAAGAGGAAGTGATTTTCATAGATATAACACTAGAAACGCGGATGAAGTAAGAACACCACATCTTTTGAATAATGTTTCACAAAATTCATTATTTTTCAAAGGTATAAATGTTGTCAATTCGATGCCTAGACACATCAAGCGTGCAACTACACTTACAGAATTCAAGAGACGCTGCATTTCACATGTAAAAGCTGTTTATTGAGCAGTTAATTTTTTATGAATGGATAAATCATGTATCTTGACAAAGTTATCTCTAACGGATTATTTAGTATGGAGACTGTCATATAGACATTTTAGTAATTTGTGTAGCATATACAAAAAACTACATTGTTTGTCTCGATGGTGATGATGGATTTTTAGTTTTTTGATTTTGTAGTAGTAATAGTAAAAATAGCTTTGAGTAGTCTACGATGGTTTAAGCCTCGCGCGCGGAATACAGGTATAAATGACTAATACGTGGGAATTGTGGCAAAAGCCTTGAATTAGTAAAGGGTTGGCTGGAAGTTGTTTCCTTCGATAAAGTCCTGGCACTGCGGAAGCTTAAAAGTGTAAATCCCAGGTCACGTGTAAATGGAAGTATTGTCGAGGACTATACTTGGACTTTTGATAACTAGTTACACCTTTGAATGTTTTTGGTTGATGCCTATAGCATGAAATTGTAACCAGCTCGATTTTGTTTGCAAACCTGGTTGAAATGTTTATGTTTATTTAATTATCTTAAAGATAACTCGTCAAACCTTTGTCATCATCATCATCATCATTTTTGGAATCGGAATGACGTGTAGGGACCATAAATCCATGTCAGACGTCATTTTGAAATCGATCATAGCGGCTTCCGGTTAGAGAAAACTTGTAAATTCTGTCAAATACCCCACAGTATGGGTATTTTTGGAATCGGGGTGACGTGCTGAATTTTAAAATAGCGTCAGCCATCGAATTTCGTTCACTACACGTCACCCTGATTCCAAAACATCTCAAATTGTGGGGTATTTGACAGTACTTTCCTATTTATCTGTAACCGGAAGCCACCATATTGGATTTCAAAATGGTGTCAAACATCGAATTCCAGTTCCTCCAAGTCCCCCGATTCCAAATAAATACCCATATGATGGGGTATTTGGCACTGTTTCCCAGTTTTTGTAACTTGAGGCCACCGTATTGAATTTCAAAGTGGTGTCAGACATGGATTTCCGGTCTCTGCACGTCACCTCGATTTCAAAAATACCCATATTGTGGGGTATTTTACAGTACTTTCCAATTTGTCTGTAACTGGAAGCCGCTATGTTCGATTTCAAATTGACGTCCGACATGGATTTATGGTCCCTACACGTCATTCCGATTCCAAAAATACACATATCGTTGGGTGTTTGACAGTATTTCCCAGTTTTTCTGTAATCCGGAAATGGATTGGATTTTATTACATCCCTACTGGGATTTTACACTGGCACTCAACTTAGTGTTCTTTGAAAACTTCCACAAATTTTAAAAAATGCACCTGCATCTTAAAAAATCGAGAAAATTTCCGATCGAGATGCCAAAATCAAAGAATGTGACAAAATAGGTATGACCCACTCTTTCAAATGCTGACATTTTCAAACCTGGTAAACGACACAATAGTTTTTGCCACAGGATGTCTACGAGATGGTCCTTTCCTCTACCGACAGCTATCGATTATTTTAGCAGCTTTCACCATTCCTCAACTGACGGCAAAGCACTGAGTTCGTACAATTCTGATGCTATAGAGCCAATACAGTAACCGAATGGTGAGTGAAGCGAAGGAAAAAAAAATGATAAGACGTCTTCGGAATTGTACCGGAAGGCGCAACCGGAACTGTTTTGCATGTTTTCGCGCCGTTAAAACTTCCTTATCAACTTTCATTTTCTGTTGCTGCCGCACTTCTGAAGAAACCTTCCGTCCGTTTGTAGCAACGTAGAGCGGCAATGGAACATGCCTTGCGGATTGGGTGGAGGTGTTTTGCTGGGGGAGGTCAGCAGTGGCGTGTAATTTTATTTCCTTTCTTTATGACAGAAGAAAAAGTTGGTTCGAAGACTGCAGGTAGAAAACGAGGAACGTAATCAGGAGAATAATTGTTGAATATTTCCTCCGTTGAAGGTTTCCGCTGGGCTTCGCCTGCTCTTTTCAGTAGGTACGGAGCTTAAGGGTGTTAACGACAAAAATGGTCCAGTTTTAGCATGCGAAAATATATTTTAATATCGCTGATGATGAGTAGATTTTACAAGCAAAACATATTATATGATTTTCACGCTATTAATCATATCCTACCTTATACTCACATACAAATACATGCACCTTCCTCTTCATCCTTTACCTCAGTTTATACAACTTACAACCTCCCAACCTACTAGGGTAAATTGGTATATTGGAGTCCATAGTAGTTTTTTGTTTTAATGATTAGCGCTTTTTCATTAGAACACGTTTATTCGCAGTTTATTATGAATGATATGGAAAATGAGTGAATAAATCATAAGAAGCTGCATTAAGGGCTGTTTTAAAAAGGAATTTAAACAATATTTTCTTTCTTTGACTTTATGTTTTTAGTATTACTTCTACGTGAAGTCAACGATTTACATAGTTGAAGATGCTAATTTCAAATAACAGACTGTAGTGGTAATTTTTATACGATAGATGTAGTAGATGAAAGCATAGAGTTGATAGTTCCGTTTGAGTACGGCAGTGTGAAGATTGTATATAGATATTAGGCAGGTGTATCAGTTGTGGAAGTAGCCTTCCTGCACATTCGATTGCCGTCGATGGATCGCGATGTCCTTCGGTGATTGGCACTAGATTGCGGAACAGAGACCGACGTTAAATAAAGGAATGATTTTTTTAATAGCAAGCTAATGGCCACAACCCTCGTTGTTATTCGCGATAAATAAACGAAATGTTTATCACCAAAGTTGGATTCATTGAACCAATATTTTCTTCCTAGTGAAACTCCAGCTCTCTAGGAATCGATATTATAGAATATTCATCGTCCATTCACGTCGTGATCGGAAACAGTATGCAAATGAATGAGCTACGCAAAAAAAATGCTGACACAACAGCAATCGGTAATTACAATTTCCATTTCACCATTATGACGTCTTCTGAATCAATAATTTTTCAATTCCCGGTACCCGATGTTTATACCCTCGATGGCCCTCGATTAAAAACACAACTGGGTGGAACTGACAAAAAAAGGCACCGTGTATGCGATCAATACGTTATTATAATTTAATCCCCTGCCATCGAGAACCTCTCATTACCATCAATATTTTCACGATGCTCCAAAGTCTCGGTTCCATAGAAAAGGGTCGGGGACTGAAAAAATCAATGGAATTAACTTAACGTTGTTCATACCCACATCGGTTGTAGTGTTTCGCTTAAAAATTTTGTATCGATCTGGATAGAATTTTTCCCAGTAATTGAGGGGCACTGTCAGAGTGCTAGTCAGGTTACGCGCCAACGAGCCGCAATCAACAGCGAACCTTCCTCTGGGTTTTGAGGCCCACATTCCACAATCCATAATTTTAATTATTTATTTCAATTAAATATTTTTTTTCGATCCCATTGCCGATGACTGCTTGCAGAACGATTGCAACAGAGTCAGGTATACCGGTTTTTTTTATTCTTTTGAAAAACAACGACGAATCAAAAAGTTTCCCTAATGAGTTCTTCGGAAATTGAAACGCTTGACCCATGCGGTTATAAATGTTCAACTCTCGTTTGTGTCAGTGCCTGTATGAGCGGGTCACGTTAAATTGGCTTGACAAAAGCGATTGTTTCAGAATTTCGAATTCTGCATGTTATAGGTATATTGCTCCTTTCAGATCGATTCTGTATCATGTTGTCATCAATGCGTCACCACTCACACTACCACAACTACCAAACCAGCGCGTACACGTGGTTGCTCCGAGTATTTCTTGGCCTCGACAAAGTTGAATTACTTATATGGTCTTGCAACAACTAGCACATTGCGCTCCCTGACCGACAGGCGCGCGTCATGTGGTTATTTCGAGTAGCTCCTTGTTACTGACCAAGTCGTAGTTATGCGGGTGGATATCTAACTCTGAGTGAGGCAATAGGTGATCAAGGCGACGACAGCAAACGTTGGTAACTATAACATCAGCAGCAAAACGTACACGCATTTGGAAAAACGTAAACTTGTAAGGTCTTGGAACAAAACCAGCAGAATCTACTGAGTTCAGTCCTTTTTTAAACGTTTTTTCGTCAACCCCGCGTTGATTGGTAGAATATTCCGGAGTTTAAAGGGTGTTAGAATCCATAAGATCAGTTTACTTTAGAGCAGTGATTCTAGTTGTCAATTTTGGAATTATTTGACAGCTTTTTTTTTTCAGAAAAAGCTCCTCTTCCAGCGCTGAAAGAGTCGACACAATTCGTGAAGTTTTAAAGATGATGACTCAGATGGAAGACAAGAGAAGCAAGCTGATCTTGCATACTCACATGTTGATTCCTCACACTGGTGCGTAAGGTGGCAATGGAAGTGAATTATAAAGAAATCCTTCATATAAAAAGGAGGAGTCAACTGCCTCCCTTTGCCCCTAATAGACTGCCTCACAAAAATAAAAGTTGCCGGCAGGTGGTGTAGTGGTAAACGTGACTGTTTTCTCACCCCAATGGATCTGAGTTCAATCCCAGCCGAGGTCGGTGGGATTTTTCAGAGGCATGAAAATCTCCGATAACGTCTTCCTTCGGAAGGGAAGCAAAGCCGTTGGTCCCGGCCCATGTGTGTTGAATGGATGCGATATCCTATGCAGGTGTAGAAGCTGCCATCCTGCACATTCGATTGCCGTCAATGAATGGCAATCGATGTCCGTCTGTGATTGGCACTAGATTGCGGAACAGAGACCGATGTTAAATAAAGAAATGAAGAAGAAAAATAAAATTCTAATTCTCCCCGGGACAACGCCTAGATTTAATCCTTTAGGCTAAAAAACCATTATTCGAAAAATTTAGCTCATTTGGTTCTAAGATGAGCTGGCACTTTAGTTTGAATTTGGTATGGAGAATATACATGAAAAATGACACTACTACACTCCATCGATCATATAAAGTTTCTTTATTCTCGATTTGATTTAGGTTTTCAAAACTTGCAGTTCAAATAATGAGTAACAACTTTGCTGAAGATTGCATCATGAATCCTGTTAGTTTTATTGAGATATTCGCTTCTGAATGTATATGAGCATTTTGTATATAAAAATTTCAACCAAATCTCCTATATGAACATTAAACCAAAAAGAGCTGAAACGTTCAGAGAGTGTTTATCACACCAAATTACATGAGCCTGGATGTTGGCCTATGGAGAATATGAAATTTAATTTTTAGTGGTAATCTGGTTGATACTGTTGCCTGCAATTTGTTGAAATATATGAGAAAAATGCACATATAAGTAAAAGAATTAATACTTCCATAATACTAACTTGAATCATGATGCTGTCTTTAGCAAAGTTGTTCTTTATAGTTCAAGCTATATGTGCTGACATTCTGAGCTTAATCGAGTTTGATAAACCAGTTCTATTTACGAAAAAGTGGAGCAATGTTATTTCTCCTAAAATCTCATATTGTTTATTGTTTATCAGTCAACAGGTAAAATGTTTACCCTAATGACACTTGTTCTACATCTAAACCCAAAACTAACGAATAACATAAATTAACATAAAACTCGTTTAAAACTACGCTTATTTGTTTCTCGTGACACGTTGAAATCGTACACATAATAACACCGGTTGAATACACGGGACATGCTTCGCAAAGGTTCGTGTAAGCCATAATTAGTTCTTGCCGGAGGGATGGTGATAAACAAGTGCGACCGAAGATTGCGACGACGTGTGTTGATGTCCAAGAGACTAAGAAGCGTAGGACTGTCAACGTTGCCTTGCAGAAGATCCCCAACAAAGCATGCTTTTGCCACGTTGCGTCTTGCTTCTAGTAATTCCAGATTTATAAGTAGACAACGGCTTTCATAACTGGGCAGGTTGTATGGATCTCTCCACCTAAGATGACGTAGAGCGAACTGGACGAATTTTCGCTGAACAGCTTCGATGTGTTGAATTTCATTCTGGTAATAAGGAGACCAGACGATAGACGAATACTCCAAGATAGGGCGCACAATTGAGCAGTATAAAGCTTTCAGGCAGTAAACGTCCTTGAACTTTTTTGCAAAGCGAAATAAAAATCCTAGTTGCGATGAGGCTTTAGACATAATGTACGCGACGTGATCCTTGAAGGTTAATTTTGTATCAACCAGAATCCCCAGGTCCTTGACTGTCGAATCACGTTGTAGATTCACACCTCCCAAAGCATAGCTAAAATGGAAGAGTGATTGCTTGCGGCCAAATGAAATAACCGAACATTTGGACACGTTCAGCGACATTCGATTACACGATGGCACCATTCAGCGAAGGCTTCCAGTTGTTGTTGCAGAAAAAACGCGTCTTGTGGTTGCTTAATCATGTAGTAAAGTTTCAGGTCATCGGCATACGAGAGTTTTAGGCATTTCAAGATGAAATTGACATCGTTCATATACAGCAAGAATAGAAACGGCCCCAAGTGACTTCCTTGGGGAACACCGGACCAAACCGTAAAGGAGGGCGAAACGTGGTCTTCAATTTTGAAGGACATACTTCGACCGGTTAGGTAGGATCGAAGCCAGGAAAGCAAGTTACTGTTCATTCCCAGCTTGTCGAATTTAGTAACTACGATTTGATGATTCATTTTGTCAAACGCCGCGGATAAGTCTGTGTAAATAGCGTCTACTTGTTAACCATTTTCTATTTGACGGATCACGAACTAAGTGAAACAAGTCAAATTAGTTTTCGTCGAACGGTTAGGCATAAACCCGTGCTGATCAACCAAAATGTAGTGTGCGTAGTTCTGAACCAGCTTATGCAGAAAGATCACCCCAAACAGCTTAGAAGTGGCGCTCAACGCACCTATGCCTATATAAATTGTAAATCAAAAACGCCAGCTCGTGTTACATCAAAATGGGCTTAAATTTCCAGAGAGTGGTTATCTCACCTAATGGCACAAATCTAAGAGTTGACCAGGTAAAAAAAACTGATAATAAAATTTCCCACATATAAACACTAGTGGCTGCTGGTTTATGATCTAGTCAAGGTTTATCGGGTGGCTTTGAGTCACTGAGTCTTCTTAAAGTTTGAACAATTTTAGTAAAACGGTTCTTTTTAAAGTGCTCTTGTTAAAACTGCTATTTCTTGAAGTATTCATCAAATTAATTCAGCTGAAATTTTGCTCATTTGTAATCATAACATTAAGCTAACTAGACTTTATTCATGCGACGTAGATAATACATGCAAGGTGTGCAAAAACGAAAAAACCCAAAAACTGATAACATCACTAGTAAAGAATATACAGTAGCATAACCGAATTTTAACCCACTTGAATTCCACGTTTGGGGTTCAATAGAGGAAGCTCGAAGAGGTTTACTATGGACAACATTTCCTTGAATGTGGAACGGAGCTCCCCAGAATACCGTGCGTGCCACCTATGACGAATTCGCAAAGCGCTTACGTAAAGTTTAAACGGTGAGTGATTTAATCTGAATTAGTATGATTTATTTGTATTTGAAAAAGTTGTGTAAATTTATGTGACTATGATGCACATTAATGGAGCGTCATGTATCATACAAGATTACATTATAGATCGTGTTAAATTATGAGACATTTCATGAAATATTCCATAGCTATATCGTATACAAGCATCCACATTTGTAAGCAACATTTCTTACAACTTGCTAGTTTACGTGAAATGGAAATTTACATGTATGAATGTTTGCATGCATGGCTATTTACATTACCATTAAATTTCAGATTTTTTTCTTTGTATGTATAGTACGTCATATAGCTTTAAAACCAATAGATGGTTAAATTTGGATATTTTGATATGCCCTTAATCTTTCTTATTTACCTTTCACCTATTCTGAGATCCCTGGAAACCTAGACAGATTAAAATTAAATACATTTGAACAGTGTACTGCTATAATGTATTTTCATTGATTCTCTTGCACCGTAGAAGGGCGAAGCCGATCGTTATTGACAATGTTGTTCTTGAATTATTAATTTTATAAAAAAAATTTTCAGATATGTTTATGATTGATATGGAAAGTTTCAGGAAATCCGAGAAGAATTGAAGTGAGTGCAACCGTATAAAAACTGACAATTCTTTACCAGATTGATCTTCCAAGAAATTCAATAAATGTGAATAATTAATTTAAATGGGAGTGGGATATTTCGCCGAAAGACGTTTCACCAATGGACGTTTTGCCGAAGTCCGTTTTGCCAAAGGTCGTTTCGTCGAAGAACAAGCCATTTTATACGGTTTTGAAGTTTTCTCAAAGCTCCGTAATTTTTGAAATCAGTATAAAAAAAGATTAAGAATGTTCGATTTTTCAACCGGGAAAGCTATTCAAATGTAATGCTTCCTTCCTTTGAACATGAGCAGTTCTTTTGAGTTGTACTGATTTCAGAAATTTTCCAATAATCAATGGTTTACATATGTAGAAATTTTCGACCAGTTCTTTCAGGTTGTGCTGAATTCTGAAATTTTTAAATAATCAATATTATTGATTTCTAGGAACCCTACAATCAGCAGTTCATTCGAGTTGTACTGATTTCGTTATTTTCTAATTAATCAATAGTTATATGAGCAGTTCTTTCGAGTTGCATTGACTTCGGGAATGTTTAAGCAATCAATTTATAACATTTTTAGACATTTTTCCTTCTTTTAAACATGACCAGTTGTATCGAGTTGAACTGATTCCGGATTTTTTTTAAATAATTTATTTTTAGAAATTTTCCTTCTTTTAAACATGAACAGTTGTTTCGAATTGTACTGATTTCGTTATTTTCTTAATAATCAATATATATGATTTATATGAATGATTCCTTCTTTTGAACATGACCAGTTCTTTCAGTTTTATTCATGATTCTTTGGTGAAACGTCCTTCGGCAAAATGGCACACCCTAATTTAAACGGCATCATTGTTTCTCAGACTTATCGATGAAAACGTACACTTTACCTAAGCTATTATATAACATAATAACTATTATGCATTGAAAACAACTTACTAAAATGCACCCAATTTCGTCAAAATGGGGATTTTACTGTCTAAATCTGTGGTTTTCAAGAACTTTTTAAATATCTGGATCATACTTTGCTTATGTTTGTGTTTGTGTGATAAAATTTACAGTTTTCATGTAGATCGATTTTTTCTTTGATTTATATAGGAGCCACCCTAGGGAATTTACTTTGTCTTAATAAACAACACTAAATCTGTTTATGGATAATAAAACAAATCTAGACAATGACCCAGAAAAACATGGCATTTTTGTTTTCTACTTTACATGATACTTGCAATTTAAAAAAAATACAAATTTCAATAAACCATCATTTCAAAATTCTTAAATCAAGTTCGACTTGTTGAAGAACCTCCCAGACGTCACTAAGAGGCGCATGTTGAACTTGTTTTGTCAGTTCCTGGAGTTCAATATTGTTCCAGATGATTGGAGGCGAGTGAGAGTTATAGCCATTAAAAAGCCTGGAAAACCCGCGTCAGATCATAACTCGTATCGTCCCATCGCGATGTTATCGTGCATTCGAAAATTGTTGGAGAAAATGATCCTTTTTCGCCTCGACAAATGGGTTGAGACGAACCACCTACTCTCAGATACTCAATTTGGTTTCCGTAGGGGTAAGGGAACGAACGACTGTCTCGCGTTGCTTTCCACAGAAATCCAGTTGGCTTTTGCTAAAAAAGAGCAAATGGCTTCTGTGTTCTTGGATATTAAGGGGGCTTTTGATTCAGTATCGGTTGAAGTCCTTTCAGACAAACTCCACGCTTGTGGCCTTTCCCCATTAATTAATAACTTTTTGTACAATTTGCTGTCAGAGAAACATATGAGCTTTTCTCATGGAAACTCTACAGCTTCTCGATTTAGTTACATGGGTCTCCCCCAGGGCTCATGTTTAAGCCCCCTTTTGTATAATTTCTACGTCAGAGAAATTGACAATTGTCTAAGTGACAACTGCACGTTGAGACAACTTGCAGATGACGGAGTAGTGTCAATGACAGGGCTCAAAGAGGTCGACCTGCAAGGACCCTTACAGGATACCTTAGATAATTTGTCTACTTGGGCTATCGAGCTAGGTATCGAATTCTCCTCGGAGAAAACTGAGTTGGTCGTTTTTTCTAGGAAGCATAGCCCAGCACAACCGAAGCTTCAACTTTTGGGTAAGCCGATCACTCAGTCCATGTCTTTCAAATATCTTGGGGTCTGGTTCGATTCCAAATGCACCTGGAGATCCCACATTGAGTATCTGAGACGAAAATGCCAACAAAGGATCAATTTTCTCCGCACAATTACCGGAACGTGGTGGGGAGCTCATCCGCAAGATCTTCTAACGTTGTACCGGACAACGATTTTATCGGTTTTAGAGTACGGTAGTTTTTGCTTCCAGTCGGCGGCTAAAACTCACATCATCAAACTGGAACGTATCCAGTATCGCGGTCTTCGTATCGCGTTAGGATGCATGCACTCGACTCATACGATGAGTCTCGAAGTGTTGGCGGGCATGTTGCCACTATCGAATCGGTTTTCGGAATTGTCCCTCAGGCTCCTCACCCGTTGCGAAGTTATGAACCCACTGGTAATCGAAAACTTTGAGAAGCTTCTTGAGCTAAACCATCAAACTCGTTTTATGTCATTGTACTACGTGTACATAACTCAGGATGTCAGCCCTTCACAGCATAATCCCCATCGTGTATGCTTCTCCGACTTCGGCAATTCAGTTAGTTTTGATTTATCTATGACGCGGGAGATTCGTGGAATCCCAAAACATCATCGTTCCATGATTGTTCCGTCAATTTACGCTGCAAAGTTTGGCCAAGTTGATTCCGCAAGATCGTTCTTCACAGATGGATCACTAATAGAGTCGTCCGCTGGTTTTGGTATTTTTAACGAATTTCATAGAGCCTCTCGAATGCTTCAAGCTCCTTGTTCCGTATATGTTGCTGAACTGGCGGCAATGCACTATACGCTAGAAACGATCGCCTCACTTGCACCAGATCATTATTTTATTTTTACGGATAGTCTCAGTTCTGTCGAGGCTATTCGCTCCATGAGGCCGGTAAAGCACTCCTCGTATTTTCTCATGAAAATACGAGAGCTTCTGAGTGCTTTATCTTTAAGATCTTTCGTCATCACCTTTGCATGGGTCCCATCTCATTGCTCGATTCCGGGCAATGAGAAGGCGGACTCACTTGCTAAGGTGGGCGCTATGCAAGGTGATATTTACGATCGACAAATCGCCTACAATGAATTTTTCTTCATTTATCGTCAACAGTCGCTCGCCAGCTTGCAAAATAAATGGAGTGAAGGAAGTTTGGGACGATGGCTATTCTCGATCATCCCTAAGGTGTCGAAGAGTCCTTGGTTCAAGGGGTTGGATGTGGGTCGAGACTTCATTCGTCTGATGTCTCGCCTCATGTCCAATCACTATTCGTTAAACGCTCACTTGTTTCGTGTTGGGCTGGGAGACAGCAATCTCTGTGAATGTGGACAAGGTTACCAAGACGCCGATCACATCCTTTGGTCTTGTGCTGAGCATCGTGGAGTCAGATCTGAGCTGTGCGATTCCCTTCGGGCTCGAGGTAGACAACCTAATGTTCCAGTTCGGGATATTTTGGCTAGACGTGATCTGGAGTTTATGAAACTCATATATGTTTACTTTAAGAATACTAACCTTAGATTGTAAGTTTGATTAACCTTGTGTTTAGTTTGTGTATTGTGCGTGTAGTTTTTTTTTAATGTTTGTTTTCAAGATGAATAGAAATAAGTTCATGTTTTAGGATTAATTAAATATTTGTATAATAAATCATATTTCAAACCTCCTTCTCCCTTTTCCCATCCAAAAAATTGTAAATCTCCACTAACCTCGAGACGACAGCGAGTAATCGGTTCAGTTCCTTTAACTCTAGATTTAAGACATTAATCATGTATAATGCAAATGATAACTCGGCTCTGTAAAGTTTATTCCATTGAGCCTGTACAAATAAATGAATATAAAAAAAAATTCTTAAATACAATGTACCTTCTTGAACAAAATCTCTCCAGCCTGTAGCTACTCAACCAACAGCATAATTTTGGCAGAACAAGCTTTTACTCAGCTGTGAATTATTTTTAGGTATAAATAACACTGTGCATCATGAATTTTTAGAACAGAATGTTTAACGTCGTCTATAGTTGATGGGTTCTCCTGAGGGTATCTGAGAGCGGCCAATGTGGTCAAAAATCCATTATAAGTCATAGAAAGCCCATCCAATATTTATGAAAATCCATACAAAAAAGGTGCCTGATGAGATAATGTATGAATAATTGGTCCTCATTCACCCTCCATCAAAACAGATTTAAATATATTATCCCTATCTTATCTCCATATAATTTTTGGCCAGTTTTAGTTCTTGGAGTAGCACTGACTAAAATTACACAATGTAAAAATTGAAACGCAATTGGATTGAGCAGAAAAATAGAAACACCTATTTTTGAAATATTTTTAGGCAACCAAAAAGTAGAAAAATGTAAAATTGAAGGGACCTAGGTGTAATCTTAGACTCCAAACTCACTTTTGTTGACCATTATAATACAATCAGTACGAGAGCAAATAGTATGTGTGATATGATTTTGCTTTTCATTGAGAAAATCGACTGGAGTAGATAATGTTAATGCTAGAGTTATTCAACATTGCTTTCGTGTCATTGCCCACATCTTGCTGAACCTTATTAATGAATCTTTTCAGACTGGACATGTGCCACAAATTTAGAAGGAATCCCTAGTGGTTCATATTCAAAAAGTTGCTGGAACGATTAAAGCCGAAGAGTTTCGTCCCATCCCCATGTTGCACACATTGAAGAAAATTTTAGAACTTGTTGTTAAATGCCAGCTGTTAGAGTATTTAACTAGTAATAGTTTGTTGATACCAGCACATCCGGGATATCAGGAAGGTCATTCTTGTGAAACCGCGTTGAATTTGGTATTAGCGAAGTGAAAAAATAACTTGAAGTGTAAAGATACGATTGGTGCTGTTTTGTTTTGGATCTAAAACGCGCTTTTGAAACAATTTCTAGGCCCTTGTTATTAAGATCAACCAAGCGCTTTGGAATTACGAGTACTGCATATAAATGGTTTGTAAACTATTTGTCTGACAGAACTCCACGGACTGTTTTTAATGATTCTGTTTGCAGTCCCGTGGGGAATAACCTTGGAGTGCGTTAGGGTCCCTGTTATTTATTATGTATATTAATGACTTGCGACGTGTTTTACGATTTTGCGACATTAATCTTTTTGCAGATGATACTGTGTTATTTATTGCAGCTAAGGATTTAGATGATGCCGTTTTACACTTGAATGAAGATTTGCGTTCTCTAAGTAGATGGTTGAAGTACAAGCAATTGAAATTGAACACAAGTAAAACTAAATTTATGGTAATTTCGCGGAATCGAGTAAATGAGAACGTTTCTGTTGTAATTGATGATGAGACTATTGATCGCGTTCGGGAGATTAAATATCTTGGCGTGATTATTGATGATACACTTAAGTTCAACTCTCACATTGACAATGTCATCAAGAAAATTCATTCATTCGCGGCCGGTAATTTAGATGAATCTACAGCTGTTCTTAATAACGCTTTGAAAACGTGTACCAATCAACTAGTTAAGCAAAAAATTGTTTCTTTGAAAAACTCGAACAGCTGGTACAATTTGAATCTTTTGCGTCTTAAACAGAAAAAGGACAAATGGTACAAAAAGTTTTGAAGATCAAATAATGAATCATTGGAGGTACACAATCGCGCGTAATAAATATTCACAGTCGATAAAGAAAACTCTTTATCGACTGTAAAAAAAAAGAAAACTCGTTGTGAATATGTTCAAAGGAAGATTGATCAGCATCAAAACAACAGCAAAGATTTATGGAAAATATTGAAATCTTTATTAAAACATAGTAATTGCAAACCGCGGTCCATAACTTTTAATAGCACATTAGAACAGTCAGAACAAGTAATTGCAGCTAAGTTTAATGATTATTTTGTAGACAGTGTTTCATTGATTAATCAATCCCTTGAATTGGTCGATGAACCTGACGAAATAAAACAGCCAGTTAATAGTAGTTGTAGATTTGAAGTGTTTCACCCAATTACATTAAATGAACTTAGAGTTTTTTTTGTTTTTCATTAGGAAAATCGGCTGGAGTAGATAATGTCAATGCTAGAGTTATTCAAGATTGTTTTCATATCATTGGCCACATCTTTCTGGACCTTATTAATAAATCATTGCAGAATGAACATGTGCCACAAGTTTGGAATGAAACCTTAGTGGTGTCTATTCAAAAAGTTGCTAGAATAACTAAAGCCGAAGAGTTTCGTCCCATCAACATGTTGCACACATTAGAGAAAATTTTAGAACTTGTTGTTAAAGGCCAGCTGTTGGAGTATTTAAATAGTAATAGTTTGATGATACCAGAACAATATATCGGGATATCGGAAAGGTCATTCTTGTGAAACCGCGTAAATTTCCTTATTAGCGAAGTGGAAAAATAACTTTTAGTGTAAATATACGGTTGTTGCTGTTTGTTGGACCTAATTGCGCTTTTGAAACAATTTATAGGCCCTTATTGGAGTGCCCCAGGGAAGTTTCATCTCCCATATCAGAGTTTCCAACTTTAAATCAAACTTAACAAATGATCAAAATCAACAGCACCAATTCAATGATAATAATTTATTTAGAGTAAATTTGTTCGTTTTGGTTGAAAATCTAAAAAGTTAATGAAAAACTGCATGATGGCTGAAAAAAGGCAAGGAGTGAAAATCACGCTAATGTCTTGACGAAACTTTTTGGCAACTTGCCAAACATGGAAGGGGGGAGGATAAAGTATCGCCAGGGATCGAGTGTGTCCAGTTTCCCCTATAGCCATGAAAAGGATCATCTCATTATCACAAATAAATGTTTAAACCACACGTCTTAAAAACTTGCACATGCATTTTTGCACACAAATTAATTTTATCTAGGTTAGTACGACCTATGGAAGATCAGAAAAAAATTTAAAAACTTGTAAAAACATTTCGGAATCAAGAAATTGCATGATTTTCACATACTTACGCATTCCATTCCAGTTGTGTAATACAGTTGGAGTTATTTACCTGAAAGAAAAAGAAAAAAATGCGAATCATTAGAATAAATTATTTGATTTTACGGCAATGATTTCCTCATAGATACATTTTTTATTTATATTATTGCTTGCTGTAATTTGATTTTAACCGTTTGTAAATATGACACATGCTGGAATAGGCATCGAGATCATATCTTGTTAAACCATAACATATAAATGCATTGCTTCTGGAGACATCATTTCACATGAATAGCTTTATGCATGAATGGTCGTCAACCGCAGATGATGATGTTGATTTAAGGGGCTCAGTGGCATTGTAGTGACCGTTCTTGCTTATTGAGCAGAAAGCGGTAGATCGATATAAAGTAATGTTTTACAATCCTGCTCTCGCCCATGATCATACATGATGGCATTTGTCACTACCAGTGAGTGTTGGAAAATTGTCTTTTATCGCAAGATTTTTGGTAATAATCAATATTTTTACAAAATGCAATTTGAATTTGTTCCGTGCCTATGAATATTGCACAAAATTGTTAGCAGACGTTTTGCAGTGCCATCTCCAGGCGGTTAGATTTATTAGCATGTGCCCTTGGACTTAGAATAAACCTTCGAATCATATCAAGTATAAAATTTAAAATAAACTTCCTCAAAACTTTCTCAAGAATGGCATTTTTTTCGGGTAGGCCTAAAAAATTCTACTCTGATTCTTTCCGAGGTTCATGGCAATGAAACCGCTGCAGGGCAATCAACCAAGGGGACAATAATTTGATCTGGACCAAGGTTATATCCATTAAGTGCTTAAAATCTGAAATTCTTCTTCTTTAACACCAAATTTCTTAAATATTGTTCGGTACTTTTTTTGCTGGATTTGTTCTGTAAATATATATTTTTTTACAGAATGTTTGGTTTTGCCAATTATTGTTTTACCAATTTTTCGCAAACATAATTTTTGA
This sequence comes from Ochlerotatus camptorhynchus, assembly GCF_037179485.1. Lineage (NCBI taxonomy): Eukaryota > Metazoa > Arthropoda > Insecta > Diptera > Culicidae > Ochlerotatus > Ochlerotatus camptorhynchus. The sequence continues at coordinate 4,561,662 of NW_027040741.1, forward strand.
ATACCTATCTGTAATTTGCAAAAACTTTCCGAAAAATGTAAAAAATTTACTGATTGAAATTGTAAAAGATTACAATTCCAAAATATAGTAGAAAAGTGGCGACAGGGCCGTCCATAAACTACGTAGACAGCTTAGGGGGGGGGGGGGGGGTTGGCAATTATCCACGGTCCATACAAATTAAAAAAAAATGTACGGACAATTGTCTACGCACGGGGGGAGGTCAAGAATCCTAAAAAAAAAACTGTCTACGTAGTTAATGAACAGCCCCGAATGAGCTGTAAAAATATTTTGTTACAAATACAAATGGTAGTTGAGTACCAGATTCTTGGAAAAAAATACCGAACAGATTTGCAAATTTCTTTCTGTCAAACTCACATTGTGGCCATTTCGAACTTGGAACTTCTTCGGTTCTCCGGAGAAAAAGTAAATACTTTACCTTTTTGCTACAATGCGTTCAATCTAAGTCGAACGGATAACTAGTTTCGTTGAATTTTACTTTTTCTTTTCTAATTGCTTTCAGTCAACCATTGACGTTATGCCACCTAATGTCTTCATTAATTGTAAAAAATCAACTAGATTATTTAATCTTTTTCATGGCCTGATGATGGAAATATAAAACAAGAAATATTTATTATACGTGCCAAATCAGTTGTCATAAACAAATTTAAAGAACACAAACAGAAAAACAGTCAAAAATCAATAAGAATCATATTTTTATGTTTTAATAAAAAGAATAATATGCAGATATTATTTAACGGTAAATTTAAATGTTTATTTGTTGGTAGTACTGCCACTTGTGGCACGCATAATAAATTCCCTTGCGTTTGACGGTTACACACTACAGTCATCTGTTGAGTGTAAACGACAGATGGCGGTAGTGTTTACAATGAAAAATGTTCAAAATGTTGTGTCTGTTGGTCTGTGTTATAATATTGACTTATCGTTAGGATAAAATCAAAACAACGCATCACTTTCCGAAATACTTCACTTCACAACCGATGAACCATTCAGATGGCCATATGAGTATTCAATTAACCATATGCATTATAGCTTTTTTATACTTACTATGCTTGAGTATGGTTAGTTGTGGAAGTTTATGAAACTGTCACTACTTAAAACTAAACCCCTTCGTATTTCTCTTTTTGCACTTTACAAATAACACCATCTCACACTAATCTGTACGGACCGTTCATTGCGAGTGCTCGTTGGACCAGCTACTTTAGACCAGATGACCATGACAATGCAAGAAAATTGATTTTCGTTGAAGGAAGTAACACAACACAGGTAATTGCTATTAGATGTTTTTGCATACAGTGACAGATGATGGACGTGAAGATCCGGTGGAGGTGGCAAGCAAAGGTATTGTTTCCTAGACAAATTGTAAGTTCTTAGTTTCCTCATGATAGTCGCCTTTGGCAGCAATTATATTATATTCTTATATTCTACATATTTTCATATAAACACATAAATTCATTGGGTAGGGATGGGACCCTCAGGGCGCTTGATTGAAGCGATTTGGATGAGGAGAGTCGAATTGCCAACTCCTTGTTATTAACATTTCGTGAATTGAAGGTGGGCTCTTCTCCCCACTCATTGGACATCCCCTCGTATGATGGCTTGTTCTGTATTGGGTTGGATCATTTTTATCGTTGAAAGGGGGTTGTTCTTGCTCACGTGGATCACCATTGTATGAAGGGCCAAAAACGGAGGATGGACCCGTAAACAGAGATACTTACTGTTTACGGGTCCACCCTCCGTTTTTGGCCCTTCATACAATGGTAAATTGAATACAACCAGGTATGATCAAGTCATACGAGGTGGACAGTCTACTCACTGTCTAATGGCAGTGCCTGTAACAATGAGTGGTATCATTTACATACATATCACATGTTCATTTTACCCCCCGTATTTGTTTAAATAATTCCCACTATATTGTCATTTTCTCCAATTGCTTGTTCATTTTACCCGCATGCATTAAATCAGCCTCTTATTGGGAGATGGTGCAAATACAGCAATTATAACGACATATTATTGATTTTGATCAATTTGCTATTGTTTACTATTCAGCATATGAACAGAAGCTTTACGTCTAACATTGCATTCCCAGACAACCAGAAGTCGTATAAAAATGTGCAGACAGTATCGTAAATTGCTACAGTTGAAGTCAACATCGCATATAAGAACGGCATGCATCGCATTATGTTTAAGTTAAATCGTATAGAATGCAAATTTCCAACCAATATGCGATGATTCATTTTTTCGTCGTACTGTATCACAAATCAAATCGGATTACATCGTATGACTTTTCAAAGTGAATGTGTTATTACAGATTAAATCGTATATGATGTTTTAATCAACCCATTTAAAATTTAATAAAAATTTGCATGTATATGGCCTCCACTTTTGTACGTATAAGCCATTTCTTTGAATTCTATACGATTTGTTTGTTTGTATATATGTTTGTACATCACGAAAACAACTTTGAATATACGTGCATTCTGGTTGTCTGGGTTGAATTATAAAAGAGAAAATGATAAAATTGTAAAGGGTTTTAATTTCACTCTCAGTTCCTCTATTGAAATTTCAGTTATGTTAAAGAAGCTTTAAACGGCATTTCATTGCAAATTTGAGCGAGATTATGCACTAGCATGACTCAAATTTATCCTAATTAAAATAAGCAAAAAATAAGCAACAATGTAATTAACTCACGCTCACCGCTCAATTCAAATTACATAATTAGCATACAGACAAGCAGTTTGGCTGTCAATATAATTGATAGCTTCACAATGAGCCCTAGAACAAACAAGAATCCACTACAGTATAGGATAGTTCTAAAAGCATCTGCTTTGTGTATGATTGGAATGATATAACATGCGCTGTACTGCCACCTCCACAGGAACCATTTCTCAATTGCATTGAGTCGATCAACCTCATTTGACAGCTTTATTTACGGCGTGCCTTTGCAAGGTCGACGAAAGTTGCTAATTATTTACAGCAAATTTATTACTGAATTAGCTCGTATAAATCAAACAAGAATATAATTACGCCCAAATAGCTCGTAGCTCATTTACCATTCCTCTCATTCGTCCCCCGTTATATCCCAGTGGGTTGGCTTCTAAGTGAGACATTCCTTTTCTTCCTCCGGTGTTTTGAAACGAATTTCCACAAACAAGGGTTTGATTTCAACATGATTTGTAAATTTCGCTTGAGCAGCTTTCTAAGAAAAGGTTACCTAATTCCACCATCCAGAAATCCATTTCCATCAACACCTCTCACGAAAGGTTTCTCTCCAACACCACAATAACTTTTCATACATCACAGTCAGTGGACGATGAACTTAACCAAAACCAGTCGGTGTGCTTACCTCAAGAAATGGAAATGTCGCATAGGTATTTGCTGCTCCGATCTCTTAATGCGTATTTGTATGTGAACATATGGGTAAGAGGAGATGAAGAGGAATTGCGTAATTGATGCTGTCAGATTCAGTTTCACAGCGTTTCTCACAAGACGAGGTTTCTCAAACGGGGACCACCAATTGGCGGTACATTGTGATATCCAATTACAATAATTGCTAATTAAATGGTCAAAGACATTGACCGCCACGGCTGGTGGTCGATGCTATGAAGGAATGTGTTTGAGCGTTTGAAGAAACTTCCTGAAGTGATGTGACAAACGGTGAAACTTTCTGAACAGATTCTATTTATATTTTGCACAAAAGATCTTTCAGAAATAAAACTTCATTCTATGCTCAAATAATACGTTAAACTATTTATTCCATTCATTACACCACCAAAAAGTTGCGTGCCAAGTGAATCAGATCGTAAAGTGCAGTTTAATTGTAAATAGAATTATCTTAATTGAATGGAGCTTTTAATTACTCTTTAAAAAAAATTGCGCGAATGTTAAAACAAACGGAAGGGAGACCGAAAAAGAAAATAGGGTAAATGTAGCAATCATTTGCTCCCATAATGGGGTGTTCCTATAACGGTTAATGTGATTCTCAATGCCATAAAAGAAACACACCATAATACGCACGTATAGTCACCGCTTGGTACACCAACCCTACTTACATTGTGGATCTGGCAATAGTAAAAAAAACCAGAGCGAAAGCAGTTTTCAGGTTTATGAGCTTTTCTTTTTGTTTGCAGAAGCCAAGAGCCACTGAAGGTTGACTATAGATACATAGTACAATTGAAAATAACAGTAGCAAATAAAACGGCAATCAGCGGCACCGGTGGTGTAGTGGTAGGTGTGAATGCCTCTCACCCCAGCAGGCCTGGGTTCAATCCCAGTCGGCACCGCTGGGATGTTCTGAGGCATAACATCTCTAATCACGCCTTCCTTCGGTACCGGTTCATGAGTTGATGGGTCGATAGGTAGGGTCCAGGTGTGCGAGCTGCCTCCCAGGCGTCGGTACCATTGGTGCTCACAGTGGCGCCAGATGTACAGATATATCTGTATTTATACAAATTTTTGAAGTCTCGTGCAGACCCAATACAGACTACAGACATTATACAGATATTTGAAACTTAATACAGATTTTGTACAGATTTTTACCAATTGGTTCCTGAAATTTAACTTAAAATAAACAAAATAATGTTCAAGTGTGTGCATCTTATTATGATTATGAACAGCTTTTCGACTATGTTAATGCAACTTAGTTTTTTTCTACCGAGCTCGGCTATGCAAATCTCGTCAAAAAAAAAAAGGTTTACTGAGATCTCAGCAAACATTTCATTTGTTTGCTTAGGATCAGCTAAGCATTATCCGTGACTCAGCAATCAAATGTCACTTTTGCTGAGATCTGAGTGAATTTTTTTTTTGCCGAGATTTGCACAGCCGAGCTTGGTTAAAATAACTAAGTGTGTATGATTAGACTAAATAATAAGAACTGTTGGGTAAGTTCTGATCGTTTCTCATTTATTTTTATTTGAAATAATAGATTGTCGCTTTTTCTAGCCTTACCCATGGACCTTGAATGGGATATTTATCTTTTTAAATCTCGTGATTTTAAACAGTAAAATGCGTATATTTTGTACTAGTAATAAAAATAAAAAAAAACGCATAAACACACTTTTTTGAAGGGGTTACGCCTACCTGCAAATTTTCAAAAAATCGATTTTTTTACTGTCCTAATCGAAAGTATATAAAGTCAAGAATATTTCTTCAAAAGATCAAGTTGATCCGATGAAAATTGTGAAAGTTATTCGACGTACAAAAATATTCACTTATAGTGGACTAAGCCCAACTTGAAACTTTAAACGCGATTATCTCGGAATCATATTTTCAAAACCGGTGCCAAAAATTTCTCGAAATGTATACATTCGATTCGTCCGATTCTTTTTTTTTTTTCTTTGGTTTGTTTTTTTTCGTCGATCTTGTTTTCCGTGCTGAGCACCAATGCTACCGACGTGCCAGGAAGGCAGCTCCCACACCTGGACCCTACCTATCGACCCATCAACTCATGAACCGGGGACCAACGGCTTTACTTCCCATCCGAAGGAAGGCGTGATCAGAGATGTTATGCCTCAGAACATCCCGGCGGCGCCGACTGGGATTCCGATTCGTTTTGATTTCTGTTCAGTACTATTTTGTGCAGTCCACGATCGTTCGGATTTCATCTATCATTTAATTTCGATTTTTTACAGTCGATCAAAGACAAATTTTAAGGATCAAAAATCGGCACTTCAACTTTGCAAGGCCGCCATTTTGTCAAAAAAATTAAAAAAAAAAACCGAACGATCAAGGACTAGTTTAACACATGCTTAACGATTTGGCATGGTTTTTTTTTTTTATTTCAGATGATTACATCACAAACCGCAGTTGGCACCGCAAAAAGCGTTTTTTAGAACATTGTTCACGGGGAGCAGCCGTGCGGGGCACCAGGACCTCGTTTTTACAGCATCGACTGATAAATGTTCCATTTAATGTGTGTCCAATAAACGTCAGAAAACTGATTTTCAATATGTTGCGTCGTTTTCGAGAAAAAAAAAAAAATCCAAACTTTCGCTTTTTTTCGGTCTTGCAGGTAGGCGTAACCTCTTAAGTGCAAAAAAGCTTATTTATTCAGTTGAGTGTGTGGCAAGAAATTTTATAGCTAAAATACATGTGGGAAATATGTAATCAGCAATGCGGTGATTTTGACATAGAACTACGTCTTTGTCGACTATACTGGGGTGCATATCAAAAAAATTAAGTGTTAGGTTTTGAACGCTTGTAACTTTGTCTTTTATAAATGAAATAAAAATCAAAATACGCCAATCGATAGGATATTACTTTACAAATCTGCTGACAGAAATTTCATGAAAACTTCAAAAACTTTTCTTATTTTCCATAAAAAAAACTATTGAACAATATACAAATGATAATTTTATCACTTTTTTTTATGAAATAAACGATTTCCCCAAACCCAGTCATCATAATCGAGTACCATTTGGTTGCACATCGTTCAACTTTAAGATATAAACAGCGCTACCGTCGTGCCTCTGCACATTACCGCTTCGGACGGCTTGGCAATGGGTCATGCAGAAAGCAGAAGCAAGTCAGCGGTTAATGTGCAGATTTGGTAGCGCTAGTATACTAGCACTGTGCCAAAAAAGTAGCCAGCATAATGTAAGCAGGGCATCAGCGTCTACCAGTATGTGATAGTTGGCTAGTACACTAGCGCCTAGCAAATCAGCACAGATGTAAACGCCCCTAGAGGTGGATCACGAGGTGATCACCTTGACAACCCGATATGGGGTCGAAGGAGACTTGGGTTCAACTATATCGAAACGTGGAAATTATTTATACCCACGGTTTTTTGCCATATTCAGAAAATGGCCACTTCTCTGGGGGATCAAAACATGGCCAGGTGTGGCTAATGGGGCACTGGGCCCACCAAATGACCACCATTGAACTAGTTTTTGAATTTAATTTGAGGTGTCACATGATAAGTTTTATTCGTTTGAGGTCGCAATTAGCCTCATGCCTCGTATAAACCGCAGTATGTTCTGGTCAACCCCTTCCTCCCCTTCTTTGCTGACATATGAACCAACATTTTGTTCAATATTAAAAGTGCCGCCTTCTGATAAGGAAAATAACTGCCTGTTGAGTTATCATAAAATGCAATCTTCACTCTCTTCTCTGCTTCATAGACCTAATTTAAAACTATTGATGGAGCTACTGAAAAAAATAACGAATTTTTGGCAATTGTTTTATCCCACAACATACAAGGCGTCTTTTTGGACTATACTGGGGTGCTACTCCAAACTATATAACGGCTTGTTTAGGACCCCACATTTGAATTTTCATAATTTATTACATTCCAGGAAAAATACTTTAACCAACATTGAACCATAACCGAAACATTGAAATACTTGAAAATTTTAAGATAAAGTATAATAGTTAAAAATGTATGATATATGTACATCTATTTTACGTAGTTCTACGTCGTGTGGTCGTGTCTAGGACACAACCCTTTAATTTTTTTCTTCTAGAGTACAAATAAATACAGACAGATTTTTTGACACTCATACAGACTTTTGAAAAAAATCATCTGGCATCCCTGGGTGCTCAGCATGGAAAACAAGATCGTAGTCACCGTCGTAGTCAACGTCGTAGTCGCCGTCGTAGTCGCCGTCGTAGTCGCCTTCTTAGTCACCGTCGTAGTCGCCTCCGCTGTATGCAGTACCATTCGTATATTTAAAATTAACCATTAACCGCTGAAACTATATTAATTATCTTGTATCTTTGTTGTTAAGTCAGTCGTAGATTGTGGTAATGTAAGAGGCACGATGGCTATAAAGCAACCATTTTTGCTTATTGAGTAGAAGATTATGGGTTAGACCCTAAGCCTAGTTACATTACTGAGTTGGCCTCTATTGTAGAAAATTGTTAATAATAGAAATCGGTGGAACAACTCGGAAAAGTAATTCGTATATTTAGACAACTGTAACGTACGCCTGTTCCGGTTCGGAAGACTTTCAGGGATTTCATTTCAATGTAATAGCTACTTGTAACCGATAATGAACGATCGTCGGTCGGAGCTTGTTGTAATAGGGACATGTTGGCCTTAGAGCGACCGTTTTTGCTTACTGAGCCAAAGATCGTGGGTTAGAACCCAAGCCCCTTACACTACTGAACGTAATGAAATCCGGTAGACGGGTACGTAAAAGAAGTAATATTCGAGTTTTAGGAAAAACGTGTTGATCGGAAATCCATATCAAATCATTCGCTAGAGCAGTTATTGCTGTTGTTGGTGAGGTCACCGCCGGGATCGAAACTTAGTAACAAAATAGTAATTATTTTGTTATGTACCTAGTTATGTACCTAGTTATAAAGGTTTCTAGCTCGGTGGCCTAGTGGCGACCGATTTTGCTAATTGAGCAGAAGACCGTGGGTTCAATCCCACGCTCCTTCGCGCTATTGAATCGTTAGGACATCAATTCAGTATATCAATTACCAAAACGAACCCAGCTGCAATCCCAACCCTTTTCATTATAGCGAGTATTACGTCACCATATTCTTACCCATTCATTTCTTGACCAGCATTTGGACGTGGCCGGCGCTGCCTAATTTCAGATCACCAGGTTTTACACAGTGAGGATCAATGCTAGTCTCAAGCAACGTCTATTGGTTCCCTGTGTAATTACAGCTGATCTGGCAATAACAGAGTTGCATCCTCGGGCGGTCAATCATGGTCATGCTTATGTCGTTAGGCCAAGTGTTCAATGGCTATCAGCACCTACGCATATACAGTAAATTAGATACAGTAAAATTAATGTGTTCTGTTCTTTTGAGGAATTGTTTATTCTGGGAAATGGATTTCCGGGAAACAGTCTGGCGAATGGTCAATTCTGGTCGATGATTTTGGCAAATGAACTTCTAGGAAGTGGTTTTCGGGCAAATGTCATACCACTACGCCGGGCCCGTCCACAATTCGTGAAGCTCTTGATCGGGCAAACGAGCATAAAAATGCAACAAATGGTGAACTGGTGGCTTGGTATCAGCTAGCATGTTTCCAGCAAAGCCCATCATGGTTTTGGTAGCGATGGGGCTACCTTTTGTGCTTCTTCCATCTCCTGCACGTCAGTGATATAAGCTGTTTAAACCGATCAGGATTGTGGGAACCGCATGTACATACATAGCTGTGGAATAACAAACCTTTTTTTCTTTGGTTTGCTTTCCGTCAATCTTGTTTTCCGTACTGAGCATCAATGCTACCGACGCCAAGGAGGCAGCTCCCACACCTGGAACTTAACTGTCGACCCATCAACTCATGGACCGGGACCAACGGCGTGATCAGAGATGTTATGCCTTAGAAAATCCCGATGGTGCCAACTGGGATTAGACCCAGGCCTGCGGGGGTGAGAGGCAATCACGATTACCACTAGACCACCGGCACCGCTGACTAACAAACCTTGTAGTTTACAAAAAAATATCGTTATGTTCGTGAAAGTTGAAACTTGAGACATATACTAGCCTGTTTACTTAAGGTAATACTCTAAGGAAGCCTTAGCGTGAAACTTTAAACATACAAATTTGAAATTTCTACTTTGTAAGAGGAAACAGAGAGTAGCAATTTCAAATTTGTATGTTTTGTGGAAGCTGACATTTGAACCTTTGAAGACTTCCTTAGAGTAGTAACCCTTAATTGATTGATATTTTATCGAATATTCTATTAAAAACCCTTAGTGTTTATTTCACTCCCATTGCCCATATAAATCCTTCAAAAATTTTGGAACAAGACGATTTATAATTCCTAATCCCAAAACCTTCACACAAGCAATACAACCAGTTTTCACGCATTCCCAAAGTTTACATATCATAGTCTACAGGTTGTGATAAAACCAAAAATGTTCTAAATGTTCTGTCTAACTTTTAATTTTGCTCCGTTCAGGATCTTATTTGATAAAAAAGGCTTCAGGATCCAGGACTTTGCAATTGTAAATTCTGTTCTGGTTATAGAGGAAGCCATAAAATCTTATAATAGAGACTAAGAAAAGGCATTCTCGCAGTAGTTTGACTCCTTACGCCAACTCAGCCTCTGAGCACTGCATGCAGCCTTGGCACGTAATTGCTGGTGGCATTATTTTAATAACTTCATAACCTAGCTCTTTCCATATGCTTTCTAGCTAACAAACTCGGGTTTATGACAAAAATATATGCAAGAATACTGTTGCTCGGAAATAAATGAATGTACAAAATAAAAAAAACAGCAGTACTTATTGCATCGTGTTGTGCAAAAGCTTAATTCCCTGACTGTTTGCTGTGCAATTTTTAATGGCCAATAATCTGTAAAGGAAAAATGGGCCGTTTTATGATCGTTAACCTTGGTCGAGGTAAAAGAAAAGTATTAGCAACAGAAAACACAAGATATTTGAGATGCATGAATTTTATTCGTCGACTTTCTTTTCGACATGGTGGAATATATGAAAATCTGCTGGTTCAGTTTTCCCACGCCCAATTGAGTCCGTTCTCGTTCTACAGCAACCACGGCTTTTGTGCTCGAGGTTGAAGTTGAAAGTGCGAAGATTCCAACATTGCACCATTCTTTGCACTACACGGTAGTGCACGTTTCTGCAATCACCCAAGAGCGCTATTCAATGCGAAGAGTCATTCGCGCTTCATGTGCGTCTCACTACCACTGTCTGACGATCACGGTCGTAGTAAGGACTTGTTTGAAATTAATTCTGCATAGGAAAAATATGGTCGATATGGATTTATTCCTAATATAAAAATAACTTAAAAGAAACATCAGAAACAAATTCAAGAATTAGTTAATCTTATTTCATGTTGGTACCCAACAGTCCTAGTGTAGGCGTTGAGCAAGCATGTGCTTACCACGCTTCTGAAAGCACCTGCATGAAGATGCACTTAGTTGCTACTTTTCAGGCAGCAGCAACGGAACGAATTTTCAAGGGTACCCACCTCTTTTCGCGAGATGCTCATATGAGTTGAGAACGAGGAGGGCACGATGCTTCTCCCCACACAAAACAAATGGGGAAATGCATTCGCTATTGTACGTGAAATTCCTTTTATTTCCACCGAGAAAAAGGTACTCCGCTGCAAAGAGGCACTCGACATCAGCGGAATTAAAACGAAACTAGTTCTTTCTTACTGCGCCTTTGGGTTGACTCGTTTTTTTTTCCGCTCCAGAGAATGGAGGATGCACCGCACGTAGTGTGATCGAAATAAAAATTGGATTAGTGCCGAGGGGATTGGAAAGTGTATTTGCAAACAGAATCATTTTCTGGGGTGCTTTTTTGCGCTTACCACTTATCGACTGGCTACTTGTGCTCCGGTTTGTAGAGATGGCATCTGATACAGCCATTTCAAGTGGAAATACAATTTCTTCGATTTTCTGTGCACTGTTTGTGGCAACGAGACGAGTTAAAGTGTTAGTACTTAATTTTTCGAAGATACAATCGAGTTTCAAACTGAAGAGGTCTTATTTAAACGATTACCACCACCTTTTGAACATAAAAATAATGATGCTGGGAGATTTTTGTTTTCAGGATAATGTTTAAAAAATATAATTGATACTATTGTAGATGAAATACCGTTACCGTTGGTTGACAATTCTTGTTCTGCAATTATTTCACAAGTACACGCAACACAAAATACAAAAATGTATATATTACATCCTCTGATTAGGTTTCGTACGACAAATGTAGTGGCAGTTCTTGCAATGGACTGCAGTGTACAAGCAAGTTTTTAGAGAATGCATATTTTTGTATAAAACTTTCACGAAATGATTTTCTACAAGCAATGCATGACGGGAAACAAACTATGTTCGAAAAGTAAGCTGACATAAAAATTACAAAATTATAAAAAAAAATCCTTCTGACGATCACAATACAGAATCTGTTCATGTCGCGAAAAATTGCAAATTCTGCATACTTTTCATGCAAATGTTTTATAGAATCTTATATCTCCCGGTTGGGTTACACATCTTTACAAGCATTTTGAACACATTGTCAACATATATTGAATCAGGAAGTTTGTAAGCATGGTGTACACTTTAGTCACTGAAAATCATTTTTTGTTAATTCTCTATGATAGTATCATACTATTGCAGGGTTGCTAGTGTAAAAGGATGCTATTTTGATTATTCATGAACTCCTGATCGCTGGAAATACTTATTGTCTAAGGAATTTAAGTTTATCTGTAACCAGTACGTTTTTGATTACTAATCTGGTTAAGATGTTATACTTGATTATCTTACTGATAAATCGTCATCCAGCTCAAACCTTTGTAGGGGTTACCCAAGCAACACAGAAAACATCTCAATTCTTTTATTTTTTTTATGTAAGTTGCCCAGAAATCCCTTAAATGAAACAGGAAATACATCTTGATACGACAAAGTTTCAGCTTTGTTGCTTCATTTACTTTAGGTCACAATAATGAAATTCAACTGTTTCAATGTACTGCTTGGACGACCTGTCAAATCATGCCTCAAATGGGAGGAGCAAACATGTTACACTCAAATTGGTATGAAGTTATATGCTACGTGATATTGTATGAAACACTTGAGCAACAAATCTAACTTGTATTGTGTTTGTTGAATGAAAGTTTCATAAAACATAATGTTTCTTAAAACTTTGGTGCAACAGAGTGTGAACTATATGTTTTTTGTACCTATTGAGCAACTGTTTCGAAAAAAAAAAACTAAAATGTTGACGAACCAAGATGTGTTGAAGAACCTATTTGCAATCTTGTTCCAATTAAGCGTATGAATCTATAAGTTTTCAAACTTCGTTTTGCAACCAACTGAATCAAGTTGTTACTGTAAAGGTTTGTTGTAACCATCTAGTATCTACCATGGCTGAAATATGTCTTGTCACTTTGATGTTGTAAAATATTTTTGGACAACATTGGCAAAAGCGGAGAAATCGTAATGCATGCCCTAACATCTGCATAAGAAATGGAAGACCACGTCGAGGACGATAGGATTACGGATGGCGGGGGACGATGGTGACTAAAGATGATGTCAACAGCGGCTGGCGTGGCCGTAGTCTATCAACCAACCGGGTGTTCAAAGGGCTAAATAGAACGGTGAGAAGCTTGAGGTGACGATGGATTGGTTGTTGCATGAGCTGGGGGCAGCAAATATGTTGATACCGCCGAACGGAGATGTGGCCGTTGAGGATCCGTTAGAGACGTAGCTCGTATTTGCCGGAACTGCTGGCGAATTAGAAACGGCACCAAAAAGCGGATGGATTGCCAGAACTAGTGGCTTATAATGCCGAAACCTGATGGCTGCTGGCGGAGGAGCTGCACCGATGTCGCTACCACTCGATGTCACATTGCTATTAGCAAGTGACGTTTAAAGCACGCACATACTCAACAAATTCTATGATTGTTCAAACTACGCATTTGCTACTTATTTTCAACATAACTGGAACATGGATACCATCGATAATACGTAATGGTGCAGTTATGTTGACGAATTGTTGCGGTGTTGTTGCAGTTCAATATGAATAATTAATTTTAATATCCACTCATCTGCAACGTAAAAAATACTTGTTGTAAACTTTTCATGATGTCTTGAAAATAGCTACATTATTGTAACGTACTATTTAACATGTTTGCAACAGTTCAGTGAGCTGGATTATATCTGTATGATCGCGCACGAGAGGACCCTACTGCGCTGTGATCAGTATCTAAAATAAAACAACGCCGATTGCTTTGCCGTCCTGCCATGGCGGAGGCATACGAGACACTAGTTTATTGTTGATTTGCCGTCCTGCCATGGCGGAGGCATACGACTCATACTCATACTACCAGCCGAAATTATGTTGCTATAATGGAGAATGTTCACAAATATTCCAAACATTAAAAAATTAATTCAATTCAGAATTTACACTTATTAATGGTTGTGAGAGGGCGTTTTGATGTGTTATCGGGACAGGTCATTAAAGAACTATTTTTAGTTCTCCAGTTTTGGTTGACTCTATTTTCTAATGGTGTAATGTTGTTCAGGTAAAGGCTTTGATTTGGATTTTGTCAAAATTTCGATAGAAATCTTTGCTTTATAATTATAAGCTATTGTTTAAAAGATCAGTGAATGATGACTAGATGATTATGAAAAGAAGTCTAACGGTTTGCGTAATCGACGTAGTGAAATCGCTTTAATTCTCGCCCAATAAACTGGGAGTTTGAATCCTAAGCGTTGAAATATCGATCCGAGTCACTAATAATTGGATAGCAATATTATGATAGGAGTCAAAAAATCAAGGATTTATGTATTGACAAGGAATTAATGATACGCAGAAGCTAGCTGGTATATTTATTTGGAGTTAACTTTTTGTTTCTTGTTTCCGGGAGTCATACGAGTCACACCACAGATCTCCAACGACCGTCTTCGGAATCCGTAACCGCTCAAGTTTTCTCATTTTTTTTATAGAATATTGACGGATAAATACATTTTTTTTCAGACATCATCGTACAAAGATGAACTCAAAAGTCGCAGAAAATCAACCTTTCGGTTTGGTTGGGAGTCCAACTTTCTTCGATAAGATTGAATTTTCTATGAAATCTTTGGAAAAAATGATTTTCTTGGATTATTTATATCTTTTTCAACATTTGGGATCATCCACAAATTTTGTAACGGAATGAGGGAGAGGGGGGTTGACATTTTTATTCATAAAATTTAGTAGTTTTCGTTTATAAAATTTAATGCGCAAATGCATGTAAAAAATTAACCAAATCGATATCTAACGATCCTCTGAAAATTTTAAAATCTTAGAAAGACTTTTGGGATAAGGGTTGCGAACTGCAAATTTTACAGAGTCATACAAGGACGGGAGGGGGATTTAATAATCATTCAAAACCCCTTACATAATTTGTGGATGGCTTCCTATTATAAAAATCAAAACGCATCGAAAAAAAATCGAACCGGTAAACTTTCGTTTGATTTTCAAACCCCCAATGTCAAAAATTTACACTATTTCAGTTCATACTGTTTTCAGAATCAGAAGATTTTTTGAAATACTGCAATTCTCATCAAAACTTGAGAAGTTTGCGGTTCTATTGCAATGAATAGATAAAAATATTTTGTTCAAAAATGACGAAATTATGAAAGTTTTAGCATTTTTCAGTAATAGACGGTTTGCGAGTTAAAGTCATTTATTCCAATTGGTTTACAGGCTATTTCAATTTGTTTTTATTTCATTTATTTATTTATTTATTGATTGATTGATTTTTAAAATTGATAAAAATGTATGCCATTTATTTTATATAAAAAAATATGTTATGTTTAAATATATATTCTTAAAATTAGTTTTTAAGCATCTTTGCTGCGTTCAATCAACTTTCTGTCAGCTAAAAAATTTAAATTAATAGGATCTATCGGTACTGCATAAAAAACGCTTATTTGGTTCAAAAGCTGATCACTTATTAGGCCTTATTTGATTGTTACTGGTAAAGTATTTATTTCAAATTTACTATGCTGATTAAAATTAAGGTCGGCGGCTACGGGTTGGACACTTCATGAAATAGGGGTCTGGTAGGTATGTTTTAGTTGCCCACTGATGTGACGGAGTGTGGCATCTACCAGCTTGTCAGAATATGTTGTCGGTGATCGGCTCACAACAGAGCGCTGCCTTGCCTTAGAGAGCCGAAAAAGTGCCTGGGTACATTATGTAGAGTTACCACTGATCATCCCATTTATTATTACTTTTTTTAAATATAATTTTGAGTTTTAAGAACTCATCACCATGCTAATTTAATTCGGTTAGAATGAAATCAAAAATTTATCACATTCGCAAACACAACCGCACATACAAAAAAATATGGTTGTACTGAACATGTTGACCCACAATGTACACAATTAGAATGCTTTTGGTAAGACTGGCAGTCATATGTTATCCACCAGAAATAAACATAATAAACCTATTTTTCAATATAATTATGTTACACACCCTATTAAAGTAAAAACGTGAAATACTTATTACAGCTGTAATGTTTTCCAATTGTTTGAATATAAATATTTTATTTTAGAGATCAATTTTTTATTTCGACATATTTTTAAGCTGCAAATTTGTGGCATAAATTTGTAAGCTTTTGAAGGCGTATATATTTAATCGAAGCAAAATGTGTAATTTCACCATAAAACTAGATGCGTTTGAAAAAAAAAACGGACTAGTTATCAATATTTTAAAGTAATTAATTTCATACTTTTATTCAAATGACTTTTTCTACGATTGTCATCTCTGATTTTGCAGTCTAAATAAAAACATCAGTATGCTTTTTCCACATCACCTCACAAAAATATCCAATACATTTATGTGGTTAACTTGAATGTCAGTTACATGTACTCGAAAACATCACAGTACTGTTTTAAATATTTCAGTGAAACATTGCAGTTAAGTCAGTTAAAACCTCATTTACAACTTGTGTCATTCATATATCATGTTACATGCACCTTATTTGCAACACCTTATGCCACAAACATAAGTTGCAAAGAGACTCCACCTTCTGCGCTTTTTAAGGTACAATGAAGTTTTATATGCGGTGCGTTGTCCATAGTTTGGACCGTCTATTAGTCAAACTAAGGTTGTTGTTACTCGCTGAGAAACAAATGGTATTGCTTGGGTAGCCAAGCTCACCAAGCACCGCACATCATTCCTTCAACGTCACTATGTCAAGATCAATCACGAATACAAAAGAGTTTCGAAACGGTGCTTTCTTCAGTATCGACGTGGATTGCAGAGAAAGCTTAAGTCACGTCCCAAGCAGTTTTGGAAGTTTGTCAACGAACAACGTCATGAAGCTGGTCTGCCGTCGGGTAATGGTAACGTGGCCTCATCTACGCAAGACATCTGTCAGCTGTTCTCTGAAAGATTTGCTAGTGTCTTCAAGGAAGAGTGACGACCATGCCCGACTAGCTGCCAGTTACGTACCACCCTCTGGCTAAACCATGAGCAGAATTGATATCAATCCCAAGATGTTCTCCAGGGCTTTGTCGAAACTCAAGTCGTCATACAATCCTGATCCTGACGGAATTCCATCGGCGTTCCTCAAAACGCACTTGGACTGTTTGTTGTCTCCACTGCTGCACGTTTTTCAACGCTCCGTAGACGTCAGCGTTTTCCCATCCTGTAGGAAGCCATCCATGTTTCCAGTACACAAAAAAAGGTAGCACACAGGACGTTGGAAACTACCGTGGCATTACTTCGCTTGGCATTGTTGCTAAATTGTTCGAACTTGTTGTTATGGAACCGTTACTCGCTCACTGTAAACCGTATATTAGTATCGACCAGCATGGTTTCATCCCAAGTAACAATTTCGGTTTTATAAGGGTTCTGTAGACCATAATTTAGACTTATAGCATGCTTTAAAACCTCCATAAAACTTGCAATGTTACTTGGGATGGCTTGGTGCTCCACTGCCACTAACTTGCGGAAGACAACTGGGAATCACCCATACAACTGTGTCTCGGGTGGTAAAATCGTTTAAGGAGTCCCAGACGACCGAGCGGCGGGCTGGAAGTGGAAGAAAATCGAAGACAGCTGACCCTGTGAAGGCCTGGAAGGTGTTGGATTATTTCAAGCGTAATCCGAACCTTTCGATTCGTGACGCGGCTCTGAAGGCAAAGTGTTCTGCCTGGTTCGTTCAGCAAACCATGAAACGAGCTGAGCTTCGTGTATTCAAGGTCCGGAAGGCACCGAACCGGCGTGATCAACAGAACACGGCTGCCAAATCCCGCGCAAGGAAGCTGTATCGAGAGTGGTTAACGAAACCGATGTGTGTGGTTATGGATGACGAAACCTACATCAAGGCAGACGCAAAGCAGATACCGGGGCTGGAGTTCTACGTTGCCAAATCACGGTTTGATGTTCCGCAAGACGTAAGGAAGGAGAAAGTGGACAAATTCACAAAAAAAAACTTGCTCTGGCAGGCCATATGCCAATGCGGTAAACTGAGTAACCGTACATCACAATGGGTACCATCAACAGCGAAATTTACCGCACCGAGTGTCTCCAAAAGCGTCTGTTGCGCTTCCTGCGGTCCCACGGAGGCGAGAAATTATTTTGGCCGGACCTGGCATCATGCCATTACGCGCGATCGACGTTGGATTGGTACAAAGACAATAACGTTGTTTTTGTACCAAAAACCGCCAACCCCCCCGGTGGAAAGATTTTGGGCTGGAGTTGAAGAAAGAATGGATGAAAGTGACCAAAAAGGTCGGCTCCACCATTGCACAACATGTAATGAGGGGTCTTAAGGGAAAGGTGCGGGAAACATAATCCATATGTATAAGTTCATTCCCTGAAAGTTTCAAGAAAATCCAACTTAAAATAAATTTTTGGCGAACACTTTTGTCTGGTGCACTTTTTTCGAGTACAGGCCTTATGTCTACCAGACGAGGCGAGGTGATTAGCTCCACATTGCCTTGGATTCCACAGTGGCCGGGTATCCAGGCGACAGAAGTGCCAGGAGGGTTACTCGAGAGAATGACCTGTATCCATGGATGAGTGTGGTGTTCGGCATCAATGGTGGCTACAAAACTGGCTGAGTCGGTGAAAAGGACGACTGGTTTGCTTGGCAAAGAAAGCGGCGGAGGCCTAAGCCAAGAACACGCTGCACTGGTCAGGTAGGCAGTAACAATCCCTAGCTTCGGGGCTGGAGATCCCAATGCCGACTTTACCCTGGGTTACGGTGAGTCTAGATAACGTCAAGGGGGTTGGAACCGGCCTTGAACGTTTGTTTCGTTGTCCAAAAATGGCTTTAAAAAATACTGAATGACAAAAAAATGTGTTTTAGTTGTGAGCTCAAAAAGTTAAGGCTGGTATCTTTTTAAATTAAAACGTTTAGGTATGACAAGTACACTTTTAAAATAGATTGGATCATACTTGACAGAAAGAACACAGATGGTCCGCTTTAAAGGAAAAATATCTTCGCCAGTTAATGTTACCTCGGGAGTTCCACAGGGATCTCATTTAGGTCCTTTATTATTTATTTTATTCGTGGATGACGTGAAGTTTGTGTTAAATCGTTTAAATGTGCTCATATATGCTGACGATATGAAACTGTACATGGAAATCTTTGACAATTCTGATTTGCTACATTTTCAAAATGAAATTGATGTTTTCTACAATTGGTGCGTTAAAAAACTGTTGGACATTAATGTTAAAAAATGCAATATTATATCTTATTCCAGAAAACACACTACTCTAGATTTTACATGTACTCTAGGAAACCAGCTGGTTGTAAGGTGCGATAAATTTAAAGACTTAGGAGTAGTTCTTGACTCGAAGTTGACATTTGTAGATCATGCGAATACCACAATTCACAAAGCAAATTCTATGTTGGGATTCATAAAAAGATTTAGTTATCATGTTAAAGACCATCAAAACACTTTAGATAGCTTACGTGAGATCAATTCTCGAATATTGCAGTGTGGTTTGGGCTACATATCATGAAACTTATATAAATCGTATAGAATCAGTTCAAAAACAGTTTTTGTTAATTGCTCTTAGGAAACTAGGCTGGAATTTTTTCCCCCTTCCTTCTTATGAGTCCCGTTGCATGTTGATAAACATTGAAACACTTAAGAAACGAAGAGAAATTTCCATGATTTCCTTTGTTAATGATATTATCTCACAACGCGTAAATTCAGAAAAAATATTAGCAAGCTTAAATTTTTACGTACCATCACGCATGTTAAGAACTCGAAATGTATTTCAACTGTCACCTCAAAGTACGAAGTGTGGTAAAAATAGACCAATCAACAGAATGATGAGAGTGTATAATAATTATTGTGAGCGTATAGATCTAACGATGTCTAAAGATACAGTTAGGAGAACACTAGCGGCATCTCGTTAAGTTTAAAACAATTTTTATTTCTTAGATATTTGTATATGTAATTTACATTTATTGACAATTTCAAATAAAACGTTTGAATTTAAATAGCATGTAAGGCAACAGAACTATTGAAAAACGGTCTACGCTGATTGACGACAAATAAATATATATTTACAAACTTTGCCACATAGCAACCAATCTATCATTAAAATAATTCACTAAAGCAAATAACAATATCAATGTGTGTCGACTTTCCAACGAACAAATCAATCTCTATTCCAATTCAGAACCGTTAATGTGTGGGATGTCAAGATGGAATTAATATATGCCTGCACAAATATTTGTCATACCTTGTCAAACAGACAGAATCTTCTTAGCTTAGGAGAAGCAACCATCCTTCGGTTTGCGGTTCGTCTGCTGTTGGCAACGTGCTCCTTCCCGGTTATACCACACAAAATTCAATCAGCTCAATTTCAAATGTGCACTATTGGCTTCAATGCTAAGCAATATTGGAAGAAGGAAAACTTTCTTGCAGCGTGGTTAGTCTAAGGGTGGATTCTCTGGTTGTTTGTTCCGGAGAATTTAAATTGCAAATCTAATTATTAGAGCACAATCCCTTCTCTGATAATATGCCGGATTCTTTCATGGCATCACAATGCTAAGGCACTCGTGTTTTGTTATCTTTGCTTAAAATAAATTTCGTCCTTCGATGAAACATCCTGGCAAAACTTACGCTCAGCATAGATGGATAAGTTCAAACAAAGGATATTAAGAATCATCAGTAAATATCCGTCCCAAACATCCATTCATATAAACTTACATTCAGCCAACGAAACACACACATGCACACACCGAAGCGTACATCCTGAGTCGTAGCTACATCTTTTTATCTGTTCCGGAAATCCCGCTGATTTTCCTAGCATCCTCTTCGGTTGCCATCCCGGCTTGACTCTCAGGTTCATTCATTTTGCTTGCATCTTTGTCCAAAATCTATCAGGTCCCATCTATCCACACAAAGCACCAAAGTTGATCCATCGGGGTACTCGATTGGAACAGAGATGGACGGTCGGGACGGATGAAATAACAAACCGCACTGCACTGGCTATGACTGTCGGTACCCTTCAAAAACTGAATGTGATTTTAGATTGCCAGTGTTGTCTTATCGGGATCTGTAGGTTAGATTTCACAGCTCTCAGTTTCTATATTGGCACATTGTTCAGCTCCGCCAGAATTTGAACGTCGATGGGATGGGATTATTTCTTTGGACTTTTAATTTTTTTAGACTTTTTACCGAAAAAATAATAAGCGATTCTTTACGGCTTTTGGATTCGGACCCTTTTTCAACTGTCTTAATCGAACCAACTTTTTTCGCTGTTGCAAAGTATTGAAATTTCAGTGAAAAGCCAATCGTTGATGTTTTCACAGATCACTTCAAAATAGTTCGCATGATTATGATTCGGTTTACCGGTGCACTTGCAGTCCATGTACTCAATCTTTCATTCCAATTGCTTTCGAGAAACGAAAAAAATTAAGCTCAGCAACTTCATTGGCTATAAGAGATTGCATCTGCATTTTGCGCATTGATTTGGTTTGTTTTTGTTTTTTTTTATTTGTAATGCTAGTGCGATAGTTTGAAGGTGACAAACGATTTGCCTTTATCAGACACAGCTTCTAACATACCGCAACTACACCTGGACCCTACCTATCGATCTATCAATTCATGAACCAACGACTTTACTTCCCTGTGAGGAAGGAGTGATCTGTGATGTTATTCCTCAGAACATCCCAGCGGCGCCGACTGGAATTGAACCCAGGCCTGCTGGGGTGAGAAGCAATCACGCTTACTACTACACCACCGGCGCCGCTTGAATACAAATCAAAAGTAAAAGAAAATTTGCAAGCCTGATTTTTTACCGTTTGTATGATCCTGTTGTTGGAAGGAGATTTTCATTTATCCCGTGGATGCACGTAGGCGATGTTGCCCACGGATTCACCCAAATCGTTTTTGGCCTTTTATACGGTGTAGTAAAATTAGATGCTATCAAACTTGATCAAATCGAACAGCGAGGATAGTTCACAGTCTACTGACAGTTGTCTTGCTAGTTCCGAATTAATTGCTTATACTTCATTTAACCCTCCGTTACTCGCGCCAACTTTTATAACACGAGTACTCGCGCGTTGTACTTTGTACAACAGTGTGAGTTTTCCATTGCCATTTTGCAGCCGAGCTACCAATCGATATGAAACCAGCAGGTATTCATTAAAAAACTTGTTTTTAACTAAACAAGCTAAAATTTTATCACTGCTAACCCACAAAAATACAGATAATAGAGAAAATGTGTATGGAACCGCGTAAACGGTGTCCGTACTACGTGGGATTTGACTTAATTGGTTACAACATGGAAAATCTAGAGATCCTGACCAGATAGAAAAATACTGTCCTGGGCAAAGTTGTTCAAAAGGTCAAGGATTTTTCGTTGGTGGACAGTAGTTCAATGTTTTCTCACTTTGCGGCACTAGTATACATGTGAAATTCTCGCATATATAAAATATTTCTAGATCCTTACCATATAAAAAGTTACTGTCTTCGGCAAAGTTTTTCAGGAAGTCCAGATCTTTTCGTTGGTGGAGTAGTTCAGAAAATTCTCACTACGTGGCGCTAGTATATACATGCAATTTTCGCATATACAATAGCTTGAGATCCTAAGCAGATAGAAGTTACTGTCTTCGGCAAACTTGTTCAGGGTGTCAAGTAGTTTTGGCTGGTGGACAGTAGTTCAGAATTTTCTCACTACACGGCGCTAGTATAAACGTGAAATTCTCATATAAAATATCTCGAGCTCCTGACCATATAGAAAGTTACTGTCTTAGGCAAAGCTGTTCAGTAGATCATAACTTTTTTGCTGATTAACAGTAGTTCAAAATCTTCTCACTAGGTAGTGCTCGTATACATGTTAAGTTCTCGCATGTGATACATCACTAGATCCTGACGAGATAAAGAGTAAATGTCTTTGGCAAAGTTTTTCAGGAAGTCAAGATCTTTTCGTTGGTGGACAGTTGTTCAGAATTTTCTCCCTACTCGGTGCTAGTATACACATGCAATTCTCGCATATACAATAGCTCGAGATCCTGAGCAGATAGAAAGTTACTGTTTTTGGCAAACTTGTTCAGGGGGTCAAGACTTTTTGGCTGGTGGACAGTAGCCTAGAAATGTTTCACCACATGGCGCTAGTAAACGTGTACAATTCTCGCGTATGCTAAGCTCGAGATTCTGAACAGGTACAAAATTACTGTATTCGAAAAAGTTGTTCATAAGGTCAATGCCTATTGCTTGGTGCACAATAGTTCAGAATTTTCACACTATGTGGCGCTAGTATACACGCGAAATTCTCATATAAAATATCTCGAGTTCCCAACCAGTTAGAAAGGTACTGTCTCCGGCATAGTTGTTCAGGATGTCAAGGCTTTTTCGCAGGTGGACAGTAGTTAAGAATTTTCTCACCACGTGGCATAGATGTACACTTCTCACATATGTTATGTCTCGAGATCCTCATCAGATAGAAAGTTACTGTCTACAACAAAGTTATTCAGGAGGTCAAAGTCTTTTGGCTGGTTAACAATAGTTTAGAATTTTCTCATAAACTCTAGGCTTTAAACTCCTGAACAACTTTGTTCAAGACAGTAACTTTCTATCTGGTCTACAACGTGAGATATTTTATATGCGAGAATTTCACATGTATACTAGCATCATGAAGTGAGAGAATTCTGAACTACTGTCCACCAGCCAAAAGACCTTTACCGCTTGAAAAACTTTCTATCTGAGCAGGATCTCGAGGTATAGCATATGCGAGAAGTGTACATGTATACTAACGCCAGGTGGTGAGAAAATTTTTAACCACTGTTTACCAGCCAAAAAGTCTTGACCCCCTAAACAACTTTGCCGAAGATAGCAACTTTCTAGCTGATCAAGATCTCAAGCTATTGAATGTGGGAGAAAGGCACGTATATACTAGCACCACATAGTGAGAAAATTCTAAACTATTACCCAACAAAAAGATCTTGACTTCCTGAAAAACTTTGCCGAAAACATTTACTTTCTATCTGGTCAGGATCTAGAGATATTTTATACGCAAGAGTTTCACATCTATAGTAGCGCCGCATAGTGAGAAAACTCTGAACTACTGTCCACCTGCGAAAAAGCCTTGACATCCTGAACAACTATGCCGGAGACAGTACCTTTCTAACTGGTTGGGAACTCGAGATATTTTATATGAGAATTTCACGTATATACTAGCGTCGCGTAGTGAGCAAATTCTGAACTATTGAGCACCAAGCAGTAGGCTTTGATCTCATGAAAAACTTTGTGAAAGACAGTAACTTTTTATCTGGTCAGGATCTCGAGATATATGACATGCGAAAATTTCACGTGTATACTAGCGCTACGTAGTGAGAAAATTCTGAACTACTGTTCACCAGTGACAAGGCTATGATCTCCTGAACAACTTTGTCAGAGACAGTAACTTTCTATCTTGTCAGAATCTTGATATATTCCATGTTGTAATCAATTAAGTCAAATCCCACGTAGTATGGTCACAGTTTTCGCGGTTTCCATTTACATTTTCCCTATTATCCGCATTTTGTAGGTGTTTACTGTAATCAAAGTTTAGCTTGTTTAGATCAAAACAAGTTTTTTGAGGAATACTCGTTGGTTTCAGATCGATTGGTAACTCAGCAACAAAATGGCAATGGAAAACTCATGTGTGTTGTACAAAGTACAACAGCGCGAGTAACGGAGGGTTAAAAAAAATTGGCTCAGCAACCAATTCGCACATATGGATGTCGGCCTGACTAGTCTTTGGCTCAATGGTGTTTCGCTTAGTGGCATTCGGCTTAATGGTCTAACATCCTATGTACTACCAATTCTATTGAACAATCTACACCTTCATGAAATTTCAACTCCCGACATAAGAATCAGTTTGACTGTCTATGATCTCAGTTTTATTTCTAAAATAAAAATCCATCTGGCTTCACCGTCACATTTCAACTGACAACCCAAAGGAACAAAATAAAATAAACCATCCATTCATCCATCCATCTCCCTTAGGAGAGAAATTCACGGATTGCAAGCGCAATGCAAAGTCCACCAGTCCACCGGGAAAAAGGTCTCCCTCAATCTGCCAAACTTTCAATGTAGCGTAGAAAAAGCACAAGTCGTAGAAATCTCGACAAACTCAATTTCCATAATGTCGGTTCCATCCATAATTCAATAAATGCTTGTTTGCATAGCGACCGTTAAGCAATGAATGAAGTTTGATTGCCTTTTAAATGGGTGCAATTTCAAGAGTGGTGACATATTTTTTTAAAGTTTTCGATTTTTTTTTTTTTTTGACAGAGCACGTTTTATGCTGAAAGGAAATGATTTTAAAAATGGCTTCATAATCCTATTCGTCAAATAGAATTAATTTCTCTTACCCGCATCCGACAATATAGACACTTCATTGCCTCTCATTACTAACTAGAGAGCGAACAACTTAATTTTCGGTATTTAAGGCCTTCCGTAGTAAACAGGCAACGAAAAATTGTCATCTCCTCGGGAAGCGACGGAAGCCTTCCAAGAAAATCTACCGGATATTTATAGCCGGTCCTCGTTTGGCGCTCTTGTCTCTACTGGGGAGATTCTCGAGGATAAGCAATGTTGAAGTCTGTGCTTCCTTCATTCTTCACGTCATCACCAAGTGCGATTCGCTTGCTTGGGAAACTGAGTGGACAAAGGATGGATAATTAGAATGAAGATGAGGCTCATTTGTTATGGAAGTAATTGGTGGTCATCACCAACAGGCAGTGTTCATTCACTAGCATTGGAGCATTGTTGTGAGTCTGTCATACTGTTCGGGGTGCTAGGCAATGAACAACTGGATGCATGGAGGTTTTAAGCCTTTCATTGAATCCATTTCAACACCCTACTCGTGCAGGTGATGACTTTTTGTTCTATTCAATGGTACTGCCCACATAGGTACAGAGTCAAACCGTCACCAGATCGACAATGCTATTAATATTCAATTTTTCATTTTCATCAAGCCATTGCATGACATGGATCGTGACGCTCATGTCAAGCTCATTACCACTGAAAATACGGCTAATTTTAATCAAATTCACCAGAAAGCGTAAGCTCGACTGGTGAAACCTACGAGCTTTCGTAATCCACCATATCCGGGACGATGGAACACAGTGGGAAATACAGCACGCGACAGAAATTTAATCAATTATTTAACCATACAATGACCCTGATTTCACTGTTTCCACATCCTTTTCAACAACGACCGACCAGATGGTGGTGTTGCCACCCCAAAAGAATTGCAGCAATGCGTCAATAGTATAGTGCACAACTGCACCAGCGTCATCGGCAGTTGCCGCTGCAGTCAGTTTGAATGCAATTACAAATCGTGAATTTTATTCACGGTCGTGATACGAGCAGAGGCATGCTGTCAATTCATCCCATCAATGCAGTGATACGAAGGTGAGGTACCTTTACCTTTAGCTAGTCCTGTATTTTTTTTTAAACTAGTGATAAGAACCTAAGGGCAAACTGTCAGGCGTTCGATGATGGCTGTGAAAAATCATTTCAAAATAAAAATTGACCTTTAAAGCTGAAAGTATACGCCCATCCAGATAATGTGATAATTGAAGTGTATACCTAACCCAAGTAGCACTCTTTCATCACAATAAGTTACAGCAACTTGTTTATGACTGAAATAAGTCGTATATAAGTTTCTACAATTGATTTGTGACAAGCGTGCTACTAGGGAAGTTTACTGGGTTTGTGTTGAGCGTGCTTGGTTGTGTACAATTGTAAGGGAGATGCTTCCCTGGCGTCGGTAGCATTGGTGCTCAGCACGGAAAACAAAATCAACGGAAAACAAATCATGGAAAAAATAGCAAAGTTGCTAAACATAAAGCCAATGAATTATGAACTGCCGCGGTAGGAGTATATGGTCCTATTGAAGGATCAATGAAGCGTAAACAGTTTATGTGACAATTTTTCATAAAATAGAACTGCAGTTTCTGTAGCCATGTTGAACGGATATTTTTTAGCGAATTTGAATTGCATGATTTTCATATCAGAGTATACAAGAGTAATAAATATGACAATCCAAGCTCTTTCAGACCAATAGACAAGACATTGAAGTATTATTACGTTATTGAAATTAGAAATATTATTATGTTTGTCATATCTACAAATATTCTCAAAGTGCATCATTTATGTGGAGCATCATTCTTGAGGTTCTACTTATATTTTTACCAAAATCTGAAATTTGCAGTTAATTTTAAGCATATTGAACACTTATAAAAGATATTTTGATATAATCATCATAGTAAACTATTTATCTCATACTCATCGCAGTAGCAATCACATTTTTAAATCATTTAAAAGAAAACCTTTTTTTTTAATTTTATTGAATGCAAGCATAAAGCGCTATCCTAAGCAATAAGAACAAATCTGTTTTAAAACTGTTTTAATATTTTTTTTTAAACTCAGGTTCTGACAGCTTTCTATAGTTTGGAAATGCAGTTTTATAATGGTTAGCAGAAAGCACTGTCAATACAACATGTTTTAAATAAAGTTTTATGACGTTTTCCAAGCAGACAGCTAATAATTTATTTTAAACTTGGGCAGTTTATCTGTCCCGATCCCCGCATAAGCCTTTTTCCAAACTTAAGTTCGAGGATTAAGAAACTGAAGTGGCAGAATGCCAATAAAGTATTCGAACTCCAATGTGTAAGCATAGCGTCGATTCAGTTTCAAGCCAGCAATTGCCCGGTATGTTGCAAACATAGGATGTTTTTTGTAGTTAGGGTCCGAGAGCGTTAGCTAGTTGGATGGCAAGTGTCTGCCAGGGATAATGCAAACAGATATATTTGCAATCAAAGTTTTTGATCTTTTTAAAATCCACCCTTCTACAAACTTGTGGTTTTAATGGTTCTTAGCCTTCTTCAATATTGCAAACGAGAGCTTCGTTTTGCAAGCTTCCATCTATAATGAACTGATAGTGATTGTATGACGAGGAATGCAAACATAAATAAACTTTGCTGAGCTTTTCAGCACGATAGTTTTAACAAACGGCACCTCATAATAGTATTTGTATTAATTGATTAGCATTGACTTATATGCGATTAATTATCTTGACATCGCGAGGACAGACTTGTAAAATAAGCATAACAATAATCATCGGATTCAGATTTTTTTAGTAGGCGCATGAGCTCATGTTAAAATTGAATTCCAAGCAAGGCCGAGTACACTCAGCTATTTTCAATAAACACCCCATGATGCAAATTTTAAAACCATTTTAAAATAATATCATTACTTTGAACAAAAATGTAGATTCAGGAGCATCAAATTACTTTAAAATGTTGGTTACGATTTTAGACAAAAAAATGCACAGTTTCTGAAGAGGTAGAATGCCACCGAAGTATCTTTCCGAAATCCAAAGTTTATGCATAGCGCTGATTCGGTTCAAGCTAACGAATTATTCAAGCAATTGCCCGGTATTTTTCATATAGAGATTTTTTTTTTGTAGTTAAGTTTGGCAAGCGTCTGCCCGAGATAATGCAGTCAGAAATGTCTACAATTTTTACTCATATATGAGTAAATGTCACTTAAATTTGAGTGAACTACGTTTTAGCAAATTTGAGTTACATTCAATGGCCGTGTAGCTAATTCTATCACTGAGGCAAATAAACTTAAGGATTCCATAAGAATCACTTATGATTTTTTGCCACAAAGATATATTATGAAAATCGTAGGTTTGACATTATTCATTAATCACAACAATTAAATTCATAAGTCAGCTTATCAAATTTAAAAAAAAAAGTAGAAGGGTCTGTGCCTAGGGGCACGAACGGAAGCTTGACGTAGGACCGCTAGTGGACGGAATAAATGTGAAGAGCATTTAGTTCTTTTAATTGATCAATTATCTATTATCTCAACTCTTTCCGTTTTTGAATTGTAGGCGTACCAAATTTGTAGTAATCTGTTTCAAAGAGAAAGTTAATTAGAGAATCAATCAAAATCACTTGCACCCCTGCTTCCAAGTTTGGTTACAAGATTACAACTCTGGAGAGCATTTTGTGTGGTCGTTGGGAGCGTGTGGTTCTGAATATGGTCAAACAAGCACAGAAAAATTCTATTCCAACTCTTTACTGATGTAAGCTTGATGGCCCTGAAAAGGGCCGTTTTAATCAAGAGGACATCCATGGCCACTTACGCTTGATGTGTTTAGTGTAGGTGACAGCGTCACAGACCTCATTTTCCAGGAACACCTTAAGCACACCTCGTAGATCAGACCGAAGATACGTTTGACACCCCCACGGCGAGCCAAACGATCGATGGCGGTTATCTCGAAGAACTTTGCGATGACGCTTGGCGCCTCCTTTACCAGACCTTTTCCTCCTTTGCCACGACCAGTCAATTGTTGCTTGTTAGGTGTGACGGAGTGGACTAGCCACCACCTTCCTACTGCTGCTGCTGTTGCCATACAGCAGCGTTTTTTATATCTTTTCAGGTTAAGGGGGTATTCCCAATCTTTTGCCTTTTTTCGGCCTGTTTTTCAATTAATTTTTTTTCAAGGAAAATGAATAGTAATGCGCCTAACTCTTTGGGATTCTTGTTTATTGAACAATAAAGTTTACAAATAAATTTTTTTCGACATAAAAAAAAGACATTATTGACGTCACAAAATGGTGGCAAACAGACCCCTGTTCACCGCAAACGCCTGGACGGGCGAAGACTTTTCTCTGGAACGGCTTCATCTGAAACAGATTTCGTGATGAAATTATAATCTGCATAAGATTCTCTGGAGCTTCTCCCGTTGGCAGCAAAAAATCTTGCAAATTAACAAAATGGCGGCCATATGAAAAAACAGGCGATTTTTAGCCCGCTTTTTTGCAGCTTTAAGGTGCTTCAAACAATGTTAAATGTTAATATTTTTGGCTGAAAGAGGGAGAAGCTCCAAAGAATTTAATAAGGAACAAAATGCGCAAAGATTCAAGTCAATATCTCTTATAGTTTCTGAGAAAAATCTTCGCCCGATAAAAAAAATGTGGTTTCGAGAAAAACGCGTTTAAAGTTTTGACTTTAGTTAAAACCATTTGGGGGTTCTTACCATTAGTCAGCTATGCCTGGACACTGAATTCGTTGATCGGAAAACGGCTTGGGGGGATGAAAGTATATAGTCTAAAGTACAAAAAAACGTGAAAAAAAAAATTTGATTTTTTGAAAAAAAAGATCGGGAATACCCCCTTAAAGCAGAATGATGTGCTACCAAGTGGTATAAAAGCTACAAAGACTCCTCCCATTATGAGTAGTTTGCTATCAAGTAGCGACACTGGCGCTTTTCCTTTTGCGTACACGGTGAATGAGAACGACCCAAATTTGAGTTTAGTTCACTCATAATCGCCAAAAGTGCAGGAACTCAGCGATGAGTAAATTTGTCTCATGGTTTCCTGTGGAAAACCTTAAAAATCTACCAGAAAATGAGGAAATGGACGAAAATTTTATTCAGTCTCGGAGTAGTACCAATAGACTGAGTGAATCCAATCTTTACTTTTCTCAAATTCGGGAATTTTTCCCTGGAAAATTCTGGAAAAACATGGGAAAACATGAGGCAAATTTACTCATCGCTGAGTTCCTGCACTTTATTTCTTATTTCTGAGATAATTAAACTCAAATTTGGGTCGTTCACATTCGCCGTGATATCACCTTGAAAGATATCGGCGCCGGTGGTTAGCGTGATTACCTCTCACCCCAGCAGGCCTGGGTCCAATCTCAGTCGGCGCCACCGGCATGTTCTAAGGCATAACATCTCTGATCACGCCTTCCTTCGGGAAGTAAAGCCCTTGGTCCCGGTTGAGTTGATGGGTCGATTGGTAGGGTCCAGGTGTGGGAGCTGCCTCCTGGCGTCGGAAACATTGGAGCTCAGTACGGAAAACAAATCTCGCGTCACTTTTCAATAGGTCCTATCTACATTGATCGATTCTCTTCATCGACACTCTCTTTTGTAAATAACTTGGCTTCACAAATGTTTCCTGCCGTCTTCGTCAAATTAGATGCTAGATTGTTGCTTCTTCCATCGAAAATATCCGGCCGTGGCGATTCAAAGTTGATTAGGGTTGATCAAAATAATTAGTACCCCTGCTTCCAGTTTGATTACATGAGCATTTTGTGTGATCGTTGGTTCTGAATATGGACAAAAAGGCAGATGAATTCTATTCCTATTCTTTACTGTAATAAGCTTGGTGGCCCTGAAAAGAGCCGTTTTGTTGCCTAAGTTGGTGATGATTTAACCTCCGAAACCAAACAGAGTGCATCTTTGTCACTTCAAAACGTAGATGACATCCATGGCCGCTTACGCTTGGCATGTTTAGTGTAGGTGACAGCATCACGGATCTCACTTTTCAGGAACACCGCCACGGCGAGCCAGACGACGGATGGTAGTTATCTCGAAGAATTTGCGTTTGGTTCTGAATATGGCGATGAGTGTGCAAAATATTACGCAATTCCATCCTCCCTATTCACACGCGCCCGAGGATTGGAGGCGAATACCACTTCGACCTGTTTCGTCTACTTACTACTCTCTGACGACTGTGCTGGGGAAGCAGCATATGCATGTAGGTAATTGGTGGATTTGTTAGTTAATTCGACGCTTTTTGACAATGCTGGACATTTACCAGTTTTTCAATAGTTTCTTGTTGAAAATCAACAGTCGGAAGTATTGTTATTGATGCGTAGCCATATTTCTGATCGATTGGTGATAAAATTATTGAAATTGGACCAGGGGCAGCTGAGTTATTAACGTTCAAAATCTTTCTTAATTTGTTACATGTTCCATTTTCGGTTTTCACAAAGTATACTCCCATATAGAAATCAAAGACGTAGTCCTACGTCAAAAATCTGTATATAAAGGAGCGGACTGGATTCAAACCTTGAGCGTTCACTTTATTGAGTTCGTGATTGGTGCTCACGTCTTTTAACGCTTGGAAATTAAGATAGGCTAAATACATCTAAGAAACAACTGATGTAGTACGATTATCATTCATAAACCATGTTAAAGGAGTTCATAAATGTTTTATGAAATCAAAATTGTCCAGATTCATAAACCATACTTATGAAATTCTTAAGTTTATTTACCTCAATGTACAGTTTACTAAGTCATAGAACCATCCGCGAATCAACCATTATGGTTATTTGGATAAACTTGAAAATCAAAATATCATTAGACCAATAAATACGAATGAATGGGCCTTTCCTGTGGTGATAGCTTAGAAAAATAGTAAGGCATCTATAAATTAATTAATAACATTAAGCACATGTCACTAACCAACCGCTCATGATTTATTCGCTGGTTTGGTACATTGAAAATTTATTTTCGTTATTTCTCAGAAAACCGTTTCGTATAAATGAATTTTGTATATAAAACACATTTTTTTATAAATTGTACGAAATATTCGTTTTTCCTGTCATCTGGCGCAATGTTGATATAACGCCTTAGTCGCATAATACACAAATTCAACTTCGTACAATCAAGCCAACAACTGCGCTTCTTGTCTCCTAAAGTGCTGACTGTGTGTTGGAGATGAGATACTTTTTTTCTTGAAATATTTTCGGTCTGACCAATACCACAATAAATCAGATAACTGGTCGCCGTGATTGTATGTCCCGTTGAGAGAAAAAAAAATACACGCAAGCAGCATCAAAAACTAAAGAAATCGAATTACCGTACTATTTTTCATCCGTCAGCTTGTTAGTTTAAGCTTTGTTTACTCAATTTGAGGTACCCTACTTTTGACGAATGTGAGTAGATCCTTCTCAAATTTAGGTTGTTTAGAAATAGCGCGTGTACCGGGTCGACCCCTCATTTCACGGAAAGATTAACATTTTGCCTATACGAGATTATTCAGTGTAGTGAAAAGATACGAAACGATCCGCTTTGTTTCACGAAATTCGACATTTGCTTGTGGGGTTTTCCTAAAGAAGTGAACAGTTGGTGAGTCGTCGTCAACGCGAATGATTTCACCAACACCAAAACAAGGTTATCAAATAAAGTTTGAAGGCCATAATTAGGAACTCATCTCAAAATTTCGTCCCTAATGTCCGGCCCATGGTCATAAAGCGCAAAATTAAGGAAATTTCACAAATTTTTTTCTTTGAAAAGCAGCAATAAATATTCTAAGTTTGTCCCGGAAAATAGGCAATTAATTTACGGATTACAATTTCACAGTAGATGTTGTATTTGTTTTTCATTTCTATTGTGAAATATTGCTGAATGATTCAGTTATTTGCTGGATAGGCGGGTTTGGCAGACATTATATCCCGTAACCCTATTTGGAAAATATGTAACACATACTACATAAAGACTCTATATGCTATCAAAGGAATACCCTAATCTACAAAATTAAATCAATTTTTCCAGTCTGGAATTAGTGTAGAGAGTAAATTTAATCATTATATTGTACTATGATTGTTACCCGCATTATCAAAGATACCCTGTTTTACGGTACCATAAAAAAGTTCCATGAGTATTAATATGGTTAAAAGGTTTTGGTATTTACAGATCATAAACCAGTAGGCATATTCTGCATGAAGGGTAAAAACTCAATTGATGTAACCCAGTTCCAATATAGACCTTCTTCTAGAATGGGAATCGCTGATTTTTGATCTAGATTCATATTAGAAGTTTAGATGCAGAGTGTTTTTTTTAATAATTACTTTATTTGTACAGGCTCAATCGAATAAACTTT
This sequence comes from Ochlerotatus camptorhynchus, assembly GCF_037179485.1. NCBI lineage: Eukaryota > Metazoa > Arthropoda > Insecta > Diptera > Culicidae > Ochlerotatus > Ochlerotatus camptorhynchus. The sequence goes on from NW_027040741.1 coordinate 4,595,247, forward strand.
ACAGAGCCGAGTAATCCTTTCCGTTATACATTATTACTGTCTTATATTTAAAGTTAAAGGAACTGGACCGAGTACTCGCGGTTGTCTCGAGGTTAGTTGAGATTTACAATTTTTTGGATGGGAAAAGGGAAATTTTCAAGAGAAAATACGAGAAGTGCTTTACCGGCCTAATGGAACGGATAGCCTCGACAGAACTGAGACTATCGGTAAAAATTAAGTAGTGGTGTGGAAGAAGTGAAGCAATAGTTTCCAAAGTGTAGTGAATTGCTGCCAGTTCAGCCACATACACAGAACAAGGAGCATCAAGTTTTCGAGAGGCGCTATGAAATTCATTAAATACACCAAAACCAGCGGACTCCTCTATTAGAGATCCATCTGTGAAAAACGTTCTTGCAGAATCAACATGGCCAAACATTGCAGAGTATAATGACGGAGCAATCATAGGACGATGATGCTCTGGAATTTCGTGGATTTCCTGCGTCATAGATAAATCAAAATTCACTGAATTTCCAAAATCGGAGAAGACTACACGATTGGAAATATTGCTTCAAGGGCTAACATCCTGTGTTAAATATAGGTAGTACAAAGTCATAAAACATGTTTGAGGATTTAGCTCCAGAAGCTTCTCAAAGTTTTCGATCACCAGTGGGTTCATAACTTCGCAACGGGTGATGAGCCACGGAGATAACTCTGAAAAACGGACGGATAGTGGCAACATGCCCGCCAGCACTTCGAGACTCATAGCATGAGTCGAGTGCATGCATCCTAACGCGATACGAAGAAGACGATACTAAATCCGTTCCAGCGTGATGATGTGCGTTTTAGCTGCCGACTGAAAACAAAAACTACCGTACTCTAAAACCGATAAAATCGTTGTCCGGTACAACGTAAGAAGATCTTGTGGATGGGCTCCCCACCACGTTCCGGTAATTGATCGAAGGTAATTGATCCTTAGTTGGCATTTTCGTCTCAGATACTCAATGTGGGATCTCCAGAAGCATTTGGAATCGAACCAGACCCCGAGATATTTGAAAGACATGGAATGAGTGATCGGCTTACCCAAAAGTTGAAGCTTCGGTTGTGCTGGGCTATGCTTCCTAGAAAAAAATGACCAACTCAGTTTTCTCCGTGGAGAATTCGATACCTAGCTGAAAAGCCCAAGTAGACAAATTGTTCAAGGTATCCTGTAAGGGTCCTTGCAGGTCAACCTTTTTTGGCCCTGTGATAGACACTACGCCATCATCTGCAAGTTGTCTCAACATGCAATTGTCACTAAGTCACATTTCTCTAACGTAGAAATTGTACAAAAGGGGCTTAAACATGAGCCTTGGGGGAGACCCATGTAGCTAAATCGAAAAGCTGTAGAGTTTCCATGAGAAAAGCTCATGTTTTTCTGACAGCAAATTGTACAAAAAGATATTTATTAATGGAGAAAGGCCACAAGCGTGAAGTTTGTCTGAAAGGACTTCAACCGATACTGAATCAAAAGCCCCCTTGATATCCAAGAACACAGAAGCCATTTGCTCTTTTTTAGCTAAAGCCAACTGAATTTCCAAGGAAAGCAACGCGAGACAGTCGTTCGTTCCCTTACCCCGACGGAAACCAAATTGAGTATCTGAAAGAAGGTGGTCCGTTTAAACCCATTTGTCGAGGCGAAAAAGGATCATTTTCTCCATCAAATTTCGAATGCACGACAGCATCGCGATGGGCCATACGAATTGTGATCCGACGCGGGTTTATCAGGCTTTTTAATGGCTATCACCCTCATTCGTCTCCAATCGTCGGGAACAATATTGAGCTCCAAGAACTGATTGTACAAGTTCAACATGCGCCTCTTAGCGACGTCTGGGAGGTTTTTCAGCAAGTTGAACTTGATTCTATCAGATCCCGGGGCAGAATTGCCACACGAAAGGAGAGCGAGTGAAAGTTCGACCATTGAAAAAGGCTGGCTGATTTCGTCTACCGAATTCGCGGTTTCGCGAGGAATCAACTGCGACGGCACGGAATCCGGACACACTTTTCGCGCGAATTTAAGAATCCATCGATCCGAGTATTCCTCGCTTTCGTTGTTAGTAGACCGGTTACGCATTCTTCGCGCCGTACTCCAAAGCGTATTCATAGACTTTTCGCGCGACAATCCGTCTACAAAAGATGCAGAGTGTGTGAAGAGCATATATTATGAAAGGATTTACCAATTGATTTTAAGGCAATTTCCAAATTGATAGAGGAGTATGAATCTCTACAAAATGGTTGGCCAATAAAGGTTAACAAGCGTTTTGTTGATATTTTTGTGAATCACCATGATTTGGAGTTTACTGACGAGTGCCTGTTGTAATTCCACAAATCCAAAATATTGGAATTGTTGCATGTCAAACATGCAGGAATACAGAAAATGAAACAACCTACGATGTCAGCGGTGGTTTAGTGGTAAACGTGATAAGCTCTCACTTCAGCAGTCCTGGGTTCAATCAAAGTCGGTGCCGCCGAGATTTTCTGAAGCCTAACACCTCTGATCACGCCGGAAGTAAAGCCATTGGTCCCCGGTTCATGAGTTGATGGGTCGATAGATAGGGTCCAGCTGGCGTTAGTAGCATTGGTGCTCAGCGCGGAAAACAAGATCGACGGAAAACAAACCAAAGAGAGAAAAAACTTACTATGTGAAATGTCTATTTGTTTGGAATCAATGGTTATGAAGAAAAAAATAAGCAAACTGTGATACTTGTTAGTATGGCTATAGTTTTGAAACCAAAAGTTTAGTAGGATTCATATTGTTTTATTTTGAGCATCATGTTTTTTTTTGCTTCTGGTTGATAGTCATTTAGGAGATTGAATGGATGAAAATTGGTACGAATGCTAGTAAGGTTATTAATAAGTTGGTAGTACTTTTTGCTCGATTCGTTTTACCAGATGTGTTGGTGTCTGATGAAGGTTCTCCATTTAATTCCAATGTCCTCCTTCTTGATATACAAGGCGTAAAGGTGTTGAAAGTTCAACAAGGCGGAAAGATACGTAAAAACTGTTGAGAAGGGTTAAAAAAAAGTTTTTTTTAAGGAAAGGAACATCGTGCAATCGGAATTCAAGACGTTCTAATTATGGCGTAGCCAAAGACGGATATGTATCGCTGCGATGAACGAGGACGTCCGGAAGCAGGCAGAAAAGGCAAAACAAAAACAAGATAAAGAGCACATTGTAGTTTTATGATCTACAATACGTAGATCAAGTACAGGACCACTCATCAACCAGAGAACACCAGAAGAACTCATCAAGAGCCCTCTAAGACAATGCTTCCAAATAGTGTTTTTATTTTTTTATTTTATTGAAATTGTAAAATTGTTTTTAAAAACTTTCGTCTACTCAAATATTTTATTAAGACAGATGAGTTTTACCAAATAAACGAATCGAAATAAAAAACAACTATATTTTAAAGAAACTTCTGGCCCGTCAATTTTTAACAATAAAAGGCTACTAAAGTTTAGACTTACACACTCAAAATGAACTTGACACATGTTTTTTTTTTTAATTTTCAGAGTACCAGTTTTTGTCATTGCAATACATCCAGATTATTATTTTTATTCAAAATTTTCCACAGATCAGTGGGTCCGATTCCTGGTCCGGTTTAGGAATTTTTCGGATTGAAAACTTTCTCGACTTCCCTGGGTACAGAGTATGATGGAACTTGCCACAAAATAATAATAATGCAAAAATAGTACCATTAAAAAATTTCCATTTATTCCAAAATATTTTAATTGTTAATTGAAAGCCTTCAATTTCAATTAACAATTAAAATATTTTGGAATAAATGGAAATTTTTTAATGATTTAAAATCAACTGGTAAATGAAGTTTAACATACATTATACTGATAATATGAGCAAAATGCTAGGTCTGTCTAACCCTCATTTTCCCTACTCACTCATCTGGTCAAATTTAATAAATAGTTTTTCGAAACCATCCAGTAGAGATAGGTTTTCCAATATGTGGAGGGATCTTAAAATATAACAAAATCTTAACACTTACCCGAGCAGCAACGAATATCTCGATACCTTAAATTGGTATGGATGAGCTTGAAACAATAGGTAAAATACCAAAAAGTAATACCAAAAAAAATTCCACAATTTCATTCCAATACCAAATTATGCAAATGCAAAACAAAAACAATACCACACAGGTATTCGCTTAGAATCCATGTATAGATTTTTGTTGTTTGCAAAGTATTTTGCATGCAATTTTTTGGTATTATTCTTTGCCATGCTGATTGAGCGTTTGATCGAATTGACATACCCATGCTTCTTTTTAAACTTCAAAAAATGGGAATTCATTACGCACTCCTCAAGTGGCGTGAATCATATTTAACTGACCGCCATCAAATAGTAAAATACAAAGGAAAGACATCAAATCCCGTTGATGTCACATCTAGAGTTCCTCAAGGCTCCCATTTAGGACCGCTTTTATTTATTCTCTTCGTCAATGACATATCTTTCATTATTAAGAAATTGAAAGTTTTAATCTATGCTGACGACATTAAACTTTTTTTGGAAATAAAAGATGCCAAAGACATCATCACATTCAAAGAGGAAATACAGATATTCCATACTTGGTGCCAAAAAAGCCTGCTACAATTAAATATAAAAAAAATGTAACTCAATTACCATTAGTAGAAAACGAACCCTACCCGATATAACAATCATATGTGATAGAGCCAGGGATCTAGGTGTTATTTTGGACTCAAAACTTACTTTCACCGATCATTATAACACAATTATTAACAGAGCTAACAACATGCCTGGTTTCATAAAACGTTTCTGCTACAACTTTCACGATCCGTATACGATAAAAACATTGTACATTGCTTATGTAGGATCGATATTAGAATATTGCAGCATAGTTTGGTCTCCTTTTTCAATAAAACACGAAGAAAGAATAGAGTCCGTTCAAAAGCAGTTTCTATTGTATGCACTCCGCAAGTTAGGTTGGACTGTATTTCCTCTGCCATCTCGAATTGATTCAATAGAACTATTGTCATCCTTAAATTTATATACACCACCTAGGCATTTACGAAATAGAAATATATTTGCTGCAAATCGTCATCGTACGAATTATGCCAAATTTGGACCCTTGAACCAAATGATGAATACATATAATAAGCACTGCGATAACATTGACTTTACAATGACAAAAACCAAATTAAAGCAATATTTTAATTACTCGCATAACGTCAGAAGTTATGTTTTAACTTGTTCTCAAGACATATTATAAAAAAAAATATATATATATAGACAAAGACAAAATTGTAAACATAGCTCTTAAGACAACAATTGTAAAATGGTCTACACTGATTGACGACAAATAAACAAATAAATAAGACCAAATTTTAATATCAGATCAGATTTGGGTAGTGGGCCTAGAAAACACATATTTCGTTCGGTTTGGGAGTAATTTCAAAGATTTAGTGATTTTCAGGCTGAAAGCTAAACAAATTCCTTGTTACTCACAGACATAGTGTCTCATAAGCACAATGTTCATTTTTTTCGGAAAGGACTCAGTATATCATATATAGAGGGTCAATTTCTTGAAAAACAATAAATCCCGCGCGGAACAAAAAAAAAAGTTCATTTTTAATAACTCGGATACCTTTCATTAATCTGACATTTTACTGTAGTTTGAATAACACGAATCAAATTTTGATTACTCTTTTTGATCCTGCTTTAGAATCCATTAAAACTACCATTTAGAACTTTTTTGGTTGTGGACTTATTTATATTCAATGATATCTATTGAAGATCTCTATTCAAAAATCCAGGGTTGTAGCCCAGAAGGAACCAAGCACTGCTAATTCCGAAAAGGCGTTTTCTTAGAATACCAAAATTAGCATTTTGGCAAAATTTGGTGGAAATCGATGTTATTGACCACAATTTTCTATACACTTGAGCTGGAACGACCCATAAATATCAGAATAGTATTGGTACGCATACACTTAGAAATAGGGGATTCGCTTGGAGCGCTTCTTTTGTTTTGAGAACAATGAGCGTACATATTCATACAATGCGCTCTAATTGAATTTATGTTGTAGCTAATGAACTAACGCATCTGAACAAACCTATTATTGATTTATGCATGGTGAAATCATTGATATTATTGATCTTTTCAGCTCGATAGAACGGAAATAGGCGATTACGAAGAAGTAGTGCTCTACCCTATATATTAAAAAATCGTTCACGGTCTCCCACTCAGTAAATGTTGTTTTGAACAAGCACGGTTTGTATCGTGAGTAACAGATCTCAAGTTCAAGCAGATCTGGATTATGCGTGTTTCATAGCATTGTCGCAAAAAGTTTCCTAAGCCCTGCGTTTTGTCCCTACCGTTTTGTAGTAAACACGTGCTTTCAGAAACACGATACGATATCCCCTGTGGCAACATTTTAACGACTCCGGAGATAAGCCTTTCCTCAAACAAGAGACAGCAAAACAAAAGAAAAATCTTCCATGCCACTACCGACCGTTGCAACGCGTTGGTTGCAAGTGCATGTTGCAAGGAAGGAAACAGCCAAAAGGAGGGCAAAATACACAATCGCAGGAAAGAGTCGTTTGCTTCCTGAAGGATTGAAGCAGTGTTTATTTGAATAAAATACAAACTGCCGGATCTTGATAAGCTGATGGCCTAGAAATATGTAAGCGAACGTTGGACTAGCAAATGAAAAGGGAAGTGTGATTGGGGTAAAGATAAACTGTAAGCAAACGATTGGAGTCAAAGAGCTACAAACACACTTTTTACGATGATACTAGGAAGGAAGGAAGGCTGTTCAAAAGATCCATGTTTTGCAATATTGTCAACAGAATTAAACGATTTGTTAGATCTTGAGGTGATGAATAGGAGAAAATGTTATCGGAATAACCATCACTACTGCTTTCAACAACAGCTGTTTAAATGAATCTCATGTAAATTGATTAAATTTAAATCATTTTTGATTGGGTAAAAGCACACATTTTTTGAGGATTTGCTCATCATGCACGATGAAAATATATTCAGCTGTCAACCAAATTGTACTACTTTTTTCGTTGTTGGTTCTAAACGGCTTAATGAATTGTTTTCACGATACAGTTTTGGACCAGAAACAGTCTCTTGAGCGTACATGTTGCCTGTCACGCTAAAACCCTTCCGTCTCGTTTTCCTGAGACCTTCACAAATGATGTCGTAGCTCTTGAAAACATAAAAAAAAATCGGAATTCTGTACAAGAACAAATGCTTCCTTTCTCTGTTTAAGGTGTTCCGTTTTTGCCTCGCGGATATACCTCTAGAAAGGAAAAAAAAAATGCAAAAGTGGAATCTTTCTAGTGAAAAACAAAATTTTCCATTACCGTTGCAGTGGCTTGGAATAAGGGTGACGGCGACAGATTTCGTGATTCACAAATGTACAGTAAAAACAGAGCGGAACGATGAGCCCAGTATCGTAGCTAGGATATACTTAATTTGTGGTTTATCACGACTATTGTTAGGGTGATTGATAATTTATGTGTGGGTCCAAGACCTGTGGAAAGTAATTTCTAGCAAGGCCGTGTTGTCAAAAACGGAAAGTAACATGCAGCAGTACATTCATAAAAGAGATGATCGTTCAAATATGTTATTCACGTTCCAGCTACAGATCTGTTATGCAATGTCGCGGAAAAAACAGATTATAGCAGGATACAAAACGCCTGGGACTGTTCCACGCAAAATGAGTATGAAGAAACAAACATTCCCACAGTTGATCCTTCCTGGGAACAGAAACAGCGTAGAGGCAGGTTCGTGGAACAACGCTGGGCCGACGCATTGCCCGCTCTCGCTTTTGACGTAGATTCACCGATTGGTGGGTGCAGACGTTAAGCTGAATACATTCTCTAACGGCGACGTTTCGTCTCCGTCGTCGGTCGATGCCATTCAAGTTGATTTCTTTGGAGAATATGCGCTAATATTTGTTTTATACTTCAGTGTTTATTCTTTTTCCAGCGCTTAACCCCTACCGTTTCATTTGCAACTGTCTATGCCTATCGCCTCTCAACCTTTTTTTTTATCTCCACCTACACCACCACTCCTCTACGGTCCCATTGTATAAACACAGCCAACAGAATTAATGCAAACACAAATCTCTTTATTCCTCCTGCCTCGCTACAGATGCGAAAAAATAAGATTGAAGCAATCCTTCCCTGTTGTAATATGCGTTGCCAGCACCATGAAAGCTTCTATTTGGCCTGAAGGAGCGTTTTCATTGACATAGAGGTACATTTCCCGAGTGACAAGATGGGAGTTGGAGGAAATCTTGTTTTTACATGACTTTGAACTTTACAAATACCTCTGAAGCAGCTGTGTTTTTAGGAATTTGGCGCTTGATCGATGCACAGTGGAATAAACTGTAAGGAAACCATGCATGGATTATTTTTTTGAAATGAAATGATTTGAAAACTTGTAAAATACAAATGTGGATTATAAGCATGAGCATGAGCATTTATGACCATACATTTCGTAGTTGCTACTCCGTGATTGACCAGATCCAGCACAATTCCCATATAGATTATTATAGGGCTCTTACGGGATTAGCAAACCATCCTCAGTATCCGGTTAGTCATTACATTTAGGGTCAATAATTCGGGGGGAGGGAAAGGATTGTTATTTCGATACCCGTTGTTACTAGAGACCGAGTAGACATCTGCATCTCTACGGTTGTCAAGGGGAAGGAAGTTTTGTTAGTGGGAAGGGTGAATTCTATCGGAATGCATTTTGGAAAGCAATGCGATCTTTTAATGCAAATAGTACGACCCTATCAATTTAGTAATGTAAGGGAGCTTGGGTTCTAACTCGCGATCTTCTGCTCAGTAATCAAAAACGGTCGCTCTAACCCAAGTAACAATCTAAATGCTTGGAAGATTTATTCTTATTTTATCATTGTTTTATCATAGCATCCCTTCCAGCCTGTGGTTGTATTACGGTTTTGTGTGCTTGTCATAAAATCAGGCCGTCAAGTCGTCTATAAAACTATTTTATGACTACTAAATTAAAACTCAGACGTCATAGTTTTAACGGTAGCTGTAAGGTGGTTCTGCATCACTACTTATAACTGAAGAATAAAACCAAAACAAAACATACAATTATGTTTTATGGTACACTTTTTATGACCGATATAAAACTTGAAGCAGTCTTAGACCTTCATTAAAGCTTCATTACAACTATCATCTTTATCAGAGGCCTAAGATTCACAGATAAGAAATATACTGCTACAACAAAAAATACTCTGAAATTTGTTGTCATTATAAAAAACAAATCTATTCAGGTATATGAAATGGGGGGTTTCAGTGCTTCTGAACACGATGAAGATGAGACGATCGACAATATGAAACTCCTGGAGGAACTACAGTTATACGATCCCTACATAAGGCACAGTGCGGTGAAGGAGCTCTTAAAAATATTGAACAAGCGGCTTTCCGATACACTTCCGAAACATCCACGAACCCTTCTTAAAGCAACGCCGACAGTTTCACTAAATCCGTTTGGAGATGGCCAGTATTGACATCACGGCTTTAAACCTTGTATTGAAAAAGTTTTTAGTGGATCCAATAAGCATTTCTTACATCTTGATTACAAGCGAAAATAGGAGGATCGCTTGGAATGTTGACTTTTTGACAGGTGGTCATGGTTTTTGTTTTGTTTTGATTCGCTGTACCGAATAAAACCAGCAAGCTAGTTATCGATCTTAAATATAACTTAACGCTCTCAATTTGGACTACGAAATGCTAAGATACAACCATTAGGTTTATGTTATGCTATAGAATTCCAATCTAGGAGAATATGTTATATTGAGGTATTTTTAAGGAGTAGCAAGTTATAACGAAAAAAATGTCGCCGTATGAACAAATTTCACACAGTATGAATAATTACGCTTTAATTGATAGGAAATAAAACACTTTCATACATCTATGTATAATTAAATAATATGTGACTGGTTATCGCTCAACAGTAGTAACAGTTTTGGACTAAATAGATAATCTTTGAATGACTGTTTAATGCATGGTGCTAATGCAGACAAATTAAAAATATCCCTATATTTTAGTAATCATATGGCGCACTAAATTTATGCTCCTATTTGGTATAATAATCACCATAAATATTGCACGGCATGCTGTCAAGCATATACAGATTGGTTTAAAATTATAATAAAGTCGTCTTATTTTCAATGTACAATAATATCAGCCATTATTACCAACTGACAAGGATCATGATTTCACATCAAACATCGAAAGAATAAAACCACAATAAAATATTTCTCAATATTAACTATCATCCAAATACCCCAACTTAAAACCTTCAAAGTTGTCAAAATGTTTTGCGTATCATGTTTTATCAACTTCTTCAGGAGCGATTTATGCGGTTGTAATATAGTTTTATGGAAGTCATTAGAAGGCTGTTAAAACTTTCTGACCTGGAGGAGGTTTTATGTTTTCATTTTTAACAATCACGTCTAGAGTGTGATAAAACTGACATAAATCCTATGCTCCTAAAGTAGTTCGCATATCAAGTTTTAATGACTGCATTAAAACTGGGCCAATTGGCCATGACATGGCTGTATTGCGGTTCTCAGGAGATTGTTAAAGCAATGTGGTCGTCAGTGAAGGTTTTATAATTTGGTTATATCAACTGCTATAAAACTTAAATAAAACAAAAATTGTTGCTTGGGAAGGCTACCGTGTCCCTTACATCACAACAAGCTACAACCGACGATTGTTCAAGCCCGGTTACACGAAGCTACTCAAATGAAATTACGTTCCCGAAAGCAGTCAACAATGTTTTCCCAACTGGATACGTAATAATGTTATATTTCTTTTCTGTATTGTTCTGCCCGAGTTCTATCTAGTTACGATTTTCTGCAATAGTGGCCTGGGATAGATCCTATTATCTTTTCCCAGCAAGACTACGTTCAACTATGTTCTTGCACCCGGATCGAGCATCTGCCACACATCAGCACTGAGTGAAAATTACTCTCTTTCTCTATCTGAGTTAGTCTCATCGGATTGCGGATTTCGGCAAGTTTAATAAAACATTAAATTTGGGAATGTAGGGGAAATGGCTCTAATGTTGGCCTATGGATCTAAGATTGGGCCCATCGCTAAACATTTGCTGTTTATCAATGTTATATAGCTGAACGCGTCATTGGGGCGGTACTAATGGGTATTTTTGGTCGCTATTGAAAATTTAGTCAATTGATGAATTTATGTATGTCATTTACAACCCAAATCAACTAAACTACAGCATTAACATATTTTTATGACCTCAGAACCATTTCCGAGCACATATATTTTCTTTAATTTTGAATTTTTTGGAAGTTAAGTTATATCGAGGCAAAAGTTACGTTATATCGACTGTATCTTGATACATCTAAGATCAAAAATTTTCACTTACTGTCCGTAATCCAATTCGAAAAGAATAATCATTTTGGAATAACGTTCTTATTCATTAATTCCAGAGAACTTTGATATTTGGGCGTAATTGCTTTTGTAAACAAACACGTCAATCGCTGATTTCTCGGCGACAAAACCGCATTGTTTCGTTATGGATGACGAGACGTATGTAAAAGCAGACTTCCGGCAGCTTCCGGAGCCCCTGTTCTTCACTGTTCATCATAAGTTTGATGTGCCTGAGGACGTCAGAAGGCAAAAGATGTCAAAATTTGTCAAAAAATACATGATTTGGCAAGCAATTTTCTCTTGTGAAAAGCGTAGCATTCCATTCGTGACAACTGAGACAATCAATTGGTAGGTTAACATTAAGGAATGCCTTCAATAGCGTCTAATTTGACTTCTGAGGTCACACAATGGTCCTACGCTTCTCTGACCGGATTTAGCCTCGAAAGATGTTCTGGAGTGGTACAAAGCTAAGGAGGCCAATCTCGTGCCGAAGCATCTCAATCTTCCGAACGCACCGGAACTGCCGCCAATGAAGAAGTACCGGGCCATCATGAAGCATGCACTTTGGAAACACCCTAAGGAAGTGAAATCCACACACACAAAAGTTGGTTCAAACGTTGTACACGATCTTATGAGTAGTGTTAAGAGTAAAGTACGTGCATTTGGATATGACAATGATATTGAATAAAATGAACATAAAAAAGAAAAATAGGGGAAATGGATGTAATTTCGGCCTGAATGCCCCTAATTTGAGCCCATATATAAATTCAGCAATCGACTTAATTTCCAATGACGCGTTCATCTAGAAAAAATAGATAAATAGCAGATTTTATGCGATGAGCCCAATCTTAAATCCAAAAGCCAACATTGGAGCCATTTCCTCTAATATATTTTTTTTTATTCCCTGAAAGTTGGGTTGAATGGGTGAATTTTGCCGAATCTTTTTTGTGATGCTATTTGATTCCATACATTACGTGACGCATAATCAAAAACGCGTCAATCTCGAAAACCGATAGTAAAACCTGAGAAAATTAAAAAAAAAAACAGCGTACAGGATTGAAATAAAAAAAAAAAATTAAAGGGCTGTGTCCTAGACACGACCGCAGTATGACGTAGAACCACGCAAAATTGATGTCTGTCATGCATTTTTGACTATTATACTTATTATTATGAATGGGGCAGGACAGAACGTATCTTTTGTGCAGAATATGGAAAAAGGATGGACTTCGAATGTTAATCTAATTGTATATTTAGAGGTAACAGATATGTTTTACATTCAGTTGATGGTAATTTACCAACATAATAAGGCTTGTACTCGAAAAAAATGCACCATTTTTATCCGTGTGTAACTTTTTTATCCGTAGGTAAAAATTGATAATCTCGGTATAACTAATTTGGAGTGAATTGTTTACATGTGCAAAATTTCATAACAATTGGTTATTGGTATTGGTTAAAAACAAGAAAAAAATCGCCGGAGAATTTTGCGCAAGGAAGCTGTATCGAGAGTGGTTAACGAAACCGATGTGTGTGGTTATGGATGACGAAACCTACATCAAGGCAGACGCAAAGCAGATACCAAGGCTGGAGTTCTACGTTGCCAAATCACGGTTTGATGTTCCGAAAGACATAAGGAAGAAGAAAGTGGACAAATTCACCAAAAAAATAATTTTAAAAATTTTAAAAGTTTTTATTTCAACAGATTTCCTAAGTAATATCTTATCGATTGGCGTATTTGGATTTCAATTTAATCTATAAATGACAAAGTTATAAGCGTTCAAAACCTAACACTATTTCACCACACATATATTTTGATTTATACCCCAGTGTAGTCGACAAAGACGTAGTTCTACGTCAAAACCGCGTTGAAAATAGTGTAAAATGCGACTCCAGTGTTTAAATTATAACGAAGGCTTGAGATGAACTCAAAATCACTCTAATAAAGATATTTAAAAAAACTGCGAAGGCCCTGCTAGTTAAGTAGTAAGTGTGACTGACTTCTCACCCCAGCCGAATTTCTGAGGCGAAAAATCTCTAGTCACGTTCGGAAGGGAAGTCAAGCCGTTAGTCCCGACTAATGTGTTGATGGGTTCGATAGATAGGGTCTAGTTGGAGTCGCCATCCTAGTGTCGGTGGTTGGAGGACAAAAGGTCAAAAGACAAATGGTCGAAAGACAAAGGTTCGAAAGACAAAAGGTCAAAAGACAAAAGGTCGGAAGACAAAAAGGTCGGAATACAAAAGGTTGAATGCAAAAAATAGTCGAAATGGACAAAATGTTAAAGCCGCCAAATATCTATTGGGCAGAAGGTCGAACTAAATTTAAAGGGACAAAATGGTCTAATGGTCAAAGGGCTGAATGCACCAAAGGTCAAATAAACAAGTCTAGATAGAGCTGGAATTATGGCGTAACAGCCTTTGTAAACAATGATTTCTCTTGTTGATTTCTCGTAATTCAAGGCACGCCTACACAAACCAACATATCCATTGGGTATCCTCTACTTGATGGTGATGTTGATTTGCCAGGGAGAGCCATGACTTCCGAGAAATCATCGACATAAGTCATTGTTTACAAAAGCTGATACCCTAATTCCAGCTCTATCTAGAAGTGGTCATTAGACAATAGGCCGAACGGAGAATTGGTCAAATGGACAAATGATCGGAAAGACAAAAGGTCGATTGGATAAAAGATCAAAATGATTGAATCGACAAACGTCGAACAGGCAAAAGGTAGAATGAACAAATGGATGAAATGGTCAAAGATTAAAAAGGCCAAAAGTTATAATCCCTTTGAATTCCTGCCGCAAGTGTATGGCCCGTAAGCGTCCAGAAAAGCAACAATAGGCAGGATAAAAGCATCAAACGGAGCAAAGAACAATGCGGTAGCAGTATGTACCCCTAGTTACAGACTTGTTACAAATCGGTTGAGGTTACTTCTATGTGACTGTTTAAAGTTTAAGGTTTCTGCAACTTTCTGTTATGCTTGTGTGCTATTTGGGACGCTGTTGTATTGACAGAAGCGGCATCTTTGGACAACTATGATACACACTTAGAAATTACCAGGCATTTTAATTCTTTAGCAGACAATGAACCATCGAATCCTCTGATTTTAACTTGATGAACATAGATGTTTCCTCCGCTATGCGATATGTATCAATCAACTGAGTGGCATCCACATTCAACGATTTCACAAAATTCGCAAAGTGTTCCATACCATCAATTACACTAGTTTACAAAACAACATAAAAAGTGTGAACTTTAGTGGTTGACCAACGTTTCTAATGCAAAATCCTACGCTGAATTCAATGTCGTGGTCAGAAAAAATTAAAGTAGAGCCATTTTTGAGATATACAAAAATTTGATTTTTTTAATTTTGGACAAAAGTACGATTACTAAAATGTCAATATCTTTGGAACAAGTGCACCAATTTTAAATCTTTTTTTTTATGCAAATGAAGCTAAATAAATTTTCTATCGTTCACTAGAACATTATGTCTTGATTAAAAATTTAATTTTAAAGTCATTTAAAAATTTACAGCATTTTTTTTTTTTTTATTTTTCCTGCGAATTTTCCATAAAAATCTTGTTTTAATCAACATTTTTAATGGGATAAAAAGATTCAAAAAATCATTCCATAATTTATTCTTTAAGTCCATTAAAAACTGGAGAAAATGAGCATCAAGAGAATGAGAAACCTTCTATTCCATTAGCTCATGCCGTTAATATGAAGGAAACGTATGAATCAATGGCTCTATTGCTCAATTTGATAAATTACAATCAACACAATTGGAAAATTTGTTCCGATCTTAAAGTGGTTGCCATGTTGACTGGATTGCAACAGGGATACACAAAATATATGTGTTTTTTGTGTAAATGGGACAGTCGAGCTCGTAAGGAACACTACGTCCGAAAAGATTGGCCAAAACGAGATAATTTCACAATTGGTAAAGACAACGTTAAAAATGATCCTCTTGTGGTAAAAGAACGCATAATACTTCCACCACTACATATAAAACTTGGGCTATTCAAAAATTTCGTCAAAGCGTTGCAAAAAGAAGGGCCGGCATTCCAGTACTTGAAATCAGTATTTCCAAATTTATGTGACGCAAAGATAAAGGAAGGTGTATTTGTTGGCCCACAGATCAAAAAACTGCTCAATGATTCCGCATTCAATACAGTTTTGACACCAGATGAGAAAGAAGCGTTGAAATCGTTCCAGCGTGTTGTCACAACCTTTTTAGGAAATTTCAGAAGCCCAGATTATGAGGAAGCCGTCGATGAATTGCTCAAAAGTTATGAGAAAATAGGTATAAATCAAAAATATTGTGTTTGTTAAATATAAATAATTTCAAATCCTTTTATTTCACTGAACACAGGTGTGAATATGTCTTTGAAGATACATTTCCTACGTTCTCACATGGATTTTTTCCCGGAAAATCTTGGTGACGAGAGTGATGAGCACGGCGAACGTTTTCACCAACAAATGAAGATGATGGAACGTCGTTACCAAGGGTTTTGGGATGAAGCAATGATGGGTGACTATTGTTGGTTTCTGATTCGAGAAACAAGTTCAAAACATCGAAGACAAAGTCATTTGATTCTCAATCATTTTTAATAAAACCTAAATAAATTTCTTTTGTATCAACTCGGTTTTAAATCCTGATATGCCTTAATAAAATTGATATAGAAAAGAATCTCCCATGAAAACTTTACATGCGATTTGGATGCTTACAACGACACCTAGAAAAGGAACTCTAAAGCTGTTGTATTTCAGCAACATTTTTAAGTGTTTTACAAAAATGCTCATAACTTCGACAATTTCCAACCGATTTCATCCATTAAAGGCTCATTTTCTTCGGTTTTGAATGGACTTTAAGAATAAATTATGGAATGATTTTTTGAATCTTTTTATCCCATTAAAAATGTTGATTAAAACAAGATTTTTATGGAAAATTCGCAGGAAAAATAAAAAAAAAATGCTGTAAATTTTTAAATGACTTCAAAATTAAATTTTTAATTAAGACATAATATTCTAGGGAACGATAGAAAATTTATTTAGCTTCTTTTTTATAAAAAAAAAGATTTAAAATTGGTGCACTAGTTCCAAAGATATTGACATTTTAGTAATCGTACTTTTGTCCAAAATTCAAAAAATCAAAATTTTTGTATATCTCAAAAATGGCTCTACTTTAATTTTTTCTAACCATGGCATTGAATTCAGCGTAGGATTTTGCATTGGAAATGATCATCACCTTACCGAGTTCAAAAATGCTGTAAACTAGTGTTATCAACTGTGAACATGATCAAAGAACGCTAAGTTAATGTCCGACGTCGGAAATCGATGACAAAAAATAAGGAGAGTTAAAATTTTGATGGGATTCAGACTATCCATTTCAGAACCGTTTAAACACATGTCGAGAGAAAATTCTTAATATGTACCAGTCAATAATAACAACAATTTTCCTACTTGGGATAATTAACGGAACCGAATATGTCACCTGAATCAAATTATGTAAACCAACATCGTCGAAAATGTCAACATATGAACTCAAAATACCACCGGAACGCAACAATCCTTCCATGTAACGTGGAAAGTCAATCGATAATGCGATGAAACATGCTTCGAAGGAGTATGGTCAATTCATGTCCTTCAAATAATAACCACCGACACATTTATTCACTTGTTCTACCCTGAACAGTTTTCGTTAATAAAAAACGAATGACAACAGAAACATCATAATTGCAATTTCCGGTTCACAGACCGTTGCAAAAAATCTATTAAAATCTCGTCCAAATAATATACGTTCACCCCATCAATCATTGGCTTATCCCACATGAAGTCACGTTTATATAAACATCAGCAAGCGCATATATTTCATCCCTCGAAGAGAAATCGCCATATTGCAAGCCTGCCCACGGATGCTGACCTCAAATATATTATACATACGTTCAGAGCAAGTACCCCTCGCTGCCGGCAGGCCACTCTCTTGATTGGTATGTTTATTTAAAAATTGTATACAGACTTAAATTAAACATCCATTCCAGCAGGGCAATAACTCCAGCTCGACGGACTGTGTAAACACTGCGAAAAATATGAAGTGCCACTGGTTAGGTAAAAACAGAACTCTTCAGCCTATTGTTGGCACTACGGTGCATTATTTATTATGTGAGGAGATGAATTTAAATTAATTTGGTTTTGACCCATACTAAACCAGGATTATGCACTTTTACCTATATTAAACTTTGTTATATGCGACAGTTATATTAAACTTTCAAGTCTCCTTCACACTGAGATTAACTTCAGGTGCTGCAGTATAATGGCAACATGTATGCTTAGTAGCGATTAACGGAATGAAATTCTTTTTTCATGTTGAATGTTTGCTATTTAGGTATGTATATTATGTTTTAAAGAATTTAAAGAAATGACTTCTACTTTTTTAACTGAATAATAACTTTTGTTTAAGCGAAACAAACCTTCCGCAGAGATTGCAATATTTAAATATGTGCTACACTAATCGTCTACTTCGATCGAAACAGCAAAAAGCTAATTCATTATTAGAAACGGTGGAAGTATTATAATTTATAATTGCTTGTTCAAACCACACCTGCAGCCAATGCCATTGTCTGAAGAGAAAAGTTTCAGATGTGGGTCCACGGCCTTTTATTCGGGACACTGTGCATGGTAATGCTAGAAAATCCGCTTATTGAGTGGAAAGCTCAGTTTACTGATAGGATTGAATTTTGCGTTTGTACAATGGCAGTGTGTGAATGCGTAGTAATATCCCCTATACCGTGCATCTATTGCAGCTGCAACTATCATATGGTGCCTAGCATATGGATCATATTTTAATCCGCTAGGTACAATCAGTCCATTTATTACGAAAGCAAATGTCTGTTCGAATAACGGTACTTAAAAGCTCGCGAAAAATATGGATAACCGAAACCAAAAAAATCAACCGAGTTGCACTGTATCGGTAACTCATAATCCGAAATGATTTTCCAAATCTTAATATTTTGCTGACCAAGCACCATGCAGATCAATGCCATTGTCAGTGTCAAAAAGGAATCTGCAAAAAGATAACGCATCGTGCAGTCCGCATCGTGCTCTCTTGCCGAGTGGATCTATTTGCTTTTTTTCTGAAGGAAGTGTTACTACAACCTAAAAAGCTACAACAACTTTAAACAGCACTTTTCAGTGCTCACCCTGTAAAATGTTTACCTTGCTCGACTCTTATAGCGGTAAACTCCATCGAGGATAATACGCCATACTCACAGTATCCTCGATTTTGCTAAGCACCATGGCGTATTATCCACAATTTAAATTTCGGATTCCGAGAAAATCCGAGATTTTAAACAAGTACGCAGCCAAAACAAAATCTGGCTCTCTCCGCTAGCACACACACACACATACACAACAAATGTCATTTGCATAAAAAAGAACAGGACTAAAAATCCTCGCGTCAGTTTTTAAAAGGTCCTATCTACATTGATCGATTTTCTCCATCGACTTTCTCTTTGAATCGTGGCTGTCTTAAGATATTTCCGGATATTTTCAACAAACACTTCGATGGAAGAAGCGAAAATCTAGCTTCTAATACGACAAAGACTACAGGAAACGTTTTTAAGACAAGTTATTTACGAAAGAGAGATTCGATGAAGAGAATACGTACGCGAACACGACGCTACTGACAGTTTGTGTACTCCATACAAGGTATTGTGTCAGTGCGGTTTGTTCATTGCATGTAGCTTTTTTTTTCTCCTTTGGTTTGTTTTTTCCGTCGATCTTGTTTTCCGTGCTGAGCACCAATGCTACCGACGTGCCAGGAAGGCAGCTCCTACACCCGGACCATACCTATCGACCCATCAACTCATAAACCGGGGACCAACGGCTTTACTTCCCATCCGAAGAAAGGCGTGATCAGAGATGTTATGCCTTAGAACATCCCGGCGGCGCCGACTGGGATTGAACCCAGGCCTGCTGGCGTGAGAGGTAATCACGCTTACCACTACGCCACCGGCGCCGTTGATTGCATGTAGCTGGGTGGCTTCAATCGTTCGGAATCGGAATCCAAAATAAGTGCCGTTGAAATGAAGAATATGATTTGTTTTCGAGTGTTCCCTTTGCTGTCATTTGAAACGAATTTAAATAGCTTGAGCAAAACATGAGCCGTTAAAGTGAACAAACATCTGAAACTATCTAAATCTTCCTCAGGGTCAGATGGACCCCTTTGTAAGCCCCTAGTTGCTGGTCAAGCCACGGCAACCGTCTGGGCTGGGCGTAACATGTGCCTCTTTTGATGATAAATAGTTGTGGTTAAGGGTCGTTACAATGGAGTCGCCTGGAAAAACTTCAACTTACCTTTTTTCTCTGATTACTGGATGAGACAACAAAGCGGATTATTTGAACAATAGAAAAAACAATCAAAGAATTTTCAAATAATTAATTAAATCTAAATTTTAGGTTGAACTTCACATTTTATTTCTTTAAGTTTTATTCAGAGTGCAGTGAGAAAAGCAAAAGGGGATTTTAGTACTTGCGCATTTTATTTCACTGCATTTCACCGGCGAGCTAACGTTGCGGCCGTGATGCACTCGTTGACATTGATGAATGGGCTCACGTGGCAGCCATCGGTAGGGTGTCCATCGACGAACGCAGCTATGCAGGGCTTCTTGATGACGGGGGATTCCAGATGCGGCGGTAAATTGGCCTATTTGTAACGGAGGCCAGCAGCGTTTCAGTTCACTTTGGCCCGGGGAGTGGCATACAAACTACCACGAGTGTCTAACGGTAAGTCGAGTGAGGTTTATAACATATTTGGGACGCTCTTCACTAAAGTCCAACGGTTCGCTAAAGACACAATGGCGCTTTACTATGCCAATCACTGACCGTCCATGCACTCGCGTCGTACCAGTACGAATTTATTCCAAACCGTGGACCGAATAAAACTAAATAACTCACTATTACCTTACTCGACGGATCCACCAACCCTTGGCGACCGTGTGGTGACACCAGTCGATCACTGTCTTGATCCTTAGGATCGAAATTTGAATTAACTTTTCGAAACGCAGTCACGTGTAATTTGTGACAAGCCGCGACGTCACTCCTCCAAGCAAACACACTATATAAGAGAGCGTGCTTTTGTCCCCAGAATCCTTATATAGGTTTTCGGGAACCGCTATCAATAATAGAAGCCCATACACAATGCTGCATACGTGGCATTTCGGTGTCTCCTCTTCGATGACGGTTTGACAGCAACAAACAGTTTTATTTTCATAGGTTGGTATTGCGGACATTTTTAATTTTTAAATTGATTTGGTTGTTCGACTGGTTGTATGGAGATTTCCAAGGGGTAAGTCGCTTAACACCGTGTGCCAGACACAATGTCTTACACCGTAGCTGAATATGTTCCACAACAACGGAGCATTCATATCACAATTTGTGACACACTGTGGAACACTTTTGACATTTGAAATTTTAGAAATAAGAATCTGGCAGCCCTGCCAAATGTTTTGTTGTTGACGACATGTTGTTTATTTCGTTACGCAAAATTCGGTAATCATCTTTACTTGCTTTTTATCAAGTTAAAAGTGCAAAGTGGTCTACGAAAATTGTGAGGTGGAACAATGGATGCGGTAACTGATTCATTCAATAAACTGTTGACCAATGCCTCATTCCATTCTTAATTGAAGGCATATTTTTGGAGCAAACTAGAGGCCGAATATAGAACTATCAATCTCCACATCCGAAACATTTTAAAAAAGCAAAACCTTTGCAGCCAGTCCTTGTCTCAACTGAACGTTGAGGCCATTCGGCTAATCGAAGAAGACATGCGGATCATGGCAGACAGCGTACGCGCAGAAGCTGTTGTTGGTGGAACTCCCCTTCACGAAATTTACGGACGAACGTACGCAAGTCAGTCCGAAAAGTTTCGATTCCTCAGTGGAGAAGTGATGTGTCTCCTTGATTTGGCTAATCTGATGCAGAAGAAAGGAATTAAGTATTTCCTCAACACCAAGAACAGAACTGCTATCAGCATCGAGCTCTACGAAGAAGATGCTGAAGAGCGCTCTCGTTTATTATACGACAAAATAATGCTTCACTTCGCTTCACAGTAAGTATAATCATAGTATTAATTTAAAATACTCTCATATGAACTGTCTTTAACCAGGGGTATAAAGGATAAAAGCTACGAAGAATTACTGGAGCAGCTCAAAAATATTGATATAAAAGTTTTTTCTAACGGCTGTGGAAAATTTCGAGCAGAGGCTTTTTGTCCTATTTGCCAAATGGATGGGAAAACATCGAAGCTATCATTTTCTATGGATGACAGAGGAAACTGGCATATTTACAGTTTAACCCGACATAGCAACACCATGCATTTTCAAATGCCAGAATGTTCACTGCGGAAACGACGTCGAACAGATACTGCGTCAATGACATCGAATGTAACAAGTCGCCCTCCTGATGCAGCGCAGTTCAAAAGCCTTATTCATGATGATAAAGAAACGTCATTGGAAACTCCAAACATTTCTATCGATTCTGCCTCACACAACGATTCTGATTCCATATCTTGTGACCCATTGTGTTTACCAGATAATGAGATGACAAATATTTCGAGTGGCTCAAGAGAACAACAATCAGATCAAGAGCTGGAGTATATAGAAGAAGATAGGATTGATGACGAACATGATGGTATTTTTTTTAATACACATTCCAGTAAACGCTTAAGACCAACACATAATATTATTACAGATATATCGAATGCTGCGGAAGCAAATTCGCATGGCAACATACACGACGAAGTCCAGTCTGGAATTTCAGATGTGACATACTGTATGAATTCTTCTGAGGATGCCATAAAGGAACCAATGTGAGAGAAGCGAGTGCAATAGTTGCTCAAGATCGCTGATTTAAAATTTATTTGAAATGAAGAGAAAACTTTGAGAAAACCTATGTTGAATAAGTTTGTTATTTATTACAGAAAAAAGGCTGGAAGTTACGAGTCGATTGCAAAATCCAAAAAAATAAGTTTAACTAATAACTCGTCAGTTTTACTTGATATTCAAATAAACATAAACAGACGTTTTCAGCTCCAAGGAACATATGGAGTACGCTATTCTGAATATGAGCATGATGTTGCAGCTTATTTGTTGTTAACTTCGGGAATTAGCGCTTACAAATTCCAAAGAGCTAATATGCATCTTCCCAATCGTAAATCCGTTCAACGACATATTTCCCGACATACCCACGATACGAGAGAAGGTGTTCTAATGATTAACCCATTGGTAAAATATTTGAACGTCAACCAATGTCCAAAAGTGGTTGCATTAAGTGAGGATGGGACTTCCCTACTTCCCAACTCGGAGTACTCACCGCGAACTGATTCTGTGCGCGGCCTTGTTGCACCATTTAACAGCAAAGGAATGCCAATACTTGATCAATGATCTGAAAAATTACCCAGTTGGAGAATACTTATATATTGTAATGGCCACTCCAATGGTCGCAGGCTCATCTCCGTTTTGTGTTCTGTGTATGTGTAGTGACAACAAATTTACGCATCTCCAAGTTGAACAGCGCTGGGAACACGTAGAGGCTGAACTCAAAAAAGCTTGAGTAAAAGTTGTAGCACATGCATCAGATGATGATCCACGACTATTACGGGCCATGAAGGAAAGGACACGTCTTCCTCACCCAGTTGCAAGCACATTGTATGGTTCATACTTCATAGCAAATATGAATTACGAAGTAGTTTGCATCCATGATACGATACATCTTGTGAACAAGCATCGGCATGCTCTACTAAATCCAAAAAAGCACATGGTTATGGGTAGATATTGGGGCAAGGCAAATGTGTATGGATTAATTTCTAATTATTTATACTTGACAAAATTTAATAAAATATTATGTATCACCCGAATATGTAAGGCAAATGATAGAGTATGGAGTTAAAGTTATACACAAGATGAACCCGTCGGACTTAAATCCAGCGGATAAAATGAAATTTGATCCTGCGTTAAAATTGATGACACCAGATTTGATCGAACACCTGACTCAAGTAGTTCCAGATTATTACGGCACAGCTGTGTATTTGAAGCTAATGCGGTTGATATTTATCTCCTTTGTCGAGGAGGAAATTTCACCGACCTAAAGAATATGTAAAATATGGTTTGTTTAGCAGATTTCTAACGCAAACTTTTTAATATTAACCCTTTATTTCATTTTATAGGACTGCTTTGTTCTTCATTCGAGCATGGCGTTGGCAATGTCAGGACTCAAATAACAGTATTCAACACTGTACAACTTCAAACGTATACTGGTGTTTAGAATTAAACGCACATGAATTGGTTCACTTTCTGGTAAACTGTCGTGAAAATAATGCACATGATCAGTTTTTAGTTCAAAACATAAAAGGTCAGCCTTGTGAGACGTCTTTTCGAGAGCTACGCACAATGACAACCATCAATCATACAGCAGTAAACTTTACTATGAAGGATGTTGAACAAAGGATGCAACGAGTACAAATGAAGCTACTGATAGCCCACCGTAGAAAAGATACGCTCTGCTTCCCCAGTCTTCGCAAACAAGTCTTCAAATTATTGGCAGCCTCATCATACGATCTGCCAAATGATGACCAGATAGCACAATCGATCAAAGTAGCCAAGCACAAAGCAACTGAGCTTCTTATTTCGGTAGGATTTCATGAAGACAAAGTTAACTACACGAACAGCTTGTTCATACGAAATCCTAACATCCCACCTGAGTTCGAATTTGTTAATATCAAAAACATGTACGATGATAACACAGATGGTAATCATGCAGATTAATCCAGACGTAGAAGTAAAAATTAAAATTTAACTATCATTATTTATAGCTACCAATTGCGACCAACCCGTATTGAACGACTCATGTACAGCAAATGAAGAGGTTATCATTGAGTGTGCAGAGAAAATTTTTCCAAAAACTGGAGGAGAAATCATTCTCAAGCGTTGCAAAACCAAAAGGAACAAAATCAAACGTATTACAGGAAAAGTAGTTAACATCACGAAGTCAAAAATGCTTTGGCTTTTATCTTCTGGACGCTTTAGAAGGACAAACGATCGTTTGCAACGCTTCATTTGCATTCGGACAGTAACGAAGACACGTAATAATGAAAAGGGAATTATCCACTAATTATTTCACATTAAAGGAAAAAACACAAACCAATTCCTTGTCACGTTTATTGTATGGTAAAGGGTGATACGGTCAAAATTTGGTCAACATCAACTTGACGTATTTCTTTCAATTTTGCATTTAAAAAACCTGAACACCCCTCATTTTGAAGGTGTGTGTGTGTAGAATGTTGCTCCTATTTTGATTTTGGAATTCACTCTTCAGTTGTCAAAATGCCGTCCAAGCAAGAAGAGCAGCGTATCAAAATTTTGCTCGCGCATCGCGAAAATCCGAGCTACTCGCACGCAAAGTTGGCAAAATCGCTAAAAGTTGCCAAATCAACCGTTACAAATGTAATTAAAGTGTTTGGGGAACGTTTGTCGACAGCCAGGAAGTCTGGATCGGGGGGAAATCGAAAACCGGAAGCCGCTGAGACGACAAAGAGAGTTGCCGGTAGTTTCAAGCGAAACCCTAACCTCTCTCTCCGAGATGCCGCAAATAAGCTGGGTGTATCGTCTACAACCGTGCATCGAGCCAAAAAACGAGCCGGACTATCGACTTACAAGAAGGTAGTGACTCCAAATCGCGATGATAAACAAAATACGACGGCCAAAGCGCGATCCCGGAGGCTGTACACGACGATGCTGACGAAGTTTGACTGCGTGGTAATGGACGACGAAACCTACGTCAAAGCTGACTACAAGCAGCTTCCGGGACAGGAGTTTTATACGGCAAAAGGAAGGGGAAAGGTAGCAGATGTTTTCAAGCACATGAAACTGTCAAAGTTCGCAAAGAAATATCTGGTTTGGCAAGCCATCTGTACCTGTGGCTTAAAAAGCAGCATTTTCATAGCTTCCGGGACTGTCAACCAAGAAATTTACGTGAAAGAGTGTTTGAATAAACGTCTGCTGCCTTTCCTGAAGAAACACGGTTGTTCCGTACTGTTTTGGCCGGATTTGTCATCTTGCCATTACGGTAAAAAGGCCATGGAGTGGTACGCCGCCAACAACGTGCAGGTGGTTCCCAAGGACAAGAACCCTCCCAACACGCCAGAGCTCCGCCCAATTGAGAAATACTGGGCTATTGTCAAGCGGAACCTAAAGAAGACCAAAAAAACTGCTAAGGGCGAGCAGCAGTTCAAGGCAAACTGGCTTTCTGCGGCGAAGAAGGTGGACAAGGTGGCTGTACAAAATCTGATGGCAGGGGTCAAGCGTAAGGCCCGGCAATTCGGATTTGGAAAAGCGGAAGCCTAACTGAATATTTTTCCTGAATTTTATACTAATTGAACTTGAAAAAGAAATTTAATTTGATTTTTTAAATAAACGATTTCACCGATTTACACGCGTTTTCCCTTGACCAAATTTTGACCGTATCACCCTTAGTTCAAAAATTTGCCATGGATCATCACTATTTTCAGTTATTACCATATGATCACAACCCGAAACAACCTTCCCATAAAGCACTAATGATCTTATCGTTTCTAAACTGCATTCTTACATGTACTATTTGTTTGTTCCGGAGCCGTCTTGCTGCAGCGTCTAAGATTGATTTTGTACTTGCAACAACTTCCGGCTTTTGGCGAACATTGGTCCTTAAGAGCGTTCTCAATCTGTCCAACGATGGTACACCCTTAGGCCACGGCATCGCGGAGTACAGTTTGCACTACAAAATATATGATGTACGAATTTCGATCAATGTTTTAACCTGGATTTGAGGCTTCATATATTGCTGATTGCATCTGAAACTGGACTGCCCCAAAAAGGCAACAAGTGTGATAAGAATGCACGTTGCCTGCATCATGAGGCATAAGTGCACCAAAGCCACCAAAGCGATAAGACGGAAACTCGCACTTTTATCACTTTTTAATTAGTGAAAACGCACTTATTTGTCCGGTTTGGTGTGAAATGCGCAATATTCATATTCACAGGTTACATGAGATAGTTACAATGCAGAAATCAAGTACAGAAACGGTCCTTGAATCTGCTTCCAGGACGACAAATAAATATGCACGCACCGAATACCGTGAAACGCCCTTTAATCTCAACGTGTTCCGAACTGTACTGTATCTACTGAACTATAATTTTTACTGTTTCTCAATAATTTACGATGTTCTAATTTCTGTATACAGAAGGTTATTTTTCCTATTTACACTCACAGATTTATATTTTCACTCAAATGTTCATCAGTGGCGGAAACCAAAACAAACGCCTGGTTGCCAGCCATATCAGAAAGATACCAATTGAACTTAATACAGCGGCACACAACCAAGGTTATAGCGGTACACATCGGCCCATCAGAACACATCGTAATACTTGGAGGCACTTTTAAAAAAATGGCGCAATGGATAGTGTGCTGAGCGACCCACCCTTGGAGATTTCGTTGTTATGGCTTTCTCAGTCTAGGGTAATCCAAACAGTTAGTTGGGGCAATGCACAACTAACTGTTTGGATTACCCTAGACTGAGAAAGCCATAAAAACGAAAAATTTAATTTAAATTTTATAGCCAATGCTAAATTCCTTAATTCTACATTTTAATTCGATTTTACTACAAACTTTTAACAAAAATAGTAGCAAAACCAATTAACTAATGCAAAATATATACAAAACCGCAAACCTCAAACACATAACGTGGAGTATATACAGGCAATACTAACAATTTTAATTATTAACAATATATACAATTTTTCAATACTAAGTGCCCCAGTAATCAGAGCACGATTGTAACAGTAAAAGCGTTGGTTACTCATCTTCGTCCTGAACTGCTTGGATAACAATAATGTGACTCAGAATGCACGAAATTACAATGTGAAAAACAACTTTGTCAATATCGCGTGAAAGTCTGTCAATGACAGTAACAAATTTCATCACTGTTCCCAACTAACAATTTTCACAATGTAAACGCTTTGGTCATTTCATTTATACAGCCTTTAAATTAAAAATGCTGTTTAAAAATGCTATATGATATGAGGTCACCTTCACCTTTTGGGACGATTGGGACAAGCTCTTATTGCATATCCGTTAACGCTTCTATACACACTTAGATTATTTTACCGAAATCTGTGAAATTTTACCGAAATCTCAACAGCTGAACGTTCAGTAA
Organism: Ochlerotatus camptorhynchus; assembly: GCF_037179485.1. Classification (NCBI taxonomy): domain Eukaryota; kingdom Metazoa; phylum Arthropoda; class Insecta; order Diptera; family Culicidae; genus Ochlerotatus; species Ochlerotatus camptorhynchus. The sequence continues at coordinate 4,622,917 of NW_027040741.1, forward strand.
ACATTTTAGTGATTTTTCACAGATTTTCTGTAATTTTTCACCGAATATCTGTGAAAACTTACAGGAAATCTGTGAAAAATCACCGAACTGTTTTCCGAACCTTCAACTGTTCAGATTTCGGTAAAATTTCACAGATTTCGGTAAAATAATCTCAGTGCTGTTTAAATGTGTATGAACTTGAAAGGCACTTATTCACAGCTTTACCTTGTAGCCGGGTTAAATATTTTTTGCAAACATAAAATTTTAGCGGCCCTTTGGCTCCGTAGAGGTTATAACGACATTTAAGTTAATCATTATTGAAAAAAATACCTAGTAATACCTTATCCACATTTATGCAACCTGTTTCAAAAAAGGTGATTTATTTGATGCCATGAAATTGATAACAGAACGCACAACAAATACCGATGCAACGGATAAGCATGTGTTGCCGCCACATTTCAAGTTTTTTTTCTAGTGGAAAGCATTTTCCATAAGGATGCTGGGATAAAGCGCCTATTTGTGCATGGTATTTTTTTTTCTTTTTGTATTCTATTTATTCATGAAAAAAAAAATACGCAAAAATTTAAGTGCAAAGTGATATTTGAACTCATTATTTGCAATATATTGTGTATGCAGGGTAAAAATAGGTAATTTATTGAAAAGTATGAAAAGTTGGCAAATTTAAATGTTGCTTTGTTTATATGAAATCTGTTTAAAAAAAAAAGCTGAGCTGAGCTGAGCAACAGTCGCACAGTTAAATAGATACCGACCGAAATGATCGAATTTTGAATTAGATAATTTTCAGTTGATTTGAAAAACAAACTTAAAAGTTATTAGTCATTTATTATTATTAATCGGTCTTAAAATAGAGTATCATGATAGAAATTGATGCATTGATGCTATTTAAGCGATTGGTTTGCAATTCTCTTGAATGGTATGTATTTTTCACGCACTTGATGATTTTCTTCTAAGCGTTCATCGATATTGGATGACATAATGTCGCCCAGTGAAAAAACTTATTGTTTAAAATATAAAAACTTTTGATTTTGAGTAATAAAGAAAAATCCTGTGACATTCGTTCAAAGTATTGTATTCTTGCTTCCATTCACATTCCAAACTGAAAACTCAATGAATGTTATCATCATGTTTCCACCATGGCAACCAGCAACTCAGATTTAGGAGTGTTGCATTTTGCCCACTCTGCTCATTTATCCTCACTTCTCCTATGTATTTTTTATATAATGACCACTGTTGATGTTCTCTGAGGGTGTACAGATGGGGGTGTGTTGAACCCTTACAACTTCTCCCCCAACCACGTCTCTAGAACGATGGCATGGTGTGCTTAACATATCCAATTGGACTGAAAGCATGAATCGGATTCAAAATTACATTTCATTGTATATCATTTTCCGATGGATGCCACATCAACGGAGCTAATTATTCGCACGCTTAATTATTCATTTCACGTCGATGATGTTTCATTCTTCCGTTCACTTTTCAATTCCAACTTGCGGTGAATTCCGGTAGGCCATAGGGGTGTAAATTATTAATTCTTGCTACCCCTCCCATGGATCCCTTGGTGAATTGCTGCTTAGCCGTTAGGCACCAACCAATCGGTAACGTGCAGTCATTGTTTGGACTTTATTCTGAATAATTATTGAACCGTCGATGGGAAATTGTATTTATTCGATTGCAAATTGAAACTTCCGATGGGTCATCGGTAATTTGTTTTGAACCCACACGTGCAATGGGATACCATCACGTCGCATGTTTATCATTTGGGTGTGGTGCCTTTATTTGCCTATCGATTGAATTTTTCAAATCATTGTGGAAATTAATGTCCAATTAGTGTGTGCCATTGCAATAAATCAAACGTAAAATTGATTGATAAAAATCCTAATTAAGTGAATCATATCCCAAGCAAATATACAATGATTTTAATTGTATTCACTGTGGCGGGAAATTATTTCTGAATGATTATACTTGTGGCCGTAATTTATTTATTATCATGTGATGGTGAAGTTAATCATCAGTTGAAAAAAAATGGAATATTATTGGCTTTTGTATAATCTTTGCTCTTGGTGTTTGATTTTTTATCAAGATAGATGTCAGCAAATAATATTGATAAAAAATAAGAATCATTAGCAATTCAGTGTAGACACTTACATGAAGTTTCAGAAATATACTCCGCACCTTACTAGTTCCCATTTTTAACTCGAAGTGAATAGAATGGAAGAAATTTCATTCAATTCAAAAAAATTTCAAACATTGGTTCTTAAAGTTATTCGATTGCAGTTTGACGTTTGAGTTGCTCCAAACATCGCTTTTGTATTAATGCTTGGCATAGCTTTTTAGATACGGAGAGCTGTTCAGTACTGCTGTCGTAGCAGCAAAAGTTTCTCCATACATGTTTTATTAATGTGAAAAATATGCGCCAAATGAATAAGTAAACAAAAGCTTCGTCATAAATAAACCGACTATGTTCTCTCTCTTGGGGTCTCCCAATAGCCTAGTCAGTGAAGGCACGGCACACCATGTCAAAGTCGATAGGTTCGATTCGTAAATTTTCCGGTTTGTAAAATTTCTTGACTTCCTTGGACATAGTGCTTGCCACTTAATAACCAATTGTGAAAGTACACGAACAACACTAAGTATGTAGGCAGGTGTGAAGTTCCAGCTGGGACGTAATAGTAAAGAAGAAGCCCGATACTCGACGCTGAAACTAATAGTTTTCAGGTGAACTGGGTAGAACAACCGACTACACCTTTCCGATAGAACCGAACAAATTCATTGTGACTATTCTTCATGAAAGCATACATACATTTATGTAAATACCTGCACTCGTCTTCTGTTTTCACTTTAACGTCCTGAACAGTGAGAGGAACAAATTCACAAAAGTTCGCCGACACATTTTCCAGTCAGTTCGAAAAGACAGAGAACAGCCATGCCATGCTGAAATCCGCTCCACCAGGCGGACCAAGCGCCAGCATTAAGGACCTTTTGCTGGATTCAAAAGGATGGGTAGAAATGTATTTGCATGAAAGGATGCGTATTTCAATTATGATTTACAACGTTTGCATTGAGGCATCCCATCTGGACCGGTAGCAAATGCGCATCGGTGGTCTAAGCATGAAATGTTGATCCGCAGATTACACACGTGTTGAGTGCATGGAAATTGTTGAATTTTTTTTAATGGGTATTATAGCGCAGCACAACAAATCATGGTCTAAATAGAATCTGGAAAAGTTGCTGTAAAATAATAGATCCGTCTGAGGGCAATAAATTGGGTGTTTGTCTTTCATCAGGATAAGTTTCACGAAAAAATGTGAATGTTTAGAATGTTCCGCAGTCATAATTTCCAAGATTTTTTTATGTCTGAATTCTTAAACACATCTAAGACATGGACCCTTCTATCGACCCATCAACTCATGGACTGGGGACCAACGGCTTTACTTCCCTTTTATGCCTCAGAAAATTCCGGCAGCGCCAACTGGGATTGAACCCAGGCCTTTTGGAGTGAGTGAGTCAGGTTTACCAATGCATCACTGGCACCGCTACTATTTGATGTAATTAATAACGTTTATTTTATTATAGAACATTTTCATAATTTCGTGTAAAGCAGTATTATTTATGAAGAGCTTTGAGTGTGTTCGTTTGTTTCCTGTAAATTCAGATGAAGTCTGCAAGATAGGCGTATTTCTACTACTACTTGCAGACTTCATCAGTGCCAAGTACTCAACATCACTGAAGAATCCACCTTTTATCTATGAGTTATATACAATCAACAGGTACTACCACCGATTCCTAGTCCTGACTACTTCAAACTAGGGGAACAGGATTTTTCAGTAATCCAAGGAACACATCTTAGTCCTTGTTACTTTTTATGCCTTGTTGATAGTGACAAGACTCGGCTTTGTCTACCGAGGATGATCTTGAAACAAAGAAAAAAAATGAGTTAGTTGTCTTCATCTATGTGATTCCTAATTTTCTCTTCGTTGTTCCCTAATTTGAAGTGGTTAAGACTAGGGTTCTAATGCATGGTCATTATCGGTGTCATACTTTAATTTTGTTGCTAAGGAATCCAATTTTGACTGACAAAGGGGCGCGCCTTTGGAAGGTGTTTCAACACTCCGAAGGGTATAAAAAGCGGGACCTTTCAATTAGACTCGGATCCTTGCGATAAATGCAAGCGTGGCAACTGTAAAAAAATCGAATACTTTATCATTTCTCAATAGTGATGGAGTAATACGACATGCACTAAACTAAGGACTCGGGATATACTACAATAGATCAATTTACTGGTCGCAGTAGTGTTAGGTCCCGAACAGAGGAAAAAAAAAGCAATGTTGATGGATTATGTTTAAATATTTCTAAACTTTCTGCTACGTATAGTTTCCAAGGCGAAGATACACTCACTCAAAGCTCTTCATAAAGGGATTCCATTCCTAGTTGAACACTCAGTCGGTTAACAACGTCCCGGTCTCAGTCGCGCGGCATCTAGTTTTTTTCGGTGTTTTTTCCGCCCGAGCGGTTTTTTCACCCCCCATTGGGTGCCCCAAGTGACCAGTGTGCAACAGAGGAAGTGGAATTCCATGGGCCGAGCCCCTTGGAGTTGCCATCCAGCTTTAATCCACCCCGGTAATCCATCCGGTCGTCAAGCCATTTTTTCCATCATCGTGCCGACCCACCAACACCAATCATCACCACCAGCAGCAGCAAACGGACCATCTAGCTGCAACGGCTGATAGGTTGTTTACAACCGGCATAAGTATTAGACAATACATTTTGCAAGTCCATTGCTTCCCTATTGTAGTTTAATTTTGCCTCGTGGCGCGTGACTCTGTCTCTCACCCCTGGTAGGGGAGTATGGGTCATAGTGAGACAACTTTTTGCAAGTAGATAGGGGAAATGCAGGTAATGTCGGCCTAAGTGTCCCTAATTTGGGCCCATACATAAATTCAGCAATCGACTAAATTTTCAATAGCAACCAAAAATATGCATTAGTAACGTCCCAATAACGCGTTCATCTAGATAAAATTAATAAATAGCAGATTTTTAGCGATGGGCCCAATCTTAGATCCATAGGCCAACATTAGAGACATTTCCCCTATAAGTTTTTTTTTGCTTCGATTTTTTTTTTTTTCTTTTTGATTTGTTCGTACGTCGGGCAAAAAATTTAATTACTAGTAATTAAAATTAATTAATTAGTGAAGGTTTTATTTTTTTTCCTTCTTAAGTGGTTGCGCACCGCTTTTGCGCAACACTTATGGCATCTTCCGATGCCTACGTTACGCGAACCAGATACTATGAACCGTCTTCGAAAGGACCATGGGTTGTCTTTTTTCGGCCCAAAAATAAACCTTTGAAAACTCTCGACATAACGAGAGATTTGCTGCGTAAGTATCCGGGAATCTTGGTACACAAAGAAAGATTCAACAAACTGCGTGTAGAAGCACCGACTTATGATGTGGCAAATAAAATTGCTGATCACGAGTTGTTTAGTGTTGAGTACAACATCTACATCCCTTCTCGAGATGTGGAGATAGAAGGCGTGGTCTCCGACGCGAGTCTGACTGTCGAGGACTTGAAACATGCCTCGGGAACTTTTAAAAACTCGACATTCGCTACCGCGCTAGTGAAGATACTGGATGTAAGGCAACTGCATTCAGCATCTTTGCTAGACGGTAAAAAAGTTTATAAACATTCAGACTCGTTCCGGGTGACTTTCGCAGGTTCAGTTCTCCCAAACTTTGTTAAAATTGATGGTGCTTTTTTTCCGGTGCGACTGTTTGTACAGAGGGTATATAATTGTACCAACTGCAAAAGGCTGGGACACTCGGCCAGCCATTGCGGCAACAAAACTCGTTGTGGCAAATGTGGTGAAAACCACAAAGAGGATTCTTGCCACAAAGAATCAGTAAAATGCGCTTACTGTGGCGAGAATCCTCATCCCTTGCAGGAGTGCCCGATGTACAAACAGCACTCCGATAAAGTGCAGCGTTCAATCTCTGGACGCTCCAAGCAGACATATGCTCAAATGTTGAAGGCTGCATCAGCCGTCCAAGATGCAAACCAATTTTTGGTTTTGTCAGTTGAAGAATCGGACTCTGACTCATCCGATGAAGGTGATTCTACGGTGGTACACGCACCTTCAAAAATAGACGGTTCCTCAAAAAGAAAATGCCCCTCCCCGAAAGTGCGCCGTAAGAAAACTAAAGTCACCTCCAGACGATTGCCAAATTCCCAGGGTAATGGGGATGAAAAAACAAAACCGAAGGCTCCTGTTGATCCAATCCCTGGATGCAGCAAGAATTTTCCGCCATTGCCCAACAAAGATAAAAAAAATAAAAAAGCTGCTTCTCAAACTTCTCAAAAGAAATCCAAGTCCGAACGAGGTTTGCTAGCTTTTTCGGACATTGTGGAATTCATATTAAACATGTTCAACATACAAGACCCTCTAAGAAGCTTAGTTTCTGCCTTGCTTCCAACGTTAGAATCATATCTTAAGCAATTGACTGTTTCATGGCCCCTCCTTGCATCAATCATATCTTTCGATGGATAATTCGTCGAACGAGGTTGAAGATATGATCACTGTGCTACAGTGGAACTGCCGTAGTCTAGTGCCTAAACTAGACTCGTTCAAATTTTTACTTCACAATTCTGATTGTGATATATTTGCTCTCTGTGAAACATGGCTTTCTTCCGATAAAGAACTCAACTTCCACGATTTTAACATTATTCGCCTGGATAGAGACGATTCTTATGGAGGAGTACTTTTAGGGATCAAAAAGTGCTACCCTTTCTACAAAATTTCCCTTCCTGCTCTATCAGGCGTCGAAATCGTCGCTTGCCAAATAAATGTGAAGAACAAAGATCTTTGCATAGCTTCAGTATACGTTCCACCAAGAACCTCTATTAGCCGTAGTCAACTCTGGAATCTAGTTTCGATTCTTCCATCGCCAGTATTAATTCTGGGTGATATGAACTCCCATGGTACTGGGTGGGACGATCTATATGACGACAATAGAGCGGCTATTTTTTACGATTTATGTGACGATTTCAATTTGACTATTTTGAACACTGGTGAAGCGACACGTATAGCAAAACCTCCGGCTCGAGAAAGCCGACTCGACCTATCTTTGTGTTCATGATCGCTATCATTGGATTGTCAGTGGAAGGTTATCAATGATCCCCATGGTAGCGATCATTTGCCAATCATCATTTCAATAAAGTGTGGCCCTCACTCTGCAGAACCATCTCGGGTTCCATTTGATCTTACAAGGAACATAGATTGGCAGAAATATGCAACGGCGGTGACAATCGGTGTCGAATCAATAGATGCGCTTCCACCATTGGAAGAATATCGATTCCTAGCCGATTTGATTTACAAAAGCTCACTGGAAGCACAAAAAAGAAAAGTTCCAAGTGCACCCTTTAAAAGGAGACCAGCCACACCTGGTTGGGACGAAGAATGCACAAAATTGTATGTAGAAAAATCTGATGCTTTCAAAGCTTTTCGTAGACACAAAACCTCCACTTACTTCGAGGAATATTCAAAGCTTGAGACAAAGCTGAAACAATTAATCAAAGCAAAAAAACGCGGTTATTGGCGCAATTTCGTCGAGGGACTCTCACGAGAAACCTCAATGAACACCTTGTGGAGGGTGGCTCGCAACATGCGTAACCGCTCATCTTTCAATGAGAGTGAAGAATACTCCAACCGATGGATATTCGATTTCGCTAAAAAGGTCTGTCCGGACTCAGTTCCAGCACAAAATATTCTTCGAGAAGCGTCTCCTAGCGGCGGCTCTCTGGATAGACCATTCTCAATGCTGGATTTCTCTATGGCTCTTCTTTCATCGAACAACTCCTCACCAGGAAGCGATATGATTAAATTCAATCTTCTGAAAAATCTCCCAGATATCGCTAAAAGACGCTTGCTAGATTTATTCAATTCCTTGCTAGAAAACAACATTGTACCGCCTGAATGGAGACAGGTCAAAGTAATAGCCATTAAAAAACCTGGCAAATCAGCATCTGACCATAACTCATACCGCCCGATTGCGATGCTTTCGTGCATTAGGAAATTGTTGGAGAAAATGATCCTTCGGAGACTCGATCAGTGGGTCGAAACAAATAACTTGCTATCAAATACACAGTTTGGGTTCCGCAAGAGCAAAGGAACAAACGATTGTCTAGCGCTGCTTTCCACAGATATTCAACTGGCCTTTGCGCACAAGGAGCAATTGGCTTCAGTATTCTTGGACATTAAGGGGGCTTTTGATTCAGTTTCCATTGAAATTCTGTCAGACAATCTGCACAGATGTGGACTTTCTGGAATTTTAAATAATGTCTTGTACAATTTGTTGTCAGAAAAGCAAATGAACTTTTCTCTTGGAAAACTGACAACTTCCAGAATTAGTTACATGGGCCTGCCCCAAGGCTCATGTCTCAGCCCTCTTCTTTATAACTTTTATGTCAAAGATATCGACAACTGTTTGGCAGAACAATGCACGCTAAGACAACTTGCAGATGACGGTGTGGTTTCCGTAAGAGGTCCACATGCCGTGGACTTGCAAGGACCATTGCAAAATTCCTTAGATAACTTGTCTTCTTGGGCTATGAATCTAGGGATCGAATTCTCGCCGCAGAAAACTGAACTGGTAGTGTTTACTCGAAAGCGGTACCCAGCCCAAATGCATCTTAATCTTTTGGACAGAAACATTACTCAATCATTGTCTTTCAAGTACCTTGGGGTCTGGTTTGATTCAAAGTGCACTTGGAATGCCCATATTACGTATTTGAAGCAAAAATGTCAGCAGAGGATCAACTTTCTCCGTTCAATTTGCGGCACATGGTGGGGTGCTCATCCGGGAGACCTCATAACGCTTTATAAAACAACTATTCTCTCTGTTCTAGAGTACGGCTCTTTCTGCTTTCTCTCGGCAAGAAAAAGTCACCTAATAAAATTGGAACGAATTCAATATCGTTGTCTGCGTATTGCTCTAGGCTGTATGCACTCAACGCATAACATGAGTCTCGAGGTTCTGGCAGGAGTAACACCCCTCCAGAACCGTTTCTGGGAGCTCTCTCTCAGAATACTAATCAAATGCGGAGTGACGAACACACTTATAATTGCTAATTTTGAAGAAATTCTTGGGCTGAACACACAATCTCGATTTATGAGAATCTACCACCACTACATATCATCAGATATGTGTCTTCCTTGTTATACTCCAGACCGTGTTCACTTTACCAATCGCAGTTCCTCAATTGAATATGATCTGACCATGAAACAAGCAACTCATGGGATTCCCGATCAACTTCGACCTATTATTATCCCACGTATTTTTTACTGAAAAGTACCAACAAGTCAATTGCATGAAAAGATATTTTACAGACGGGTCCCGTCTCAATGGATCCACTGGCTTCGGTGTCTTCAATGAAAACTCTAGCGCCTTCCACAAACTTCAGGAACCTTGTTCCGTTTTTATTGCTGAGCTGGCAGCAATCAACTTCGCATTGGGGATGATTTCCAATATGCCCACAGACCATTACTTCATCTTCTCGGATAGTCTCAGTTCGATTGAGGCTATTCGGTCGATGAAACAAGGTAGGCACTCATCTTATTTCCTTTCAAAGGTAAGGGAGCAGATGTGTGTGCTGGTCGAAAGATCATATATGATTACCTTTGTATGGGTCCCCTCACATTGCTCAATCCCAGGCAATGAGAAGGCGGACTCTCTCGCAAAGGTGGGCGCGCAGGAAGGCGAATTGTATGACAGGCAAATTTCACACGATGAATTTTACCATTTAGTGCGTCAGAGTACCTTTTCGAGTTGGCAAACCGATTGGTACACTGGAAATCTTGGACGGTGGGTACATTCAATTATTCCTAATGTTTCTTCGAGAGCGTGGTTTAAAGGCTTGGGCTTAAGTCGTGACTTCATTCGCGTGATGAGTAGACTTATGTCCAACCACTACTCGCTAGATGCTCATCTCAATAGAATAAACCTCGTGGACAGCAACATCTGTCGGTGTGGAAACGGTTACGATGACATCGAACACGCAGTTTGGCAATGTACGGATAATGACGCCGCCAGAGAGCGACTTTTGAATACCCTCGAGGCCCAAGGAAGACAACCCTATGTTCCTATCAGAGACGTGTTGGCAACCCGTGATCTCTGCTATATGCAGTCCGTTTATGTTTTTCTTCAAATGTCTAGTATAAGAATTTAATTTCTTTTGTCTTTTGTCTCTCTTTATTAGTTTTTGTTTGTCTTGTCCCCCCGTCTCGATGAGTCTCATCGTCGCCAACTGGTCACCCACCATAGCCGGTCGAACTCCGGACGAAGCTAGAACAGCACTACCGTTCATACTGGCGACAACGCTCTGATGAGACAACGAAACCCTACCCCAAGCTCCTCCCCTGATCCTATCCTTCGAAAATGTACCCTTCTAACCTCGAGTAAGCCGCGAGTAATCGGCCCAACTCCTACTAGACATAGAATTAAGTGAATTTTGTTACACACAGTGAACAATGAATTATCGGCTCCGTAAAGCTAACGCGATTGAGCCTTCCAAATAAACGAACTAGATAAAAAAAAATAAAGGGATTCCGTTAAGAGGTTCGACAAATTTAAAAGTATTATTTAATTATTTGATAGTCCATGTGTTTTGTTAACCCTGGAGAATTTTTTTTTTCTTTTGAAAGCAACGGCAGGTCTATGACAAAACATATTATTTATAATACTTTTACCTAAATCATGAAATAAGATTTTTTTTCTGAAAGGTCCACAATAACTGAAAAGAATTCGATATTTATTATTACCAAAGTACTTTCAACCATGTTTTAACAGTTATTCATACATATTATTGCTTCAAACTTCTCTGAATAATTGTGACCATGTTTTTTGTACCACTTACTCCTCTGTAGGTTGGTGTTGCCCAGGAATACGCGCAGCGACTTAAAGTAGTGATACCAATTAATCATGTTTTGTTGTTTTTGACATCATCCACATCCAGAGGGCCAGCCACTTCGAATGTATGGGAATGGTAGGAAACCATTCGGAAATGCATTAAAATTTTCAGTTTTTATTCATTATCGTCTTTATGGGCAGTTTTAGATGCACAAAAATTGCACGAGTACATTACTATGGTGATAAGGTAAACACTCGTTTATTTGTTTCCTTCTGTGAAAGCATGTTTAGTCACAAATCGTGGATTTTCTGATATTCTACATACTACAAAAATGATTTTCCTACCACTGAAGGGGCGACATCTCTCAATGATGGCCAAAGCAAGCAGTTTTTTCCTCTGTTCGGGACATAATACATTTCGTATCCTCAGTTTAGTGCATGTCGTATTACTCCATCTCTATTGAGAAATTATGAGATATTTGGCTTTGATACAGTTCTCATTCTTGCTATTTATATCCTTTGATGAAAGAGAGCACCCTCCAAAGGAGCGTCCCTTTGTCAGTCAACATTGGATTCCATGGCAACAAAATTAAGCAATGACCCGATAATGACCATGCATCAGAACCCTAGTCTTAACCACTTCAAAGCAGAGAACAACGAATAGAAGATAGGAATCACATAGATGAAGACATACTTACTAATTTCTAAGACTTTTCACTTTTAACATGGCATTAAGGCTAACAAAGACTAAATGTGTTGCTATGATTACTGAGTAATCATGTTGTAACTTACTTAAATTTCTATCTTCATGTTTCTTGTTTTGAGTGTAGCTAATGCGTTTCACAACATCTCCTATAATACCATTGCCAGACATACAAAGCAGTACCGTTGTACTCCTTTAATTGAGTACCTCAAAAGGTACAATTTGAGGTACTAGATTAAAGAAATACAACGGTAGTACAACCAACAATCAATACAAAACTAACGATTTTAAATTGGCTCACCACTTTAGTAGCCTATTGGTCCCAAGCAAACGATTAACGTACCCTATTCTAGTTGAAATTCTATTACTACACTATGTTTGTTTTGATTCGCTATGAAAGTTTGACAGATAACATCAGGGGTGTGTGGATTCATGCAGAACATGCAGGGGTGAGTGAAATAGCTTGGGACTGCTTGGGACCGTTGTTCTGGTACTGAGTGAGCCAAAAATAATAATGATTTTCTTCGGGACCCAGTGGTCTTAGAGTTACCTCTATGGTACAACAGTGTACTTTGTATGTCTTTACAAGGTATTACTAAGAGCAAATAGCCACCTATGTTTTATACCAAGAAGTAGCTTTGAAATATTTCGGTATGAGGAGTTCTGAAATGCATAGTAAAAATGTTTTTCTAAATGCAGGCGAATTACCCAGACCAAAGTTTGAAAACGGTAAGCTATGGATTTTTCCATCTCGGAAAATAGGTTTGTAATGCAGATGTTTTCTATCCAATAGTAAAGCCTCTTTTTTAATTGTTTTCGCTCTCCAAACTGACCTATATAAAAATTCCTTTGTACTTCTCAGGACACAATAAGGTAGTAATTGCGCATTAATTTTTAGCTTGATCCAATTCGTCTCACGTCTAATTGTTCTGTTCTGGTGGAGTGTTCAAGAAGTTAACACGTAATTTGCTAAAAGTGCTAAGAAAAGTTGTAATTTCTTATACCTAATTCGAAGTAAGTTCGTGGATATTCTTAACTTTAAATTAATTTGCAGTGTTTTTTTCTGTTATTTATATAGTGAATTTGGTGAGTCTGACAGAACTGAATTAAATAAAGAAATATTTGAAGAAAGTGAATAAATACAGGTAAGCTTTGGTGAGCAATAGGCCAATTAGAACAAATTTTAAACGACATACCGCGTTGAACAGGCACCAGCCCCTCCAACGTGGGCGGTTTATCCAGGGTGTATCCCGGATTTATCCAGGGCGGAATTTCCCGATCATAGCCAAGACTGACTCCCATTTGGAGTTCGAGCAGCCATTTCGTTTTCGGTGCTCGAAGTGTGCTAGCCAAGACAACGACGGTGCTCGGCACCAGTGATGAAAAACGAAGCCCCCAGACTCGTAACGTCAAGGCGTGGTGAAACGAGCTACGCATCATTCCAACGCTGGGGACGTATTTACCCCATAGAATCCCACGCGCGAGTTTCGTGTTGGTCACCAATCCCACCTTGGCTGGCTTGTCCAGATCGGCTCAAGAACATCCAACGGGGGAGCAGCTGGATACAGGAAAGTAAGGTCAGACCTTTCTTTATTAACGTATGAAGATTTGCTAGGTTTAAAATTAATTTGTTCAATCCGGTAATTATTGTTAGCTCGAAAGTGACGTCACTGGTCAGTAGCCAGGTTTGCCTGAGTTGAGCTGAACGACATATAGTATTGGAATTGAAAACATTGTGAAACTCTCGAAATTGCTAGTTGTTTTTTTTTTATAAATTAGGTCATTAAACGGCAATACTGTTTAAACAATTAATCACTTCGAGTTTAGTAAAATAAACTTCATCCTTTTGGTCTGCCGTAAACGAGTTTGGTCGAGCTAATAAATTATCCTATCACTACCGATTAGTATTGGATTGCCTCTTAAAACTATCAAGAAATTTATTACAATACATGTTTTCTAGTTTTGGATCAAAAGTCGTAATCGATTTAGTTCTGAATTAACTGTTGCCCTGACATGAGCAGGAGATCTCCTACCGGGTTATCTCAGAGTAACGGTCCTTTGAACTGAAGGTGGCGCATAAGCCGTTGACTTCGTGAAACAGAAAGAATTGTTACAATGTTCCCCTAGTTTGAAGTAGTTAGGACTAGGAATCGGTGGTAGATCTTACATCCCGCAACGTACCACGAAAAGGTGATCTACCCAAGCAACACATTTGTCGTAGATGGAGTTACATTACTTATATATGACAATCTCAGCTGTAAAATGTGGCATCTAGTCACTTATATACTACTGATTAATAACAAAAAAGTGGTAGGATCTATGTGTACCATAAAGTCTGGAACGCGCAAAAATTGGTCAACTTCAATTTGGTGAATTTCTGTTAAAATGCATAAAAAAACCAGAAATGCTGCATTTAGAAGTTTAGCGAATGTACAATGGTTACAGTAATGAGTTTTCACCGTTTGCTCTCCAGATTTCAAAATGACGTCCAAGCAAGAGGAGCAGCGTGTCAAAATTATGCTCGCGCATCAAGAGAATCCAACGTTCTCACACACCAAGTTGGCAAAATTGCTGGATGTGGCCAAATCGACCGTGACAAACGTATTAAAGTCTTCAGGGAGCGTCTATCGACCACCAGGAAGCCTGGAAGCGGCAGCAATCGTAATCTGGACATGGAAGCGACGACGAAGAAGAGGGCGGTGAAATATAAGCGGAATTCTAACCTCTCCAGCCGGGACGTCGCTGGAAAGCTCAATGTCTCCCATACTGCTGTGCAGCGGACCAAGAAACGAGCCGGGTTGTCGACGTTTAAGAAGGTGAAGGTGGCGAACCGAGATTACAAACAAATCACGCCGGCAAAGCAGCGGTCCCGAAAGCTGTATACGAATCTGCTCACAAAGTTCGACTGTGTCGTCATGGACGACGAAACTTATGTGAAGGCGCCATACGCACGTGCGGTCTAAAAAGCGGAATTTTCATTACTACGGGAACAATCAATCAAGAGATCTACGTCCAGAAATGCCTGGAAAAGCGGCTGCTACCATTCCTAAAGCAACATAATAGACCGGTGCTGTTCTGGCCGGCCTGAGCGAGCTACCATTGTGGGGAAAAGGCAGTCGAGTGGTACGATGCGAACAACGTGGTTGTGGTACCCAAAGACCACAACCCTCCCAACAGCCCAGAGCTCCGCCCTATCGAACGGTATTGGGCCTTGGTCTAACGGAATCTAAAAAAAAAACTAATAAATCCATGGAAAACGAGCAGCAGTTTAAATCTAACTGGCTTTCGGCGGCGAATAAGGTCGATGAGACCACTGTGCAAAATTTACGGCAGTTCGGATTTGGCAAACCAAAAGAATAAACGAACAATTTTACCTTTATATATGTTTCAGTCTTTATGTCAAGAAATATATGATTTACCTGCACTACTTGTTTATGACTATAACGCAACCTGCCGTTTTGAAAATGTTGTAAATGAATTTCATCCTTGCAACGAAAGGAATTTGCTTGCGTTTCTATAACCATTTTTCAAATGTTATTCGTTTGGGAGATTTATTGAGAGAATAGAGTCCATGAAATGAAATTCCGTAGTTCCAAACTTGTGTGCGGCTTCAAATTTATGGTGAATCTTTACATTCCACTTCTAAATATGTTTCTTAGAAATAACTTGATACAATGCATTGAATTGTACAATACATTCTGAATAAATTTCCCCAACATTGCGAAAAAATGAATATCAAATTTATTTTTTACTTATCATACTACTATTTTCTACATAACGTGCATGTGATGTTGAAAGCACAATTCAAATAAATTTTTATTATATATTTTGCTTCATCGGCAAAAAAAATATCTTCCATTTAATTCCACTTAATAAATTTTGGTATCCATGACAGATACGTATTTCGACTACAATGTGCAGTCTTCATCAGTGTCATTATCTAACCCCCTTAAGTACTCATCTCCTAGGTAAAAAAGTCAAGATCACAGGTATAAAAATGAAACAACAATGTGTTGAATCGGAACCTACCTAACTAATAAAAACCAAAGATTTAAGTAAAAATCTATACAACTCTCTAATAAGGAAAATCCCAAAGGCTTGGTAGCCATCATAATGAAATAATGAAATTGGGATGTTAGCGGAATGCTTAAATAAAACAGCAAAAAAGGTTATCTTCTATTTAACTTCACAGTACTTAAGGGGGTTAGATTTTGATAAGTTCTTTAATGGGAATGACACTGATGAAGACTGCACATTGTAGTCGAAATACGTATCTGTCATGGATACCAAAATTTATTAAGTGGAATTAAATGGAAGATAACCTTTTTTGCTGTTTTATTTAAGCATTCCGCTAACAACCCAATTTCATTACTTTATTGCTTCATCGGTCAGCCATATTGCATGGCAATTTAAAGAGTACATTGAGAAATGAAATAAGTGTTATCAAAACATAGATATAGCACGAAAAACAATAACATTACTTGTATCATATTTTGAAGGTATAATTCGGTATTGTAACTTTCAATCACCCACACAGCCTGTCGACAAGATTTGAATCACATTAGATCAGCTCCACGTCAACTGATGAATTGGAAAAACTCGACCTTCTCCGATTTGCATATAACTTTTGCATAAATTGTGTGTTCTGGCGAAGACAAAAAATCAAGAAGACTGGAAACTCTTGCATTTTATCATACTACCGCTCTGAGACCGAAACGATTGCGGCATCTGCCGCTCAAAGGTAAATGCTTCGAACGATTTGATAGCAAAGATTTCAACCTCAGAATAAAGGTTTGTGTATTTGCTCATTTTTCTAGGCAGTACTTCCACCTTCGCTCAAGCACAGCGCTACTGTATCTGTCGTTTGAATTCTGCCAGAGTTTCCAGTCTTCTTGATTTGAAGTCTGCGGTTATGGGTAATAATTCACATTGTTACGAAAATTTGGCCATTTAAATTGTTGCACGAAAATGTCACTTCTGGTCGGAATGACGTCTTAGACATAGATGCTTAGAAAAGTAAAATAATTCTGGGAAAAATATAAACGGACATTTATTTTAAGTAATTTTGAGTATAAATTCAAAAAATTACAAGCTGTTCACCGGAAAAAACCGGGGAAAAATCAAGAATTCGGAATTGCCGGAAAAAAAAACCGAGAAAAATGCGGGAAAACCCAAATCGCACTGGCAAAGAGCATAGCATCTCAAGAAACAGTTATGATTTCATAGTAGTCTTGTAGGCCGTAATATGGTCCTGAGTATCCTTTAAACCGTTATTAAACTTGCAATGGTACTTGGAATCAATCAGTTTTATATCATACTAGCTGAGTGTGCCCGGTCTTGCTCGGGATTCAATATTAGCTTGAGTTTATGCGCCGATTTAAAAAAAAAAAGCATGCTATATTGTACGTAGCCCCCTCCCCCTATTATCTAAGGGGCTACCCCCTATGATTATCTCCTTATACCCCCACACTCGCCCCCACATGCCTAATTTGATTCCATTTGCTTGATTAGTTCTCGAGTTATGCAGAAATTTCTGTTTCATTTGTATGGGAGCCCCCCTTACAGAAGGGGGAGGGGTCTCGAACCATCATAAGAACCTTTCACGGCCCCAAAAACCCCTGTATATAAATTTTCACGCCAATCGGTTCAGTAGTTTCCGAGTCTATAAGGGTCAGACAGACAGAAATTCATTTATATATATATATATATAGATACATAATTATATTCTCTTGTTTACACATCTGTGTACACCTTTCATATTATGTCTTTCACAGTGGCAGAGTATCAAAAATTCTCAAAACTACTTACACTCTATTATTTTCTTTAACTCGATGATTTGGATGATTTGGCTGTGCCAACAATGTAATTTTAAAACACAATTAATAATTTTAAATTATGTAATGAGTCTCCATGAAGCACAAAATGCTCAAAAATTCTGAGTGGAAATTGAACAAGATTTCGGTTATCCTGTAAATTTTGTTTTTTGTTTTTCCTTGATTTGTTTTCCGTCGATCTTGTTTTCGGTGCTGAGCACCAATGCAACCGACACCAAGAAAGCAGCTCCCACCCACACCTGGACCCTACCTATCGACCCATCAACTAATGAACCGAGGACCAACGGCTTTACTTACTTTACGTGATCAGAGATTATGCCTTAGAACATCCCGGCGGCGCCGACTGGGATTGAACCCAGGCCTGCTTTGGTGAAAGGTAATCGTGCATACCCCTTTTTTCAGGACAATTTAGAGAATGATAAATATTTTGGGAACATATCTTTGTATTTCACAAAATGTTGTATGGCTTATAGAATTTCAAGATCTAAAATCCAGGAAGAACTTTTAAAACTGCGTTTCTCCTGTTCAGGCTTTTTCCAACATACCAAAACAACATTTAGGCTCATTTTTTTGCAGGAGATCAAAGACTCGAATTCATGATTTCATGATATTTTGGAGAGCAAGATCATCAACATGTTAACATCAACATCTCATTTCATATTTTTTGCTAGAAACTAGACATATTGTAGATCAATTCTGGTGAAAAATATGATTATCTATAAATGGTTACTTTTGAACGCCTTTTTTGTTCAAGACAGAGTGAGGCTTGGGTTTTTTTTAATAACCGGGAAGAACGCGAATTGAACAATTGGATTTGAATGGACACTTTTAAAGTGCTAAAATCTGAAATATTTCAAAAGCATATCTTTAATTTTTATTTTTTTTTAAATAAAGCTTATAAAAAATGCAAACTTTTGAAGTATTAAAACCAAATAGAAAATTGACAAAAACCGTTGGTCAAATATTTGAACTGGTTACTTGTACACTTTTTTATGTAGTTGATACACGGTAAACAATACTAAAGACGTTGTTAATCGAAATCAACGATTTTTGTACATTTTCAAGTGTCAATAGACAGCGGCGCCAGTGGTGTAGTGGTAAGCGAGATGGCCTCTCACCCCAAAAGGCCTGGGTTCAATCTCAGTCGGTGCCGCTGGGATTTTCTGAGGCATAAAATCTCTGATCACGCCTTCTTTCGGAATTTCAGGAAAGTAAATCCGTTTGTCCCCGGTCCATGAGTTGATGGATCGATAAATAGGGTAGGGTTTCCAGATGTGGTAGATGCGTTCCTAGCGTCGGTAGCATTGCTACTCAGTACGGAAAACAAGATCGACGCAAAAAAATAAAGGGAAAAAAAAATGTCCATGGTTTTAAATACAGAAAAAAATAACCGTGTAGGGTAAGTGTGCCAGTTATGACATAAGTGCTCCAGTTTTTGGCCCTCGTCACTAGCTCAAATTTGAAATTATTTTGCATGATTTTATTTGAATAGATACATGGCATAATCTATGTTCTAGCCAGAGCTGGTAAATATCACGGCCATCATGTGACATGAGAAAACAGGTCCACTCACTATCACAAGATGAAACTACCTATCATTAGCTTTCTTGTAATTTTCCAATGATCAAGCACTCATGAGCAGGGGTGGAAAGCACCTCAGAGCGTTAGCAAAGCAACTTTGTGCATGCATCTCACAACACTCGACAAAGATTGTGTGGTTCTCCCATTTACTTCGCACACTTTTTTACAACTAATCTGCGAGAAAGCAATCCACATAATGAGCGGTACACTCCGCGCGGAGCAGGGAGTGAATATCATACAACAAGCGCTAATGTCTTCTTAATCCTACGCTCTTTGCGTCGGACCCGTCGGAGCGATGGCTAAACATTGAGCTTTCGTTATTTCTGGGTGTGTGTGTCTGTCTTTTCTTCTCCGCTGCTTTACACATGCGCAGGGTGAATTATAAGCAAACTTTGTGTTCGCTTGATTTCCACTTTGTACTGTTCAGAAAATCAGTGCATTGCGAACATTGAGTGATCAGATGACAGCCCTGCTCATAAGAATAATTCTTATGCGGTTTTGACATCAACAATTCTAACTTATTTAGAAGAATTTAATCAAGCAATGGCATGTAATCGGTAGAGTGATTATATTATTAAGGTTCCCTCGGTACAAGTAGCTTTAATAGCAATAAATGAGCTACACAGCAAAAAATTTCTTTTAATATCACATCAAAGTGGATGCACTTTAGTTATGTCGAAAATATGGTGTAATATAACTTCCCAAAAAGGACAAAATTATTAAAAATACAGTGCATGAACTGACATTACGTTGCTTTTACTGCATTTGTTTATTTGTGTGACCATAAAAATTACATGAGATTTTCGACATGATGGAAGTGCATCCTCTTGGATGTGATATTAAAATTTATTTTTTGCTGTGTAGTAATTACGATGATCACAAAACCGTCACGTTCTGTCGTGACAAAAAATACTATGAGATTTTGAAGAAAATCTCTATCATCGTTTTCCCATAGTGTATTCTGTATTTCTGTAAATATCGCGTGAGATTTTTCATCGAAATTGACATTTGCCAGCCTTGGTTCAAGCCTTGCTTCGAATTAAATTTGGTGAAGAATGAATAAAATTGAATTTTAAAATAGAACCACTTGGTCCAAAATCTGGCTCACTTATCCTATATTTTTTCCCAGTTTTACTTTTCCTTTCTAAACAGCTTTGAATAAGATGTCATTTAGATCAGAAGTGACGTTTTGGTGCTAACATTGTCAAATTTTTACAACCATGTGAACGATTGCCCATAACACAAAATTATGCATAGTTTCATACAAATCGGAGAAGGTCGAGTACTATTTTTTATTCTATTTAGCTTGGAGCTGATCATTATCCGTTTCAAACCACAGGGAATTGAAAGGCATACTTTAAAAAATCACAATCTTTGGTGTAAAAACAGACATTTTATAAATATGTCTATATGAACCAATTCATGCTACAATTACTAATGACATCAAAATTATTTTTTTTATATATAACATGTGAAGAAAACAAAATAATTGTAGGTTTTTATGGTTTTTTACACACACACACACACACTTAGAAATAATTAATTTTACAAACATTTCATGTAAAAAGTGTTCTCAAACCGAAACACAAGCAAATCGACGAAGAGAACGTTTGATTGAATTGATTTTCTCGTTTTTTTCAACTGATTTTTATACCAAAGGACCGCTTATATGTGTTGGACTCAAGGATCCGAAATTTACACAATTTTTTCGTAGTATGCAGTACATGTCCCCCGTGTTCAAAAGAGCTGAGTATACTGGATAGTTACCAAGATTGAGGAAGGGCAAGTTTGCTAGGACTCGGTTCGCTATAACAAATTATTATCGGAATTATGTATTCATTAGATGTTTTGATAACATGTTGTGATGGTAAGTTACAATAAGAGGTTTCACACAGGTTTCACAGAGTCATAATTTTAGATTTTATGATCGAGTGAGTACGTGAAAATGATAAACTGTATGTTGTGATTCTCTGCAAGCAACATTGACAGCTCCTCACTACAACAACGGTTTCGAAAGAGTTGAGTCTGTTCAGCGACGGTTCCGCTACGTAAACTGCCGTGGACGGATCCCTTCCGATTGCAACTGATCCATCTGGAGCGCCTGTCGATCCAAAGAGATACAGCAAGGGCCTGATTTCCCTGTTCTCCTTGACATCAATGTTCAACCCCGAGCCCTACGGAATAATTCAATGCTGCCTCCGCCCATATAGCGAACTAATTATAGCATGTTCAGCGGAATCGGTGGTTTACAGAGACTCTTCGTTGAAGTAACTCAGCACAATACTGGAGCATCCATCAGAGAAAGATCCCATCTAACCACAGAGTCTCAAGAATCCTTCCAGAATCTGGTCCCGATCGGTAGCATGGAACCGATTGGTGATCAATCCAGCAATTTTGTTACACTTTCTGCAGTTCAATTCATCTTTCATTTGGTCACTCACATCCGCGGAATCATCTATACCATCCTGATCTTTCGGTTTAACTGCCGGCATCTCCTCCAGCATTTTATCGATGGCCGCGTTGTTGCACAATCCAGCCACGCTGTATACTACAATGGGGTTCATCTGCGAAGCCAGCGCTTCCACCAGATCCGGAATGAAATCATCGGCCAGCTTTTTGCACTCTTTCTTGACAACCTTAATCGGGATCAATAGGATCTTCGCGCTGTTCGAATTTGACCTAACTCGCCAGCTGCTTTGCCGGAGGTTTAGTTTATTTTTTTCTAGATCAGTGTAGTTGGTCTAGCAATATTCCTGATTTTCACGAGATGACTATTGACTTATTGATGTTTAGTTTGAGTACTTTTCATGGTTAGTTTATGTTACATCATTGGAGCCAATGACCATAAATAAATAAATAAATAAATATCATCATAACATCTATTGATTACATTATTTTAATTGCGAACTAAGTCGCAGCAATCTTACTGCTCCTAAATCTGGGATTATCAGATCGGGTGAAATGGAGACGATTTCTGCGTATATTAATGGATATCCATGCGCCAGTGCTGCCGTCGTAAATAAAATTTGACCATGTTAGTCGTTATATTAAACACAAATTGTTGGCATAAAAGAACAAACCAATTTGTCTTCGACTAATCTCGTTTACATCCTGCCCCAGGTCTTAGCCTAAAATGTAAGGCAAGTGCAATCAAGTATAAGGAGAAAAAAAAAATCAATTAAACATAAGATTGTTGGACCATTTTTCACCGATCTGGTGACAAATTTTTGTTACGTTTTTTTTTTGCAAGAGTCAGTTTATTGCTACATCGTCTACTCACAAAATTACCAATAAAAAACTCCAAACAACCCGTCCACAATAAATCGAATGTTTGCTCAAGATTTGAAAAATGGCTCAAGTTTGTTTTCCCACCTCTTACCACTCCCGCTCCTGTTCAACAATGTAGACAAGTGCACTCGAATAGTTTTCTACACTCACATTTCGAGCAGCATTCTCCTATAAAGAACAGCTTCAAGAGTACGAACATTGTTTACAGCTGCTGCCAAACCCACATGCATGCAGCCATGTTACGCTATGCCTCCTGTTTAAGTTTTTTCCAACTTTTAAGATGAACGATTGTAGCAACTTCAAAATATCCTCACGCTGCTTTAGTGTAGAAGAACTGCTAGTGGATAACTCTAGGGAAATCCAAATCGACACACTCCCTCTCGCACAAGATGAAATAGTCTTGTATAGGTATTACTTTGGCACACTTCGAGGCCAATGGTTGTGTCTGGAACAACCAATGGGAGCAAAAGTACGGGAATGGATTGAACCGTTTGAACTGGATTGTTCACGAGCTCGGTGAGATGGATTGCCAGCTAGATTGATAGAGAGGTTGCGTCTCAAAATTTACCCATTCTACTCTCAGATCACGCCCTCTAAACCAAACGCTCGAAGGACAACACGGCTTTCCCCTTGAAAGCGATAATCATGATTTGTGGGGATAATTTGTCACTATGCTTGACTTGCAATCGCGCTGGGCTGGTTTTGGAGATAAAAGCATTTTTTTGGAGCTTTCTACTTTCGTTGCCAGGCATAGTAATTGAGCTTCGACAGAAGATAAACATACCCACAACATAATAAAATGGAAGGCAGCAAAAATAAATTAAAATAAATTTCTACGCTTCTGCAGGCTTAGCATGGCAATCAAACTTAGGTGGGTCTATTAATATGCATTGGCTGATTCAGGAAATCGATTATCTAAAACAATTGCACAAAAAGCTTACCGGTTTGTTCCTCGATTCGTTCGAGGATATTTTTCGACTAAGTATAGAGCAGTATTCTCCAACGCTCTGCTTACGGGCCGCATGCTGCCATCGTGACGGATTTGTGCGGACCACGATGCATTCTATACCTTAAGCAACAAATGTATCAATATGTCATAATGGAAAAAAATATGTTGGCTGGAAAGATAATGTGATAGTAGTAGACTTTTTTTTTCCCGTGTCGTGAACATTTACCACTGCGACCAGTGTTTTGATCTATTGTGTTGTATCCTCTTTTTACTGTTTGCCGTGTGTTCTGATGATCAACCACTATGTAGAGTGGTCTTCATCATTGATCATCGGCATTATCCCAATATGGAATTGCAGTTCGAATGAAGTTTACAACTTTATTGGTGATACTGGTCCAATTTCTCCAGGTACGGTGAGTCCTTTATCAAGAAATCTGCATCGTTTATTAAATAGTGCAGCACAGTCACACAATAAATGTTCAGAGCTTTCGCTCTCCAAATCACAAAAGCGACATCTATCATCGCTAAGCTTTCTAGTTTTTTAAAATGATATTTACTAGGACAATGACCTGTTATTAATCCAGTGTAGGTGCTTAAATCTTTTTTGGAAATATTGAGTAACCTTTGCGTACGCAAAACGTTGGGCTTAATGAATTGTTTGGGCTGTTGAGGTATTATTCCAAATTTTCAGATTCGAAGGCGATAGACCAATAAACGGTTCGGCGATTTGCATACGATACGATACGATACGATACGATACGATACGATACGATACGATACGATACGATACGATGCGATTTGCATACGCCGCCGCCGCCGATGAAAATAAGCCGGCACGCCGCCGAAGTAAAATCTTTGACGCCGCCGAATAAATTTATGTCACGCCGATGAAAAATTCGTAGCACCTTTTTGGTAAAAAGCATCTTGAACGTGTTGAAATTAGCGTGTAGTGCAGCGATTATCATTTAGTTTTTTGACGTTTGTTCGCACTTTCTCGATCTAGCATACAATAATGAATCATTCAGGTCGGATTTACATAAAGATGAATAAGTGAATATAGGGTGTCCCAGAATGTCTCAGCACGACTTTCGAACACCCCTGTTTGTTTCAGATGCCGTTTAAACAGCTGATTATCACGCTGAATCATTGTTTACATTTCGACCAACAGTTACGTGTATCGTAAGTTGCAGTTCTTTACATTTCCGTGAAAATGCGAAGCATTTCTCTGGAAAAGCGCAAACAGATCGTGCACAAATGGTGAACATTACCCATTTTCTTTTAAATATCATTATTAAGGAGACTTTCAGCCCAATCTCCAACATTTCTCTGAGTAAATTAGTGAAATTGAAAGGTGTAAGCATCGGAGCCGTTCGAAACGCGATTCGGAAGTATGGTGATGAAGCAACTTTCCAGAACAAGCAAAAACCTGGAGAAAAACCGAACCCTGCTGACCAAAATCTGAACCGGAAAATCGTGCAAGCTTTCACTCTCAAGAAAAGGGCTTCGGTTCGAGACGTGGCTAGAAAAGTGGGATCCATGAAGAGTAACGTCCAGCTTGCCAAGGCAAGAATGGGTCTAAAGACTTTTAAGAAGCAGAAGAAGCCAAAGCGAAGGTAAAAACAAGTCGCATCCGTCAAACCGAGGGCTCGGAAGCAGTGTGGCCAGATTGTTTTTTTTTTCATTATCGGTAGCTTTTCAAAACTTTTATCGGTAGTTATCGGTAGGCCGTCTGAAGAAGGCTTTCCCAATACTTGAAACCTGTGTTAGCGGAGAGGGGGGGGGGGGGGGGGGGAGGGTGTAGCTTTCATTCAGTTCTTCTGCTTTAAACGTGTCGAAGATTACTAAAAATCTGTGATTTCCGGTAGGAAAAGTGAAAAATCGGTAGTTTTTAACCTTTTGTTTGTGAATCGGTTGTCATATCGAAAATCGGTAGGTCCGGCCACCCTGCTCGGAAGTTATAGAGCTTTTTGACGTTTAATCGGCACACACTACTACCATAGAGGTAACTCTAAGACCACTGTGTCCCGAAGAAAATCATTATTATTTTTGGCTCACTCAGTACCAGAACAACGGTCCCAAGCAGTCCCAAGCTATTTCACTCACCCCTGCATGTTCTGCATGAATCCACACACCCCTGATGTTATCTGTCAAACTTTCATAGCGAATCAAAACAAACATAGTGTAGTAATAGAATTTCAACTAGAATAGGGTACGTTAAACGTTTGCTTGGGACCAATAGGCTACTAAAGTGGTGAGCCAATTTAAAATCGTTAGTTTCGTATTGATTGTTGCTACTACACCATTTAAATCGAACGAGTACGAGCAAGAGGAAAACAGATTAGTGGTAAAACAAACCGTTCATTCATCCATGTATGCTAGATAGAGAAAGACTATTAAACGTCAAAAAGGTTTATACGACTAGTTGCTGTGCGGAAAATCGGTGTTCGAGATTATGGACGGTGAATCATCCGTTAAATTTGATTACAAAACTCTTCCTAGTAATCAGTACTACACCGCTCGTGATGACGGAAGTGTTGACGACGCGGATAAGTCGATTTTTTCCGAATAAAAACGGAAAAATGTTATGGGCAAGCCATTTGTGAGTGTGGTATGCTTTCCAAACCGTTTGGATACAATGACAACCGATGTTTAACTGCGTGAGTGTTCAAACAAGCGTCTGTTACCCATGATCCGCAAACACGACGCCTCAGTACTGTTTTGGCAGGATTTGGAGTCGGTTCATTACTCCAAGGACACGATAGCCTGGTATAAAGCCAACAAAGTCCAATTCGTACCCAAGGAGATGAATCCACCAAACTGTCCCCAGGCCAATCAAAACTTTTTGGGCCCTGACCAAAGCATATTTGCGGACACATGTAAAGGCAGCGGATTCCGTTACGAAGTTTGTGAAAAACTGGGAAAAAGTATCCAAAATTGTTGGACTGAAGCTACGTTTAACTGTAAGAGAATACTATAGAGAACATGAAAATGAAATAAAAATCGTATTTGCTGTAAACAAAGTTACGTTATCGTTTTTTTTTTTTTTTCAAATCGTGCTTAGACATTCTGCAACACCCTATATTACTAACAACACGTTGATAATTGAGCTTTGTTTTAATCTCTTACATGTCCAATGCGTGTACATTCAAATATGTATCAGAGTCAGTGCGCAAAACAGTCAGGTTCATTGAGTCATTTTGATATGAATATGAAGTGCCATCTGCCTCATCATTCACTGCCTCGTGAGAGTCTGAATGATTCAGAGGCAGCGAATCCAAACACATAAAGCAACCAACGATACAGACAAAATGGTTGCTACGACTACCATGACAAACTCGCTCTGTAACATAGCTCGATCCGAGTGGTAGAAGGATAATGATATATTGCTTGCCTGCTTTGTTGCAATATACACGGATGAGGACATAGCTTGATATGAATCGAGAAAAGACATAACAAAAAAAATCCTATTAGCACACGTGTATCATGTTCGGCTTTACTTCGTGAAGCAGCTTGCTCGTTTCCTTCTACCGAGTGAGTTGAGTCGCACGCGCTGCTTGTCATGAAAAAGAAGGAAGAAGATTATATCATTATTACTTTGCACTTCTGACATAGCGTTATTATTCGGTTCGTTGATCGCTTGTCATTTTGTCATTTGGAGATATTTTTGATTCCTGGTAAAGAGGTAAACGAGTCACTGACAGCCAAGCACTCAGTCAGTAGCTCAGTCAACACATTCTGCCGTGATGGTACCCAATATTTGTTTTGAATGACTGAGCGTACATTTTCTATGGAAAAATGACTCATTTACATGCTGTGTGAGCGAATGCAAGCGGTGTGCGTCGCCCGCTCGTGAGTGACTGAATGTTTTGTTGGCTCTTTCATTGCCTCGTCCTTTACCGTTTGCTACAAACGGTCTGCACAGAGCAATGGATTGAATAGTGCAGTGCTTTCACACTCAGCCTAGGCAGTCAATAATTTTAAACTCTGATCAGATGTACTAGATGCATATCATTTATCACTATTAACATATTAAAAACGTGTAATGCTCAATAAATGAAAGAATTCCTAGGGCCCATTAAAATGTTACGTAATGCAAAAGATTGCTTTTAAATACTATCCATACGTTATACTTAATAGAAGGGTTGTACCACATTGCAATACGACTTCACCAACCAGCACTTGACATACTTTCCTAAACAAATCCCGCATGTACGGCCAATGATAACGACTCAAAATTGTGTAAGAGTTACTCATATTTGAGTTCAGTTATTTATTTATTTTTTTGTTGGGAAGTGAAGTAAAAACCACTCCGTGCATTATTTGAACTTTTGTGGTACCCGTATTTTCTGTTTGTATCATGCAAATCGACCACTATTTTACGAGTAGACAGCTAATTACCTGGACACATCTTTTCTCAGTTCGGTATAATATGGTTTATAAAACGAACTACATTTCCATGATTTGCAGACTAAATATCACTAGGTTTGTAAGCCAATACTTCCAAGAATCTATGCTTGTGTAATGCACCACAACTGCAGAACAGATGTTCCGAGGTTTCACGTTCCAAATTACAGACACGACAGATATTACTCTGAACCCGACCAATGTTCTTCATGTGATATCTACTAGGACAGTGCCCAGTTACTAGGCCAGTGTATATACTAAGAGCTATTTTATTGAGCTCTAAGCGCTTTTTGGTGTTTGTTATATTAGGATTTATAAATCTTTTCGACTGGTTGCAGTTTGTGCATGTGCAATTGGCCATCACCCTTTGCTCTTCCCAGCATTTGAGATCCATTTTTACCGTACAGTATGATATTCCACAGTATGGTTTGCTTGAAACACGTTTGAAAAATGTCCCATCGCAACTGAAATATTTGTCCCGAGGTCAAAGATTCCTGCATCTGTTCGTATTCCAATTTTTGAGCCATCTGTGAAAAATATGATTGAGCCTTGACGAACGTTAGGACCACCAGTTTCCCCATCCAAACGTGCCGTTTTACATACGTTGAAGGAAATTTCATAGTTGTCATCTGGTTTCATCCATTCTCCATTCATACTCATTACTGGTCATCTTTGGATGTATTGTAAGATGCTTAGATGACCAACAAGATTAACTGGCATTACCTTTTTAGATCTTTTGAGCCTTAGACCCATTCTTTCCACTTCTAGTTGCACATGTTCATGCAAGGGCAGCAGATTAAGGATTGCTTCTAATGCTTTTGATGGGGTGCTACGCACTTCACCCGTTATTGCACAGCATGCTAGACGTTGAAGTTTTGCTAGTATCCTCTGTGCAGTAGCCTCTTTTGATTTTGGCCACCACACTAACGAAGCATGAGAGTTCAGGTTACTCAAATTCGCGAAATCGTAGGTCACTCATAGATTGAGTAAATTTTCCGACGCTTTTCCGAGGAAAACTTCATATGAAACTACATATGAGGAAAACTGATTGTGGTTTTAATCTGTCTTCTAGTACCCTTCTAACGTGTGTACAATTTTCTTAATTTTTCCCATATCCGAGAAGTTTTTCCTAGGAAAGTGGAAAATTTACTTAAACTATGAGTGACCTACGTTTTAGCGATTTTCAGTAATCTCTGAAATCAAATATGGGTAGAATTTTTTGTCCATGTGCGATTGGTTTGGAAAGCCTTTTTTTCTAAATCAGTTGGAATAAACTCAAGCCTACCCACGCAGCCACGCTGCCGCCGCCGAAAGCAAACGGCGTGACGCCGCCACGCCGCCGCTGCCGGCAGAAAATAACATGTCACGCCGCCGCCGAAAATATTTTGATCGGCGCACAGGTCTACCGTCAGTCTCCCAGTCGTTGCGTGTTGTATTAAATGCATTAAATAGATGGTTGAATTCATGTGTTTTGCCATAAAATCTTCATTCTTTAATATTAGTGGACTTAATTGAATCTCTTTCAAAATGCTCATATGATTTTTAAGATCTCCTTCAAAGAGCTCTTTTGTTCGTCTGAGTCTGAAAGCATTCTTCATTGCATCCAGTTGAATGAATTGATATAAAGGAAAAAGATTAAGCAAAGCTTCTAATTATTTAGATGGAGTACTGTACATTGCTCCGGTTATGGAGGTAGTGGTCAACCTCTGCAGTTTTTCAAGTCTTTTTTGAGCTGTTTTTTGCACTGTTTTTGGCCACCAAACTAGTTATGCATAAATTATTCTTGGTTTTACTATAGCCGAATAAATACAATGTAACATTTTAGGTTTGAGTCACCATTTCTTACCAAACGTCCTTTTACTAATCCAAAGAGCATTGGTTGCTTTATTTATTCTAAATGTACATTCCAATAGAGCTTGCTATCTAAAGTTACTCCTAAGTATTAAACTTCCGAAGAATACTTCAATTCTGTTCCTTCCAAAGAAAGTTTTGAAAATAAGACTTTTCGTCTTTTTGTAAAGGGTACAATCGTTGTTTTTGAAGAATTTACTTTCAATCCTTCATTTTTGGTAATGTAGTTACATTTAATGCCGTCTGCATTCTGCTTGAAATGATTTCATAAAATTTTCCGCGGACTATTATCACTATATCATCCGCAAGCCCAATAATTTCAAACCCGAGCGATTGAAGACTAATAAGAAGCTCATCTACTACTAGCGACCATAGAAGAGGAGAGAGAATGCCTCCTTGAGGACAGCCTTTAGCAGCTGTTACCTTTATGGTTGACTCTCCAAGGTTTGATGATATTTCACGATTTGATAACATTTCTAATATCCACTATATTTCGCTTTCATTAAACCCACGTTTTTTCATGGCACTTTCCATTCATTTAAAAGATGTATTATCAAATGCTCCTTCAATATCAAGAAAGCCAGCCATTAATACATCCTTTGCTTCGAAGGATTTTTAGATTTTTGAGACAGGAGTGTGTAATGCTGTAATTGTTGATTTGCCTGGTTGATAAGCAAATTGGGCTTTGGTATTTTTGGAAGAATTTCAGATTCGATATGTTCATCTATTATCTTTTCCATTAACTTAAGGAAAATTGACGACAAACTGATAGGTCTGAATGATTTGGGAGAAGACTTGTCTTTTTTATTAGCCTTTGGTATAAATACTACTCGAACTTGTCGCCACGTTGTAGGAATATAACTAAGCAAAAAGCTTGCTTTATGTAAACTTAAGATAACTTGAATTAAAATTGGATTAATTCCATCCAAAGCTGAAGATTTGAATGTTTCAAAAGAGTCTATTGCCCATGCAACTTTAAAATTAGTAAAAATTACACTAGCTAGATTTTTTGCCTCTTCATTGTACTGTCTGGATCCATTTACTGAGTCATGACCTCTAACGAAATTTACAACAGATAAAGTGAAAGTAGTAGTGAAAGATCCTGGGAAATGAGATTGCATCATTACTTTCAAGGTTTCTTTAGTAGTTAAGGTAAAAGAACCGTTCTCTTTTTTAAGGACTCCTAAGCCGTTTGCACGATCCTAAGAAAGGACTTTTTGAAGTCTTGCGGTAACAGAAGTACTTTCAATGTTTTCACACATATGTCTCCAATCTTTACGTTTGGATCTTCTAATTTCTTTGTTATAGTCAGTCAAAGCCTCTTTATAGTGAGACCAATTTCAGTCTACGGGTCTTTCTCCTTAGCTTTTCTAATCTATCATTCTACCAGGATACATCTCTATTAGTAGAGCGTTCCTTTATAGAACAACTTGCATAATAAGCTTGTTTAAGTTGTGTTACTAAGCATTCAGATGCCTTTTCCAACTTATCATTGGTGCTTATATTATCCATAGAAACATCGCATTGTACGGAGAGATTGGAGTTGTATAGCTCCCTATTTGTTTTCCTAGGATTACGATAGGTTTCCTTGATTATATCATTTGCTTTATATTCAAATAGAATTTGTCTATTTAACATGATTAGATCCTACTGTCCGAATTACATAGCATTTAAAAATTTCTATCAATACATAGACGCTTCGAATGAAGTTCGCTGGTCTAATAAAGGAAAAATATTGAAGAGAGTTTTCGACATGAGACAAGAAGTTTGTCGAACTTTTGTGTTCTGGTTGCATCTAAATTTATTTGAGATGCACTAAACCTGACACTTTAAGGAAGATACAATTTGGTGCACTATTTCATTGGAAAATAACAGCTTTCTGATCAAAACTGAGGCTTTCGGAGTGTCAACAAAAAAACGCATTTTCAGCAATTCATCTTTGAAAAGTTACTCAAGCAAGTAGATTTGTCTTCATGCACAGAAAAAAAAAAAGTTGAATATTACATTTGATATTGATTTTTTGAACAAAACTACATCCATTGATGTAATATTGTATCTGCTTTTTTCTATTACATCATTATTTCATGCTTCAGCTTGAATTACGTTGATCGATATTGCATTTTTTTTAGCTGTGTTTCTATTTCTAGACTTGAATCAAATAGACTATCGTATGTTTCTCTCAATTAAGTAGAAGATTCTCGTGCCTGCTTGCCAATGGAGCTAATCGACTTCCAAAAAGATAGTTTGCACTGTTTTGAAATGCAAAAAGTGCTAGCACAAAATATGTTCTTTATGTTATTTATGTTATTGTAAATTTATCGAATTCATAAAAAAAGTGTTGTTCTTGAATAAAAAGTATTTCAATTGTTATTCAATAGCAACTCAGTTTAATTCATTAGAATACACGAAGGAGCATAAATAATGCTGGATTAATGATTAATAGACGGACCGAACAGTTATGGATCGTCTTTTCTACGATGAGAAGGATAGGGTTAATGTTATTTGTATAATTTAAAACAGCGATTGTGTGCAATTTGGTGAAAAATTAATAAAATTGAAATTCAAGATAGGGTCAACTAGGGTACCATTACGGCCAAAAACTGGAACTCTTTCCTAGTTTGAAATTTTTTTTAGTTGCAATGCAAAAACTGACAAAAGCATGACAAAATTGTCAAAACCTGTGTAACGTCACTTAGAATCATTCAATGGCAGTTCCTACAATGGACTGCAGCGTACAAGCAGGTTTTTCCAAAAATAATTGTTTCATATAAAACCATCGCAAAATTATTTTACAGCCACAGTGCAAACTTAGCAAACATATACATTAGAATTATTACAAAAACCGCTGACCACATTACAGAATCTGTTCATGCATAACAAATTATGAATAATTTTTATGCAAATCTGTAATAAAATTTAACATTTTCCAATTGGGTGTATAATTATTAGATTAATATGTACTGTTTTGAAAGAGAAGCAAAGGAGCTTTGGTGTTAGTTCAATGTTGAGAGTTCACAGTTTAATCATTCCCAGGAAAGTATCATTACAAATTATGCATATTGGTATTCAGCTAACACGAAAAAAAAAACTGATCTAGCTTATGACGTTGGTATGAATACATCAATGTTATACAATAATCCAATTTTTCACAAAGATGCATTTTGGTGTCTCCTATTCGGTTACCATATTTTCTCAATTCAAATTTCTCAGCTCAAATAAACTTAGCGACAACTACGGAATACATAGTAACACTTTCTCGACTGGAACAAAGATTTAAGAGTCAGCATGTCACTCGAGCAGTGCAATATTTAAGATATAAATAATAGGATCAAGGAATGAAACATAGCCAACAAGCAGGTTACCAACTCAAGACGCAGTTACCCACGGTAGGAAAAGAGAAATTTAATAAACATACTTGAGAAAGTCGAAAGCACTAAAAACAAATAAACAAGAATCAACTCGACAGCTTCTCTCGACGGAAAACGAGTCAAACGAGAGTATAGAGTAGTTGGGTGCTATTTCGGCATTCTGCTTCAATTTCCGGCTTTCATATAACAAACACATTTGATTAATTTTCCATTGTACTTGAACTTATTTTCATATCAATTTTTTCATTGACGAAAAATAAGAAGAAAAAAAAAATTCATACAAGAAAAATGAAGAGTGACGGAAACTGGTGAGTATCTCAAAAAGTTGCCAAAATGGCACAAAAGATGACGACGACTACGACGACGATGATGACAATGATGCTGGTATGATGATTCAAGGGAGCAGAAAACCACCCAATCGTCTTTCGTGCTCTTCGCTTGTACCCATGGGATCAGGAAACACACTGAATGGGGACGCAGGAAGACAAAAGCGGAAGAGCAAAGACAACATTCCGGAGAGGATGAGAAGAATCGCCCTAAGAGTGGCGTCTTGATCGGGTGCTCATAGACAAGATGCACGAATGTGTGTTTACACTCAAAGGATGATGCGAATTGTGAGCTTAAATGCTTTTGTTCTGGATGCTTATGGTCAAACCCATTCCATTGCTTGCGTGTTATATGCAACTAAGCAATGTAGTTTTTTTTTTTGAATATATTTGATTGAATCAATTGTTTAATACAATTTCTTATCAATTTATTGTAGCGTAACCTTGTAAAAAATGGATTACGAATACATTTCTCATCATCACCTCTAATATTTTGTTAATTTTGCTTTAAAGATCAGAGGAAAACCTTGCTATCAGTTTTGAACCGATAAAGGATAAAGGTTAAAATGCTGCTATAGTGGCGCCGGTGGTGTAGTGGTTAGCGTCACTACCTTTCACTTCAAAAGGCTTAGGTTCAATCCCAGTGGGCGCCACCATGATTTTCTGAGGCATAACATCTCTGATCCCGCCTTAGGGAAGTAAAGTCTCCGGTCCATGAGTTGATGAGGTCGATAAGTATAGGGACCATGCGGTGTCTGTAGCATTGTTCCTGGTGTCTGTAGCATTGGTACTCAGTTCTAAAAACAAAATCAACGGAAAACAAATCATGGAAAAAAAATGCTACTATAACCCAAGTTCTGATTATCGTCGTAAATACAGCAGGTTAGTCTGAATGCAACAATGCCACCAAATAATTTTATACGTTTCCCTATGCACATGTTAAAATCTGACGAAAAGTGATAACATTAATCGTTCTTGAATTTAAATTACAATGCACCCCATTTGGTTCGATCACTTGATCTGTTTTTCTGGGTATTTTCAATAAAAACATGCGGTCCAATTAATCGCACAAAAACTGATTTTCATACAAACTAGGCCGATGGCCTTGCCATTGTCCGATGAATTTTGCACCCTTTTTTACTTTGTTGGCAATTGTCGGCAGGTGATTTAAATAATTTGGTGTTTCGAACACGCACAATTTAGCATATTTGTAGTTGTGTCAAAATTGGAGCTCAATTGATCATAACAGATCAAAGTTACAACATGCTAGTTTGTATACAAATCGACTATTGTCCAATTAATTTGGTACCACAGTGAATTTCAAACATAAACACATTTTCGTTACGGAAGTATGCTATTTGGGGGATCTGTCGCTCACTTTAATGATGATGATGATGATTATCTTTAAGATAATTAAGTATGACATCGTAACTAAATAAGCAGCTAAGACAATCCACACCGGTTGTTTGTGTCAACTCTCTCGGAAACCCATCAGTTACACAGTTATTAAGTTCGCTACTGACTGAAATGAACGAACAACAATTTTTAATTCAATTAAAATCACGCTTACTAAAATAATTCACTAGAAACAAAAAAGCATCATTGCATGGTTTGCTATTGAAAAGAGGAATGCCTCAATTAGTTCACGTAAAATCAAATGTTGTGAGGCAACTTTAAATGCACGGTGCGGTTGAAATGGCAGGTGCATCGCCTAACGGAAGTGAATAACCACTGTGATTATGTCTAATCTAGTAGTTTGCGCTACTGCACGATGCCACTCTAAAATAATCACAGTGAATATTCACTTCCGCTTATAGGTACGCTATCCGTTTCAACCCCGCGCGTTTCATCTTGTCCCGATGAACCTTACATAAAATACGTTTTTGGCAAACAATTGTTTGAAACAAACTCATAAGCTTCAGAAAGAATGAAAATTACAGTAATTTGTTTTGCTCCACCACCGACACATTCAACCAACACAAACTCTCTTGCTTACTAAAAGTGTCTGCCGCTATGACTGGCTGGCATATTCGGAGGCAGAGCTTTCGGGCCTTATCGCATCCAGAAGAGGGTCGCCTAAAACGTTGAACTGAAGCCAAAGATTTCGAGCGGAATGAAACAGAACCAAAAGTGAGAGGATAATTAAATTGCGCCTCGTTCGTACATTTTTGGATGCTGTGGTACTTGTCCTCATCCTATTGTCTATTTATGAAACTACGATGCATGTGGCTTCGTCTGAGTTCATTTCCGGTCCGGAGTGTTTGTCGACTCCAATCATTCTTTTTGACTGATTCAGACACTCGATCCTGTCGCATCTGCTGCTTGACTATGCAAGCTAACTGGTGCTGCAGATAATGGAACATGGAATGGAATCCTGGCGGATCGAATGGCAAACATTCGTTTGCCACTTTTGTGCTGCGAACTCCTGGGGCAAAGTGAGACCTAATTTGATTATTGCTTTCGAAGCCTTCATGATTCGCAATCATTTAAAAAAAGCAGCTGTATATGTATTTGCGTTGGCTTCAAACCTAATGGACATCCTTTTCAGTTTGGATTAAGTGTTGTAAATTAAGTTGAATTATCTTTTCCATAATGTATTGCAATTCTGTTGGCGTATTGAACCATTATTTTTATTCATACATTAATGTTTATCCTTGATTATTTCATAAAATTGTTGCATATAAAATATAAAATGGACAATGAATAAACCATGAATTATTGAAAGAGAAGGTAGGAAGCGTTGTAACATCATGTAGAATGTGCAGATAGTCCATTTTTGTACCCAAATTACGCAAAGGGTGACCAAAAGTGGCAGATCAGTTAGTTTTGCATTAGAAACATAACGGTAAATATTACAAAATCCAGACGTTTTCATCGTCTGATTATAGGGATTCATGTAACCAATAATATAAAACTCATTTTCACCGATTCGTGATTCTAGATCATCCATCGATAGTAGTCTACTCAACGGTGAAAATTCCAGAAAATCAGTTCTCTAAACCGTATAAATTCTCGAGGTACAGGTAATGCAGTAGGATTGAGGCCGATTTTAATAAAATTCAATAACAAATTTAATCTCACTTTTCTCTAATTTGAATAAATCTTTTCCTATGATTGAAGATGTTCATGTAAGCTAAAGTTATAAGCTAACAAATGACGTATAGAGTGCAGTGATGCATTTAGGATCCGGGGGTCCAGGGCAGCTAACTTTAGACCCCCCTCCATATTATCTGCTATCGATGATTGAATTTCAAATTTCTTCTGCCACTGCAAAAAAAAAATAAAAAAAACTAATATGATCCGGGGGCAAATTAATCACCGGGGTAAAATTGGTTGCTTGGTGATATAGATATCAAAACCAACCTTGATAGTTTTTCATTGTGAGACGCCACAGACTACACAGTTCGGAAAAGTAGTGAACATTTATGTTCAATATGATGCACATAAATGGAGCATCACGTATCCTATAGGTTTACGTTACAAATCGTCTAAAGTTCTGAGAAAAGTTGCAAATATTGTTTATAAAATCCCATCTTTGTAAACAACATTGCTTATTCAACGTTCCATAGCTTTCAATATCAGTTTGCAAACATACGAATCGTAGTGGGACGATTGTTGCCCTTAACATTAAAGTTATATTTTTTCTTTGAACTAAGTGTCAATCGACATATTTTACGCAAACGTTATACCGTATGCGTGATAATGTTTGCACCATTGAGCAATGTCAAAATTAAAAAAATCTCTAAAAATTCGTTTTCGAGTTTTTTTTTTTATTTATTCACAGGGGGATGTTTCTCAGAGTCTTAAACTATGTTAATCATCGATCGAGTTTCCACTTGCTGCAATTACGGCCTCCACACGCTTCCGAAATGCACGGCATTTTTCAATAATGTCGTCTGGATCCATTTCTCTCCAGGTACGGATCAATGTTTGTCTGAGGCTTGCTGTACTCGGGTGGCGTTTAGAACAGACCTTGGCCTTCGTGACGCGCCATATTGAGTAATCCAGCGGATTAAGATCGGGGCTGGATGGCGGCCACATATCCTTCACCCAGAACGGAAGATGTTCCTGCAACCACTTCTGTTGAGGGTGGACAGGAAAAAAACTGAGGTTTGAGAGCTTTATTTATCGATGTGCTTCAAAGCTGAAATTCAACAATTTGTCACTGAAAAACTGGGTTTTATAAAGTGTGTTGTACCTAAAATTCAGCGTCTTCCTCACAATTTAACGTCCATGTATCAACGGAATCAAATAAGAATTTACAAATTACTAATCCTACAAATCAAACAATAGGATTAGCAAAATATAAACAAAGAACAGTGGATGCTTACAATGTTCTGAACAACAGACTTTATGTTGACATACGTCTTAACCGCACTATCTGGTATTTTTAAGTCCACCTGTTGTTATGCACAATTCGTTAGAATTCACTTTAAATCTTAGTTTAATTTACTTAACACCTACTCGTCGATTATATATTTGATTGCCTGAAGCAGATTATATCATAAATTCTTCTCCAAACGAGCTATTCACTTTTAAAAATGTATTTTCACAAATCCTTATCGAATACAAAGCCAATAATGATGAAGCAGTATCATGGTCATGACAGTTCGACCTTATACGCCACACTATGAAGACTGTCCGCCGCCCTCATGGTACAGGGCTGCCTATACTGTCCGGGCTACCAGTTGTATTTCGAAGCGGCAACAACTTCTGAGTGCGGTTCGAGGTGTGGCACGGAGCCCCAGCTTGTTGAAATACAACATTTGGATTCGAACCGTACTGTTCTTTGATCCACGGAAGAACATACTTACTTAAAATCCCGATGTAGACCTCCGTGTTGACCTTGTCGCCTTCTGGAATGAACACCTGGTCCATTTTTTTGCCATCGGAAGCCACCAATCCAAACACCACAACTAGCTAGCAGGATGGTTGGTCAGATACACGTTCTTGTGTTCGTCGGCCACGTCTTTTACCGGAAGAGAACTATACACCGGTCGGTTCTGGAATTTGATACGGGATCAACGGTTAACATGCTCTCATCGGTGAACAGGATTACCGGATTTTTTCGCTCTAGGAAGTTCAATATTTTCTTGAATCGTTCGACTCGTAGCTCCCGGATGCGGTTGGTAATCAAGTGAGTTTTTTTTCCGTGCCCTCGACTTCGCCCGCAATCTTCCTTTACGATCTTCCGTGCCGTAAAGTCACTGATCCCGTGTTCATTTGCCATTTTCCTTATTGAACGCACTGGATTCATCCGAATCTTCCGTTTGATAGCAGCGATAACTCTTGGAACCCGAGCTGACCTCGGACGACCTGTGGCCACCTTCGCGGATAGTTGTCCTTTCTTTTCTCGGTCTAAAACCCTTTTGACGGTCCACCGGAACACTCCCACGGCGATTGAAATGTCTTTTTGCGACATTTGCGCCTGGGACAAATCACGAATACGGTGCCACTTCGTCATGGTGCAACTGTCAAACTAAGTAAATCATTTTCTTTTATACACTGCCTACTACGGTATGAGCTATAGGTTGCGTGCATGCAAAGAAAACCAAGGCATTGTATGCACAGGTGAAACGGAAACCTTATTTGTATGATGGTACAAACATTATCACGCATACGGTAGATTTATTCTTATTCTTTCCTCTTTTTAAGTAACGTCGGTCTCTGTTCTGCAAACTAGTGTGATATCGCATCCATTCAACACATATGGGCCGGGACCAACTGCTTTACTTGCTTTCCGAAGGAAGGCTTGACCAGAGCTTTTTGTGCCTCAGAAAAATCCCACCGACCTCGGCTGGGATTGAACTCAGACCCATTGGGATCAGAAAGCAGTCACGCTTACCCCTACACCACTTGTGCGGTTTGGTATAAATTTATAAACGTTGTTTATCCGAACTACAGCTCAAAATTAAATGAGTAGATATTTTACGCGACAGTTAAAATTCCTAGGGGTAACCCGAAGAAAATCATCAGAAACTTAAAGAAATCATCGCATTGACGACGGAGCACTGACCTACTTACAACGATCTTGCGGGTCCAACGATCAGTCCACCTCAACCAGCCCAAGTAACATTGAAAGTTTTATAAGGGTTTTAAAGCATGCTAAAAGTCTAAATCATGGTCCTCAGAACCCTTATAAAACCGAAATTGTTACTTGGGAGGTCACGGACAAGAGACTTACGATACGCATTTTAATTCGTTACGTTGTTCCTAGTTTACGTAAAATACAAATTAGTGATAAGTTTAATAAACCTTTTATAGCGTATTTTGGTGTGTTGAATAAAGTACTATGTATTATTTAACCATCCCGAGTGCTTAATTGTTTGATAAGAAACAAACACCTCCTATTGGATACCGGCTGGATTGTCTGATTAAAATGCCGCCAATGGGCATTGTGCTTGATGCATGCATATAGCACCCTTTGTTTGCCGTGAAGCTGTTTCATCCATCGATGTTGGGAACTTTAGACCCAACCGTTTTCCACTGCTGAGCTAGAAGGTAAAGGACCACCCTCGTTCAAGCTTCTTTGTAAAAAATTTTGATGTAAGCCTGGGATTTACACGTTTAAGCTTCCGTAGTGCCAGGACTATATCCAAGGAAACGACTTCCAGTTGATGGGTCGATAGGTAGGGTCCAGGTATAGGAGCTGTCTCCCTGGCGTCGGTAGCATTGGTACTCAGTACGGAAATCAAGATCGACGGCATAAAAAATCGAGGAAATCAGACCCCATTAGTACCACCCATTTCAAATAATGCTGCAACTCACACAAAACAACATACAGAAGTCATATTCATCATCCTCTAAATTCGGTCTCTAACAATGTTCTCCACCGGTTTCAACTCTTTCCGGCCGCTGATTAACAGTTGCTTTTCACATCATAAAGGGTGATACGGTCAAAATTTGGTCAAGGGAAAACGCGTGTAAATCGGTGAAATCGTTTATTTAAAAAATCAAATTAAATTTCATTTTCAAGTTCAAAATTAGTATAAAATTCAGGAAAAATATTCAGTTAGGCTTCCGCTTTTCCAAATCCGAATTGCCGGGCCTTACGCTTGACCCCTGCCATCAGATTTTGTACAGCCACCTTGTCCACCTTCTTCGCCGCAGAAAGCCAGTTTGCCTTGAACTGCTGTTCGCCCTTAGCAGTTTTTTTGGTCTTCTTTAGGTTCCGCTTGACAATAGCCCAGTATTTCTCAATTGGGCGGAGCTCTGGCGTGTTGGGAGGGTTCTTGTCCTTGGGAACCACCTGCACGTTGTTGGCGGCGTACCACTCCATGGCCTTTTTACCATAATGGCAAGATGCCAAATCCGGCCAAAACAGTACGGAACAACCGTGTTTCTTCAGGAAAGGCAGCAGACGTTTATTCAAACACTCTTTCACGTAAATTTCTTGGTTGACAGTCCCGGAAGCTATGAAAATGCTGCTTTTCAAGCCACAGGTACAGATGGCTTGCCAAACCAGATATTTCTTTGCGAACTTTGACAGTTTCATGTGCTTGAAAACATCTGCTACCTTTCCCCTTCCTTTTGCCGTATAAAACTCCTGTCCCGGAGGCTGCTTGTAGTCGGCTTTGACGTAGGTTTCGTCGTCCATTACCACGCAGTCAAACTTCGTCAGCATCGTCGTGTACAGCCTCCGGGATCGCGCTTTGGTCGTCGTATTTTGTTTATCATCGCGATTTGGAGTCACTACCTTCTTGTAAGTCGATAGTCCGGCTCGTTTTTTGGCTCGATGCACGGTTATAGACGATACACCCAGCTTATTTGCGGCATCTCGGAGAGAGAGGTTAGGGTTTCGCTTGAAACTACCGGCAACTCTCTTTGTCGTCTCAGCGGCTTCCGGTTTTCGATTTCCCCCCGATCCAGACTTCCTGGCTGTCGACAAACGTTCCCCAAACACTTTAATTACATTTGTAACGGTTGATTTGGCAACTTTTAGCGATTTTGCCAACTTTGCGTGCGAGTAGCTCGGATTTTCGCGATGCGCGAGTAAAATTTTGATACGCTGCTCTTCTTGCTTGGACGGCATTTTGACAACTGAAGAGTGAATTCCAAAATCAAAATAGGAGCAACATTCTACACACACACCTTCAAAATGAGGGGTGTTCAGGTTTTTTAAATGCAAAATTGAAAGAAATACGTCAAGTTGATATTGACCAAATTTTGACCGTATCACCCTTTAAAAGGTTAGGTTTATGCTTTGAGAGCATTACAAAACCCTTACACAGGACTTTTATTTTCATATGAACACAAGAATAAATTGGCACATCCGCCACTCTCAATCGGCTAAAAAATACTACGAATTGGCGCATCATCTACAACCCATCAGATATATGTTGAATCAGCTCCGATTAGTTACCGATTATTAGTAGCAACCACATCTACATTTATGGGAGCACGGCGGTAGTATTTTTCGATGTTATTTTATTTTGTTAAACATTGAATTCGTTCTTAGTTGCCGCTAGACCGATTTATCCTCGCGACCAAAACATTTAAGCTGTCAGAAATACCGGGTTGCCGGGTTGGTTATTTTACGAACAATCGCAGCTTGCTCTATGACCGTAGAGTCGGTGTATAATGAGTCACGCCAAGAGTGAAGCCAAGTCTACCTATTGAGCTGTCAAACCGGCTACCTATCGTGCAGAGTAAACAAACATTACGATGCTATGAAAGGTCCACGAAAGGTATTGCAATAAAATATAAAATATAATCGAAGAAATGATCATAAACTCGCAGTGAGCAATAAATTGTCATGGGATACGTTTGGTAATGATCACTTATGAGAATTTCTACTATTTTTGGTTGAGATAATTTGACTAAATCAGTGATATAATGATTTACTACAGCCGCTAATTTTTTTTCTCGCTAGAAGTCATTTGAAGTTGATGTAGAAGTCCTCTGTTGCCAAGTGAAAAGAAAGGGAATCATTCGAAAACCGTGATGCGAGTTCAACTGTTTTTCTCTTGGCGTGACTCATTATACACCGACTCTATATGACCGGCACAATGATAAAAAAGACGACCCAATATTGGTGTGCGGAGAGGCCTACCCCTTTGAAATAATACGCTTTTCGACTTTATTTCATGATTTTATAGTACGGTCAAAAACTGGTGCATTTAATCATATAGTGTGCGCTTA
Source organism: Ochlerotatus camptorhynchus (assembly GCF_037179485.1). Classification (NCBI taxonomy): domain Eukaryota; kingdom Metazoa; phylum Arthropoda; class Insecta; order Diptera; family Culicidae; genus Ochlerotatus; species Ochlerotatus camptorhynchus. The sequence goes on from NW_027040741.1 coordinate 4,665,260, forward strand.
TTGGCACTAGTGTTGAGTGACATGGTTTTGGCAGTGCCAGTTTGCATTTGCTTCTACCTTGCTATTTCTCCAGACCAAAGCAGAGAATTTATAAGCTTGCAGCGAGCTTCTCTGCATGAACAAGACCGTCAAGAAAAGAGTCAAGGTCCCGCTGGGCACCACTGAATCGTCCGGAATGGAACATATTACCCGTGTCGCCGATGGTATGAAGATTCCGGTTGTTCGTCATAAAGTTTTGCTCTACGCCTCTTCGTCAGACGTCGCTGAGAAGTGCAAGCTACTGGGAATCACCGCTCTACACATTGAACTGCTTGGCATCGACAAACACCCCAAGTCTCCAGAAGCACGAGCTCAATGTTCTCTGCGAGATGAAATGTGTTCTCACAGATTTTGAGAGAGCGATGCTTTCACGGTTCGGATGGGAGAGGATAATGAATAATTCAGTGCCAACATTTCAAAGGGGCGTAATTGCATTTGTACTCATGATAAATAATGACACCAGCAGGTAGAGAAATTGTTTCCTCTATCAGTTAGAATTGTTATTTTGGAGAGGTAAGATTTCATTCGCGAGAAATTGACGGCTAAAGTCATTGTTTACAAAAGCAATAACGCCCCTTTGAAATGTTGGCACTGTTGAAGAATGCGAGATGAAAATATTGTCGATGCAGAGCTCTGCGAAAATCAGTGTAGCTTATCTATCAGCTGAGCGAGAATTTCAATCTCTAGTGCTCACTCATCATGAGCACATAGTCATAATAAAATAGGTTTTCAATGACAAACACATACGTCACAACCTCTTTTTCCAACATATAATTACAAATTATCAATGTAACTTCATAAATGCGAAATAAAAATTACACAGAAGACAAATCGATATGCGGTTGTTCTGCTTAGAATTTTCAATCAAAGTTCAAGGTTTAGAAATTTTTGAAATTTTTACATGCTAAATAGTTTTGCTCCGTTTCCTATACATTTTCCTATACGAACTTTAAAGCTCAAACGCAGATTCAGATCATAAAAATAGTTTGATAAAAAGATGGTGCAGTTGTTGGGATCGGTTGAAAACGCAATGGGCAACAAAGGGTTGTTAAGTTGACCCACGCTAGATTACAATTTTAAATGCAATGTTGAGTGTGGCGTTTTGCACAGTTTTCAATCAATTTATCACATTTTCAAGTAACAAATCCAAGTAACCGACCCAGATGTGAGCTGTAAAATAAGCTACCATTAGTTAAATTTTATTTTAACAGTCCCATTTGAAATAACTATCACAAGATTTAAATTTGACAGCTATGTCAAATGGAGCTGTTAAAATAAAATTTGACTAATGGTACTTCCGTTTTACACAGAACTGACTTGAAAGAGCTGATTATTTTCCCCTTTGTCTGGTTGAACTACTTTTCATCTCATGTCTTCCCATTTAATAATGTTTGCAAAAACATAAAGCGAAAAAATGAAAAACATAACACGATACACAAATTATATTCCTCATTGCTGCTTACCGTCAATCACGAGGGTACACGTAGAATGACATCTACAGGGCGAAAAAGCCCTCCTGCACAACCCACATCGTGCCATAGGCTGCGTATATCCCCAAAAGGATAATAACGATGTTGTTTATATACACGTACAAATAGAGGAAGAAAAGTGAATGAGCTATCGGAAATTTAATAATAACGTCATTTCTGAACGCAAAGGTAATTGAAATATGCAAGATGGTGCGGGGGATTGAAATGCTTGGTAACATTTCAGAGCAAGGGCCTTCCCTGAACAACGCTTGATGCTAGAACAAAAACGAAAGCATTCTCGGAATCATATTTTATGGTTGAACTACACGGAAAGGGTAGCTTAAGTGTTGTCTGAATATCTAAACCGATAACAATTTGTTTTGTGTAGGAAGATCCATGTGGAACATTGTTGAAAGGGTGTTACGTTCGGATAGTGATAGACGGAAATAAGGTGGTGTTTATTGGTCTTAAGAGTTGAAGTGCAAATTGAGTTGGCATCATAAATAATCATTTATCAGCACTCGAACACGTATTTTCAGGACTGAAATTCGAGTTTCAAACAAATTGATTAGGGTGATTTGCTCATCCGTAACGAGTGCGGAATTCTCCCTTCAGTAAAAAATAAAACAATATCTACCGGAAAATTCAATATCATTCCGGATGTTCCCTTGACGAAAAACAAAAATGAAAAACTGTATCGAAAAATCCCTTAAACCCCGGCATCATAGATCAAATCTCTCATCCTTCATCTATTCCGGAAATCCCACCCGACAATACGCCAGTGGAATTGCACTTGAAAATCATCACTCTGGTGAATATTTTATAAATATATTATTTTTGTTCGGACGGCCCTTTTGTATCGCCACTTGGGCGATATAAATATTTTTGTTGCACCAAGTTTCACCGCTATCAGCATGGTGGTGGTGGGACAGTCGGTGGCCCCTCCATCGGTATTCAACATTTTCAAGTGAAAACAACAAAGTGAAGCAACCGTCGTTTTCTCGCTTGCTGCCTCCATCCCTAGGTGTGCGGCTGTTGGTTGTTGGAGCCATGAAACAGAGCAAAAAACCCTTCACGTTTTCAAGTTCCTCTTTCGGTTGCAATTGCTTTTTATCAGACACTCGATCTTTCAAGTGGACAGACAGGGCTGGTAAAATAGCAACAGCTCCATCGAAGGAGAAAGAGATTTTTCAGCGCATCGATTTTGACTCTTGTGTGCGAAACTTTTGTTTTATCTCTTCAAGTTGATGTTTTTATCTCTGGCGAATCATGCTCTTTTAAAATGCGGGAAAATTGATGTTAATGAGCGGCAAGTGTGGTAGGACGCGTATGTTTTTATTTTGAAGGATATCTGAAATAAAAATGAATTCATCAAAAGTAGTCCTTTGTAACATTTGATGCAAAATCAAAACAGTTATATTCCACATCATGCCATATTTTCACAATCATGTTTTTTTTTTGTAAAAATATTAGTTTTGAGTCAATCAACCTGCGTTGCCGCGTTTATCAAGTTTGTATTATATAACAAATCAGCAAGTCGTAAAGATATGTGATATATGTGACATGACCATTGCTTTTTATTCAATGGCACAGCCTTCCTGGTTGGCGTAACAAACTTTTTCTTCGCTGCATTGATGAGTAAATGTAGCATTATATAAATATGCCAGGGAGACAGCACCGGGGTTGAGAGGTGAGCTGACTACTTTCTCACCACAGTGTCGGCAAAGTCGCTAAGCCGCAAATCAAAGTTTAATGACATATTAATAGCTTATTCTGCTATCAGATCAAAATAGGCTCGTGAATTCATGATATCAAAATATCAAAAGAAATAATGCTTTGATTGCAGAATAAGCAATTTACTTGTTGTAGTACACAACTGACCAATATTAATGACATATTGATAGTAAACGTTGAAAATATATTGCTTTGTTTTTACCATTCCCCTACCCGGTTTGGATGGGTTCCATGAGTGGAAGTCATCTTTCTGGCACTCGATTGCTATCAGTGATTACATAGAGACCGAGGTTTAGTAAAAATGCCTGATTAACTAACATATGCAAGTCGGTCCTATTTGACCAAAGTCCTCGTCCTAGTCCTTGTTATGTTTAAGACCTTGTTAAAAATGACAAAACTCGGTTTGCTCCACCGAAAATTATCTTGAATCATGTAAAAAAAATGAGTGAATCTTAGTTCACACGATTCCTAATCTTCTATTCGTTCTTTTATAATTTGAAATAGTTTGAAACCTAGGAACTTTATCTTAACTCTTAACACATATCCAACCGTACCAACCAAGCAATACATCCCGCGCAATCGAGTCTCTCCCACATTGTAGCAAAAGGGAATAAGAAATAATAAGAAAAAAAAGAAGCTTTTTCAACTGGATTCAACTCAACCAAATAAACCCAAATTAAATGTGCGGGTGTCAATTCCAGATTCATCCACGCATATTTACACTAGCAAATCCGTCACGATGATTAGATATGACTAAAATTTCTTTCATATAATTTTATTTCTTTCTAACCGGCACTTTCAATACTTATCTCGGTCATGCACTTCGATCAGGTAAAGGCCAAGCTCAAACACTGCATGAATGTATTTTTGTTTTGTTTTTATTTGTTTTCAAACACACCACTATGGAGTGAACAAAAGCCAGCACACACTCGAGTGGCTTATCGCACCAACCGAACAAAAGATCACGCTCGATCGAGATCATACCGGGTAACAAAGTGAAATGCGAGAGCAGACCAAGCACCTTTCATCGCCAACATTGTAAAAATGTCTTCTTATTATTTGGCTTCAGTACGTCCCCACTGACTGGGACTTTAGGCCGGCCCGCAACTTGGTGTTCTAGATGCATTTCCAGTTGTTAATTGAGAGTTTTCTAAGTCTGTACCTGTTTGGAAGCCTGCCATCGTTAACAGCTGATAAATTCAATAGTCTGCCGGCGCAACTACTAGACAGGGTTGTTTACGTTTGAGCTATTGTTATATACCATCCACTGAATAGCATCCATCGAATAAAATAAGGGATATCGTTCGGAAGGCCTGTTTAGGTTTATTTGTTTCTTCTTGTATTTGTATTGTACTGTAGTTAGGTTTAGATAGCATTCAACATTAGAGAGAATCAAAGAGATGACGTTCACGACCGATAAGAGTACCAACCTGGCTTGCCAGACCATCGGTATCCATGACGTTACTTCTCTCGCAACAGATCAGCTTCTCTGGATCTGTTGCGCTGCTCTGCATCGAAAGGGGAAGATAGTCACGAACAGGTCATCGAACAGACCACCGGTCATTTTCATACGTTCGCGGTAACCGCAGAAGATTCATGTTCCTTTGTATAATTGTGCAGTTTAATTTGATAAGTCGAATAAATGTAGTGATTATGAGTATGTGTTTCAAAACAAGCGATGCGTTTTGATATTGTGACCAGTCCGAGAAGATAATTCTACCTGCTGCTGAGAGGTTTAGTTGATGGTGGATTATTAACGATATCAAGATCGTTCCATTGCATCAGCAATTCGGTGTTGGAGCTCTGTTCAAACCAATCCACTACGTCATCAAAGGTGAGTCGGTTCAGGGCACAACAGTACCATTTTGTTATAATTGTATGGCAAGTACAATCATACTCTATGCCCAGGGAAGTCGAGAAATATTTCAACTCGAAAAATTCCTAGACCGAAACGGGGATCGAGTCCAGCCACCTTCAACATGGTCTTGCTTTATAGCTGCACCTCTACCGACTAAGCTAACGGACGCATCTTAACGCACTAGAATAAGGGTTGCCACTGTTAAGATACAAACTGGGTACTATCCCCGAGTAGCACACTTTCATCAAAATAAGTTACAACATCTTGTTTATGACTGAAATAAGTCGTATATAAGTTTCTACAATTGATTTGTGACAAGCGTGCTACTAGGGTCGTAGGTTTCCAACCTTTGTCACGGCTACACGAAAGAAACTGTTTTATCGCTACCTGTATTGTTGTCACTGATGCTGTTGCTGCTACTGCTGCAAGTCCGTCTACTTTAAAGCTCATTACAAGAATGACTTCATTAGACATAGGTAAGCTATATTTTCATGCAGCTAAATTTCCACTTGTTTTCAAAGCACTTTTAGTTGCCATGGAATCCCTCCTAACAAACCAAGAAAGGCAGCTATCGGCTATCAATGGGGACCACCTTTGAATGGGTGATATCAGTTGCTTAGTCATTTGAAGAAAGCATGGAGCTACATACACATAAACGGAGCTCTGGTCGACATTCCGCCGAAAAAGCTTAACCAACCGGACACCAACCTGACTTCTATCAAACCCAAACGCGATGTTGACCCGACATAAACCCAAAATTGACCCAACAAAAACACGACATTAGGTCGACATTGACCTTAAATTTTCCTTAAATTGATCCGACATCGGGTCGACTTGTCTGTTCGGGACCATTTTGATGGGTTTCTTCCATACTCTACTGTCGTATATCGAATGATAGTGAGTGAATCAATTGACAGTGATGATGAGCTTCGAATGAGAAAGGGGCTCTTCAAATTATGGTCATGTGAAAATTCGTTTTCACAGAATTGATTGATTGGTTGTATTGGTTCATCTTCAATCGAATGATATGAAAATTAACAGCAGTGATCGAAGCAGCAGTTTCATCAGTTGCTGGATGGACTAACCGAAGAACTGATCGGACGATGATCGATAATCATCGGAGGAGACTTCAATACTTGGACTGTGGAGTGGAGAAGCAGATGTGCCAATGCAAAAGGGTACAGCTTACTGGAAGCTCTGGCAAAGCTGAAAGTTAGGCTGTCCAACAAAACATCAGCACTTTCTGCAGTTCCGCTAGTAGCCGGCATGAACTGAAGAATGTGCAAAGGATGTACCCATAGTGAACATCGAGTAATCCGGTATAGCATCGGCCAACGGAATACTGCTGCAATACGGAGGAAGAGAACTTTCGAGGGGAAGTGGATGACGATGGCTTTCGACAAAAATCACTTTGCAGAAGTACTTCCATGTAGAAAGTAGCCTCGCAGACCTAAACGCGGACAAGTTGACATAAACGTTAGTGAGGGCATGAGAGTAATGTTCCGAGTGGTGGCCAGGACCGTACTGTGGTGGATGCGCAAACCAATTGAAAAACAGTTTGATTAAGACGCAATTATTTCCGTTAAAAGTGTCGATGCGCAACATAAACGAAAAACAAACTTGTAAATCAAAATGACATTAATTTATACCAAGCATTTCCACTGGGTCTCAAATAAACATTCCTAAGAAATCCCAAAGGCAATAAACATGTTTACTAGGTCAAGCGCAAGACGATCAACAACGCACGCAGACGGCGCAATGAATGAAATGATTGTTTGCATAGCTAAGCATACTTGCAATAAGCATAATCGATTGCGTGTGACTTTTGCCACATGGTCGATTCGTAAACAACAGGAAGCAACATATCAACATAGGACTTAGAAAAGATTCAGCATAAACAATATTGAATTCTATCTGCGCAATTGGTTAATTAATAAAACTAACTGAAACTGAAATATACATTATTCTACAATCGCAAGTCAGAGTGTTATTATCTTCGAATGCCAGCTCAGTACTAAAATGGGAGATAAGGCTGGGCAAATCAAACTTTTACAAGGAGCTGTGTCAAGACGGTGATGCCAACCCCTGTGGCGACGCATATCGAGTCGTGATGACGAAGATCAGAGGTCCTGCGATACCCGTTGAAATGTGTTCATCGAATTCTTCGTAGAATACTTGCGTACCTTCGACATTTTCTCTTTCTTCCTCGCTATATGGTGTAGGTGGCCGAGTAGATGAATCGTGCTCCAGAAAGAGCCCCTACACGATGATTTCAGCTTGTCTGGACGCATTTCAACGGGTATCACAGGACCACATGAGCTGATTCCGTCACGTGTAAAATTAGGTATTTTTAAGTTTGCACTACTAAATGGAAGTGCTATTGGAGCATACCACTGATACCTATGTAGCGAACATCAAGGTAGTGTGCTCACCATGGCATGAAGGGTTGCTTACACTACCATTCCTTTTGGGCCGATGAGCGACATCTAAACGTTAAGGTACTAACTTCAAATTTATAGGGGAATTTACGTATTCTCGGCAACCTAAGCAAAAATCATCTTTCTACAGCCTTTTTCTTTAAGAAACGCACACAAATGCAGTGTTAGTTTGTTTACAATCTTTTGCTGCCAGCTGCTCTAACAATTGCAGTCGAAAGAATTGTCAAAAACTGTTTTAAAACGCTTTTACAAAGCTCCAATCTTCTCTAGTGAGAGCGACTATTGTGGGCAACCTCTTTTTATTCGGCAACCTTTCTATTTGAGCTACGTGTTAAACAGCTGTGCTTTCATCGGCAACTTGAAAACAGCAGCATTTTGTAGTGCGTGTGTTTCATTTCAAGAAAAACCTGCTAGATTGCTTTTTTCTCAGCGGTAAAACTATAATCAAATTGAAGCTGAAAGACTAAAGAATAGTTTGAATGCATTCAGCGAAGTGTTTCCTTAATGTTTTCTTAAGAAAGTCCAGAAAAATTAGCTTTTCAATTTAAGTTGCCGAAAATAGTATGTCATGCCGAAGCCGTCATTTCCCCTATATGTTTGTTTTCAAACCAAAACGAACATTTTATGAGGCTGAATTTACAAATTGGTCGAACTTCACGGGAAATAAAACTAATGAATTGCGATCACCTGTTCATACTAACACAAGTCAAAAAATCAAATAACTTTAGAATAAATCTCGGCAAAATATGACGTTTGCTCCATCTGAGTTGGAAAACAAAGTTAACCGGTCGTCAGGCTTAATGATTTGCTAAAAGGGCCACGGAGGTAGCAGTCAATAATTTCATCGTAGCTCACATCAATGTGATGAATATAAAGGTTAGGATAACTGCAACAGACTGTTATTTCTAGCATTCAGCACTGCGATACAAATGTGAAAGAGCAAGCTATTTTGTTCTGTCGTACTTTCGTCAGTTTTACTGCTGTCAGTATGCCCAAAAGCGTCAGACTGTCCAAAAACTTCCAAATCGTGTGAGCTACGGTGCATCTATATATGATTGACAGGGATAGAGTCCCATGATAAGAGCTCCTGCACATTTTCAGGAGATGACAGCTTATAATTATAGGGGTTTTTTTTAATCTACCTATCAAAATCATTTTCTCACGTCAATATGGCTTTTGTGGTTACGCAGATTCAAACACAATCCTCAAAACAACAAAGCCACTCTTGTATGAAATCTCCACTTCCACTTGACTGCAAGGATGTGACCGGCTCCGTAATTGATTTTTGACATAATACTGAATATTGTGCAATAAACCAATCCGGGAATTCAACCCAGCTGTCTCCAGCTTGGTTAGCTTTATAGCTGCGCCTTTACCAACTGAGCTAAGGGAAGTACCAATTTCCTTTGCTGGGTAAAATATGCATAATTTATTTGAAATCGAAGGGACAAGAATTAAATTGACCGTGCTAAGTTGTCATTTAAAGCAAAAATATTATTGCTATTTCCAATCGATTTCCACAATTCAACAATAGGAAAAGATCAGGACAAACTCTTCTGCAATGTATACAGCATCCGTTTCCAAGCTGCACGGCAGCGTGCAGAACATCTTAGCTAACTCCACCGAGGTAGCTTTTTCGTGGCATCAAGAAAAGCGTCCCACCGGACTGACTGCTCTTCTTGACAGTTTAGGGACGGAGCATCGAAACAGAAATGTCAGTACGTACTTATAGCTGTACAAATGAAGTGCATTGAGGACTGTAGGGAGCACCGTCATTAGACCGACAAGAAGCGATTTCTGACTGTAGAAGGAGGTCGCATTCTATTCTGGTCTTTGGGACTTTATTGGCAATCGATATGTGCACTGTCAATATTGGCACTAACATGAAGCTTTTCTGTTTGTGCAAAATCAGAATGTACCGCTTTGATTTGTTCCGTCTACTGGTTTGAATACCGAAACGGGTACGAGTCAACTCCGGAGAGAAAAATTCCACCGAGAACAGAAAAGAGGTTGTGAAGATGCGCTTCTGTCGTTTTCTGTTCAACCATATAGCACTTTGGAAGAAACGGAGAGCACCAAGGGAAACGGAAAGCCATCACGGAAAGAAAACTTTTCTGAACGTTGAATAATGTTGGCATAGTCTTGCCGACATGCTGCTCTTTCCCCTTATTCACTGGAGATGGAGAAGCTTCCGGCTGGTACGAGGGGGTGGGAAAATCGGTGTAAACAATCAACACGTTTTGGATATAGAGAAGCGGTTCTACCGTGTGAATGAATGCATTATTCGTAGGTTGGTTGCCCTCTAACATAGTAGAACGAAAAGGACAGGAAGAGACGACAACCGGTGTGAGATACACATTGTCTTTGATGTCACTTTAAATGGCTTTATTAAACTTACAGCTGGAGCAGCAAGTGAGCAAACAAAGACCTATCCAGCTATCTTTTCAAAAGCATTTTGTTTGCACAATGAAAGTGGACGTTTTGTTGTTGTTGTTGTTGTTGAAATTAAGCAAACAAATTCACATGCCATGTAAGCAGGCGACAGCATGCTGCAGCATCGGTATGGCATACTCTTTTACGCATGTCATCTTCAGATTACAAAAATATTGCCACATGGTTGGATTTAACAGAAAACATATAAAATCATGAAAAAAATATCCCTATTAACATTAAGAGCGGTACCAAAACGTACTATGCTAGGGATTAGAATATTGCAGACGTTAACGCTGACATTAGCTGACAATCCTGGAAGAGGTCCATTTGGTATATTTAAACTCCTCCCTAATTAAATGGGTATTTTAATATAAATTCACGGAGAACTGAGCATAATTATTAATATAGTTTTGTAAACTACGAAGGAAAGGTATTTCGATAAAATTTCAGATAAGAACAGGTAAGATTTATTTATGAAAATAAAACTAACATTGTAGCATTAACTTCCATGAACCATTCCACAATTTACAACACCCAAATATCATGTAATGTCTGCAAGTTCAGTAAAAAACATAATAATCACAATGCGCTCTGAACTTTTACTGATTGTCACACAGTCCTCCTATCCACAGTTCAGTACCATAATCGGAAAGATGTGGTGTGTCTGTCTGTGCTATGGAAATATCATTCAAGTACGAACGAACGCAGAAATTTCAAATTTCCGTCGCTGCGTGTCATCATCATTGGCTTCATTCCGATCCTTCAATCTCACTCGAAAAAAGCAAACATCTGCCTTTGACGACAAAGGCACATTCATTCCTCGGCTAAAGTTATGCAAAAAAGAAACATCTAGTTTTGCTACCACTTCCACTGCTCTTCTGTCTAGATTGATTGATCACTGAGAGAGGCTTTTTCTTCCTGTAGGCCCCCCGTGAAAAGCGAACACCCCGGAAGTATGTTTGGCTATATGGAGTTACCGTTTCCTTCCTCGATCCTTCTTCACTCTAAGTGGCCTCATACCAAACTGAATGTGGAAAACATTTGGCACCAAGTCAAGGTGGGAAAGGAGTGGTAAATATTCGGATAGGTTTCCTTATGTACTCCAACGACGAGAGTCGACTCGATGAAGAGTGACCAATTGGTTTATGTGAGCAGGTGTGATATGCGAGAATATACTTCAAGGTGCATGTAAACTCACTTATTCACAAACATTTTCCTTCGACATTTTATACCCATAGTTTGTTTTGTCAATCTTATCAAGCCTTTCAATAAGTTACTAAAAGAATAGATCAAAAGATTATGCTTGAAAGTCTCCAACTAGAACTTTGTCCCGCGGCTACAGCCATAAATTAGAATGAGAACTAACTGTCAAATTGGACCAATTTCATTCCTTGTAGAAAAGTTTCACATAGAATTACTAGTTGGGTAAACTCGCGTTTCCTAAGATTACATTTGTGCGAAATCAATCATCTGAGTAAACGAGAGGAACACAATAGCCACTTTCAATATTGATACCATTCGGAAGGGTCCTAATTGGGCTTCAATCCATTTCATCCTTCCTCACTCCAAAGGCCAATCCAAATACTTTCTACAGCCCGATGTAAGCAGGTAACAGCTCTCACTCTCCCAAGAGGAAAAAAATCGATGCTTAACAAAAGCGGTTGGGACAGCTGAATTTTCTACAAACGAAGCGAAGGATAAAAGGGTTGTGAGCTGCGATGACGACATTGATATTATGCAAAGAAATTGGGCTCCAATTTTGAGAGGAAATCAATCTCCAAGGCGATGCAAAGTTTTCCGGCACACAGTGAGTCATGACGGGAGTTTTGTAAGACACGAAATAAAGCGATGTGACATTTATTTAAAGTTTATTAAATTAAGAACTAAGTTTCCAGAGTTTGGTATTGTCATTTAAAATGTAAAGTCATTTTATTTCGATTCCATTGATCAGCCTAAAATAAAAATACAATTGACACCAGAGGTCACACAGACTTAGCACTTATGGCAGAAATACACTGATCAAGCGAGATGATTCAACTCATCCCTGATCCGGTAGTCAGTAATAAATTTACTTAATATCGAATAGGGCTATTCCAACATTCACCAACTTCCTGGACGTTTATTTCGCACAACATTCAACAACAAGTTGACCAATAGAGAAATATTAATTTACCTAGGTAAAGCTGGAGTGGAAATAGGACCCTCGCTTCTTGACACAAGCAATACTCACAATGACTCACTCATTATAATCATATATACAATATGCCTGATCAGTGAAATAAGTGTGTTGCATAAACCTATAGTATAGAATGCTTGAAAATAATCGTATAAGTTTTATTAGACTAATAACGCTTAATAACCGTTGTGCCCTCCATTTTTAAGTGAAACCTTGTTCAATCTTCTTGGCATTGACTCAACCAAGCATTGAAAAGTTTCCTTTGGTATGGCATTCCACTATTTTTTAACTGTGGTCCACAGTTGATCCTTATTTGAAAATGCTTGACCATATAACTTTCTTTTAAGCTCGTTCATAAATTTTCGATGGGGTTGATGTCAGGATATTGGCTAGGCCATGAAATAACCGGCACTTTGTTTGCACGAACACATTCCTTTACATACTTAGAAGTGTGTTTCAGATCGTTTTATTGCTGAAAATGACATGTTCTCTCCTGCATAAGGGAGCACAACCTCCTCCATCATTTCTTTGAAATTCAAATCTGGTCATGATGGAATTAATACGGAAAATGGGACCTATACTCCATATCAAGAAAAACAGCCCCAAACCATGATGCTACCAACTCCAACTTTACCGTGTACCGCGGATCGAACTCTACCAGATGGTCTACGTGAGAATATAGTAAATGACTATTTCGATTTAATTTGACACGTGAAAGTTTTTGCTCAGGATTCTTGATTAGGTAAATGATTAATAAAATTATAATATTCGTTTTATTGGTATTAAATAAACGATTTAAAATAAACGAAAGATTAACATATGAAACAAAACGATTAGATGGTTGGAGTGTAAAGCAGGTAAACACGGTAAGTACTTAATTCCGATATCCCAAAACTCATCCGAGAAGGATCCCAAGAATTCTAATCCTCCCATCATCGAAAAAGATCGACAGAACGTGGAAAAACAGGCTGATGCAATAAATTTTGTAATTCTGCCGATGTGCCCCCATGGTGATCCAATTTTGACATAGCAGAGGACTGATGAACCTGAAATATGTCATAAGAAATGAATGTTTTTACATATGTAGATTAATAACTTTCTTTACCATTTCGTCATGAATATCCCACAGGCCTCCGGTTGGTTTTGGTGGGGGGACAGAAGTGTGCAACCATCTTGCTCAGACACAATTTTAACTGCCCAAGCGTGAGCTGAAGATTAAATTGCGAATGCAAATGCACTTAAATTTGTTTTATTGGATCGAAACAAAAATCGAATGAAAAGGATCGATCCAGCGATTTTTGTCGTGTTTGAGATCGATTCAAAAAATCGATTAATCGAACCAAAAGAATCGATCTTTTGTGTGTTTGTTGTGATCTTGTTTCGCCCATTGCTAATCTGAACCATCGTTTCATCTAGTACTGCTTTTTTGCTGAAGATGGTTTTAGTGTTGGGTGCGTTCCGTTCAATTATGTTAAGTCAAACGTTCATCTTCCGAGCAGGAAAGATGCCGTTTGGAGGAAATACATGTTTGATAAATAGTGAAGTATGACTATTTGTGTTTCGGAAGAATCATCGCTTCCTCTGCCGATTTCAACTCTCAACAACAGAGCGTCGATCCGTTGACAAAACGTATTGTATTTATCATTTTAAATCGACTATTGCAGAATACATAGGTATTCTCTATCAATAAATGAATATTTGGTTGTCCGTCTTGTGTGTTCACTTCCACAGCTTACGCTAAGATTGTTGAGAAACAAACTGCGGTGATATTATCACCATCGTCTTGTGGAGTAAACAATAACAATTTACCATTCAATTGATAGATCGGTACTGACACATCGGATGACAATTGTCAGTGTAAACATGAGAGATGCGAGCCGTAACTGTTATTCGCATATGGTATTGTATGCAATATTGAATGGAGAAGCTTTAGTGGTCAGCTAGAAGCTTCGCCTCTTGCATACAAACTTGCTAGTAGTATTTGAATGTGTGCTATCTCATATATAGGCAATAGGGAGATAGGGAGTGTGAGAATGTGAAGCAGAAATGAACTATGTAAATAATGAACTATCGATATTGTACCATGTCTTCGTAAGATAACCTGACGTATTGAGTTTCAATAAAATCAACCTTAAAATCAAAAGTATTCTCGAAGTGTTTATTGCAATTCTCGAATCACAACAAAGATCAGTCATATTTTTGTTGTTGCAGTACCGTAAAACGAGGTATCATATTTGATAATGTGGGTAACTTTGACAGTAAAATTTAATGATTAAATTTACACTCTGCACTATTTCCGAATTGGAAACATTGTGTAGTATTTTCATTCAAAGTGTTTTTAACGATTTTCAGAGTTGGTTGGAAATGCTTACATGAAGCTTTAGTGTGATGATTTATTAGCTAGAGAATGATCTTTAGAAGAGGGTAGGTGGATAGTTTCGTTAGAGTACGGCAGTATGAAAATTGAATAGAAGTTGAAAATGAGCGAAGGGCCATTAATGCGACAGTTTTATTCTAGTTTTAGTTCTATCTTTATAGACGCACATTTTTGCCTAACCCGTACGATGTACGCGGAGACTTGAAGTATGTCTCCAAGTCTACAGGCAAAAATGTGCGTCTATCTCTAAAAACTGTCGCATTAATGGCCCTTCGCTCATTTTCAACTTCTATTCAATTTTCATACTGCCGTACTCTAACGGAACTATCCACCTACCCTCTTCTAAAAATCATTCTCTAGCTAATAAATCATCACACTAAAGCTTCATGTTAGCATTTCCAACCAACTCTGATTGTGTAGTATGTTTTAAATATTTTCCAAATACCTACAAAACAATTTTTTCTTGTATTTCGCCTGATTGACAAAGCACTCAATCAATCACTTTTTAAATGTATTTCCTATAAAGTCATTACAAATTTAATATTTTTTTTTTATTGCTTATGATGTTTCTTATTATATACTCATTTAAAGTTTCTTATTTCTTCTTCAAAATTGTTTGCGGTTTTCTACATTTATCGAGTATTATCAAAGTAACCCCAAACCAAAACAAAAACTGACGTTCGGTCACAAGGCAAAACAAATAGTTCAAATGCAATAATTCCTGGTAAACATATTATTAACGATTTGACTCTAGGGTTCCCAGTACTTGTTTAAATAAAATAAAATATGAAAAACATTCATTGTTGAAGTAATGAAATTGGGTTGTTAGCGGAATGCTGTTGGTTTTTTTTTTTCCTTATTAGAGATTTGAATAGATTTTTCTCCTTTTCTTTACTAAAACCTTTGGTTATTATTATTTAGGTAGGTTCCGATTCTACACATTGTAGTATTAATTTTTATACATTTTTATCTAGGGGATGAGTACTTAAGGGAGTTAGTTTTTTGATAAGTCTTTAGTGGGAATGACACTGATGAAGACTGCACATTGTAGTCGAAATACGTATCTGCCATGGATACCAAAATTATTTAAGTGGAATTAAATGGAAATAACCGTTTTTTGCTGATTTATTTTCATTCATTGTTGTAAAAAATATTTAAAATATAGGGAAAATGGCTCTGATGCTGGCCTATGGATCTAAGATGGGGCCTATCGCTGAAAACCTGCTATTTATCAATTTTATTTCGATGAACGCCTCATTGCATCATACATACATTTATTTGCACAACATCACATTTAAGGTAAGATGTACAATAGTACGCCACAATACTTGGTTTGCGACTGCCGCTCTTCATCCTCGGTCACGCCCAATGCTCGCTAGATCACGCTCTAAATACATGGTCCGCCCATCGTTTCTCTGCAGTCCACGCCTTCTTGTGCCAACCGGATCAGTAGCGAACACCAACTTTGCAGGGCATTCTTGCAACATGCCCTGCCCACCGCATCCTTTCGGCTTTGGCCACCTTCTGGATGCTGGGTTCGCCGTAGAGTGCAGCGAGCTCGTGGTTCATTCTTTGCCGCCACTCACCGTTCTCCTGCACACCGCCGAAGATCGTCCTTAGCACACGTCGCTCGAAGACTCCGAGTGCTTGCAGGTCCTCCTCGAGCATAGTCCATGTCTCGTGTCCATAGAGGACCACCGGTTTTGTTGGCGTTCTGTACATGGTACATTTGGTGCGGGGGTGAATCTTTTTTGACCGTAGTTTCTTCTGTAGCCCGTAGTAGGCACGACTTCCACTGATGATGCGTCTCCGTCTTTCACGACTCACATTGTTGTCAGCCGGCAGTAAGGATCCAAGGTAGATGAATTCCTCCACTACCTCGAAAGTATCCCCGTCTATGGTGACATTACTTCCTAGACGAATCCTGTCATGTTCGGTTCCGCCTACTAGCATGTACTTTGTTTTTGACGCACTCATCACCAGTCCGACCTTTGCTGCTTCGTGTTTCAGGCGGTGTATAGTTCTGCCACCGTTCCAAATGTTCTTGCGATAATGTCCATGTCGTCCGCAAACAAATTGACCGGATTTCGTGAAAATCGTACCCTGCTGTTGAGTCCGGCTCATCGCATTACACCGTCTAGAGCGTTGTTGGCATTGACCGACATTGGTTCGGTACTAATGGATATTTTTGGTCGCTATTGAAAATTTAGTCGATTACTGCATTTTTAGGGACATTTAGGCCGACACTACATCCATTTGCTCTACTTCAAAAAATTATCAAAGTTACTCCGTTTTACGGTACAAACTTTTGAGAAAACATAGAGCATTTATGGATATTCAACATAATAAAACATCGTCATTCAACTCATGAGCGAGATTTTAACATGATTTCAACAGTTTTGAGGATAAACAGTTAATAAATCCATTAGTAGATTTTTCAAATTCTTTCAAATATGCATGGAAGTGTCTCAAAAAACCGTCAAAAATGTAAAACGCTATGCGAATGAACACTTGCACGCTACTTGCAATGACTTCATCAGAAAACTCAGGCTTGTTGGGTCAGTAAACAACGTTTGTTTCGCAAATACCAACGTTACATACATAATGGAACAAAACACATTGAAAGCCTCTATAATAAAACGTTTATCAAATCACATTTACGTATTTATTTTATAAAGTGTAAAATATTGCAAATTTGCATTGTGCCTTTGATATGAAAAAAATAAAAAAAAAACTATTCGAATATTTTTCTTCCAGGACTCGGAAATACCCCTTTTTTCCCTTAGATAGTCGAAGTTGGGTGTTGGCATTTTGAAACCATTTAGGATTTTCAAATTCATTTATGACTTTTATTGGTTATTCTATTGATCTAAAGGATCTCTTATTCGATTCATATGTCATATTTCATAAGCGACTCAAAAATGTATTCTAAAATCAACATTTTGGATTGTGGCATTTTGGGATTTATTGGTCCTTTTTAAAACAGATTTGGGGGGTTTGGGCCACTTTTATGTTCTAATTTATTTTATGAGCGTTTAAGTACTTGTTGTACTTTGATTTTCCTATCAATCCTACTTCAATTATATCACTTTCACTTTCACTAATTTACTTTCCCTGATTCACTTTAACTAATTCACTTTGACTAATTCGCTTCCAATAATTCACTTTCACTAGAGTAGAACTACCATAGGGCGGACCAATCAAAAACACTTAGGGCAATGTGCACCAACCAATAAAACAAAATTTGAGAATACATGCCATCAACAAATGTGTATTCTCATTTCCCACATACTCCCCCTTTCTATCTACTGCTCCTTTTCTCTCTCTCTCTCTCTCTCTCTCCTGCTCTTATTCCTCTTTCTGGTCCTGACTAGGGCTCGCTAAACTACATGGCTTTTCCTTATTTTCTTCGGCGTCGCAAAGCTTCCGCCCACTACGTATATTGGAACGTACTCACAACATTTTCTCCTGCTCGCCGTCGTTGTTGCCACTAAGGGACTTGCTTCATGGCCTCACTGCACCCATGCGCCTCGTCGAGGTACCGGCTTATCGGCTTCCCTTCGTCGTCAGACCGGCGACTTGCCGAACGTTCGCGCCAACTCGTTCCAGAGATCTTCGGAGCTAACTGTCGACGCGCACCTCCGCCTACGACCGTCGAGACAATCGTCGCTCCGTGTGGTAGTAGAATTGCTGTTCGTCACAGAGTTCACTGTTGCGGGTCGACGTCGTGCACTTCCGCCTTCGAGCACTACCTAGTCCGTCGTTCGCCGTTGTGGTGCAAGGAGTACCGCTCGCTGTGCGGTCCAACCAGCGACCGTCACCCGGGTATCCGTTGCTGGCCGTTGTTCTGCCTCCGCCTTCTGCCGTCACCCAGTCCGTCACTCGCCGAACGATCGCAACTGTTACTCGCACAGAGAGTTTGAAGATCGAAATAAAGAGAAAAGCGCCCTGGAAGTCGATCCATTAGTTTTAGCGGAGATTTCGCTTCTTTCTCCTTCCACTTCGGTTGCCTTCCGTGTCCGAACGATTCCCACGCTGTGACGACAACGTGCTTCCTTCGCTGGATCTCTCGACCGAACAAGTTTGGCCTATGAGCAGTCCGTGTGAGATTCCGTTGGTTCACGAGCTGTTGGTGTAGCGATCGGTAGTTCCTCAAGGTCAGACCAAACCGGATCCGAAACGTGCTGCCTGAACCCGAACAAATTAATTTGCGTCCCGTCTGCATTGTTTTTATCATAAAATTACCTTTTCCCGCTGTTTCACTCGATCGAACCAGTACGTGCAGCGACCAAAGCGTGTGGTTGGCGTCAGCCAAAATCGAATGGTAAGCCCAATGCTTTACCGGATGTGGAATGCACTGTTTTTCGACAACTCGTGTCGGAACTTCCTGACACTGCTCAATCACGGTTATACGTGCAATGAACTTTGCTGTGAGAAGGCAGCACCGGTGTCTTGTACGTGTGTGTGTTTTTCCGTGTCCTGCGATCGGGAAGCACCGCTTTTATCTCGCTGCTTTGCAAAGAGGCCTGTTTTCGATGATCGATTATTTGGTTCGACAGTTGAGAGGTGTAATTTGAATTGCCCGTTGGTGGAGCTAGTGCAGTTGCTCTTCTTGCTTCTATACTAGTATCACAGAACAGATAGGTAACTCAGAGCAAACGGTTTCATCTGAAACTGAGCTCATGCTTTTCATGTAATTTTTGCTATTCCTTTCTACTTTCATTTCGCAGTGCACATGATGATTTCAAATCTTGTATAAATTGGTATAATTACCGTTAAAACACTTTGCTTACAGTACGCTCCTAATTGTTTGAACATGCAAAAATTTAATTTTCTTTTTTTCAATGCTTGGCAAAAATAATCATTATTGACGTAATTCTAGCGGTTTTGTTGGAATACGTGAATAGGGTATTACATTGCTTTGCATAAAATTACTATTAGTATCACAATTTGTTTGAACCAATTAAAAACATATTGGATGGGATGTTGGAGAAATGTCTCGTTTTTAAGTAAGGTGATTGCAAATGTGTTTGTGTAACAACTATGTATGTATGTACAACTATGCTACTTGCTGTTCAGACTCTGTATGATAATAATAATAACCCAGACAACCAGAATGCACGTATATTCAAAGTTGTTTCTATGATATACAAACATGTATACAAACAATCAAATCGTATAGAATGAAAACAAAGGGCTTATACCTACAAAAGTGGAGGCCATATACGTGCAAATTTTAATTTCTTATTAAACTAGTTGATTTCACATCATATACGATTTAATCTGTCATAACAAATTCAATTTGAAAAGTCTTACGATGTAATTCGATTTAATGTGTGGTGCAGTACGATGGAAAAAATGATTCATCGCATATAAGTCGGACATTTCCATTCTATACGATTTAACTTAAACACGATGCGATGTATGTCATACTTATATGCGATATTGACTTAAACTGTAGTTATTTACGATACTGTCTGTACATTGTTATACGACTTCTGGTTGTCTGGGAAGGTTCGGTCAAGGTATGGTCAAGCAATTGGTGTATTATTTGTTCAATTCAACTACACAACAACGAAAACGCAACGTAAAAGTTTAAAGTCCGTGCGCGGACAAAATGATATGGTTCAAAAGATCTGTCTGCAGGTTTGTGCCAAAGAGGAGCCTCAGATTTTGTTTTTAGAAGCTTTGCCCACAAGTTTACGGATTTTTACATTCGTCACTTGCTTTGCAATTTTGCCACCCTCAAGCATTGTAAAAATAATGTTTTATCTTCAAATTTTCAATTAGTTAGATTTTTGATCTTAACACAAAAAAATAGGAGAATCCATCCTGAAGTTTTCACCAGTGAAAGATAAGAAATCTTCAACTAGGGTAAGTGTGTCAGTTTTAAAACTAATGCTCCAGTTTTGTGCTCTAACATTGTAACGAAATAAATAATATAATGAATGAAAAAATCTGAAATTCAAGATAGGGCCAATTAGATGACAACTAGGGTAAAAAACTGACAAACTTATCCTTCGAAAAAATATTGAAAAAAATTGATTACTTAGAAAATGGTTCTTTCGGTTTTTCTTTGCAACTTTACTCCATTTTCATGGAAAATATTTTTCAAATTATATAGGTGAGTAATCAGTCAAATTGACAAGTTTTATTTTTATTTTTCATTATTAAATGGGGTTAACTAAACGAAGTCTGTATATATGTATATGTTCCGTATAAATTTATTTTTGTTTTATTTTTCACTGATTTTTAAACTTTTACTAAACAAACCGTAGTTCAAAAATTTACCGAACAGCGGAGGCCTAGAATAGTGTGCACATTTTTTTCTGAGAGAAGTGTGTTCACTCCATTGTAATTTGGTATAAAACCTTCTAGATCGTCAAAAAATTGCAATATGTACACAATAATCTTCTCTGAAAACGATGATTAAAAAGTTACAACTGTTATTGTGTGTGCACTTTTTTCGGAGACAATTCTAAACGGTTTATTTTGCTTCAACCACAAACTCAAAAAATTAAATAACTTTCTTATTTCGCAACCAAAATTTCTGAAAGTTTCACAGCACATTAAAAAATGCAATATTTGTCTAAGAAATAAGCAAAGCTCCACGAATCAATAACAACAAAACTAAACCAACTTCCTTACATAACCACTGATTTCAATCTTAAAAGTGTAAAGATTTGTTTAGAGAGCCGTTGTTCTGTTGCGTGTAATTAGAGTGCGTTCCATTAATTTCGCATGAAACAAATGTTTTATGTCCACTAATAAGCTAAAGCTGTACAAATATGCTAATAAAGATCATGTGTCAAATAAGCTGTCCATGCATAACATAATTATAATCCGTTGCGTTTGGCTTATCAATACTAGCAATCTTTAGTAAAAAAATAATTTAACGTACTTTAATAAAACGGTAAAGTTTTCATTTGATTCACATGATCAAAATATTAGGATAGTACTGTACGATTCTTGTTGTCCATTATACCAGTACCAGCAATGCCAGATTGAAAGAAAAATATTAAATCCTAGTACACAACTAACCTTGGATTAAAAAATACTAAAGCCACTATGTACTGATGAGCATTCAAATGTTACATGTAAAAGTAACATGACAACATTTATTTCATTATTTCATTGAATTATTCGATCAAAAAAACAAAGGCGTTAAGCAAAGGAATGCAAAAAATATTATTACACACGCAACGAATCGAAAAGTCTGGGAAAACTAGCAACAAGGCGCCACTGAGTTGCCTATATCGAGTGTAGTGTCCCACTAACTGCTACCAGGAGGACTGAAAGAACAAAAGAGACGGCAAGTTACTATACGCTACATGACTGATAAGCTCGTATTCGCTTTCCCTCTCATAAATCGTAAACAATGGGGTCATCCGTTGTGAATGGAACGATTTTTTCTACGACGAAATGCATCATCATTTCACTTTTTCTGGACGACGATTTTTACGCATAAAAAGTGAAAGAGGGAAGATGTTTTGCTTTTTAACACTATGCTAGTATGTACATATTTCGGTCATCTTCAAATGATACAATACCAAGTAAACAAACTACATCGTAACAACGAGTTTGCATTATTATCATATTAGCATTAGCATTAGCATCGAACAAGTTGCACAAGTTTTGGAGGCGAACCAGCCCCAGGCTAAACCAATCAATAAAGTTGCACAATATCGTAGGTGGTACGAACTCAAAACTATTAAGAGCAAGACGAATATCTATTACTGGACAGATAGTAAGTAGGAGATAATTACCACCTCCCAGATAAAGACATATCCCGTTCCAACAGTTGAGGATTGTCCTGGCCACGTCCTTACAACTGGTAGGGATAGGAAAGGGTTGTTAGTCAAACATTTACTTAAGAGAGATGCAGAGATCTCTACGACCTCTCATAAATGTCTCGGGAATTTAGGAATTATGTTAGTAGGGAAGGTAAGCCATAGGATACACCACGAGTTTGAATTATTCTCATATATTCTTAATTTCCTTATATTTCAGATCTATATTTTGACTAGTTTCAGTGTTTTTTCATTGGATAAATTTGTAAGCTTTTTTCACTTTTCACAATGGTTGTAGGAGGATGATTTGCTTTCCGTCGATCTTGTTTTCCGTGTTGAGCACCAATGCTACCGACGCCAGGGAGGCAGCTCCCATACCTGGACCCTACCTATCGACCCATCAACTTATGGTGACCAATGGCTTTACTTCCCTTCCGAAGGAAGGCGTGATCAGAGATGTTATGCCTCAGAACATCCCGACCTGCTGGGGAGAGAGGTTATCACGCTTACCACTACACCACCGGCATCGCTGTAGGACAAATGGTGGACAGACAAAAGATCGAAAGGATTAAAGGTCAGAAGCCAAAAGTTGGAAAGGTTAAAGAGGTCGAAAGGTTGAATGACCTAAAGCGAAGATCAGATCATGAAACTAAATTTTAAAACTTTAGTTTATTCCATTTTGTATTTGTTTCAAGTTGTTCGTTCTTAGAAATTTGATATTTGGATCACTTTGTTTCTATGATGTACATTGCATTCACGATATAAAAAAATAGCTGATGATAATTATCAGATATTCGTAATCTATGCTCCTGAAAGTGGGATAAATAACAGATGCTATTGCTCATTTGTAAACAAAAATTGAACCACTAAGAAATCGTTTAAATACATTCATTGAAATGTTGTGATTTAAGAATGCAGTGAATGCTTAAAATCAACCAATAACCGCCCTGCAATTTTGGTTCCACAAAAGAACCATTCTGCCCCAGTGTGCGAAAGATTGGAAACTCCGAAAGGGATCATCAACTTTTGGGAAAGTTTCTGATCGGCTCATTTACTAATTGAAAATATGGAAATAAACTGGCGCGGCTGCCAAGAAAGGGTTCAATTCTAAAAGATCCATCCTGAGGGGTATTGTTGATAATATGTTGCTAGTATGGCTAAACTTAGTTTAACAATTCATCATTCACTCACCGTAGAGCTTTTGTCCACTTTGAGCACGGATTCCATTTAGTTCAAGTGATATCATGTTTGTGCTTACCTGTAAATGTTGAAAGAGAATATATAGATTAGACCAATTAACACTAGTACCGACATGTTTCGTCTCATTTCAATTATAAGTTGATTTCATTAAAAATTTAGATCTCCGCAATATAAACACAAGCCACCTGTGTTTTTGCTCGTACTGTAAAAGTGCCATAAATTAAAACTTGCAAATTTGATTACCCGCAAAAGGCAGGATAGGTATGAATACGCTTTGCGTCACCCAATACAAGGGCAGGGCATATGCTTTGAAATCCTAGTAGGATCAGGTGCTAGTCTTCTGAGTGCTTTTCCCCATTATGGTCGAAAAATCAACTCACCCCAACCGGCCTTACGGGCTTGACTTTTGTGTTCTATCCGGCTTGAGATCAATTTCTTTGCAGAGCATCGTAAATTTACCGCCGGATGACATCCTTACTTTTGCTGCTGGTAGGTAAGAGACGGATAGTCATATTTGCAAACACAAGCCGAGTATGCAGCCAAAAAGAGCAAGACTTTCATCTTTGGAAATAATGAAGATGCTCTCATACTCATTTGCTCCGAGCAAGTCGCTCGTGCCATGCAAGGCGGGACCCGAGTGCAGCCTAAGTTGTGGATCATTTTAATGAAGCTATATTTTCTTTGATGTTTGTGTACGCTACTGACGTGTTAAGTCACCTTGCTCTCTGACTCTCCTTCTCTGTCTCGCTTCTGTTGGGGTGAAGATTAGGGATTAGGGGTGCTTGAAAAACAGCTTTTTCCAGGAGTTTTCACGATGATGTGATGAGCGGATTGTAAAAATAAACCAGGGGCCTTACTGTGGAAGTCAAAACGTGTGTCGTTTCAACTTCCACAATGAGGCCCGCAGTATTTAATGAATAAGTAGTATAAATTCAATTCACATTTCAAATTTCTTATGTACTTTGGATGTTCAGGATAGAATTCTAGGTTCAATCCTGTTCACCTAGCCAATTTAGTCATGTGAGTTGACTTTATTGAAACCAAATTAATCGAATACATCACCAGCAAAACGGATGGTTTTAACTACTCTTATGGCCATGGAAATCTGTTATATCTAGAAAAAGCAGGAATGAGGGCGTCACAGCTTTTGTAAACAATGACTTCTATCGATGATTTCTAGGAAGTCTTTCCCTACCCGATGAGGATGTTGGTTTGCGTGAGTAAGCCTTAAATTTCTAGAAATCATCAAGAGAAGTCATTGTTTACAAAAGCTGTGAGGCCCTAATTCCAGCTCTATCTAGATATGTTTCTTTGTAAATGAGGCATTCCACGGAGGCTCGCGAATCGATCTTGACCGATCAATTAAAATTTAGCTGAAATATTTCGACATTTTGCTGCTTATCATTTCCAATAAATGATTGGATAATATGTGAAGTAAAAATTTCTTAAACCTTCTATGAAACAATATTTGCTAAAGTCTCTGTATCAAATATTATTTGATTCTGGAACTTTCGCAAATATTTCATTAAATGAAATTCTTCTTTTCTGTGATTTTAAATTTTCACTGCATTCGGTATATCGCAGTTTTGTTTATTCTGAGATCTCAAAATAATATTAACCCAAATGATTAGTTTTTTGAATCTAGAAACCTTCCAAATGGTGTTGATCTCAGCTCAAAATCATGCAGACTTTTCATAGGGTGGGTAATTTTATCCACAATTCAATAATACTCTTCAGATCACGTTAGCAAATCTATCCAGCAAATTTAATTGAAATCTGTATAGAATTTCTTATTAATTATTATAGAATATCCTTCAATTTCTACACATGAAATTGAGAATTCTACTCATATTCACCTTAGTTGATTTAATTAATTTGTTGGAACTATCCTCATTTTTAAAATTGAATTTCACAGAAATTATCTTGGAAATTCCTTATCAATAATCTTAAATAACCTTGGAACTTTCCTCGATATTTTCATGAAACTTTGCGCAAAATGTTCTTGAAACATTCCATAGAATTATTTTGCAACTATTCACTGAATTTAATAGGAACTATCCTCTCTCACTGAATTTATCAGCAACTATCCTTGTTCGAAAGCTCTTTTGGAACTTTACTCAGAACTACCTTGGAATTCTCCTTACAATTCACACAAAGTTAGCCTCGTAATTCCCTTTGAAATCTCGTGAGAATTATAATTCTAGTCAGAAATCCCTTAAGATTTTCCAACAATTCATTTGTAATTCTTCTTAGGCTACATTTGGAATCAGTAGATCCTCAATATAAATAACTGAACTGTGATAAAACTACCTAGAAAGGAACCCGAAATATATACTCAAGTTTATCCTCACGACTCCCTTGAATCTTTCCTCTGGACTTCTTTGGAATTTCATGAGGAACACAGGATTTCTTCACAGAATTTGAATGCAGTTATTCGATGAATCTTTTTCTTAACTCATTTCTTAATGTTCTTACGGAGTGCCAGCATATAGGGATTTGACAATTTTCCCAATCATTTGTGATTTTAATAAGAGTTATAAATTTAAAAAATGGAATGATAGGAGATATAAATTTTAAATTAACCATCATTTTTGAAATCTCAAAGTTTAAAAAACTATATATTTATTTAGACCAGGTTATGAATTTCTGGTCAGAGTGCTCTTAAAATCCACAGAATCTGAAGATAAAAAATCAAACCTCAGTATAATACAAATCAGCGCACTAACAAAAAGTTAAAAATTCTTGTTGAACGATTTTGTAAATTTTTAAGTGTCCATTATTTGAACATTCCAAAAGTTTCAAGAGCTTTTTAAAAAAATTGAAAACCGGACATCGAATTTTTGAGATATTTATGTTTGAAAATATTTTTTTTTTTTTTACATCAAATGACTTTGAACATTTTTTGAATATTTTTCCCTGTAAAAAATTGTTTGTTTCTACAACCTTGCCTCAGGCCTCATTTCAAGCAGCAGTGCCATTTCAGTGCTACGTTTTTTTTTTTAATTTACAAAGACATGGTGTCCATACAGATCCAAAATGGCTGAGTTTTAGAAAAACTGTGAATGATTGCTCATAACAAACAATTCCGGAAAAAAATGAGATTTGGTCGTAATTGTTTTTGTAAACAAACATTTTAATCGCCAATTTGTCACGAATAAAAGAACAATCTTGCAACCAAACTATACCAAATGATAGAGGAACCGTTCCTCTAGTTGTTTGTGTTGTTAGGTTTTTATATTGAGTTTTAATTCGCGAGAAATCGGCAAATGCCGTGTTTTTTTACAAACGCATTTACGCCTTAACCTCGAAGTTCTCCGGAATTATGTTTTGTTTCATGCAAATCGGAAAAGGTCAAGCTTTTCCGAATCGTCATTTGGTGTGGAACGCTCGATATTGAAATTTGGCAACACTTACAATTCACGTTAATCCATCTAGTGAAGTTTTTTCCGCCGTACACAAGTTTGCAGCCGTTCTGCGACTGTCGGAAAATGCAAACGATAACGTTTCTTCATCTGTGCTTTTACAAGCGGTCATTCAAAAGTGTACCTGTACGCTGAAAAATGTCACATCGGTTAATGGTTATGAAAAAATGTCAATATTTATTAGCATTAATCGAAACTATTCTGGCTGATTGGATGCAACGCGTCTTTGATAATTGAGAAAGAGACAATTAGCGAGGCATCATGCTATTATTCTCAAAGATCTGTGAAAAGTTATCCTGAATCGTGAGTGTTTTTTTTAGTTACCCTGCATCGCGAAGATTACAAAAGGTGATTGATGTGACGAATGCAGCAGGCAGATTGCGTGTCATAAGATCTTGAGTAGACCATATTGTCACGCTCTGTATCATCCTGGAGCTGAATTTAAAGAGTCACTGTATTTGTAATTTAATGACTACGAGAATGCTTTCGACCGACTTAATCACAAGAATCTGAAGAGCGACCTGAGGTGCAAGGGAGCATCGATTAAAAAAAAAACCAATAAGCACTGGATTGGAACCCAGCATGACATCACAGTAGAGGCAGACCAATAGGCTCTGGCTATTTTTGGGGTAAAATGCACCAATTTAAGAAATAAATGTTCTCGTTAAAGCAACAGTGGATGTTTTGAATTGCCTAAATTTTCTCAAGTATTATTTAGTTAGTTGGAGATGCTTAACGTCAAATATCAGACTTAAAGTAGTCATTTTGAACGAAGGATGAGGAGATGAAAGTATACAGTTCATAGTAACGTTAGAGTAAGGCAGTGTGAAAATTATATAAAGAGAGTAGAAAGCGAGCAAAGGTCAATTTTGAGGAAGGCATGAATTGGTTTGATCATCTCCTTTACCAAACTCCCCTGTGAGGGAGAGATGGTGAGGGGTATCGCCGATTTGCTCACATACCTGTGATGTTTGAAAACAGTATGAACATATCTGAAGAAACAATAAAACGTAAACAGTGCTTGTTGGAATGAAAATGTGCTTGATCATAAAATAAAATTGTATGGTAAAATTTACTGGTTCTTTATCCGACGATGTAGCTCAAATCTCAATCAAATGGGTAATCTTTTTCACTGACGCATAATCTTACTCATCGCAAAGCGGAGAACAAAATTACACTATAGCCAATGCAAACTGAATTTTGTTTTTATTTACGTTATCTGATAAAAAAGAGCTTCCAAATTGATAGGTCCAAATTTAGATTTAAGATGTAGAGTAACTATGTTGTTTTAAACATGTATTTTCGGCTTAAAACGAAGGAAGGGCTTCGCGGCCCAACGGTGCATATTACCTCAGGTACACCTATGAGGAAAACAAACAAATCGATAGGAATTTGACCTGAACATAAGTTAAGGGCTAAACACAATGATAGCAGCACAGCAGCATAGCGGCAAGCGCAAATTTTCCAATACACTGAAATCCGTTTAACACCCCACAATGAGTGCGTTGCGGCAAAAGCGGCATTGTACTAAAACGTGTTTTTCAACATTTTGGAAAAACGCTGTGCGGTTGAGCGGCAACCTGAGAAGTGCTCAATGTTTTCATATGTTTTTTTTTTTGTAATTTTGCACTAACCAGAACCGTGACGTGAACCAAACAATTATCCAAGGTTGTAGTAAGTAGTCAGAAAAATGTTGGCCGCATCCGGGTATATTCCGTGCACCCCCGGGGAAGTGGTTCTTCTTGATCCAACAGTCTCATGCGACACATCATGAGACTTCTATAATATGATCATTGGTCCTAACATTGGTGTCCATATTAAGTACTGAAAACCACGTTGGCCAGATCCGGACATGTTTCGGATACCCTCGGAGAAGTGAAACTTGAACCTACAACCTCATGTGACACATCAAATTACATGAGAATTAAAAAAAAAGATCATTGGTGACCATATTAAGTACTGAGGACCACGCTGGCCAGACATGTTCCGGGTGCTCCCGAAGAGTTTCATAAATTTCCCGAAATTTTCCTGAGGCCAATGGATCTGAAATTATCTTCAGAATCACTCTGGAGGTCTCCTCAGAACTACTTTGAAGTTCTCCTCAGAACTACTCTGAACCTCTTATTAGAACTACTATGAAGCTCTCAGAAGAATTACTTTGAACTTCTCCTTAAAACAATTTTGAAGTTCGCCTCAAAACTACTTTGAAATTCTCCTTAGAACTAAGTTCTCGTCAGAACTACTTTAAAGTTCTCATAAAAACTACTGTAGATCTTCGATGAAGTTTTCAACATTGTCCTGAAATGTGCGAAGCTTTATGAATATTCTCTTGGAAATCATTGAACTTTCTGATATTCAGGACACTAAAGATATCTTTACTTCCAAAAAGTTCTTTAAACTTCTCAATAAATCAGAATTCTCTGGACTCCTGATACGCGGTTTGCATGATACGCGGAACACGTTGTTCAGCAAAATAACCATACCCATTTTATTAAGGAGCTCTCGATATCTCCACGGTTCATGGTACTTCTTCGAAGAGCTTCCACAATTACTGCAAATTCTGAGACAATCACTGAACTTTGGAGAAATTCAGAATCCCTCACAAATTTCTTCACTACATAAGCTAAATCATAAATTATTAAAATAACCGTATGACTTCATGACGATTAGCTAGTTTGAAGATCTCCAACTGATTGCAAGTGCAAGAAACGACTCTACTTACCAACAAAACCACACGAAAGTCCGTCGCCCAAACTACAATCAAAATAATCCCGTTTACGTGGTTTGTTTACGTACAGCAGGCAGCGGACGAAGAAAAATAAATAGATCTTGTGCGCATGCATTGTGGACAAGAATGCAGCAAAGCTGCAGCGGTACAGCGGTTAGCGCGATTTCAGCTCATTGCGCGTTTACCGCTATTCCGCTATGCCACTATGCCCCTATGCCGCTGCCATAGTGTTCAGCCCTTTAAAGCAAAAGCAAGAATATAGGATGGATGTTTTTCACATGAGCCCTTTGTACCACTGATAGGATAGGATAGGGTAAGGTGGGGTAATACGCGCCCTGGGGTAATATGACCTACAGCATTTTTTTTCTCGTTCTACTCAAAGACTAATTGATACTCTTAGTTTTCCAGATGATAGTTCAGCTCTTCTAGTGATTCTGGGTGAAAACCAATTAACTTTGCTTTGAAAAACACGTAAACAAGCGTTGTTGGTCACATTACTCCATAGCGCGTATTAAACCCACCTTACCCCCATTAAATATCAGAGATTTTGACAAGATTTTGAGTATCAAACAACTTTGAAGAGCTTTTGAGTGTGTTGAGCTATTTCCTTATAATTCAGGTATTGTTAGTTTTCATTTGGCAGATACGCGTATTTCGTCCATCATTGCAGACTTCTTGAGTGACAAATGAGCACTATTTTAATTTAAAGAAAATAAATAACTCTATGGCGCATTTTGCACCTTCTTAGACAACTGTGCAGAAAATTTCTGCACAGTGAATATTTTCGCACAACCAGCGTACACCTATCTCTTACTCACACAAACGTAGCCTAGCTATGTCAAAGAGAAAGATCGGGCAATGCTAATTTTGTAGTCTCTTTCATTCCCCTACTGTTACCATTTAACAACAAGTGTGACGTCAAACTCACTGTTCCATTCGAATGCGAGCGAAGGAAAAAACAACAAGCTGCACATTGCCAGACCTCCTCTCCTTGTCTTGGATAGCCTAGTTGGCTAATGATTTGACAGATCGTGAGAAATTTTATTTTGTTTTGTTTTGGTTTTGATGGTTTGCTGCTGCTGTTTTGAATTGTGAATTTTCGATCAAGGAAATTAATTAACGTGGAATCTAATCTGGTTGGTAAATGATCGCATTTGGTTTCCGTACTCGAATTAAAATTGTGTTTTTTCAACAGAAATCGATTCTGAAATGGGATCCGAACCAGGAAATAATCACCACCGGGGAAGTGACGAAGCCGGTTGTTCGTACTTGAACGTGGGGTTTTTAAATTATCTGGATGGAAATATGGACTGCGATTTCAGTGATCAAACCGAAGATCCGATCGGAGGTGCTCAGCAAGTAGACTACGAGCTGGATCTGGAGAAATCGGGTGATTCATCGTTCGTTGGTGAAGAAGTTGCTGGTGGTACGTCTTCACAAGAGAAACTACGGTTGCTGGCTGCTTGTTGCTGTTCGGGATTTTAAGGGACATTCATCTGGACGGGAAATTGGCAAGTGGGGCGTTGCAGGAAACACGCCTAGTGAATTTCTTCACCAGTGCTGGTTGATGTCCCAGCGATTTCTGAAGCGGGAAGTGATATTCAGGTGCAATGAAAGCGGTGAAGCTGTACCTGTGTGGGGTGAGGAAAACCCCCAGGAAATGGATTTCGCACGATTTGCTTTGTTCAACGATAAGGCTAACCACAGATACTATCCCGTTGACAAGGTAACAGCTAACATTTTGAATCACTGGAAGAAGAAGGACATTCACCTCCTTCTGCACGTTTATTCACTTTCCGTAAGCAACAGAGCTGTCTTCAAAACGGTTAAAGATTCACTACTGGAACCAGAATCTAGGGACAGGGCTGGTGCTGCATCGAACAGAATGGTTGATGATCTTGCAAAAAAAAAACTGCGTGATAAGCATGGAAGCTGCTGGCAAGCTCAAGACATTGCTTGGATGATGTGGGCCAATTCGATTTTTGCTGCTGATCCTTGTCAACGAGATAGTTTGATCGATGAGGCACCTCCAGCACACCAGAGAACAACCCGCAATCCGATCGATAAAACGGAGTTTTGCCATGGCTCATAGCGTGAATGCAGGTTACCACGATGAAGTTGTCGTCATCCGCAAAACGTTCTGTGAATTGGAGGGAATCGTTCAAACTTTGACGACTAAAATGGAGCAACTAAATCGATCGATCGAAGCATTGGAGATACGTGATACTATGGGTGAATCATTTATTTCTGCAGCAGAGGAAACGGTTCGAACTGAGGAGACAAGCTTTTCTGATCAACTAGCAGCTCGAGTTCGTGAGCAAGAAGACGTGGATCATTATTAATTTCATTGATCGTTTTAACTTGTTGGTTGTGTTTTGCAATGCGATGGGATGGTATAATCG
The DNA here is from genome assembly GCF_037179485.1 of Ochlerotatus camptorhynchus. Lineage (NCBI taxonomy): Eukaryota > Metazoa > Arthropoda > Insecta > Diptera > Culicidae > Ochlerotatus > Ochlerotatus camptorhynchus. Next base: position 4,697,326 of record NW_027040741.1, read on the forward strand.
TTTTTCAATGAATAAAACAAAATTACAATAAGTTTCTATGCGTTTGTTTATTAGAATGCACTCAATTGAGATCTAACTGAATATTGTATCACGTCGCTTCTCTGAGTTTTCTTCAAACCCAAGCATGATTAAGTCATTTTCAAGCTCAATAGTAGGGTCGAATCGACCACCTCGGATATAGCCACATTTTCGGTACAAGTTTCCCAATGGATATCTAGAGAACTCTTCCATGATTTCCGCTACAACCAAATTCATATCACGACGAGAACACTCTCCGTAGGTTCTTTTCAGGTGCTGTTTAACAAGTCCAAAAACAATCTCTATAGGGTTATAGAACGGACAATAAGCCGGCAAGAAAATGGGGATTATACCCAAGGATTGCAGGTAGTAGATGATCATGGGGTCACAGTGAATACGCGCGGCGTCAAGAATCCAAACGGAAGAGTGTCCGGGATACATTTCTACATCCGTTGAATTCCTGATGAATTTTTGACAGCATTCAAAAAACTTACTCCGGTTAAACGTTCCTTCCGTACTGAACACCTCTTTCATCCCATCCTGTCCAATGAAACACAAAAGAGACACTCTTGGTTTCCGGACAAATTCTCCTCGACAGATCAGCCGTTCCCTTCGTACTCCATAGCCTCGGGTCCTCAACATTCCTCGATTATCGAAACTAACCTCGTCAAGAAAAATCAAGTTGTGATAATCCCATTGAATGCTTTGCAGCTCCTCACAAAATCGCAAGATATCTTCTCTGCGGATCTGAACAGCTCTACGTTCAAGAGCTTTCCATGAGAGTCCTTCATTATGGAGGATGCGGCAGATAGAGGATGTCGATATAAGAATGGAGAAAGTTCTTTCAAATTCTTCTTTGGCTTCATCGAGGTACAGTGTTGGATCTCTTTTAAACAGCTGCACAAGCCATTGCCGTTTATCCGCTCCGAATTTTTTTGCATCTCTAGCGTACTCCTTTCTGGAAAAACATCCGATTTGCTGGTAATTAGAAATCCAGTTAGCGATTGTTGATTTATGTTTCCGGTAAATTGACGCCAGTTTGGCTTTCGAAAGTCCCAGGAAGAAATAACCGTATAAAGCATGGTAAACGGTATTATCCGATGCACGGCGCTTGGTAATTTCCTGAAGGATATCTGCCATCCTGGTGATAAAAGGGAACAATTAATAAATAGTGTAAAATTCAATAAATAGTTGCAAGAAACATATATTTGCTTGTAACTGTCAGATAAAACTTTGAGAACGAGATAAATACAAATAAAATGTTTGCATAACACTGTTTGACATAAGGATTAAGTAGTATTAGTGAGTGCGCAAGCATAACTGTCACTGAAATCTTCTCGCAGAAGTCTAAAAATTCGTGCAATCAACTCTAACTCTGCAACATTTATTCAGAACAACTTAATAAAATTTACCAACATGCACCCCTAGCCCACATTATTAATTCCTACAGAAAACTGAATAAACACATGTATCGTTAGCTACCGTACCTAATAGCATCGGAGAAGCATCGAGTGCACTTTCTGGTAGGTAGATACACCTAAACTCTCGTAAAAAGGCTGCTCCAACAGTGTCGAAGATGTTCTCTCGGTGCGCCCGATGACACTTGAAAGAAATTAGTTCAACGCTGAACGTTGGGTGGAAGTTGTTGAAAGGGGTATAAACTTTTCCGAAAAAGTCTCAGTTGACAAAGGCGTTATCTTCAACTTTTGTTGGCGTTGCTGAGAGTGTTTATAAAATTGTTAAATTATTAAATTTCACAATCTCGAGAGAGCATCTTTCGCTGGGATACAATACACCGTGGGTAATTCTGAAGAAGGAGGAAGGTCGAGGTGAGATTATACGGTGCAAATGAGTATGAGAGCAACTTGCATGGCTGTTATTGAGTGCAGAAAAGTGGAGCCTGGCATATATAGATACATCAATTATTCAATTTTGTATCATCACCACGATCACATGAGAAGGTTATTATATTGACGGTTTGGTAATTTGCTTCCAACATGTTGCATTGCAAAACCCCTTAACAGTGATGGAACAAATAAGCGATGCAATCTTGAATATTGCAGATTCTGCAGACACCAATTCAAACCTAGACTAATTCCACCGGAACGACATCAGAATGAAAAACAAAGAAAACATTCGTTGAAAAACCTAGTTAAATCCTGGAACAGTTTCCAAACACGTACAACGACGATGGGACTTAACGAGTAGACGGCAAATGCAAAAATAATACGCAGAATGCGTTCCATTTTGTCAGCTTGATGCATGCGAAGCACGGCACAACATTGTCGTACAGCAGAAGTGCTGAATTTCTGCGAGACATGGATAATCAACGGATTATATCTTTCTATATATGATCCTCTTGTGTGGATGCACAGGTCCTGTTGGCACAGATGACGCTTCTGACTCGTTTTGATTCAACTAGCGAGCTGGAGATGAGAGCTGGGGTAAACACATTTTAATTGCCATGGGTTTTGGGAGCAGTACTGATTGCTTTTCCTTTGACGGAGGTATTCTTGTATTTTTAAGTTAGTACCAACTAACAATTCAAAAAAAAACTTCACTGCACGAAGAATCATATTAATTATGAATCGAATGTAGGAGTTTCATCCGGTAATCTCGCTACTATTCATATTTCTATTTTTTAATCAAATCTGAAAAGCCTTGAAAATCCAAATGGGGTTTAAAGTGAGTGGAAGTGATGGATAAAGTAAGCTATGTCAATTGGATATTTTTAATTTCGATTTCGGAAGCTCACGAACTCAATTACCGCCCCATTACCGAAATTATCGTTTCCACGCCGACATATGTTGCTGTCCACGAGGTTTATTCTAGTGAGATGCGCATCTAGCGAGTAATGGTTGTACATAAGTCTACTCATCACGCGAATGAAGTTACGACTTAAGTCCAAGCCTTCAAACCACGCTCTCGAAGAAACATTAGGAATAATTGAATGTAACCACCGTTCAAGATTTCCAATGTCCCAATCGGTTTGCCAACTCGAAACGGTAGATTCTACCTTTGATACGATAATGTGGACCTGCATCGAATATCCACGAACGTTTCAGTCTCCGTGGGAGTAACTGTCCTGCACGGTTCTATTGAAAAAAGTGATAAGAAAATTGATCCACTGTCATATGTGCTGCCTTGTTGTAGCTCATGCCAAACTTTTAAATTCGAAATAAAACCACTGATGGAGGAACATATGCTTTTCGCCGACAGTATTAACATAATACGCAGGTTGTTCATCGTTCTACTCAGCAAAACAATATGGAAGTTGTGAATGAAGCCATTGATCGTCTCGAGGCTTATGGGCACTAGAAGCACTGGTTCTTCTGGCAACCTAACGGCCATAAAGAACCACATAATATCGCTTTTTCAAGACCAACAATTGAAAAGGCCTGAACTCCATTTTGTAAATAAACCTATGGCAAAATGGTCTTATTTCGTGAACCGAAGTCCACCAAAGCAAACGAGCAAAAATGAATGGGTAAGGGAAATTCTCCTCTACCCGATTGTGTTTTAGTTTTGCGAATGTAGGTTTCGATTTGCTAGAAAAGTGCCTCACAAGCTTTGTTTACAAAAATGAGTTGAATCCTTTTCAGTTGTCGGTCTTGATTTGATATATGTAGCGATGCAGGCGTCTAAAGAGACTATATCTAGGGGAAAAGTTGGCTTCGGCAATACCTTAACCTATTATCGTCAGGAGGGTAAACAAAGTCCTACACTCAAATTTGACCAATAGTTGCTCTGAAACACAATGTATCCACATAATTAAGCTCTCAAGGACGTTGTTTACCCCCTGACGATAATAGGTTAAGGTATTGTCGAAGCCAACTTTTCCCCTACGTCATTTCAATCAATGACGTCGGATATGTCTGATGACTTGAAATGTTCGAATGAAGAAATCAAGCAACTCTCAAGTCTCACGATGGACATGACTTCTAGTGCGCCAATGCATAGCGATCCAATACTACAGTTGGATATTCTTGAAGAATTAGAGCCCATTTCTGCTAATGTAGCTCATTTTCATAACGCACTTTTGCCTCCGTCAGCTAGCTTGTGCCACAAACCTGAAAATCGAAATTGAAATCAAAAATTATGCCGATAACTCAGAATGGCGTCTTCTGGGTAACAAACGGGTATAGAAAGCGGACTGGGCGGACTATGATTCTCGGACGTGGCATCGCTTGAATCAGCAAAAAAAGGGCTGATAAGCAACGAACAGCAGACGCACATTTCAATCATACACACTTAGAAATACCTAATTTTACACGTGACGGAATGCATCTTCCACATAAAGGATTAGACGTAAACAAACATGCCATGTAAAATTAAGTTTATTATTTATTGTTTATTGTTATTGCTATACATCAACAGGCTTGGCTGAAGCCCAAATGATGTTAATAATACTAATCATAATAATAATAATAATAAAATTACATGTCAAATAATCACAGAAAGAAAAACAAAGCAACATGGTCAGAATGTAAAAACTATTAATGGCAATAAACTAATTTTCTCTGTCAGTCACTGCGGCCGGCGTAAACTGATGAGAATCTCCGACGAAGCGCATCACGTGTGAGGTGAAAGTCGAATACAGATGCGACTCTGTTGAACACACGCTGTAGTCCGCAAATCGCACCATATGCCCCGTAGTTCGTGCGACGCAGTGGCAGTCTCAGCATGAGGTTGTTACGGAGTGGTCGGGGTTGCACGTTTAGGTCAATTTGCCTCAGGATAGCCTCACAATCTATTCGTCCCTGTAGAGTGTCGGCGATAATCAAAGCACTGCTGGTGTCCCTTCTAATCCGGAGAAGTTCAAGGTTTATCAGTTGGCAGCGACTCTCGTAGCTGGGCAGCCGAAGCGGATCTCTCCAGGGCAGTCTACGAAGCGCAAAACGAAGAAAGCGACGTTGAAAAGATTCGATTCTCTCGGCACCATTGTTGTAATTCGGATTCCAAACCGCCGAACAATACTCAAGCGTCGATCGTACGAGGGAGCAGTAAAGAGATTTTAAGCAGTAGACATCGGTGAAATTCTTAGCTATCCTGAAGATGAATCCTAAAGTCCTAGACGACTTTTTTCCCTTTGTTTGTTTTCCGTCGATCTTGTTTTCCGTGCTGAGCACCAATGCTACCGACGCCAGGAAGGCAGCTCCCACACCTGGACCCTACCCTATCGACCCATCAACTCATGAACCGGGGACCAACGGCTTTACTTCCCTTCCGAAGGAAGGCGTGATCAGAGATGTTATACCTCAGAACATCCCGGCGGCGCCGACTGGGATTGAACCCAGGCCTGCTGGAGTGAGAGGCAATCACGCTTACCACTATACCACCGGCGCCGCTGTCCTAGACGACTTATCGATGACATAAGAAATGTGTTGCCTGAATGTTAGCTGTGAATCCACCACCACACCCAGGTCTTTCACCTGATTCACGCGTTCGAGTGTCGTTCCAAGCAGGTCATAGCTGAATACAATCGTTTTTTTCGTGAGAACGTTATGGCAGAGCACTTTGCTCGGTTCACTACCATTCGATTTAAAGTACACCAACTGGCGAAGACATTAAGCTGATGTTGAAGATTGTGGCAGTCAGCGATCGAGCAAATTCGTAAAAATATTTTGAGGTCGTCTACATATGCTAATCGAGGTCCTTCGATAACCAGGTTCACGTCGTTGAAGTAGAGTAGAAATATCAACGGTCCCAGATGGCTTCCCTGTGGTATACCTGATGTGACTAGCTGATTTGCAATCTCCTATAGCAACCATAAGTTGGCGACCAGTAAGATACGAACGGAACCAACTCAAGAGATTACCGCTCACCCCAAGCCTGTCGAGTTTAGCAATCGCAATGTCATGATTCAACTTATCGAATGCCGCGGATAGATCGGTATATATAACGTCCGTCTATACCCGTTCAGTCATACTATCGGTAATGTAGGATGTGTGGCATAGCAGATTGGTGGTGGTAGAGCGACCGCCAGTAAACCCGTGTTGATCAGAACTCAGATACTGCTTGCTGTGAGAGAGCAACGGTTCCATAATAACAAGCTCGAATAGTTTCGAAACAGCACTCAGCGATGTAATTCCACGAAAGTTATCCACGGCTCGTTTGCTTCCTTTTCTTGTGGACAGGAAACATGTGTGCGAATTTCCAGGAGGATGGAAATATACCACTGGAGAGGGACATACGGAATAGACGGTGAAGTGGAGTTAACAAGCGAGCAATGTGTTTCTTCAAAAACACGGACGGAACTCCATCGGGTCCAGGGTTGAAGGACGATTTGAGCTGCGTTGCAGCGTTAGAAATCATCTGAACGTTGACATCAATTGCATCCAGCGTTTGACCATTTAGTGGCTGCGAGGGAAACATGGTCGTCACTTAGTCTCTCATCAGTGAACACACTGGCAAAATTGACAGTAAAAGGCGGCAAATATCCTGCGTAGTGAAAGCGACTTCACTTTTCAATTCCATTGACGATGGGAGGCCAGATTCTCTGCGTTGCTCGTTCACGTAGTTCCAGAAGGATTTCGGGTGTAGTTTAAGGTTACGCTGAATACCTCGTTGAAATCTCAGAAAGCATCGACGACTGGCTCGCTGATACTCGTGATTAAGCCTCACGTAGTGATGTTTCAGAGGAAGCGTGCGATGCTTCGTAAATCTTCTCAATGCTGCTCTCTTGGTCGACTTCAACCTACGCAGCTCAATCGTCTGCCAGGGAGGGTGAGAGTCTTTGCGTTGAATTCTTTTCGGGACGTGTCAATGACATATGCCAAGACATGAGAAAAAGTTTGCGCAGCGGCCTCAACGTTGTCATGATCGAGAATGTTCTCCCAGTCCATGTTTGACAACACATCTACAATACTTCTTTCGAAAGTCATAAGAAACCGCAGCAGGAAGACTATCGAAATCACGAACGAGATTGTCCTCAACAGTGACAATCAGAGGAGGGTGGTGCGGAACAAGCTTAACTAGTGGAAAAGGTGCTGTGGAAATGAACGGAGCATTGTCCTGAGTGCTCACGAAGCAGAAGTCCAAACTACGGTTGTTCTCGTTGACTACGTGGTTAATTTGAGAAAGCGTTGCTACGCTATAGTTATCGAGAAGGCCGATAGCTCCTGCATGAAATACAGAACGTTCTGCTCCAAGACTGCAATGTTCTTTACTCGACGAAAATTACGTTTGATTGAGCTGAATTTCACGTCTATTATGACTCAATTTATGTCAAAATTGACGCTCGTATATGTCAGTCTAAGAGCACCTAAATTTACATGAATTTTACTTAGTGTGTATTCATAGTCGTAATCACAATCACAATAATTACACAAACCAGCACAATATAATCACCTACAGAATGGATCATCATCAAACAGAATTCATCAACAGACATTATGAACACAACCATCTTCCTTATGATAGAGATCTTCTTGCGGCAGCGACCGAATAATTATCCAGCAACGAACAAATTTCAAATGGGTGAAATAGGTATTAAACCCCTACCCGATGATTGGTTGGCTCCAGGACGTTCAGCTGCATCGTGCAAGGCGTGTTCTTGCAAGTATTCGGGATTTCTTCTGAATTGACGCACCACTTGGAGGAAGACAACGCTAGAGTAGATCCCGACGTACGTCAGGAATTGTAGACTTCCCTGCATGAGGGGGAGGTAATTAGTTTTAATAATTTAAATTTGTCGACCGGATGTTTTATACAGTAACGACGACAGACTTGCTGGAAGTCAATTATAGTAAGAAAAAGTGCGATAGCAAAGAAATTGTAATCTAAATTGATTGATGGGCGTTGTAGTAGAATAATTGTATACCTTTCACGTCGATTTCCTGTTAATTCTACTACTTTTGTATCACTTTCACTTTCACTAATTCTCTTTTACAAATTCACTTTCACTAATTCTCTATTACAAATTCACTTTCACTCTTTACTTCACTATCACTTTCACGTTTACTACTTGCAAACTTCATCGGTATCTAGTATTTCGTTTACTACATGCAAGTAGTAAACGAAATAAGTATCTGTTGTAGTTCAAAGTGATAGTGAAAGTAAAGAGTGAAAGTGAATTAGTAAACGTGAATTAGTGAAAGTGAAAGTGAGACAAAAGAAGTAGAATAAAAAGGAAAAATCGACGTAGATGGCATAAGAGATTGTAATTTAATGTCAAATTTTTAACAGGATGAAGAGCACGATAAAGGTCAATGAAATTTATAAAAAGGTAGCCGCTTCTAGTTATCCTATCATTTAAGGCACCGAAACAAGTTGGGATGCCATCGTAAATAGTGAAGAAGTTTTTGGAGATTGCTTTAATGTTTATAGAGATGATCGTGACAAAACATTATCCAACAAAAAGTCTGGTGGAGGTGTATTAATCGCAGTGTGTACCGACTATGAATCGGAAAAGATTGAATCAAGCAAGTGCAAGGAGTTTGATCATGTTTGGGTGACAGTGCCAAAAAAGAATCAAATGAAATGTTTTTTTGGTATTGCTGATACTATTATTTCTAAATGTGAGCCTGAAGAAAATGTTCACATTTACGGTGACTTTAATCAACAAGCGGCAAATTTTATTGTTGACGGCGAAACTAAATCTGATTTGATACCGGTTGTTGGGGACAACGAAACGCTTCATTCTTTATTTGACAAAAAATCAGAGATTGAACTTTATCATGTCAATCATGTCAGAAATCATAACAATTATTTATACAGTACTCGCCCCGTAACGTGGGTAGATTACCTTTTCGTGATACGTTATGGGATGTAAAATCTACCACCGATTCCTATTCCTGACTACTTCAAACTAGAGGAACAGGATTTTTCAGTAATCCAATCAACATATCTTAGTCCTTGTTACTTTTTATGTCTTGTTGATAGTGACAAGACTCGGCTTTGTCCACCGAGGATAATCTTGAAACAAGGAAAAAATGAGTTAGTTAGTCTCCATCTATGTCATTCCTAATCTTCTATTCGTTGTTCTCTAGTTTGAAGTGGTTAAGACTAGGGTTCTGATGCATGGTTATTCCTTAATTTTGTTGCTAAGGAATCCAATTTTGACTAACAAAGGGGCGCCCCTTAGAAGGGTGTTGGTGAAGGGGTATAAATAGCGGGACCTTTCAATTAGAGCCGGATCCTTACGATAAATGCAAGATTTTTTTTTTGTGATTACTTTATTTGTACAGGCTTAATCGAATAAACTTTACAGAGCCGAGTTATCATTTGCATTATACATTATTACTGTCTTATATTTAAAGTTAAAGGAACTGGACCGAGTACTCGCGGTTGTCTCGAGGCTAGTGGAGATTTACATTTTTTTGGATGGGAAAAGGGTAGAAGGAGGTTTGAAATGTGGTTTACGATACAACTATTTAATTAATCCTAAAGCATGAAATTATTTCTATTTATCTTGATAACAAACATTGAAATAAATGCGAGAATGAAAACTGTAAAAAAAAATCGAATACTTCACCATTTCTCAATAGTGATAGAGTAATACGACATGCACTAAACTAAGGACACGGGATATACTACAATAGATCAAATTTCTGGTCGCAGTGGTGTTAGGTCCCGAACAGAGGAAAAAATGGCAGTACTCAGTTTCGGTTTGGCAGTCTGGCAATCACTCTTAAAAACAAATTAATTTGTTGTAATTTTTCCTTACGTTTCGGCTCCGATTCGAGCCTTCTTCAGAAGAAACGGGGGGAATTTATTTGAAGAACTAATTGTTCCACATTTTATAAATTTATGTACGCACAATTGTTGGATTTGTTCTTTGTCTAAGTCTGTTTGAAGTCCAACGTCCGTCTGTTTGTTGGTAAATTTTTGTACATAGCGGTTTTTAGTTGGATTATTCAAAGTTGTATTGAATTTTGTTTTTGGTTTTTTTGTAATTTGTGGCGGGTTAATTTTGTGGTTGTGCACTGTTCGAGGGTAATGGTGGTTTTGGTGAAATGGTGGGAACAGGTATTATAGTTAAGCTTTTTAGTTGGATTTAGGTGTTGCTATTGGGCGTTGATGGATTTGGTTTTTAGTGAGTGTAAGATCCCTGCGTAAGCTGTGTTCAAATTGTCTACGTCTGTTCATCTTTTTTTTGGTGTACTATATATGAGGCACATTTCAAGGAATGCAAGTGTATTTTTGTTGTTGCTTCGATCAACTATTGCTGTTTTCTCCAAATTGAATCTGTGTTCGTGGGCTACACAGTGTTCGATCATAGCTGTTTTGTTTGATAGATCAGCTAATTTTGTTTCATCTACGCTGGATGATAGTATTGCGTCTAGTTTTTTTTTACAAGTGGTTCGTGTCCCGATAATCTTTGGCCTAGTGTGTTTTAGGTCATGCCTATGTAACAGGAATTAGGATTGTTACATGGCATGTTGTATATAATATTGTTAATTTTTTTTTTTTTTTCTGTTCTTAGGATCCTTGACTTTGGTATGGATTTTCTCTACCGTGTTGTGTTGACAAGCAGCTATTTTTACCTGTGGGTAGTCTTTTTTGAGCAGTTTGGTGATGCGTTCGGTGAGACCAGATATATACGGACAAGATCTGTAGGTGAATTCCTGTTTTGGTGTTGTTGTTGTTTGTAAGTTTAGTGTTGGAGCAGTCACAGCTAGATCATTCGGCGGTTGGTTATCGGTGTTGAATAGTGGGTTGTTCGTGGATGATGCATTCGCAGATGTATTGGCAGATGGTGGAGTCGAGGGTTGCATGAAGTTGATGGTACACTTCTGGATGTGTTGCGTATATGTTTATACATATTTATGAGTCTGTTGACTACTGTTTTTTTGGTAGCTATTTGCTGATAGTAGATTGTGTATGATCTGGTTGACATCATGTTGCGCTTGTTCATCTGTTGTGAGTGATGATACTCGGTGGATCATATTTGTAGATGCATATATCTTCTGCTTGTACTGGTGGAAGGATAGGTAGTTGAGCATTCTACCTGATGCGATTGGTTCGATGTACCAGGTTGAGCGAAAATAACAATCTACGTTTCTTATTACGGTGGTGTCCAGATGGGGGAGTTTGCCGTTAGCTTTTATTTCGGTGGAAAATTGCAGTCTGGTCTCTTCTGTGTTTAACGCCTCCAGTACGGTCTCCAGTGCATTTTTTGGTATGATAGCAAATAAGTCGTTTCCATACTTTCGTAAAAAGTGGGTTTCGAATGGTAGATCGTTCAAAGCCCTTTTGATGACTGACTCGAGGACTATGTTGGCTAATATCGGTGATAGAGGTCTTCCCATGGGAGTCCCGTATGTTTGGCGGTAGGATTTGAAAGAGCTGGCGATATTGTAGTTACTTTTGAGTGAACTGCCCAAGTGACCACCAAGCCTGCCCAGCGAGTTAGGCTGTGGCAACGGGCATGGGATGCTAATGCCCCGAAAGTTGATCGAAGGGTTAAAGCTATATGCGGGGCGGGGGCCAGCTCTGGTGTGGCGAAAGCTGCATTCAGGGAGGTTGCTGCCCTTATAAAAGGGAAGGCCCATGCTATATACGGACGGTTCTTTGATCGACGAGGAAGTTGGTTATGGAGTGTCTGGGGAGGCCATAAGCCGCTGTGGCCGGTTATCCGGTCTCTGTGGTATCTTCTCAGCTGAGGCTCTCCTGCTCTCCTGCAAGCTTGCAAGCTAGCAAACGGGTCTCAGGCCGTTGTATTCTCTGACTCTGCGAGTTGTCTTTCTGCCCTTGAGCATGGGCGGGTTGGACAGCCGTTGTTGTTGGAAGTACAACGGTACGCTAATATAACCTTTGTATGGGTACCTGGGCACGCAGGTATACCAGGGAATGAGGCTGCTGATAGATTAGCTAACCAGGGTCGTCTTGCTCAGCTCGAGGCCACTTCGGTGCCCTGTAGTGACGCTACCCGCTGGGTGAAGCAGACCTCGCGATTACGCATGGAATGTATCTTCGCATAACAACCGTGAACACTACACAAGAGTGGAAAGATGTACCCAATTCTCTAGATCAGAAATTTCTGACTCGGCTGAGGATTGGTCATACACGGCTCACTCATGGACCTCGTTTTAGCGGCAGTGTGGCCTACTGCCAGGGATGCGGTGCGGTTTTTGATATAAATCATCTATTGGTGGAGTGCCCCGCTCGAGCACAATTGGGGGAAGAAATGGGTGACGTTGGTTCAATCCGTGAGGTATTGTACAACGACAGGAGTACAGAACAAACTGTACTCAATTTCTTGCAGGCGGTTGACTTATACGATATGATATAAGCATAAGTAGGTTGATGTGGCATTAGAAAGAAATTAATGTGTATAGTCACTTCATTTCTTTTTGATAAGAGGGTAGTCTTGATTGTCCTAAAGACAATGGTGTGTGAGGGTAAGCGATGCCGGGGACTTATTGATGCTCGGAATGGTTGCTTTGTGCCATCTCGAATGAACTTAATTCTCCTCTACCAGGGAACAGTTTAAAGAGACGTCAATAGACGGAAGCGGAAGCATCAAGCCTGCTAACTACCCGATAATCGCCCTTTTGCGATATAAGGTAAATATAGTGTTTCCGAACTTTATATCAGTCGTATATCAGCCTTATTCTACAAAAAGGTTGATTAGCGGGCTTGGTGGTTACTTGGGTGCTCAGGATGCCTGCAACGAACTTGCATAGGTTGTAGGTTGGGGCTGTGTGGTTTGGAACAACAGGTCGGAGTGAGAGGTAATTTATTGAATTTTGTAACATTATCTATTAATGCAATGTATGCCCCGTAACGTGGGTGGATCACCTTTCCGTGGTACGTTACGGGATGTAAGATATACCACCGATTTCTAGTCCTGACTACTTCAAACTAGGGGAACAGGATTTTTCAGTAATCCAAGGAACATATCTTAGTCCTTGTTACTTGTTATGCCATGTTGATAGTGACAAGACTTGACTTTGTCCTCGAGAATGATCTTGAAACAAGGAAAAAATGAGTTAGTTAGTCTTCATCTATGTCATTCCTAATCTTCTATTCGTTGTACTTATGTTTGAAGTGGTTAATACTAGGGTTCTGATGCATGGTCATTATTGGTGTCATTCCTATATTTGTTGCTGAGGAATCCAATTTTGACTGACAAAGGGGCACGCCTTTGGAGGGTGTTTCAACACTCCGAAGGGTATAAATAGCGGGACCTTGCAATTAGAGTCGGATCCTTGCGATAAATGCAAGAATGACAACTATAAAAAATCGAATGCTTCATCATTTCTCAATAGTGATGGAGTAATACGACATGTACTAAAATAAGGACACGGGATACTGGTCGCAGTGGTGTTAGGTCCCGATCAGAGGAAAAAAACGCAATGGATTAGGGATATTACGTTGAAGCATTATATACTGACTTCAGTAAAGCGTTTGATATAATTGATATCCCTCTTTTGCTATTTAACAATAAATTGATAACTTTTACATTTGGTGCACAAACAGTTTATTAAAGCTTAATGTGAAGAAATTTAATTCCATTCCATTCACAAGAAGGCAAAATATTAGGCCAAAACTTATAACAATTGTACAAAAAAGAGTTGAAAGGTGCAAGATTTAGATGTTATACTAGATTATAAATTAAGCTTTGTTGGACATTATAATAACATAAGGGAAGCAACATACTAGGGTTTATTAAAAGGTTTAGTTTTAATTTCAATGATCCATACACAATTAAAACATTATACGTAGCATATGTGGGGTCCCTCCTTGAGTACTGTAGTAAAGCCTGGGCTCCATATCAAGATACTCATATACTCCGCATTGAATCAGTTGAAAAACAGTTTTTATTATTTGCTTTAAGAATGTTAGGCTGGACTAGTTTATCCTTACCAATTTTATGATTCCAGTCCATGTCTCATCCATATGATCTAAACATTTATATCCCAAGTTCACCAAACCCAATGGAAAATATTCCTGGAACATATCTGGAGTAGTCAGTTGTGGTATATTATAAGTATATTCAGAATAAATCTAGACAATGTTCAGGGTAATACCATGGCAGTGCTCCAGGTCATATTCAATGAACTGCAATGGAATAGTGCGGGGGGCCTATAAGATGTCCCACGAAGACCCTCGTGAGTCCAACAGAAAATGCGGACAAGAACAAAACAATCAATCAGGCAGTCAGCAAGACAAATGTCACGAGTGACTATAGCACAAAACAAATCTACGAGACATATGACCTCACAATTATAGGGAACTTATAAGGCTTCTAAGAAACACATTTTAAAGGCACTATTAACTATAAAAGAACCAATTTTTGAATACATCAAAGGCAACCCAAAGATAGTTCCATAGATCTATCAAATAAGGCTTGCATGATCTAGTATTTTTATTTTTTATTTTGAAGGTATATTCAAATAAAGACATATAGCTTTTAAACCTAGTACATACGCCTAGAGAAAGCAATACGAAAAACCAAGAGTAATTCAAGACGATCCTATTTAGCCCAAAATATTGAAAATCTACCACTATGTGGGCTTAAAGTTTATAAAAAATGACGCGAGTTTTTTGCAATCGGAAATGATGCGTCGAAAGAACTGAGTTTTAATATTTTGAAAATGTTTCAAGGAATTGCATCTTATGGTGAAATTTTTAGCTAGAGAAAGAGATGAAAGAACACAATTGGTAGTTTCAAAGGATATGCCGTTGTGAAAATTGGTATTGTAGGTCAAAATGAGCAAAAGTAATTTGATGACGATATGCTAATCGAACAGCATTTCTTTTGCCAAGCTTCTGTTTGATCATACGATCATGTGGTAGGCTCAACATTCTAGCGTGGTGACTCTACTACCAGAACTGGCAATAGAAATGGTGGCTTATTATTGAAAGTAGTCAGAAAAGGGCTACTGATAGTTGTTATTTTTATAAAAATCAAAAAGTGAAAATTTTCTGGTATATTTCATTGCAATTGAAAACCCAGATGCGTCATAAAACTGTTATGCTTTCAAAATTGGTTTCTGCCGTTGTGAATAGTATTAATAATGTGATAAGACAAAGTATGGTTAATTTTGAGTGTTTGGTTCCCCTTTGACAGTTCACACTGGTTGCCATAACCTAGTGTTACAAATGTGGCTAGTTTACATGTGGCATCGCATATTTGATTTGTTACAATTTATAACTGATTTGGATTTATACACACTTAAAAATTATAACCGACTTCGGTCATTTTTACCGAACTTTCAACAGCTGATCTGTTCGGGAAAAAAAAAGCAGGCAGTTTAGATCATTAGTTTTAAGGCTCAAAACAAGGACTCAATTTTTTACACATGGCTGACAGTGAAAGTGTTTTGATATTAAACTTGAGTGAAACCGCTTTTGAAATGAGGATTAAAGTTTTACCGAACGTTCAGACGATAGAAGTTCGGTAAAAATTACCGAAGTCGGTAATAATTTCTAAGTGTGTATGTATTATTAATATGATACGTCGTTTTGTTTAAAAGAGTATAACACTGTTTGCATTGAATAAATTAATCTTTTCATAGACGATACTGTTAAGGTTTACTGTATGTTCATAAATATTATGTTGAATCCCAACTAACAAGCATTCAAAGAATTATGTTGAGTATAGTTCTATAAATCCAAAACAAGCCATTCAAAGGTGGTATAAACTGTTATAGAACATGTGTGTTGCTTGGGATGTCTCATGAGACGAACGACCTAACACGGAATCATTTAACCTTTGATACAACGAAACAACCATCGCTAGAAAAGTCTGTGTATTAAAACGTGCTTTTGTGATGGCAGCTTGTGGTGCTCACATTGGAGCAACGTTCTTCTAGGAAAACTTAGCACCAATTAAACACTAGCGAAGTAGTAATTTCGAAAGGCACATGGACGCAAATTTTCCCACACTAGATTTATGGTGGGCAACAGTGAAGAAAGGTTTCTTGTTTCACTGAACGCTTGCCTTCTACCGACTACGGGGCAAGCACCCACACTATACGCTCATCAATCAAGTTGATGAACGCCCGGGCTGATACCGTTTGGCACATGCATTCACCAGGAGCGTTAACTTGATTTACTTCCATCATTTGGCTTATACATAGCGGTTTTTCTGAGAACCCAGTAGATCAGCAACTCCCTGAAGCCATATACCCAGTGTGGTAATGGATTTCGATTTAAGCTTTCATCCAAGACGGGCTGCTTGGAATTTCCTCATGACAAGTTCACTGACGGAATCAATACTTGCACCACTGTAAGAGTGTTCTTTTTGAAACTAAATTTCGTTTCCTTATTACCCAACAAACACATTTAGTTGCAGACTAGCTTAAACAGGCAACAATAAGCTGTATATGCCAATATTATTAGCTAAAATTGTTAGTTAGGTATTGATGCAGTTTAGTTGATTTAGGGTTTAAATCTCATTTTCGGCCTACTAAGCACTAACTGCATTTACCATTCTTTCGAACGGATTTTAACACAGAATTTATTGTTTGAACTGCAGATGACTTCTAAAATTATTTTTCTTTCTTTTGTGCCGTTGGATTTGATAAAGAGTCACTCATTGATTATATTTTGCTAAAGATACAACACTGCTTCTTGATTGATGATGATTTTCAAGCTTATTGCTTATCGCATATTAGCTTATTGTGTGCTCTCAACTTAGTGTTCTAGATGCACTTCCACAGTTATTGATTGAGAGCTTTCGATGCCGGTACCATTTTCGCATCAGTATAATTGTGTGACAAGTACAATTCTACCATATGCCCAGGGAAGTCGAGAAATTTTCCAACCCGAACAATTCCTAGACCAAAAAAATGGTCTTGCTTTGTAGCTGCGCCTTTACCGACTGAGCTAAAAGAGGACCCTATCAACCCCTTCCAACCCAGTCTTCAAAGAGCATTTCGCTAGTGTGGAACTGCTGGAGGATCTACAGTTGTGGGCTCTCGCACACAACATAAGGTGCAGTGCAGTGAAAAAGCTCCAAAAATTATAAAATAAGCGGCTTTCCGATACGTTTCCGCAAGATCCACGAACCTTTATGCTAGGGAAACAAGGATCATTTGATAAATAGAATTTTTCACAGACTGGTAGCAGCAGTGGAAGTCAATATTTTTGTTTTGATTTGATTCTGTACGTAATATATATCACATAAAACTTGACGCTCTCAAGACAGACTAAGAAATGCTAAGATGTAACCGCTAGTTTTATGTTATGCTTCAAAATTCCATCCTGGGATAGTGTGTCCTATTGAGGCATTTCAGAGGAGCGACAAGTTATATAGTAACAAAGGTCACCGTTGGAGAAATTTTTACATAACATGACGAAACATTCCCTTAATGGATTGGAAAAAAATACAACTATTTATAATGTCTGATCATTGTCCAACGGCATAAACAGTTTTTTCATAAATTGAATATCTTTTAATGATTTTTCAAAATACGTTGCTAATGTAAATGAAATATATTTTTTCCTTTATTTTAATATTCATGAGGCGCAATTAATTAATGCTACAATTTTGTAGAATTTTCACCATAAATATTGAACAGCATGACCTCAAACGTATTAAAGTTGATTAAAATTGGTTATTAATCGTCTTATTTTCAATTTGCAAGAATATATTTTTTTGCATTGACATTAATTATGGTAAAAAGGTAAATTAATCATTAAACAATTACGATGTTCCATAATAAGTAAAAAAAATCTCCTTAAAATAGATCGGGTTGCTCCTTAAATGATTGATCATGTTTTGCATGTAAAGATTCATCAACTTTTTCAGGAGCGATTTATGCAGTTGTACCGGTCAACCGTATCCATGCAATCTGTTGCTCAGAATTTCTTTATAAGTTTTGATTTAAATCAACTAGGAATTTGCCAAAAATCAACGTTATCAAAAACTGTTGTTCTTAGTTCACGAGTGTTCCAACAATTTAACCTATATAAATAAGTTGGTCATGACGAGAGGAGCAACACAATAGTTGGGTAAAGAAGAATTGCATTATAACACACCATCGACTGGAAATGCTCTCGCAACGTGGGGCTTTAGGTAGTGATGAAAACGTTGCTAGAACTATTCCACAACCGCAGTCAGTTTATGAGCAAAAGAAGGACGCACATTTTTTGCTTGTAGTCTCCGCGTACATCGTACGGGTTAGGCAAAAGATGTGCGTCTATCTTTAAAAACTGTCGCATTAATGGCCCTTCGCTCACTTTCAACTTCTATTCAATTTTCATACTGCCGTACTCTAACGGAACTATACACCTACCCTCTTCTTAAAGATCATTCTCTAGCTAATAATTTATCACACTAAAGCTTCATGTTAGCATATCCAACCAACTCTATATAAATTGATTTTTATAGTTACATATCTACAAAATAAATCGTATTCATTTTACCAACATGTTTTTTGTGTTAGAGATGAACTAGCCAACAGCTAAAAATCTCTCTAATAAATACAAAAAAACTACACCACTGGCGCCGCTAACACGTTTTTGTTGAATTGTGTAAGTTGAATGTTGAATTTATAAATAATACTTAACAAAATAAGAACTTTTTGGTACATTATTTGATAATTGACTTTGCAACCGTCAATTCCAACGTTATAGATACAAAAGACAAGTCGACAAGCAATGAAACACAAACTAAAGAATTATCAAAAAGCAACCGTCAGCTTGATCATTTATACACTCAAACTAAGAATTCCGTTCCATGCTCAAGATGACAATGGATTCAGTTTGTGAAATCTCTCTACGCTTAATTACTTGAAGATTAATGCTCCAGTAGTAGGAGCTCAAATGAAGATTCGTGTTGCAGGAAAATGTTTCAAAAAATACCTCGCCTGATTTGGGTGTGCGGTTGAATCTTTGAGATGGATAAAAGCCACTTCAGTCTGGTGGAAAACTTTCCCTCAAGCGGAACGCTTTCTTTCAACCCCATACAATTCGATGAGGCCCATGCGTAGTGGATGTTGGATTTCATTTTCGATGGTTGATATTATATGCGAGAAACGCACACAAGTTTCGGGCCGATTGCTTCCTTTGTCCATCTACTTCGCATAGCAAAAAGGGGACCGAAATTCCACTCCGTGACATATCAGACGGGAGCGTGCAACTATTCCACCCACTTCAAGTGGCCTCTAGTGCTAAGCGTCATAAATTATTCATCCAGCAAAGAGTGTTCATGGCTACCTACTCTCTTCCGTTTCTTTAGAAGATGGGCTCGAGAAAACGGACCCCGCCATTGTTGATCAAGCATACGGTGGAATTCATGGGCAGCCTCTTAATTCTAAGATAATGCGATGTTCTAGGAAGGGCTCAGAAGCAAACATTATTTTAAACAAAATATTCAGTGCTAACAAGCGCTATCATTTATAATCAAATCAATATTCATTTTGAAGCCTCTAAACGTTTTATGTATGGATTGTATTATAAATTTTTAATTTTTCATATATGTATATTGTTTTCAAGTTTTGATTAATGCAAGATCATTCTAGACGCTTGCCCATCGCACAGTGATCCAAAACTGTGCAAAGACGTCGTTTTTTATATCATGAACCATGCTCTTGAGATAAGTGGTTTCTTCGGGAAAGCTTCTGGATATAAAAGGCCATTTTTTACATATTGACAATGATTGAACCCCCAAGAAGTCCCAAATCTCGGGAATAGGAAATTTTAAAGTTTGTCATTTTACATTAAATAAATTTAAATATCTCTGACAGTAATATTCCATTTTTTGTTCAAACCCGTTAAAAACAAGGTTAAGCGCGGGTTGTGCTTAGTAGGACGGAAATTCGATCAAAAACCCTACTTTAAATTAAAAAAGTTATACTTTTTATTGTACTTAATATACGTCCATAAAACCATGAACACAAAGAAGCATTACCAATACTGAAAGTAGCGGCACCGGTGATGCAGTGGTAAGCGTGATTGCCTCTCACCCCAGCAGGCCTGGGTTCAATCCCAGTCGGCACCATCGGGATGTTCTGAGGCATAACATCTCTGATCACGGGAAGTAAAGTCGTTGATCCCCAGTTCATGAGTTGATGGGTCGATAGGTAGGATCCAGGTGTGTGGGAGCTGCCTCCCTGGGTCGGTAGCAATGCACGGTGGTCCAGGATTGGAATTTAGCAAGACAAAAGTCCATAGTACTTTTGTTTTAGGATTTAAGCGTTTGGTGTCTTCAGTGGAGTTTTTTTTTTTCTTAATATTATCCTTCTTTTGGTGCTTTCAAACATTAGGGTGAGCCTTTAATTTTTTGAAATCCAAAAACTTACTTTCTAATTTAAAAAAATTAAGAAATGTGTGTGTGTTGAAAGAAGTTGTTGGTGAGGTAATTTCAAGCAACTTTGTTGGGCAAAGGTTTTTTGCATCTCTTACCGTTTTCATTTTAGAGAATTATTTCTGAACTGCGTTAGGGTGCACCCAAAAAAATCAGTTTTTTAGCTCTAACTTTTTTATTTCAAATTTTTCTTAAGAACTGTTTTAGAAGAACTATTAGAACTTGTCAAAATACACAACTTTGCCAAAGAAATAAAATCTGTATCTCTCGACTATCAAAATATATTGAAGATTTTCTATACAAAATAGGCCATTTTCAAATGTCAACCACTCAAAATGGGGCAAACGTACGGACATTTTTAAGCCATTTTTTGAAAGGGCATACTTTAGGGTATATTATATGGGAAAACTGGAGATACTTTTTTTCTTTATCTTAAGGGGGTATTCCCAATCTTTTGCCTTTTTTCGGCCTGTTTTTCAATTATTTTTTTTTTAAGGAAAATGAATAGTAATGCGCCTAACTCTTTGGGATTCTTGTTTATTTAACATTAAAGTTTACAAATAAATTTTTTTCGACATAAAAAAAGACATTATTGACGTCACAAAATGGCGGCAAACAGACCCCTGTTCGCCGCAAACGCCTGGACGGGCGAAGACTTTTCTCTGGAACGGCTTCATCTGAAACAGATTTCGTGATGAAATAATAATCTGCATAAGATTCTCTGGAGCTTCTCCCGTTGGCAGCAAAAAATCTTGCAAATTAACAAAATGGCGGCCATATGAAAAAACAGGCGATTTTTAGCCCGCTTTTTTGCAGCTTTAAGGTGCTTCAAACAATGTTAAATGTTAATATTTTTGGCTGAAAGTGGGAGAAGCTCCAAAGAATTTAATAAGAAACAAAATGCGCAAAGATTCAAGTCAATATCTCTTATAGGTAGTTTCTGAGAAAAATCTTCGCCCGATAAAAAAAATGTGGTTTCGAGAAAAACGCGTTTAAAGTTTTGACTTTAGTTAAAACCATTTGGGGGTTCTTACCATTAGTCAGCTATGCCTGGACACCGAATTCGCTGATCGGAAAACGGCTTGGGGGGATGAAAGTATATAGTCTAAAGTACAAAAAAACGTGAAAAAAAAAATTTGATTTTTTGAAAAAAAAGATCGGGAATACCCCCTTAAGTTAAACTTATTTAAGTTCACTCACTTTTGCAATTAAATTTGGTAATAACTCCTTCTAAAATAGAGGAAGAAACGATATTTTAAAAGTGGGTCTAATTAACCGAAAACAGTAAAAAAATAGTTTCAAGAGGACCAACCAAACGGAAAATTTTAATGTGTTAGTAATTCTTATTTCTCGTCTTGTTCTTCTTCTCCTTCTTCTCTCGTCTGAATTCAGGTTATTTATAATATAACATTATCAGTGCTCCGAAAGATCGTTCCGATAATAAGCTTATGTTCTTCTTTCGTTATGTTCTGCGATCTGTTTCCTAATACCTATTTGGTTTTCTTCATTGTATACGCTGAATGACGTTGGAGCAAGGTCAAACTGAAAAGTGTTCAGATTAAATGCGGTCATATTAACGGTACACGTTTCCAACGCAACGTAAATCAACCCGAACATTGCATTAGGTCCAATATAACATTGACAGATTCTCTTCGTCGGCTTTCTCTTTTGTTAATAACTTGGAAACAAAACCGTTACTTGTTCTGTTTTTGGTATGAGATGGTAGATAATAACTACTTTTATCGCACTGCGCGTTATCGCACATACAGCTAAAAATTACTTAACGTCGCTGTGGGGATGCAAAGAAAAAATCGACGAAGAGAATCTTTCTATGTTGCATTGGACCTAATGCAATGTTCGGGTTGAAACAACAGTTGAAAAGTTGTCTGCTTATGTCAGTGGTTTCAGCACGTGTTTAGCATAGCAGGCTGGTTACAAAACACTATGTTATTGTTATTAGTTCGATTTGTGAAAATGTCTGCACAATTGCAACTGAAAATTGCATACTAAGCCTTAGCGGATATCCTAATATTGAAAGGGACATTGAATAACCTGGTTGAATTTGTGGAAGCAACCCGCATAAAAGTGAACCATAACTTGACATTACCGAAAATGGTTAAAAATTGTTTATAATCCCTGCTAAACTATAACTGAAATGGTCATGGAACTTTACATGAACGCTTGTGTGATAAAGTTTTAACCGTATGTATTATGGTTCTTTGGAAGTGAACCTTACAAATAATGGGTTGTTAAGAACCATTACCATTCAAAATAGTTGTTTTCTTCATACATTTTCGGAGAGAGGACTATATTAAAACCTTTTTACTTATGGTTTGAGAACTTTAATGGTAATGGTTATAGTAGCCAGTAAGGTCCATTAATGGTTTAGTATTATCGGTCAGCTTTACGTGGAATATATCACGAATTGGTAATCAGTAATTTACAGGCCACCAATTCGCGATATATTCCACATAAAGTTGATGGATTTCACAAAACCAGCTATGAACCTTACCGACTACCATAACTATTACCATTAAAGTTCTCAAATCATAAATAAAATAGTTCCAATATAATTCCTTTCCCAAAAATGTATGAAGAAAACAAGAATTTGGAATGGTATCAGTTCTTAACAACCCATTATTTGTAAGGTTCACTTCCAAAAAACCATAATACATAAGGTTAAAACTTTATCACACAAACGTTCATGTAAAGTTCCATAACCATTTCAGTTAAAGTTTAGCACGGATTATAAACAATTTTTAACCATTTTTGGTAAGGTAAAGTAATGGTTTACATATATGCGGGAAGGTTGGCGGGTCTTTAAAACTAACGCCGCAGTAAAAGACAGGGAAAAGTATATTGCTACAGAAATAAGAAATCGGCTGGGGCTTCGGATAGGTGAACCGCTGCCTGGAGGTGGAACGGACCAACCAACGACGGGAATACCGCCAGAAATTGTTTCCAACAATTCAATGTGATATGCGAAATCACAGGGTTAGACAGTGATATAATGGAGCGCATGCATGTGATTTTGATGATCGTGAACAGCCGTAAGCAAATCAACTACAAAGCATACCATTCTTACGCAGAAGAAACGTTTAGGTTATATATTATTAAATATGGATGGTATCCGCTGTCGCCAACGGTCCATAAATTATTGATTCATGGAGCAAGATTGATTAAGCACATCATACTAACAATTGGCATTTGCAGCGAAGAAGCGCCTCATAGCCTAGTCAGTAAAGGCACGGTATTACCAAGCCGGAGGCGGCGATTTCGATTCCCGGTCCGGTCGAGGGAATCTTTCGGGTTGGAAATTTTCCCGACTTCCCTGGGCATAGAGTACCATTGTGCTTGCCACACAATATACAAATTCATGCATTGGTATTGGCATCGAAAGCTCTCAATTAATAACTGTGGAAGTGCATTTAGAACACTAAGTAGAGAGCACGCAATAAGCTAATATGCATTAAGCAATAAGCTTGAAATGCGAATAAGAAGAAGAAGAAGCGCAGGAAACGCGTAATAAGTCGATTAGGAAATTTCGAGAATTTCACGCGCGAAAGTTCAATATGCTTGGTAATATTGAAGATGTATTTTTGAAGTTGCTTTTGACATCTGACCCCCTGATTTCCCTTAGAAACAGATCTTCACCAAGTCAATCTACTTTTGAATTACCAGATAATGCCAAATATCTGCTGGCGGATTAGATTAGTATTATTTATAATTTTAATTAACTAAATTGATTAATTAATAAGGAATAAGAACACTTAGATAAGAAACAAAAACATAACATACATAAACTTGAACGAATGTTTCTTCCTCTATTTTAGAAGGAGTAATTACCAAATTTAATTGCAAAAGTGAGTGAACTTAAATAAGTTTAACTTAAGATAAAGAAAAAAAATATCTCCAGTTTTCTCATATAGTATACACTAGAGTATGCCCTTTCAAAAGATCGCTAAAAACTGCCTGTACGTTTGCCCCATTTTGAGTGGTTGACATTTGAAAAGGGCCAATTTTGTATAGAAAATCTTCAATATCTTTTGATAGTCGAGATAAAGATTTTATTTCTTTGGCAAAGTTGTGTATTTTGACAAGTTCTAAAAGTTTTCTGAAAACATCTTTTACGAAAAATTTAAAATAAAAAAGTTGTTAACTAAAAAAACTGTTTTTTTTTATGAAAACGGTAAGAGATGCAAGAAAACTTTTTTCAACAAAGTTGCTTGAAATTACCTCACCAACAACTTCTTTCAACAATGTATGTCTTTATTTTTTTAAATAAGAAAATCAGTTTTTGGATTTCAAAAAATTAAAAGCTCACCCTAATGTTTGAAGGCACCAAAAGAAGGATAATTTTAAGAAAAAAAACTTCACTGAAGACACCAAACGCCTAAATCCTTAAACAAAAGTACTATGGACTTTTGTCTTGCTTAATTCCAATCCTGGACCACTGTGCATTGGTGCTCAGCACGGAAAACAAGATCGATGGAAAAGAAATCAAGGAAAAAAAAATACTGAACGTAAAATTAACGTTGAAAAAAAAAGACATAGTTAAAAATATCTAAAATGGTAGAAAAATGCTATCAAATGGCAAAAATTTACATTTTTCTAAGAAAATCAAGAATTACCTGCCTACTTCAGAACCTAGTGCGGCGAAATATTCAGAAAATTTGCGTATACTGATGTTTTGAACAATTTTGGACACTTCTTCAAAGCAATGTTGTTTTATGTTAGAAAAAAAAAATCACTTTTGCATTAAAATCTGGTCCACTTAGAATCCGGACACATAAGATCAGATATTTCTCGAAATTGATTTGACGTAAGAAATTTACTCAAAATGAAGGTATGTTGTACTTTCATAAAAAAAGGCAAAATTACTCCGACGGCATTCGGATGAACTCACGGACTCTCTTTGGAAATCCCACCATCATTTGCTGCACACTGGACTGGTCAATCTCAGCGGCCATTTTTTTTTTTCCAGTGTCGACTGTCACTGTCACTTTTGACTTCCATCGCTGATTTTTCGTAAACGATAATTCAAACAAGCAAAGTAATAACACCATCAGACTAATGAGACAATCCCTCATCAAATGGTTTTATAAATTTGTATGATTCAATTTCTATTAGCGAGATATCGACGATGGAAGTCAAAAGTGACAGTTCCGTTGTATCGAGGTATACCTGTAAATCGTAATTATTTTTTTAGCAAAATCAAGATTAACTAAACTATTTTGCGTGGTACAATATTCATCAAATATATGTGCAGTTATGTTTTGAATAACTTTGTAGAGTATTTCAAACCAGTAGATGTTTATGGACTATAATTATAAAGGAAAAACTTTTATTTAAGGATTTTACACGAAAAACGATCTATATTTCAATGAGATGAAGAAATAGACGACACTTGTCTTGAGCAAAGTTTGTTTTGATGCTAAATTTTCTAGGTTCAAGGTTCACGATATAATGACTTTTAACCGTCTTTTCACAGTCTGTGCGTCGTTTACGCAGTTATGAATCATGTTTTAAGCCTTTCATCGTTTTAATATTACAAAAACAGTTTTCTCATTGCATAACATATATCAGCTATAGTCTGATCGTATTATAAGACTAGAAATTAACTGTGACCTAAGCAGTTCAAACCAATAACAACATTTATAAAAAGGTTTATGGAGCATTTAATCATTTTAATATAAAGATTTTCTTGGTGCCATTAAGTAATTTAGGCTATATGGATATCAAAAGACATCCAAAAAGTTTCTAGTGATAGTTCAACGTATTTGTGCTCATTGCAATGTAGCCTAGATTTCGTAATAATTGCTATTGTCTGAACGTAGTATTAAACACATTTGACCACATGAACAAAAATAATTCAACATTTAATATTATCAAAAGCTTTATTAAAAGTACCCAATGATTGATTCTCACTCCAAAGGACCAGGGTTCAATCCCAGTCGCCGCCGTCGGAATTTTCTGAGGCAAGTTGATGGGTCGATAGGTATGATCCATGTGTGGGAGCTGCCTTGCCGGGGTCGGTAGCATTGGTAACAAACGGAAAACAAGATTAACGAAAAATAAAAACAAACCAAAAGTTGCCTGGAATTAAACTACTGTTGGTAGAATAATTTTCTTTCTCGTTCCATTGTTATAAGAATAACAAGCTTCCCATTTTTCATGACCAAAAAAAAATTGACCCATCTGAACATGATATAAATCTACTCATACGTAATTCAACTGCTCATCATAGCTTTATAAATAAAGGTAAGCATACCAATTTGGCATAATTTCAACAGTTAAGGAATCGGAAAATTGTTCCATCATTTTAGTTTTGATTGAAATTCTTGTACAAAAAAAATACATCAATAAAATTCAATCATTCATAAAAGGTCATATACATGGACCTCTCTTAGCTCAGTCGGTAATGGCGCAGCTATGCGATCCCCAGCCCAGTCTATGAATATTTTGGGATGAAAAATTTCTCGACTTCCCTGGGCACAGAGTATGATTGAACTTGCCACACAATAATGGCAATGCAATAATGGTACTGACTTAGGAAGCTCTCAATTAACAACTGTGGAAGTAATCAAAGAACGCTAAGTTGAGTCCTGGCGTAAAGGCCCAGTAGAGTCGAAATAATGCCAAAGAAGAAGGAGATCACAGGATTAGAAGAGCTTCCTTCACTTGCTCCGGAAAAGGAATGTAACTCTTTGTATCCATATGGCCTAATAGTTAAAAGCATTAGCTTCGAAACATTCAAATGTATCTAGAGCAGTCCCAATCCACCTCAATTCGAACTTGTGTAATAAAAGAAATCCCACTCAGTGTAAATAAATCTTACAACATCAATTAAGTTAATGGTAAATTGAAATAAATATTTCCTGGCCCCAGCCCCTACATTTCAAACGCAATATATTTACCACTTCCCCGGATATACGTAGGCATCATTCGGCAATATCAACACATTCTCGATTCTGGGGGTCTGCTTGTGTACACTTTCGAACTTGATTTTTAACGAGCACAGAAAAAGCCATACACAAACACAGTGCGGCAAATGGCAAAAAGCGGAAATCTTTTGAATTTGATCCCTTTTTCTTCAACGACGACAACGGTGGCGTCAGTGAATACGACGGCGTCAGCGTCGTTGAAGAAAATTTCGTTGGATAATTTGTACGACTCATGGTCTCGGCTCACTGCGTGGAGGATGAGGGTGATCCATGGAGAGGAAATTATTGAAATTGTGCTCGATAAATAATGTTTCGATAAATTTCAAGAACTGCGGGTTGGTCCGGAAGTTTGCTTTAGATCGTGTGCCTCATTTTCATGTTTCACCCCAACAGTAGTGACGGGGTTATAGTAGAGAAAGGGTAACTGCTTTATGCTGTTCCCTTGGAAGAAGCTCTTCGTAGAGTGAACGGAAAATTTATGGAAATGTTTATTTTTCTTGCAGCTGTCGGAAGTGCTGCCCCCGAGAACGAGTGGGTCTCACTTTGGTCTTAAGTGTGTTTGTGTGTGTATGCACAAGCATATATATGTTGTGGGTGACTGAAAGTACGCTTGTCGGGGCTCAGGATTTATTTCATGGGTTTTGTGTCCCACCTCTCCACTCAGACGGACGGTAAAATTACGGGTTGAACAGCGAAAGGCAGTGATCCCTAACACAGACATAATTTCAACATAGTGGGACATTAATTTCGACAGTTTGTATGAGCTTGTTGTGCACAGAATTAACGACTTGGGTGAAATGCCATTAGTCTCCTTGGAAGAATAACAAACACCCTTCGGCGCTGATCACTTCACATTACCCGAAAGGAATATAGAGGAGTATAGCAAAAAACGCTCCCGGGGACCAAAACGCTATTTTAGCTAGGGTAAAAGACTTCAATACCTTGAGCGCTAATTTTTTTTTAATGAGAATACATTGTGTTTCAGGGCCAAAATTAGCCAAATTTGAGCGCTCAAGAATTGATATTAATAGGTTAATGTTCACAATTGAATTCTTTAACTTTAGTCATAGCTAGTTATGCAGCACCTAATAAAAAATATTTAAAAGGGAATACTCCTCACCCCCTTTCACTCTCCATTGTTCCATTTTTCTGTCTCGTCATTTTTCGCCGAAGGTGCGGTTGCGAAATCACACACTCATCGACAATACATATGATACGTAAGAGATGAAAATGGAGAACGTTTTCGATTTACACACAGAAAACGATAGTCTACATTCATTACGCCAAATGAGCAGTTCCACGACAACTGACGAATCGTTTTTAACTTTCTCTCTCCGAATCCAATGAAACTTCACTTGGAGCAATGAACAAAATTTGTGCTAGAGCTCGGCCGTTTTGACTCACGCCTAATTTTTCAAAATGGTGTGTTTGTTATTTTTCAAGAATCATATCATAGAACGGCTCATCTAATCAAAATGATGTCTGAGACAAAGTTGTAAGAAACTGGATTGCCTTTTCAGAAAAATAAACACTGCTATTAAAGTCTCTGTTCGGCAAACATATATGATGCAACATACCCATCATGTATGTCAGCTACTCAGTATTCTCTCCCAAAATTAAAGTAAGTTTCATTTATCCGTTATAAAACGTAAAAGAGCATTTTCCACAGATGCACGCCATTACTATTACACGCCATTAATTATCGATCAAAGGTGATATCTACGACGAAAGGTCAAAAGACATAAAGCCAAATTAACAAAGGATCGGTCAAAAGGATAAACAGTCGAAAGGTAAACAATATTGAGTGGACTTAAGTTTGAAATGAACAATAGATCAAATCGGCAAAAGGTCAAAAAAGGAAAAATGTTTAAAATGGACAGTTAACCAAAGACAAAAGGTAAAATTAATCATAAATGGCACAAAAACTTATTCCAAAGAAAAGGCATGGTAGAGCACATCATAATCACCCTTATACGTTTTATCCGACGACGAATTTTAAGTCTAAAAGCAATGTAAGATTTTAAACAATGATTTGATAGAAAACAACATTTTTTTGGAAATGAAAATTAATTGAGAAGTCATCTACAGTAGAAAAATTACATGATAATGCTAAAATCGGTTCGAAAAGAGAGCTAATGCGCATCAAAATCCCATCACATGGTCCTTCGTGTCACTACCCGAGCAAAGTCGGTTAACAAAATGAAAGCAAATCGATATTTAAGTTTGCAATTCCTATCATAATGAAAACTCATTTTGATTTCAATTGTCGCGACAGTAGTCTGATATCATATTGTGCTTTCATTATGCAGTCAAGACTTTTTAAATCAAAGCAACTTAACTTGAAGTTCTGCTGTTAATTTCTTGTTTAAAATTTGATTTAAGTTCATCTGTCGTTGAACTAACGATTGTTGTTTATTTGTTTTGTTTAACACATTTTAGGTCATTCGTGACGAGCCCAAGGTGACATTTGAGCTCAAATCTTGTAGCGTGAGAAGCATGGATGCTAACCATTTACGACAGGCCCGTATTCAGTCAAACATTATGAATGCAAAATCAGTAATCAAATTGATTTCATTGAAAGCAGAATTAGTTTTCCGTTTGATTCAACAGTGTAAAATGTTGCTCTCATTTTTGCTGTTTTAACCGTTAAGTCAACCAAAATGAGATCAAATGGAGTATTCAAAATAAGTTACATCATAACAGCAAATTCTGATTTCAATTTGATCTCTAACTTTGCTCGGGTACCCGTCCGTACTACCCTAATCCACTCTTGTGCTATGGTTGTGTCCGATACGGTCATCCCCGTGTCCGCTGTCCTGATCCGAAACGCTGCTTTAACTGTTCTGCCGATCATTAACTGGCGGAGGAATAACAGTGTTACCGGTGGGTAACATAGTATTGTTTAAAATATAGATTTGGGGAGTAGGGCCAATAAATTGTAGTGAAATAACGGCCGATTCAAAGTGGGGGGCGATCGGTATCGAAATGTGTGAATCTTGGGTAAGGGTTGTATTAGTAGCTAAGGAGATAAGATTGAAGGCTTCCTACGGTCAGGGTTGGATGGAGAGAAACGCAACACCACGGTTGATGATAAGAGGCAAGAGAGAGCCCGACGGTCTGTGGATTTAGTCAGTAAGTCTTAAGCCATAGAAGCGACAAGGAAAGGTCCAAGCCACGCGGTGTGAGAACGCTTTGTTTTCTGGACCGCTAGGAGACCTGACCATCACCCGTTCCCCGGCCAAGTCATCCGGTCATCACGGGGTCCTGAGTATCGGACCGCTTGTTATTCAGTCCGATGACTTTCGACGCCGTACTGCCGCTCCAGGTTTAATCGATACCCGGCTTCACGGTCAACCCACCATTAGTCGCCCCAGGCTTATTCTATCGTCGGCCGAATCAACCTGGCACCGGCCAAGTTACCCGGCTATCCACGAATCTGCCCGGTCAGTCCGCCAGCTGGCCAGTCGATCATCAGTCGGACATCAACTGCCACCACATTGCGGACAGGCAGTCCTTCGTAGAAGGCCCGCCATTGTTCGTCGTCGGCCTCTGCTATTGCAGGTTGACTACCCGGCAAAGCCCAGATCACCCCGGCCATTCAAGTCCTCACGTTGCCCACCCGGCAGCCGATCAGCACTCGATATACCTCCCAGGCTACCTTAGTCACCGTTTAGAACCAGGATTACCGGCAAACTTACACGGGCGTCTACTATCACCGCTTCCTGGCCAAGGTCTGCTGGACCACCTGCTATCATCAACGCTTCCCAGCCAGTTTCAACCGAACCCCCAGCCGATCACCTTTCGATAACATCACCGGATACCATCGTCGTTCCCTGGCCAGGGTCTGCCGAACCACCTGCTATCATCACCGCTTCCCGGCCAGAGTCAGCCGAATCACCAGCCGATCACCGTTCGATACTGCCTCACCCCCACTGTCATCGTCGGCCAATAAAGTACAAGGTAATAAAAAAAAAACATAATTTCAGGTCTCCTCACATCCGAAAACTCTCCCACGCCAATACGCCCTGAGACCTGGAACCAACAAGGGACTTGAGTGCCCACTCCGGGAGCTGCCGTTGGTTAAGACCAGTAGCTTCAGGGACTCAGTGGTTCCGGGGCTGAAAGAAGTCTTATAACAGTGTGCTGCAGCTATCCACTGCATCAATTGTGGTGGACGTCATCGTCTGAACAACCGTCAATGCCCGGTTTATAAGAAGGAAGTGTAAGTGAGCCGTCTAAAAGTGGATCATAATCTGACGTACCCTGAAGCACGCAAGCGAGTCGAAACAGGAACAGGAAGCTACGCCGCAGCTGCAGCCCAGCAGACTGCCAACCGGAAAAAAAATAAGTAGCTGGAGAAGAAACTGGAGGAGAAAGACGTCCAAATTGCCCAACTTCTTGAAGTGATGAAGAAGAAGTAGGAAAAGATTAACATACTACTAGCACACATTAAACTAATTCGAACAACGCAAGTTCAACAAACCCCGCTAGCCCAGCCGAGCAAACCGTTCCATCTTTCCGAAAGTCAAACGAGCCAAGCAATCGAACCGCTGCATTCTCAAATCATGAGAAAATCAGGAGAACCGCAGATAGCCGCATCATTGATGCACCTCAGAACAGAAGTAGACGCCAACGACAATGGAACCCAGAAAAAACAAGAAGAAGAAAAGACACGACAGGAGCAACAACACCTCACCCGGCCGACAAAGTCCACCTCTGAAGAAGCCCCTTGAAAAAACACCAACATCCGATCAGGAAACGATAGGCGTCGACGAGGATGAGATTGAAGAGACACCCCCTAGCCAGCATCTTCAATAAGATCCTTTCCTCCAACCGTTTACCGACCAAAAATACATACTGTACAAGCGAAACGGACAACGACAACGATCAACTTGAAGGGAGGGAAAGTGTAGTATCCCCTTCACCCTCACATGAGAGAGCGCAGAAGGCTAGAGGATCCCTACCATAATACAACCTCGATATCTACTGCTTACACCCAATGCACCCACATAGCCACTTTCCAATGAAAGCAGCCGTCGGTATGTAGTGCCAATCGAAAATCCACCGTCAGCCAACACTAGGCACCACAATATTGTGAGTGCCAGCGGCGCTATCATTCCTAGTAACCGGTTCGTGAATTTTTTCGCCGATGAAATTCGTCGTCAACAGCACAGTCGAGATGCATCTCCACCGTCATCATTACTACTACTACAGACAGTATTCCGAAATCAGTGTGAGGAGGAAGAGCGTGAAGTAACCTCCCCCTCCCAAGGATGGGAGTGGATCACCGGGGGAAGAGAGTGGGACCAGTCACGAGTTCTTGACCCTTTGTCTCCTCCTGGAATCCAGCCGTTTCTCATGTACGAACACACATATCATCATCAACATCTACGACAAGCCACCGTGATGCCACAAATGCTTTGCATTGCAGTGGAACATACGTGGCTTACGTGTCAATATCAGCGAGCTCAAGCTGCTCATCAGCCAGCATGAGCCATCCATAATAGCTTTGCAAGAGACTAAAGTGGACAACCGCGTTATCGCACCGGACTTCACCGGCAAGAACTACACTTTGCTCCTTGAAACCGGCAGTGGGTGGGTCTTGCAATCCGCGTAGGAGTACCCTTCGAACGCATCGAAATCGACTGCAGCCTCCAAGATATTGCAGTTCGGATCCATCTTCCAATACCAATGACGGTGGTGTCGATATACATCCCTCCCAGTTCCCAGCAATGCCATACCGAGCTAGACACGATTACCAGTGCCATTGGCGATTTCAATGCGCACCATTCCGCCTGGGGTCGAATGCAATTGGCCGCTTCACCGTCGAGAAAGTTTTGGCTGAACACTCAGATTGACCCAGCAACCGGTTCATCTTCAGCCATAGACCTCTCGATATGTCCCGAGATGCTTGCTCCCAAATGTATATGGTGAGCTCTCTTGGACACACACAGTAGCGATCACTTTTCGATCACCGTTTCCTCACCTGAATACGTACAGGTCACAACGAAGTGAAGAAGATGGCTCTATAATCAAGCGGACTGGACATCCTTTGAACGGCTGATTGCTAGCAGCATCAAACCGGGTGATGAAATTGGAGTGGAAGAGTTCGTCGACCGGATACTGTCTGCAGCAACAACTAGCATACCTCGAACATCCGATCGAGTCGGTCCTATATTGGTACCATGGTGGTGCCCGGAGGTGGAATTGGCAGTTAAACAGCGTCGAAAATGGCTAAGAGCACTGAAGCGCGCCAGAGCAGCGGGTGCAGATAGAGCAGATGTCCTGGAAAGGTTTCAGGAAGCGAAAGCAGCAGTCAAGAAGGAAGTGAACTAAGCCAAGAGTCGATCGTGGGAAGAATTTGTTGGGAAAATATCTCCAAGCAGCACTACGGCAGAAATGTGGCAAACGGTCAACACACTGAGAAGCAAACGACACCACAGCAGGGCTGTCATTAAACGATCCGGCGGGTACACGGATAATACGGAAGAAGTGGCAGAAGGACAGGCTAAGGCACTGCTGTGAGACATCGGTGACATCTAGCTATCCTCCATTGTTCCAAATGGCGAAGGAAAAAGCGGAACGGGATCGTGTTGATTTTCTACCACACACCAACGATGTATATAACTCGGACTTCACCCTGAACGAGCTTCTGTGGGCACTCGACAAAGGACGTAGTGTTTCTACAGTTCCTGACTCCACATCCGATGTTCGACGACTTCCTCTATTCGTCAAAACTGCGCTACTAGAGCTGCTCAACAGAGTATGGCATAGTGGTATTTAGAACTAGTTAGAGCCTTCATTTTTGCTAAAAGCAGCAAGGTGGTATATTTAGGCATTTCAGAGATACGCGTTTCAAATTAGTTTTAGGTATTTTAAAGCTTATTTACTCCTTGCGTTTAATGAGGCCCTTCAAATTTCATATAAATAATCTATGATCTATCCAACTACATAAGATATTAACATTTGAAGACTGCATGTTTTTTTGGGATAAAATAACCCATAGCTTTTGAATGTAAAGTTATGCTCAAATACTTTAAACAGCATAGACGGAATTTTGGGGGCACCCTAATACAAAGCAAAAAAAAAGAGTCAGCATGGGCAAATGAAGAACTCGAAAAATTGTGTATTCAATAAAATTGCTTGAAATAATTTTTGCTACAATTTTGCTGAAGAATTTAACCACCTCTAACTTAAAACAAAAAGTTAGATTCCTTATTTAAGTTAAAATGACATAATTATGGCATAATTATAAAAAAACACAGGAAAAAAAACCAAAATGAAAATGAATAGAAACGGTGAAAAGAATTTTATCCCGCTAAATTGCCGTTTTGAACCGCATGCTCTGTGCTACAATCGACACTTTTCAGCTATTAAAATCAATACTTTTCATTCCTAAACACATTTCTGTTTAACAAGTAAAAGCGATCACTACAGGCCACCGAGCTCCCTACATAACAACCAATCTATTACAAACGACAATCGTTAAAATCCGGTGAAGCGAAGCTATTTTGTTTAAATGGATTTGTTCAATGGTCGTGATTAAAAACATAAGTGGATTCTGAATATTACTGACGGTTTAAATATCGTGGCTTGTAAACTTGTAACTTGACTATCTTTTAACAAAGTCTATTCTTTTGCAAAAGGAAAGTATATTGGTAGCTAGAAGCCTCAAATTATATAAAGTTTAGTTATTCACTTAGTAATAATATTTAGTATTAAGAATGCTGGAAAACTTTCACGAGCGGTTGGTCTTCAATTGTTTAATTTCACCCGTCATCCGACGACGTCAATGACAGTTCGCATCATCGTACCGCAACCAACTTAAGTACAACAACGGAAATTCATCGGGGGACAGGACTGCTAATCAATGAGTCTCCGGAGTAGGTGCAGCGTTACCCATATGGTGTACGGAACAGAAATAAGGAACGGATGAAAAACTGGATGGGAAAAGGAGGGCTTTTGATATCTGAGATAGTCAACCATTGCTCAGAAGTAAACCGGCGTTCGTGCCTACAAGACGTGAGTGAATATTAAGTCAATACTAAAGTGAACCGAACAAAGTGCCTCAAAGTGCAGTGAACGAACTTTTTCTGTTCCTGGTGTTCATTCAGGTAACTGAGTTTGACCAAATTCGATTTTGGTTTGGTTTTGAACAACCATTTATCGACCTTTCTTGTTCCGCGTATAGATCCTCACGATCGGCACGTTTCGACCAAGTCAGTCTCGACTGTCTTAATATAAAAGTCCATAATCTCCAGAAAGGAGAGCATCCTCGGAATCGGAAATCCTAATCGATAAGGAGGAAGGCCCTTCTCGGCTCGACCAAGGTGGCCTTGTCACGGTCAGCCGATATTCGCCAACGAAGTAAGACGCCGTTGACATAGCCTCTAATCCACCATTGTCGTGACCACAGCTCCAGTCACCAGGTGCCATCTTCCAGACCAGTCGAAGCCACCGATGGACTGATCAAGCCACGTAAAGCCGATAACAATATCGGCCTCAACACAAGCACCATCCGCGAGCACTCGCCATCGTCCAACAAATACCACACCGCACCGGTACGTACGCATTAGCCCAATACAACCTCAAAATTCACACCATAGTTCCGTTTAAATAAATTCCTAGACTTTTTCGGCCCACACTTTAGCTTTCAATTCATTTCACCATCGCTATAGAAATCCCACAGTTTCTACCAGTAGTGGGAAAATATCAAAAAAATCAAAGCTCCCCAACGCACAAGATCACGCTTGATTTTCGTAAACAAAAATCAACAAGCAAACAACTGTGGTTGATTTTGCAAGCTGTGATATCGCAGCTCGGAATATCAAGCTAACAAAACTCACCAACTGTAAATCTCACCAAACTGTGGTGAGATTGAGTTTAATGATTTTTGCTTTACACCCGAATGCAAGCGAAACTTCCATAACGGCTTGAAGCAGTTCCTTCGCATCTGCCATTAGTGAAGATAAAAAAGAGATAACAAACTATGCTTTCTCTTTCTAAGAAAACGATGTGCAATGGAATCATTTTTGTGTCGAGTCAACTCTCAGCTTGATTTTTACACGTAGTGAATAGTCTCGCAATATCAAAGGAGCTTGTAAAATCAATATCAAGCATGATATGTTGTTCCAATATCACGCGTGATATTGCGAGCGCATGAGAGCAGAAAAAATATCAATTGATTTCTGATTTTGCCAAGACTGATTTTTACTCACTTTGTTCCGCGTAGCCCCACCGAATTACCCAATAGCATGCCGGCTCTGTGACACAGTTCAGGGGTCTCATGCTACTGAGCTACTGAGCGGAAATCTTGGTTGAGCCAGTAGGGTGAGTTTCATCTACACAACAAAAAAATAATTTTAATATCACATCAAAGTGGATGTACTTCAATCGTGTCGAATATATGGTGTAATATTACTTGCCAAAAAGGACAAAATTATCATTAATACAGTGCATGAACTGACATTAGGCATGATTTTCATGACATGATTGAAGTGCGTCCTCTTGGATGTAATATTAAAATTTATGTTTTGATATGTACTGTTGTAACATATAACTACATTCTTTCGTTTTCGACAGAGATAGCCGTTTAACCCAAGTTAAAGAAGGAGAAAAATCAACATTGCTGCAAGCTACTCGTCACACTGTAAAAAGTTGGAAGATGAAGCGCTTCGCTCATCCGTTTAATTCAGCTATAATGATTCCACTTAGAGCTGTTTTTTTTTTAAATAAATTGCTGAGAATATTTCTCAAGAATTCTAGCATCTAAAATATCCACCATTTATCAGTAAACGAGGACAAGCTGGCTAAAAATCTTAAACTCTTGCATCAGGACATGCCAAGAGATCTAGCGAATCTCTCAATTACCAGAGTGGCCCAGCAATTTACCCAGAGGTCTTTACATTCCACAGCACGGTTCAACACTTCCTGCGAACAGGCGGAAACATACAGAGGAAAGGTTCACGGGCTGTGGCGGTTGGCTCGGTGATAGTCAAAATATTTTCTTTCGCTTCATCCTTTCGGCCAACGATTCTCTTGTTTTTCGGCGTGAAGAAACGTTCCATCCGGCTTTCGTACGGGGAGCGGTTTGTAAACAAAATTCTTTCAGTTGAATAATTTCTAAAATTTTCCATCCAACGTTGGCAAAAATAACATCATGGGTCGAGCCAAACTCTTACACTCATAAGCGGACCTCACACGTATAAATATTTTTGTATAATAATCCCATCGTCAGTTCTTACGTCAATCTTATCCATACATCAGAATGAACAATATTTTTGAGATGCACTGCACCCTCAATAGTATTTCGAATATTGATACGTGTGGGGTGCACTTTACAGTCATGCACCGTGGCAGCGAAAGATATCCGATTTGTAGCTTAGAGCACACCGAAGTATCGGCTCACGTTTCTCTA
The DNA here is from genome assembly GCF_037179485.1 of Ochlerotatus camptorhynchus. NCBI lineage: Eukaryota > Metazoa > Arthropoda > Insecta > Diptera > Culicidae > Ochlerotatus > Ochlerotatus camptorhynchus. Next base: position 4,734,908 of record NW_027040741.1, read on the forward strand.
GAAAATACGAATGGAAATCACGGAAAGCGGCAAATCTGGTAGAAAAATAAATCGCACAAAACGGAGAAATCATGAAAACATGCCAATGAGCCATTTTGTTCATTCAATTATATTAAACCATCTAGAACAGAGGTAACTGGATCTTTTTTTTTTAATTGTTACTGTTAATGATTATTACGTTGCATTACAGTGTTCGACAGATTTTGTCAATACGTCTAATAAGTCAAGTTTTAAGGGAACAGTAAGTACAAATATTTTTGATTGACTGGATTATTATTGAATATAAAAAAAGCTGCAATAAATGATGGCCAAATAACTTCATTCGACAAGGCTGTTCATATTCAAAACTAGAGCCGCTACCTGCTGCTAATTTTATCCACTCGCTCCCCGTGAAATCAATCATCAATCAATTAACAAGCAGTCGTATCGACAGTGGTCTCCTCAAATGGATTGATAATTGTTACCAATTTTTTAAACATTCGTGGCAATTCATACTTTCATACTTTATTCTGGTTTTCCAGTAGAACGAGCTTTTTTTTAATAATTAACTCTCAAAACAAAGATAATCTTTACAATTACATATACGGAAGAAATAACTTTTCTGTACATACAGTATTAACAGACTCTTCCCCGACTCCGTCGCATCAGCCAACATTCACCAAGTTTTGCAAAACTCCCAGCATGGCTATTAGGTTGTACTATGCGGAAGAGCCACAACAAAAAAGGAAGCAAAAGCCATAAAAACTAACTACAAGTTGGTTAGTCTCTTTCTCATGTTTGTTTTTTTTTTTGTCCTCTTCTTGAGCTTTCCCATCAGAAACTCTCAGTTCAAAACATTCAACTGATAGTTTCTCATCTCCTCCGAAAGATCGTCACATTTTACGACACTGCGTGCAATTTCTTCTGTCTTTGTTTGCTGGACGGTCAGAAATAGGAACTTTCGCTTCTTCCGAAGACAGCCGATTCCAAGGACGATGGTGAAACTCGAGTACGTTTAAAAATATATATCCATAGTACTGAAAATCAGTTACGTCATCTGCAGACGATCCTTTTGAAACGGGGTGGTGGTTGCTGTTGGTAGTACACAAGTTTTCGCTAGAAGGTGAAGCTATATCGATACATTGTTCATACGAGATGGCCCCGAGGCAAGGATAAAATACAACACTCGACTCGACGATATACTTTTCTTTGGAGCACATTTTTCTCAAGCTTGTAACTTCCATGTGTTAAAAATGAAGTACCTTCCAGCCCATACCAAAAGAATGGGACAGTATCATCTCCCAGCGCGATTCTTTCTTATTTTCTGATCCCAGCGGTCGAGATTTGCAGTGTTAAAAAGGAAAGTGGGAATTTATTACGACATATAAGCACATTACGATTATGATCATCGTAATAATATCCCCGCTTCTTTGAGCACTCTCGGCAGGTCCCCTCCCTGTGAACCATGTATGCTGTCCCATATTTTCTTATTACCCTGTGACGAAGTACCCCTAAAGGTTCGTCCATCCCGCTGAACTACCACCACATTCAAGACCACAAGACTTTTCCTCGTCAGCATTGGTGGGTAGCATTTTCATCAACGTTCGATCCATTAACAGAATTACGAGCATACAAGCATGAACTGAGTGTCAAAGGAATCCCTCCGGTGACCGGTTTTGGCGTCAGCAGAAATCTTAACGGAACGATGATTGCTGACGAAGTGGAAAATTGAGACATGTGACGTGTGGAATGAGCATCATCTCGGTTCACACTATGTCCCATCGGAAAATAAAACATGTATTACAACAATTAATAACCGGAAGGAAAGCTTCTAGAGAATGGCGAAACGAAACGAAAGCTTTCGGTAAGCTAAAGCAACATCTCTCGGAAAAGCAAAAAAAAAATGAAAACACCATTGTCATAGTTACTATAGAGCTGTTGAGCTGACGAAAGCCGAAAGACAAACATTTGCCAACTCAACCCAACGGAAAGGGGACGGACGACGCGTGGACAAGCACTAAATCCGGATTTAGAGCGGGTGAAAATTTTCTTCCTCTGACTGCGAAAGAAGGCTTACTGTTCAGTGGGCCGAGTAAAATCAATCTCACTCCCTCCTTTGCGGTTCCATGCGTCTGCACACTGCATAGCAACCGTTTGGATAAACGATGGTGGATTTTTTACGGCAAGACGAGAAAATCGCGTTTTAAGTTTGCTTCGTACCATTACTTATTATGTGATGGGACAACCAATGTGACTGTCTTGAGCTTGAGCTTGGATGACCGTACATTTCAGTAGTTGCTACTCCGTGATTGACCAGAACCAGCAACATTGCACATAGATCCAAACGAATGGAGCCTGGGATGAGCTAACCATTCTCTATGTACACGTTTCGAAGGTTCAATACTTTATATGGTCAATAACGGCACCGGCCATGTCCTCACGGTCATCGGAGGAAGGATTGTTAATTTAACATCCGTTGTTACTAGAAACTGAATACACCTCTGCAACTCCACGGTTGTCACAGCAGGGACGTTTTGTAAATAGGTAGGGTCATAGGCGTAGCCAATATATCGCTTTTCAACCCTGGTTAATTATTAATTATAGTTTTCTTCCTTATGTTATTGAGCATGGTTCCCGTCATCACTTATCAATAATTTGAATGAGATAACTTTAAACTTGTTTCTAAGACAATTCTTGGGAAAATTTAAAAAAAATATGTTGTTAGGGGTTTCCAGGAAAATTAAAAAGATTGAGGAGTTGAAAATCAGAGGATTGTAAGACTTAAAACTAACTTAATTTTAATAAGACTAGAAAAAAAAACTTGAAACTTGAAGACAATCCCTAGAGCTTTGAAAGGTTCTGGAACCATGGATTAATTATTTATAAACATATTGTATGTTTATACAAATTCATAAAATTCCGATGACATATGCCGTAGTATCACTGAAAATTCAGTTTCGGTTAAACGACGATCGGCCTGGCAATCCATACGGTATAATAGCGTTCAGTATAATGGTGTTCAGCTGATTCTCCCAAAAAACTTCCCTCCTCCTGCATTTTTGATTATTAAAAATACCGGGAAATGGAAATTGCCTTTTTGGATCGAATGTCTACAAAGTTTTCGGGATACCCCCTACTTCGTAACACTTTCTGAATTCGCCACGGTAACCATAAAGTCCGGTATTACCATCAAGGAAAAGGTACATGGAAAAACCTGCAAAGACCAGGATTTTGGGGGAGGAGCAGAGTCAATGTCAATCCTTTCTTATCATTTAAAGGAAATTATTGTCATTCATCAGAATAACGGTGAGGTCGAATTCGTTTCCAAAAATTTCGAAACCTTGGAATCAAGAACTCACTATGACAGTGTGCTTCAGGCCTCATGGGCTAGATTTAGTTTCTACAACTGGCTATCAAACCGAAAGAATTCGCACCCTCAAGAGTCTGATGCTTTGTTAGTTCGGTTTAACGGTCCACAATCCTCTGTTTGTTCTGTAATGCATTAGTTGTGTGGTAGTTTGCCTTCTGAGGATAATCTTAATATCGTAAGATATTTAGTTGCTGAGGAAATTGAGAGGCACCCAGACTCTTTAGTTCGATAGTGTAGGTTACCTTATGAATCACAGGAGGAAGTATCCCATTTTTTATTCCAGTATAGATGCATGACCACGCTCGTTTTTTGACGTAGGACTACGTCTGTGATTTATTTATGGGGGTACACTTTGTGAAAGATTTTGAACGTTAATAATTCATCTGCCCCTGGACAAATTTCAATAATTTTATCACCAATCGATCAGAAATATTTCTACGCATTCTGATCGGATTTAGTTCCAATCACCGTGTGTGGTGGTGTCCGGTCGTTGGCAGCAGCAGCAGTGCTTTCGGCGCGTGGCGTTGAACATTGTTCTCCAGTACACAACGAAAGGCTGCCTGCAAGCAGCGAGCTGCAGCCCACATGAGAATCCATAGAAGGAGAAAGAAGCCGCACCGCTATTGATCGGAATCAGTAGCTATTCGTGAGTCGCTGTGAGCCTTCTATGTCAAGCGCGTCAAGCAAAAGAGTATAAACAGAGAGAATCCCGCTCAAATTCCTATTCATACACAAAACACAAGCTCCAACAAATAAGATTTATTAAAACCACGTAACCCTACGTCACAATTACGTACAACCCGAGTAGGTGAGAATAGCAAACCAATAGCAAGTTTTGCTATTAAAAATAGGATATCAGAACATCTCAATTTGTTATTAGTTTGATTGAAATAAGAGTTAAAATATCAAAAATAATAACGGAAACCGTTCGGGAGAAAAACTAAATAATAGCAAATCTTGTTATTGCAATATCAAACTAAGAACAAAAAAATCAAAAAAGTCCAAAACATATTTAGCTATTATTAAGATATGAAGAACTAATCAATTGCAAAATGTGATATTAACTAATAAGAACTAATTAAGAATAAATTCAGTTGTTCGGATTGAATAACAAAATAATAGCAGCTTTAGTTATTCTTCTTAGAGAGCTTAATAATAGTATTTTTTCGGTGGAGAATCAGTTTTACTGATAATAATGATTGAATTCAACAATTCGCCAAAGCTTTTTTTATTTGTGATAATAATAACGATAAAATCAACATGACATAAAAACGTAACTTTCTAAAAAAAAACGAACAATGGCTGTACAAAATAGATTTGAAGTGTTGTTAATATATTGAAATGTTTTTAATAATATTGTTTACATTGCTGGCCAGCAAATGCACCCCAAAAAAATATGCCATAATATTTATTCATATGAACTAACAGATATTATTAAAGTAATGCGAGTCAACGACACAATTCGTCAATGTATAAATATATGCATGAAAATGAACGATCGATCATTGCAGTTTATTTCTAAATGTAAAATTCATACACAAATTGATTGATTTATGGGTCCACATTTCAAGTATTTATGGTATTTATATTAAGTAAGTCTTTAAAATCTGTCGATCATATACAAAGTACAAAATAAAAATAAATACCTATCATTAAAATAAAAAAAAAAAAAATTTCTGAAACATTGAAATGAAAAATGTGTTCACCTAACGATTAAAAGTAGAGTCTAAAAATGGAAAAGAATATTAATATGATACCAATAGCAAAATATGATACAATATCATAAATTGTTGTTGAGTTTTTCTTTGACTGTTTTATGACTCAAAATTTTAATATCATGAAAATAACAAATTTTGATGTGATATCATATTTTGTTAATAGATTGTTATTATGTGTTATGGGTAAATAACATAATAATATCAAGATAAGCTATGATAGTAAAATTTGCAATTGGTTAGTTCTTGGTTTGCTATTCTCATCTACTCGGGAACCCCGTAGGGCTGTCCCTTGTGTTTTTTTTTTTTCTTTTATTTAACGTCGGTCTCTGTTCCGCAATCTAGTACCAATCACCGACGGACATCGATTGCCATCCATTGACGGCAATCGAATGTGCAGGAAGGCAGCTTTCACACCTGCGTAGGATATCGCACCCATTCAATTCAACACATATGGACCGGGACCAACGGCTTTACTTCCCTTCCGAAAGAAGACGTGACCAAAGATTTTTATGCCTCAGAAAAATCCCACCGACCTCAGCTGGGATTGAACCCAGACCCAGTGGCGTGAGAAAGCAGTCACGCTTACCACTACACCACCGGCGCTGACTAACCACGCTCGTTGCGCTGTTTGGAATAATGATATACGTCCATAGTCCTTCACCGCATTCTTTTCGTTACGAGTCATCAGCACGCGACCCTGTTCTCTTTATACATGTACTTGAATACTTGGACAGTGATAGGGTTTTTGATCTAATTTCCGTCCTACTAAGCACAACCCGCGCTTTACCTCTCTTTTCTGAACGAGTTTAAACAAAAAATGGAATATTTCTGTCAAAGATGGCTTGAAAATTTATTCACCTTTCCATACGTACCGTTGGATTTGATAAAGAGTCACAAATTGATGAGATATTGTCTAAAATCTAACACTGCTTCTTGATTCTAAATTCGTTCTACGAGTTTCAATTCCGTCCTAACGCATTGAAACGCCATTAGATTTTCTTCGTCCTACGGATAAACGTAGAAAAAGGGAATTCGCTAGGAGCGCTTCTTTTGTTTTGAGAACAATGAGCGTAAATATTCATAAAATGCGCTCTAGCAGGGTTTATGTTGTAGCTAATGAACTAGCGCATCGGAACAAACCTATTATTGATTTGTGCACGGTGAAATCATTGATATTATTGCTCTTTTCTGATCAATAGAACGCAAATGGGCGATTACGACGAAGTAGCGCTCTACCCTACTTGTGCTTATGGCTGCATCTTGGCCTTACATATATATTCTGAAACCTCTGTCGCGCTGTCGACATCTATCTAATCCACTGATAGTGGCGCTAAAGCTGGCTGATAAAGAGATTTTGGATTCGTAGTTGACTCAACATATTCCGGTCTTGATTGACGCAAAGCATGGTATCCGCTTTGCATCATGAAAAGTTAACGGTTGTCGAACAGTGAGTAAGTGTGAAGCTATTGACGCTGCATTGCTGGTCCAAATAGTCGATGTTACAGCTCTACAGAAGGTTAACTTGGATTGCCAATTGATGAGTACTGCGAATTATCGATGCATCCAGCAGGTACTCATACGACACGGTGTTGATATGGAAACTGTGAAATACGATGATGTTGAACCATTCCTGCAATGTTAAGAAATTCTTGATTTGGGCAAATCGATCTTTCAATCCAAAATGGACTTACAAGCTTCCTGAGGCAAATTAAGAGAATAGAAAAGCATTGAGAGACTTTGAAGAGAAAGAGACCGAATAGACCTTAACCAGTACCTTGGCTAATTAAAACATAGATTTCTCAGTCGGGCATCCCTGTTTTTACTCGAAAAGTAACGTTGATAGCGCGCTATCTGTCGGCCAACGGGTGAGCTAAAAGTTTAACAGTCGAAATCGGTGCGTATTTTCAATCAAAACTGCCCTGCGTACATTAATGTTTTGGATGGCGCATTCCACGTCTGGCGCCATTTTTTTATGTCACATTGGTTTTGCTTTGTTTTTTATTAGCTGTGTTCAATCTTAAGTGGAGGGGAAATATTGTCAATAATGTGGATGCTTTCAGCTTTACGAACTGGAATAGCGCTGTTGAGAAGCCTTTTCAGATAGCGGCGCCGGTGATGTAGTGGTAAGCGTGATTACCTCTCACCCCAGTAGGCCTGGGTTCAATCCTAGTCGGCGCCGCCGGGATGTTCTAAGGCATAACATCTCTGATCACGTAGGAAGTAAAGCCGTTGGTCCCCGGTTTATGAGTTGATAGGTAGGATCCAGGTGTGGAAGCTGCCTCCCTGGCGTCGGTAGCATTAGTGCTCAGCACGGAAAACAAGATAGACGGAAATCAAATCAAGGGAAAAAAGCCTTCTCAGATGTTTATACGTCCCAACCATTTGCGCACGATACTCAAACAGGACAATGCCATAAGCTGTCGCATTTGCCGGCACGCTTTCGTTGAGCAGTACTGAAGTAAAAGTGCCATGTTCTTCATGGCATTAAGAATATCGACATCCACTGCACTTTCTATTCCTATTATTTTGCAACTTAACAAAAATAGGATCATGAAGCGGGTTGGTTGGAAAAGCGGATAATTTCTCCTTAACTTTCATCAATTCCTACCGTAGTTTGTGGATGTCGGCATTCTTCTTGAACGCAAATTGTTTGTTCTTTCGAAGTTCTCGTTTTAGTCCAGTTCAACTAATCGATCTACCATTAAAACGTACCGTAAAACGGGGTAACATTGATAGTTTTTGAAAGTATATTCTGATTATGTTTTACTGCAATGAATGTTTTTCAAATTTTATATTTTAAAACAACTACTGAGGATCCAAGAGTGAATTCATTTATAATATGTTGAACGAAAATTAAAGCATTTGCACTCTTTTTTTTTAGTTTTGTGACCGAACTTCAGTATTTTGATTTGGGGTTACTTTGATAATGCTCCATGAATGTTGAAAAAAATGAATGAAACATAAACAATCTAGTTCTTTAAATATGAAACATTGAATGAGTATATAATCAGAAAACTTCATAAGCAATAAGCAATAAGAATACAACATTGAATTTGTGATGGCTATATCGGAAATACATTTCATAAGTGATGATTTGAGTGCTTTTTCAAAAAGGCGAAAAACACGAAAACTGTTTTTTAATATGTTTGTAATATATGTTACACATATGTACTATATAAAAAGAGTAGAAGGGTCTGTGCCTAGGGGCACGAAAGGAAGCTTGACGTAGGACTGCTAGTGGACGGAACAAATGTTAACTCTTAACTCTTTCCGTTTTTCATTTGTAAGCGTATCAAACTTATAGTATTTATTTCAAAGAGAAAGTTGATGAAGAGAATCCAAGGAACTGTCAACTTGAGTATTTTCGATTCATCTACCCGACTTTATACAGTGTATTTTGATTTTTTTGTTATTTATGAATCTATAAGTTTTGTGCATTTTGGTATTAAAGTGTATTCAATCCACCCCTTACAGGATTTCCTTCCGAATTATATGAATGGGGCGGGGCGGAAAGTATCATTTGTGCAGAATATATAAAAAAGGAGGGACTTCGAGCGATTGAACTCGTGAGAGCTAATTTTCTCACAAATTTAATTTTATTGGCTCTCTGGGGACTGAATATACACCCAAAGCGAATTATTCCTACTTCTCTCAAATTATATATGGATTTTTAACACTTCCTACCAGCGTGTTCTGGAAAATGGTCGGACGATGATTAATCTCACCAATACATTCGGGCCTACAATTCCAAACCTTCTATAGAGACCAGGTGGAGCTTTGATAGCTAACTGCTTGCGGGAACTGATGACCTTGACAAATGTCCAAATAATACTCTTAACAAATTTATGGTGGTCCTGAAAAGGACCGGTTTGTAGTGATGGGTTGAGTAATGCTGAGCTGAACACGACGAGCTACTGATTCCGATCCTAGCCTAGCGGTGGGACTTCCTCCTTCTCTATGGCTGCTCATATGAGCTCTGCAGCTCGCTGCTTGCAGGCAGCCTTTCGTTGTTGTTGTTGTTGAAAGCACTCCTGCTGCTGCTGTTGCTGCTGCTACTACTGCTGCTGCTGGACTGGACACCACCACTTACGGTGATTGAATGAGGAAAAAAAACACAGTTGCAAATACCGAAGAAAGAAATACAGATCGGAACAATCGGCACAGACCTACGCGACGAAATAAGGACTACGATTGGAAACTCGGAACATAGAACTGCAAATCGCTCGGCTTCCCGGGCTGCGATAGGTTAATCTATGACGAACTTCAACCACGCAACTTCGAAGTCGTAGCACTGCAGGAACTTTGCTGGACGGGACAAAAGGTATGGAAAAGCGGGCATCGAGCGGGTACTTTCTACCAGAGCTGTGGCACCACCAACGAGCTGGAAACCGGCTTTGTAGTGCTGGGTAAGATTCACCAACGCGTGATTGGTTGGCAGCCAAGCAACGCGAGGATGTGCAAGTTGAGGATTAAGGGCCGTTTCTTCAACTACAGCATCATCAACGTGCACTGCCCACACGAAGGGAGACCCGACGACGAGAAAGAATCGTTCTATGCGCAGCTGGAGCAGGTGTTCGACGGCTGTTCGCAACGAGACGTCAAAATCGTCATCGGCGACATGAACGCTCAGGTAGGACGGAAGGCAACGTATAGACTGGCAATCGGGCCAAACAGTCTGCATGCCGTATCGAACAGCAGCCTCTCGAGGTATGGTAGTTCGAAGTACCTTTTTCCCCCGCAAGGATATCCACAAAGCCACCTGGAGATCACCTGACCAACACACAGAAAACCAAATCGATCACGTTCTAATCGACGGGAAATTCTTCTCCGACATTATCAACGTCCGCACGTACTGCAGTGTGAACATAGATTCGGACCACTACCTAGTTGCAGTATGCATGCGCTCAAAACTCTCGACGGTTCATAACACCCGTCGAAGTCGAACGCCGCGACCCAACATTGAGCAACTACGGGACGCCGGAGTTAGGAGTGAGGTGATTGAGAGGTGTAAGCAGTACTATGACGAGCACCTCAACGGTGAAGCAGCAGAAAACGAAGGTGGCACGGCAACATACCTTGGAGCACGCGCAGAAGACGACAGGCTACTGGCCCCTGATCTTCAAGAAGTTGAGGAGGAGATCGGTCGGCTGAAGAACAACAAAGCAACTGGTGTAGATCAACTACCAAGTGAGCTATTAAAATACGGTGGTGAAGCACTGGCTAGAGCGCTGCACTGGGTAATTGCCAAGATTTGGGAGGAGGAGATATTACCGGAGGAGTGGATGGAAGGTGTCGTATGTCCAATCTACAAAAAGGGCGACAAGTTGGATTGCTGCAACTACCGCGCGATCACACTGCTGAACGCCGCCTACAAGGTACTCTCCCAAATTCTATGCCGCCGTCTGTCACCATATGCAAGAGAGTTCGTGGGGCAATACAAGGCGGGATTCATGGGTGCCCGCGCTACCACGGACCAAATTTTCGCGATTCGGCAGGTTCTGCAGAAATGCCGCGAATACAACGTGCCCACACATCATTTGTTCATCGATTTCAAATCGGCATACGACACAATCGATCGAGATCAGCTATGGCATATTATGCACTAGTACGGACTTCCGGATAAACTGACGCGATTGGTCAAGGCGACGATGGATCGCGTGATGTGCGTTGTTCGAGTATCGGGGACACTCTCGAGTTCCTTTGAATCTCGAAGGGGGTTATGGCAAGGTGATGGACTTTCGTGTCTGCTGTTCAACATCGCGTTAGAAGGTGTGATCAGAAGAGCTAGGATAGACACGAGTTACATGATATCCAGCTCCTTGGCCTCTTCGATGACATCGACATCATGGCACGGAACTTTGAGACGAAGGCGGAAACGTACATCAGACTGAAGGCTGAAGCTAGGTTGATTGGACTTGCCATCAACACATTAAACACAAAATACATGAAAGGAAGAGGTTCTAGGGAAGACAATGTTAGCCTCCCACCCCGAGTTCAGATTGACGGTGACGAAATCGAGGTGGTCGATGAGTTCGTGTATTTGGGCTCACTGGTGACCGCCGAAAATGATACCAGCAGTGAAATTCAAAGACGCATTATGACAGGGAATCGTGCCTACTTTTGACTCCGGAGGACGCTTCGGTCGAATAAAATTCGCCGCCGCACGAAGTTGACTGTCTACAAGACGCTGATTAGACCTGGACTATGCTCGTGGAGGACCAACGCGCCCTTGGTGTTTTCGAACGGAAGGTGTTGCTTACCATCTACGGTGGAGTGCAGATGGATGACGGAACGTGGAGGAGGCGAATGAACCACGAATTGCACCAGCTGCTGAGAGAACCATCCATCGTCCACATTGCAAAAATTGGGCGACTACGGTGGGCTGGGCACGTCGTAAGAATGCCGCACAACGACCCAGTGAAAATGGTTCTAGAAAGCTACCCAACAGGAACAAGAAGAAAAGGCGCGCAGCGGGCAAGGTGGATCGACCAAGTAGAAAGTGACCTGCGGACCCTTCGCAGACTACGACGCTGGCGAACTGTGGCCATGGAGAGAGTAGAGTGGAGACGACTTCTTCGGACAGCAGAGGACAACAAGCCTTTGGTTTGATTGGTAAGGTAAGTTATCATTTCTTAAAGCAATGAATATATGTTTTTATCATAATCTATACAAATACTGATAAAAAAAAAACGAAAAAGTAGGAGAGTCTGTGCCTAGAGGCACGAACGGAAGCTTGACGTAGGACCGCTAGTGGACGGAATAAATGTGAAGGGCATATAGTTCTTACATTGATCAATTATCTATTATCTCAACTCTTTCCGTTTTTGAATTGTAGACGTACCAAATTTATAGGATTTTTTTTTTTTTTCAAAGAGAAAGTTTATTAAGAGAATCAATAAAAATCACTTGCACCCCTGCTTCCAAATTTTTTTTTTTTCCTTGATTTGTTTTCCGTTGATTTTGTTTTCCGTGCTAAGCACCAATGCTACCGACGCCAGGGAGGCAGCTCCCACACCTGGACCCTACCTATCGACCCATCAACTCATGAACCGGGGACCAACGGCTTTACTTCCCTATGCCTCAGAACATCCCGGCGGTGCCGACTGGGATTGAACCCAGGCCTGCTGGGGTGAGAGGTAATCACGCTTACCCCTACACCACCGGCTCCGCTCCCTGCTTCCAAGTTTGGTTACCAGATTACAACTCTGGAGAGCATTTTGTGTGGTCGTTGGGGGCTTGTGGTTCTGAATATGGACAAACAAGCACAGATAAATTCTATTCCATCTCTTTACTGATGTAAGCTTGATGGCCCTGAAAAGGGCCGTTTTATTGAAGAGGACATCCATGGCCACTTACACTTGGCGTGTTTAGTGTAGGTGACAGAATCACAGACCTCATTTTCCAGGAACACCTTCAGCACACCTCGTAGATCAGACCGGAGATACGTTTGACACCACCACGGTGAGCCAGACGACCGATGGCAGTTATCTCGAAGAACTTTGCGATGACGCTTGGCGCCTCCTTTACCAGACCTTTTCCTCCTTTGCCACGACCAGTCAATTGTTGCTTGTTAGGTGTGAAGGAGTGGACTAGCCACGACCTTCTTACTGCTGCTATTGCTGTTCACCACGCCGTCCGAAGCGAAAATGAGCTAATGCCATACAGCAGCGCTCTTTTATATCTTTTCAGGTTAAAGCAGAATGATGTGCAACCAAGTGGTATAAAAGCTACAAAGACACCTCCCATTATGAGTAATTTGCTATCAAGTAGCGACACTGGCTCTTTTCCTTTTGCGTACACGGCGAATGAGAACGACCCAAATTTGAGAGGTGTGGGAGCTGCCTCCCTGTCGTCGGTAGCATTGGAGCTCAGTACGGAAAACAAATCTCGCGTCACTTTTCAATAGGTCCTATCTACATTGATCGATTCTCTTCATCGACACTCTCTTTCGTAAATAACTCGGCTTCACACAAGTTTCCTGCCGTCTTCGTCGAATTAGATGCTAGATTGTTGCTTCTTCCATCGAAAATATCTGGACGTGGTGATTCAAAGTTGATCAAGGTTGATCAAAATAATGTGTACCCCTGCTTCCAGTTTGATTACATGAGCATTTTGTGTGGTCGTTGGTTCTGAATTGGACAAACAGACAGATGAATTCTATTCCTACTATATACTGTAATAAGCTTGGTGGCCCTGAAAAGAGCCGTTTTGTTGCCAAAGTTGGTGATGATTTAACCTCCGAAACCAAACAGAGTGCGTCTCTGTCACTTCAAAACGTAGATGACATCCATGGCCGCTTACGCTTGGCGTGTTTAGTGTAGGTGACAGCATCACGGATCTCATTTCTCAGGAACACCTTCAGCACACCTCGTAAATCGAAGCGGAGATACGTCAGACACCGCCACGGCGAGCCAGACGACGGATGGTTGTTATCTCGAAGAATTTGCGTTTGATTCTGAATATGGCGATGAGTGTGCAAAATATTACACAATTCCATCCTACCTATTCGCACGCGCCCGAGGATCGTTGTTTCGACTTGTTTCGTCTACTTACTGCTCTCTGACGACTGTGCTGGGGAAGCAGCATATGCAATTGGTGGATTTGTTAGTTAATTCGACGCTTTTGGACAGCGCTGGACATTTACCAGTTTTTCAATAGTTTTTTGTTGAAAATCAACATTCGGAAGCATTGTTATCGATGCGTAGCCATATTTCTGATCGATTGGTGATAAAAATATTGAAATTGGACCAGGGGCAGCTGAGTTATTAACGTTCAAAATCTTTCTTAATTTGTTACATGTTCCATTTTCGGTTTTCACAAAGTGTACCCCCATATAGAAATCAAAGACGTAGTCCTACGTCAAAAAAATACGGATGCAATGAAAAATTACAAATTAACAGACTATTTTTGGTGATAGTTTTATAATATGAACCATTCTGGCTCTTACATTATGGCTCTTACATTATGGATATTACATAATGTCAGAATAATTATCGATCATACAGAAAAAGCTCCAATATGTCATGAACAAATTTCTTTTCAATCTTCTCTTGCGAGAATTACTAAAAGACATGATTTTATTTATTGAACAAATAGATATCTTCAAAATAATAAGTAACTAATCAGAATGCAGGTTTATGATAATCTGAAGTTCTTTAAAAAAATGTTGATCACCCTTTTTCCTTGCAAGAATATATAAGAGAAGATCTAAGAGAATATAAGACCAAGAGATCTAAGAGAATATCTAATATCTAATATGATATGATGATATTTTGCACATACGAGATACAAGATGAGTTTGCAAAGTATGTGTTTTACACATGAAACCTGTCAATTTTGCTTTCAGAGATTCATAATTTGATAATCAATGACTATTAATTATTCATGAAGAGTGAATATTCACCGATCATAAATTACTGATTGTTACTCTCTAAAAGCATCATTAAAAATATTCATGTGCCAAATATATAAATTACAACTTCTGCTTGTAAATTAAAAGCATAAAATCAATTGATTTCATAATGCTGAAAAACCAGTTTTTATAGACAACGAATGGCCATATATCATGAAGAGAGCATATTTAGCAGGGTGGTAAATATGCTCTCTTCATGAAGAATTAATGTTCATCGATCATAAAATTGTGACTCTCTGAAAGTGAAACTGACAGGTTTCATGTGTCTACCACTTATTATACAATCTCTTCTTTTAACTTACAAGTGCAAAATATCTTCTGAAGATTTAATGATTTCATAACTTCCACACACTTTTTTATAGTAAATCAATAACAAAAACCTTAGCCAATATGGTATTACAAAGCCGCCCAGTTATTGTTTACATGGTTTTCTGAAATATACAGATCGATCACTTCCTCAATATGGTTTACCAGCCATTATCAATTGTCCATGCCTGTCACGTCAGCAACAGGAAATGGGATATTAATCAATAATATTATAATATTTGATATTATAACATCCAATCTCTTATGTAAAACATGGTTCATAAGAATTATTGCAGAACTTTAATATGTCTGTATAAAGGTACGAATTTTGAAACTACCATTTCCTATCACTTGAATCTGATGGGGGATCTGTAAGGGAGCATCCAAAAATGACGTAGCATATTTTTGATCAATTTTATACTCCCTCCCTCCCTCTCTCCCTCGTAGCGTATTTGGCTATATCCAATACATGGCCGGTCACAAATTCTGAAACCTTCACCTCCCCCCTCAAATGCTACGTCATTTATGCATGGTCCCTAATTTGTATATGCGTGTTGGTGATATCCTGTAGGGGAGCTGCGTTGTTTTACTTTTCGGACGCTCTTCATTAAAAGATATTAATAATATAACGTTTACAATACGAATAAAATAAGAGAGTAGCGATTGAATACGGCATCTCTTATGGTGGTGAATTGAACGGCAAAATGCCTGGATGCTTCTTGGTAAGATTTCTCTGCACGCATCATTGCCACAGTCTTCTCCAAATCCTCCGGCGTGTATTTAGTTTCCATGATCTGCTGAAAAACATTGGATAAAGTAGAATCATCATTAGTGATGCACAAGTGTACGGATTTAGAATCAGCTGTTGTATATGGATCGAAATCCGTACAGTACTAATTTTGATAAATAAATACCATATGAACGATCCATTGCTTAGAATTTAGATATAAAACGATAAACACTAACCTTTCCGTTCGACCTTCAGAAAACTACTTGCAAACATCACTGAAATACGCTTAACAAACTGAAGTAAATCCGAGAGATTTTCTTAGAAAATCGTTAAGAACGCAACCGATTGACAGAAATGCCCGACACGTGTTAAGGTTTTTATTTTTCTTATTTTAATTGCATGACATTCTGCTTAATTGTTGACGTAAACATTAAGCTAATGCATGAATGAACATGAATATGTATTCATGTATAATATTTACATTGTTATGATGCTTATAAATAAACAAATTCAACAGGGTGTACGGATTTCGGTGCTGTACGGATTTCGGTCCCGCACGGTAATATTCACCCATCACTAAATTCCCAATATATGTTTTACCCCCGAATGTATATGGAAATATGTTAGTGCAACATAGAGAGAATCACACTACATGTCGCAATACATTTCCTTGACGCTAGATGATTTTTTTTTTCAAAATCACCAATTTTCTGATTCCGGTGGAGCCTTAATTGAAGTACTTCTCTTAAGAAAGAAGTATGATTTTTTGATGCTTTGCGTCAATTTGGACGATTGAGAGCGAAATTCCAATGTTAATTGACTCAGAATAAATAATACCTAAAGAAATGGTAGTTTCACATGATCAAAACTACGAACGAAATAAAATCACGTAGACAAGAATTCCATGTATAAAATGATATGATCTTTCCTGAGGAAACGTTTCATTCCATTCCACAAATTGTTGTACAGTCCTAAAATAACGAGATAAAACTCACTGCTTCTTATTTAACTAAGCCGCCCCAAATGATCATAGCGTCCGAAGTGATAAAAGGTTCGGCTCTCCATGGTGATAATACAAGGAACAAACGGCCCTGGTAAGATATAACAAGCTTCTTCCTTCCTTTTCGCCTATCATCAACCAACCTTCCATCGAAATAAAGCGCAGAGTAAACGGATTCCATTGTATAATCTCCGACTTTGAACTTCTGCTCTAATTCTTAGCAACAAGGCGGAAGGATTTTAAAAATAAAGGAGCAAAAATTTCCGCTTTGTGTATTATCACTGCCAACATTACCCCCCATCTGTCAACGAGATGCTTCCTAATTCGATTGTTTCATTGATTCCTTTCTTGGATGATGGAATGGTAGGGTTGATCAAATGATTAAAGCATGTTAAAAAAAAAACTGGTCAGATAATAATGATGAATTCTGACGTAGATACATTAGAACAATTCAGTGGTGGGTCTTTTCATCGCGGGATCCTGCCAAACACAACCGGTCTTGATTTAAAGTTTCACTATTCAACCCTCATATCACATTCATTGACGAACAAAGTGAGAGATTCTGTGCCAGGTGTGCGCTCTAATTCGAGATAATTAATTTGAATATTTAATGAAGCTGCTGTTGGTTTCACTAATCAAACGGAATTTACTTAATCTCCTTGTAATTCAGTGGGCTGATGTTCGACAGCGGGCAGGATATGCGGAGAAAGGGAGGCTTCCTTAATTTCAATTAGTGCGAACCAAAAGATCGATTTGAGTGGAGCTTCGATGGAAGTTTTGACGAAGAAGTTTGTTCGGAGCTTTCAAAGTAATCTGATTTAATATGAGCGGAAGAATAAACTAAATTTGTGGGCTGCCTCGTATCACGCTGAATGTAAACTTTTAACAGGTAGGTATTTAAAGTAAATCTCAGTTAATTCTTCAAATCTCTTAAAGTATATGTAGTAGTTTGTTTTTGGCTTAGCAGTGAGGGTAAAATTATGTTTTCCTTGCGTGGGATGAGGATGTGTGTAAAAATATATGTTTATTAAAACTGAGGGATCTGAGTTACAACTCTTCAAACTTTGTAAAACGGTCAATATAGACTTTAAAGCTTAAATGTTTTTATTTAAAGTTAGTTGATTCACAACTCTTCGATTAATAATTAAAACATAACTCTAACATAACACAAAGCATATTTACAAATTTGTGAAAACATACATATCATCAAAGTGGATGAAATGTGCCTAAGCATTACCTCCATTGCCGAACCAGTGAAATGCTTACATCTTCCCACCGTACTTAACAGTAATGTTGGTTTTACGATACAAACCGTTTTCAATCATGATACCACCAGTGTAAAAAAGTGGATAAAGTGAGTGTGATTTTCCAGTCAAGATGTCGGACCGATACTATACAACAATCGTAAAAATCGAAACAAACCGATGGTGATGATGATGGCGATTGCTTTATTATTTTTTTTTTCCTTTCCTGTTACCCATTTGAGATCACTCTTGCTGCCGTATCTCAGCGCACGTCCATAGTAGGAACACTGCACAGACGTTGTAAAAGAAGGGACTCCTTTATGAAGTCCCCCTGGAGTCGTTTTACCTTTTTCCAGGTATCAAAGTCAGCAGGGGACTCGTTACCAAAGTGGCTATATGCATTTCCTTGGACTGGTCATCAACGGAAAACGATACTTTCCACTTCCACAGTGCAAATGGTGTTGATATCGTTTTGCATAAATTTCTCGACTTTATTACTCAAATTCATTGAAATCAAAAAGGACCCACTTGGGATGGAGTGGAGTGGTCGTTTTGTATCCATGCATACTGAAGTGATGAAAAAAATAAACATCAAAAAGTGAGTAACTGGTCCAAGCTTATCAGAAAAGTGAAATTTTTGTTTTCGCATCTTTCGGGTGCCACTTACTATGTTGAAAAGGATAATGACATTCAAGAACGGAGGATTTCAATGGATTTCTATGATGCTTAAGGCCAGACGCAAATTGAACGAATTAGCATGCTTTTGGATAGCGCCCTTGAAACAGCAAACATAAATGAACGTTGATTGCTTTTAATAAGACAAACAACTTTTTTTTTAAGGGAATGTAATTGCAAACATGGATCCTTCGTGAGCAAAAAGCGTGATTATTTCCATTTAATTCCACAGAGTGTTTGGTATCCAACCAGATACGTATTCTGGATAAGTTATATTAAATCGAAAATAATCACCTTTTGTAAGTATTTCACTAACAACCCAATTCATACTTTCATTATGATGGTTCCTTCGCTATTCAACAGTCATCGATGGGTGACTTTATGTATAGTTATATGATGCTTAAATGAATTGGTTTCATAAATATGTACAGTAACGTGCGGCAAAAATTTGACCTAAGTTGAGAAATGAAAATATCTCAAAACTTCATATTTTTTAAATCAAACTAATTTTATTTATTTGTCGTCAATCAGTGTAGACCGTCAACGCAGGCTTAAATGAAACTTAATTATGCCCTGAAATTAATGGATCCTTTCAATATTAAGTTTTTCTTTACATCTATTTTAACCAAACTCCCCCGCTACCACTGGCAAAAAGATAACGATGATGTGTTTGAAACAATTCTATTGATTGTACCGCACTCAAGTTGTTATCTGAAGGGAGGCATCTAGTCGTATGTTTGGAAATTGCAGCTATTGTTACCTCTACCGCTGTATGTGCTCCTGTCATCGTCGACTTGACGACAGTGATGCCACATATCCAGATTTATATTTATTTTTTCCTTGATTTGTTTTTCGTCGATCTTGTTTATCGTACTGCGCACCAATGTTACCACCAACGCCAGGGAGGCAGCTCCCACACCTGGACCCTTCCTATCGACCCATCAACTCATGAACCGGGGACCAACGGCTTTACTTCCCTTCCGGCGGCGCCGACTGGGATTGAACCCAGGCCTGCTGAGGTGAGAGGTAATCACGCTTACCTCTACACCACCGGTGCCGCTTTACAGATTTATATGTAAACATACAGATTTGTTTTAATATATTATATACGGATTTTTCAAATAAATTATAATATGTTACATGATTATTTATATTTATTTATTCTAAATAATAATCGTTTCTTCCTTTTCAGCAGCTTTAATTCAATCTATGAGCATCAAAACAAAAACGTATTTTTCACTTAATAAAATATGATTGTATTAGCTTTGAATGGACTAGGAAACTTTTTCATGGACTTCGGATGTTTATGTGTTCTGATTTCTGGTTGGGATGGATATTAGTTTCCCTTTCTCTTTGTTTAGTTAACCATGTCACATGGTGATAGATACGATGTTTAATTAACAATATTTTTTTTTGTCAAATTGGTAAACAAACAATTTTTGCAAACCCAGAACATTTTCAGTCGGAAACAGATTTCCCGAGCAAAGCTGGATATCAAATTGAAATCAAAATTTGCTGTTATGACGTAACTTATTTTGAAAACTCCAATTGATCGCATTTTGGTCAAATCTCACCCCGGACAAGTCACGAATGAGCTAAAATGTGTTAAACAAAACAAATTAACAATAATTGATAGTTAAACGACAGATAAATATAAATTAAATTTTCAACAAGACGTTAACAGCAGAACTTGAAGTTAAGTTGCTTTAATTTAAAAAGTCTTGACTGCATAATGAATGCACAATATGATATCAGACTTATGTCGCGACAATTGAAATCAAAATGAGTGTTCATTATGATAGGAACTGCAAACTTTAATATCGTATTGCTTTCATTTTGTTAACCGACTTTGCTCGGATTGTCTCTCTCTACTACTGGAACTTAATGTTTTGAATTTTCAGACTTTTAGAAAAGGTACAAATCACTTACAAAAAAAATCAAGTTTGTAGGATTTCTAGATTTAAAAAAAGGCTCATTGTTTATAAAGTAAACTTAAGTCATTTTTCAAGATTCTTAACATTGAACAAACTCATTCTGATCTATGAATGAACTCAATGGAGATTTAGTTAAATTCACATTAAACAGATTTTTTTTTTTACAGATTGTTGTCAGCCAGATAAAGATGAAAAAGATTTTTTGCGATGAAAAACAGATTGAAATTAAAAAAAAGTGGCATCACTGCTTAGCGATATCAAGGAGACACGGTTAGGGGAGGTGTTGCTACTGTACCTTTCGACCAATGACAGTGTGATTGATGGTTAGCTCCCACCTTGTACAGTCAGGAATCCTTATTGCCGGGGTAACGGGGGCGTGAATAAGAATACCCGCAGCTTATGGAATTTTCACTAATGGGGGCTGTGGTGGATGTTCTCATTTGTTACAATATATATAGCTATACTGTCTTCGACAAAATTGTTGTACTTATATAGACCAACAAGCCTGTGTTATTGGATAAAGGTTTAATTGGGAACTTTTATGTTACTTATGCCGGGCATTATAATATAGGGATCTTAGGTCCAACATAGAATATTTCATGATCCTGGCCATATAAAAAGTTACTGTCTTCAGCAAAGTTGTTCAAGTGACCAAGTCCTTTTGGATGGTGGCCATATTAGTTCAGAACTCTCTCACTACGCAGTGCTAGTGTGCACATGAGCTTCCTATATAAGCTGTATATCAAAATCCTGGCCATATAGAAGGTTACCCAAATAACCAAAAGTTCCGCATTCAACGACTAAAATTACTTCCAAAGTCCATAAAGTTCAAATAAAGTTCCGACAGAACTTTCAAGTTCCATAAAATTCAAATAAAGTTCCGACAGAACTTTCAAGTTCCATAAAGTTCGAATAAAGTTCTGACAGAACTTTCAAGGCACATGAAGCAATCCGCACAAGTCTTTATTAGTAACAACATTTAATTGAAGTAAATGTGAAATGATCAGTGGCTCGAATGAATCATAATTCTTATATTTATGCAGGCATCAACATTCTATCCAAACATAAAAAAAAAATAAAGATTAATTTCCTGGATTCGAACCTGTGTTTTCGGAATGTGATCTACGTTTGCTAATCACTACGCCACAAGTGTGTTGGAATACCATTCGGGTAAACACCAATTTAAAATTCATCAAGGTGTTGTGTTTCGTATTCAAGTCATTTAGCTGGCATTGAAAACTCCAACAGTAGCTGGGACAACAGCTCACTTTAATATATCTCAGATGAAGCAGCGGTTCGTGCTGGGGTTTTCACGCAGAAGGACTGGGTTTTAATTCTTCAAACAGCTCCAATTCTTTACAACTTATGCTGATAAATCAATACACAATTAATACCTGCTTAAAACTTTCATAAAAGTGCGAACTAAATAAAGAAAAGGTATAGAGGATAAAATATTTATTTTCTAAAAGTTCCGTTCAAGTTCCGCCATAAGCTGCTTAGAATGCTCTTCAATTATGGAGCCGGAACTTTCAAGTTCTTATAACGATTTAAAAATGAGGCTGCCTAGAATTCTATAGACCACCTTCAACCAATTTGCTTAAGCCACAAATAGTCTTTTATCAGAACTTTTGGTTACTTGTATACTGTCTCCAGCAAAGTTGTTCGGTTCAAGAAAAACTGTCACATACGCTACAATATGGGTATTTCCGGAAAAAGGGATGACGTGTAGAGGCTGGAAATCGATGCCAGATGTCATTTTGGAATCCAAGATGGCGGCCATCGGCTCAAGAGAAACTGTCAAATACCCTACAATATGGGTATTTCCGAAACGGGGACGACGTGTAGAGGCCGGAAATCGATTCCAGGCTACATTTTAGAATCCCAGATGGGGGCCATCGGTTCAAGAAAAACTGTCAAATAGCATACAATATGGGCATTTCCGGAAAGGGGACGACGTGTAGAGGCCGGAAATTGATACCGGATGCCATTTTGAAATCCAAGATGGAGGCCATCGCTTCAAGAAAAACTATCAAATACCCTACAATATGGATTTTTTCCGAAGGGAGATGACGTGTAAAGAGGCTGTAAATCAATTTCGGACGCATAAAATCCAAGATGGCGGTCATCGATTCAAGATAAACTGTCAAATACGCTACACTATGGGTATTTTCGGGAAGGGGATGACGTGTAGAGACGGTAAATCAATGCCAGACGCCATTTTGTAATCGAAGATGGCAACAATCGGTTCGAGAAATCTGTCAAATACTCTAAAATATGGGTATTTTCGGAAAGGGAATGACGTGTAGGGGACGACTGAGGAGTTTTGCGCAGCCAAGAACATTAGCTTCAAGGCTTTGCTGCTCCTTGATAACACTCCGTTGCATCCGCCCACCATAAGCAATCTCACCATAATGCTTCTATACATGCCACCAAAGATCACATATTTGATTCAACCCCTTGATCAAGTAATCATCAAAAATTTCAAGCTGAAGTATGTCAAGAGAAGCTAAAGTTATATTCTGGAAACAGCCGAGAATGAAGGCCTTTCACTTTTGACGTGAATGAATGTTTACATCACTATTAAAATTCAGAAATTTTATCTGTGTAGTTCAGCATTAGGAATTGTTTCGACTGCTTGGATTTGGTTCTAAAGTACATAAAACAAAGCACGTTGATAAACTGCTTGAAGAAAATTCTTCCGACGTATTTCGCGAATCCACAATGCAAGGAAGACGATAACGAGGATTTGCAGATCATGTCCGAAATTCAACAAATTCACGAAAACTTTGGTGCGCCGGGGAAAAGATGGTGAAATCAACGAAATCATAAGAGATGCACCGGCTACAGCAGATGAAATTGTTAGTGAACTGGACCCATCTTCAATGAATATGGATTATATTTTCATCTCATCACGGCAGAAATCGAGTTCAAAATAAATCAACTCTCCGAGTTCGAAAGCTTCTGCACATTGGACAGTAATGTCGAACAGAGTGTAAAAATGCAAGATTTGCAAAAGGATGTCGAAACGTTGCCATCTTGCTCAATGATACGTTATACACATTATACAAATTATACCCAATATGCTTGGTAAGCATTATTCAGAAAAAAATAATGCGAGGCAAGATTTTGAGCTCTAAAATACCCTAAGATATTAATTAGATCAAATTCATCTTCCTAATGGATTATCGCCAAACCTACCCCGTAAACTGTCAACGTTAACTGTGCTGAACTGATACGAGGCTGTCCATAGCCACTAAATGTCCCCTCGAATGCCAATTGCCACCATTTTGGATCCTAAAATGGTGGCAGACATCGATTTTGGGCAGATACACGTCATCCCCAATAAAAGTTTACGTTAAAGCAAAGGCCGCCATCTTCAATTTTAAAATGGTGGGTGGCATCGATATCTGATCTCTACACGTCGCTCCCATTCCAAAAATACCCATATTGTAGAATTTGACAGTTTTTATTGAACCGATGCCCGCCAGCTTTGATTCCATAATGACGACTTGAATCGATATTCAGCCTCTACACGTCATCCCCTCATCGAAAATACCCATATTGTAGGGCATTTAACAGTTTTTCTTGAACCGATGGCCGCCGTATTGGATTCCAAAATGACATCTGTTATCGATTTCCGGCCTCTACACGTCGTTCCCTTTCCGAAAATATCCATGTTGTAGGGTATTTCACAGTTTTTCTTGAACCGATAGCCGCCATCTTGGATTTTAAAATGGGGTCCAAAATCGATTTACAACCTCTCTGCACGTCATCCCTATTCCGTTTCGTGTCCTCGCATTGCACAGCAACATCTTATATGGACAGACTTTCCAGAAATAACATATTAAGGAAGTTCATGTGCACACTAGCGCTGCGTAGTAAGAGAGTTCTTAAATAATATAACCTCCTTCCGAAAGAACTTGGTCACCTGAACAACTTTGCTGAAGACAGCAACGTTCTATATGGCTAGGTTCTCGAGATACAGCTTATATAGGAAGTTCACATGCACACTAGCGCTGCGTAGTGAGAGAGTTCTGAACTAATATGGCCACCATCCGAAACGACTTGGTCACTTGAACAACGGTAACGGTAACTTTTTATATGGCCAGGATCATGAAATATTCTATGTTGGACCTAAGATCCATATATTATAACGCCCGTCATAAGTAACATAAAAGTGAAGCGCCTCTAGCGGCGTAGTTCCCAATTAAATCTGAATCCAATGACAGAGGCTTCCTGATTCCTGACTGTATTACTTCTGCGTGAAGTTAAAGGGGTAGTTTGGTAAAGAGATCCCGATCCAGATTCGTACCTTCCTCAAAGTTGTCCTTGCTCGCTTTCTGCTCTCTATATACAATTTTCACACTGCCGTACTCTAACGGAACTATCAACTCTATACTTTCGTCTCCTCATCTATCGTTTAAAAAGACCACTTTAAGTCTGTTATTTGAAACTTGGCATCTTCAACTAAACAAAATATAGTTCTTTTTTATATTAATCATCATTAAGCTACACGTGAAGTAATGAATGAATAATGACGTCTACTCTACGTATATAGCAATCCCCCGATTAGAACGGTGGGTGGTGCCGTCCATCCTCTATCCAATAGAGTTGTTTTTTGTGTGTGATTAGGGTCAACTATAAACTTGTCTCCTACATAAAATCAGCTCAACTGATTGGAAGACAGCCGGTAATTTTTATATATGAAGATTAATTGTCCAAATGAATACATTTAACATCCTCCTATTAGAGTTTGAGTTTATTAATATTATTTACATCCCCATCATCTAGATGCAATTATAAGTTATAAATATCCTTAACCTAGTAAAACGATGTTTTATTTGTAATCATTTGACATGATCATCATAAGCATACTTAGACAAAAATGTAATGAACAAAGTGTAAACAACAAGTTTGAAAGAATCGATAATGCTGAAACATACCGCAACTTCAGGGACCCGTGAATGTTTGATGCAAACTGTTAAAAACTAGCTTTATTCTTGTAAATTTTTCAATATAATAATGAAGATCACCCGGTGTTTTCTGAGGTGAAAAAATTGTGGTTACATCTACCTTTTGATTAATACGATTGGTTCCTGACAGTGTCTATGCCATAATGGGTCAAATATGTAGAGTCCAGGTATGGTATTTCCTCCGTGGAGCGTCGGTGATTTCATGCGGAATTGAGACCGGTGGAAAATAAAGGATATAAGAAAATATTAAATGTATCTCTGCTATTTCGCAATAGCTAAAAAAACATTTCAATTAATTGTAGGGTAGATGTACTTGTCATGACTATACGTTCCTATGATGGTGTGTTCCGATTATGACCTATGGAGTTACCATTGGCCATAAATGGAGCTCACCATAATAAATAGGACCGTATTTCCATAACTGGTACTTTTGCCCTATCACACCTTCATAGACCATGCAGAAGCCAAGCGCATCCCAATCTGCGAGTCTGTACTAACAAATCTAATTACTCATTAGTGGGGACTACCACAAGGAGTTAGTGCAGTGCATCACAGCACTCTGTAGGCCTTGGAAAACGCGATGAAAGAAATTAAATTAACAAATCCTCATTTGTGAAGCGAATGCGCAGCCACCACAGTTGCTCTAGCTATGGGAGTCTGTTAAAGAGATTTCTCGTCTGTGTGTGCATCTGACAGTTGACATCTTAATGACATTCGTATATCATAATTGCAGCAACTGCATCAGCCAAGGTATATGCATACTGACTTCATTATACTGACTCCTGGAAAGCAAGTTTATTTTAACGAATGCGCTTCCACGGCTGCAATGCAAATGTATAGATATTTGCTCAATGTTGGAAGGGTGTGTTGTGCATTAATAAAATTACTACCTTTCTGCAAATGAGCAAATCAAATCTGAAATATCTCCTTCTTTTTCAGCTTCTTCGTCATTGCTGTAACTTTATCACGTTTGCATTTGTCATTAAGTGTAACAATAGGATGTCAGCAATTAAATTTAGACCCGGAATTTTCATTAACGTGTATTACTTATCCATCTGGAGCTGCTCAGAGTTAGACGTAATGTTCCAAAGGCTTCCCAACAAACAATTGCCTATTGAAGAAACGACTTCTTGACGATTTTATTCCACTTCATGCTTAATAATAATTGTACTATTTTTAATAATAACTTCTGTTCAGGCTTTGTTCACACAAATCTGGAGAATTTATTCAACCACAACATCGAAATATTTGGTGTTGAATAAGGTATGTCGAGAAGCTTTTATTCGACTAAAAAGAGTTGTAACAGAGCTTATTCGATCAAATTTTTGATTATTCAGCGTTTATTAGACATCATTTACTTCCTTAAACAGTGATGGTATAAAGGTGTATATAATATAGACGCTTGATTCTCATGTGAAATAATGTTTAATAAGGCACTATTATACATTTAATATTAAACGATTATTCAACTACGGAATAATTAATCCGAAAATAAGAACGACACAGAAGAGCAGGGTTGTGTTCTCGTCAGTGATTGTTGTGTCATTTTTTTCGGTCGAAGCACGCGCACCCACCATACAAGATCTAGAAAATCTATTACATACATACATACACACACATGTCGTTATATGGGATTCGAACCATGACCTTCCGATCACCAGCCGCTTGCCTTGCCATCTGAGCTATCCTAGATTACATCATATGGGCAGCTAAATAAGCAATAAAAGCTTGCATCTGAAAACCTATCAGCACTTCCAGCCGTAACTCTAGCTAATTCAAGGAGATGTGAGAATGATTAATTCATTCATAGTTGTTTAACATTAGACCAGCGTTACCTCTCCATCTCTCTAATTTCGATGCAAAGGATGCTATTATTTTAGATAGATCTATGAATTGGTTGTCCTGAGTGATACGATTCATGATTACGATTTAAATTAATTAGGCGTAGAAATTAAAAAAAAAACGCGACCTTCTACTTGGAAAGCGGAAACGGTAACCACTATGCTACCAATTTCGTTTTGTTGTTAGCCTGGAGCAGTGTTGTGGAATAATGAATGAATACGCCGTTTGTAAAGCATTTACAAAGCATGCAATTAAAACATGGACACATAGTGGTATAAGAGCTATTATGCTGACTGTTTTCACCTTTATTCAGCAATATTGTTAAGCAATGCAATGGAATCTAGTAATGGAGCTAGAAAACAATTATTGGACGTTTAATAAAGCATGTTATTAAATCAATTGAAACAGTCGGATTAAAGCGTCAATGTATGTGCAAATTACACTTATTCAGTATGGTATTAGATCAAACTTCTGGTGTTGAATCAGGAAGACAGTCATCGTTTGTAAAGATTTTAATAAGTATATTAATCAAATCAGAGCAATGAGCGGAATAAAGGCGCATCATCGATCTCAATGAGGTTTTCTGAGCACATAATTTGACAACCTGTTTTATTCAGCATTGTACACTGTTATAAAGCATTTATTCAATCTATATGCTTATTTGTTACTCTGAATTGTTTTTTGGGCAGTGTTGTGGAATAATGAATCCAATACGTCGTTTATAAAGCATTTACAAAGCATTCAACTAAGACATGGACGCATAGTGGTATAAGAGCTATTTTGCTGACTGTATTCACCTTTAGACAGCAATATTGTAAAGCAACGCAATGAAATCTAATAATGGAGCTAGAAAACATTTATAAGACGTCTAATAAAGCATTTTATTAAAGCAATTGAAAACAGTCAAATTAAAGCGACAATGTAGGTGCAAATTACACTTATTCAGTTTGTTATTAGATCAAACTTCTGGTTCTGAATCAAGAAGACAGTCAACGTTTATAAAGCTTTTAATAAGTAAATTAATCATATCAGAGCAAACGGCGGAATAAAGGCGCATCTATCAATCTCAATGAACTTTTTTCAGCACATAATTCGACATCCTGTTTTATTCAGCATTGTACACTGTAATACAGCATTTATTCAATGTGTATGCTTATTTGTGACTGTGAATTGTTTGTTGGGTTGCTTTGTCAGTGATCTGCTAACGTCTGTCATCGACTGACCTTCGCTGCTTACTCAACTAAACATAAACATCAGAAGACGTCCGCTTCGTACGTATGCCTCCCTCTTCATCGATACTTCCAGAACAAATTACGATTTAATCAATTATTTTGATTTGATCTTTTTGAATCGATCTTTTGAATCGATTCATTTTTCAAAATGGCACAAAAATATTTCGAATATAACGGATCATAGGAAAGTTGGTGCAGATTAATGCCAAAATTAGTCCAAGCTATATTAGATAGATATTACGTTACATAAGCTATCTTGTTATAACTTTTCACTTATAATAGTCATTCAGTGTGAAGATTGATATCATTTAGATATAAATTGTGTAGTACGTACGCTGTAAAAGTTGTGAGTGTAACACATATATCATGATGAGAATATACTTAATGACTATTTTGATTCCATTTGGCATGTGGAAGTTTTTTCTCAGGATGCTTGATCACTCACCTATGATTTAACAGGTTGTAATATTCGTTTTATTGGTATTAAATGAACGATTTAAAAAACGAAAGATTAACATATGAAACATACAGACAGATTGTTGGAGTGTAAAAGCAAATAAGTACGGAAAAAACTTAATTCAGATATCTCAAAACTCATCCGAGAGGGATTCTAAGAAAGCTTATTGATATATCGCATCTTCCGTTCATGCGGTCTACACTAACATCTTCCGATGATGAATCCCACATAATTGTAAGCGAATCTTCGGCGCAATTTATGAGACTTATCTCACAGTACGAATAGTAAAGCTTTAAGTTTTAATTGTCACTTGGGTGTTTTTTTTTCTGAACCACTGCTGAAACTACACAATCCAAAATAATTAAAATTACAAGCGACGTCATATGTTACAAACGATAAAAAAATGGAGGATGTAATGAAATTGTACACATTTACAATTTACATGTATTTACCTTTGCAAAAAGTTTACATGTAAAGAATGAAACGTAAACAAAGATTTCATGTAAAATTAAGTGTTCCTAAACCGAAACATTCATACAACATACAATACACAGCAAAAAAATCTGAATTTTTATTTGTGATGTGAACTTGTTTTTCATCCCCCGCAAACGAGCAAGTTGTAAGCAATGTTGTTTACAAAAATGAGCATTTGTGTATAATATTTGCAACATTTCATTAAATGTCTTAGAACTTTACACGTATTCTAATGTAATCATATGTGATATGTTTATGTGCATCATATAGAACAGAAATCTACACTATTTGTTTGAACTGTGTGGCTGAATAATTGTTTACACCGACGACTCGAAGCAAGATAATATGATGAGCACTGGAATAGCTGGCCCAGGGATTCACTTTTCAATGTCGATGGGTAAATGGCCTACGGTGTTTCAAGCAGAAATATATGCCCTCTATGTGTAGAAATTTGCACAAAAATAAATTATAAAAATGCAAAATATGAATTTGTTCAGTTAGTCAAGCAGCTTTAAAAGCTTTAAAGTCAAAAACTTGCTCTTCAAAACTAGTGTGGGAATGTACTGAGTTATTGCAGCAATTTTCCTATCGCAATAAGGTCTATATTGGGTTCCTGGTCATTGTGGAATAGAAATAAAATGCAAAAGCTGATATAGCAAAGGTACAGCACAACTGGAACAATACTTAAACTGCCCGATATACAAAACGCTTTATAATGCCAAACACCTTCGGTACACGATAGCTTAAACTAACAGAATTTACGTACATACACTGGTTTGACATCAGAATATCCTAGTAAATATCACTTTTCTATTGCCGTTTCTGTAACTGAAAGCTTTGAACATTTGGTGTGTGACTGTGTTGCAGTATTCCATAAAGGTGCAGATATCTTGACAAGGGTCTTATGGAACCCTGCAGTGTAAAAAACCTAAAGTTTACTAGTAAACATTCATGTATGTAAACTTCCTTTTCACGTAAACTAGCAGCTTGCAAGAAATGTTGCTCACAAAAATAAATAGCTGCATACAATATATGGAATATTTCATGACGTGCCTCATAAATTTACACGATCTATAATGTAAACTTATATGATATATGACGCTCCGTTTATGTGCTATTATTCCTGTCTGGGATAATTGCCAACAACAGCAGTGGTGGCTACACAGCAAAAAAAAAATCTGAATTATAATTGTGATGTAAACATTCACTCACGTAAACTTGTATTTTATTTCACGCAAACGAGCAACTTGTAAGCAATCTTGTTTACATATATATACAATATTTGCAACATTTCATGAAATGTCTCAGAACTTTACACGATTTATAATGTAAACTTAGATGATATGTGACGCTCTTTTTATATGCATCACATTGAACAGAAATTTACACTACTTTTTCGAACTGTGTACTAACATAAATAGTGGCTTACCCAACACTGGAATAAAAAAGAAGACAAAAAAGAAAAGAAACATAAACATAAGCAACCCAACTTAAATTTTCAACTTTATAAGCTATCTTTTCCAGTATTGTGCTGTAAGGTAGTTGTAAAAAAGCTGCAGATACACCTACAAGTAGAAGCTAGCAAAATAGTTTTGGAGAACGTTTACTCAGTTTTTTCGAAACTATTATTCAATTTGTCAGTCGCACTGAATAACAGCAGCCAATAAACGCTAATGTCACTTCTATGCAAATATTAATCAACTTTCAACTGCTAGCTGCAAATTAAAGCTAATACTCAATTGATGTTACACAAACAACCACTTTTTCTGAATAACATAAACATCAAAAGTGCTTATACAACAACTAAACAACCTGTACTCAGTTAATAATCTGTATTAGCGCTACTTTGGAAGCACTTTTACAGTCAACTAGGTTTATTTTTAGACGTGTGCAGTGTTACAGCATTTACTATACTCCTCTACAAAGCTGAATTAACTAGTCGAGAAAGGTGATTCAGCCTCTATTCAGCGATCTTGTTGTAGAAGGTCATGCAGATTTGTTAACGTCAGTTTAAAGTGTTGGCATAGCGAAGTTGATAGTGTCAAGGTTTGCCAATGCGGTCGTCTCAAGTTTGAGTCCAGGTTCCTGTGCAAGGTGTTACTTATAACTAATTTATAGTAATTTCTGCGAATCAAATTACTATAAATTAGTTATAAGTAACACCTTGCACAGGAACCTGGACTAAATGAAATTAAAAAAAATCTTCCTTTAAAAAAAAATTTATAAAAATATTTAAACCAGCTTGAAGATGAAGCTGTGTAGTGATTATTGCATATTCTAAAAAAGGATGAATAAGAGCCTTTCAAGTTCACACACAACTAAACAGCAGAATAACAGCTGTATAGAAGCGTAAATGAGAGCTTGTCACAACCATCCGAACAGCTAGCTGATTAAGTTCGCCAGATTTGCTTTTCTAAAGATTAAGTTTTGAGTGAAGGCTGCCTCATATCGTATAACATTTGAAAATACAGCTTGAGGCAGTATAAATTAAATGAGCCAAGTGTTTACATTGTGAAAATTGTTAGTTGAGGGAACTCAACGAAAAATGCGTTTCATTTAATCAAATGTCTCGTTTCTTTCAACTTATTCTTGTGTCTTAAAAGTCACTTGCATGTGTTGCATGTGTATCTTTAACATAAAATTATTATTAAAATCATGTTTTCCGTACGCCATCTAATCATTTGTTGTATTTCTTTCGCCTTTCAACAACGTAGTCTACAAGTCTTCATCTAGTTTGCCCTATTATTTGCGTCCAATACTGCCTGCTAAGCAGTGGATAAAACATGTCAGTTCAATTATAATGCGTTTTTTTTTTTGCAAAGTTGTTGCTGAACTGAAATTTAAAAAAAAAAAGTACAAAGCTTTATCCACGATTATGGAACGTAATGTGGATAACAATAGTTACATTGCCCTACATCGTTGGAATAATTCGTCAAAATTTCTACAATATCTAGAGCACACGTAGTTAACGGTAGGTTTAAAATAAATTTGCACTTTATTTCATGTAAATTTAAGCGTGATTTCACATAAATCAGCAACATTGTATGCAAGATTGCTTGTTCAAGTCAACTTTAGCTAAAAACTAAGCGAGGGGTTGCTTCTATTCGCATATTCTCAGAGTCACGCACACATATGACCTGTTTGTTTGTTTACATTTGTTTGCTGCTTACTTCTATTTCACATCCCAATCGACAATTGTCTAAAACTATTTGAAAACTTTTATTAAACGCTCTAAACTTCTCCGGTGAGAATGAGTATTGAAGGCAGCCTCTCTTTCTTTGGCAACATTTCCATTGTAACTGGGTGTTAATCAGCTGCTCTATTATCGGCAACTTGAAATCAGCCACATTTCGCAGTACGTATATTTAACTTGAAGAAAAATCTGACATAACAGAATTGCTCAGTCCTACAAACTTTGATTACCGAAAACAGTCAATGAGTGCCGAAGCTGACATTTACCCTATTTAGAATGTATTGCTGTGTGTAGTAATTCTTAAATAAACTTCAAAGAACCATGGCAGTGTACAAGATGAGATCGCAATCAGATGTGCTCAAATTTGTGTCGCTACAATTTTTAAGGACCTGGTGAGCTAGTTGGGGCAAAATCGATACCGTAGCTAGTAGCTACACGGGAAAAAATCTGATCTCTGAAATGAGAAAAATGACTCATAATTTCATGAACACAGCGTATTTTCATGTTATGAAAATACACCATGAATAATATTCATGATATCATGAGCTACTTTTGCGTAACACAGCAAACATTCCCAAAATCATGAGTTGAAATCATGAGCTAAATTCATGGGTTTAACTTTTAACCAAAAAATGCAAAAAGAATAAAATAATGCATCAGACTGGATTCGAACCAAGAACCTTGAGATAATTGAACCCATACTTTGACCACCAGACTCTCAGTACTTGTATAAGATGGAAGACAAAAGGCGTATAAGAGATAACTATGTAGTGCGGTTTATGAACACGGTTTGTCAAGTACGTGTAACGCTTTTAGCGGTCTTGATTCCACTGCATTATGAAATCATGAATTTCCTTGACGAAATCATGAATCATTGCTACGATTTCATGGGATGGCAAGTTTTTTCATTTCATGATTTTTTATTTATGAAAATGGAATCGGATTTGTATCCGTGTTTACTACAAACTGTTTGAGTATATATATTGGGTAGGCAATTAGGTAGGTGGATTAATCGTGATTTCAACAACGAAAAATTTGAAGCAAAGAAATCTACTAGAAGTGCCATAAAAATTACATTTGACAAGTTTTAAACATCTTGTGAACATGTCATGCATATAATATCAGACTTGCAATTACTCATTACAGCTAAAATGCTACTTTTCGAAATTATGAAACTATGAGATATTATAATAATACTTTTTTATATACAAGATGCATGAAGAGAAGGTAAAATTTGTGATAATTCCGAAAAACATCATTTTAGTTGTAATGAGCAATTGCAATCCTGCATAAAATTGTAATCAAAATCTTGTATTTAGTCAAGATGTTTGCTCACATAAAAGCAAAGTGGCCTAAGATGGAAATTTAGACAAAAGTCCTAGTGCTTTTGGCTTAACTTTTAGTACTTTGACTATATGTTTAGTATTACTTCTGTGTGAAGTCAACGATTAACATAGTTGAAGATGCTTATTTCAAATAACAGACTGAAGTGGTAATTTTTATACGATAGATGAGGAGATGAAAGTATACACAGCTCGAAAAAGTAGTGTAAATTTCTGTTCAATATAATGCACTTAAAAGGAGCGTCACATATTATATAAGTTTACATTATAATCCATGTAAAGTTCTGAGACTTTTCATGAAATGTTTCAAATATTGTATACAAAAGCCAATCTTTGTAAACAACATTGCTCACAAGTGGCTCGTTTGCGTGAAATGAAACACAAGTTTACGTGAATGAATATTTACATCACAATTAAAATTCAGAATTTTTTTACTGTGTAGAATTGATAGTTCCGTTTAGAGTACGGCAGTGTGAAAATTGCATATATAGAGTAGAAAGCGAGCTAGACAACTATTAGGAAGGTACAAATCAGTTTTATCATCTCTCTTTACCAAACTCCCCCTTTGGAGAGGGATGGTGAGGGGTGTGTCCCCCCCCCCCCCCGCCAATGGTGACTCTATACTTTCATCTCATCATCTATCGTATAAAAATTACCACTACTAACTTCTTCAAAATGAGAAAATCAAGAGATAGAACAAATGATTTCTCAGTAAAGTAGCTTTAAATTATCTCATCTGAAATGTTTCTTTTATAGCCTTATCACCAGAGAATATAATGTCTAATTTTTCAAAAATAATAGAGATAGTTTTTTTTTTCAAAATCAATTAATTTGAGGGTCTCCCTGATTTTACAAACGGCCAAAAGAAGGAGATTTTTTTGCAAATAAAAGATCATTCAAGACGTCTAAAAATTACAACAAAAGAAGAACAAGTTTTGTCTTGCTAAATGCCCATGAAATGGTACAAATCTTCAAACTAAAAAATAATGATAAAATAAAAATACCATAATAACAATAAATAAAACATACTTGCGACGTCATCAGTTGCAAACGATAGAGGCATGAAATTAAATTGAAATATAATTTACAGCTTTTGGAGCTTACATGATGTAAATTTCCATGTTAAATTATGTAGAATTACACCTTTTCTCCTATTGATTTACATGGAAAAGAAGATATGAAGCCTCTGGCTGAAAGTCTCGCTAATAAGGATAACCTAACCTAACCTAACCTACATGGAAAAGATGTAAATTCGGTAAAATTTGGTGCTGTGTAGGTCGACATAAAACCGATATTCAACTTACTCAGTATTTGTGAATGATGCTTTCTTACCACTTTCATATAGAGAATTTTCAGATATATGTATATATATACAGCAATTCCGTCAAAATTAATATAGTTCTTTCTTTAAAAAAATACTAAACTGGTATTTTTTTATTCTGCCACTAAGATGACCATTTCGATGTTAGGGTGGTGCAAAAATTAATTTTTTTTTACAAAGAGGCCTTTTATCAAAACTCTATAACTTCTGAACCGGTGAACCGATTTTTACAACCCTCAAATGATTTATTTTTTAATTTAATTTTACGGAAAATTACGAAACACTCAGAAATATTTGAATTTGTATGAAAAAAAAAATACGTAGCAAATGCTTTTTCTTGATTTTCTCTGCGAGTGTCTTCAACAACATTTTAATATTTTTAATTGGAAGATCATTTAATTTTACATAACATATAAAAAATTGCGTTGTTGGAGGAGTCGTCTCGGAGATACAATTTAAAAAAAAAAGGTAGGAGGGTCTGTGCTTAGGGGTACGAACGGAAGCTTGACGTAGAACCGCTAGTGGACTGAACTAATATGTTGATCATTTAGTTCTTCCTTTTTTTGAATTGGTGGCCCTGAAAAGGGCCGGTTGTTTTTCAAATGGTGGCCACACCAGTGCAAGTCGATGCCGACCGGATGACGGTGGTCTATTCCGGGAAGCCTTTCCTTCGGTCGATGTGGGTGTTTTTGACATCGTCGTCGTCTTCGTATTTGTGCGATGCGTGTTGTTCCACTCATACGTCATGTCCGACGCTTATCCGTCCGTTGCTCGAAAGCAAATGACGAAGAAAACGATATGGCAAGCGTTTTTATTATCGCTGCTTTTCTCCTCTCTTCCTTTCATTGGTGAAATGGTGAGCGGTAAACCGAACATTGAGCTCGCTCATGTGAGCATGCGCAATGTGTCGTGTGTTCGATTTGCGCTCTATCGTTGCGTCCGTGTTTGGGATTTTTCGTTACATGTCTGAATTTTTTTTAATGTGACCCCCAGTATATAAATTAAAGACGTAGTCCTACGTCAAAAATCATTGTATACACCACACGTGCATCGAAACGATGAAAATAGTTAACAATGCGTCTCCATCGAGTCACAGCAGCTGTGACTAACGAAATCTATGAGTAACTTACTAGCTGGGGCCAACATTCAGATCAGCCTGGGGGCTGTCCATAAACCTCGTAGACCAATTTCACTAGTTTACAGCATATTTGAACTTTGTACGCTAATGGTCATTTCCCATGTAAAATCATGCGCTGAATCCAAAAATGTAGTCCAAAAAAAATCTCAGTATGATAGTTTTCGAGATATAGTTAAAAAGCTTTAAAAAATGTGTTTACTAAAACACAAATATCTCCGATTGTAATGAAGTTATATTAATTATTTTAACGTCAATCTAAAGGCGATAAAATTTGCTTTCCATTATGCGCAAACCATATTTCAGTGAGATAAGTGGTATATCCACTACATTTTTTTATATACACTGCTTAAAAACTAAGCAGAAATTCAATTTTTCTGGGAAAAATTAAAAATATAAAAAAATATAATAAACAAACTATTAATTAAAAACCATACCACTAATCTCACTGACAATTTATGTTGAGTTGATCGAAATTTTCTTACATTTAATTTGGCGTTAAAATAATTGAGATAGTCTCATCACAACCGGAGATATTTGTATTTTAGTAAATAAACTTTTTTAAAGTAAATTTTCATTTTTTAGCTGCGCCTCAACAACTATCCTACTGAGATTTTTTCGACTACATTTTTGGATTCAGTGCACGATTTTACATAAAATCATTGGTCAAAGATTCAAGTTCATTTTTTTTACGTTTATTTACAAACTAGTGTTTTTAGACATTGCAGATCTTACCTTTCGCCTCGTATACTTTCTAAAAATTTTAAATACTTTTACCGAGTGTAAACTTTTGCTGTACACCCATTAAAACCACTTAGGCTTTAATACAGGTCCCAGTTTGACGTTACTCATGTTGACGAAGAAGTAGAAAAATAAGTAAAACGTAATGTAGCGGAGATGAACCAGCCTGCGGCTGAAAATCTCCTAAATAGAGAAAAAAAAAACGTAATGCATTTCTTGTCTTTAAGGGGAAGCTTACCGGCCCGAAAATAAAAAAAAATATTTTCGGTACATTTTTATTTCTTTAAAAATATTGGGGAAAAATATCAAAAATCAAAGAAAATCAGTTTGTTCCTTAGATTTTTGTCAAAAATTACATTTAAAATTTTTTTTTCTATCTCATCATGAAAAAAAATTGGACTCTCAGCAAAATCGAAAAGTCGATGTTTTGTGGTTTTTTGACTCCAACTTTATGCCATAATGACTTATAAAACATGTTTTTGAACGTGAATTTTCTTTGAAAAATTAAAAAATATGTGATTTTCTTAAAATTTTGATATCTTTTTCCAATATTTTTAGAAAAATCAAAACGTAATTATTTTTTTCGGAGCGGTGAGCTTCCCCTTAAGGGGAAGTTTACCGCCCCGAAAATAAAAAAATATTTTCGACACGTTTTTATTTTTCCAAAAATATTGGAAAAAAATATCAAAAATCCAAGAAAATCAGTTTCTTCCATAGATTCTTGAATAAAATTACATGTAAAAATATTTTTGCTATCTCATCATGAAAAAAACCGAAAAGACGATGTTTTGTAGTTTTTTGAGTCCAACTTTATGCCATGATGACGTACAAAACATGTGTTTGCACATGAATTTTCTTTGGAAAATTAGAATGAATGTGATTTTTTTAGATTTTTGATATCTTTCTCCAATGTTTTTAGAAAAATCGAAACGTAATTTTTTTTTTTCGAAGCGGTAAACTTCCCCTTAATAACAATTTCACACATTTTTCTTCCGTTGAAAACGAATACCGTTTGACAATAATATACTTTCCGTTTTGAGGCTTAAAACTATGGAATGACTGCGTCCCCGAAATTTGGTTCACACGCGAATAATGGTTTTTCAATTTTCTATCTATTTTATTGTAATCGGATTCCGGAAAAAAAAACTGATAGTGTTTTTTTGAATCTGGCTTAGAAATAGCACATGATTGAAGTTATTGGGCCATTGTTATATGATGGCCTTGCAAACTCGCTTTCGCAGTATTTCATTTCAATACTCCTCCCAAAGCATCACAAGGACCCTTTCCATGACAAGTTGCGAAAAAAATCCACTCGTCAGCAATGCGGCACATTTTTTGCAAGTTGCATACATTAAAAGCGGTCATCCATCGGATTCATCTGAGAAAAAGTAAATCTGTTGTAAGCCTGGAAATTTACTTTTTATGAACGCTAGACAATGCATATGAAATAAACGAACTGCGACATGATTATGTTTAGTGTAATCATCAGTTGCATTAAAACTAGTTAATTTAAAATCGTTCGATTCTTTGTCTTCAAATAAATAGCACACAGGTGAATAGAACAATGAAAGCCTTGAACTGCATCCTGCACAACAAAAGAATAATTCTCCGAAAAATTGCAGAAAAACAAAAAAAAAAATGCAGTTTATTGCCGCATAACTTTATAGCTGAGCAACAGGCAAACTACTTAAAACAAATGCATTATTTTGTAGCTTTCAAATTGCTTTAGACTTGTTTCAAGTAGTTTACCTATTGCTCAGCTATAAATTTATGCGGCAATAAATTGAATAATTTTTTCTAAAAAAGTATCATTTTTTTTATTATACAATAGCTGAAATTTCCAAACCTACAACTAAATGCCTCCCGTCAGATAACAACTTGAGTGCGGTACAATCAATAGAACTGTTTCAAACACATCGTCGGTAAAATCATCGAAACATCGGCAAATCGGTGATCATCTCTTTTTGCCAGTGGTGGCGGGGAGGGGGGGGGGGGGGGGAAGGTGATATCCTTCACGATTCTCCTCCAACTGGAGTAAAGAGAGATGATCCACCCGATTCGTACCTTCCTCAAAGTTGTCCTTCCTCGCTTTCTACTCTCTATATATAATTTTCACATTGCCGTACTCTAACGGAATCAACTAAGTCTACAATGCATCTCTCTACTTGACGCCATTGTTTGAATTGTAATGATTCAACATGGCGGTTACTAATGGTAGTCTAGTCGCATATGAGTATTGACCGA
This sequence comes from Ochlerotatus camptorhynchus, assembly GCF_037179485.1. Classification (NCBI taxonomy): domain Eukaryota; kingdom Metazoa; phylum Arthropoda; class Insecta; order Diptera; family Culicidae; genus Ochlerotatus; species Ochlerotatus camptorhynchus. The sequence goes on from NW_027040741.1 coordinate 4,774,231, forward strand.
AAACCCAAAACTTGATAACTTAAAAAAAATATAACTCAAAACGGAAAAAAAACACATCACCGAGTTTGTCATATAATGTATTAAAAAGCCTAAACCTTCAAGGAAATATAAAAACATGTTGCGGCCTCTATCTACAAATCTTAAAAAACCATTAAAAAACAAATACTATCAATGTTATTTAATACAAAATCTAAATTTTTTTAAACTATTATATTTTTCAAAAAAAAAAATATCTTTCATTTTACATTTTGATCTTTGAAATCGGCAGAGTGGATAAAAAATTATGAATTTTTGAAAAATTCATTTAAAAGCAAATGATTTTTTGGACCACCCTAACATGCACAGTTCGATAAAGTAGTGCAAAATTCTGTTCAATATGATGCACATAAATGGAGCGTCACATATCATATATGTTTACATTATATATCATGTAAAGTTCTGACACATTTCATGCAATGTAGCAAATATTGTATACAAAAGCCCATCTTTGTAAACAACATTGTTTGCAAGTTGCTCGGTTGCGTGAAATAAAATACAAGTCTACGTGAATGAACGTTTACATCACAATTAAAATTCAGAATTTTTATCTGTGTGGATATGGTTACCCTAATTGAAAAATTAAAAAATACAGGTCTAATATTTTGCGAAAAGGAACAAATCTTCAAATTTTTACGAAATTCTGAAAACCACTACATCGTTTTGTATATGTATACAGCTATCAACCGAAGAACGCGTTACCCAGCTGCAGTTGCACCCACCGCTTTTTCTCGGCGGGGTTTCAACCAGTCGGTCTGATTTTTTGCATGTGAGTAGGGTCAATGGAGAACTAGTCACTTGCAGAAAATCCGAGCGCTTGGTGGAAAACCCACCGAGACAAAGCGGTGGGTGCAACTCAGTCGGTAACGCCTTATTCGGGGGAAAGCTGTATATATATTTTCATTTAGGGTGGAGCTTTCCCCTTATTTGAGAAAAAAAATGTGCCAACTAGTTCATTTCCGCAGTACGAGAGTAGCTTCCAAAGGATAACCGATATGATTGATGCCATACGGTAACGCCTGAATATTCAGTTTGGTTGTCGCATTTCCATTCATCTGAATGGCCTTGAGAACTGGTATTGGCGGTTCCAATTTTCAACCTTTCTCGTCACATCCAAAATCATGTCATTTGAACTTGACAAAAATCAATGCCGACCGAACCGATAGCAATCCACAGCAATGATCGAATACAACGACACGGCTTTGGCCCCGGATAGGCTAGCATAAATGAATAGCAAAAACCGTCCCCTAGTTCCATAGGTAATTCGACGACTGCGATAACACGCTCCAAGTCCCAAAAATGCCTCTCAGCATGTCATGCTGTGATGTTGCTCGGTGATGCGCATATTTTTATTTGAAATTTATGAAAACCACTGTCGTCATCCACTGTGTATCTAGCTTTTCTACTCGGCTGGTGCTGGTTGAAAAGAGGGCTCTTGTCTTTTTTTTTTCCTTTTCATCGATATCATTGGACTTCTATCTCCTTTGATCCAGTATTATCCAGCTGAATGAAATCATTTCGATCTGTATGTTGATCCAGCAGACGGGGGTTTTCAAATGATGGCAAACTAATCCAGCCTGTTTCGAATGAATGACTGACAGAGCACAGCTTTGCGTGATAGACATCGAAGAAAGGTGACGGATCATGCTCAGAAAACTTTCAGCATTTTCACAAATTTTGCATTTCACGAATGACTTGATCAAACAGACACAAAGCTTAGAAAATTGTTGCGGATTTGAGCATGACATACTGCTGTCTGACATCTTCTGTCAGATATTTAACAAAACCAAATCAGCACGTAATACACATTTCATCGTTTTGCTATCAGCGACCACATTTTCGTAAAATATGCAATAAATATTGCGCTATAAGATAATCCATTGAAAATGATATAATTTAAAATGTGTATCAGGTAAATTCTATATGAATATCTGATTCATTTACAATGCTGATAATTTGTTAACTTTTATATGATCGTCATATGATAAATGAAAATCGGTAAAATTATAATAATTAACTGAAATGGATTTGAAACCTTAGTTAGTTAGTTAGTTAGTTAGTTAGTTAGTTAGTTAGTTAGTTAGTTAGTTAGTTAGTTAGTTAGTTAGTTAGTTAGTTAGTTAGTTAGTTAGTTAGTTAGTTAGTTAGTTAGTTAGTTAGTTAGTTAGTTAGTTAGTTAGTTAGTTAGTTAGTTAGTTAGTTAGTTAGTTAGTTAGTTAGTTAGTTAGTTAGTTAGTTAGTTAGTTAGTTAGTTAGTTAGTTAGTTAGTTAGTTAGTTAGTTAGTTAGTTAGTTAGTTAGTTAGTTAGTTAGTTAGTTAGTTAGTTAGTTAGTTAGTTAGTTAGTTAGTTAGTTAGTTAGTTAGTTAGTTAGTTAGTTAGTTAGTTAGTTAGTTAGTTAGTTAGTTAGTTAGTTAGTTAGTTAGTTAGTTAGTTAGTTAGTTAGTTAGTTAGTTAGTTAGTTAGTTAGTTAGTTAGTTAGTTAGTTAGTTAGTTAGTTAGTTAGTTAGTTAGTTAGTTAGTTAGTTAGTTAGTTAGTTAGTTAGTTAGTTAGTTAGTTAGTTAGTTAGTTAGTTAGTTAGTTAGTTAGTTAGTTAGTTAGTTAGTTAGTTAGTTAGTTAGTTAGTTAGTTAGTTAGTTAGTTAGTTAGTTAGTTAGTTAGTTAGTTAGTTAGTTAGTTAGTTAGTTAGTTAGTTAGTTAGTTAGTTAGTTAGTTAGTTAGTTAGTTAGTTAGTTAGTTAGTTAGTTAGTTAGTTAGTTAGTTAGTTAGTTAGTTAGTTAGTTAGTTAGTTAGTTAGTTAGTTAGTTAGTTAGTTAGTTAGTTAGTTAGTTAGTTAGTTAGTTAGTTAGTTAGTTAGTTAGTTAGTTAGTTAGTTAGTTAGTTAGTTAGTTAGTTAGTTAGTTAGTTAGTTAGTTAGTTAGTTAGTTAGTTAGTTAGTTAGTTAGTTAGTTAGTTAGTTAGTTAGTTAGTTAGTTAGCTAGGTAGTTAGGTAGTTAGTTAGTTATGAATAGCCCCACAACACAACACACCGCTCAACTAATGATAATGCAATGGAGGGAAGAGGCGGTGAATTGATAAATTCAGTTCACATGGCGTTGTCGTTATACTCATGTTTGCAGGATAATTCGAATATCACATTGGATTACACAGTGATTTTTTGTTATTGCTTAATGTTAAACTAGATTAAACTGATGTATAAGATAGTTGAACTAAAGTATCGTTCATTGTTTTCTGCTTTATATGAGGAAAATAGGCGCTTATGAGAAATTACTTCTCTGCCCTAATATTAATGTTTTCCTCATCTTGATTTCAAAACAAAATTAAATATTCGTTATATCAACAGTGAGAACAATTCCAACGAACGACAAAAATAAGGAGCCCACTGCTTAGTACGACTGATATCACACAATCTATCTACGATGATGACGCTTGGAGAAAATAGGTTTCGAGATGTGCTAACATTTACATACTGATGACATAAATAAACCGTCCTCAACGCGCAGCAAAACTCAGCTCGTGACGGGTATCGAAAGCATACCAAAAACGAGATAAAGGATCGGATATAAAAAAAATATGTGTAACGAATGAAAAGTCGGAGAGTGACATACCCAATTCAAAACATTTTTGTAAACAGCCAAATCTGCCAATATATGCAGAACAGAAGCTGCAGATAGAGTGTCAACGGTAGAAGGATTGCTTTTTTTTTTCTTTGTGCAGCACGATGGAAATCACGTTGAATGCATTTTCGATATGTATAAATCAGGTGACACAGATCCGATGGTGACAGCTGATTTCGGTGAACTCCATATAGGTGCTATTGTAATTCTTCAGCAGGTGTATTTCACTCTTCCTAATAACGATTTATTTTTGAAGAAAATTACACTTTTACTAAGTGGTGCAAAGAATTACCTGAAAAGAAAAAGAGAGAGAGAAAGAAGATATAAAATCAGCGATAAATGCCATGATATTTTTGCGCGCATGCGATGTACATCATCAGTCGACATATACATATTTTTGAGATGAATAGAAATAATTTCATGTTTTAGGATTAATTACATATTTGTATCGTAAACCACATTTCAAACCTCCTTCTCCCTTTTTTTATCTAAAAATTGTAAATCTCCACTAACCTCGAGACAACCGCGAGTACTCCGTCCAGTTCCTTTAACTTTAAATATAAGACAGTAATAATGTATAACGAAAATAAAAATTCGGCTCTGTTAAGTTTATTCGATTGAGCCTGTACAAATAAAGTAATTATTTAAAAAAATACATATTTTTGGACAAATTCCCGGAACCAAAAATCCGAATAGACGGTCTGGAATTCATTATTGACGTCAATCTATTTAGTTCTTCACTAGTGGATAAAATTCTTTATTAAGGATTTTTTTAGCCTTTCAGTTAGTTCATCTCCGCCCGCTCAAAAGTCTTAACTGACCCTGACCCATATTTAGTTGATTGTTCAACTCGTGGCGCGTTTGAGAAAACACACTTTGTTCGAAAATGTAGTAAAGATATATATTACAACATTGAGCATGGGCATGATCATGATTGACCACCTATGGTGGTTACTCCGTTATTTCTAGATCATCTGTAATTAAATATAGAACCAACAGCATGGTGCTAGCAGTAATCTTCAATGTGTAAAAACAGATGATCTCAAGCTTTTAAATAGGCAACACCAGCACCGAATGAGACGAACCAGCCCAAGGCTGAGAGTCTCGTTAATAAAGAAAACTAAACTAAACCAGCACCGGCTGCGTCCGAATGCAGGTCAATTAAATAATCGTTAGTATAGGTTAGAAACGTGTTGACATGATATTCGCTTTGACGGAAGCCGAACAATCCTCTGCACTTATACAATAAATTGAAATAAATTCTAATAAATGCGTTCAGACATCACCACTTTCGGCTTTTTAATCCAAGCCTGTGCCAAGCCAATCCAGTTTGATTGCAATCCCAGCACTAACAAGCCAAATGAGCCATAATAAATAAACAAATTAGAATAAATAAATAAATGTTTAGCTACACGGACAGAAAATTGTTTGCATTGAACCAAAAAAAACTTTAGTTGTATTTAAACAAACAATTCCTGTTGGTATCATATTGCATTTTATTGTTTCGATAATACTTATTCACATACATTCAAAATATGATTCTGTTTGTTTTAATAAGCCACTTTTCAACTGCAACTATTGTTAAAATAACAATATTCTTTTATTAAGCCAACAATAGTTAATTTTAATTTAGCATTTATTTGTTGTATCCGTTCCCCGGGCCATGAATGTAGAAATAATTCTACCAACCATTCCCTCGTTTTCAGCCGGACAAAAATGTAAATAATAATACAAAACTCAAGCTGAACATTGCATTAAGTCCTAGGTAACATTGATTGATTCTCTTCGTCGACTTTCTCTTTCGTTAATAACTTGAGCACATAACCGTTTCTGTCATATGTGTGTTTGTCATATAAGATGCTAGATAAAAGCTTCTTTTATCGATCTGTGTGCTCAAAAAACCTGGGAATATCTTTACATGGCAGGGGGGATACAAAGAGAAAGTCGACGAAGAGACTCTGTCATTGTTACATAGGTCCTAATGCAATGTTCAGCTTGAACTGTTCTAATTCTTATCCAGTTCTATTTTTCCGCGTTCCACGAAAACATTCGTTTAAACTTTGAATGTCGCGAAATAAGTGTATGATTTGTATTGAGGCTTGAGGTAAGTATGCTGCAGTTGCTAAATGTAATCAGTTTTTCAGCCAACGATATGTGTCCCAGCGTTAAATGAATTTGACAGTGAGCATGCATAAGGGCCTATACGCGATGATCGATTCTCTTCGTCGATTTTCTCTTTTGTTAATAACTCGCTAGATTTAACGTTTCTCGGTGCGTTTGCTGTTGCTTTTGATAGCCAATACAACCTGTTACTACTCTGCATTGAACAAATTCAAGGAAATTGTTTCGCTTAGCTGTAGCAATGCAAAGAAAAAATCGATGAAGAGAATCGATCATCGCGTATTCGCCCTTATGCATGCTCACTGTCGAATTGGTGAAGATGCGCTGCGCTTGAGTTTCTTCTGCTGCTTGCTGGTGCTACTGCTGTACCTGCTTCTTTTTTGGTGCGGTTCTTTTTTCAACCCCTAGTTTCTTTTTTTGTTGTGTCAATTTTTTTTTACTTCAGACGATTTCTCCAATGTATTTATCAATAACCTTTAAAATATTATTTTCTCGAAAAGTTAGCCGAATTTATCGATACATACTTTTATATATAGAACGAATAACAGATGCTAATTTTGAGTTGTCAACATAGAAATGGACATTGCCACATAAACAAGGATCAACTTTTTGGGGTTGTTGAAAAGCTGTGTCTTGAAGATTTTTTCAGTAAAAATTTATGATTTTGTTTATATCAAGCGCATGCCAAGGTGCATGCAACGTTGAAAAATTATCGAAAATCGATTCGCATAAACACCAGGTGGAAGAGGCTAATAAAGAAGTGCATGAAATCGTGGTGGAAGAGATTGATGATGAGACAGCAGAAACCATCCAACTTCTGGATTCTTTTGGAGTTTCAGGAGATGTGATCTCTGCTTTCATAGGTAACGTAATGCTTTTTTAATTATAAGGGCTACTGTACCTATCTTGGTCCCGAGGTACCAAATGAAGGTGTAAGGGTACCCCATTAATTGCGTCGCGTAGAAACGAGTAATCTCCTTCTCTCCGTTGTTTCATGTTTTGTATGGAGCCTTCAAAAATGTATGAATCGTTACGTTTCCTCAAAACCCTCCCCCTAATTTACGGACATTTATAGACTAACATTTGAAAGGGGCGGAAGAGCCAAAATGTAAACAAACCATATTTTGCCACATATAGAGAGAACAGCTCACAAACTACTCGATAAAAACGAAAAAGTAGAAGAAAATATTTCAAATCAGCAAAAACGATTCCTTTTACATGGCGTATTTCCAATTTTCAACTCTATGACGCATCTGGTTGTTACGCCTTGCACCAGAACTACGAATTATATTCAAGCAGAACATTGCATTAAATCCTAAGTAACATTGACAGATTCTCTTCTTCGACTTTCTGTTTGTATCCCCACGGCCATGTAAAGACCTTCCCAGGTATTTCCAGCCCACAGATCGATAAAAGCAATGGTTCGCATTTATGCGGGCAAGGCGAAACAACAAACAAAAAATTCCGAGGGTGTATTTCCACGACGTATCACAAGTGTTGGCAGTTCAAAGGGTGGAAGATCCAGGCGGTAACAACACGTAAGAAATTATGAGGGTGTATGATGTTTTCTTCTCAATCTAACTTTTTTTGAGTTTTTAGTGATGCATGATGATAGGTTACACTATTAACTATATTTCAATCAAATAAAATCATCCAGAAAAAGGAAAATCGCAGAATAGGATTTATTTTTAGTTCATCAAAATTCGGAAGCGATTTTCTCGATATGGTGATTTTGAAATTTCGCCCTTTTCAAATGTTAGTCTAAATTTCCTTAGATAAATCTCGCGTAACATTTAAAGGAACCTATCAATTTTTGTTAACAAACTTGTTAAGCCGCGCTCATGCATACTAACAACACCATCGGGTAGGGTATATTCTCTTATTTCTGATTGTGCTCTTGGTTTGCGTGGACGTAATTCGGTTCATGCGAAAACGGCTTAACATGTTTTGTTTACAAAAGCTGATAGGCACTTTTCAAATGTAACGCGATAAATTAAATTATCTTCAGAATCACATAGTGAATATAAATGGGTAGCTCTTCACTCTTCTCCTCTAAATAGGACCAAAACAGGTACAGTTTTCTACTTTTTGAGATTTTAATCTCGCTGAGGCTCTCGCTATGTTTAAATGTACTTTTTTTTTAAGTATTCGAAATGTGCGAGTATCTCGGAATATAGGCAAGGACGACGCATTTATTTAGTATGCCAGCCATAATTTAGTAAATTCTTATCTGCTCTGCCCTCTTCGTTACGCTATTTCAAAAAGATAGTGGAAATTAAAAGAGAAAGTGAATGTAATAACGTAATAAACTTAGTGTTTTATTTTTTGTGAACAGATAATGGATACAACATCGACACGTTGAAAATAGTTGAGCGACAGGAGCTGGAAGAGTTGGTAAAACCGCCCAACCTTGCTGATCGAACGAAGCTGGTGCATGGCTTAAACAATTGGAGGAAGTCTTTGGTAACCATATGAAATCAATTAACAAGGACAGTCATTTTAATTATCATATTGTTAAGGGTCTTACGCCTGTGTCATCACGTTCATCAACTAGCGATACGGAAGCCATACTGCGACGGGAAGAAGTAACAGCGGCATTGCTGTTACAAAGATCGTCCAAAGGAAAGCAGATTTTGACAACGTACAATGGATGCAAAATCCTAACGAAGACGCAAAAGCGAGCAGTAACTCATATTATTGTCGATGAATTTAAAGACAAATTTGGTACCATCACCAGCACAGAATTAACCCGTTTGGCAATTGAATTATGCTTCATTTTTCCAACAGAACCTGAGGTGAGCTGATGTATTTTGATGTAATTAGATTTTTGTATTGCTTTAAACCATAAACAAGCAAACGTAACTCGGTAGCTTTTCATATTTCACCTTTCTACGATTAATTTATTTTATTTTATTGTTTTCCCACTTTTTTAAAGCATGTTCTATCCCGAGTAACACCCACTAAAACGATCATAAGATTTATTTATTTTTAGATTCATTCACTTTCCTTTTGAATTCAAAGCGTTTTGAAATTAATTAACTTTTAAATACTTTTTTTAACATTTTATTAGAATATGCTTCGAAAAGTAAGAACCATATCTGGAGTTTTAATGCTTGTTAAAAGTGCTCTACCTTCTCAATTTATATGATTAATTTTTAATGTTTTGTTTCCATAGCACTCCTGGTATCAGCCAACATTTCATATTGTTAATAATAAGAGAGTCAAACTAGGGCGTTTGGCCAAAGGTGTATTGCATGACCGGAACGTTAACTACAAACCTATTCAGAGTTGGTTGGAAATGCTAACATGAAGCTTTAGTGTGATGATTTATTAGCTAGAGAATGATCTTTAGAAGAGTGTAGGTGGATAGTTCCGTTAAAGTACGGCAGTATGAAAATTGAATAGAAGTTGAAAATGAGCGAAGGGCCATTAAAGCGACAGTTTTTCAAGATAGACGCACATTTTTGCCTAGCCCGTACGATGTACGCGGGGACTTGAAGTATGTCTCCAAGTCCACAGGCCTACAAACCTATTATTAGTCCAGTTCCAAAGCGCGAAGCTTCAGGAAATTCGTCGACGGAGGAGCAGTTCACTTTCTCGGATAAAGCTAGTAAGTATAACATTTGATCAAATGTACGTAAATTCAGACCGGGTCTAATTGGCACTACGTTGAATATAGCAATAACATTTTTTATTTACACTGCTTAACTTTTTTTATGTTTTCAGTTGAAGAATACCGCCAAACGAAGACGTGGATTCGCCACGAGTGGAACCTGGTTCAAGAAAAGTGGGCTGCAACTAGCAGATTGCGATTGTGGGAAGTTTCAAAAATTGAGAATTTGACTTGCGAGAAAATCATTGAGCTGTTTCCTGCCCTCTGTAATTCCGAAGGATATCAGTTGATACAGCGGGATTTCAGTGCTAAATTTAGTGCAAAACAGGATCTTCTTTTTGAACGGTGGAACGACTTCCGCGATCGAGTCTGTTCAATATTTGAAGCTGATATTACCGACAGTGCTGGAAAGAGCATACACGAATTACTACGCGATGATGAAATAAATGACGGTGTGTATTCCATTTATATGTGATTAACAACTTGTTGAACAACTTTTTCTTATATTGCTGCAGATTCTCGAGACTGGATTACGGCGACCCTCCTGGTATATGTGCTACCGCCCCCAATACTGACGCTTTCGAATAAGAAAAAAATGGAAACCCACGTACTTAGAAGCCCGTGACAGCTTTGTGATGTGGATGAAATCCTTCAGTGAGCTTCAGACGCAAATCAAAGAGTTAAATTCACGCTACCGGACTAAGGGAATAGCGCCGTCACCTTTAGTGATAGTCGTAGCTGAGAATTTTAATGAGACGAGTGTATTTCTGGTGAATAACGGTGGTGTATTCTATCAACTTCCAACGTTTTTGAAGGCCTTGGATGTTTGCTTTAAAATTTACAAGGCATATGGTATACCGTATTCGCGAGAATCAGCCGGCGTTTGGAATTTGATTGGTCATTGTTTGTATGAATTTCCGCTTGAAGCCGATAATCAGTCTAAGGTTATGTCCGTAGCAGTCACCATTTCTGAAAATATTTGAAATGATTGTTTGTCCAATTTCAAATTGTCTGTGGAAGGCGCCGTCACAGGAACAATACTTCCGTCATTTAAGAAGATATGATAATATAAGCGGTTATACCTGCGTGTTTACCGAATGCGTTAGAATATATTCGTCACTAAAAACCTATCGAGAGCATATCAATAGTATTCATATGGGTTCAACAGACATGTGTAGAGAAAATCAATCAATTGAAGATCTTCGTCCATCAACGTCTGATGCAGTACAGAACCAAGATATATTACAAACAGAACGAAAAGAATCAACTCAGAATGAAGAGGAAAAAGTGGGAACACGACAAGTATTGATAAACACAGAATTAATCGATAACATGAGCAAATCTTGTATGAATTTAATGTTAAAATGGTTAAGCAAAGATGCTCTCCCGAGAAAAACAGCATTTGAGATACAAAGCGACATTATTAGTTCAGTAATTGATCCGCTGACAAACGTCATTGATTATATGTTTGGAGCAGGATTGATGACAATTGAATGCAAGAACACAATTATCCAGCTTTTGAAAACTTTCGATGTTAGCACTGAGTATCGTTTTCTAAAGAAACTAGAAAATGAAGGATTGTATTCTCCACCGATACTATTTACAATCAGCGAAGAACTAAGACCGGCAGTCCTGGAATCTCAACAACAAATGGTAAGTTTGTCACAAAATAATGGGTTACCAAATATGAAAACTTTTTCAATGGGATTTACATAAATTGTTTTTACTCGTTTTCCAGGTTGTTGATCAGATTCAAGGTGTTCTAATGCCAATCAAATTCATGCTTTCCAAATATTTGGAGTCGACTGAGGTTTTAAGAACTGTCCTGCAAAATCTCAAGCTCTCCAATGATGGAGTGTACAGGAGCTATGTGGATGGATCGATATGGCAGCGGAGAACAGAACAAATGGATGATGGAATTATCATACCACTCAACATTTTCTTCGACGATTTCACCACCGTTGACACTACCTCGCACCATGCTAGATCGACATCAATTTGCGGAATTTACATGACCATCCCATGTTTACCCAGCTATCTTTTAGCAACATTTTAACAGCTGGTTTTGTTAAAACAGAAGATAGAAAAAATTACCCTGTTCGTTTTGTACTGGGGTCTGTGTTAGGAGACAATTTAGGTGTCAACGGTATGTTGAATTTTGTTGAATGTTTTAGGGCTAATTATTTTTGCAGAATTTGTAAACGCAATCGAAGCCAAACTGAAACTGACTGCAAAGAATATCCTGAGTTTTACCGAACAAAAATCAATTACGATGAAGATGTTCAACTGGCAGATGTATCTAAGACAGGAATAAAAGGCCCAAGTATTTTTAACGAAGTTCCCTCGTTTCATGTGACAGACAATTTCAGTTTTGACGTTATGCATGACATGTTGGAAGGAGTTTGTATTTATGAATTGCAGCATAGTCTGGATTATTTCATAATTCAAAAAAGGTATTTAACACTTAGCGATTTAAATCACCGAAAAAATTTGTTCGTGTATGGAAAATTCAATTCAGCAAACATTTTAAATGATATCCAAGAAACCAACTTGAAAAAAAACACCTAAAAATGACAGCAAGTGAAACAAAAACGTTTATAACTTTTCTACCGCTGATTATTGGTCCATTGATTCCCAAGGAAGATGAAGTATGGACTTTCATTTGTACACTGATTAAAATTTTACACATAGTTCTTCTGAGAGAAATTCAGTACGGAATGATAAGCAATTTGAGAGTTTTAGTTGAGAAGCATCATAAGCAATACGTAGAATTATTTCAAGACACGCTAAAACCCAAACACCATAATCTTACACACTACCCCACAGCGATTTTAAGAAGTGGTGCATTGCGTCTACAATGGTCTATGCGATACGAAGCCAAACATAAGGAACCTAAGCAATATTCCAAAGTTAATTGTAACAGACGAAACTCATGTTATTCATTGGCCATTAACTCTTGCTTAAAATTTGCATACAATTTGATGAACAATAAATACTTCAAACACAGCATCTCTCACAAAGTTTGTTTGCCAGGGCGCATCGTACGAAATAGATACAGTATTTGTTGTGCAGAAAGCGAAATTGTTGAATATTTTCAAAGTTTGTAAGATCTATACTCATGACCAGAGGTGGCAACAGTACATTTTTTGAAAAACCATCGTCCAGAGCGAAACAAAACAGCCAGCACACGGGCGACCGTCTATAACTACATTCCAAGCGAACAGCGGAGATAGAGAATAAATAAAATCTCGCAGCCTGATTTTTCCAAACAGTTTATTGTAATGAAATTTCAGCTGCAGGCTTGCGTGTGACAGTAAATTACCAACTCCCTTATTTACGCATAATTTTAACATTTATGCTTATGAGTGGTCAGTCTTCATTCTTATCTTTTAATTCCATGCAATAAACATCAAATAAATGCAGTAATTAGCCAGAAATCAGCAAAATTCTACACGACATAAATTTATGTCGCGCGCGCCGCCGGTCTTGTCTGCTTCTTTGTGCGAAAATGTTCTGTCGCTGGCAGAAAACAGTTTAGAAATGTCATGACATTTTTGCCGCTTGCCAGTTTGTTTTTGTGTGTCGTCACAATGGTTATCGCAAAATGTATCAAATGTTAAGGAAAAAATGTTAAACTCCAGGACTCGTGCCACCACTGCTCATGACAATGAATTGTTTTTAATTTGCGAAGCGTATGGTTCAAAAAATTTCGATGATCACTTGCAGTCAGTTGAGTTGATAAAAAAACCCGCAACCGTAACAATACATGGTATTGAAAAGTTCTACACTAAACCAATCAACTTTCACTTTGTACAATGCAGGTTATTTCTAAGATATTGTAACTATTATGACTTAAATGAAACTATTCCTGACATAGTTGTTGGCTAAGAAATATAAAATTGAATAATATTGTTATCGAACGAATTTCAAGTGATTATTAAAAAATAAATCTATTCACATGATAACTGAGAAATACTGTGTTGCTATATGGTTAATTCTTAAATAAATTTCATAAATTTTCACTTCTGTTACCAAAACTTATGGGAAATTAAAGAAATTTGTTTGAGAAGAAAAAATATAGCAATATAGTTTTACTCAGTCACTGTGTCTAAAAAAGGATTTGAAAGAAAGGTTTTCTAATTTGAATTGCAATTCTGTTTGTTATAAAAAGAAAACATAACATAAAAATAATCGCCATATTATTATTGAAGCAATAAAAATATTTTCATTTCTACTGCGTTTATTGTCAGGCTTCATAAAATAAATATGATTGGATCAACAAGAAATCTCTTTTAAAAACAAACATTTTTTGTAGTTGACCCAGCTGCCAAATTTGACAGCTTACGTCAAAATCATGACAGCTCTTGTAAATTCGAAAAGATTTTCTTTTTGATTCAACAATCCATGGGTTTTGAGGAACAAAAATACTGGATTGTTGAAACAATAACGATTTCTTTTTGCAGCCAAAACAAAATTAAATTCTTATTGATTTTACGTCAAATATTATTAAGTTTAAAATATATTTCTCTGCGTGTACATGGGCATGTTTAATGTCGTTAACAGGAAGTTTCTAGTGTACAATGTATTATCGCCAGCTCAACAAGCTTGAAGCTTTCGAGAGGCGCTATGAAGTTCGTTATAAACGCCAAAACCAGCGGCCGCCTCTATTATTGATCCGTCTGTGAAGAACTCCATGCAGCACACTTCCGTCACAATATGTTGCTGCAACTTGACTGTGACTGAAATAAGTTACAATGTAGTAACTACAATTGTTCAGTGACAAGTGTGCTGCTAAGGACGATTTTGTTGACTCAACTTGGCCAAACATTGCAGTATACAATGACGGAGCAATCGTTCCACGAATCTTTTGCGTCATAGATAAATAAAAATTAATTAAATTGCCAAAGTCGAAGAAGCATTCAAGATGAGGATTAGGATGGAAAATTTCCCGACTTCCCTGGGCATAGAGTATGACACACTATATATATACTAAAGGGCGAACACGAAATTATTGCGACACCGAAAATGTCATGCCAATTTTCTTATAATGTTTAGAATCAAACCAAAATTTTAGGGTAGTTTTATACATATATTTACTTCAAAAATCAAAAGAAAAGTTAATCGATGGAGCCTTGAGTGTAAAATTGAACGCATTTTCGCTTGATGCCCTCCATCAAAGTCTTTACAGTGTCATCCGGTACCAGTTTCTCAGTTTTTTTTTCCATTTTCTTAACATGTCCTTCTCGTCTTTGACTGTCTTCTTGCTCTTCCGAAGTTCCCGCTTCATTATTGCCCAGTACTGCTCCACCGGGCGCAGCTCCGGACAGTTTGGCGGATTCATGTCCTTTGGAACAAAATGGACAGAATTGGCCTCATACCACTCCAAGACACTTTTAGAATAGTGGCATGATGCCAAATCTGGGCAAAATAGCGGAGCTTCGTCGTGCTGCTGCAAGAACGGCAAAAGGCGCTTCTCGAGGCACTCAGATTTGTAGATCTCGCCATTTACTGTGCCCTTTGTCACGAAAGGCTCACTCCTCAGTCCGCAAGAGCAGATGGCCCTCCAAATGAGATATTTGGAGGCGAACTTCGACATTTTCTTCTTCTTAAATTTGTCGTCCACATCGAACTTGCTCTTGCCGGTGAAAAACTCCAACCCCGGAATTTGCTTAAAATCGGCTTTTATATACGTTTCGTCGTCCATCACACAGCAGCCATATTTTGTCAGCATCTTCTAGTAGAGCTTCCGTGCCCGAGTTTTAGCTGGAACCGCTTCAACACTCTGGAGACGGTTGAATGGTGAATGTTCAACATTTTTCCCAACTGCCGGTGCGACAGGTCAGGAAATTCCAGGTGTTTGGAAAGAATTTGTTCTCTCAACTCGCGTTGGTTCACCTCCATTTTCGTTGAATCGAAAAACACGACTTCGAGTTTGACAGCATGTACACAATACACATCAATGAGAAAGTGTGCAAAATTTGGTTGATTTTTTGCCCAATGGTAAAAATGTTATGCCCTGTTGAATGTGTCGCAATAATTTCGTGTTTGCCCTTTAATACAAAAATGGTACAGGCTAAGAATTATCTCAATTAACGACAGTGGATGTGCTCTAAGAACAGTAGTTGTGAGCCGGCATAAAGTCCCAGTGGGACGTAACAATGCCAAAGAGGAGGAACACTATCTCTTAAATGAAGCGATACAACCTCCAATGATCGAGAACTGTCTTGGCCACGTCCTTGGCACTGGGTGGGATAGGAAGGATTGTATGTTGGACACTTAACTTAAAAGAGATGCAGAGAACTCCACTATCCCCCTCACAGTAACACAAGTAACACGTGAGTATAAATAGAGAGTAAGTTATAGCATACGTTTTTTAAACGTTATTTGGCATCAAGGCTGCTAATATTGCATGTGGACGGACCTGAAATTGAACCTCTACTCACAGAGAGCACACTCAGCGCATTGAACCACCTAGCCCCCAATGTAAACAAGAATGCTCCGTGTATATTTTTTTCCACAAAGACTGATTTTATGCAACTTCTTCTCAGACACAATATCGTTACAATCAACGATTTTCGAGTTATGAATTTTTGAAAAATACTGAAAAAATTTGCCCTTTTGATTGATTAGTTTTGAGTCGAAATCAACCTACACAAAAAATATTTGCCCATACCAGAAACATGTTGAAATTTTCACCCAAATCAGAGAATTTGCTCTAGAATTGCTCC
The DNA here is from genome assembly GCF_037179485.1 of Ochlerotatus camptorhynchus. Taxonomy (NCBI): domain Eukaryota; kingdom Metazoa; phylum Arthropoda; class Insecta; order Diptera; family Culicidae; genus Ochlerotatus; species Ochlerotatus camptorhynchus. The sequence goes on from NW_027040741.1 coordinate 4,790,345, forward strand.
TTGGCTATTTATTTCAAGTGATTGAAATAACTGTTCCAAACTGTATTTTTTGTTTGGTGATGGACTATCCCAGAAAAGGCTAAAAACAACCCTAATAAAGCAAAAAACAAAATATTTATTTATTCTGTTCTTTTGAAACAATTAACACTTTTGCTTTTTAGGATAGAACAGCTGGGACTGAGAAAAAAATGCCATTCATTAAATGTTTACAGATATTTTCTCATTACCAACCTTTTTCTTCTTTTCAACTTTGCCCAAATTTAAATTTTACTTAACATAATTTTTAAATGTGGAAAGCATGACAGTCATTTCTGAAAAGTCACGATGCAGCAGAATACCAAAATTCATGTCTCAAATGAATCTTTTATTCTAACCTTCGTTGGCATCCACGACCATTAACCATCTTAAGTGAGGATGGTGGATGATAAGAAAGATGCTAGCATTTCGTTAGCTTGGTATCCCTTTGCTGCTGCCGGATAAGGAGCGCATTGCAGACGAAGGCTAAATTTATTCTGCATGTAATTTTGCCCTAATTGAATTACATCTTCGCAGTGTTTTTATATAAAATTTGCATTGATTTTTTGCTTTCGTTTTCAACACTTCTTGTTGGATCGTCTCTGCTATTCTCGCGGAAAAACTGCTTGAAAATGCGCACAAGTCGTCCCAATGCCAACGGATAGGAGCATGAGGCGACACGAAGAGACGTTAATTGAACTCTTAAAGTACACCATGAATGAAGATAAAAAAAAATCACTCGCGGAGAAGCAAAGTTAAAGTAATTTTTTAAACCGTTATATGTAAAGGTAAACTGAATCTTCGCACCCTACATTACGTTTTTACTTGGAATCTAAGAGATTCAACTCATAAGGGGATAAAACTAAAACGTTCATACTCTATATATTTGTATATGGCTTCACTTCCGGTCGTTCTACTTCCACAAATCTGCTGTGTTTGACATCGTATCTTACGGAAAGCATGGCAGAGAGGACTCAAACAGACGTCATATACACCGACTTGTCAGCTGCCTTGGATAAGCTAAACCATGCCATCGCGATTGCCAAGTTGCATAGACTTGGGGTCAGCGGCAACCTCTTGCGATGGTTTTGTTCATATCTCACTGATCGGCAACTGATGGTTGCCATTGGTGACAACCGGTCCAATATCTATCTAGTTACGTCAGGAATACCTCAAGGAAGTCACCTGGGACCTTTGATTTTCTTACTCTACTTCAATGACGTGAACTTGGTCATCGAAGGCCCACGACTATCGTATGCAGACGATCTTAAAATCTACCTACGAAACCGCTCGATTGATGACTGTCACTTCCTTCAACGTCAGTTCGAAGCCTTTGCCAGCTGGTGTAATTTGAACCGAATGGTGGTTAACCCCACTAAGTGTTCAGTGATCACTTTTACTCGGAAGAAAGAACCAATCACATTTGAATACAAACTTATCGGCACTGTAATCGACCGTGTGAACCATGTGAAAGATCTGGGTGTTATTCTGGATTCTCAACTTACGTACAAGCATTTTTTTTTTTTTTTTTAATTCTTTATTAAAGAGATTTTTAGCCTTAGGCTAGTTCATCTCTATTACGTACAAGCAGCACATCTCGTACGTTGTCGACAAGGCGTCTAGGACATTGGGATTTATCTTCAGGATAGCAAAGAATTTCTCCGATATCTACTGTTTGAAGTCACTGTACTGTTCCTTGGTGCGATCCATTCTGGAATATTGTTCTGTGGTCTGGAGTCCAAACTACAACAATGGTGCTGAGAGAGTTGAGTCCGTTCAACGCCGTTTTCTTCGATTCGCTCTGCGGAAGCTGCCTTGGAGAGACCCATTTCATCTGCCCAGCTATGAAAGTCGTTGCCAGCTGATTGATCTGGAGCCTCTCCGAACTAGAAGAGACACCTCTAGGGCCCTGTTCATTGCGGACACTTTACAAGGTAGAATTGATTGCAGTGCAATCTTGGGGCAGGTCAACATTAACGTCCAACCCCGTGCACTACGTAACAACGTTATGCTGAGATCGCCACTTCAGCGCACCAACTATGGCATGAACGGTGCAATATGTGGGCTGCAACGAGTGTTCAATCGAGTCTCGGGCATCTTCGATTTCCATATGCCTCGACAGCTGCTACGAAGATACTTCTCATCGTTCTTTTCTGGCACAGTTAACCGTGAATGATTGTGTGTTTTATTTATGTATTTTATTCTTAGTTTTTATTTTTTGATTTACCTATATAAGTTACTTAAATCATCATTGAGGCTATACACAGCCTGTTGATGCAGACAAATAAATAAATAAATAAATAAATATATAAGGAAAAAAATAACCTTAAATCGTGTTCAACCATCTTCGGTTTGGATGACACTTAGCACATATTTTCAGTCAGATCACATATTTTCCGCAGGAGATAAGATGATTTTGACTCAACAGTAATTTTTGAAAAGGGTCTATGTGTTTTTTACACAGATGTAAAAACAAATTCTTCAAAAACAGTTGGCTAGAGAAAAATTCACTATTGAAGAGTTTTTTTACTTGACCTGCTCCTTCGATCTTGTTTTTCGTACCGAGTACCAACGGCTTTACTTCCCGGCGAGATTCAATGCCTTAAGAAAATCCGGGCGGCGCTGACTAGGATCCAGGCCAAGGTTACTGATATTGGCCTTTTTTCATTCATATTCGTTCATCGTGTTCAATTGGAAGATTGCCGTAAAAGCTCGACGCAGATGTCGCTACTGCATGATGATGATAATGTTGACAGACTGCAAATAAAATTCGTGAAAATGAGCATTAAATCATAATTTTCATCAAGCCTGCGTAAAATTCTTCCAATATAACATTCGAATTGAAGAAGAAAATGTTTTCACGGACTGATGTGCATCTTTGACTTTTCCAGATGAACTTTCATACGATATATTTATTTCATGATCCCACTGCGACCTAGCAAGAAGTACAGTCGACTTGTTTCGCGCTCCGGTATTTCGGAAGTTTTCTTGGTATTCGGTTGGTTTAAATTTTCAGTTTTTTCTCGCTTAGTGATTACTGGCATAGTACCCGGCTAAACAATTATCTGAAAGTGAGTTTTTTTCTGAGAAGAAAGTGTGTTTTCGGCATCATCGGAAGGAAAATTGTTTTTGCGATTGCCAATTCGCCAACCATTTTGCCATCGGTGCGTGATCACGCATACCTGCACACAGATCATCGTCATCGAGTGTCAGCATCTGCCTCCGCATTTATACCGGTCATCCATCATCGTGTGTCCAGCTGAGTGCCGAGCCTAATACAAGCACACCACTACAAAGATCGCCCGCACACGCGCATCGAAGGTCACCCACGCTGCGCGTCGCTCCGCTGCTGCTGTGTAATCACTCGGTGGTAGTAGTATAGCAGATAAGTTTTTTTTCCTGTTTCTCTCTCTCGCCCATCAGTTAAATTTAATTTTGTGTTTCTGTGTTTGTAGTTTTTTTTTTCTGTTTATTGTGTCTGTGTGGTTTTAAGCATCGTTTCAGTGGTAGAGCGTTTACCGCTCCCACTAGTACGGCAAAATGGACGTCTCGTCAGAAGACGATATGGACATTTTGTCGGAAGATGACACCAGTTTGCCACTCGATGGCAAGAAAAGACGAAAACGTCCTGTCATTCATGGTTCGTCTCAGAAAAGCCCCCGATCACGAGCCTATCCAGATGACTCGACTGGGTCATGGGTTGTCTACTTTCAGCCCAAAAACAAACCTTTGAACTTGATGCAAATTTCCACTGATCTGACGAAGCGATACTCGCCGTGACCGAAATCACGAAGGTTAGGCATAATAAACTTCGTGTTGTCGTTTCTAACCTGAAGCAGGCTAACGAGATTGCTGCCTCCCAGCTCTTTACGATTGAGTACAGGGTTTACATACCAGCTCGTGATGTGGAGATCGAAGGTGTGGTCACCGAAGCGAGTCTGACCCCCGAGATCTTGGAGAAGCAGGCGGTTGGCCGTTTCAAGAACCCCTTGCTCCCCCCGGTGAAGATACTGGATGTCCAAAAACTGGGCTCAGTATCTGTCAGCGAGGGTAAAAAGAGTTTTACCCCCACAGACTCGTTTCGCGTGACCTTTTCTGGTTCAGCCCTTCCTCAGTACATCGAGTTGGGAAAACTTCGGCTACCTGTGCGCTTGTTTGTTCCTCGGGTCATGATCTGCCAAAACTGCAAACAGTTGGGACATACGGCCTCTCATTGTGGCAGCAAGGCACGCTGTTCCAAATGCGGGGAGAAGCACGAGGATGGCGCCTGCACAGTCACGGCACCAAAATGCGTGTACTGCAAAGGATCTCCTCCTCATGGTCTCTCGTCGTGTCCGGTGTACAAACAACGCGGGGAAAAACTAGAGCACTCTCTTAAAGAACGTTCCAGGCGGTCTTTTGCAGAAATGCTTAAGACAGCCAAGCCATCGTCCAACGAAACAAATCCCTTCGCTCTTTTGTCAGATGACGAGTCTGGCTCTGACTTGGCTGAGGAGGGAGTTTCCTTCAGTTTTCCGGAAGGTTCTGCCCGGAAACGAAAACGCATCCGTTCGCGGAAAGTTGCAGATCAAGAACCCCAAATCAGCTTGCCCAAATCAAGGAGTGGTGGAAAAAAGGAGACTTCTACTCCTCCTGGATTCCGCAGAACTGATTATACCCAGGATTTTCCACCTCTCCCGGGGACATCCAAAACCCCCGATGCCCCAATTTTCAGAACACAAGCCCCTTCTTCATCTGGGTTGTTCTCATTTGATAACATTGTGGACAGTATCCTCAATTACCTCGATATTTCTGATCCTCTGAAAAGCATTGTTCTGGCAATGCTTCCTACTGTGAAAACCCTCTTGAAGCAGTTGACATTAAAGTGGCCCCTCCTTGCAGCAATCATCTCCTTCGATGGATAATTTTCCAAACGAGGTCGGGGATTTGATCACTGTTCTACAGTGGAATTGTCGAAGTCTTATTCCTAAGATAGAATCGTTTAAGTTTTTGGTTCACAATAATGATTGTGATGCATTTGCTCTGTGTGAAACTTGGCTCTCTTCAGATATCGATCTTCCTTTTCATGATTTTAACATTATTAGACTGGATCGTGAGGATTCGCGTGGAGGAGGAGTACTTTTGGGGATCAAAAAGTGCCATTTCTTCTATAGAGTGAATCTTCCACAATTTCCAGGTATTGAAGTTGTCGCATGTCAGGCTTTTGTTAAAGGCAAGAGCCTTTGTATTGCTTCTGTGTTTTTTTTTTTTTTTTTTTCTTTATTTTTGTGATTTTTAGCCGTAGGCTAGTTCATCACATATAATTGCTTCTGTGTATATTCCTCCCCGAGTTTCGATTAGTCAAAAACAACTTTCAGATATCTGTTCAGTTCTTCCTACTCCACGGTTGATTATGGGAGATTTTAATTCCCACGGTACAGGCTGGGGGGAACTGTATGATGACAACCGTTCTACTTTGATATATGACCTCTGTGATAACTTCAATATGACAATTCTTAACAATGGAGAAGTAACACGTCTGGCTGGTCCATCCTCAAATGGAAGTAGATTAGACCTCACACTTTGCTCTAATTCATTATCGTTGGATTGCACGTGGAATGTGATCCAGGATCCCCACGGTAGTGATCACTTGCCGATCGGCATTTCGATTGCCAGTGGGTTCAATTCGTCGGAATCCGTTAACGTCGCGTACGACCTCACCCGTAATATCGATTGGACAACGTTCAAGACCGCGATAGATGAAGCCGTGTCGTCGGTAGAAGAGCTTCCACCGTTGGAGGAATATAACTTCCTCTCCAATCTGATCTTGGACAGCGCGCTTCAAGCTCAAACTCGGCCGGTTCCAGGAACGTCTTTTCGTAGGAAACCTCCTACCCCTTGGTGGGACCAGCAATGCACTGAGGTTTATCGTAAAAAGTCCGACGCGTTTAAGCTTTTCCGGAAACGCGGAACACCCGAGTATTTCGAAGCGTACTCGACTCTTGAACACGAACTCAAGAGCCTAATCAAAGCCAAGAAACGCGGATACTGGCGGCAATTCGTGGACGGTTTATCGCGCGAAACGTCGATGAATACGCTTTGGAACACGGCGCGAAGGATGCGTAACCGGTCTTCAAACAACGAGAGCGAGGAGTACTCGGATCGGTGGATTCTCAAGTTCGCGCGAAAAGTATGTCCTGATTCCGTGCCGGCACAGATGATTCTTCGCGAAACGACGAATTCGGTAGACGAGATCAGCCAGCCTTTTTCAATGCTGGAGCTCTCACTCGCGCTCCTTTCGTGTCGCAATTCGGCTCCCGGGGCTGATAGGATCAAGTTCGACTTGTTGAAGAACCTCCCAGACGTCGCTAAGAGGCGCATGTTGAACTTGTTTTGTCAGTTCCTGGAGTTCAATATTGTTCCAGATGATTGGAGGCGAGTGAGAGTTGTAGCCATTAAAAAGCCTGGAAAACCCGCGTCAGATCATAACTCGTATCGTCCCATCGCGATGTTATCGTGCATTCGAAAATTGTTGGAGAAAATGATCCTTTTTCGCCTCGACAAATGGGTTGAGACGAACCACCTACTCTCAGATACTCAATTTGGTTTCCGTAGGGGTAAGGGAACGAACGACTGTCTCGCGTTGCTTTCCACAGAAATCCAGTTGGCTTTTGCTAAAAAAGAGCAAATGGCTTCTGTGTTCTTGGATATTAAGGGGGCTTTTGATTCAGTATCGGTTGAAGTCCTTTCAGACAAACTCCACGCTTGTGGCCTTTCCCCATTAATTAATAACTTTTTGTACAATTTGCTGTCAGAGAAACATATGAGCTTTTCTCATGGAAACTCTACAGCTTCTCGATTTAGTTACATGGGTCTCCCCCAGGGCTCATGTTTAAGCCCCCTTTTGTACAATTTCTATGTCAGAGAAATTGACAATTGTCTAAGTGACAACTGCACGTTGAGACAACTTGCAGATGATGGCGTAGTGTCTATGACAGGGCCCACAGGGGTCAACCTGCAAGGACCCTTACAGGATACCTTAGACAATTTGTCTACTTGGGCTATCCAGCTAGGTATCGAATTCTCCACGGAGAAAACTGAGTTGGTCGTTTTTTCTAGGAAGCATAGCCCAGCACAACCGAAGCTTCAACTTTTGGGTAAGCCGATCACTCATTCCATGTCTTTCAAATATCTTGGGGTCTGGTTTGATTCCAAATGCACCTGGAGATCCCACATTGAGTATCTGAGACGAAAATGCCAACAAAGGATCAATTTTCTCCGAACAATTACCGGAACGTGGTGGGGAGCTCATCCGCAAGATCTTCTAACGTTGTACCGGACAACGATTTTATCGGTTTTAGAGTACGGTAGTTTTTGCTTCCAGTCGGCGGCTAAAACTCACATCATCAAACTGGAACGTATCCAGTATCGTTGTCTTCGTATCGCGTTAGGATGCATGCACTCGACTCATACGATGAGTCTCGAAGTGTTGGCGGGCATGTTGCCACTATCGGATCGGTTTTCGGAATTGTCCCTCAGGCTCCTCACCCGTTGTGAAGTTATGAACCCACTGGTAATCGAAAACTTTGAGAAGCTTCTTGAGCTAAACCCTCAAACTCGTTGTATGTCATTGTATTACGTGTACATAACTCAGGATGTCAGCCCTTCACAGCATAATCCCCATCGTGTATGCTTCTCCGACTTCGGCAATTCAGTTAGTTTTGATTTATCTATGACGCGGGAGATTCGTGGAATCCCAGAACATCATCGTTCCATGATTGTTCCGTCAATTTACGCTGCAAAGTTTGGCCAAGTTGATTCCGCAAGATCGTTCTTCACAGATGGATCACTAATAGAGTCGTCCGCTGGTTTTGGTATTTTTAACGAATTTCATAGCGCCTCTCGAATGCTTCAAGCTCCTTGTTCCGTATATGTTGCTGAACTGGCGGCAATACACTATACGCTAGAAACGATCGCCTCACTTGCACCAGATCACTATTTTATTTTTACGGATAGTCTCAGTTCTGTCGAGGCTATTCGATCCATGAGGCCGGTAAAGCACTCCTCGTATTTTCTCATGAAAATACGAGAGCTTCTGAGTGCTTTATCTTTAAGCTCTTTCGTCATCACCTTTGCATGGGTCCCATCTCATTGCTCGATTCCGGGCAATGAGAAGGCGGACTCACTTGCTAAGGTGGGCGCTATGCAAGGCGATATTTACGATCGACAAATCGCCTACAATGAATTTTTCTTCATTTATCGTCAAAAGTCGCTCGCCAGCTGGCAAAATAAATGGAGTGAAGGAAGTTTGGGACGATGGCTATTCTCGATAATCCCTAAGGTGTCGAAGAGTCCTTGGTTCAAGGGGTTGGATGTGGGTCGAGACTTCATTCGTCTGATGTCTCGCCTCATGTCCAATCACTATTCGTTAAACGCTCACTTGTTTCGTGTTGGGCTGGGAGACAGCAATCTCTGTGAATGTGGACAAGGTTACCAAGACGCCGATCACATCCTTTGGTCTTGTGCTGAGCATCGTGGAGTCAGATCTGAGCTGTGCGATTCCCTTCGGGCTCGAGGTAGACAACCTAATGTTCCAGTTCGGGATATTTTGGCTAGACGTGATCTGGAGTTTATGAAACTCATATATGTTTACTTTAAGAATACTAACCTTAGATTGTAAATTTGATTAACCTTGTGTTTAGTTTGTGTATTGTGCGTGTAGTTTTTTTTTAATGTTTGTTTTCAAGATGAATAGAAATAAGTTCATGTTTTAGGATTAATTAAATATTTGTATAATAAATCATATTTCAAACCTCCTTCTCCCTTTCCCCATCCAAAACATTGTAAATCTCCACTAACCTCGAGACGACCGCGAGTAATCGGTTCAATTCCTTTAACTCTAGATTTAAGACATTATTCATGTATAATGCAAATGATAACTCGGCTCTGTAAAGTTTATTCGTATTATAAGTATATACAAATAAATAAATTAATATAAAAAAAAAAAAAAATATTTATTTCATTTCACGGCTCCATCAATGCTGCATCGTACATATGATGTAAACTGAAGTAAATTGCTCAATTACTCATTTGTCATGATTTGTCATCTTTTTTTTTTTTTTTTCCTTTGGTTTGTTTTTTCCGTCGATCTTGTTTTCCGTGCTGAGCACCAATGCTACCGACGTGCCAGGAAGGCAGCTCCCACACCAGGACCCTACCTATCGACCCATCAACTCATGAACCGGGGACCAACGGCTTTACTTCCCATCCGAAGGAAGGCGAGATCAGAGATGTTATGCCTCAGAACATCCCGGCGGCACCGACTGGGATTGAACCCAGGCCTGCTGGGATGAGAGGTAATCACGCTTACCACTACACCACCGGCGCCGTTGATTTGTCATCTTGTTATCACTTTATAAACCATCGAGCACCATTTTATAGCATGGTGCGTGTTGAGTAAATCAAGTTCCGTTGCGTTTTCCGTCGAAAATTGTGAGTATCAATATGTTTACCTAAAAAAGGCCAAAATGAACATTAATTGAATATTGGCGTCCTATACAACCATTTCTCCATTACCACCAGCATTATACAATCTTTCCAAAGTAAATTAACTTAATTTCCACTTTCATCCTAGTGGAAATCGCACATATTCACCATTTTCATGAAAATATCTCCGATCCATACCGAAATAATAACAGTTAGTTTGCAAACACGGTTTCTTACACGATTCAAGCAAAAGTTTCAACCGGAAATTATTAGTTTTTCTTGATGTACCGATTTGCCCCAAAAATTGTCTGTTTTACTTGGAGAATTTGGAAGCTATTCTCCTTCTAGTAGTTCTCACTTCGTAATGTAGGTGGCGAAAGCTTGGAAAAGTTTCACTGCAAAATGCCAATAATTGGCGTGCAATTATTGCATTCGAAGCGTCCGCAGCCAAACAACACTCCCGAACGAAGCGGATAGTAGCGTAAAAGAAAATCATAGTGAAAATCATGGTCTGTGTTAGAGGAATATGAGTGTCGATCCAATACACAAATCTTCGTGCATCGTGCTCATCGTCCTATATTCATTCGCTTCGCGAACAACGGAGCTGCATGGTCGGCACGATATTCAACGATTATCGATCGTTCGCATACTTTGAGGATCTTCATGAAGATGCAAACGGTTCAGTTCATTATTCAACGTGAATGGGAATAGTCGTCCGCCGCGATGACTCGTGATACATTAAAAAATTAAATCAGTGGTGCGGTTGAAAAGGTGTCGGAGGCCGGCGGAGTAAAGTATCGGTGTTTGACCGCGTTGGACACGGAGAGAAGATGCACGTACGAGCAAAAAACTCTGGTACCCGCTAATTATAAGCGACATCTTATGACGTCCCATCCGGAAGTGGCGCGTCGGTTGGGATTGATTTCAAGTGAGCGAAGTTTTAGTGCAAACGCCCGCTAAACGGGCGAAGAGCTCGAAAGTGCTAGTGGACACAAATAGGAAAAAAGTGCTCTTTGGAACAATTCTATTAGCGGCGGAGAACAATTTGCCCTTGCGGTTTCCTGAGTAGAATGCGATGAAGATTTAAATTATCCAATGTGGAAATCAGTAGGTTTGACAATCACGCGCAATACGCTGCCCTGTATTGTTACTCGTGCCGCGGAAATCATGCGGAATTCATTGATTGAACTATTCCGCAATAAACTGGTTTGTTTGAAAGTGGACTCGGCGACTCGACACGGAAAATCAGTTATAGCAATAAACTTGACCTTGTTAGATGAAGAAGGCAATACTGAAATATACCATCTCGGTAAGTAAATGATTGTATCGAATATACAACCGAAAAAGAAAATGGGAATTTTTCGATTCTGTGAGTCGCAGTGTAAAAAATATGTCCAAAGATACTATTCTTTGTTATTCTGGAAACGCAAACGCAATAAAACAAAATTAGTCCAGGAAATCGATTGCGCCAAATATCACATATTTAAGACGGTGATAATTGTCCTTTTTGCTCCAATTTCTCTGTTCTTCTAATCGCAAAATATTAGACCCGTATTATTTTATATTTTGTTATTAGGGCTACACCGGGATAAGAAAATTGATGATTTTGTAAAAAAAAATCATCTGGTGTCAAGGAAATGTATTGCGACATGTAGTGCGATTCTTTACATGTTGCACTAACACACTTGCATATACATTCGGGGGTAAAACATATATTGGAAATTTAGTGATGGGTGAATATTATGGCTAATGGGGGATTCAAGTGATGGGAAATGGTAGTTTCAAAATTCATACCTTTATACAGACATATTAAGGTTCTGAAATAATTCTTATGAACCATGTTTTACATAAGAGATTGGATGTTATAATTTCACATTGATTAATATCCCATTTCCTGTTGCTGACGTGACAGGCATGGTCAATTAATAATGGCTGGTAAAGGACATGGAGGAAGTGATCGATGTGTATATTTCAGAAAACCATGTAAACAATAACTAGGCGGCTTTGTAGTACCATATTGGCTAAGGTTTTTGTTATTGATTTACTTTAAAAAAAAGTAGAAGGGTCTGTGCCTAGGGGCACGAACGGAAGCTTGACGTAGGACCGCTAGTGAACGGAACAAATGTGAACATTTAGTTCTTTTAATTGATCAATTATCAATTATCTTAACTCTTTCCGTTTTTTATTTGTAAGCGTATCAAATTTGTAGTATTTATTTCAAAGAGAAAGTTGATGAAGAGAATCCAATGGATTCATCTACCCGATTTTAAAAGGTGTATTTTGAATTTTTTTGTTGCTTATGAATTTTTAAGTTTTGTGCATTTTGGTATTCAAGTGTATTTAATTCACCCCTCACAGGATTTCCTTCCGAATTATATGAATGGGACGCGGCGGAAAGTACCGTTTGTGCAGAACATGTAAAAAGGAGGGACTTCGAGAGATTGAACTCGTGAGAGTTGATTTTCTCACAAATTTGATTGTATGGGCTTTCTGGGGACTGAATATACACCCAAAGCGAATTATTCCCACTTCTCTCAAATTCTATATGGATTTTTAACACTTCCTAACAGCGTGTTCTAGAAAATGGTCGGACGTTGATTAATCTCACCAATACATTCGGGCCTACAATTCCACACCTTCTATAGAGACCAGGTTGAGCCTTGATAGCTAGCTGCTTGCGGGAACTGATGACCTTGACCAATGTCCAAATAACACTCTTAAACAAATTTTTAGTGGCCCTGAAAAGGACCGTTTTGTAGTGATGGTTGAGTAATGCTGAGTTGAGCACGACGAGCTACTGATTCCGATCCTAGCCTAGCGGTGGGACTTCCTCCACCTTCTCTATGGTTGCTAATATGAACTCTGCAGCTCGCTGCTTGCAGGCAGCCTTTCGTTGTTGTTGCTGCTGTTGTTGAAAGCAGTCCTGCTGCTGCTCGACTGGACACCACCACTTACGGTGATTGAATGAGCACCGTTCAGTGGGACCGCATCGAATTCGATTTTTAAGTCTGTGTTAGGGAATGCGCTGTTTTCAGACATTCGGTGATAATTTTGATCACCATTGCAACAGTGGACATTTGGTATTTTTCAATAGTGACCTATTGAAAATTAACTAAGTGTTCATTTTAGCAGATTGGTAGATAAATTTCCAATCGTTTGGTTTGTTTAGGATTAAAATATATCTGCTATTGGTCGAAACCTGACCTCTTTTCGTAATGCTGTGCATTTTGGTTTTTTGAAATTGCGTGGATTCTATAGATCCTGTGGAGGTCTATCTAGCCCTGATGTATGTGTTGGTAGAGGGAAAGTTTTAAACTTTGCGGGAGACGATGTCTTAACACTCGAAAGCAATTTTGTGATATATGAAGTAAAACAAATCCTAGCTAGTGCTGCATAATGATTTTGTTTGATTTTATTTATTAGTAAAGTCGCCGGGAAATACCAGCTGGCGATTTGTTTTTTATGATAACTCCTTACTTGAAAACAGGCAAAAACTCACAAACAGGCTGCTTTTTCATGATATACAGTGTGATAATTCAATAATCAATAAATTATCTCAACATTTAGTGGCAAACCAAAATTTTGGTAACATAAAAAAAAATTCTATAATCCACATTAAATTTCATATGTAAGCGCCGATTGAAACAATCTTTTCGACGTCACTACAAGGGTGATTAATTAAACAAAAGAAACGAATCGTGCGGAATGAAAGCCGAGGAAAAACTAATTGCACCAATATATTCAGGCCTACAATTCCACACCTTCTATAGACAGGTTGAGCCTTGATAGCTAGCTGCTTGCGGGAACTGATGACCTTGACCAATGTCCAAATAATACTCTTTAACAAATTTTTAGTGGCCCTGAAAAGGACCGTTTTGTAGTGATGGTTGAGTAATTCTGAGCTTGGTGTTCAACACGCATGAGGCTGTCGAGCTGTATGTCGTTTGGAGCGAGGGTGACACGCTTGGCATAGATGACCGACCCGCAGCAACTCACGAAGAGCTACTGATTCCGATCCATATCATAGCGGTGCAGCTTCTTCCTCCTTTGATGGCTGCTTTTGTGGGCTCTGCAGCTCGCTGCTTGCAGGCAGCCTTTCGTTGTTACTGGAGAACAATTTTCAACGCCACACGCCGAAAGCACTGCTACTGCTGCTACTAATTTTGACGACCGAACACCACCACACAGTGGTGTGGTTGTTGAGAGCGTGTGGTTCTGAGTATGGCGATGAGTGTGCAAAAGATTACGCAATTCCATCCTTCCTATTTGCACGCGCCCGAGGATCGGAGGTGAATGCCACTTCGACTTGTTTCGTCTACTTACTACTCTCTGACGACTGTGCTGGGGAAGCAGCATATGCATGTAGGTAATTGGTGGATTTGTTAGTTAATTCGACGCTTTTGGACAATACTTACAATATTTACCAGTTTTTCAATAGTTTCTCGTTGAAAATCAACATTCGGAAGCATTGTTGCGTAGCCATATTTCTGATCGATTGGTGGTAAAATTATTGAAATTGGACCAGGGGCAGCTGAGTTATTAACGTTCAAAATCTTTCTTAATTTGTTACATGTTGCATTTTCGGTTTTCACAAAGTGTACCCCCATATAGAAATCAAAGACGTAGTCCTACGTCAATACCATAAATAAATGATAACCCAAATGAATGAACTATTCCTTAAATGGTTTGGATGGTAGCAACATAATTTTACAAATTGTATTAGGGAAGAGATGTTGTGAAACGCGTTAGCTACACTCAAACCAAAGAACATGGAGAGATAAATTTATGTAGATTACAAGTTGCTCCATCCTGGAGTTCGCCTAATTATTTCCCTACAACTCTTTCTTAATAAATTTTCCTTTACAACCAAATGTTTCTGTGCATTTTTTTAATAATGTGTGTGTGTGCGAAAACATATAGGCCCTTTCATAAATTAGTCTTGAGTAAAAATGGTCTTCTCATCTGCGGGAAATATGTGATCTGACTGAAAATATGTGCCAAGTGTTATCTAGATCGAAGATAGCCGAGTTCAGTGACCGACCCTTTTGGCGTGGAATCGGTCATATGATATTTAGTTTTCTGGGGACCTATCGAATAGCTTTGTTAGGTATGTAGGTATGTAAACAGTATTAAAGTTATATTCTATTAGTTCCTGAAGAAAAGAAAAAATCATGATAATGATGAAGAAGAAGAACAGTGGGGGAGAGATGATACAGCCTTCGAGAAACAGCATTCCGAAAAACAAACATCAACTTATGCAGCAAATGCATCCATTCAGAGGTGTTAATAGGGCGTTCAAATTATCAAATTTTATTATGGTTTGTCTTAACTAATTTGGAGAACCGTTTTTAATTAGCAGATATTTCCAGAAACATTCCTCGAGGCAACAATAATTAATTTTCCATTTTAATACTGCAGAAGGATAAACTGCCAAAAGAAACATAAACCCTATGTCCCTGTCATAAGCAATTCTAACTTGATCGGCACCGGGCTTTGCTGTCCTAACGTTTCCTGCTTTCTGTTTTGCGAGAACCGCATTTCAAAAGTTTCATATTTTGGCTGCTAGGTCTTGAGGGACTGTTTTCAAGTCATAATGCTCGGTGGTGCAAATAGTGGCGATGAGGTTGGGTTTCGGTCACGAACAGAAAAAGGGGAGAACGGATCCGGGTGAACATGCAATAACGTAGACGATTTAGTGTCTGTTAATAATAGATGAAACAGCTTCATATACACGAGCAACTAAAATGCCAAGCCTAGCCCCATTGACCCGGCTTGGTTAGACATGGTTCCGGGAGTGGGGAAGGTTAGTGAGTGGCTAAATTTTGTCGGAGCTTGTTGGAGTTGTGGGTTGTTAAGCAGAAGGAAAGCAATGTGAGTAGGCCTACATCTCGTCTAGTGATAGCTGAAAAATCAACTTGTGTTTGTGAAATGCTCTCAGAGAAAGGTCAACATCCCTGCGCGTTCTGACCTTAGAGTTTTTGAATGGCACGTTATTGTTGTTAAATTTATCTTAAATGAGCTTGACTAAAATAAAGCACCCATTAAAAAACAAACTGCCTTGACAGGTCAACAGGGGGGTCCTGAATAAACAAAAACTTTTCCCAGTTGTACGATGTTATTGTCCAAGTTTTTCCACAATGGAAACAAACTAAGTTGAATGTACTTAGTTGTAAATCGAATTGTTATACAATAAATTAAATTGTTTTCATTCGTTGTTTCTCTTATTTCTCTTAGTCTAAAATTCACTTCGAAAACGATTCAGTTACATCAACCATTCGTAAAGGGTAAAATTCGAGCGATAGAAACAGAAGGAGTATCAGAAAATACCCATCGGACATTATTGCACTTCTCGACGCGGTGGTCTGGCTGAAGCCATTAAAAATTCACTGCAAGACCTCATTTCCCTGATCGGATCAGTTTTCTTCGGTGGCAGAGGTACTAGGGGTAATAAATTATTCCTGGTGCTTTTGTAACACACCATTACCAGGAACTGGTCATAAAATCAGTCCCATCCTCAAGCTATTATACCATACGGGATAAGTTCGTACCCACTATTGGAAAGGGTTCGCAGAATGAAGATAAAAACTGCAAGTACTGGACAAATATAGTGGGTTTCGTTTTAACAAAATACCTTCTCCAAATACCAAGCTCGTTGTACAAAACTTTCATCAGTTCGGTATCGACATAATGGCTACCCCTTCCTCAAGCATTGTGTGGCTACTAGTTTGTTAAGCATCAAACTTTCAGACCTAACATATACATTTTCAAATTAACTAATAATCCGGATGATATCAAAGTTATGCATACAAATTTCGTTGTAGTTGTCAATCAATATACAAGTATTGAGGAAGCAATCAGTTCCAGTAGGGTCGTTATTTTCAATAACAAGTTGAACAATTGTCTATTCAATTAATTATTTAAAAGATTTCATAAAGCTTTCACTATGCTAAATATAAGGGAAAAGGCTAGCAATTGTATTCAGTATGAGTTCCGGTATTGAGCAAACGGTTGATAGTTTGGGATAGTCGACAGCATCCCACGACTGCAGAAACCTGAAGGCAAATGATGCACGAGGCATGAAAAGAGGGTGTGTGTTGGCAATTTCTTCTGGAAGCACTTACAGGATCGTTTACACCTTCCGCCTTTCTATATCGGCTCTTCGGTTGGCCGAGGAAGATCTGCCAGCGAGCGCTTGGGTATAACGACAACGCCGGCGACGATTACGACGACGACGAATGGTTTGAGACGTACACCATTTGCCAATGTTCTGGTGAGAAAGATTCACACACGCTACCGTCGCCACACAAGCCGTATGTGCCATGGCTATGGGCTGGCGTGTGCATAATGTTGCTCCTGAGCATTTCCACGCCAAATAGTAAATCGGTTGGACATAACTCTGTTAGATTTGAATTGAACTTTGGCACTTTCCTTCAAATTTAAATTGCCGTATCGAAACGAGATTTCAATGGATACCTGAAACTTCAAATGATTTACAGAGAGTTTAGTTGACTTTTTGTTAAAATTATCCGATTTTTTTGGAGGGATGGATCTCTCAGGGGGAGGGGTCATTGCAAAAATGTACCGATGAAGTGATATGTATGTTGCTTCTTCCAAAGATATTTAAGAATAGAAGGTCTTCAAACCAACGGATAGTTTGTGACATAATATACTCACTATATGGCACTAATACGAAAATGATCAAGTAGTGCCTTCTTAAATACAGATTACATAACGATCTACAGATCATGCTTATATAAATGGTTCCCGTCTTTAGCAAAGTAAGAAGGACAAGACCTATCTTGAGGCAAAGAGCTTAGTTTAGAATTCACTCATCAGGCAACGCTAGTGTGACATTCATTTTTAATTCGTTACCCTAACTTATCATCTTGACTAGATAGAAGAATTCCATGTTCGGCAAAGTTTTTCACATGAACAAGACCTATTTTATGGAAAAGAGTTTAGTTCAGAAATCACTCACCAGGTAGCGCTAGTGTGATATTATTTTTGAATTGTTTGACCGAACTTAACATCTTGACTAGATAGAAGATTCCCGACGTCGGCAAAGTTGTTCAGATGGATAAGACATATTTAATGGTACAGATCTTAGTTCAGAATTCACTCACAAGGCAGTGCTAGTGCGATACCTTTACTTACGATTCAGGCTAAGGCCTTGTTGTCCTCTGCTGTCCGAAGAAGTCGTCTCCACTCTACTCGATCCATGACCACAGTTCGCTAGCCTCGTAGTCTGCGAAGGGTCCACAGGTCATCTTCTACTTGGTCGATCCACCTTGCCTGCTGCGCACCTCTTCTTCTTGTTCCTGTTGGGTCGCTTTCTAGAACCATTTTCACTGGGTCGTCGTGCGGCATTCTTACGACGTGCCCAGCCCACCGTAGTCGCCCAATTTTTGCAATGTGGACGATGGATGGTTCTCCCAGCAGCTGGTGCAATTCGTGGTTCATTCGTCTCCTCCACGTTCCGTCATCCATCTGCACTCCACCGTAGATGATACGCAATACCTTCCGTTCGAAAACACCAAGGGCGCGTTGGTCCTCCACGAGCATAGTCCAGGTTTCGTGGCCGTAGAGGACCACCGGTCTAATCAGCGTCTTGTAGACAGTCAACTTCGTGCGGCGGCGAATTTTATTCGACCGAAGCATCCTCCGGAGTCAAAAGTAGGCACGATTCCCTGTCATAATGCGTCTTTGAATTTCACTGCTGGTATCATTTTCGGCGGTCACCAGTGAGCCCAAATACACGAACTCATCGACCACCTCGATTTCGTCACCGTCAATCTGAACTCGAGGTGGGAGGCTAACATTGTATTCCCTAGAACCTCTTCCTTTCATGTATTTTGTCTTTGATGCGTTGATGGCAGGTCCAATCCGTCTAGCTTCAGCCTTCAGTCTGATGTACGTTTCCGCTATCATCTCAAAGTTCCGTGCCATAATGTCACTGTCATCCGAGAGGCCAAGGAGCTGGATATCATGTAACTCGTGTCTATCCTAGCTCTTCTGATCACACCTTCTAACGCGATGTTGAACAGCAGACACGAAAGTCCATCACCTTGCTATAACCCCCTTCGAGATTCAAAGGAACTCGAGAGTGTCCCCGATACTCGAACAACGCACATCACTCGATCCATCGTCGCCTTGACCAATCGCGTCAGTTTGTCTGGAAATCTCGATCGATTGTGTCGTATGCGGATTTGAAATCGATGAACAAATGATGAGTGGGCACGTTGTATTTGCGGCATTTCTTCAGAACCTGCCGAATCGCGAAAATTTGGTCCGTGGTAGCGCGGGCACCCATTAATCCGGCCTGGTATTGGCCCACGAACTCTCTTGCAAATGGTGACAGGTGGCGGCATAGAATTTGGGAGAGTACCTTGTAGGCGGCGCTCAGCAGTGTGATCACGCGGTAGTAGCAGCAATCAAACTTGTCGCCCTTTTTGTAGATTGGGCATTAGGGTGCTTCATTCTGAAAAAAGTGATGAATTTCTGATGGGCCACCCTCCAGTTCGATTCATAGCCCCAAAATATGAACCTGTGCAAAAATTGGTAAAGATTGATGAAGGTTTAGAGGTCGCGCCAATGATTTGAAATTTGTATGGGAATTACTATGGAAGAATTTAAAAAATCGCTTATATCGCTATAACTTTGCTTCTACTTGTCCAAATGTCGAAAAAATTTAGTATGTTATTGCTATGGCAATAAACAAAAAGCCTACAGTTGCTACGCTCAGTTTTGCAGCGTATCAAGAATTATAAAAATGTGAAAAAATGGCAAAATAGGGTAAATTGACAGATGAATATGTACAAGGCAACAACGCCAATTTCATCGCAACAACAACAGGCTTGTTGATCATTGTCATGACAACCACATATTTTTTTTTTCAACGTTTGGACAACTACAACCAAAGTTAGAGCAATGTAAACGAAAATCAATAATTTCCCATACTAATTCACCAAAATCTCCATACAAAATCCAAATCATTGGCGCGACCTCTAAACCTTCATCAATCTTTACCATTTTTTGCACAGGTTCATATTTTGGGGCTATGAATCGAACTGGAGGGTGGCCTATCAAAAATTCATCACTTTTTTCAAAATGAAACACCCTATTGGGCATACGACACCTTCCATCCACTCCTCCGGTAATATCTCCTCCTCCCAAATCCTGGCAATGGTTGAGGTGCTCGTCGTAGTACTGCTTCCACCTCTCAATCACCTCACACTCGTTCGTGAGAAGGTTACCGTTCAAGTCCTTGCACATATCAGCTTGCGGCACTTAGCCTTTGCGCGAACTATTTAGCTTCTCGTAGAACTTCCGTGTGTCGTTTACGCGGTACAGATTTTCCATCGCGTTGCGATCTCGATCTTCCTGCTGACGCTTCTTCCTTCGGAAAACCGAGTTTTGTCTGTTCCGCGCTTGTCTGTATCGCTCCACATTCAACCTCGTGCGGTGTTGCAGCATTCTCGCCCGTGCGGCATTCTTCTCCTCTACTAACAGTTTGCATTCGCCGTCAAACCAGTCATTTCTTCGGTCCGGGATTGCAGTACCTAGTGCCGCTGCAGCAGTACTACTTATGGCGAAACGGATTTCCCTCCAGCCATCTTCAAGAGAAGCTGCGCCAAGCTGCTCTTCCGTG
Organism: Ochlerotatus camptorhynchus; assembly: GCF_037179485.1. Lineage (NCBI taxonomy): Eukaryota > Metazoa > Arthropoda > Insecta > Diptera > Culicidae > Ochlerotatus > Ochlerotatus camptorhynchus. Next base: position 4,810,473 of record NW_027040741.1, read on the forward strand.
GGTAGTGCAACTTCCAGCTGCTGCGCGTAGTCCTGGGCAACTCCGGCGTCCCATAGTTGCTCAATGTTGGGTCGCGGCGTTCGACTTCGACGTGTGTTATGCACCGTCGAGAGTTTTGAGCGCATGCATACTGCAACTAGGTAGTGCTAGTGCGATATTTATTTTGAATTGTTTGCCCTGGCCTAGCATATGTACTATATAGAAGGTTACCTTCTTCGGTAAAGTTGTTCAAATGGACAATGCCTCTCCTAAGATAATGAGTTAAGTTCATAATTCATACATCAGATGGCACTAGTGTGAGATTATTTTTGAATTATTTGCCCTTACTTAACATCTTGACCATATAGAAGGTTCCCGTCTTTGAAAAAAAAAATCAGATCAACAAGATCTATTTATGATCTTTACCATTCAAATTGAAGCTCAAATTTAAGTCACCAGGCTGCGCTAGTGTGACAATTATTTTTTTATTGCATGCCTTAACTTATCATATGTACTAGATAGAAAGTTTCCGTATGCGTCAGAGTTGTTCAGATGTACAACATATATCCTAAGATAAAGAGTTTAGCTCAGCATGCACTCACCTGGTGGCGCTAGTGTGATGTTTATTTTTATTATGGTAAATAGTTTAGTTCAAAATTCACTCACAGAGCAGCGCTAGTGTGACATTCATATTGAATCGGTTGCCCTAACATAACATATAAATAAGTGGGTTACACACTGTTCATATGGACAAGATCTATTCTAAGGTAAATAGTTCAGCTCAGAATTCACTCACCAGGTGGCGCTAGTGTAACATTCATTTTAAATTGTTTACCCTGAGATGGAATCGATAGAAGGTATCCGTCTTCAGCAAAGTTTTTCAGATGGACAAGATCTATTTTGTTTAAATGGTCGAAACAGTTTAAATGGCAAAATTTCTCGAGTTCCCTGGGCATATAGTATGATTGTACTTGCCACACAGTATACTAATGCCAATATGAGACAGGCTTAGAAAGTTCTCATTTTTTTTTTTTATTTATTAATTTATTTGATAAGGCTCAACCGAATTAACTTTACAGAGCCGAGGATTCTTGGTCACTATACAATACATCTTAAAACTATAGTCAAAAGGTACAACACAATAAACACTTTATCTTCCGCTATCCAAAAAGCCTCCTCCATCAGAACAGGAGCCGCTTCCAGTAGTTTCATTGTATGGCAAATTGTTGTACGCCAACGAGGGTCAGAGCGCGTCCATTGCAGCAATGGACGCAAAACGTGGTCAGCACTCATACACTCATCACGAAACGGTTGCTTTCCAAAGTCGACGACGCATCGACCGAAAGAACTGCTGATGAAGAACAATGAGGAGGACCACACAATGGTTGCTGCCGAGAGAACAGACGATCGAAAACAGACGAAACATCGAGAGTGGCCTGCTTTTGTCGACAGCCGAGTGAACACTGAGAAAGTTCTCAATTAACAAATGTGGAGGTACATCTATAATAGTTGAGAGTCGGCGTAAAGTGAAAGCAGCGAAGTAATTAAAAATTCAAAGTAAGTCTTGTTCATCTGAACAAATTTTCCGAAGATGGAAATTTTTATCCAGCCCATATATTAAATAAGGCCAAACAGTTCAAAATGAATGTTACACTAGTGCTACCTAGTGAGTTAATTATGAACTGAACTCTTTACCATAATATAGGTCTTGTCTATCTGAACAACTTTACCGATGACGGAAAACTTCCATCGAGTCCAGATGTTAAGTTAGGACAAACAATGAAAATTGAATGGCACACTAGCGCCACCTGGTTTTGAGCTAAACTCTTTGCCATAAAATAGTTCTTGTTGAGCTGAAAAACTTTGAAGTAATGAAATTGGGGTGTTAGCGGAATGCTTTCAATAAAACAGCAAAAAAGGTTATCTTTCATTTAATTTCACTTAATAAATTTAATCTGAACACTTTATCCAAGACGGTAACCTTCTATCTAGTACATATGTTAGGTTAGGGCAAACGATTGAATATGAATGTCACACTAACGCTGCCTTGTGAGTGAATTTTAAACTAAACTATTTACCATAAACTATGTCTTGTCCATCTGAACAACTTTGTCGAAGTCGGGAACCTTCTATCTAGTCAAGATGTTAAGTCTGGTCAAATAATCCAAAATGAATGACACACTAGCGCCACTTGATGTGTAAATTCTGAACTAAAGTCTTTACCTTAGGATAGATCTTGTCCATTTCAACAACTTTACCGACGACATCCTGGAAAACGATGGATATACCTCCATAATTTTTTTTTGTCTATTTGATATATGTTTCACATCGAAGATGCGTCACACATATCAAAACGGCCAGGCCTACGGTGCAGTATTTAAGGGGCAAGATGATCAGAAAACATCGGGCCTGTTTTAATCGAAGATTTTAACACGATGCTTCAGAATCCAATAAATGGATGAAACGTGGACATCTCGCACCGTACGTTCCGATTTTGGTAATTATATGATTTGTTGGTTGTTGTTAGCATCAAAGCTAAAGATTGCTCCATTTTCTTCAGACGGAATAAAATGTGATCCTTTAATTACTGAAAAATCCTGATTCCCAAGTAACAAGGACTAAAATATGATCCTTCAATTACTGGAAAATCCTGATTCCCTAGTTTGAAGTTGTCACGACTAGGGTCCGGTGGTAGATCTTATACCAGTAACGCACCACAAAAAAGTGATCTCCCAACGTAACTGGTTTGAAAAGATAAAAATTTACAAAATGGAACGAATTTACCAAGTCTAGCCAATTGAAACTAATATATTGATTGATGTAGAAGTCCAAATTGTAGACGAAGCTGGACAAAGATCAATATGAACTAGTTCGGTTTATGGTAGTTGCGCGGAATGTCTTGCGTCGATTTGAGACAAACAAATGTTCGGATGTAGGGATGTTCTTATATATTATTTTAATACCTAAAAATTCTCACACCGGTTTTGAGTTATGATTCTAAAAACAAATAAAACCCATTTTTTCACACGCGTTTTTAAAAAATTAGTCCAGCAAAAATGGCAATTTTTTAATTGAAAATGCCTAACTGTCGATCAAATCTAAAAGCGTCGGAACGAAAGTGGCTTTATTTTTGTCGTTTTGATCTGGAATGTTCTCCTGTAGCTAGATTACTCAACCGCTTCTTTAGGGTTCCAAAGGGTGGTGGCATGGCGCACCTAATGGTTGCTTTTTGTCGGCTGGAAGCCACCGTACGTGCCTCGGAAGCACACAAGAAACATGTTTGGCACTATAATTTGCAGCCGTTTGGTATGTACATGCATCATGTTCCTAGGAGAGAAGAACAGCTCGAGTTGTGGATGCTTTAGACACCAAAGCACTGTTGCTTGTGTGCAGTCTACCATATAGGTAGTGATGACGGAAATTTGCCATGAACTACCAAAAAGACAAAAGTGTTGTTTATTAGGTCCAACAGCAACAACGACTTGAATGTGCCGGGTGAGATGCTTCCGGAATCAAATTTCTGATTTTGAGATTTTCTGCGCTTGAAAATCAAGTCTAAACTTTTAACGTGTTAATTATTATTAATAACACATCATTTTAAATTTAAGAGCATTCTCAAATAACAATTTATGTTGTATGAGGATGGTCTCCCTAAGCTCAATCGGTAAAGGCGCAGTTAGAAATCAAGACCAGGTGTCTGGGTTCAGTTAGGCATCCACTTGACACACGATTATATTAATTCAAAAATGGTGGCAACAGTGATGCCATGGTAACCATTTATTGCCTGATTAACCGATAATTGACAAATAACATTATTTTTCTTAGTTGAAGATGCTAGTTTCAAATAACAGACTAAAGTGGTAATATTTATACGATGGATGAAGAGATGAAAGTATAGAGTTGATAGTTCCGTTAGAGCCCAATGACAGTAAATGATGGTAAGCTCCCATCCAGAGTTATGTACTTTAACTATTTGTTTGTATTACTTCTGCGTGAAGTTAACGATTTACATAGTTGAAGATGCTAGTTTAAAATAACAGGCTAAAGTGGAAATTTTCATACGATAGATGAAAAGATGAAAGTATAGAGTTGATAGTTCCGTTAGAGTACTATGTTTCCTAGATCTAGGGATATTTCCTACATCTAGAACACTAATTTGAAGGCCAGCGTATAGTCCCTGTAGGAACGTAATAAAGTCAAATAAGAATAAGAAGGGGATTTTGTAGACCATGGTTTAAACTTGTAGAATGCTTTAAAACCTCCATAAAACATGCAATGTTACTTGGGTTATGTACGCTACACTAAACTTGTCAGTCGCATGCTTGAATTTGTTATTTATTAAGTAAGCTCAATGTTTTGGAAAGCTTATTGCGGTTTAGTAAATTTTACTACCAATGCTATGAAAAATAGAACGGCCCAGGGGTATATTATAGACTATTTGCAGATTGCATAGAATATGGGACAGTTTTACTAATAACGGCAGATAAATAACGAAGAGCTGGAAAGATCTGTATGGAAACTGTCTTTATTTAGATAAATTGCCATGAACATGGTTTATACATCGAGTTATCAAGATTCTGGACATATTTGCTTCATGCAGGATTTAAGTGGTCAATCCATAAAACTGATCCTAGAGCTCCAAGAATTTTTTTGCGATAATTCTTGTAACTGTGATATAAGAATGGATTCGTCACATTAACATGGACCCTGATGGCCACAAGAGCGTAGTGCGGAAGATAAGGAGCATCCATTGAAATTGACCACAGAGCTTCGTGGTTTTATTCGGAAATGATTCATAACAAATTTAAGTTGATTTCATGAGCGTGAACCTTGCTGACCACTGGGCTATTATTCGGAAGATCCGGACAATCGGAAAGGTTGTCAATTCTAGACCTGCGCGCTTTTTAAACTTTTGTCAGTGTGATATATGACTAAGTTTCGGGTGAACACATAAACATGCACCTCGATGGCCACGAGACAGTACTCTGGAAGATCCAAAACATTGCACCGAAATACTCAGAATTGAAACCCTTTGTGGTTCTGCTGTAACAGATGAAGAGGTTTTTGTAGAATGTTTATTAATGTTTTAACGTATATCTTGAACAATTGAAAATGCTATCTCGATCTTTTAACATAACTTAATGTATTTTTTTTATATTGAGTAGACTCTAGGCAAAGATTTTGAATTTTGACTCCCACTGCACTGGATGTGATTTTTTTTCCAATGGTTTAATCTTCTAGAGTAGTTTTGCACATAGCAAACAACAATTGGAACAGTGTTGGGCTCTTTTTATTACACAAATTCAACAATATCCACTTAAGTGAAAGACCAGTCAATCAATGTTGTCCGCTTTTCATTGAGTGGATAGGGAACAAAATATTCCGCTGCAATAATCATTGCTTAATCAATTGGTAACTGATATTTCAACTTTATCTTCGGAATAATTATCTCCATTTCACCTGAGTACATGAATTGATTTACCAAAATACGACAGTTGCGTTGCACCCACTTATGATAAGAAATTTATTATGATCACACCTAATAATGCAATGTTCCTTGCGCTGTGCTACATTGCATACCATCTTCCTCTTCATCATCATCCACGAAACGACTGGAAAATGTGCACATTGATAAATGGTCGGTGCCAAGCAAAATGAGTGTGATTTCATACACGATGCTCTGTGATTCCAGGACGTGCCTTCCGAAATAACAACTCCTCACAGTCCACCCATAGCCGCACACTTTGCACTGAAAAAAAAAAAGTCGAAATGCCAGGCGATGCGAGTAAAACATCATCGGTATGGTGCAACATGCAACACACTTGCGATGGCGTGTGAAAATCCATGTGCCACAAACACAGCAGATTGGGTTGTTCGCGTACGTGACTTATGACCAAGATCGACGGGAAAAAAATTGGCTACATTTTAGAGCAAATCGTCTCGAAGGGTGAAGAAAGTTCATATAAAGTGGATTATTAAAATGGTGCAATAGATGTTCCAGAAAAAGTTACGGTTTGGGTCTTGATGAATGTGAGAAATACCTGTGTACAGAAAAATAGAAGGATTAGTAATTACCATTTAATTCCCCTAGCTTATTTGCTTATCCTTGACAGATACTCGTATTTCGTCTACAATGTGCAGACTTCTTCAGTGTTTTGTACTGAATATAGCAGAACTAATACAGTTGAGTATTAGTACATGACACTGAAGAAATCTGCACATTTTAGACACAATACGCGTATTTGTTAAGGATAAGCAAATAAGTTAGTGGAATTAAATGGAAATGACTAATCCTTCTGTCTTTCATTATTCGTGCGATTTGGGAATTTTCCCATAATAATGGAGGAAAACGAGATACATTTCAAATTTATTTGGCTTAATACGTGAAGTTTACGATATTACGATGAGTTGGTTGGAAATGCTATCTAACATGCAGCTTTAGTGTGAAAATTTATTAGCTAGATAAAGGTCTGAAGAGAGTAGTTGGATAGTTCCGCTAGAGTACGGCAGTATGAAAATGGAATAGAAGTTGAAAATGAGCGAAGGGCCATTAATGCGACAGTACTAGTCAAATGCACACTTCGCTGTCAAGCTAATACAAAGAACAGGCCGTACTCTAGTGGAACTATCCACTTCTTCTTATTCGCATTTCAAGCGAATTGCTTATCGCATATTCGCTTATTGCGATCTCTCAACTTAGTATTCTAGATGCACTTCCGCAGTTATTAATTGAGAGCGTTCGATGCCTGTCCCATTTTTGCATTAGTATAATTGTGTGGCAAATACAATCAAACATAATCCAGGTGCTTCCGGGGAGTTTAATAAACTTCCCGAAATTTTCCTGAGGCCAATGGAACTTTTCTGGAGTTCACGGAACTTCACTGAAATTCTCATCAGTATTACTCTGAAGCTCTCCTCAGAATTACTTTGAACTTCTCCTGAGAACTGCTCTGAAGTTCTCCTAAAAACTACTCTAGATCTTCGATGAAGTTTTCAACATTTTCCTGAAATGTACGAAGTTGTCTGAATATTCTTTTGAAGATCTTTAAACTTTCCCGCTAGTCGGGACTTCCGCGACGATAACTTTACTCCCCAGAAATTCTTTTAAATTCTGAATAATTTAGAGTTCTATGGACTTCCCCTTTTGATGCAAATTACATTAACGCGCTTGGGTTATTCGTGACTTGTCCGGGAGTAAGATTTGAACTCGTGACTTTAGCGTGAGAGGTTTGGATGCTAACCACTGCGCCGGGGTCGCCCCCAGGACTTTCCCTAAAATTCACTGAACATTCCAAAAGTGATGATGTACTAACAAATCGACAGTGAGCTTTCATAAGGGCCTATACGCGATGATCAATTCTCTTCGTCGATTTTCTCTTTTGTTAATAACTCGCTAGATTTAACGTTTCTCGGTGCGTTTGCTGTTGCTTTTGATAGCCAATACAACCTGTTACTACTCTGCATTGAATAAATTCTAGAAAATTGTTTCGCTTAGCTGCAGCAATGCAAAGAGAAAATCGATGAAGAGAATCGATCATCGCGTATTCGCCCTTATGCATGCTCACTGTCGAAATATTCCATACGATTTGACAGGTAGCAAAACGTCATTTTCATTTATTCATCATTGCCATCTGCTGGTAGATTCATCAATTGGCGTCTTGCAGTGAAACTTTTCGCCACCTACATTTCGAAGTGAGAACTACTAGAAGGAGGGTAGTTTCCAAATTTTCCAAGTAAAACAGACGCTTTTTGGGGCAAATCGGTCCATAAAGAAAAACAAATAATTTCCCATGAAAACTTTTGCTTAAATCGTGTAAGAAAACGTGTTTGAAAACTATTTGTTACTATTTCGGTATGGATCGGAGATGTTTTCATGGCAAATTATGCGTAACAAGTTAGCACCCACAGGGAGAGGTTACCTTTGCGCAGCTGTATTTTTTGGAAAATGGTGAATATGTGCGATTTTCACTAAGATGAAAGTGGAAATTAAGTGAATTTACTTAGGAAAGGTTGTATCATGCTGGTGGTAATAGAGAAATGGTTGTTTAGGACGCCAATATTCAATTAATGTTCATTTTGGCCTTTTTTAAGCAAACATATTGATACTCACAATTTTCGACGGAAAACGCACCGGAACTTGATTTACTCAACACGCACCATACTATAAAATGGTGCTAGATGGTCTTCAAAGTGATAACAAGATGACAAATCATTTTTATTTTGAGTAATTGAGCAATTTACTTCTGTTTACATCATATTTACGATGCAGCATTGATGGAACCGCGAAATGAAATGAATATATCTTATGAAAGTTCAACTGGAAAAGTCAAAGATGCACATCAGTCTGATCGTAAAAACGTTTTCTTCTTCAATTCGAATGTTATATTGGAAGGATTTTACGCAGGATTGATTAAAATTATGATTTAATGCTAATTTTCACGAATTTTATACGCAGTCTGTCAACATTATCATCATCATGCAGTGGCGACACCTGCGTTGAGCTTTTACGGCAATCTTCCAATAGACCATTTTATGAAGGATGTCAAATGACAGGAGCCGGTTTGCCTGACGTTCATCTGACGTATGTCAAATGATGATTGTTTTCTTTTGATTGTTATTGAACCGGAAGACAAATCGAGAGCAAAAAGCGGGAATTTGTTTTGATTGAAAGAGGAACAGGAAAGCAAGCACCTGCGACTCCTGTGCCTGGAAATAGTGGTAGGTAGTTTAAATTGCGTGATTTCATAACCTGTTTGAACAAAGTTAAATTTGCTTCCAGGATCGTCGAGACTCAGTGCCTACGCTGCAAATTTACCAAGGGATCAGCAGAGTCGGTATACTGATAAAATTTCTTCGATAAGTTTGGAAGATCCGTAACTCTTGGTCATGTCGTCGGAGAGCATCCCCACAAGTGTTTCGTATGAGTCAATTATCGAATATGCTTTGCACAAAAAATCTTCCTACACCGGATCCAGCTTTCACTGTTTCAAGGCATTGGAATCAAAACACCGTTTCGAGAGCGGAATGGTGAAACAAGTGGAGAGCACAACGATCGGTGGAAAGCATGTTGTTCGAGGAAAGGTAGTGAAATGTTGTAGTTTAAAATTACCCAAGCAAGATTATAAAAGTTTGAATGTTTTAGGTTATGCACTCGATGAGTGTAACAAGTCCCTGCCTAACGCCATGGAAAATAATCAATGATATTGAAATCTTAAGCGCTCACTGTGATTGTGTTGCGGGCGTAGGAGAAGTATGTTCTCATGTTGGAGCTATTTTGTACCACCTCACCAGTCTGCATCACTAAGAACATGTGAATCAGCGTACTTAGCCGGAACCAGTGGGGCGGACCTAATAAATCGATTTCAGAAAACCTACAGCAGCCAATTCGAGATATTAATTATGGTAACAAGTTGTGCAGCTTCGATAATGCTTTTGGAAACGTGCGTCGTTTAGGGATTGATGAACTTAGAGATGTTTTAAGTGATCTTTCAAATGAAGGAATACAGTGTGCTGCTATGCAGGAATTATGTTGTGTGAATAGACTATGCTTCCGATGCGTAGCATCACAGATAGATTATTGTTATTTTAAAGAAGGTATCATCTTGGATAGACTGTATGACACATCTTTGGAGAACAAGTCTATTGAGCAACTAAGGTTCATGGCTTTGCAGTTCCATTCTAAAATGAAATTGAGTATGGATGATATTATTCGCAATAAAATCGAAAATGAAACTCGGGACCAATGGAAAAGTGATTTATGGAAAAGAATCCGTATCGGCAGAATAACTGCTTCAATCGTAAAAAGCGTATGATCGACGAATTTGAATAAACCGTCAATGTCGATAGTAAAGAAAATTTGTTACCCAGACCTAACGTATTTCTCAACACAAGCCACACGACACGGAAAAAAAATGAAAAAGATTGCATTTAATCAACTAGCTAATAACCTAAAACGAATTCATGAAAGTCCTTCACTGACAGGATCAGGACTTATAATCGATGAAACCAACCCTGAACTAGCTGCCTCTCCAGATGGCATACTTCATTGCACATGCTGCTACCGAGTTCCACTTGAAATTAAGTGACCTTTTCGTTTCAAGAATGAAAGTGATATTATTGCAAAACTGACAAAAGTTACCTACCATACCTAAAAAAAATCACATGACATGATTAAAACACATCCATATTTAATGTTGCCATACATCAACAGGCTGGCTGTAGCCCAAATGATGTTAATAATACTAATCATAAAAATAATAATAGTAAAATTACATGTCAATAATCACAGAAAGAAAAACAAAGCAACATGGTCAGAATGTAAAAAAAACATAAATGGAAATACACTAATTTTCTCTGTCAGTCACTGCGGCCGGCGAAAACAGATGAGAATCTCCGACAAAGCGCATCACGTGTGAGGTGAAAGTCGAATACAGATGCGACTCTATTGAACACACGCTGTAGTCCGCAAATCGCACCATATGCCCCGTAGCTCGTGCGACGCAGTGGCAGTCTCAGCATGAGGTTGTTACGGAGTGGTCGGGGTTGCACGTTTAGGTCAATTTACCTTAGGATAGCCTCACAATCTATTCGTCCCTGTAGAGTGTCGGCGATAATCAAAGCTCTGTTGGTGTCCCTTCTAATCCGGAGAGGTTCAAGGTTTATCAGTTGGCAGCGACTCTCGTAGCTGGGCAGCCGAAGCGGATCTCTCCAGGGCAGTCTACGAAGCGCAAAACGAAGAAAGCGACGTTGAACAGATTCGATTTCTCGGCACCATTGTTGTAATTCGGATTCCAAACCGCAGAACAATACTCAAGCGTCGATCGTACGAGGGAGCAGTAAAGAGATTTTAAGCAGTAGACATCGGTGAAATTCTTAGCTATCCTGAAGATGAATCCTAAAGTCCTAGACGACTTATTGATGACATAAGAAATGTGTTGCCTGAATGTTAGCAGTGAATCCAACACCACACCCAGGTCTTTCACCTGATTCACGCGTTCGAGTGTCGTTCCAAGCAGGTCATAGCTGAATACAATCGGTTGCTTTTTTCGTGAGAACGTTATGGCAGAGCACTTTGCTGGGTTCACTACCATTCGATTTAAAGTACACCAACTGGCAAAGACATTAAGCTGATGTTGAAGGTTGTGGCAGTCAGCGATCGAGCAAATTCGTAAAAATATTTTGAGGTCGTCTGCATATGCTAATCGAGGTCCTTCGATAACCAGGTTCACGTCGTTGAAGTAGAGTAGAAAAATCAACGGTCCCAGATGGCTTCCCTGCGGTATACCTGATGTGGCAAAGAAGCCAGCTGATTTGCAATCTCCTATAGCAACCATAAGTTGGCGACCAGTTGGTACGAACGGAACCAACTCAAGAGATTACCGCTCACCCCAAGCCTGTCAAGTTTAGCAATCGAAATGTCATGATTCAACTTATCGAATGCCGCGGATAGATCGGTATATATAACGTCCGTCTGTACCCGTTCAGTCATACTATCGGTAATGTAGGATGTGAGGCATAGCAGATTGGTGGTTGTAGAGCGACCGCCAGTAAACCCGTGTTGATCAGCACTCAGATACTGCTTGCTGTGAGAGAGCAACGGTTCCATAATAACAAACTCGAATAGTTTCGAAACAGCACTCAGCGAAGTAACTCCACGATAGTTATCCACGGCTCGTTTGCTTCCCTTTTTGTGGACAGGAAACATGTGTGCACATTTCCAGAAGGATGGAAATATACCACTGGAGAGAGACATCCGGAATAGACGGTGAAGTGGAGTTAACAAGCAAGCAATATGTTTCTTCAAAAACACGGACGGAACTCCATCGGGTCCAGGGTTGAAGGACGATTTGAGCTGCGTTGCAGCGTTAGAAATCATCTCAACGTTGACATCAATTGCACTCAGCGTTTGACCATTTAGTGGGATGTTCCTGGCTGCGAGGGAAACATGGTCGTCACTTAGTCTCTCATCAGTGAACACACTGGCAAAATTGACAGAAAAAAGGCGGCAAATATCCTGCGGAGTGGAAGCAACTTCACTGTTCAATTCCATTGACGATGGGAGGCCAGATTCTCTGCGTTGCTCGTTCACGTAGTTCAAGAAGGATTTCGGGTGAAGTTTAAGGTTACGCTGAATACCTCGTTGAAATCGCAGAAAGCATCGACGACTGGCTCGCTGATACTCGTGATTAAGCCACACGTAGTGATGCTTCAGCGGAAGCGTGCGATACTTCGTAAATCTTCTCAATGCTGCTCTCTTGGTCGACTTCAACCTACGCAGCTCAATCGTCTGCCAGGGAGGGTGAGAGTCTTTGCGTTGAATTCTTTTCGGGACGTGTCTGTCAATGACATATGCCAAGACATGAGAAAAAGTTTGCGCAGCGGCCTCAACGTCGTCATGATCGAGAATGTTCTCCCAGTCCATGTTTGACAACACATCTACAATACTTCTTTCGAAAGTCATAAGAAACCGCAGCAGGAAGACTATCGAAATCACGAACGAGATTGTCCTCAACAGTGACAATCAGAGGAGGGTGGTGCGGAACAAGCTTAACTAGTGGACAAGGTGCTGTGGAAATGAACGGAGCATTGTCCTGAGTGCTCACGAAGCAGAGGTCCAAACTACGGTTGTTCTCGTTGACTACGTAGTTAATTTGAGAAAGCGCTGCTACGCTATAGTTATCGAGAAGGCCGATAGCTCCTGCATGAAATACAGAACGTTCTGGATCTGGATAGAGGAAGCCGCTATGGGATGGTCTCCACGAAACGCCTGCTAGGTTAAAGTCCCCAAAAAAGAATAGCTCATCAATTGGAGTCGCTCTTTCCATTACTGTGAAGACTGATTGACAGTGAGTCTCGATGAGTTCAAGATCACGAACTCGATCTGGTGGCATGTACAATGCGCACAAAAATAATGTGCGATCGCCCAGTTTAATGGCTGTCCAAACCTGTTCCACACTGTTCCACGATTCATTTTCGATTGCTCTCGCCTCCAATCCGGAACGGACAGCCACAAGAACGCCACCACCAGTAGATTTTCGGCTGTTGTTTGGATTCCGATCGCAACGAAAAACCTCATAATCGGATCCGAAAACCTGGCTGGAAAGCGTTCGCGAATCGAGCCACGTCTCGCATAGGACAATCACATCATAGCAACGATCCGATACAGCAAGCCGGTAGTCGTCAACATCAGAATTCATTCCGCCGGCGTTTTGGAAGAAAATCACGATGTCCTGCTTGCGGCTTACAATCGAACGTCTGTTCTCCCTAGAAATCACGGAACCATCAGGCAGCGAAAGAACATTAACAATACCATGCGGATACTCGCCATAGTGACTGGGTTGGAAGACCCCCTCCACATCCGACTACAGGTCCGGAACGACTATGGTGAGCGGCGGCAGCAAATGGCTGGACTGAGACGGAGGGATCAGGGGCTCCCACGAGGCTTTCTACGGCGCGTTCCGGGCACCGAGGTACAAGAGTTGATTCGGCGGCATTCAAGGTGCTGAAATTTGGATCGGCATCAGACATCATATTTGCGCTATTAATTATGTACTCGTCTGTTCTAGCAAGTTGGAAGACCCCCAATCCACATCTAAAATCAGGGCCAGGACGACTATGATGAACGCTGACAGGAATTAGCACGACTGAGTTAGAGGAACCAGGGGCTTCCATAAAGCTTTCCACGATGCGTCCCGGTTGCAAAGCAGATTGGTTCATCCAGAGTTCAGAAGACATCGAGCTTACTACGTCGTTTTCAGAAGGCGAGGTTGGATCGGATGGTTGCGTTAAGTATTCGCTGCTGGAAACGGAAGGTGGCTCAGAAAAAGAAGGTTTTGGAACGTATCGATACTTGCCTGTAAGTACAGGCTGGAAGACCTCGTCACCGATTCCAAAACCAGGGCCAGGACGACTTCTGATGATTAGATCTACAAACAGCTCGACTAGTTCGGAGGGATCAGAGGCTTCCGAAGCGCTGTATTGTTGCGTCCCAGATCCGTCCAACAGCACGTTAGTAATTGAAAAGGAAGTATCCTGGAACTGGTGTCACTGTGCTGGACCAATACGGGTGATTTTGGTCACCTTCTTTGACCGGGAATCATCGAACTCACGAAACTGAATGCCCTCCGGCCACGAATCGCAGGAAAGGGCAACATCCCGTTTGTTTTGGTTGACGCCGACTTTGAAGGAAACGTAGTTTAACGTTGACGGATCTTTTCCTCTGGGAACCAACTTGGCAACCCGAGGTTTCTCGTCTGTTTCCAGACACAAACACTTAGAGACAAGAAATGAAATTTCATCGTTCGTAGTAGTGGGATGAAACGCCGATAAGTAAACCCACACCAGATCATCGTTCAGGTCCACGGTTCTGACCGAGTCGATAGGTGCTTTCTTACCACACAGTATGGGCTTGTCATCAGTGCTAAATGAAGTACGGCGACGTTTCGGGGTGCCACGACCGGAATCAAAGCGGTCATTTTTAGGCCAACGTGGAGTTGAGCTGACTGGGATCTTCGATTCCACTTTGGCTGCAAGAGCAATAACAGCCGAATTCAATTTCTCGATGTCCTCTTTCATCGAATCAACCGCGTTTGGAGCCACAGAAGTCTGATTGACGTCACGGCTCACGATATTACGGAAGTGGCCGTTTGAAAAAAGCGCCGCACAGTGATCGCACATCCAGAAGACATTCTTCTCGTACAATCCAAGTTGATCGAGAAGTTCGAGATCAACTTTGGCACAAATCATGTGAAATGTGTCACCACAAAAACCGCGACAAACAATACGTTCGGAGTCCGAAATGGTTTTTTGGCACTTCTTGCAAAAAATGCGACGCAAACTTTATACACGCAACAAAGACTACCACGTAACGAAAAACTATAGCAAATTTCCGATGCGCGAAACGAGGCAATCAGACGTAGAAACACTATTCAATACACAAAAGTACGGTAGCAGAGTGTAATGCAACAAGAGATACTGACGATTTGGTACGCTAAGTACGGTAGCAGTAGTGCAGCGACAGATACAAAACAAAAAATGTAAATAAAATGAAGATTGACACCACTGTTCCACGGGACGACACTTTTAATCTACAATTTCTCAACTTATCCACAAAGCTACACGAAATCCTACACTTCACAGAGGTACACCAAACGAACTCACACTCTATAACACAAAACACTACTAAAACAGTTCAAATTTACACGGGTAAAACGACGATTTTTCACCAGCGGGTTTACGTTTTCAACTATTTCAGTGAAGCTCTATATTTACAAGAGAGACAAGGTATGAAAAGTATGATATTATGCACAAGTTCAGATGCAGATAGCCTTACTTGATGCCGAGTATGGTTATTTCTATGTGTGGACTAAAACTGAGGAACTACTCATCACTGTTAATCGCGATTTAAATTATTTGCAAGACCTGAAACTGAAAGCTACTACGTTTTTCAAGGCTATGCTTTTACCGGAGTTTATAGGAAAGTTTTACAGCAAGGAACAGGAACGTGCAGAGCAACTGAAAAGCTTGAGAAAGTATCGGCATTATAAACAGTAAAATGATTCGGCATTCGAAATAAAAAACAATTCATCAATGTTTCATTTTTTGTTTCTTTTATTTGATTTAATTAACAATAGGCTTACAAAGATTAACGAGAATTGCTGCGACATATACAATCATGTCCAGTGTCATCTCATTGTTGTGTTTCCTTGCCATCAGGGTCATTGGAACGCTCTTCTTAAGAATATGATATTTCTCTCGCATTTGGCCGATTGCACGTTCAACATGGATTCGAACTGTCGCAATGTTCCTGGTATTTTCAACATCAATGGCAGACAGTTGCCTTCCGTTCTTTCTGAAAGCTGGCATGTTCAATGAGACGTTTTTCTCCCTTAGTGCGTCTTCAATCAGAAAACCACGGTCCACCATAACGGTGTCTCCCTCTGTTAACATTTCTAGAAACCCACAAGAAGCTGCAATGGTTTTATCAGATGCACGTCCTTCATAACCCTTCGAAACAAATATAACGAAACCAGCCGCACTGATTCCTAAAAATATTTGAGCGTATTTGATTTCTTATACTCCGACCACTGTTGAGCAGCAGCAATAGGATTTGAGGGCCTTTCCCCTTTTATTTCAAACCAGTCAATTATAACAGTGGTACTGTTTCCAAAGACATCTTTGAAGCATTGAGGAGTATGCCTCATTAGTACTTCCCTAGGGGGCCAATAAACTACATTGTGAAACACGTTGTAGATTGTGTAAATGGTCGAAAAGAAGTATTTCGAGACTGTGGCAGGACACATCTCATACGAAATGCTAAGGCATTTGTAAAAATAGTTGAATCTCAACATTTGGAGAGTCATAAGGAATACCTGCTCTTTCGTCAGATTCAGTGGTGAAAGCATGTGTGAATAAATTTGGTTGAAAATCATAATCACCACACGTTAATCTTCCAACCCGGTGTAAAATTTACAATCCGTTGGGCGCTCTTTCAACGTTTGTAAGTCGACCTTTGTTCTCCGTGGATGTTTCTTTAATTCCTCTATCTCTGCATTTTGCTCTTGTGCAGCGCGTTTCAGCTCCTTTAACTCGGCAGCGTGTGTCACTGTACTACTCTCAAGCGCATCATCATTGGATGGAATTTGTTCCGTTTGTGTGTAGTTACTCCTAACGAGAGGAGTAGCTTGTACGGATACTGCACTACTTCTGATTGGACGAGCTGCAGTCTGAGGCTTTGAAAAATACTCACGCACTGTTGGTGGATTATTTTCTAAAATAAGAAATGCCGATTTAGTAGTTTTTTTTTCAAGGGCAATTATTTTATAGATACCTTTCAAGAGTTCGTCGGGTTCTAGGTGAACATTGACCGCAAGAAAGTTTTCCGGTGATATGTGTTCACCTTTCATGCGTCCGTCCGTTTCTTCTTCTTTTTGCTCTTCCGTAGTAATTTGGAATAATACAAACAGAAATCCGACTTCTGATCCCACAGTTGTATTTCCTTCACAGTTTGATGCATCCGAAGCTGGACAGAAGAACTCATCGATAGCACTTTTGTGAACGGTGCTGCTTGCTGGTGAGGTTAACTTGTAGCATGGTTCCGGATTACTTGTCTCCTTGCTTAGTTCCGGGTATGCTGATGGTAGCATGAGCGTTGGCACCCAATCAATGTCTGTATCGTTAGTCAACACTGCTGGCTTCCCTAGGAGGTGAATTTAAGAGATTTTTTTTCAATTGTTTCAAAATATTTTACTTTTAAACTCACCTGAAACAAAATGTTTCGAACACATTCTGCCAGATTTATCTCGGAGCGAAGGAATTGTCTCTTCCTATTTTGTCAATCGCAATCTCGCTAAATTTTGCAGGCATTCGACTTTGAGACGATGCGGTTCCGGACGGCGATAGAAACTCACTGTTTTTTCTTTGCCCTGGACATATTTTGAAGAGCATTTCGGCACAATACACCAAAATTTCACTGTCGACATTTTTACGCCCAAAATAATTATGTTTGACACAAAAAATCTTCAACCGACCAGCAAGCGAAAAACCAAAACAAAAGGTAACCGCTTCCTGTCAATTAACGTAAACATAGGGCAACAGCTGATCCGAAACGTCTCATAAAATGGTCTATTGGAATGCGGCAAAGCGGCAGCGGTGCCGTTGTCATTGTGTTCAGCCCTTAACACCTGTTTTACAGCAATTTAAACGTCAACGGCTAGGAGTTACCAAACCACACGGCGCATATTGCCTCACCCTAAACTCAGAACTTGATACATTCAAAGCGCAAATTTGTGATCGACTTGTATGCATACAAGCATACTGAGCTGAAGGACAAGGAGTCCGTTACTCTACGATCAGCTCAGCTTCAATACCACCCCGAATTCTCTTCTTCACCGAAGGGTGTTCGATCCTCCGATGAGGTCAAGAAACTACATGCAGCACGAGCCTACAAGCAGATGTATGAACGAATTCAACACACTACAAGACACACATTTCTACAAATATGACGACAGAAGTAAACTTAGGTTATTTTTAAGAAACCAGCTTAATTTGAAATATGTGAAACATGTACTTTGTGTTTATTTTTTAAGTAGAGTAACGGGCTTATAGCCTATAGTCCAAGTACAAATACCGAAGAGTTACGTTCAATCATCGAACAGAACGACTAAACGATTCTTGAAGCAGGAAAATTGAATTCTATGATATATTTAGCCATTTTTAGGGTGTGCAGCAATAAGATACAAAACGTGAAATAATAGAATTTCAAATAAAATTATGCGTGCAACAATTGGGCTCTGAGACACAATCAAAAGATTTATTATACGGAAAATGCTAACGAATATATAGTGCCCTTAAGCTCTGGAAATGCTTGTTCAAACGCATTTAAAGGCTTCTTGAATAATTGCTACTTCAAAATCGTTTTCATCCACGTAAATACGCAAAATAACAAAAATGCGTGCTTAACTGTGCAACAATTGGCAATTTACCCTAGTTTTCGCTTTCATTGGAATCAATATTATCATCTACTGCAATTAATAACACGTGGTTCCTTTTGATGGTAGACGAGTTTTCCAATAATTAAACAGAAATGTATAAATTTATCAATTACTTACATTACCCAGTTAAGCTATAAAATGTCTTTAATCACTTTTAACTATGAAGGCATTTTTATAGTTCCACTATAACTGGCTCGCCCCACTTTGCCAAGGATAGGAATGATAACAGTGCTACTTTCGGTTGCATGATCAAATTTCCAATCCTGAAATAAATTTCCAGCAGATCATAAATCAACAGATGGTGTTTGATTTCCAGACTTACGTTGAACGCAAAAAAGAAATGAAATTTCTTCAATTCATACCAAATGGAAATCCAATTTAAAAAATATATAAACAATATTTCGTTGCTGGTAGTGTTGCTCGGTAGTGAGCGAAAGAAAAATGTAAATCAGTTTGGAAAATCATACCCCAGAATCAGTTTCGAGTGTATTTGAGCGTCCAAGACGAAGGAACGTATTAGGTACCTATCTAAACGTTTGGCAGTCAGCAGAAGGCTTTTGATGGAGGTGACGCGTACGCTTAAAGTTGTTCTATTTGAAGACGGTTTTCTTCTACTTAGGGTGCCGTACTTTTTGGCCTATTGGGTCTTATTTGTTTTTGAGAATCTTCCATTTTCGTTTTGGTGGCAAATGTGAATCGGTTTTCAAAGATAAAAATAATGCACCTCCCTACACTGCCGAGGGAGCCCATTTCAAACAGTTTCATGGCCAGGAGGACCGGGAATAATCGTTTGAAATGCTAATTGAGAATCAGTCTCAATCAGGTAAATAGTCGTCTGCGGAGATTGTTTTTCATGCCCGCAACGTGGTTTTCTTGACTTTTCTCGGTTTGCTGTAGCTTGTTTTCAACGCGCTTTGGGTTTGAGATCAAACGGATTTATTCGGATTGGAAGTCAGAAGGGTGAAATTGTTCCTAAATAGATAAAACGTCTTGAGCAGACGGTGAAAGGAAGCAGTGGAGATAAAAATATAAAATGAAAAGGTAATGTTTAACCTCTACTATGATTTTTCTTGAAAATAGCATTTATGCATGGTGGAGTGGATTAGTGCATAAATAATTCGTTTGAACTCAAAAAGTAAAATTATAAGAAAAATATAACTCACAATTGGCTGGTGAATCACGTGCGTCCATGCAGAAAATGTATAATTTCATTGTCGGATTTTTTGCCTCTTCTCATCTTACACTACCTACATTTTTTTAACACTTTAACCTTCTTATATAGCCCGAGCAAAGTCAAGAAACAAAATGATAGCAAATCGAAATTAAATTATGATGTCAACATGTAATTAAATGTTCATGATCCTATCAAAAGCTATACATAAATTTTAACTTCATATTGTCAAATTGTCTAAATTCCTGCGACCCAAAAGGTGTTTAGGATACCCATATACTGAGAAACGCTGGCATAAAGCATCGAAATCCAAAAGCATGTCCACGATACCGGACATTTTTAAAATGATGAATGCCTACCATGTTCAGAATGATCATGAGCAGGGCTGACAAATCTTATTTTCAATGAAAGATCTCATGCGATATTCACAGAGATACTTCTGTCACTATCATCGGATGAGAAATGTCTACTGACTACTAGCTCATTTATTGCTTTTACAGTTACTTGTACCGATAAAATCGTAATAATATATGCACTCTACCGATAACATACGGTTATTTGAATTAATCTAAATTAGTTAGAAATGTGGATGTAAAAACCGCAATAGAATTATTCTCATGAGTGCTTGATCATTGGAAAATGATAGTTTCGTCTCGTGATAGTAAGAGGACCTGAGGAAACGGGAAACAAAATTTATAGATTAATGATCCTTCTGACATTTGATGCAAACAATATGCAAAGTTTCATACAAATATAATTTTTCTATATGGTATGGGAGTGCTCCATAGTCAAAGCTGAAAAGTCATAATTTACGAGTTGTTTATTTAGTTGTTGCTTATAGGAAAAGTTACGTTTTAGCAAAATTCTGCAGTGGTACGATTGTGGATTTTTCAAGTTATATCGCACCACAATAGCTCAAATGACTGATCATCGTATAAAATGCACCCGGCAGGGAAAAAGTATAATATAGATAGATAAAAAATATACTTTTATTTATAACATACCATATATGTAACACTACGCTTATCTCCTGTATGTAACTCCATCGTTAAAATAGAGCCATTTCACTAGACTGTCACTGCTGATGATAGTTATATCCCATACACGGTGCTCTCATCTTTTCTCTTTAGCGGAAAACTTTTTCCAGCCACTTTAAACTTGAACCCCATAATCATTTCGTCCTCCAGCCATCGTCGGTTCCTATTTCTTGACCTTCTTTGGGATGTCTCTTGACGCCCCGGAAACCACCACCACTCAAGTGATGAGGAGAATAAGCGAATTGCATCTTAACCTCATGATGCCACCAGCGCTTCCTTCCACCTAGGATCGAAGTCAACACTCAGGACATCATCGACTCCGGGAGCAAACTGGAAAACGACTCTTTCCAATCTAATAATACAATGTAATGTAATAATAATAATCGTTCCGCGCACTTCTACCACCACCATCCCTTTCTAGTGGTTATTATACAACGAACGGTTGGTGCTTTCCTTGAAGAGAGCCACGTTCGAAAAATCCCATCATATAGTCTGGTTATCCGAGAAAGTCTGCCCTGCTGCTACTGCAATTCTTGCGAAGCACTAGTAATAACGAGTGTCGCGAGGGGGCGTTGGAAGGAAATTGAAATTTATGCTGCCATATCCCATTGCTTCACCAAAATCAGGCAGAAGGACTGGAAGAGGAAGTGAAAACAGTGCAGGATCGTACAGTTTAAGGTTAATATTTTTCTGGTGCATCTAGCGTATAGAGGAAATGTAAGTAAAAGTAAGATGAAACTTTGATGAAAGCACTACTTTTAGCGCTGAATTGCTGTTACTTGAATGAAAAATGATTGCATCCATGAGAAACTATGAGAATGATTTTGTGCGCCAGAGAACAGACAAGGTTTGTTCATTGCAGTAAACCACAGTATGGAGGTAAAATTCTAATTATAATAAATGTAGGGCATGTAAGGCTTACTTAAAAATAAAAAAAAATATTTTTAATGCTATTGCAGTGGATGCTACAATATTTTCAATTCACTGAGATACACAGTTTAAAAAAAGCTATGTAAATTTCTGCCACTATGATGCACATACATGGAGCGTCATATATCATACAAGTTTATATTATAGATCGTGTAAATAAATGAGACATTTCAGACATACCAAACATTGATGAAGAATTCGGTTTGGATACATTTGTCATTCTTTTCTTAATCGCAAGGAATGGATTATAATTGATCATTTTAGATGGTCAAGTTTTGAACCCACCACAGCATGCTCTTGGCGCTACTGTATATAGACGATCAAATGTAAAAAACAGTAGTAGCCACAGCATACTTTTGTCAAAACCTCAGCATTTTCATTGATCCATTGGATTCACTTGCAACAAGATTAAGTAATGCCACCGATAATGATCATGCATCAGAACCCTAGCCTTAACCACTTCAAACCCTGCACAACAAAAATCTGAATCGAGTTCCAGCAAAATGGATTGCTGATCTGCTTCCAACCAGCAATCTAAACATTTTTGCTGAAAGCTTATTAATATGCATGATCTGTCAAATATGGGACGGCTTTTATGTTTCACATTCCAGCGGCATTTATTTATTTAGAATTAAGAAGGGCTTTTTCAACATAATTATAGTGCTCATGCTTGTGAAATTCGCTACGAACCAGTAAGTAAGTGCATTAACATTACCACTACGTGAATTTAACTAGGTTTATTATTTTTTTTTAGCTAAAATCCTTGCGAGAAGTGCTTCTGAATCTTTGCTGAAATGTGTCATTGCAATGTTTAAAAACACATGGATTATTGTTTCATAAAGTAGTTGTGATAAAAATAGGATTTACCAAATAAACGAACTATACATATAGATTTTACTGTCGCATTTATGGGCCTTCGCTCATTTTCAACGTCTATTGAATTTTCATTATGCCGTACTCTAACGGAACTGTCTACCTACCATTCTCTAGCTAATAAGTTATCACACTAAAGCTTCATGTTAGATAGGATTTCCAACCAACTCTGAAAATCGCAAACTTCCGGTATGAAGTAACATTTAAACACTTTGAATTATATTTATATATTAGTCTTAATTTGAAACAATCCATACAAAAAAAAAACAAATTGCTGGTGATTCAGTAGAATATATATTATGCAGTTTTACTGAACAAACCAGTGAAATATTGCTGGTTTTGCAGTAATGAGCTGTCAAATGCAGGCCGGTGACAAGGCCTATACTAACAGCAATTTTTGACAGTAGTCCAAATAGTTTGTTTTGCTTTACTGGGCCCGCTGTCACCGTATACAATGTTGCCTACGAGCCTGCCACCGGGCTGGTCAAATGAGCTGCAAGATGTTTTACTGGTCGTTCAGCAATAATATTTTGCTGGATTTCCAGCTCGGCAAAATCCATCACACCCATACATGTCATCATACGACAAATAACGAGCAACTAGCAACACTGTTCTTGTTTGTTTTTGTGCAGTTTTTACGAATGAATTCTTGAGTTAAAATTGCATAGAATAAATTCGCAACCGTTTTATATACGTCGAATTCGGTCAAGTGAGATATTAGTTGATTTAA
This sequence comes from Ochlerotatus camptorhynchus, assembly GCF_037179485.1. Lineage (NCBI taxonomy): Eukaryota > Metazoa > Arthropoda > Insecta > Diptera > Culicidae > Ochlerotatus > Ochlerotatus camptorhynchus. The sequence continues at coordinate 4,833,684 of NW_027040741.1, forward strand.
CGGACGTTTCGTAGTGTTTAGTGATAGTGTTTTTTTAGATCAATATCATCACTTTCCCAGAGTCAATGTTATATTGGGTCATTCTCTGAAACTTGTTCACCGCACCAAAGAACACAGCTTTGAAACCAAGCACCACATCAAGGTTGCCGGATTGTTTTTTTGTCACCAGTACAATTTATTAAGTAAATATAAAATATTTCAGAGCCACTGGCAACCCTTGCTTCGATGCTGAGAACCAAAACAAACAGTTCCCAATAATGGAAATCTGATTCGATCTCTGTTTCGAATGTTTTTGGCTGGGATTAACGGTAAGATATTAATAAATATTGCTTTCTATCACATATAAGATAACTCCCGTATTTAATTCACAGTTTTATACATTAGACAGGACGTTAGCAATGGACCAGGATCGATTGAGGGATGCCAGTGGGTTGGCGGTGCCGTCCACGCTTGTACGGAGGGAGGACTGTTCGCTCGAACACAAGGGGTAAATACCTGTGTTCCATCCCAGGAGATCGGACAACCAAGGAATGTACATTAACTTTCTTAGCTCTGTCACTCCCAACGATTTATATAGCCTATTTTCAAACCCAGCATACGGAGCGGTTGGTACGGTATGTCCCCGCTCTTTGATTACCTGTGGATTAAATGTTAACCACTGTCTATACTTATTAAGTAGACATGGTAAACATTCACTTCCACAAAAATTAACTAAACGCTACACAGTAGGCCTGGCCGCTTTATTGTTTGTTTCACATCCTTGATGTGCAGCAGGCATTAATAATGACAAGAAACATGATAGATGTATCATTTTCCAGGATTCTTTCAAGTACTGGCTGTGTATGTGTAGACTAGACTAGACTAGACTAGACTAGACAGGACGTTAGCAATGGACCAGCGAGACGAGGATTCAGATGAGGAAGTAGACCAAGAAGTGGAATACCTAATCGAGGATCCGCTGTATAATGCTGGCCAGGATGAGGACCCATTTGCCGAAGACGAACTTTCAAACAAGTCGGATGCTCCAGACTGCTCAACATTGTCAACTATACGATAAACCCATTTTTGAATCAGAGTGAATTCGCAACTGATGCTTCAACACGAGAGGCAGGAGATTTAGCTGAGGAAGCAGTAGAGCAAAAACGATTCTACTTTCTGGCCAATTATTTCGTGAAGAAGTATACGAGGCAAAAAAAAAATGGTGTATGCATCAACGAAAAAACAAATGTTCCCGAAAAAGTATCTGGATACAGTCTGTCAGATGTCTTTGAGTGCATATGGAGCTTCGTCAAACCACAGCTCTGCCGGGAAATTGATGTGAATGAAGTTGACGGGATCAAAGTTTCGTGGTCTGCGAAAGAAGATCCGGATATTCGCGATATTAAATTGGACCAGCTAGGAGAGGGAAAAATCATGCTAAACTAGAGAGAGAGAGAGAAAACTATCAATGTGTTTGCATTCGCCTACTCCCAATCCGTCAGTTCTGTGGCTATCTGAGAAGAAGTCAACAAATGCCTTTTTCAACCAAGTGAAACAGACAGAGCTGGAGCACCAAGCAACGTAAACCTCGATGAGTTGGTCCAACATTTGAAAGAGCAAAACTCCCACTTGAGAAGCCACGATTCTGGATGGATTCAGTGGGCCAACTGGGTTCACGCATCTCCAGCTCATCTTCAGACTGGGTTGATGACACAGTTGCCACTAGCGGAAATGAGGGGTATGTTTTCGTCCCTTCCTATCTTTCAAGGAAGCCGATCAACATGTGTGCGTGGAGGTCTGGTGGTTGCTCAAAACATCGTAGACAATCTCGCCCCCAGTGTTCAAGTGTTGTGTGATAAAGCCGAACAACTTATGAACTTCGCTTTTGAAGTGAAACTGTTGGCTCAAGGTTTGAACGAGAAGCTAAATATGTGCCGAGACATGCTGAAGGGTATGCAAACTTCTTTGGCACCCCAGGAATCAACTGTAAGTCAAAGAGTTGCAGAAGAAGTTGGGGACGTAATGGATGTTGATCATGCTTAGTTGAAATAAAGTTTGACAGAACATGTGTTTTACTGCAAATATTCACAGAATGCGTTCATTTCTTGTCTTCAAAGCCAAATGCCCTCAGTGGCTGATCGAGGCCAATATTTGGGTCAAAGTTGCCTCCGAAAATGTACCCACATTTATGAAAAAGTATTGTACACGAATAGTTTTCAAACTTGACGAATGTCTCGGTAATCGTTATGGATAACGGCTTCTTACTGTTTTCGAGGTAGTTTCTCTTCAGGTGCTTTTTGCAGATTCCAAAGATCACCTCGATTGGATATAACATCGGGCAATATGCAGGCAAGAAGATGGGTAGAATGCCCAGGGATCGAAGATATATTATGATATTTTTATCACAATGTATTCTAGCAGCATCCATTATCCATACAGAATGGTACCCTGGATACGTTTCTGCTTTTCCACTTTGAATTGCAAACTTCCGGATGCACTCGAAAATCTTTTAACGAGTAAAAGTACCTTCTGTTCTATACGATTCCAGCAGCCCTGTTTGTCCTAGAAAGCATAAGTAGGATTCCCGTGGGCACCTGTTAAATTCACCGCGATAGATGACCTTTTTTCCTTTAACGCCATATCCGTAGTTCCGCAGCATGTCACGAGAATCGAATGAAACCTCGTCGATGAAAACAATTTGGTGAAGCTCCCACTTGAAAGCTTCTAGCTCGTCAGCATACCTGATAATATGAAATATATATATATCGAAATTGTCATCAAAATAGTTTTATAGTGATTAATTAGTTTTATATCTGAGAATATCCACCTTCCGAATTTGAATGGCCCGTCTTTCAATCTTCTTCCATGTCAGTCCAGCAGTTTTCAAAATCCGAATGACGGAAGCAGCGCTGATAGAGATTTTGAAATGCTTTTGGAAGCGATCTCGTGCTTCATCTATGAAGATCACAGGTTGTAATACAAATCCAGCAGCCATTGTCGTTGCATGATTCCAAAACGTCGATACACTTGTGTTCGGTGCTTTCTTGAGAAGACTCCGTCGCGCTCGTACGTGCGTATCCATTGGCATACGATGGATTTTGATTTACTAAATATTTTTGCCAGAGAAGCACGGTTCATTCCGAGAAAATTAAACGCGGAGAGGCAATGATAAACTGTATTAACACTTGAAGGATTATTATGTACACGGTGAAAAATATCTTCGTGGGGCATTTTACGCGACAAATTGAAAATATTTATAATTAAAGGATTTTAATTTTGAATCAATGGATAAATATTGACTCTCATCAGGCGCAAAAGATCAATGTTTGTTTACAAAATTTTGACAGGCTGCCCAACCGCGGCCTTTGCTTGAAGCGCGGCCGTTCCTTTCGTCAGGCATGGGCCGAGTGAAATTTTGGGGAAATACCCCAATAATAAGAGTCCCGCAAAGAGTGAAGCCAGACGTACCAATCGAACTGTCAAGCGGGGTACCAAACAAGTAAAATAAATAAATACAACCAGTAAACTACAAGTATTGCATTCATTACTGACAATATTTTAGCAATTTTAGATGAAAAACATTTCTTCGCTTTATTTATTTTGATATTTATAAGTTATACCAAGAACTTGTTTGAACATTTTTCAGGTTCTATAATAGTTTTAGTCTCCCAGAAGCTCCGTTATCGATATGAAATTTTTCACTCCGATGCTAACGCAAAAAATCTGGTTGCCGTTTACTCTGACGAAAAATAAATCACAAACAGTGCTGCTTCGACTATTGGATACCCTAGTGGCCCAAGGTTCGCAACCCGTGATCTTCCCTACGTGCAGGCGATCTACGAATTCCGAACGTTAGAGATTGATGTGACCATCCCCTCCTTTCCATACATTTTCCAGCCATTGCATTGTGTCCCAGTCTTATTATCCACCTGTTTCTGTGGTACGTGCCCCTGTGCAGCCAGCATTTGGTCAACCGTTCGAGAGTAGTATCTGAAGGAGGCTTCAGAAACCTGTTTCCTACCTAGCTCCTTCCAACCGAAATTGATACCCATTAACCTCGAGCCCGCCACGAGTAATTGGTACCCAATGCTAACCTAGATTTACTGTTATAAATCAAAAAAATACTGATTTTTGGCTCCGCAAAGTATCTCACACGACTGAGCCGAGTAAATAAACGAAATAGTAAAAAAAAAACAGTGCTGCTTGTTCGCCACACTTTATATTGTCGATACTCTTATTATAACATCGACTCTGCGCTTTCCTACCTACCCATAGAGATTGCTAAAGTATGATTGTGTCAGTGATTTGTTTTCATCGGGAAAATTTTCCGCTATGAAGTTTTTTTTTCCCGGATGAAAACATTTTGCGTATACCAGCTGGGTGATATGCCGCCATGTTATTGAAACCAACATCTGAAACGTCACAATTCAAGTGTGAACTGCAAAAATGGCGTGACTGAATTGTCTTATTTTTACCAAATGAAATTATTTTACCTTTTATGCCATATAAATTGTTGACTTCGTGGTAGAAAATCAGAAAATAATATTTTATGAGTTCTAAGTTTATTTTTCACAAAATGTAAGCAAAAATATTAAGAATATAAAAATATTAGTCACGCCTTTTTTGAAATTCTGGCTTGAAACTTCTATTTGTTTACACATTATGAGCTGTCAGTGGGGCCCACGATTCGCGGGCCCGCAGCCATGTTAGCTCTTTTCAAGGCAAGGCAAACAAGATAGGGCCGCCACCTAGCTGGTTTCAACCCCTGGGCAAGACTACACTCAAAAAATTACACACGCCATCATCATGTGTCTCACACTTAATTTTGCGCTTATTGTGAAACACATCCATTCATGTGTGAATCTTATGCTATGAACCATGCCTGAACACTATGGATTTGAATTGTGACACACTTGGATTCTATGTGCCTCATATGGTGATATCAATAGCTTTGCACACCATAGTTCAATATTCTACAATATTCTACTTTATCGACTTCTACTTTACCGACTCTAAAAATGAATTTATATGGCATAAAAGGTAAAATAATTTCATTTGGTAAAAATAAGACAATTCAGTCACGCCATTTTTGCAGTTCACACTTGAATTATGACGTTTCAGATGTTGGTTTCAATAACATGACGGCATATCACCCAGCTGCTTTATTCGACCCGCCATTGCTGGTGTACTAGGCGATCGACCACGTGTTTCGGCCATCAACCCATGGATTGTTCTCCAGCACGCCAAACACAATCCTGCTTCAGTCGTCTATCCGTTCACCGGCCTACGACTAGGCGATCACGGCAAAATTAGCTGAAGATTACTTTCAGGCTAATAAAAGTCACGCGGCTCAAAAACCTAAATAAAGCTACCAAATGATCAAAATTACTGCAAGTGCCAGTTAAAAGGATAAAGTCGCTTGTCAAGAGTAAGTAGATTAGACAATATTCTTAAAGCAGGTTGAAATTTAATTTTAACCTAATCAATTAAATATATTTAATGTTCCATGCCCATTTAAAAATATGAGGCGAGTGTTCCAGCAACGAACATTTGAAACGAATGTTGAAAATTATAAGGTGGTTATTTGTTTCCGCTATATAATAAAGAACAGTTGAAAAAGGTCCTTTTGTTAAACACGAAAAGGGTCAGAACAATATAAAGGTACCAGCTTCATCCAGGAGAAAAATATCCACCAGCTTAAGCGAACAAATTTGAGAGTTATACCTATGTTGAATAAATAAATAAGTATCAACCGTACCACACACCTTCAGTCCAGCAGATTTGAGAAACTTAATTGACCGTTAGTGAATTTCCTCTTCATTGACTGCTGTAGAATTCGATAGAGTAATTCACTTAGCATATGCTATCCAAAATTACAATCCACTATCAGGACGATTAAAGTAAATACGTGAGAAACACTACTTGAGACATATGTTTTCTGAAAAAAATCACATAAATTTAGAGGATTGAAGACAACTTTGAAAACAGCGCTAATTGGTGTGGAGACATTTTTAAACAGTTACACATAATATATGTTACGTTGCTACACCATTTTTGCTCGCACAAATATTAGTTATTCAGCATACTTTAAGGAATTTAAGACGGACATGGGTTGAATCAGGATCCTGCTGGGATTTTTTACGGAAAATGCTAAAAGCAGACTAAATATGCAAATATATTTTATCCAAGGTCCTGGTCGTTTTGGAATGGTCAGCAGTAGCGACAGCGAAACGTCTTTACCTCCCCCAAGAAAAAGAAAATCAAAAGTGACAAGTTTGAAAATGAAGGGGAGCGTGCCTGGCATTTAACGGTGTCTGTCACTTTGCAAAAGTCTTATCCCACGTGGCGCAATTGTTCATCAGCCTTGTGTTTGCTGTTTCAATTTGTATGTTTAAGAAGAATGTTGTTTTTTTATTATCGAAGTTTACATTTAATCTTGTTTCAAGATGGCAAGTGAACGAATCAGGTTTCATCAATTTTCATTGCCATTGATGAGTTCTGGGAAACACAGCTGGGGCGATGTCATTTGTGGGAAAGGTGTCAGTTTGGCAAAATGCTGTACATTAATGTGACCTTCCGAACTCATTCTATGTGATATCAAATTTTGTTTCGTAGGATGCCAAGAAGGATCCAAGGTCACAACAAAGTTGATAGCATTCCGTTCCAAAGAAAGTGTGGGACATGAAACAAATTGGTGTTCTTCATTATTTTCCGGCACGTGTATCTGCAAAAAACAAACATAAGCTGTTCGTTAGACAAAGCGCAAGTAATGGAGTTAGGATTTTTTTCATGCAATTCAAGATCTATTTATCAAATCGTAATAAATTGGTATAAGAATTACGCATTGATAGGTTAGATTTTTTTGCCTTGATTATTTAACAGTGATCTCTGTTCCGCAATAGAGGTCTAATCACCGACGTGCGTCGATTGCCAATTGGTGATTAATCACTGACGGCAATCGAGTACCAAGGAGGCAACTTTCACACCTGGATCCCATCAACACATGAGCTGGGTCCAACTCAATGACGTTTACATAAGGTCTGGGCCAAAGGGCTTATTGGTGTTAGTGAAATGTGCAAATGTTTAGTGGTGTTCGTATTTTATTGCAATATTTATCTTTTAACACGAAACAGCTGTTGTCAGTGTCGCATTTCTATGTTGGCAGTGACGTATTTCTATCTGTTCGCAGGTGTTCAGCAATGTTTACAACATTTTTGCTTCTAACACCAGCAAGCTGCCTGTTGGCCCAGACCTTATATAAATGTCATTGGGTCCAACTGAATGAAGACGTGACCAGAGATTGTTTCGCCTTAGAAAATGATAAGTTCAGGATAAAATATTTGTTTGTTTGTTTGCTGGATTGAATAATTTCAGTAACCAGATGAAATTTATTGGAATGGAGAAATCCTTCTTGTAAAGTTGATTCCAAGGAAATAAAGATTTCTAACATTTAAATCTGTTTAGATTTAACAAGATTCTTTCTATTTTAACAAATTTGCAATGTATCAAAATCTTTCAATCCCTCGGAATACCTCAACTAAATCATGTCAAATTAAGTATTAAATCTAAAAAATGTAAATTATTTTATTTATATATTTATTTTATATATTCATTTAACAATTAGTCTTAATGAACAAGGAGCGATAATAAACACTAAATGTTTCTGGAATCGATAATACGTCTCCGGAAAATGGCTCCATGCATTATATTATATGCTTCTAACTACTGACTATCTACACAGTCCTTACTAAGCTTTAAATTTCATAAAGCCTGGTTAATCCTTGAGTGCGTGAGGTATATTTTTGATTTTTTTATGCTCCGTGTTATTTAAATGGGAGCTCGGTACCCGGGCGTATTACGGATTTCCATATAAACAGACACGATTGGTCAAGGCGACGCGTCGATAGATCTAATGTTGTGCGTTGTTCTAAATGAGGACATTCTCAAGTTCCTTTGAAGCTCGATGAGGGTTACGGCAAGGTGATGGCTTTCGTGTCTTCTGTTTAATATCGCGTTGGAAGGTGTGATCCGAAGAGCGAGGATATACAGGAGTGGTACGATTTTCAGAAAGTCCATCCAACTTCTTGGCTCCGTCGATGACATCTACAGTTGAGTTTGATAAAATAGCAGCTATTATTTGGAACAATTTTACCTGGTGTCTCTTGTAATCGTAAAATTAAACTTTTTTTTTCAATTTCAATTTTATAAAATTGAACAATATAGATGAACTAGCCAACGACTAAAAATCTCTCTAATAAAGTAAAAAAATCGTAAAATTGAACATATTTGTAGTTCTTTGGCGAACGTTTCAGCTCAATTGATCATAAGTTAACAAAGTTACATCATGTCAAAGTTGACCATTTTGTATGAACATCGGCATGCGCTGCTATTTTATCGAACACAGCTGTACATCATGGCACAGAACTTTGAGACGATGCACAGTGAAACACTAATACATCAAACTTGATCAAAACTATTTTGACATATATTTCCAATACAAATTACCCAAGAATCTACAACAAATGATGCAGGACGATACTAAAACAGTATTTTCACACATTAATCCACCCCCTATATACCGCTTCTCCCACTTCGCAAACAAACACAGTTTCTGACGTTCGCACCTCCACCAGTCCATCACACCGGAGAATATGAGTGATCACTAGGGAGCACCGTAGAGAGTTTGTTTGCTTCACCGGGGAGAATCACCCCGGTGAAGACTTTGGTTGTTAGTTTGTTCCATACAAAGATTTTTTGAAGGCTACTTTTTCGATTAACATACAGTATGTTGTCGATTTTTTAAATTTTTGTAAAATCATAATGTACACATTTTGGAAATGCGAATACGGCATCAGCGCATCATTATTGAAATTTGCTTTTGTTTAGTCGACAGACAGACATGAGACAGATTTCGATTAGGATCATAGCGGGAGTTCCACAACGCTCCATCCTTGGTCCAACGCTCTGGAACGGGATGTACAATGGCGTGCTAACGCTGAAGCTGCCCAAAGGAGTTGAGATCGTTGGATTTGCAGACTACGTCGTCTTGACGGTAACAGGCGAGACGCTGGAAGAGGTGGAAGTGTTGGCGACCGAGGCGATCGACATGATTGGTAACTGGATGCAAAGAGCGAAGCTGCAGATAGCCCACCACAAAACGGAAGTGCTATTGGCCAGTAACTGCAAAACGGTACAGCGGGCAGATAGCACCGTTGAGGGCACGCCATAACCTTAAAGCATGTGTTGAAATACCTGGGAGTGATTTTTTTTTTTTTTTTTTTTATAATCCATTTATTTGTCAAGGCTCAAATGCGTTAGCTTTGCGGAGCCGAATATTTTTACATAATTGTGTGTGAATATCATTTTCTTACAACTAATGTTAGTAGAACGGGGGCCGATTACTCGCGGTTTACTCGAGATTAGGGATTACATTTATTTATCATTTGGCGGGAGGACAAGGGAAAGCATTTTGAACTAATTTAAAACTTAAACGTAAAGGATGACTAAAACACAAAACACTAAACACATAAATCAACAGCTTTAAGAAAGTCGTAAATAAGCTTCATAAAGTCGATACCACGGCAAGCCAAGACGTCTCTAATTGGCTTAAAGGGTTGTTTTCCTCGGACCCTAAGGGAATCACACAGAACGGATCTCGCCTCATGATGCAAGGAGCAGGACCAAACAACATGCTCGATGTCGTGATAACCGTTTCCACAGGTGCACAAGTTGCTGTCGGCAAGCGTAATACGGAAGAGGTGGGCGTTTAACGAACAGTGATTGGACATGAGCCTGGACATTACACGAATAAAATCACGACTCATATCCAACCCTTTGAACCAGGGTTTGATCGACACCTGTGGGACAATAGAATGTAGCCATCTTCCCAGATCACCATCATTCCACTTTTGTTGCCAGTTGGCGAGGACTTGCTGACGAGAAATCGTGAAAAATTCGTGGTAGGCGATTTGTCGCTCGTAAATATCGCCTTCCATAGCGCCCACCTTGGCCAGCGAGTCCGCTTTCTCATTGCCCGGGATAGAGCAATGAGAAGGGACCCATACCAAGGTGATGACATGTGAGCTGTTTGATAAAGCATTAATGACGATCGTATTTCCTGGAAGAAATACGCCGAGTGCTTCATCGGCCTCATTGAACGCATAGCCTCCAGGGAGCTTAGGCTATCCGTAAAAATGAAATATTGGTCAGGTGGAAGTGAGGCAATACGCTCTAACGTGTACGATATAGCTGCTAGTTCAGCAACGTATACCGAACACGGCTTTTGAAGCTTGTATGAGGCGCTATGACGATCGTGGAATACTCCAAAACCAGTGAACGCATTTATCACCGACCCATCTGTGAAAAATCTCTTCTCGGTGGGGACGTGGCATTATTTGTTCGCAAAAATAGTTGGGACAATCAGGGCACGGTGAGGATCTGGAATTCCTTGAATCTCCTGCCTCATTGTGAGATCGAATCTCACGGAAGAACCACTGAAATGATGGGAGACAGCGCGATTGGGGTTGAACGAGGAGGGGCCGATGTCCAGAGTCATGTACTCGTAGTACAAGCTCATGAATCGTGTTTGAGGATTCCGCTCTAGCAGCTTCTCAAAGTTTTCGATCACCAGCGGGTTCATGACTTCACAGCGGATGAGGAACCGGAACGATAAATCCGCAAAACGATTTGTTAAGGGGAGGACGCCCGCAAGAACTTCAAGACTCATGGTATGCGTCGATTGCATACAACCTAGCGCGATTCGAATGCAACGATATTGAATCCTTTGGAGCTTCAATATGTGCGTCCCCGCCGCCGATTGAAAGCAAAAGCTACCGTACTCCAAAATCGAGAGAATGGTGGTCTTGTAGAGTCTTATCAGATCTTCCGGATGGGCTCCCCATGAAGTGCCGGTAATGGAACGAAGGAAATTGATTCGCTGTTGGCATCTCTGCCTCAGATACGCTATGTGTTTTCCCCAAGTGCACTTGGAATCGAACCAGACACCTAAATACTTAAACGACATGCTGTGAGTGATTGTTCTACCCATAAGTTGAAGCTGAAACTGTGCTGGATAAAGCTTCCTAGAAAAAACAACCATCTCTGTTTTCTCCGGAGAGAATTCGATACCCAGATTCATTGCCCAAGTAGACAAATTATCCAAGGTATCTTGCAATGGTCCTTGCAGGTCCGGTGCTGTTGGTCCAACCATGGAAACCACGCCGTCATCTGCAAGCTGCCTTAGCGTGCAATTTTCGGCCAGACATTCATCAATGTCTTTGACATAGAAGTTGTACAGGAGGGGACTTAAACATGAGCCTTGTGGAAGACCCATGTAGCTGATTCGTGCAATTTCCGTGTTGCCATGAGAGAAGCTCATTCGTTTCTCGGACAACAAATTAAACAGGAAATTGTTGATAATCGGAGAAAGCCCACTCGCATGGAGTTTGTCCGAAAGGATGTCGATGCAAACAGAATCAAACGCCCCTTTAATGTCCAAGAAAACTGAACCCATCTGCTGTTTTTCAGCATAGGCTAATTGGATTTCAGTTGAAAGCAACGCAATGCAGTCGTTCGTCCCTTTGCCCCTACGGAATCCAAATTGCGTATCTGAGAGTAAGCCATTCGCCTCGACCCACTTGTCCAGACGCAGAAGAATCATTTTTTCTAACAGCTTCCGAATACACGACAGCATCGCGATGGGACGGTACGAATTATGATCCGAAGCGGGTTTACCGGGCTTCTGGATGGCGATAACTCTCACTTGTCTCCAATCATCCGGAACAACGTTGAGCTCAAGGAATCGATTGAACAAGTTCAACAATCGCCTCTTTGTGACTTCTGGGAGGTTCTTGAGCAGGTTGAACTTGATTCGATCAATTCCCGGAGCTGAGTTATTGCATGAAAGAAGAGCAATTGAGAATTCTACCATCGAAAACGGGGAGTCCATGTCATCGTTTTCCAGCGGCGGATCGCGAGTGTTGCATCGGACCGGAACCGAATCGGGACAAACCTTACGCGCGAAGTCGAAAATCCACTTGTTAGAGTACTCCTTGCCCTCGTTGACCGACGATGCCGCGTTACGCATTCTCCTGCCGACATTCCAGAGCGTTTGCATGGAAGTCTCTCGCGATAGCCCTTCGACGAACCGACGCCAGTAACCGCGTTTTTTGGCCCTGACCAAGCTCTTAAACTTTTCCTCTAGCTCCGTATACCGCTCAAAGTATTCGCGGGAACCGTATTTACGAAACTGTTTAAACGCGGTAGACTTCTCTTTATTCACGTCGGTGCATTCCTGGTCCCACCACACAGTGGGAGGACGTTTGCGAATGGTAGTGCCAGGAACAGGCTTCGTTTGTGCTTGAAGCGCGCAATCCACTATGAGCCGCGATAGGAAGGAGTACTCATCCAACGGAGAGAGAACGTCGACCGATTCTGAACCGTCACGGACCGCGTTCGCGTATTCTTCCCAATTGATGTTTCTCGTGAGATCGTACGCGATGTTGATTGGACACTGTGAAGATGAACCGTTGGAAATCGAAATTTTGATGGGCAAATGATCACTACCATAGGGGTCTTGGATTACCTCCCACATGCAATCCAATGATAGTGAGTTCGAACAGAGTAACAAGTCTAGTCTGCTCTCTCTTGCTGGAGGTTTGGCTATTCGAGTTACTTCACCGGTGTTTAGAATGGTCATATTGAAATCGTCGCATAGGTCATAGATGATGGTTGAGCGGTTGTCATCGTACAGCTCTCCCCAGCCTGTACCGTGGGAATTAAAATCCCCTAAGATCAACCGCGGCTCAGGTAGCACTGAGCAGATGTCAGATAGCGCTCGCCGAGAAACAGCCGTTCTCGGAGGGATGTATAACGAGGTAATACTGAAGGTTTTACCTCTAATATTCACCTGACATGCGACAATTTCAATACCTGACACTGGAGGAAGGTCGATTCTGTAGAATGAGTGTTGTTTGTTGACCCCTAGGAGCACCCCACCGTACGAATCTGCACGATCGAGACGGATAATGTTGTAGTCGTGAAGAGAAAGGTTAACATCTGGAGAGAGCCATGTTTCGCAGAGAGCAAACGCATCACAGTGTATGTTATGCAGTAAAAATTTGAATATGTCTAGTTTTGGTAAAATGCTTCTACAATTCCATTGAAGGAGAGATACCGTATCATTTTTTGGAAAATTATCCATCGAAGGATACGAATGTAGCAAGGAGGGGCCACTTGGAAGCAAATTGCTTCAGAAAAGGTTTCACGATTGGAAGCATCATGTTAATGATGCTCCGAAGAGGGTCAGTGATGTTGAACAGATCGAGAATGCTGTCCACAATTCCAGAAAGCGTGAACATGGCGTTCTGCTGTTCTGGTTGCAAAACTGGGACATCTGGGGTTTTAGATGTTCCCGGAAGCCCCGGAAATTCTTTGTCATAATCGACAGGCTTAAAACCCGGTGGATTGGGTTTCGGTTTATTTCCGTGACCTCTTGATTTATCCAAGTGGGCTTGGGAGTCAGTTTTTTTAGTTTTCTGCGAGTCATTCTTGGATCGCTTCCTTGAAGGACCTTTGAAAACAAAAGGACTTCCGTCATTGCCCTCTGAGTCAGTGTCGTCCTCGTCAACTGGGAGAAGATTGAACGGATTATTGTTTTCTTTTTCCGGAGTGATTTTGGGAGGAGGATTGAAAGTCTTCAAGATCTCCGCAAAGGAACGCTGAGAGCGCGCCTTCAGAGACCGTTCAAGTTTTTTTCCTTGCTGTTTATACTTCGGGCAATCTGCGAGAGGATGCGGAGGTGTCAAACAATAAACACATTTAGGAGGAGCACCACAAGCACCCTCCGCATGCTTCTCGCCGCACTGATCGCATCGTGGCTTGTTGCCGCAGAAGGCGGCGGTGTGGCCTAATTGTTTGCACTTGGTGCAGTTCATCACCCTTGGTATAAACAACCGCACAGGAAGTCGAACCCTCCCAATTCGGACGTAATCTGGCAGAGTCGATCCGGAGAAAGTCACTCGAAACGAGTCAGTCAGCGAATAGATTTTTTTTTGTCCCGTCGAGGGATGCTGACTGCATTTGGGTGCAGTCAAGAATCTTGACTTCTGGAAGAACGGGGTTCTTGAAGACACCAACCCCCCTCTTCAAGAAGTCATCGCAGGTCAAACTCGCTTCGGTGACCACTCCTTAGATTTCCACGTCACGACTGGGAATGTAAACGCGGTACTCTAACGTAAAAAGCTCGCAGGCAACAATCTCATTCGCCTGCTTGCGGTTACCTACAGTGACGCGCAGTTTGTCTGGCCTCACCTTCAAAATGTCGGTCACTGACGAGAAACGTTTGAATAGATCTTTTTCGATCTGGTTAACGTTAAGCGGTTTTTGTTTGGGTCGGAAAAAACAACCCATGGGCCTGTCGAGGCGTCTGGGTATGACTTATGGCGGGGGGCAGTTTTTGTTTTCTTGGCGGGGTTAGGCGGAGTAGGGGGAGACGGTTTTGGCGGTGTGGGGGGAGAGGGATTAGGTGGGGTAGGGGGAAACGGGTTTGGTGGTGCGGGGGGTGACGGTGCTGGTGGTGTTGGTGGCGATGGATTAGGCGGGGTAGGAGGAGATGGGGTAGGCGGTACGGGCTCCGGTGCTCGTTTTCGCCTGGGCCGCTTCGGGATGGTTCCGGTGTACTTCTTCACCGTGGCTGACGTTTCCACGTCGGACAGTTCGTCTTCAGTGGGAAGGGCAGGAAGGGTATTCCCCCCGCCATCACTATTACCATCCATTGCGGGGCAACTGCCACCGCAATAGATACAAAACAACTACACACAGGGAACACACAGGGACAAGAGAAAAAAGAAGAAGAAGAAGAAAATATTTGCGTGGGATGGGAGAAAGGGGAAACTAAAACAAAGGGGCAATAAATAAAACTTATTCGCTACTTAACTACACCGGCACAAAGCGTGTGTGTGGAAACGCTGTTATCACGTGGTGCGTTGGTGTTCGTCCACGCTGCTATCCGGTGGTGATGGTTGGTGTTGGTGGGTCAGCAAGCTGGTGATACGACACGCTTCACTATCACTTGCACACCCTCGCGACGGCGTGAATAAATGATGGACTTGACGACGCCGTTAACTCCGGTGATGGATTACCGGGATGAATTAAAGCTGGATGGTAACTCCAAGGGGCTCGGCCGATGGAATTCCACTTCCTCTGTTGGACACTGGTCACTTGGGGCACCCAATGGGGGGTGAAAAAAACCGCTCGGGCGGAAAAAACACCGAAAAAAACTAGATGCCGCGCAACTGAAACCGGGACGTTGTTAACCGACTGAATGCTCAACTAGGAATGCACCTGGGAGTGATGATCGATGACCGGCTAAACTTCAACAGCCACGTCGAATATGCCTGTAAGAAGGCTTCGAAGGCCATCAACGCGATAGCTTTAATCATGCAGAACAACGCTGGTCCCAGCAGTAGCAAGAGGCGTTTTCTGGCCAGTGTGTTGTCGTCGATACTGAGGTATGGAGGTCCAGCCTGGGTTCCAGCGCTGGAAACGAAGCAGAACCAAAGAAAACTGAGCAGTACGTTCCGGTTCATGGCCATGCGAGTCGGGAGTGCGTACAGAACCATCTCGTCGGAAGCAGTATGCGTAATCGCTGGAAAGATCCCTGTCGGCATCGCCCTGGCGGAAGACAGTGAGTGCTACAGGCGGAGAGATGCCAGAAGAGTTAGAAAAGTTGTGAGAGCGGAATCGTTGGCTTAGTGGAAACAGGAGTGGAACACAGCGGAGGACGGTAGATGGACACGTAGACTTATACAGATTTTGTCGACCTGGGTGTACTGAAAACACAAAGACGTCAACTTCCACCTAATGCCACGGCTGCTTCAGGAAGTACCTGCATCGGTGTATGAAACGCCGGAGCATGTGGTCTTCGACTGTCAAAGGTGCGAGGGAGTGCGAAGGGAGATGCCCGTCCTTAACGTGGAGAATGTCGTCGATGGAAGGCACTTGGAATGCCTTCAGCAGCTACAGCGAAAATGGAGAGAGGAGCAGTGATCTAGCAACACCAGAACACCAGATGAATATTGACGAGATGCCGCTTCAAGTTGTATACAGTGTCCACTTTGAATGTTTTTCCATTTGCCTTGCAAAGCACAAAATTCATAACCACCTTTTCGGTACCGTCGTCAAACCGCACTTTTTTCTTCGTGAATAACTTCGCACTTTGTCCCCTTGTATACGTTTTTCAGTTTTTTTTTCTGGTGTTATCACTCACTCACGTAAGCTCTGCCGGAATCTTTGGAGAAACAGTAACGCCTTAGCGCTGCCATCTTTCTCACGGAAGTGAGTGTATAAACAGACAAACAGAAAACAGTCAACTCTCTCACTCTCTCGTGCTTTGTCTAACAATCTCTCCAGTGGTGCCAGGATAAATCTCCGAGGAGACAAGCAGAGATTCACCCAAAAGAATGATATCTCTCGCACCCGGGTGATTCTCCCCAGAGAATGTTCAACCCTGGGTATGCCCCTAGCTGCTGGTCAAGCCACGGCAACTGTTCGGGTTGGCCTTACAATGGCCTCTTTTTCGATAATTGTTAAGGTCGTTTTAATAGTTGGTAACCTAGGTAACATTTTTGCACCTTTTGTGCTAATCCTCGATCACTGGGTTCTGTTCTATTAGGTATTATATTTTAATATCAAAGTGGACAAACTAAGAAATCAAAAAACAAGCAGATAACATAGGGAATTTTCAAGCAAATGAATAATTAATTTAATTTAGTTATAGCTGACATTTATTTTATTATGAGGGCTTCAAGGCAGCTGTATATCGGCAGAGAGTTATATTTTAGTTATAGCTGACATTTATTTTATTATGAGGGCTTCAAGGCAGCTGTATATCGGCAGAGAGTTATATGTTGAGCTGCCTTATTTTGTTTAAAAATTGTACCCGAAAAATTGCAACACTTTCTTTTGTGTATAACTTTTTATTGCACGAGTAAATATGATGAATTTTCAGTAAATCTAGTTTAGAGTGTAATGTTAACATGTGCAAAATATCGTCACAATGTGTCAAGTGGTTTTCAAGATGGCTTCCAAGCAAGAAGTGCTTCGACAAAAAATTATAGGAGCGTTCGTGGAAAATCCAGGCCAGTCCCACAGGTGGATCGCGAAACAGTTTAGAATCGACAATTCCACCGTGTCCCGTGAACGCAAGGAAGGTGAGGGATAACTTCAAGCGCAATCCAAAGCTTTCGATTCGGGACGTGGCCAAGAAGGTCAATTCTTCCGTCTGGTTCGTCCAGCAGATAATGAAGCGGGCCGAACTTCATTTCTTCAAGGTAAGAAAGGCACTTAACCGAACCGATAAACAGAATAAGGTGGTCAAATCCCGTGCCAGGAAGCTGTACCGCGAGTGGTTGGTGCAGCCGAAATGCATCGTAATGGACGACGAGACGTACAACGATGCATTACGCATTTTAATCAAAATTGTAAAGCCCTCCTATTTGGGGAAACATGCTTTGAAACAGCTTGCTGTGCCCCTCATCCATCAGCAAAGAAGGCAAGACATTATCATTGAGGCGGGACTTAGCAAACTGTTGCTGAGCTTAATTCTCCTAGTAGAAAAAGTCAAGAGATATTCCTGATCAATTGCAAATCTCGCTAAAATAGGTATAGAATTGTGCACATAATTTTTTTCCATGTTTTTTTTCTAGCGTACCAATGAAAGCCGGACCACTGAGATGCTGATGATTTAAAAAGATCGTGATTGATTTTTTTTAATTATTCTTTTGACATTTGAAAGAATAAAATCCCGTCAATATGAGGTTTTAATTATCTGTGTACCATTCATGATTTCAAAGTGGTTAAACACGACCAAGTTTTTTTTTTTTTCAATAAAGATTTCAAATTATTATGACATGCTGGTTTATGGTAGTAACAATTGGCAGCTAAAACATGACCTTGAACTTGTGTTGTCATATGAAAGGTAAAATCCACTTCCATGTAGACCTTCGACGTTGCAATATGCCATGAAAACCTTGCTCCGCAGTTGCGGATCTCTTGCCAAGTCATAAGATTCTCTGCAGATTTGACAGCAAAATTGAATTTGTAACTGCAAAGAACATGCACACCATCAGTGGTCAGGAAGAATTTTTGGTCGGTAATTTAACTAACATAAAAATTACAAAATTATATTAAAAAAGAAGAAGGGTATGTGCCTAGGGGCACGAACGGAAGCTTGACGTAGGACCGCTAGTGGACGGAACAAATATGTTGATCATTTAGTTCTTAACTCTTTCCGTTTTTGACTAAATGACTCTTTCCGATGCCGACCGGATGACGGCGGCCCAGTCATGCTGCCTATTGCGGGAAACCTTTCCTCCGGTCGATGTGGGTCACATGATTCCCACACCGGATCTGCGTAGAGGATCGCAGGTGATATGATTTGTTTGTAGACAGCATATCGGTTCACCCTTGAGAGGCGGGATCTGCGGCAAATCAGCGGATACAGACACCTAACCAAGGTGGAACACTTGAGTACGGTTTTCTCCACATGCGAGCGGAATAGGAGCTTTTTGTCAAACAACATCCCGAGATAGGTTACTTCAGCGGACCACTCAACCCTTGTGCCATCCATGATTACAGTACAAGATAGAGCCGGTTTTAGTTTGGATGATTGCCGATGGAGGAACATGATTGTTTGTGTTTTGGAGGCATTGATTTTAATTTTCCACGTGGTGGCATAATCAGCAAAGGCGTTAAGGCATCGTTGAAGTTTGTTCGTTATTTCAAGAGGTATCCTTCCTTTGACGGCTATTGCGGTATCATCTGCGAATAGGAAAAACACGCATCCGTCGCCGAGGGGAGGAATGTTGGAAGTGTAAATGCTGTATAGCAAGGGGCCCAGCAGACTGCCTTGCGGGACACCTGCTGGGATGGAAAACGTGTCTGAAAGACAACCATTCAACGATACCTTAAATGACCTTTGCTGGAAACAGTTACGGGTGATTTTAACAAGATGTAAAGGAAAGTTGAAGTTACAAAGCTTGTATACAAGGCCATCATGCCAGACATTGTCAAACGCTTTCTCAACGTCAAACAATGCCATGGCTGTGGACTTAGATACAGCTTTGTTACTTCGGATGTTATTCATCACCCGTACTAGCTGGTGATTGGTGGAGTGCGCCTTCCTGAACCCATAAGTTTCGGTAGGATAATGTTGTTTTCCTCCACAAACTTGAGCAAACGATTGAGAATGAGTTTCTCGAACAATTTGCTCAGCGCTGAAAGTAGGCTGATTGGTCTGTAGCTTGAAGGCAATGTTGGACCCTTTCCGAGTTTGCGGATTGGTTTGATTTTTGCTACCTTCCAGATACTTGGAAAGTAGTGCAGTTCCATGCATCTGTTGAAGATAGCGGTTAGAAGAGACTGTACTTTCATGCTGATTCTATTCAAGATCAAGTTGAATCTACCGTCAAACCCGGGAGCCTTCATATTCTTGGTGCATTTCAGCGCTGAGCAAATCTGTTGTACTGTAATCATATCCGCCGGAGGCACGACGCAAGGGGAGGCATCCAGGTTTTGAACACATTGCGCAACCTGATCTTCGAGCGGACTTTGGATTTTCGAGCCAAGCAAATGCGATGAAGCGACATGCTCGCCGATCGCATTTGCTTTATCCTGTGGTGTGATTAGAAGCCGTTCGTCATCATTTTCGACTCTGACAGGTGGAATGGGTTTGGGATGAGTTTTCACGACCTTGGCTACCTTCCAGAATGGCCTGGAGCGGAACTTTCATTTCGGAGTGAGTCCATTCTGTAAGCAATCTGCCTGTTCAGATCAGCCAATTCACGTTTTTTGCCCAGGTCTTCAGTTCTCTGAAACTGGCGTATACGAACATTTCTCAGGCGAATCAAGAGTTGGGTGAGGGAATCAATGGCTATAAACTTACCCCTCACAGGAACTTGTCGAACGAATGTCTCGTCATTCTTCCAACGCCCGGTCGATGTCATATACGGTGTAGAGCAGTGGATTTTCATCGATGTTGCTGTCCACCATTCGTCCGTAAGGGAGAACAGCCCATAATGCACCCCTGGGGTAAAATGCCCACTTTTAGAAAAAACAGCGATAACTTTTCCTAAGATGCATTTTCCGGGTAACGGTTTGTGATTGTTTTCAACTGGAGGTTTCACAAATAATTCTTGATTATAAAATCATGTATTGACCTGCTGATTCCTTAAAAAAATACATTTTGTGCAAAACAGGACACAGTTGTTAAAATCATCGACTGTAAATTAAGCTTTTAACATCATATATCACAAAAAAAAATAACAAATTTACGTTTCGTATATTTTTTTAGATATTTTACTTGATGAATCACAGTTTAACATTCTATTGAGATTTTGAGACCTTATTTCTGATGTAACATAAAGAAATAATCATTTGAAATACCGCATCCCTTTGCATTATCTACTTGCAGGGGTTATGGTTTGTTTACCATGGGGTGCATTTTACCCCAATGTTGTGGTGCGTTTTGGCCATTGTTGTCGTGCGTCTTATCCCAATGTTGTGGTGCATATTGCATCATGAATCAGGCGTTTTGCCCCGCTATCATGTTGGAAGCAATTTAGAAAATACCTTGAAAGTCATGGAAAATCATCCTTTTGTAGTTCTAAATCACTCGATCTTTGTAGAAAACATGGTAATGAACCAAACGCCATTACTTTCTTCTTGATTTTAGCTTCCATTCGCCAGCCATTGACGATTTTGCTTAAAGGGTGCGTTTTGCACCATCCTACCCTACTGAACCCAGTTGACATGGTGGTAGTCTTTACGCAGGCAGCTTCTAGCAGGAACCACGTTGGCACCGTCTTCAGTCAACACTTCACCGTCTTCAGTCAACGGTTGGTGGTTGGAGCTGAGATCGTTGTGCACCTCCGGCTTGGATAGTCCGATGCACTATGGGAAATTTCCATACAAGCAGGCGGACAAAATTATTTTCTTCATTTTTGCTTCAATGTAAGATGTTGAATGGTTCTAATTACTAACTGAGCGACGAAGATCAAATTTTGATGCTTCACGAACAACTTTTGATAAGGGCTTAGTTGATCTTTAATGATAATATTTTCATTTTTTTTCGCTGCTTAAAAGATGAGGATTTGCGAATCTTTGTCGACAAACATTACCTGTTGTGCTAGTACCTGCTCCTCCCGATCTTGGATAATGAACTCTAAATCCAAATTTGTCATAAAGCTGCGCCGTTACTTGTTTAATTCTTTGCAAATACTGTTCTTTATACGGCTGTAAAACTTTTCATTGCTTTATATCCATACGATACGAAATATGCAGCATACATTCAAAGAAGCGAATCCATGCATCAAGTGGAGATATACCATAGACTAGGGTATCTACTTTGTATAGAAATCCTTCTTCTTATTTGTCTTTGTTGTTCATTACGTTTGGAGTTGCTCCACAAATAGGACAGTTCTACCACAAACGAAGTGACAGACGGAGCGGCTCGAAAACTTTGGTGACTAACCTGCTATTTCAATTTTTCAGTGTACCACATGGCAACACCACTACTACTGGATTGTACCACATGGCAACACTACTACTGGATTGTACTAGCATTTTCACCAAATGTATTAGAATGTTTTGGTTCTATCTCTTTCACTCTACTCAAAACTGAAATGCATAAAAAAAATGACAAAATGATACACTCTTTGCACACTGTCAAAGAATCATTGTACACAAAATCAACTTTGTTCAAATCAAAACAAAAAAACTAACCCATCTGGTGGATGATGGCACAAGCTTCCAAGAAAATTCTATTACAGTGAACCACATTATTTTAATGGATTTCTTCGCCAGTTATTCGTCTGTCACTTCGTTTGTGGTTCTACATTGATGAGCTACCACAAATATATGTTTACACCTTACCGTCTATCATACTTAGTGCAAATTTAAAATCAACTAAGATTGTGCTTCCGTTTAATAGATCAAATTTCACTGGTATTGCGCATTTCACACCAAACTCGACTAATAACCGCGTTTTCACTTATTAAAAAGTGTGATTAAAGTGCGAGCTTCCGTCTTATTGTCTTGGTGTCTTCGGTGCACTAATTTCTTATGATGCAAGCAATAAGTGCTCCGAAGACACCAAAACGATTTGACGCAAAGGTGCACTTTTATCAGACTTTTTGCATTTTCGGGGCAGTCCAATTTCAGATGCAATCAGCAATATTAGTTCTAGCATTTCTTCTCCACGTCTTATTTTGTAGCAAGAATTATCTCTTTACTCTCTTTCACGAATTGCAGGATGAATGGCCCACAAAACCGAATGTTTTGAGGCATGTGGTTAAACCACATAATTTTGTTCGGATGATTCACCATATATAACCGTATTGGAGAGAGTGTTGATGAGAATACATCCGAATCATCTTGACATTCGTCTGGCAGTTTTTGATGATACTGGGAATAACCGGTTGAACCATCCATGCTCCAACTACTCAATAGAATCAATTCTGCATATTCCAGGTTATTTGATGTCATAAACTCGTCGAGTTCCATCTCAATAACTTTGATGATTCGTTGGACTGTATGTTCCAACAGAGCCTATAGTTTCACCCTTATTTTGGACGCAGTTTCCTCAATGGATTGAATCGGAGGGGCACATACTTTTTTAAATGTCCCGATAACATTGTATGGTGGAAATCTTGATGGTGCCTCTATTGACTTTTGCTTTAGCCAGCTTCAATGAACATACTAAATGCTTCTTTAGGTGACATCATTCCACGTTCATCTGTTAACTGTGCGTATATCTTTTTTAATGTTCTTGGGTTTTAATAAGGTGTACAATGACCTTAACCAGATTAAAGTCCCGTCGATTATAGGCAGTCCGTCGCGTAATAAATAAAGCTTTCTCGATGCTGTCCACCTTTGGATTTACTTCCTCGTTGTCGACGAGACGACGCTTGCTTCTTTCGCTCAGCTCATTAAACTGCGTTGAAGGTCTCCCTCGTTTTGATGTTGAAAGAACGTTCTGCTCCTTTTCGATGAATTCTTTGATGGCAAATTAGATTTGAGCCAACTCCGATGATCTGAATCAAATCTATCTTTTTATCGTTGAGATTAATTCCAATTCTCCTTGTATTTACTGACGAGTTTGTAAATTTTATAATGTAGTCGTGTTTGATTTTCCACGTGGATATGATATTTTTCACAAATATACTTGAAAGATTTTTGAACGTTTTCGCTATGCGTTAGTTCTACGTCAAAAAGTGAAATAATAGTTCTAATATCCATGTGCGATGAAACTAGAAATAGCCCATAACAATTTATATAAGATTCTGACATTGAAATATAAGTAGCTTCAACAAGTGTTGAATGAAAGGTAGAAATACTGGGTAGCAGATGCTTTATTCTACCTTTGAAACATAATTAAGCCCACAAATAACAGGTATAAATATAAATGATCATATACGCACCATCCTAATACATTCTTAATACATCGTGCTCTTTTGCTTTTTATAATATAGAATAGGGTAAATGTTGGCTTCGGCACCAAAGACTATTTTCGGCAAACCATTTTCAAACGTTAATGACAATGAATTATCCGAGCAGAACATCTTGTTAGATGTATTCAAACGATTCCTTGGTTAATCAACTACAAAGGGTCCAGGTGTGGGAGCTGCCTCCCTGGCGTCGGTAGCATTAGTGCTCAGCACGGAAAACAAGATCGACGGAAAACACACCAAGGAAAAAAAAAATGAAAATCTGCTAATCTATTTTTTTTTCCTTTATTAACGAGACTTTCAGCCTTAGGCTGGTTCATCTCCTGCTAATCTAATCAAATTTTGGAAAACGCTCTATTTCCAAATGGCGCAAGTTTGCGCAATTTTTTTTTCTGAACTCGATAAAATACACATAAAACTCGATCATGGAGCATAACATGACCTGGGAATGTTTGGGAAAAAAATGGCTGACCAACAAAAAAATAAATTTGATGTTTTTCTTGTTATTTCTACATTTTTTTTATTTTTATAATTTTTTAAAATAATTTTTTTGTTTTTTATTAATTTTTTATTAAAAGGACTTTTCATAAGCTTTCTAATGGTATGTAAAAACAAATGAATAACTGTTCAATAAATTATAAAATATTATTTTAATGTGCGCCTGTTTCTTAAGCAAAAAGTGTATGATTTTAGCGCTTTTTCAACTTTCAAGTTGAATATCTCTTAAACTACAAATCGTAGATACCTAAAATTTTGGGAACTTCTTAGTCAAAGTGTTTACTATTGATAAAGTATTCCAGAAACTGAGTTAGAAAAAGTCAATTTTCCTATTTTTGTCCGCCTGATTTCCTATAGTGCGATGTTCGACAGGAAAAAATCCAGGGTGGAGGGATTTCACGAAATAAAAGTTGCAAACTGCACAGTGTACAGTCCATGTTGTGCGTGGTCGAACAATAGACATGCATTCCGGTTCCGCTGGTAGTTCCGCCAAGCTTCATGGCGGGCATTCAGGTCACCCCCAACGATGAATCGGGAGCTAGTACGGGTCATGACGATGACAGCTACACCACTCCCACTGGAGCTGGTGCGATCAAGCCGCATAATATTGTGGTCAGGCAACCAGAAGCTGTCGCCGGACTTTAGATGGGTCTCGGTTAGAAGACCCACGTCGATGCTGTGCTTGCGGTGGAAGTTGGCAAGCTCAATCTGATTAGCTCTTACAAAGCAAGTGTTCCAGGTAGCGATGGTTAGCGGCTTAGACACCATACTGGATGATAAACTTACCGAGCACTTGAATCTGTTTGGGCTTATTGCGGCACTTACGTAGAGCACCGGTCATGTCAATGAAAATCTCCATCAGTTCATCCGCTGAGAACAGATCGGGATTATTTGTTTGAGCTGTTGGTTGCCTCCAGAATCCAGGAGGGATGGAGAGCTTTGTCCAGCAGAAGATCCAAACGTTTCTTGAGGGGGGGGGGGGATCGCACCCGTGAATTTGCTGGTCCATGAAGAGGCGGAAAGTCCTCCGCCTGTTTTCGGATGCGCTTGAAATCTTCACGCTTAGGGCACTGCTTGTCGGATCCATGGTGAGCACCACCACAGTTGGCGCATTTGGACGCCACAGCTTCATCCGCAGCACATTCGGAGGTGGCGTGGTTTTGAGGGCAATTGCCAAGTGCCGTGTCCAAAGTTCTGACACCGTTGACACTGAGTCACATCGCGATGGCCGCCACGATATGGCTCCCAGCGGATGATGATCGAGTTGATAGAGCGGATGGCTTTCAGCACGTTGAGCGTCATCGTTCCCTTCAAGAAGTGTACCAGGAAAAGGCAATACGCCTTCACATTTTCGTCCTACCGTGTCATCTGATAGACTACGCTTGGGGCCAGCTTGTACCAGTCCCTGATTTCATGTTCGATAAACTTCGAGTCGAAATTAGGTAGGCCCCTGATGACGACCTTGAACGGTTTTTCGCCGGGGATGTCGTGGGTGAAGAATTCCACCTTGAAAGTCCTCAGGTGGGCGATGATGACGTTGAAAACGATTTGGCAAGCGTTTTTATTACAGATGCTTTTCTCCTCCCTTCCTTTGATTGGTGAAATGGTAAGCGGTCAACCGAGCATTGAGCTATCTCATGTGAGCATGCGCAATGTGTCGTGTATTCGATTTGCGCTCTATCGCTACGTCCGTGTTTGAGATTTTTCGTTACATGTCTGAATTTTTATTTTTTCAATGTGACCCCCAGTATAGAAATTAAAGATGTAGTTCTACGTCAAAAACCAAGCGAAGACTACATTATAGAATCTTTTATTCCGGTGAAACATTTCAAATTCTGTGTACGGTTTATACCTATCTGTAATAGAATTTTACATTTTCCGCTGGGGTGTAGCATTTAGCCTTCCAACTATTGATAAGATCCTTAGATAAAGCATTATGTTGTTTATAGCCATTACAAGAGCTTACCACATCATCTCACATGTGAGTCTTCTGTCTAGCTTACGTGACTTGCTCATTTCTTTATCATACGTGATTATGGCTTTTTCATAGTCGTCCCAATTCGAGGTGTGTTTTGCTTTGTTGAAAATTCTAGGGGGGGATTTTCGTTACTTTTCAATCTTCTTTTTTCACCAAGAGGCCTCTTCGATCTTTTTATTATTGAGCTGCTTTTCGTAGTGTACCCGTCTGCAGTTTTGTTAAGTATACAATTTTTTTTTTCTTAATTTCCATCAGAATGAATTGAAATGTATTGCGTAGTGTCAACTTCAGCTGGTGGATAACTTAACACAATATATGATATTCGCAATGATTTCATAATTTCCGCATTGGACGTGAATTCTTATGTTGATACCTGAATCTGGAAGTATTTAATGATTCCTTACCGAACATGTATTTGAAGTTGAAGGAAATGTTCATACCTGAAAATATAAATTAAAAGGAAAGTATTAGAATTTAATTGAATAAATCAAAGTTATTGCATAGCTTATCATTCTACTCTTATCATATTATCCGGAGATGAACCAGCGTCTGGCAGAAAATCTCCTTAATAAAGACAACCAACCAACCCAACCTCTTATCATATTCGCCAGTTTAGGTAGTTTATGAATAGCCCCCTACATGTTTGTTTCCGTTTCATTATTTACATCAAGGGGAACAGCGCTACGATAAAAATTGTATGTGTGTAACCATTGAATTACATTATTATTATTATTGTTATTCCTATTCATCTTTCACCATAATGTTCGGAGGAAAAGCTTGAAAGCCGGACTGAAAACTTTTCTCAGGTTGATCTTCGTTGAAGCAGTCGCTTCTTGCTATTGACTTCCGAAAGACTAAATTAATCACCCCTATTCCAATAATCCCAATCCAACAGCCATACAATCAGCAATAGAACGCTCATATTCAATATTGTGAACATCAACGATTTCCTCCAAGTCGATTGGCAATGTAAATTTCCGGAATAATTCTCCTTCATTTATCATTGCACCGAAACGCAATCACAGTCCTTCACATCTATCAATATTCATAAACTCTCACCAACATTCCGCACCGCAAAGGAACGTGTGGAGGACGACGGGGTAATTGGACCTTTGGATAATTAACTCTTGAAAAAATATTATGCAAAGTTATTTTTTTATTGTATAGTTGAAGTTGTCAGACACATGTTAGCTTGATAACAACTGAAACGTCAAAATGAACAACAAAAACAAACATTGCATACGGCAGCGGCCGGCACTTATTATTTTGTGTTTAGCGAATTTAATGTTTTAGAGTTATTATATAAGTTATCATTTAAAAGTTATGTTACTGTAATGAAAACACAAGTCTGTTCGATGTACTTTCAGATAAAAATAGATTTTTTTTTTTTTAATTATGAGGTATACAGAAACGGTTACAGCTTGACTTGTATCGTTTAAGACAGTCACTTTTGGATGGAATGGATGGGTGTACCTCAGGGTAGGAATTGAATACAGTACATAACAATATCGCGTTTATGAAATACATCAGTCTTTTTCAGCGTGAATGTTTGAGAAATTTAGATCTTGTGTGTAAAAGTTATTCACCGTTATTCACCATATTATTGGTGTTTTCGGCAAACTTACAAAGCTAGTAAGTTCACATTTTTTTCACTGCGCGGCAGAAGTATGAATGTGAACTTTCAGTATGTTATATCTTGAAAGCCTGACCATCTAGAAACTTGTCGTCTTTGGAAAACTTGGTCAGGTGACTAAGGTTTTTCTGATGATAGTTATACAAGCGCCATGTAGTTATAAAATTGTGAACTAATGTCCCTCCCGTCCAAAAGATGTCAATCATCCGAACACATTTTACGAAGACAACTGCTTCTCAGATTTTTTTTTTGTTATTAAAAAGATGTTCAGCTTCAGGTAACTACTTAGATGATCAGGATATCAACGTGAAATCCACATGCAACCAGCACCACGTAATGATATAATTATGAACATAACTGCACACAATATAGAAGCCAAATTTGAACAACTTTCCTTAAGGCGGATACTAATATAGCCAAGACTCAAGATATATTGTATATAGAAAAATAGCATACTCATTAGCCCCACATAGTTAGAAACTTCTAAACTATTGTTCTCCAACCAATCGGTCTTTAGCCATTGTACAATTTTGACGACGAAGTAACCTTCTATTTTTTTGGTTCGTGATAAAACGTCATAAAATTAAAAGAAAATTTCTTGAAAATAAATTAAATTGATATTTTAAATTGTTTTTGTTAAATTTAATTTTAAGCGTCTTATTCCGTCGTCTCCTATCACGCTTCATCAGCGTCGATTTCATCTTTGGGATCGAGTGATTCCATAGAAGATGGCTAATAAACAATTATAATTTCACAGTTTGCACGTCGTCTTTTAGCGGTCTTCCACCTAATCGGTGTTCGTAAGGAGAAATTTATATAGGCATAGCCTTGCCATGCCATGCTATGATCAGTGTTGCTTCGGAAGGTTCTATTGTAGTGTGAGTACCTATTTGTTAAAGGTAGTACGTGTGCGTAGAAATGGTTGCCTGCAACACAAATAATCCAAAAAATATGCAGGGTGGTTCTCTTGATCAGCTATTCACCAAAGCCATCAACGAGACTTAGTAACATTTAGAACCACCTTGTTTCTCAAACGCATGCAAAGCACATGCAATACAGCAAACACATTACAGAAGCCGCATGGAAAACAACCTGTTATTATTATGATTCGAAAATTGCTCATATTTCCTGCGTTCCTTCTCTTCATTCGATGATACACGGCAACCTCAATCCCACAAGTGGGCAATGGAGCAATCCTTACAGCTGTACTTTGTCTACTGGAAAGCATCTCGGTATCTGCATCACACATTCCAAACCATACCCCAAACATACAATCATAAATGTGGACGCCTTTCGCCGGGAAAGACGGTATCGCATAAATTACCATATTTTCGCTATGAATTGGAAACAATTATGGTTTCTGATTTCCAGCCGTTAGTTATCTAAATAGCAACTAGGTTCTTCTCTTAACGAGCTTACACCTACTCTCAAACTTAGTGATTTTTAACCATCAACAGCTATTAATTGACAGCCTTCTGTGCCAACAAATGCATGAATTTGTATATTATGTAACAAACACAATACCCAGGGAAATTGAGATCATTTCCAACACTAAGATATTGTATACCGGATCGGAAATCGAACCCGCCGGCTTGGTAAAACCGTGCCTTAACTGACTAGACTATCTGAGGCCCCTAGCAACCATCACCATTCATGAATCGGCCATCGCAGTCAGCTGGTGTGAAATGGATGCCATGGTGAACTGAGAGATATTCATGCAGTGAAAATGCACTTAACACTAGATTTCAATTCGGTTCGTTTGATTACTGATAGATTCTGATTCCAGTAAATGTGCCAACAAAACAGCAATCGCATTTCCTGTTGTAGTAGCTAAAAGTGATGGCTGAAAAAAGAGGTGCAGTTCGAAGAGGGATCTGAACTGAATTCATGAAGCTGAGGTGTGCTCCATAGATGGTAAAACGTTTCTTAAAATTATAAATGGCTGGAATGGTATCAGGTATTTAATCCACTGTAAGCACACTTTTATAAGTGACTATGAGATGTTTTTCTAAGACAATATGAAAGTAATTTTTTTGCTTAGTCCAAGATCTCAGCCAGAGATCGTTCTTCATGTGTTCAGAGTCTTAGAAAAATAGTTAATTTTAGATTTTGACAAATTTTTCAAGTCAACGATCTCAATAATATTCAAAATAAAGAGAAAAGAGTTCTCAACCGTAACTATGCTTTGTTGTTCTTCTCGGACATGTGTTTGTTCAATTATGAGAATGTTTTTTTAATGAAAAATTGTCTATATATTTGTATACATTTCTACTTTTCTTTATGTAGTTCGTTTATTAGTAAGGCTCACGGAGCTTTACGGAGCCGATAATTCATTGTTCTTTGTTTGTAACAAAATTCACTTAGTTCTATGTCTAGTAGGAGTTGGGCCGAATACTTACCCGGGGTTAGAGGGGTAAATTGTCGAAGGATAAGAAAAGAGGAGGAGCTTGGGGGTAGGGTTTTGTTGTCTCATCAGAGCGATGTTGCCAGTATGAACGTTAGTGTGGTTCTAGATTCGGCTGGAAATTTCTACTTTAAGTGACAGCTAATCATTTGAGTGTATGAATTAGTGGAAAGAAAACAGACTTCGGCAACGTTTTTTCCTGACAATCAATTTTAACCATTTTACAAAATATCTCATCGAGCTTATAAACCTGCAAGTCTGATGTAAATTCCATGTTTGATCCATAGATTTGTAGTGTTGTTGAGATTGTTTCCAATTAACAATATATCATTCGATGATGCATTTTTTGCTTTGTAACTGACCGACACAATTGTTAAGCTACTTGCTATTCTTTTTAAAAAAAGTGCAATTATAATAATTAATATAATATTTTAAGACCATTTATTATACCATTTTATTGTGCAAGGCAAAAATACTTGAACAAACCTTACCTATTTTGAAGTGACCATCGAGATAGATTCATTATTCCGATTAAAAAAAAAAGCTTAAAATAACCACTAGAAACTTAAATAAGTATAATTATTTATATTCGTAGTCTGTCAGAAGCCAACTTGAGCTGTAACTTGGCGTAAAGCGAGCATACAATTTTTCATCAATTGATCGTAGCACTAACTGATATCATGTTAAGTAGTAATTTTACAATGTGCAATTGAATTTTTCACGAAAATCAACATATTCTGTTGGGGAGCCAAAATACCTCTGCCTTCGATGTGGGTTGTTGGAAAGCTCCCCAAAACTCGCCGGTGGATGGAGATATAAAAAAATATAGCAGCTATCCTATAGCTCCATACAGGGCCTTCAATAACCACATTTTTATTCCTCAAAACTCAACATTTTTATTCCTTAAAACTCAACATTGGCTTAAATTCTAACACACAAAACAAATTAAAATTGCCCGCGCGCAGACTCCACACACGGTCGGTGGTCGATAGGTTTCTACCGTATACAACTATAACGATCGCTACCTATGCGAAGTCTTCTCTCAGGTCCAAATGAGAGTTTGCTCCAGCTCTCTTATCATTCGTTATCTTCCGAATTATATTCCCCACTACAGTTCTCCTCTCGGTGGTTCTGTTGGTCAAACTGCTCTAGTTGCTGAGCACGTGAGACAATGGTGATAAAGATATTTCTGCAGCCTATTGTCGCGGTTGGGGGCTCACATCTGATGCTATGGTTGTAGTGCGATGGGGTGAGATTGATTCTACTCGTAAACATATCCGCTGACTAAAAATACATTACTGATACTTTTTCCAAGGCTATGATGCTCTAAAACTGACCAAATCGTCGTTGATAAATTTAAGTTGGTTAGTATTCTTAAAACGAAAAAAAAACAACGAAAAAAAAACAAGAATGCTCTATACAGTATATAACTTTTTTTTCTAAATGTTGCATCTCGGATTCTATTTATTCGTATTCTAATGTTTTTAAAACGTTGGAATGATTATTCCCTCAACTTTTCATTAATCTGTAGGTAACGCTACCTGTTTTTGTAATTGCACCGTAAAATTCAGATTATAAGTTTTTAACAAACATTTCCAGAGACCACTCGTTTAGTAGTGCAATCAAAAATCTATTCATTATCAGGGGCTTAACCTCATCGCCAGGACTCCAGAGGTGATTGATTTTCGTGACAAATGTGGGTGGTATTCAAGGAAAAAAGAGAGAGATTCGTATTTAAGTACATGGTAAGTTTAAGGTTACATATCTGAAATATGCTGATATCACAAAATTCATGCAAGCGTTCAATCATTGACCATTTAGTTCAGTGACAGTTACCCCGAATCAACTAGGAAATCACCCAACATGGTCAAAAACCATCTAACAAATGTAACATGTTTTGATCAAAATAAACGTAAAAACACTGAAACCAACTGAATTCATTAAAATGAACAATTAGCATAGGTTAACATACAAGTGTTGTTAGCTTATTAATAACTTACCCTCTAAAACAGACTCCAACTGTTCTAGTAATTTATCAAAACGTAAATCCCTCAGCTCAAGTTTTTTTTTTTTTTAAATATCTAGATAGAGCTGGAATTAGGGCGTAGCAGCTTTTGCAAACAATTACTTCTCTTGATGATTTCTAGAAATTCAAGCAAATCAACATCATCGTGGGCGTGCCATGAATTCCGAGAAATCATCGAGAGCAAAGCTTTTTCGTCCTAATTACATCTGTAAAT
Source organism: Ochlerotatus camptorhynchus (assembly GCF_037179485.1). Taxonomy (NCBI): domain Eukaryota; kingdom Metazoa; phylum Arthropoda; class Insecta; order Diptera; family Culicidae; genus Ochlerotatus; species Ochlerotatus camptorhynchus. The sequence goes on from NW_027040741.1 coordinate 4,865,920, forward strand.
ACAGTTTTTTTTATTGATATGTAATAACAGTTTTCAAATATGATACAGTGCAGGAATACTTTAAACTGATTATTCCACGAATTAAACGAACATCGGTTTGGTTGAAATACGTTGAAAACAATAAGGATCCACCAAGTGGGTGACATTTGGAGGGTTAGTGATTTCTAAGGTCATTACCCTACCCGAAAGCCCTGCCCTGATAGTGATACGGATGAAGATTGTGAAATAACCTGGATAAGGATCATTTCTCATTGAGCAAGTTTGGACAGCTTATTTTTCTGGAAGCTCATTTGTGGAGCTCGTAGGTAAATTTATATTATATTGCAGTTTGTACCGTGATGTTAATTACCATTTCAACACAAATTAATTGAGTGTCATTTTTTTTTCTTTATTTTAGAGATTTTTAGCCATATGGCTAGTTAATCTCTTACAATTGTGTGTCAATCACAATTTATATTTATTGATTGGTTCAGTACCTATTAGGATAGTTCAAAATATCGATTATCCTCCACTATGTTCAATTAATTGCAAGGACCTGACTCGCAAAATTTGAGCTCCTTTGCACAGCCAATTTTTTTTTTAAATATTACATCGAAAATCTCATGTAATTTTTATGGCCACGAAAATAAACAAATGCAGTAAAAGCAGCGTAATGTCAGTTCATGCACTGTATAACTATTTGTACTTACGTTAAATTCCTCCAGCTACAACTGTGCTCAATAGCGTCAAGTAAATTAAATATTAATTGATTTCCAGGTCGATAAATGTCTGATCCGATTTGATTAATCGATTCCTTTAAGAACAACAGCATCTTGCCCTAAGGCATTTCAGCCTGGATTGGTATGTCCTATTCGTCGCGTAAATTACTCTAATGTTGACTGCTGAGCAGTTGATGGTACACGTCAATAGAACATAATTTTCCCAATTAATTATTAACTAATCATCCTGACGTTTAATTAAAATGTGGTCTTGGCAAAGTTGTGGTTGACAAAATGTCCAAAGCTTAGATGTACATCATTATGACAAATGGTTAGGGTGATAAAAAGTTTACTTTCCCCATAGAATCTTCAGTCAGTGCAGTATGAGATCGCAACCAATTAAACTAAAATGTTGGGTTATCGATTGAGCTGGTTTGAGCAAAATCGATATACCGATGCATGCACCTCCACTTGAAAGAATATATCACGCATTGATAATATTTTAGGGAGAGGTTTATAAAATGTGGAATTAATTCTTGAAACGGGCTTAGGTACAACTATTGAATCCCGGATTTAAAAAAAAAAACAATTGGGTACTTCACACTGTTTCTGCCAGCACTCATCACAAGAGGACAAGCCACTTTCGAAGGCATGGGTTGGTGTAAAATCGAGTTGAGAGTGTATGTGAAATTGTCTTTTTATTTGAAATATCAATAATTATACTGGTCGTTCAACTTCTTCTTCACCTTCTTATTCTTATTCTTCTTTGCAGGTCAAGCATTTTTCTTATTGCATATTAGCCAATTGCGTGCTCTCATCTTAGGGATCTAAATGCACTTCCACAGTAATTAGTTGAGAGCTTTCGATACTAAATAATACCAATGCATTAATTTGTATATTTTATCATTATTATGATAAAATATTTTATTTAACACTTGGAATTTAACTAAAGCACTAACAAATCCAAAATAACTTCTAAAGATGACAGACAGAAAACGAAATAAAGTTGTTTACCTTTGCAGAACAAGAAATTCACATCGTAGGGGAAATGGATGTAATGTCGGCCTAAATACTCTTTATTTGGGCCCATAGATAAATTAAGCAATTTATTAAATTTTCAATAGTGACCAAAAAATCCATTAGTACCGTCCCAATGACGCTTTCATCTAGATAAAATTAATAAAAAGTAGATTTTTAGCGATGAGCCCAATCTTAGATCCATAGGCCAACATTAGAGCCATTTCCCCTATTGAAATGCAAATCACTTCAAAACCATTAGAAATGGTTTCAAAGTACATTGCACTTATATTGATGGTGTGGGATTTTCAACATTCAAAATGCTAGAAATTAACGTGTATAACACTTTGAACCAATTCGTAAAACATGTTAAATCAATATGAATGTTGATTTTAAATTAGAGATGAACTAGCCTAAGGCTAAAAATCTCTTCAATAAAGCTTAAAAAAAAAAAATTTTGGTTTTAAAAACCAAATATTTAAGCACTTGAATAGGACGTGTATTTTTTTTTAGTGTAAAAAAGTTTTGTAATAACACTAAAGCATGGTTCGGATAGAACTGGATGCAAGAAATCAGCTCTATCCTTAAATTGGTTTGACGTATGCATATGTTAAATTTTACATTGTCTGCGTTAAAAAATACTTTTTCTTTTAAACATAGGGGAAATGGCTCTAATGTTGGCTTATGGATCTAAGATTGGGTCCATCACTAAAAATCTTCTAAAAATATTCGATTATTCTCAATTTTATCTGGATGAACGCGTCATTGGGATGGTATCAATGGATATTTTTGGTCGCAAATGAAAATTTATTCGATTGCTGAATTTATGTATAGGTCCAAATAAGGGGCATTTAGGCCAACATTACATCCATTTTCCCTATATGAAAATTCTACCACTGGTTTTATGAAAATATCATTAACTATTCTTGGAATTTCCACTATGTACAAAAATCATGCCAATCCTACATATCCCGAGTCACCTTGCAAGTGGGTGGAATTGTAAGCGATTGGGTGGATTACCCAAGAAACAATTTTGGTTTTAGTGTGGTCTTGTAGACTATGATTTGACCATCCAGAAGAATGGTTTAAACCTTTGAAAAAACTTTCAATATTGCTGTGGTTAATTTCTTATTCCTTATATCCACTTCGTGGTCACAGTAACACTGAAACACTTCCCAGCTAGTGACAGCTCTCCAAATCAAACAAATTTTTTACAGATCCTTTATATGTCCTTAAAACGACAGAATGCAATTTTTCAGTCACTCATGCTTGTACAATTTTGAGTCCATCGTCTTCTTTGTGGCAAAAATCTGCAGCCACTTTAAAAATGTTTAATTGATTTTGAGAATTTACAGCACCGCTTACAACACTTTAAGAGGAGCACATTCCAACACAAAATAAAATAAAATAAAATAATGTAATGAAATGTTTGCTGTATACCAAGCAAAATAATTTAGCTGATTGACAATTAACTTTGAAAAAACCATTTTGGATTAAACATTGCTTTCACCGTATATTAGGCCACAATGGCTAGACACTCGCTCATTCATCGAAATCAGATGAATAATATTGTAACCCATTCATTCCACAGTAAAAAACTCAAATTGATCCACCGGGCAGGTGAATAGAACCTTTGTTACCCAGTATAATCTCGTTTTTGATATTATCCATAGATATACGAGGCCTTAGAGGATATTTTTATTTTTACTGGTCTCAGTTTCTGCACTACTCAATTGAACAGCAATTATTATTCAATAATCAATTGATTAATTTCCTCACGTTTATTTTTTAACATGACAATAATTTTAAGATATAATTGTGGCTTATCTATGAGGACCTGATATGAGTTTTACGTAGTGCAAAGTATATATAAATCACTTTCTTCTTCTTGGCTTACAACTGGAGCTTTATTACTTTATACTTAATCTGCTTTATTGTGCTCTACATACTTTAAGCACAATCTTATTATATACAATATATACCAATAAAGTTAAATAATCAATCAGCCTGATTCTCTTAATCGATATTCTTTTTCGCGAATAACCCGAGTGCAATTGAATTTCCCATTCAGTGTGTTGATTTAGGCGCAAGCTAACTATAGTCGCTATATTTATAGTCTGGCGGATAGAATTTCAATCTATCAAAAAGCGGAACAAATTAAATATATTGTAGACCAACAATTGAAATGGTACTATCAAGTTTTATAAACAAAACGTTGATTATTCTTTCCTCACCAATCGAACGCAAATTACCAGCTTCTTCGGATAGAGGAAATTTTCCCCATAGATGGTGTTAGTTTGCGTAGGCGAGCCTTGAGTTTTGTTCGCAATAGCTGATGTGCTCTTTTCTGTTGTTGGTCGTGATTTGACAGCTCAATTGGTCAAACAGATATTTGACAGCTCAATTGGTTCGCGAGATTCTATCCGGCATGCTATGAATATAGCGACTATAAAGCTAACATCATCTTCTGCCGAACTGTCTTGTGAGCTTAGCGAGAAATTCATTTATGTTGCCGTGGTTAATCAAAGAGAAAGTCGATGAAAAGAATCGATCAACGAGGATAGGTCATTTTCAAATGTTACGCGAGTCAAATTCGAACAATTGTGGCATCACTGCCTACGGCACCCCCAATTAGGTTTTGCACCGTCGGGGTTAACCTCAATCTGATGACAGTTTAGTGGTACTGTTTACGTGGACTTAGTCGATTTTTTCTTGGGTGGATTTTCTCGATAATTTTTCAGACTGCAGTGAGATGTAAACCACATTTCTGCAATGTTCACGAGCAAAATCCTTGCAACGCGCTGTTCCTCGACAATTTTCAAGTTAAAATTCTGAAATTTTAGAATTTTTTTTTCGAAAAAACGACTAAGTTCTTGTAAACAGTACCACTGAACTGTCAAAAAGGTTCAGCCGATTAACACTGAGTTCATTCGTGACGTCACGCTGCAGTACCTAATAGACGAGTGCACGGATGGATTTGAGTTCACTCACTCGATAAAAAGTGACACAATAGCGGGGCCCTGTTTTCTTAAAATGAACACATAAATAATACTCGGGTAACATTTGACACGGGCCTATCAACTTTTGTACACAAAACTTGTTAAGCCCTTTTCGCTTGAACCGAATACGTCTACGCAAACTTACAACACCATCGGGTAGAGTGTACATCGGTTCTTGTGAAAAGGGCCTACACTAATAAAAATTCAATGCGAATTTTTATGTGTCCCACACATGATTTTTTGCAATGTGATAAACAAATGATATATATCTATATATGTCGGACACATAGTTCTTATGTGTACACATCAAATTCATGTGTAACCACACATACTATTCATTTGACTCATAAATATCATGTGTACTTCTGGGTGGATTCTGTTTATGTGTGGACACATGAAAATCATGTGATATTTTACATGGAAAATTACCAATAAAAAAGTGTCGATATTTAACAGTGTAGCAAATTGTTTACAAAAGTTGATAGCTCCTGTTCAAATGTTACGCGAGCATTATTCCGGTATTCATTTACAGTAAACAGGGCCACGCTGTTATGTCAACATTTTTCAACAGATTAACATAAGTTTACCCGTCAACTCGGCAGGAGCTGATCGGTGAGAGATTCACGATGTACCAGTTCTAATAGCGATTTTTAAAACTGAGGGTGATATATAGACCAAGGTTTAAAGCGTCAGTTACACTATCCTCCTTGTGAATATTATAATATATAGAGACCAAGGTTAAAATTGAGTAAACAAAGTTGAGACTGACAAGATGGCGAATGAACACCTGAATCCGAATGTTAATTTGTTATCTTATCAGTTACAATCTAGTTCGCTCTATATTGTTTAGCCCTAATTCTAATGGAAATGAGTAGATCTTACTTAAATTTGGATTGTTTAGAAATAACGTGTGCAGACAGGTGGAAAAACTCTCTGCACACGGCCAACGAGATTAACCCAAATTTGATTTTACTTTACTCATTAATCGCAAAAAGTGCGATTTACTTCATGTTTTTCCAGTTTGTTCGCACTTTTTCAAGGAAAAAATGCCAGAGTTCTAACGATTGGATTTTCTTGGTCTATTGGTACTACTACTAGACTATGTAAAATTTTGGTAAATTTTCCTCATTTTCCAGCAGCTTATTGAGGCTTTTATTTGGGTTGATCTCATCGGCCGTGCACAAATATGAAGGGACAACATCTGACTGGTCTACTAGAGCTTCTCGACGCCTAATCGGCGCACACTACTGTACAATTTAAATCCAACGAGTGCGAGCAAGAGGGAAACACATTAGTGGGAAAATACACCGTCGATTCATACATGTGTGATAAATAGAGAAAGACGATTAAGCATCGAAAAGGTCTATTGGAATACGTAGGGTAGGATGGTTCTCAACGCACCCATGGCGTGAAATGGCCCTACGCTGTTTTTCATAGCTTTCCGATTGTCAATTCGTGAATTTAAAAATCAGCATTGCTAGTTCAGTGCTTGAACTAACATTCTGGCACATGATATTTCCAGAATTAGTAATGGATAAGCATCGAATAACTGCACGGGGCCATTTTATCCCAGGGGTGCATTATGGACTATTCTCCCCTACATTCCACTATTTTGCGTACGATTTCTTCTTCTCATCATAACGCCCAAACTAAACATAAAGCCTTCTTCTGACTTAAAAAAAAAAAAAAAAAAAAAAAAAAAAAAAACAGGGGTTAACCGACATGCATGTATCAAGCATATTCTTGATTTATTATTGCAGGTATCATACGATGTCGTAATTAAACTGTCGAGCCAGATCGCGTCGAGTTCTATCGATTGAGAATGTTTTATACAGGTGAGATAGCTTGTGTGGATGGCTATCGGGCGCAGACGGCAGGACGTGTGAAAATCGATTCTAATACCTATGTTACGCTAGTAACAAAGGTAAAACATGTTTAAATAATCAATTTGAGCTACCATCTCCCCCACACTGAGATTCCTTTCTTGACCACAATTTTCATAGGAGAATTGAAACTCTCACTTGTCAATCACAAACCACACAAGAGGATGTCACTGGCGTCTGATATGAATGAATGAAGAAAATATTCCTGCGAATGATGTGAACCGTTGCTTAAAAGTGAATGTGAGTATATGTAATTCTATTCATACTTTCTTTTTCTTCATTGTAAGCTCGAAGGTTAAAGTAAATAGAACCTTAAGCGGCATACTTTTTGTTGCGATGGTACAGCGAATATTGAAATCATGTGTATGTCACCGACAGCTTATTGTCATAACGTCGGATGAATTTGACACGATTATAGATGTGGCACAGATTGCAAATGATGTGAAGAAAATTTGTGGACTCTTCTTGTGGCCATTTCTTCTACTTCTTATTATTTTCTGGATATTACGCCCAAACAGGAACTTTTCACATAAGTTTAGTGTTATTTTAGCAATTCCATAGTTATATATTGACAACTTACTATGCTTGTCTTTCCCACAACGTACTTGGCTGCTTTGAGACCATATGGTTTTAGCGATGTTAAAGATAAGGACTGAATATTTCTGTTATTGCGCATATGTGTGATAAACAGTACATAATGTAGCAAAGAAATGAAGAATTCGGATTTTAGTGCATTGACTAAAGTTAAAAGACAAACAAATATGAAATTATGAATAGGGTGGAGCGCTACTTCGGTATAATCGCCCATTTCCGTTCTATCGACCAGAAAAGATCAATAATATGAATAATTTCACCGTGTACATATCAATAAAAGGTTTGTTTCGATGCGTTAGTTCATTAGCTCAACATAAATCATATTAGAACGCATTGTATGAATATTTACGCTCATTGTTCTCAAAACAAAAGAAGCGCTCCTAGCGAATCTAATGGCCTTTCAATGCGTTAGGACGGATTTGAAACTCGTAGGAAAAAATTAGAGTAAAGAAGCAGTATTAGATTTAAAACCATATCAGGCATAACATTTGATAACGGCACAAAAGCATTTGTAAACAAACTTTCGAATGCCCTTTACACGCAAGCCAAAGTACGCCCACACAAACCAACACCATCATCGGATAGGGGCAACTATCACCTTTCTGAAAGTGGCATTGGTTTGCGTGGGCGTACTTTGGTTCGCGTGTAAACGGCCTTAAAAAGTTTGTTTACAAATGCTTTTGTGCCGTTATCAAATGTTATGCCTGATATCTCAAAAATTTGTGACTCTTCGTCAAATCCAACAGTACGTATGAAAAGGTGAATAAATTTTAAAGTTTACTTCGACAGAAATATTCCATTTTTTTTTTCAAACCCGTTCAAAAAAGAGAGGTAAAGCGCGGGTTGTGCATAGTAGGACGGAAATTGGATCAAAACCCCTACAAGATAAACTAGTAAAAGGCTAGAATTCTCTGAACCCTTATCCTGAATCTATTTCCTGTTCATTAGGTTTTATTCCCAAAAAGATCAGTTCATTATAAACTAAACGGGTTCCGTTGCACACTAGAGATGGTAGTAGAGTAAGATGAAGAGAAGCTTCGAGACCAAATGCCATTAGGCTGACTAGGTTACTGGACTGGCTTATTAGACCGAAATTTTGATATCTGTTTACTTTCCATCAAACGGCATCGGCACAGACAGTCAGACCTAACGCTGTGAATAAGTTTAACGGGTGTTGAATAAAAAATGAGAATGATCTCAGTGCCGTCCAGCGCTCTTGTGAGAGCATCGCGACCAAGTTGCGTCGTACGGCTGACCAGGGCCCCTTCTCCAATATTCATTGACGTTTTATTTAAAGAATAAACATTATGTTTTTAATAAGAAATACTGAATTCGTTGATTTTTTTTTTTTTTTTTACAATTACTGAAAAAATTCTTGAGCCTGGAAAAATAAACGCATGGTTAAAAAAAAAATAAGAAAAAAAATCTCATTTTTTTTTAACTCCCGTCAGTTGAAAAGATAAACCACTATCACCTGTTCACCACACAGTGGAGGCTAAAGTTCACAGCAGATGATGGTGGTGATAAAACGTCAAGGAATCCAATTTTGACTGACAAAGGGGTGCGCATTTGGAGGGTGCTCTCACATTGTGGAACCTTTCAATTAGAATCGATTCCTTGCGATAAAGGCAAATTGTATCAAAACCGAACGCTTCATCATTTCTCAATATGACATTATTGATTTGTGCACGGTGATATCATTAATATTATTGAACTTTTCTGATCGATAGAACGGTAATGGGGGCGATTACGACGAAGTAGCGCTTTAGCCTATTCATCAATTCAATAGGATGATTTGTTGATTGTTCATTACCTCTTGATCGCTTGTAATACTTATGAATATTTTAGGTGGACAAAAAGGCGAACTAAGCAAACTGAACTTTTCCACATTTAAAGGGTGATACGGTCAAAATTTGGTCAAGGGAAAACGCGTGTAAATCGGTGAAATCGTTTATTTAAAAAATCAAATTAAATTTCTTTTTCAAGTTCAATTAGTATAAAATTCAGGAAAAATATTCAGTTAGGCTTCCGCTTTTCCAAATCCGAATTGCCGGGCCTTACGCTTGACCCCTGCCATCAGATTTTGTACAGCCACCTTGTCCACCTTCTTCGCCGCAGAAAGCCAGTTTGCCTTGAACTGCTGCTCGCCCTTAGCAGTTTTTTTGGTCTTCTTTAGGTTCCGCTTGACAATAGCCCAGTATTTCTCAATTGGGCGGAGCTCTGGCGTGTTGGGAGGGTTCTTGTCCTTGGGAACCACCTGCACGTTGTTGGCGGCGTACCACTCCATGGCCTTTTTACCGTAATGGCAAGATGCCAAATCCGGCCAAAACAGTACGGAACAATCGTGTTTCTTCAGGAAAGGCAGCAGACGTTTATTCAAACACTCTTTCACGTAAATTTCTTGGTTGACAGTCTCGAAAGCTATGAAAATGCTGCTTTTCAAGCCACAGGTACAGATGGCTTGCCAAACCAGATATTTCTTTGCGAACTTTGACAGTTTCATGTGCTTGAAAACATCTGCTACCTTTCCCCTTCCTTTTGCCGTATAAAACTCCTGTCCCGGAAGCTGCTTGTAGTCGGCTTTGACGTAGGTTTCGTCGTCGATTACTACGCAGTCAAACTCGTCAGTCAGCATCGTCGTGTACAGCCTCCGGGATCGCGCTTTGGCCGTCGTATTTTGTTTATCATCGCGAATTGGAGTCACTACCTTCTTGTAAGTCGATAGTCCGGCTCGTTTTTTGGCTCGATGCACGGTTGTAGACGATACACCCAGCTTATTTGCGGCATCTCGGAGAGAGAGGTTAGGGTTTCGCTTGAAACTACCGGCAACTCTCTTTGTCGTCTCAGTGGCTTCCGGTTTTCGATTTCCCCCCGATCCAGACTTCCTGGCTGTCGACAAACGTTCCCCAAACACTTTAATTACATTTGTAACGGTTGATTTGGCAACTTTTAGCGATTTTGCCAACTTTGCGTGCGAGTAGCTCGGATTTTCGCGATGCGCGAGCAAAATTTTGATACGCTGCTCTTCTTGCTTGGACGGCATTTTGACAACTGAAGAGTGAATTCCAAAATCAAAATAGAAGCAACATTCTACACACACACACCTTCAAAATGAGGGGTGTTCAGGTTTTTTAAATGCAAAATTGAAAGAAATACGTCAAGTTGATATTGACCAAATTTTGACCGTATCACCCTTTATATCGCAGTGAAGCAACTGTAAACTCTAGAGGGAATTTATATCTGTAACTGTAATTTTATTATCTTGAAGATAAATCGTCCATCTCAAACCTTTGTAGAGTTAAGAGGTGGGACCATCATCATCATCATCATCAATAGTGATTTAGTAAAACGACATGCACTAAACTAACGACATGTGTATAGATAGATGAAATTAATCGTCGCAGTGGTGTTATGTCCAGAACAGAGGGAAAAAGAACTTCATAAAAGTTGACTACCCAAATAACAAAAAAGTGGTGTTGAGTAATCGGCAATGATGAAGTCTGCAAGTAGTAGACGAAATACGCGTATCTGTCAAAAGATAAACAATTATAACGGAATTTAAAGGAAATAAACCAACCCACTCAAAGCTCATCATAACAATTCAAGAGCAAATTTTCATTATGTCGTAAGTAACATTCGCACCAATCCGAGAAAAATAAAGTTTTGTTTTGATGACCGAAAAGTTATTCCTATTTCCAAGTAAACACATATAATCTCATAGTGATAGCAATGTTTGACATATTTAGCAGGGTTTTAATCATACAAATGCAAATCGCTAGCTTTCATGCTAAAAATACTGGTTTTTGAGTCAAAAGTTATTATACGTCGTTTGGTGGCCCCTATTGTTACTTAAGTCAAAGTGTATTTACCAGGATATTCGGGAGAATTATCAATTACGTCTCCTTACGTGCAGCCCATTCATCATTTTAGGACTACCGAAATCATCTTAGCATTAAACAGTTCGATTTATTCACTTTAATAATGAGAAAGCGAAACGACGAAAGTACACTTTTCACGGGTTTCTCAGTGCTCAGTGCTTAAGGCAAACGGCATCTCCATAGAAATCGGATGACTTAAGTAACATCGAAAACTATTTTGATCGGAAAGTGATTACGTCAAAAAGCAATTCGACTGGTAAATAAATTTAAAAATGGGATGTGATCCTATATTCGGACAGTATATAGTGTAATAGCAGGAGCATCGATTGACACTGATAGCTCGACTTTGTTTACCTTTGTTACATTCGACGTAATGAAAATTTGCTCTTGAATTTTAGTTTAATCATGGTTTTGAAGAGTTATATAAGTCTAAGAATTGATTTGAGTACCTTAATAAAATGTTGCCAGGGTATGCGTACCACCAGAGCCTGCACAATCAACTAATATAAGTTTAATCCAAGCATTGTATTATTGAACGATGAACAGCATGTGACATCTGGCATAGGAAAAGAAGGCAAACTAATGTTTTATGCATAGTTCAGCAAAGATGTCAAAAATCATTTCTACAATGTGCCACGTTTCAAAATATTAAAAATCTTGAATACTTTTTGTTCAAAGCCAAGCGAGCAGTGATGTCAAAAAATCGCTTCTAGCGATCAATGAATACGCACACACCTGCTGCAAGATTTTTTGGCATCATCATAAGCTAACGATGAACTCTGACTCTAAACACAAATACGCAGAGAGCATTTCGAAAAGTGAGTTACCAAGATCTCCAGAGAGCAAGACGATAACAACATCATTGCTGTGTGCACTCACGATACATTACTTATACTACGCAAGGCTTGTTGTGAGTGCACGCTACAAACTTAAGATCTCAATGCGTACAGCTGAGTACAAGAAGTTGTTCGGATTATGTACAACTGATGAACAACCGTGATCAGATCATGATCATTGCCATAATGATCGTGATTTTTTTTGCTTTTTTTTCAGTCTGTGAATTAGAAAAGATGCATGTATTTACGTTGGCGGCATTGGTCCTTTCGGTGGAGTGAAAAAGAAAGGAACAGTTCACCGTGCTGACAGAACTATCCGATGAACTACTGAGCCAAATGTGCGCTATTTACAGGTGAGGTGCAAGGAAGCTAGTCGACTCTTTTATTCTCATCGCGTTCTAATACAGCAACAGACCTGACGTAGCGCATTCGAAACCGAGAGATTGAAAGAGTCGACTTGTTTGCATCCTCCTCACCTATAGAAACCGCACATCGCCCCGTTTCAGCCTTCGTGCTAAAAGTTAGGGTAGGATGGTTCAAAACGCACCCCTGGGGTAAAATGGCCCTGCACTGTTTTTCATAGCTTTGCGATTGTCAATTCGTCAATTTAACCATCAGCATTGCTAGTTCAGTGCTTAAACTAACATTCTGGCACATGATGTTTACAGAATTAGTAATGGGAAAGCAACGTAAACCCGCACGGTGCCATTTTACCGCGGGGGTGCATAATAGACTGTTCTCCCCTACCGATTGTCAGCACTCAGCACCTATCGCTGATGCTTGCTTATAGTGAATTTGTTTATTATACCGTTCCAACCTGCACAGAAATTCAAAACAACCCAAAATTAAGTTCTTTTCACTCATCTCCCATGTTCCGTACGATAAGCCAAATTTGGGTAAACCGGCTCAAAGTAGTTTGCATTTAAGCACGGCAAAAAAAAAAATTACCCATCGCTAAGTTATTTTCAATTTTTTCTACCCAAAATTAAGTTCAATTAACTCAAATTTGGGTATATCGCATATTACTCAATTTTGGCTTCTCGTACGGAACTAGACGGTTGAGTCGAATCTTTCGTTCTATTTTTGACAACAATAGCGAGAGGAAATGAAACGGGCAGAGGTCAAATAACTCAAATTTGAGTTTAAAAAACCCAAGCGGTGGGTAGTTTTGTTTTTCTGTGTGGATTGGGTATCAAATTAGGGTCGGCTTGTTTTCTAGCAAACGTCAGTTTGATCGTTTGTTTTTATAACCTGACACGGGTCGACTTTCGCGCTGAAAAAAAGTTCAGGTTTAACCTAGGTTAGAACTGGTACACAGGAGTGGAACTTTGGATCAGAAAGTGGCTCCACTTGTCATTTGCGAACACTAGCGCACCTAGCGGTAGAAGGCATCTTCTGCCTGCAGTTAAGATAGGCAGCATGCTATGATAGTGTGAGTGCACATAGAAAGCCCGTGTGGAACGCTACCACAACACATCGCTTGTTGGGCAGAAAAACGAACACTTTTTGATTCACCGATTTGTTTGCACTTCTCCTTCTGTTCTGTGACTGGTACCAACCTGGGAATAAACAAATTTGCTATTGCTCTGTAACCCCAAACTGCCAAAGAATGCTACTCACAGAGAGACACTCACTCTCGTCTCGTGAAAAAAGCACATGTTGCGATTTGTGGATAAAATGAGCGAAAAGGGTAACTCACTTCTCTGAGGTTGACTCAGTCTAACAATGTATTTGTTATTTGTGAGTTGCCTACGCAACAACGTATTTTCAAGGTGGAAGAGGACTAATCGTTGGTCGTAGTTTGTACAGATCACGATCTGTACAGTTTACGACAAACTGGAAATCGGATCATGCTCGCTTGATTTCCATCACTGCAAGCGAGTTTTCATGTCATGTTTGGATCTCAAATGGATCGCTTGGTTTGAGAGATGGAGAAATATTAAATATGAAAAATTATATGCCTGAAATTTCTCAGTGAGATCTCGATAAATAGCCCAATTCATAATATTGAGAAAAAAATCCACGACCAAGATCTTAACATTTATCATAGCCTTAGTATGTTGAATAGTGCCCCGTAACGTGGGTAGATCACCTTTTCGTGGTACGTTACGGGATGTAAGATCTACCACCGATTCCTAGTCCTGACTACTTCAAACTAAGGGAACAGGATTTTTCAGTAATCCAAGGCACGCATCTTAGTCCTTGTTACTTTTTATGCCTTGTTGATAGTGACAAGACTCGGCTTTGTCCACCGAGGATGTTCTTGAAACAAGAAATTAAAATGAGTTAGTTAGTCTTCATCTATGTCTTTCCTAATCTTCTATTCGTTGTTCCCTAGTTTGAAGTGGTTAGACTGATGCATGGTCACTATCGGTGTCATTCCTTAATTTTGTTGCTAAGGAATCCAATTTTGATTGACAAAGGGGCACGCCTTTGGAGGGTGTTTCAACACTCCGAAGGGTATAAATAGCGGGACCTTTCAATTAGAGCCGGATCCTTGCGATAAATGCAAGCATGAAAACTGTATGAAAAATCGAATACTTCTTCATTTCTCAATAGTGATGGAGTAATACGACATGCACTAAACTAAGGACACGGGATATACTACAATAGATCCAATTAATGGTCGCAGTGGTGTTAAGTCCCGAAAAGAGGATACATGTTGAATAGTTTTCAAAACCGGAGATTTTGAAAATATGTTTAAAATCTTATTATTTTTTTATAATAAATCATACTTACAATAGCAACAACATTACTAAAAGCAAAAATAGCAATCAATAACGAAAATCATATTTTGCATTTCAAGGGTAGCGTGCGAGTGTATGACCTCCCAGCGGAGGTTCTGTATCGCGATCTAGCATTGGGGCTGATTTTATACGGATAGTTTAAGCGTGTTATGAGGGAAAATTTTGCTGATGAGCTGGGCCATGACATGTAAACAGGTGTACGAGGTGAATAAATGGATGTGGAGAAGGATATACCATCTACGCTTCGTTTTCGCAATCGGATAGGAAACATTGTTATTTTTGGATCAAGAGCAAATTTCTCCTGTGCATGATTGTGCATACTGTAACCATTCGTGAAATTTCGCTGAGGTTTTGATCTTACTCAGTGGCTTAAGCGCCACTCTCGATTAGGAGAGACCACTGGTCGTGTTAAAACTTTGCCCGACAAATAAGACTTTTCTCTCAGAAGACCTCTTGAACGGTCGTTAGCTACTAACGGCAATACAAAAATACTAACTTTGTGGAAATGCCAAGTCCTTTAGTATTTCGGGAATGGAGCGCATGGACCAAATAAATAAACCGAAGATATTACTCTGACTCACCCACGAAACGAAACGGAAAGAGAACGGAGGAATGCTGACTCAACTGAGCGCAAACGAAAGAAAACTGAACGTAACGTAGTAAGTGTAAGTGTTTTTGTAGTCAGTGTCTTTTATTCAGGGAGTAGCATTCAAAACGTTCAAAAAACTTAACTTCAACTTTTTCTTTAAACTACATTTTAGCATTCATTCGCATTGGATTTATGAGAGGGGTGTACGGAAAAGAGCAAATCATGGCCATGAATTAAGCATGCTCTAACATACCTGCGCAGGTTTTATTTGACGAAGCGATGAATCGATGACTGCTGACCGATGATAGTTCGACGACTCGATGATGGCGGCGATAGACGACTTTGCAGACGGTGTGGCAATGGCGGCGTAAACGTGATGGTACCGCTCACGTGCTGCAGTATGGCGCGCAGCAACGGAAGGTGACTCGTACGCAATATGGCCGAATTAGAATTGCGGAGGGAGTGGCGGCTGGACGGAAGACTTCCGATTTGGCAATCGAGAGCTGAGCTACGATGAAAAGTCGTGCTGTCCCGGGAGATTCGCTCCGCAGAGAGAAAGGGCCAACTTACCTTCAGACGGCTTCGCGTACTTTGTTTCCGCTATGACCACCCGTGATGAAATGAACCCCCTCTCCTTGGATTAAATCCAGACCGCGGTACGCTTTTGGCGATGCACTCGGTCCGAGCTCTTGGGAACAATGGTCCACGGGGATTGTAGTGGAATGAACCTCGTCGACGGATGATTGGCGACCGTCGGAAGATATTTCGCTTCGAAGATTAGCGAACTTCACCCACCTCCGTTTAACTACCTTCGAAAAGGAGGGCCTTAGCAGGGCGCACGAGTCAGAGGAAATGTTCGTCACCCACGAACGATTATGGCGATGCCACAGATGGAACCCCCGATCCGGCGTTGACGATAACCGAACGGAACGTAGCGTATATCCAAAACAAAATTATTTAAAATTACCTTTTTTGTACAATTTCACAAATAAACGCACTGAACAGACTACGGCGGAACTTAATACAGACTTATCCCAAGCAACTCGCACGTTCTATAACAGTTTTTTTTTTATTATTTTTTTTATTTTTTTATTACTGATGACTGGTTTTGGTTGTAATGCAGTTTACTCAACATAATTCTATGAATTTGTGTTACTTGGGATGTCCACTGTACAAAAAGAAAGAAAACGTAAAAACTCACTCACTACTATCCAAATATCACCCAACAAACACTTTGAACTGATTAAAAGCTGAATAAGCTAAAAAATTACTGAAGAAGCTAAATTTTGCATGAACAAGCTCTAATTCAACTTTCAATGTTTGATAGGCAGTTGTTGTTATTTTCAAAGTATTTTGCATGTATTTTTTTTTTTTTTTGGTATTTTGCTAGCCAATACCAAATTTAGGTATCGGATCAGAATTAGGTATTCATTAGTTATTTGCTCCTGCTCGGGTACCCAGACAACCAGAAGTCGTATAACAATGTGCAGACAGTATCGTAAATTGCTACAGTTTAAGTCAAAATCGCATATAAGAGTGGCATGCATCGCATTATGTTTAAGTTAAATCGTATAGAATGCAAATTTCCGACCTATATGCGATGATTCATTTTTCCGTCGTACTGTATCACAAATCAAATCGGATTACATCGTAAGACTTTCCAAAGTGAATTTGTTATTACAGATTAAATCGTATATGATGTTAAATCAACTCGTTTAAAATTAAATTAAAATTTGCACGTATATGGCCTCTACTTTTGTACGTATAAGCCATGTCTTTGCATTCTATACGATTTGTTTGTATGTATATATGTTTGTATATCACGAAAACAACTTTGAATATACGTGCATTATGGTTGTCTGGGTAGTGTAGCCTGGATTTTACGGCGATTCAAACGCCAACATCACATCAAAATAGACTGAGTGCGAGAATTCCGACATTGACAATTAGTTTGTAGTAAAACCAGTAGCTATGAGGACCCTTATCTCCATCAGTTGCAAGGACGTTGCCAGAACAATTCTTGACTGTTCTCTTATTATATGGGATAGTAATTATTCCCAAATTATTATCTGTTAAGTAAGGGATGAATATATGCCTCATCTTCACAATAGCCTTGAATTGATACCACCCCAATATTGTGGTATTCGGTCGTTATGCTTTGTACTATAAAAAATTGGGATTCTCTTAATCCGAATCAGATCTCAGAATCCTAAACGTAAGAAAAACTAAAATTGATATTATTGCACTAAAACATACTTCTTTTTTTTAGATAAACTCATCAAATCAATCATGATAGTTCCTTGATTAAATACAACAACTCTTGATTTCATTTTCGGAAAATATTCTAAGGAACAGCTGACAACGCAAGGCATTTGGTTCAATTTATCCCCGGTGCACTGAGTACTTTTTGGTTGCTGTCCTTGGATTATTCCCATTGTTGCATCCAACATTGCAAAATACCTTTTTCCTAAGAACAAACTAAAATGTAGGTGCAGAGCAATGTCAAATAAGGACCTGTTCAACATCCTTCGGAAAGAATGCATTCAAACTATGTACCCATTACCTTAACGTACGACCAAGCAACCAACTCCAGAGCTAAATCCATCTCAAGGTGAACCGCAGAGTCTTTTGGTGTTATAACTTTACAACATGTCTTCGGGACCCTATTTCGTAGTTGAACACCTTCTCCTTGCCAGAAGGCAGATTATGCAGTCTACCGCACAGCCACGGAAACTTTCTCGGCCTCATGTCCTGGTATTTCCACTTCCACTCAATCACTTTTCTCTTCTCCATGGTTTCACGACATTCCACACATTTTCCATTAGATACCAAGATACCATTCTGAAGAAAACCCAAACAAAAAAAAAGTCACCTTACAAATGAAGTCCTCTTCCGAGTTTTCTGAAATCCACCAGATTCGTAACTGTAAACAGAAAATTTCACCCAAAAACTCCTCCACATCGTTACTCGATTTCAACACGAGTGATGGCGGTAACGATGGCAGTGAGTATAAAGTAGCTAGTCCACTAGAAACTAGTTGTTTATTTGGCTTTTGCGAACAAATTTTTTATCTCGTGGCGTGGGAACGAAAAGGAAAACTTTATTCCTTAGATCCTGATTTGTTTCTGCCCACCCGGAGCAGATGACACCCGAGGTGTGGCTAGAACTGAAGGGATGAGGGGAGTGTCTAAAACGGAAAAATTTCTCCGCGTTTTTATATAATACATAGTGTCGTTGAATTGGAATGGAAAAAAAAAAATCCATTCAATGTGGGTATGGAAAAGTTGTTCCGTGCTGAGAGAGGAATCAGACTGTAGGTGCATGCTGGTGGTCAAAAGAAGAAGTTTCGATTAGATTGTGGACGGAGGGCATGGTTATGTTGTGATTGTTTAGATCTGTGAGATGTTGTTGAGATCAACCACCGAGAATTGAGAATAAATGCGCGTCCCTTGCGGAAGGAGGATATTTCTTTCGTAATGACTGCTGGGAAATAGGGTAATTCGTGTTACATCCCGAGCACGAGAAAATAGCTTGTGAATACCTTTTTTTGTTCCTGATACCAATATTTGGTGTTAACCAGCCTGACACAAGAGGTAAAATACTAAAGAACAATACCAAAAATTCCATGCAAAATACTTCGTAAACAACAAAAATTGATATTTCGATATCAAACCAATAGCTGTATGGTATTGTTTTGGTATTGCATTTGTATAATTTAGTATTGTAGGAACAGTTTGTTGGTATTACTTTTTGGAATTTTAACTCTTATGTCAGGCAAATTCATACCAAATTAAGGTATCGATATATTCATTCCTGCTCGGGATGTTGTGTTTCGCTTTACTGTTAATTGGTAGGAGCGAAGTGATTAGAAGAAAGGTTGGATTCAGACTATATCAATATAGAGTGATGTAAATTTTACAAATGAAATGAAAATTAAGCAGTTTAAATATATGAAAACAACTCAGTTTGTTTGCATGAGCATAGGAACCCAACAGTACCGAATCAGTTTTGAACTTAAAGATTTTGTTTAGATTCAATTAAATTGACGGCAATCAAGTTATTAATTAGATCGCTGCATAGAACTAGACAATGCAAATATTGTTTTGTTAACCACTAGCAATCTACGCGTGTACTCGAGTGATTAGGGTGCAATTGGTTTTGTAAACATTATTCCAACATCGTATGCCTCAAAGGATAACATTTGGCCAGTATTCAATTATAGGCAGTCAAATTTGAGGCATGCACCGGAATAGATGGAATAGAAATGGGATTGTGTTGAAGCACAAAATTGAACAGCGACTTAGAGAGAGGAAACGCTAATCCACAAATTGATGGCTATCACAATTGAATAATCAACAACGTTTTGTTTATTTACTTGAATCATTTTAAATTCAGCATGGCGAGCAAAAACAGTTCTAAAAAAAAAAAAAAAAAAAGTGCAGAATTGATGCAAAGAACACTAAGTGTAACAGTGTTGAATTCATGAAGAAGAAGATGAATGCCAACCAAGCTGGAACGTATATCTCGATACTAAAAATTGTTAAGGATTTGCCTGACATAATAGGTAAGCATTTTGCATGCAATTTATTGGTATTATTCTTTGGTATTTTACCTCTTATGTCAGGCTGATCAACACCAATTTTTTGTATCAGGAACGGAATGAGGTATTCATAAGATATTTTCTCCTGCTCGTGAATTTTGCAATCAGTGGCATAAAAGTAAAAAGCTTCAACTTAATCGCTTGTGATGACCGATCAATGTTCTTTATACTTTCCGATGGCAGCCCTAAGTATGCCCCTTTATAGATAAAAAAAAACGCTCTTTAAAATACACCAAATTGAAACATTAAACTTTTTGGGAAAGATTGAGCTTCCACCTGTTCACAAAACATATGTGGAACTCGAGCATATATATATATATATATATCCTTCGGAAGAGAAGTAAAGCCGTTGGTCCCCGGTTTATGAGTTGATGGGTCGATAGGTAGGGTCCAGGTGTAGGAGCTGCCTCCCTGGCGTCAGTAGCATTGGTTCTCAGCACGGAAAATAAGATCGATGGAAAACAAATCAAGGAAAAAAAGTATAACATTTCAGGAAATTTCTTTGAAGACTCCTAAACGTTAAAACATCGAGAAAAGCGAGAAAAGGGTTTTAACCGTCTTTTTTCAGAATGGTTCCACTGTGCAGCGGAGCGATTGACATGCTTCTATAAGATGCTTCTAAAATAAGCTTCAAAAATAACCTTATAAGATAAGCTAATAAGATAAGCTTCTTAAAAAGCTTTTAAAAAAAGCTTCTTAAAATAAACTTTATATAACCTTCTTAAATAAGCATCTAAAATAAGCTTCTTAACCCTTTGTCTGTACCTTGGGGTCAATTTGACCCCATACCACTTTGATAGGCTGTAACTTTTTAATTTGTCATTGGATTTTTTCACGACTAGGCGCGTCCACCGGAGCTCTGTAATACTCAATAAAATTAACTTAAAAAAAACTTGAAAAACAATTTATTGGAAATAAATTTATTGAAAAACTTCAATTTGACCCCAAATTCAAATTGCCGTATCTTAACGAATTTTCAATGGATTTCGTAAATTTTAAATGTTTTGCATAGGTAGTGGTAGTGGACTTCCCTTTACAACTATCAGATTTTTTTAGGGGTGGATATCTCGGGGGGAGAGGTCATTACAAAAATATACCCATGAAATGGCACATTTTGATGTAAGAAATGTTTGTATCACGAGATCCCAACCATCATATATGCTTCTTTGTGTAAAGATGTTCAAAAATACAAGGTCTTCAAAACTATGGATAGTGTATGACAGAATTCACTCACTAGATGGCGCTAAAATGAAAATGATCAAGTTTCGCCATCGTAAATAAACATTATATAAAGTTATCTACAGATCCTGCACATACAGATGGTTCCATTCTTGAGCAAAGTTGTCCAGATGGACAAGACCTATCTTCAAGAAAAGAGTTTAGTTCAGAATTTACTCACTAGGCACCGCTAGAGTGACACTCATTGGCATTGCTTGCCTTAACTTAACATATGGACTAGATAGAAGGTTTTCGTCTTAGGTAAAGTTGTTCTGATGGACTAGACCTATCTTCAGGACTAGAGTTTAGTTCAGAATTCACTCACCATTCAGCGCTAGTGTGAAATCAATTATGAATTGTTTGCTTTAGCTCAACACACGGCCTAGATAGAAAGTTTCCGTCTTGTGTAAAGTTATTCAGATGGAAAAGATCTCTCCTAATGTAAAACGTTTAGTTCATAATGCACTCACCAGACAGCGCTAGTGTGACATTAATTTTAAATTGTTTGCCCTAACTTAACGTTTAGACAAGATAGAATGTTCCCGTCTTCGGCAAAGTTGTTCATATGGACAAGACCTATCCTATGGTAAATAATTCAGATCAAAGTTAACTCACCAGACAGAGCTAGTGTGGCATTACTTTTTCATTGTATGCCCTTACTTGACATATGGATTAGATAGAAGGTTCCCGTTTTCGGCAAAGTTGTTCAGATGAACTGGACCTATCTTCAAAATTAGAGTTTAGTTCAGAAAACACTTACCAAATTGCACTAGTGTGATATTAATTTTAAACTGTTTTCCTAACCTTATTTCAGATGAACAAGACCTATTTTGTGGTACAAAAGTTCGGCACAGGATTCACTCACCAGGTGGTGTTCGTGTGACATTAATTTAGAATGTTTTGCCCTAACTTAACATCTTAACTAGATTGAAAGCTCCCAACTTAGGCAAAGTTGTTCAGATAGACTAGACCTATTCTATGGTAAACAGTTTAGCTAAAAATTTACTCATCAGTTTTCACTGTTGCTTCACATTGTTTCGAGTTTTTTGGTTTCACTGGACAGCTTGCCTAGATGGAAGTTTTTTGATTTCGACTAAGTTTTTAAGATGATCTAAAACAAATATAAATCAATCCTCATAGTTTAGAATTCATTTCCCAGGGATCACTAAAGCGCCAGTTTGTTTAGATTTTTTGCATGAATTTTATATTTTAAGTAACAAGAATATCGCTCTCTTCAGCAATTTTGGTCAGATGAAAAAAAAAATAATCTATTAGTTGCCAACTCTGTACAGAAGATTCCTGACATCCAAATAAATACGCAATTTAATTAGTTTTTATTTATTTGAAAATATATTCTTTAAAATAAGACACGGTACATATCAGTCACTATTGTTCATCAACTAATCATCACTATCTTCACTTGGCTTTTCAATGCAGGCTTGGAAAATCGAATACATATGATCATTACAAACATATTTGTGATATGCCGTACATTGCGTGGAAACTTTCTTGTCGCTGGACCGTGGACATATTAAACATCGGAAACGTGTACAGGTACTCTTTTCTTCTTCTGTTGGTGAAACACTCACTAGGGTATATCCCATTTGACGAATAGCATCTGCTACATCACCAAAAATTTTTGAAGACTTCGCAATACGCTCTTCAATTAAAGGATGAACCAACTCCTTTCCCAATTTCAGCAAAAATTTCTTACGCTTTGTAGAAGAATTATCAGCATTCGGAAATTTAAGAAGGTAAAGAGTATAAGCAGCAATACATGCTACGTCCATCATATTGAAGAACGCAGTCATGGGCCATCTATTTGACTTTCTCCGACAGGTGTGCGTTGAAACAAGTTTGTCCATATTGTCTACTCCACCTTTAGTCTTGTTGTAGTCCAATATCATTGTCAGCTTGTTCCTCTGTGTCACATCCGTTTCGTTTGTGTAATGTATTGTGGACAGAAAAATCACGTTTTTACCTTTCTTCGAAATGTAACTTACCAGCGTTAATTGTCTATCGAAACAAAAAAGACTCGATTCTTTTTCCCTTACTTTGACATTCAACATCTCTCGAGGAAGGTCAGGCTTATTTTTGCGAATTGTCTTAAAGAGAGTTGTTTTCTGTTGCAATAACTGTTCAGCTAATGGAACAGATGTGAAGAAGTTATCCATGGTAATATTGCGACCTAAGACGAACAAAGTTAAATAAAAATTAAAAAATTAACTGAATATTTTCTAGTTTTCCTAGAACACATCCCATATTTTTCGCAAGGCAGCTAGTTTGTCTTCGGCTAGTCTGACTTTTCTTGTACGCAAATCATCAAACCTTAAGAACCGTAGCAATTGTTGAAATCGCATCAATGACATATATGTTCTGAATATAGGGCGATTATCATTTTTCCACAAATCTGGTAATTCCTCATCCCACGATTTACATGCTCCAGCATAAATTAGCAATCCCAAAAATGCATAAACTTTCTTAGTATCTATCCATTTTCAATAAGATCCACCAGGATATTTTTTGGAAAAAAAACACGAGCTTTCCTGTTAGTTTCACAGACGACGATTTTTACAAAATTCTCAGCAATGAACAGTTTAAAGGCATCAACCGCATTCAACACATCTCTTCTTGCACTTACGGATAATCCCCGTTTCTCACGTGTTATCACAACAGTGGGAGGTTGTGTGTTTAGAATAACACTAATTTAATTAAATGTGGAAATGTTTAGGGACGCTATAGACAACTATATTCTGTAACTTTACATCTACTTTTTACATTGGAATGTTGTGTTGCGTCGACGTGACGTCGTCATTCACTTGCTTAGACATATTTACAACATTTTTGCCTAACGTCAGAAGGCTGCCTTTTATTTCAGACCTTATCTAATTGAAACTGAACAACTTTGCCTAAGACGGGAACCTTCTATCTAATCAAGATGTTAAGTTAGGGCAAACAATTCAAAATGAGTGTCACACTAGTGCTGCCTGGTTAGTGAATTCTGAACTAAACTCTTTGTCTTAGCATAGTTGTAGTCCATCTGAACAACTTTTCCTAAGACGGAAACCTTCTATCTAGTCCAAAAGTTAATTTTAGGCAATCAGTTCAAAATGAATGTCTCTCTAGCGGTGCCTGGTGAGTGTATTCTGAACTAAACGCTTATCTTGCGGATAGGTCTTGTCCATCTGAACAACTTTGCTGAAGACGTTATATAATGTGTATTTACGATGGCGCAACTTGAGCATTTTCGTTTTAGTGCCATCTAGGGAGTGAATTCTGTCATACACCATCCATAGTTTTGGAAACCTTGTAATTTTGAACATCTTTACACAAAGAAGCAACATCCTATTTGGTTGAGATGTTGTGATATAAACATTTCTAACATTAAAATATGCCACTTCATGGGAATATTTTTACAATGACCGCTCCCTAGAGTAGATCCGCCCTCTAAAATGAATTTTGATAATTTAAACAGAAGATTCCACTAAATTTACTTTACATAGCATTTAAAATTTTGATAATCCGTTGA
This sequence comes from Ochlerotatus camptorhynchus, assembly GCF_037179485.1. NCBI lineage: Eukaryota > Metazoa > Arthropoda > Insecta > Diptera > Culicidae > Ochlerotatus > Ochlerotatus camptorhynchus. The sequence goes on from NW_027040741.1 coordinate 4,890,508, forward strand.
ATCTTCGCTGAGATATGACATTTTGAATTTGGGGTCAAATTGACCCCAAGGTACAGACAACGTAAGTTTTTTTTGGCACCGATGATGAGGCTTTTAAAATACGGCTTTTCAGATACGGTTCTAAAAGAAGCTTCGTTAGCATACAAAGGAACTTCATGAGAAAATTATTATATGACCTTCTTTTGGCAGCTTATTCTAGAAGCTTGCTCGTCGCTCTGTTTCTTTGACTAAAAAAAAAACAAGGAGGAGGACAGAAAATGAGAGTAGCAACGCAGCAATTGAGCAATTTTCCTAGGTCTATGGATCAAATGTAAAATTTAGTGTATCTTGCCTTGTCTTCATATTAACATGTTGGTAATAGATCATTACCAATTTTTCAATGATTTCACTGTGGTTTTTAAATTTTTTATGGATCATTTATTATATGGGAAAGTATGTTTGCCGTTTTTCAAAGCTATTTAATCATTCGAGCTCAACAAAGCCTCATGCAATACCAATAAATGTGTATGAATCATTCATTAATTAGTTGAAACCCGATATTATTGCCAAACAAGAATCAACATAATTTGAATATTGAAAAGTTAGCTAACAGTCAGAGGTACATGACAGTGCTGTTCGTTGTTTCCTAATTACTGTCAAGAGATTGATGGAAGGTCAATTGAGAGATTGACTCAAATTTGTCAGTATTCATTAAAATTCTATCCCAGGGAAGCATGACATAAACAAGTCGCGGTTGCGCGAGAGAGTGGAATGGGAGTTGTTTTATTACTGCCGTTAGCTGTCGAGAGATGGTCCACGCGGATATTATTCAACACGACCAAATTTATATTGCATGGCAGCTAATGGGATCGGACGGGGAAAAGCTACTGAAGCGTGCATTATTATTGTAACACCATTATTTATTCATTTTTAAATTGTCGACATCCTAATGGGACACACAATTACGAAGTGGGGTTTGTTTAGTTTCTGCACCTGTTCATTAATTTCGACAAATAGCAGCTTTTGTCAGGTAATTGGAGTGGGGAATACAATTTAACGCTGGTGCTGCACATGATCATCTACCTGTCAATTGGATGTTTAATGGCGGGATAAATGAAATCGAAACCTAACATTATTAATTATAAGACCAGCTTAAAGCATACGAAAGTTTAAAAAATACAGCATTTGAGTTAAAACTACGTGGATATTACAATTTGCCTGAACATCTCAAATTGAGTAATAAAGTGTCAATCATCGATGCAAACGTACACAAACCATGCTTTGAAACATTCCTGTCCATTCTATTGAGTTGGTTTAAATCGATGACATCAACCTCGAGTGGTGTACAAACATGAGTTGGAATGACTTAATAAACCGTCCAGTAGTAAATATTGGTGATTATTTTTATGAACCAAATTGCCTCTCCATAAAATAATGTGCATATATTTGGCTCAACTTTTAAGATTTTTTGGAATTCAACACGAGATTTTTCGGAATAGCTCTTGGAAATTTCAAAAATATTCAACTGAATTCTCCAGGTTGCCTTCATGAAATCCACACGAATATTTTTTTTCCAAATTCAATTTGGATCTCAGAATATTGATCATGAGACTCTGTGAACAAGTGCACAACATCCAATGAAAATGACGTATAAGGCAAAGTCGTAAGATTATTATTTTTGTTTTCTTTGATTTGTTTTCCATCGATTTTGTTTTCCGTGCTGAGCACCAATGCTATCGACGCCAGGGAGGCAGCTCCCACATCTGGACCCTACTCATTAACCGGGGACCAACGGCTTTACTTGCCCCGTAACGTGGGTAGATGACCTTTTCCGATTTTTTTATGTCCCGAACAGAGGAGAAAAAAACGGTTTTACGTCCCTTCCGAAGGAAGGCGTGATCAGAGATGTTATGCCTCAGAAAATCCCGGCGGCGCCAACTGGGATTGAACCCAGACCTGTTGGGGTGAGAGGTAATCACGCTTACCAGTACACTTACGGCGCCGCTTTTAAGATTTTTATAGTTAAGTTATTATCTTATATTAAGTATAATTATAGTAAAGATCATAATAATTTAAAAACTTTGACCAAATGTTGTTGATCTTCGATTATTGTTAATTTTAAAGAGTTCAATTTAAAAATTTCACAATGCTTAATAACGTCTCACCCTGGAAAAGCTCTCTTGGAGTTTATGGAAGATCTCTCGGAGTTCTATTGAACATATCCTCATATAGTAAGTCAGTAGTGAAGGAACTAAGACATTTTAATTATTAAAAATAAATAAACATTCTCCATACAATTCGTATACGTCAATCTACTAATCTTTAAGCTTCCTTGAAAGTCTAGACTTGTCTGCAGTTTTCGGTGCATTAACGAATACATCGAAACTGCCCTCAAGATCACTGAGCTTCAAAAATGTTCTCTTGACCTTCCTAAGGGACGTCTGGACGTTCCAGAAGCTATTGTGACACAGCTCTTGTGATTTTTGAGCTTCTCTAGAGATGTCTAAACCCAGGTTTACTGAGGTTTCAGGGACTTCTTTAAAGTTTCCTTAATTCTACTCAAGTACCCTTAAATTTTCTTGTCTTTCCTGAAGTTCCAAGATCTCTCTGAAGCCCCAAGATCTTTTTAAAAGTTCCTGTAGCTTCTCTGAAGCTCATTACCTTACTGCCGAAACCTCTCTGAAATCCTCGGTATTACCTTTCATTTCTAAGAACTTGTCTAAAGTTCCAAGAATCGTTGTGGACCGCCCTGAAGTTTTCAGACGTTTCTTCTACTCTGAAATTGTTACTTCTTTTCAGATGATGTTTCAGGAATTGCCCTAAAATTAATAAAATTACCATAAAGAGCTCTAAAATACTTGACGTTTTATGCAGTTCCGTGAATTTCTTGAAGCTTTTATGAAGTTTCCGACATTTCTCTTAAGACTTCTAAACATCCCTGGTGTTTTTTAGTGTTCATCAATTTGTTGGGAATTATTGAAGGTTTCCGCAATTTTTTCTGAATCTAATGGATCTGGGCATTTTCTTAATCATCACGTAACTGCCCTGAATCCTCGGAATTGCCAAAGCTGCGTACTTCACATTCCTATAATTAATTAATCTTCTCAAATGTTCTGTGATCTTCACTGAAGATCTCAAAATTTGCATGAAATATTTGAAACTGCTCTGAAGCTATCAACTTTCACTCTAAAAATCTTCCATGTTATTCTGGCCGCTTAACTTCCCTGATCAGAGATGTTGTGACTCAGAAAATCCCGACGCCGCTGAGTGGGATTGAACACAGGCCTTTTGCAGTGAGAGGCAATAACGCTTACCACTACACCACCGCACTATGGGAATTCAGGTGGTCAATAAGAAGAAGACCAACTTCTCTCGATTCGGATTCTGTAATCTGCTATCGAAAGAAGACTATTTGATGCATAAAATACCACAAGAAGAATTCTCAAAACCGACTCTATTACTGCGATACATTTTTTTGTGAAAAGCTGTCATATATTTGAAACTTAATTTCTCTAAACTGAAACAACCTAGTGCTTAGGAATAAGATGTAGCAGAAAGCTTGAATCTTAATTATTTAAATTTGATATAATTTTTTTTTTAAACAATTATAAAAAGCATGCAATATTGACCAACAAAAAAAAAAGTTTCTTTCAGCTTAAATGTTCAATACAAAAAAAGTTTGTAATTGTTTACAGTCGGGGAAACATCCACGATTATCTTTAGAGTACCTAGAATGACTTGCAAAAAAAATTAGCTGCGCAAATGAACGTATGACTAGATTGAATATATTTGACTTAACAATTTAAATTATTGATAAATCAAATATTTGGCAGCTTGAACTCGGGCAAACATAATGTCTGTTCCCGTGCCTTTTTTTTCTGCTATTGCTGTATGTCGGAGCCGTACCAGACTTCAATGAAGGGAATGGTGGGACTTCCTAGTTCTCTTGCGGCAAAACTAATCCTGACAAGACAGGAAAGGGAAAGGATGCCGCTCAAACAGGAAGCCTTCGTAAAATGAGTGTTCTGCTCAGGCGCTTGGGATAACGATAAACTCTTCTTGACCTGATAAGCATGCTTGGCATACACAGTTGTACTCATCAACTGCTCATTTGCTAATAACTTCGCACACAGTTGACGTAACATAGTTCTTTTTGAAGCAGTAGATAGAATAGAGTTTTAGCTTGTTGTAAATACGTAAAAACAAGTAGATTTTAATTCTAGTAATAAACATTATTTGTTTTTGCGTTGTAAAAATTAAGTGAGAAATGCTCGCTGCACATCTCGTACTTTAAGTGTTAAAAATCATTGGCGTTGATTCAAATGTTAAGATTTACCTACTCTTTGCATATATATAGTAAACTATGATCTTAATCTATCAATTACTTTAAAGAAAAACAAATTTCAACAACTGAGTGAAAAGTTATTAACAAATGAGCAGTTGGTGTGTACAACTGTGTATGCCAAGCATGCTGATAAGGTCGGTTGGGATTCCGCAAGCCCGTCGACAGCAAGCACTTAACCAGCGGTGGACTGTATTTAAAAACGCTGTACTGCTCCTCCTCAGTTGAACACAATGCCGGATCAGAGGATGTTGTAAAAAAAAAACTAGGATAGCTTCACTTATTTATTTTTTTTTTCAGTTGAAAACAGTTTGACAACTAAAACCATACTAATACTAATGCCACCAGCTTCGCCGCTTTTATACTTTCGTGCAGCTTCTTCTTCATCTTCTGGTTTTCGCCTTGCTTGATCGTTGGTTGAGAGAAATTTAAAAAATGGGTTGGGCTTACGACGGTCACTGACTGTCGTTCGCGTTTGGGCGTGAACACTGTAAGATACTGTAAAATAGCCTGGGAAAACCAAGATTAGTAAGTCCAAGATGTGCGAAATGCATGTTTTCAACATACTTTATTAGGTTTTACCAGATTCTTATTTTACTGCAACATACAGCGGAGGCGTTAAAGCATGTTTGGGAGCATACCTATTATTTACTGAAATTTACGTCCAAGTTGATAAACAATGATGTTGTACCACAGTGGAAAAGATCAGATATTATAGAGCGCTTTCCCGGCGCATGTTAGTTATTTAGCTTCCTGTACCAAAAACAACATTATTCTTTCAACTCGGTTCTGCCGTCGATATCGAGATAGGTAGAATCTGTATTATTATGTTCAAAAAACAGAATTGGTATTATGATTCATGCAGTGGAATACTATTCCACACGACCTAGGTATCGATAGAAATTCACCGTAGTACCTACATGCATATGAAGCGTGAAGTGATTCATATGAAGCATGTTAGTGTGAGAAGTGATTATTCAAAGATAAAATGGAAAACCGAAAAAATATTAGTATATTGAGAGCCCCAGGGCAGCAAACTCAAATAATTGAAAAGCCATTTGAGTTCATCTGCGAAAACATCCGAGTGAATAAAAAAACAAACAACTGCAGCTGAAGCAAAAATTAAAAAAATATTGATTTAAAATTCCGACATCTATGGGAAAAGGCTAACAGACACAGAGAGCGTTTTTAGTTTGTTAAAAAGGATTTCCTTGACGCGCAGTTTAACATGTAAATATTCGTGGAAATCGAACCAGAGCCTTCAACTTCATCGGGACGTGGACGGCCATGAAAACAATTCGGTGTATCAAGCGAGTGTAGTAAACGGCGGAAAATAAACGACGAATTGATCGCTTCAAAAGTGGATTCGATAGAAAAAGCACTTTTGGTAGCAAGAAAAACAGCGTACAATCGTCGTGAAAACAGTCTTGTTAAAGTGATTGGTCACATTTTGAAGAACAGTGACAATGCTGCCAAAATGTTAGAATTATTGAGTGACATTGATGACGTTGTTGAAGATGCAAATGTAGAAAATGCGGGAATAAATAGAACAGCTAACAATAAAATTAAAACTTTATTTCTTCGCCCAGTTACCCAAACACTTTACTAAGAAAAAAAAAAAGATTTGCAAAAGTGATGAAGGCTTCCGTAAAATTTCAGAACTCTATCAAAGATTCGATTGTGATTGATTAACATTAAAACAATGACTTTAATCAATTAAAACATATTGGGGACCTTTTTCAAAAATAGTCAAGATATTTACCCCAATTCAACGTATCGTCTCTCTTTCATTTACGAGACAATAAAAGTCACTTTGTGAGGTGACTCTCCATGCAAATCAAATGTAGAGTCTTCTCACAAGACGTGACTTTCATTCGCAAATGACAGAAAGTCAACCCGATGTACAGAATAGCGGTGATTACTTAAGGCTTTGATCTTGACTGATAGTGAGGAGGGCACCGAATACCATTCTGTGATTTACATATAACCAGAACATCTTGAACTCATAATGATTTTCGGGACATTGTTTACGACATAATTTAGCCTTACTCAATGACCATAACTCCAGAATAGTTTGGAAGCAATTAATATTTGATCACTGATACCCTTACGGGGCTGTCCAGGAAACACGTGGTCCATTTTTTATGACATTGAACCTCTCCCCCACAACGTGGTCAAACGTCCATAAAATTTTTTGAAAATTTGTATGGATCGTCGTCTTTGGTCCCCCCTAAATTGGCTACGTGATTTCTGCATGGCCCCTAAAATGCATATTGCGTTAAACATCATTAGTAAGGACCTGATTGCATGTCAAATACGTCGAAAATCTACCAGTCAAACCACATTGATTCAAGAGGACATCTAGATCTCAACTTGAGGACATTTTGTAGACCTTAAGATATTACATGACTTCAAAAACATCTTGAAGCTAACAATTCATACCCATACTATCATAAATCAAGACGAAAATGCAATAAAAGCACGAAAATATTTTTGGGAGCACTGTGCACCATGTTGTGATGATGACTTGTAAGTTTGGCACATACAACCTGTCAATTTCACCTTTAGAGACTCACTATCAGCAATTTTGAGATTGCTGAATATTCACTATTCATGAAGAGTGAATACTCCTTGATCATACAATTGAGACTCTCTGATAGCGAAATTAACAGATTTCATGTGTCAAACACATACTTTACAATCTCTTCATGTAGCTTGTAAGTGCAAAATATCATCATAACATCTAATGATTCCGATTTTCTGAAAACATTTTTTTTTATAGCAAACCAATGGATGTGATGTGCATGTGATACTGATTTAAATTTAAGTGACCTCAACTATGAACATCGACACGACGTTTTTTGGAACGGGTTAGGTTAAAAGTAATAGCCTTCTATTTGTAGTCTCTAGCATTGATTATTATCAATGGTTCAATTTCTAAACTGAAACAGATGCAAACAAACCCAATAATCATCTGTTAAGGATATAAAGCATCCTGAATTTATTTATTGATTTTATTTTGTCAAACCTTCTAATGCATTGTTCCTACACCTCTACCCCCCTTTTTTGTTGTTTTGAGGAAGTACACATTCCTTGAATTAAATTGATTTCCACAAGAGTGGATTTCCCATAAACAACGGCAGGAAAGATTGACGGGACGGACAACCCACAAGAAAAACCTTTTTATCTCCTCCTTCAGTAGCCTCCATAATTCAAAACTCCAATGATCATCGTCTGCAGATATAGCTCTCAATCGTAGGTCCATTTTTCAACAGCTTAGTCACCCCAGTGTTGTTATGTGAGCAAGTGAGTGAGTAAAGTTCGTCGAATATAGAAGTAAAAGAGCACCAGCACAAGAAGGCGCCGGACATTTTCTTTCAAAGAAACAAAGACGGAAAGAATATTCTACAGCGCTTCGTCCAGAGGGTCGACCAAGAAGTAAAAAAAATATCGGATTATTCGTAAATTTACGACGGATTACGGTCGCTTCAGAAAAGTCAGGAGCCCCACGGTAACAAATGTTACTGTTGTTTTAAGATACATTTTTCTCCTGGGTTGTTGTTCACGTTGACGCAATTTTTTCCTAAGTGGTATAATTTACCCCCCGGGAGTGGTGTTTATATGTGTTCTCTGGTTGAACAGCACCAAGGTATACCAAGGTTAATGCCGGATGGGGATAAGAGAAAACGGTGCGACTCATTTTTGTCACACATTTTCCTTTACTGGTGGGTCTGTTGCTTTTAATTTTGAATTTCTTGGTCCAAAAGTGGCCCATGCGGAAATGGAAGAATTACAATTATCATTGTTTTCTTAATAAGTGGTCCTAGTGTTGATACTGTGACGTAGTTGACAGCAAGACCTAGCATTCTGTATTTTTCTGGCACATAAACGTTTTCCTTTTGCTGCAATGCTACTCAGCATATACAGCACCAACAAGAGCAGAAATGAAAATTAAATATTGTATTATCGGGTCGACCCGGTTAGATGCATAGTGCTTTAGCATAGCAGCGTTGAATTTGGCTCAAGCTAGTAAGTGACGCAAGCAATTAATTTTTGAATATAAACTAGCTCATTTAATTTGATGAAAATTATGCTTTAGTCAGTGGGACTGACGGATTACTGACGAGGTGAACGTTTTGAAACTTCTCAAACGTGTAGTGGCGACGAATCACTGAAATATAAATTATCAAAATACGGATGGTCCAAAGATGCTAAACTGGGGCTGATCAAATTATGATTTTTACCTCCATTTCTTCAATGATCTGTATCGCAAATTCAGTGATATTCAGACATTCTGACGATAAACACTTAAAATCGTTGATTTTATCCACATTGATTATTTTACCCATATATCCTCTAAATGGGTCTGTTCGATTCGATTGTGTAATCCAGATCGATAGTGCCTGGGACTAATTCGTTTGAATTTACGATAGCATTAAAAACGCATATCCCTCGGTACCGTATTAGCGATGTAATCCACACCAGGAGAAAACCTGCTACTGAGGCATTATTTTTGTATGTTTTTTATGATTTTGTTTTGCTTTCATTATATTGATTTAAAAAGTGATCGTTGTTTTGTGATATCACTACAAACCAAATGAAAAAGCGGAGAAAAGGAAGGGGGAGCGGCGGCAAAAAAATAAAATAAAATTTGAAACAAAAAAAACGAATTTATGATTTGTTTATTAGAAGTTTTTAAGTTTCATATTTTTTTGGCCGCCTTTCCACAGCTTTTGTAGCTGACTTTGGAATTTTGTTGGTTTTAGTGAGGCAATTTTTGCAGAACATAATTTTTCACTAGAAAATTTGTTTTATTAATTTATATTTTTGCCCCTTGATGTTTCTAAGCTCATTCCGCAACTTGCTTAAGGCATACTCTGCGATGTCGGCCGGCTGAAGAACGCTGCGATACAGTGTCGAAAACATCCCCACATTCAGGATCACCGGCTCATTCCAGCACGATCACCGAACTTTGGATGGCTTTGAGAAACAACGGTTAAATCGTTCTTGATCCTGTTCCTGTGCGGTCCAAAGATGGCAGTTATCGTAGAGCGATCTCCAAGATCTGTGTGCTGCCAATTCGAGATAATATGTCTCTATCAGAAAGAGGATAACTGGGATTCCTCCAACGGCGGAGATCGAGAGGCCTCTGCACCCCCAGTTATGATAATCGATAATTCTTCTTTCGAAAAAGTAACACCTCATCTTTCTCCATACATACCTCCCTGAGTTTTGGTCAGTCCAAAATGCTTAACAGTCATAGTGTTTTAAAATTTGTGTTAATATGTGTCTTTGTCGGTAGTAGTAATTGTACGTGCATCATTTGTATCCAGTCATTTCGATGTACAGAGTAACGACTAGCAAAGTGCTAGCTGTCAGGGTATCGTTTACCCCAGTTCAAATTTAAACACACAGTCACGTTTGATACTTCGAGGTATCAACAACCAGTGATAGCAATCCGAGAAAGAAGTGTGTAATTCAACGCTTTGATTGTCAACGAGTATGGCCAATCTGCTAAGATCTTCCCAGCAATGTGGATCCAGCATCGCAGTCTCCGTAGTTCAACCGTCGTACTTAGGGCCTCCGATCAGGCAAGTCGTTTTGTTTTTCATCAGTACATTTGAAAAATCACCCTCTAATTTTATTGCTAGATCACATTGTCACGCGCCGTGATGATCGACCGTGAGCACCGTCACGCACCGTATGCACCATTTTAATTATTCAATTCAAATATTATACTATATACAAACAAGAAAAGTAACGTACGATTCACGTACCTGTTGCAATATCACGCGTAGGTTTATTAGTTTCTATTTTATATCCTCTATGTGCACTAGAATGGCCCACTAAAATAAATGTTCTTATTTTCCACGGGCCAACTTTTGCTTTTAGGTGAGAAAACCATTCTCTGAATGTTTCAGCTCATTTGGTTCTAAGATGAGCTGACGCTTTTGGTTTGAATTTTGTTTGAGGATTTTGGATCAAATACATAAAAATAATGACACTCCTACACTCTATCGATGTGGCCTCCCTTAGCTCAGTCGGTAAAGGCGCAGCTACAAAGCAAGACCATGGAACGGTCTAGGAATTTTTCGGGTTGGAAAATTTCTCGACTTCCCTGGGCATAGAAGTATGATTGAACTTGCCACACAATTATACCAATGCAAAAATGGTACAGGCATCGAAAGCTCTCAATTAATAACTGTGGAAGTGCATCTAGAACACTAAGTGGACAGCACGCAATAAGCTAATATGCGATATGCAATAAGCTTGAAATGCGAAGAAGAAGAAGAAGAAGAAGAAGAAGAAGAAGAAGAAGAAGAAGAAGAAGAAGAAGAAGAAGAAGAAGAAGAAGAAGAAGAAGAAGTAGAAGAAGACACTCTATCGATCTTAACAAAGTTTCCTTATTCTCGATTTGATTCACATTTTCAAAATTTGAAGTTCAATTAATGAATAACAACTTTGCTCAATATTGCATCATGAATGCAGTTAGTTTTATTGATATATTCGCGTTTGAATGTATATGAGAATTTTAACCAAATCTCCTATATGAACATTAGGGGTTAGAGGGAGGGGTTATCTCACCAATTGCCATGAGTCCCAGCGTGGCCAGTGAATTTTCGATTTGAAATCTTAAAAATTTCAACCATTAGTGGCGCCGGTGGTGTAGTGGTAAGCGTGATTACCTCTCACCCCAGCAGGCCTGGGTTCAATCCCAGTTGGTGCCACCGGAATGTTCTGAGGCATAACATTTTTGATCACGCCTTCCTTTCTTTTCGAGATACTTTTGAAAATCAATTTCTTTCCAAGAATTTATTGAGTAACTTGAGAGATTAAGATCACTAGGCCAAAAGCTATCTGGATCAACAGGTTATTGAACAGAATTGTGAAAGAAAAGATATTTAATGAATGAAAAATGTTTCAGAAAAAAATAACTTGATACAAATGAGAATTAGAGGAAATTCGTAGCAATATCGGATAGAGAAAATGTGTTTTCACTCCGTTGCGTTGGCTATACTAACATAAATATTAACCTTTCAGTATTCGCGCTGATGTACAAAGCTAAAAACGATGAAAATATGTAAAAACCTACTGTCGTTGGAACTTGCTCAACGTAACACTAAACATGGTTCATGAAATTTTATACACACGTCTAATAATCCAATACTTGAAGTTTATTTTCTGTAAAGAATTGTGATTTAAAGAGATTCCCAAAATTCTGAGCCATTGACAGTTTTGTAGAGTCTGAAACCAGAACTTTTCTGAGACTTGGGAGCTGTTTAAAGGTTATGAAAAATTACAGAACATAAAATAGTGTGGGCAACCCCTGGAATTTTAAGTACAATTTAAAAGTAACCACGGTGTTCGAAGTAGAGACAGTTTTAAAATTGTATAATCTTTCAAGTGCTAATTTACCGTGATTCTTTTTAGTTAGACTGATAGCCAAAAATCAGTAGGATACCTTTTTTGCTAGGAAAGTTACAGTTCTATGAAAGAAGAAAGGTAAAAAATGTGCGTGTCTTAATCGTAGTCGAACAGCCGTTCGACGGCTTTCTATCTCCAGTGTAGGAAACCATTCGACCAACCGTCGCCGGATTCTTCCTTTGCGCAAATACCCTGACCAATCGTCACCTCGGTCAGAAGGGGCCGCACCGTCACCGTCGCGCCCAAACCGAACGAGATCAACTCTTTGTGATATTGTCCGTGTGCACATGAGACCGACGACTGAGTAGCGTCGTCCTGAATGAACGCCTAAGCCGATATCGGCGTCATCTACTCACCTGCGGGCTATAGTTTGCAAGCACTTTGTTCCGGCGATAGACAATGGTCCGACCCGAGAAGATATAGACACGCACAGATAAGATAGGGACGAAATATATGTTGAAACTATTATAAATTAAAATTAATTTTTTTGAATTATTAGATCAATATAAAGTTAGTATCTTCCCTATCCCGCTGTTTGTATCATGGTGATTAGCATCCTGAAAGATTTCGTTCCGTGCGCTGAGAGTTCAAAATTTGAATCGATTATTTTTGTTAATTTTGGTGTGAAGGGCAAATCACTCTTTTGCGACGAAGTCGCCTCTGGTGTAAATAATGGGAACTCCGATGATGATAAACTAAAGCTCTGAAGGAATGCTTTGCTAACCATTCGGTGAGGGTAAAGTTAAGAATTATGGTCGTTCGAGTGCACTGAGATTAATGAGAGTAAATTTGGGGACAGCCGGACCATTTCCGATCCCTTTCAAGGAACGAACTGAACCTACCTTAGGTTAGGGCTCATACCGGGCAAACACACATTGGCGGGCGGTCCTTATTAAAGCTGGCACTTAAATCGCTCATTTTATCAAATCGAGTGCGGAACGGGGTGCTTTTTTACCCTTCTTACAAAGAAGGGTATAGATATCATATACCATTCGACTCAGCTCGACGAGATCGGAACATGTCTGTGTGTGTGTGTGTATGTGTGTATGTGTGTGTGTATGTAACGAAATGCATGCGATCACGTTTCTCAGCAACCGCTCAACCGATTTGAACAAACTCGGCGCCAAATGATAGGTCTTGGGGTTCCATTGAACGCTATTGAACGGTTTTGGAATCGGTGAACTGGTTCCGGAGATATGGCCGGAATAAGATCCGGTGAATATGGGCCTTCACGCTGGATTTAACGGAAAACGTATCAAAACCATCATATACCATTCGACTCAGCTCGACGAGATCGGAACATGTCTGTGTGTGTGTGTGTGTGTACGTGTGTATGTGTGTATGTGTGTATGTGTGTATGGGTGTGTGTATGTAACGAAATGAATGCGCTCACGTTTCTCAGCAACCGCTCAACCGATTTGGACAAACTCGGCGCCAAATGATAGGTCTTGGGGTCCCATTGAACGCTATTGAACGGTTTTGGAATCGGTGAACCGGTTCCGGAGATATGGCCGGAATAAGATCCGGTGAATATGGGCCTTCACGCTGGATTTAACGGAAAACGTATTAAAACCATCATGCGACACATCAAATTACTACAGAATTCAAAAATAAGATCAATGCAAGTCGTGTTAAGTGTTCCAGACCACATTGGACACACTTGGACATGTTCCGGGTACCCCGGGGAAGTTGCTTGAATATGAATTGAATTAAAACCCATTAAATCACATTAAAATACGATGATAAGGTGATTGGTAGCCTCACCAAATAGACTACACCCGGATATATTCCGGGTACCCCCAGGCAGTGGCGTAGCGTCACTGGATGACACGGGGGTGGGGGGCTTGGTCACTGATAATGAAAATAAAATAAATAAACTTGAATAAGTAAGAAGGGTCTGATCACACCATAGGTGGATAAATTCGGGTTTTTTTGTGTGGATTTTGAACATTTTTGGTAGTTGAACGCCAATCGTCTCTAAACGATTTTCGGCGTGCTACAATATACACGTCTTTCAGTCCCGCAGAATATAGTATCTGTTCGCAATAGTAAATCAAGTGCTGGACTAGAAATTGTCTTCAGCGTTTTTATAGTGTATCCGAAGGAGCCCAAATTTGTGTCGATCGAATACCTATCAAGATACGGTTTTAAATCAATGTTCGAGTTTATATAGTCAATACAAAGTTGCGTTAACAAATGGTAATTGAATCATTTATTTGAGAAACCGCATGAGTCGATTTGATACAAATGCTGAAAAACAGTAAAACATCGATCCGAGATCCTATGTGGTTACTCTACAAATACACATTTTATTCACCTTTTCTTATATTTGTTGGAGAGGTATAATAATCTAAGCGGATTCAAAAACTACTAAAAGGACATTTCCGATAAAAATGTTACTTATGCGTTTTCTCAAATAAATGATTAAATTACCGTGGAAAGATATTTAGTACAACAATTATGATTCCATGATTGGGCAGTTTAACATGATCAAAAGACCGATGGATTGGTGGGTTCTGGTAGCATTGTAAAATAAACGCATTTGCTTATGGTTGGATTGACTGGCCTGCGTGATTGAACCCAGGTGTATTATGCTCAATACACATTAAACTACTGATTTGTATTTTGGCTACGTACTGGGTGGTGATTAATTTTCATGTTGCTATTGCGTTTGAATTACAGTTCGATTTTGACTACACGACTCCAATGTATTTAATTTGATTGTGCTCTACAGTATAATCTTTTAAACTCCGTTTAGTAATTTTATTGAGTCTACCGGATAATTTTAAAATTTTAACATGGCCAGATAATCAGGGTTCCTAAAATGTATGAAAGCAAAGCAATCAAAAATCATGTGTTGCCATAATGGAACGCGTACTATCCAATTAACTATATAGATAAGATTGGTTCTTGAAATTAGGGTCGTTACATTAGTGGTTGATCTTGTTCTGGTGAATCAAGCTGCTTCACTAGAAAGCACTGTTCTTAAAGACACCGAGCATTTGATAAGTCTCAACGCCAATTATCCATTGGAAGATGCTATCAATCTATCGGCATCTTCTTCTTCTTCTCATTTGGCTTTATTATGTCCCTACTGGGACTTATTGGAAGCCATTCTTTTCGAAAGCACCCTTTATATACAAGATCTAGGCTACCGTATAACCAATTTCGTTACGCTGACTTTGTCCTTTAAATAAGTTGTGTGGGATATGATTGGTAGGTATGTATTCAATCGACAAAACAATGCTGGGTCAACCTAACGGTAGATGAAAGCTCATGTAATGTCTGACTCGTTTTTTATGCTTTCAGCATTTTAAGAACGCATGAAAAATATTTCAAATCCTGATTCTTATAGAGCACTCCCCAATCTCCAATTCAAGATTGCATCGCTCGCAGCAGTCGTAAATTCAAATTTTCCCTCCCACTTTACGACCTAGCTGAGCTACATGAGTTCTTCTACAGAATACGTTTTGCATCCAGGCCAATCCAAAATCTACAATGCCAACACCACGAACAGGACCACTAATGCTGCTTGCTGTTGCTGAATGTTATCGCCGAGTGCGGTCTACCTTCCCCAACCATCCAAGCCACAACAACGGGAGAGAACCACGCTTGCCTAATAAAGCGCTCAATTTTTATGATGTTTGATAAGAAATTATAGCCTTCCGTGCCAGTCCGAACCGAGTGCGGGGTAAGTGCCACAAAACTTTAAAATTCTATTTTTTGCACAGGTAGGCAGAGACAACATAGAACTGGGATGAAAAATTTATTCAATATTGATTTTCCTCCCTTTCCACCTAACCCCTTGCGCTAACCTGTGGGGCATGTGTTCCATTAGGTAATTAAAATTTCCGAACCACTACTGCTGGGGGATTCGGTAGAGCGCTTGTAGCATTAACTTTCTATCATGCTGCCCAGATCTCTCATTATCTTAATGTGCTGACTGTTTGAAAAAGTGTGCAGTGCAACTCTTCCATGTGCCAGTATTTTTCACTTTTACATGCTCTCGGCAGGTGGAGTTAGTATGGATATGAAGCCAAATGAAGCATGATTCCCTACAAACAGAAGTCTTATAACAATGAACAAATCAAATACTTAAATACTGCTGATCAAGCCCAATTCACGTATGAGAAGAAAAAAAAACATCGCATGATGTTTAAGTTTCATCCTATATAATGCAATATTCTTATCTTTATATGATGTACCATTTTTTCATCGTACAAGAGTTCAAATTAAATCGGATAAACCTGCAAGAATTGTCAAACTGAATTTTTTATTACAGAATGAGTCGTATGTAATGTCAGCATGAAACGCTTACAAAGTAATTTTAAAGTTGCAAGCATATGGCCTCCAATTTTGTACGTATAAGCCATTTTGTGCATTCCAGTGTTGTGAATGTGGTTTGTCGCACCAAACCATAAAAAACAAACATTTTATATAATGTTCACCAGAAAAAAGCTCATTCGAATTTGGATTACGATAAGCGGACTGATATTTCCTCCTACCATCAGGATTAAAACTTTTATAATAATTTTAAAAAAATGCGCCTGGTAAAGCACAACTAAACGATTTGTTTGTAGATATATGTATATGCATGTACAGAAATCCCCTAAAATAGCGTGGAGGGTGGTGCAGTCCACCCACCATTATTTCTTGGTTGTCCTCCAACCGCCTGAGCTGATTTTATGTAGGTGCCTAGTATAAGTTTGACACCAATCACATACAAAAAATCAGGTCAATTGGTTGGAGGACAGCCTATAAATAGTGGTGAGTGAACTGCACCACCAAACACACTATTCGGAGAATTGCTGTATATCATTAAACACCACTTTTATATATATGCATTCTGAAATTTTCACAGAATTGCAAGTAACTTTTAGTGCAAAAGATGTGTTTTATTTGTTGCAACATTGTGAAAATGTGAACTTCCCAGCTTTCAAAATTGATCGTTAAAGCCCTAAATATTAACGTGAATTCAAGATTAACAAGCACTGTACGGCAGCACTTCACAAGTCAGTCTCATTTGAGTTTTGGTCCGATTTTTAAGCAAAATAATTAGCACCCAAATAATTTAAACACTTTCAAAAGCAGTACTGCATAATTAAAAAGCATTAAAAGTCAGTTAAATTTGGTGTCCTATTGCAAAACAAATAGTGATAATAAGCAAAGCATGGTTTGAGCTATGGAACGGACTTGTGTTCAATAACAAATTGATTAAATAACAATCGTTAGAAGTAGTTTTGTGGTCGTTTTTTTTCGGTTTAACATTTGTGCTAAAATTTTACAACATCCGAAATGGCACTTCAGGGAACAACTTTCGCAATGAAAATGTGGCAAAAATCCATCGTTTGAACGGGGGAAAATCGATATCGTTAATTTTATGATGGACCATTTTCAGTGGGCAATATTACTGAAGACCGGAGGTGGCGATGTTTCACAGAGATTGCTAATTAGTATTGCTATAGAGATAACAAAAACAGTGCCGTTTTGTCATAGTATCATTTATACCAACTTCTACTTTGAAGTGTTTTCTCATGCCACTTGAGAGGCAGCATTTTTCTTCATATCACAAACTGAAACTGCTGGCGCCGGTGAAGTAGTGGTAAGCGTGAATGCTTTCTCACCCCAATGGGTCTGGGTTCAATCCCAGCCAAGGTTGGTGGGATTTTTCTGAGGCATGAAAATCTCTGAAATTTGTACGTATAAGCCGTCATTCGGAACGGAAGCAAAATTGTTGGTCCCGGCCCATGTGTGTTGAACGGGTGCGATATCCTACGCAGATATGGTAGCTGCCTTCCTGCACATTCGATTGCCGTCAATGGATGATCAGTCAGTGATTGTCACTAGATTGCGGAACAGAGACCGACGTTGAATAAAGGAAAGAAGAAGAAAAAAAGATAAAGACAAACTGAAACTTGGGGATGGGTTCTCTGAACAAATTATAAATGAACTAAATGCCTGCGTCCAGCTTGGTTAACATAGTTGTAAAATAAAAGGTTTCTATTTTTTTTTTTTTTTTTTTTTCATAATGATCACACTAATAACTTGCCGAAGTAACAATTCAGCAGCTACTTGGCATCCACTCTGATTTATGATGGATTTATAACGAAAATGAACAATCCAATTTAGTTTAAATACAGCATTAAAAAGTGTGAAACATTCCTGGTTAATAATTCAGCTTATTGATGTATTAAAAACCTTTTATAGTCTGTTGAGAAAGTCAAAATCTTTCTTATTTAAAAATAAATTTAAAGCAGCTCTCAATCCCTTCATAAAACTGTTCTGTAAATTAATCATAAACTGCATTAGCAATTGTTAATTAATGCCTTGATAAAATACTCTATAAAGTTGTTCTATCATTATAAAAGCAACCATAAAACCATTTGGTTTTAAATGAGAGCATAAAACATATATTTTTGATGTTTAGATTTGTTAAAGTGTATCATAAGATTCCCAATTAATCTGTTTCCAAATTCAACTTAAAAGTTGGATCCTAAGAGTAGGATGAAAAATTCAAGCGATGTTAACTACCCAAGGGAAGTCAATTTCAGCAACGACTGAGCATCTGGCGTTTGCATCACGGTCTGACCGGTGTTGACCGTCTCCTTTATGAAACAGTCTAAAAACAGACCAGCCTTATCCAGATCGGACGAACGAAATAATTTGCATTTGTACCTTCAGCAAACCACTGAAACTGTCATTAAGCGGAGATTGGCTGGTTTCCGATTCATAGCAGTAATTTTATTCAGCGAAAGGTTCGAAATTTCATTCAAGCATACTTAATTTAAACTGCATCGTTTGATGGTGTAATTCGGGAACTACCCGGAAGAAAATGATCTTTTATGGGAACGATTGAGCTTCCAGCTGTTCCATTACATATGCGAAATGTTGCAAAACAGTTCCGCACACTTCCTTAGTAAATGCTTCCAATCCAGCGGGAGAAAATTGCCTGGAAGAAAGCTGAAGTAAACCTCGTTGCAATGATCGAACAACGCAACTATCGAAAGATAAACAAACTTTGACGTTTAACTTTTTGCATGCAATTTTGCCTCCATAAATGCTGCCATAAATCTTAACGGGTTAGGATCAAACAAAAGCGCTTTAGATAAATACAATTCAGTCAGGAAGTTTTCTTCATAAAAGCCATTTTAAAACCTATTGAATTTGTTAGAGATTTCATTAAAGCAAAACAGCTTTTTCACAAATGGTCCCATGAAAACCAACTTTTAAGCCACCGCCATATTACAATTATTTTGTTTGATTCTTACAATCGCTTTCAATGTGTATTTCCTTGGATAAAACTTTAATTTGGTCAAATTAGCAATGAACAGATGTTTGAAATACGATAATCATAAAAAAATATCTCGGCTGAGCTTAATGATTATTCTGAAGAATAACTTTTTTTTTCTCCATTAAAAACAATAAGCAAAATCAACGTTTTCCGAGGTCAGACTTATTTTTTTCGCAACTACGCAACTTTAAGAGAACAATTTTAATTATTTTGGAAATTGAATAGGATTTATATATGATCAGATTATATTTCAATTATTTTGTTAGGATCGGATGGTATTTAATTCTTTTCTACCTTAATTGATGATTTTTCTAGTAGATTCAGCAAGCGGCTAGCGAAAATGACTTTAAAAGTTTTTTATTGTTGCCAAATAGCTTTTATTGTAGCTTGAATACGGGTTTCCTTTTTGCAGCAAATCAATCTTGAAGAGCTTCGAAAATATACCCTTCAGAACCTTCTCCAGGTTGGGCCAACTAGACAGATTCTAGTCTTAATGAGGATTTGGTGGATGCATCAATGGCAAAGTAGCTTTGACCAGGGTTTTATGGATGTTGTTTTATAGTAGTTTTGGATTACTTCATAAAACTTAAAATGTTATTTGGGCTGATTAGGTTAACAGAGTAACTCGTTTGAGGAATTCCGTTAAACTTCAAATTAGGCTCGTAATAGAGCATTTTCAGGTCAAACTAATACATATAAGACTCTACAGTCTCTGATTTCCTTGTAACAGTGTTAAATTATTCGCATTGGACAAACACTCATATATGTGCAGGGATTTAGTTAATTTAAATCTCTTCCCGTAACGTGGGTAAATTACATTTTACTGGTTCGTTACCGTTGCAAGATCTACATCATGAAACTCTGACTCATAGCTTTTCTTGTTGACGGTTGTGAGTCTGCTATTTAACAATTTTATCTAAATGAACTCGTCATTGAGACAGTACTAACGGATATTTTTGGTCGCTATTGAAAATTTAGTCGATTGCTGAATTTATGTATGGGCCCAAATTAGGGGCATTTAGGCCAACACTAGGGGAAGGACAGCTCCAAGCATCAGCATCAATACCGATGGTGGAAATATTAAATATTCTAATTTGTGTGATATTTGCGAATCTTATACTTAGTCTGACAGTTGTTTTTTTGTTTTTGGCTATTTTTGATTTTAAGTGTACATTTGACATTCTTTTAATCTAAAATAGATTTCACACGAGAGGCAAGTCATGCCTTGATGATCTTTCTGGCCGAAACAAAAAATCAGATTTGAATCTGCCATAGACACCTCCTTCACGGATACGAGTTTTGTTCATTTAAATCAAAAATTTAAATGTTTATACTCTAAGCATATGAATTATTCAAAGTAAATTGAAAGGATGTTTAAAACTAAAATATTTAGGTTTGAATTAAGTTCAAAAGCATGTTTATTTCAACAATATCGAAATATCAATTGTATTTGGCAGTATCTGTCACTGAAGTGTTTCTGTTTGACTGACAATGATCGGTTACGTGGCGAATACGAATAAGAATGGAATCATTGGCGGTGATAAGGCGCAGAAGATCAAGCAGAAAACGGTAGTTCTTTCATTGGCCATTTTGCAGAATTTGGTAGTGGCCAATGAGATCAAGAGCTGGACGGAGCGACACTGGAGCTGGTGAATACAGAACATTCGTTGTTACCGGGGGTTTTCCGGAAGATTACCCATCATTCGTGGTGAAATACTGGTCTCTGGATGAAAGGCTGATCCTTGCATACGGATGTGATTGGTGATTTAACCTAATCGCGCACTTTTATTTATTTCATCGCACATTCGAAAATAATTTATAATAATAAATAGAAAATCATGCTAAACATTAAATATGTGTAAAATAAACTTCAAAATCATGTTTAAAATAAATATATTTATTTTTGATTACAAAGCTGTCAAAGCAAAAATATTCACGTTCACGTTTTAAACATTGATGTCACATGACTTTAAACATTAAATACGTTTGAAATCAATCTAATTTATTTTTGTGGCCAGAACAAACTGAGTTTCCGTTTATATTTACCTCAAATATTTTTATTTCGATAAAAAAAATTTCTGCGTGTTCAGCCTTCGCCTTATAAAATTTTGGTTCTGGAAGCTGTCCGAAGTCGGCTTTTATACAGGATTCATCATCCATAAGTATGCACCCACTGGACTTGGTCAGCAAGTTGTCATACAGCTTTCGAGCATGGGTTCTAGCTACGGTATTCTGCCTGTAAGCCTTCGTGGTAGCGAATTCACTACACTGTACTACCAACAATCAATACGAAACTATCGATTTT
This sequence comes from Ochlerotatus camptorhynchus, assembly GCF_037179485.1. Taxonomy (NCBI): domain Eukaryota; kingdom Metazoa; phylum Arthropoda; class Insecta; order Diptera; family Culicidae; genus Ochlerotatus; species Ochlerotatus camptorhynchus. The sequence continues at coordinate 4,911,850 of NW_027040741.1, forward strand.
AAATTGGCTCACTACTTGACCAGCCTATTGGTCCCAAGCAAATCGATTACGTACCCCATTCTAGTCGAAATTCTAGTACTATATAATGTTTGTTTTGATTCGCCATGAAAGTTTGACAGATAAAATGAGGGGTTCGTGGATTTTCCTATGTTTCGAGGGGTGCATCGATTAGCTTGGGACCGAAGATAGTACCAGAGCTGAGCCAAAAACTTGAGCACTTTTCTTCGGAACCTACTAGTCTTAGAGTTACCTCTATGGTAATCGTCAAAATCGTCAATCGTCAAAAGACAAATTGAAGGTAAATATATGTGTATCTTGCTAAACTTATCAAGGCTGATGGATAATCACGATTAACTTATGAAAATGGCATATTTTCTACAAAAAAAATGATTTTTATGAAAGTAAATTTGAAATATCTCGAAAACGGTTATATTTAGGAAGTTTATTGATATGAGCACTATCGTTTGAAATGATTTTTATATTCATATACTGACATCAAACTGAACATTTTGCCATAAATAATGAAAGTTTCAAAAATGCCTTAAAAGTTGCTCTTAGAAAAACTTTTTTATTAAAAGTTTGTCCATCCTGGAGTTGTTTTTAAAACTTCTGCTTTCTATTTAAGTTTTTATTAAAAAAATATAAAAAAAAATCAAATATACGTTTTTTTTTTGTTATTTGAATTTTAAGGTTTATTTTCAATTTTTTTTTTGTAAAAAAACGAAAAAATTTCATGTATATTTTTTTTATAAAGCCTTATTAGTTTCCTACAACTCCTTCTTAGTAAATTTTTTTCTACAACCAACTGTTTTCGAACTACATTTTTTTTTTAAGTATGTGTTTCAAAAACACATAGGCCCTTTTCAAAAATTACCCTTGAGTCAAAAGGGTCTCCTCTCCTGCGGAAAATACTTGGTCTATCATACTGAAAATATTTGCCAAGTATCATCCAGATCGAAGATGGTCGAGCACGATTTCAGGTTTTTTCAGCTCATTCTGGATGGAATCCCTCAGTATACATGCATGAATTTCATGTCCAATTGGTCCAATTTGGTGCAGTGCTTGCCAAAAACCTCGTTATGGTTCGTCTTATCCTGTTGGTGATGCACTATAACATAGTAGCCAGGATTGTTAGGCCTATTCTTCGTACCATGTATACCAATGTTACCAGAAGAATATCATCTCCGTAATCAATTAATTACTAATTATTCTGACATCCATTTAAAATATGATCTTCCGCAAAGTTGTAACTGGGGAAATGTCACATTAGTAAAGATAGCAAACTTATCCGTATAACATTAAGGTGAAGGGCGTACAAAACGTTCACTTTTCACATAGTAATTCCCATATAAGTATGAGTTCGCATCCAAATGAGCTCAAGTTTTATGAGAAATATCAGGATCTGATCTGCAATCGATTGATCTTGATGGAGCAAAAACGACATTTTGAACCACCATAACACCGATAACACCGATTTGGGTAAATAAAATACATATTAAACAGTTCAAGCAATTCAACAAGAGTCACATTCGTATTCCTACTTCATCATTTCGAGAGAAAACCCTCGGTAGACACAGCGTCAAAAAGCGGCCCTGTTTTGCAGGTTCACCTGAAACACTTTTATTCAATTGTCTACTTACTGCTCGGCGGAACGGAAGCCACTGAACCCAACTTTACGTCCCTCTGGAGAAAGGATAGCCTGGTTTAGTAAATCCTTTTTTCTTTAACCATCAGTCTCATCTTGGAAGAAACCCTTCTTACAGTGAATGAATCTTCAAGTGGCTGTTTATCCTAAATTTTGTTTGCGCTGGCATTGGAAATTGAGTGCACTTGTTTTGCTGGGACCGACTGAATGGGGATTTAGAAGAATCCACTTCCGAGCGGAGATATCTTCCATTTCGAGCACCCGCTGAGCCAAATTTTTCACTGAGATTTCAAGAGACTACCGTTGCTACACACGCACACGCCGCAATCAAGCAGTCGCTCCCGATTGGCTCACCACGTAAAGCCATATGGATGGTTGGTCATGAATTTTTAAGAAGCTTCTACCAAAATAAAAAAAAAGGTTTCTTGTTGTGCGTGGTGTAGCGAAAAACGTGGAGCTGAAGTATGCAAATAAATTGTTCCCAACAATCGGAAAAAAGAGTGCCGGAAGCGGATACGCCTTTTGTCCTTCTCGGATCAGGATTGCGTATGTAAGTTTTTTTTTTGTGTTGGAAACCGGGATCTGCGTTTGTTGTGAAAAAGTGGACGAATGAATTGAAAGGATTTTTTATATGAATTATGTAATTCAACTATGTGCTGCGTATATGGACTGCATGCTGAAGCAGATTAAAATTAGTTCTCTTTACTTTTAATAAGAGTGTAGCTATATCCATAGGACAACATTAGGTATACATTCTTCAGCAAAGTTGTTGCTAAACTAATTCCGAGAACCTTTTAAACATTTTTTTTTGTTGTATCTGTGGAATTGCCTTATTTAGCGCAATTTGCCTCAATTGAGTTAGGGTGTCTAAAACAGCATTTTTGCTCTATTTTTGTATTTCGAATTTCTCAGCAAAGTTGTCTTGTAACTTTAAGAACTTCTGAAGACGCAACTTTTGCCGCGAAGAACTCGTCGATATCTTTTACTTATGCCTGCTTTTTGTCTGGTTAGGTTCAATATACGCATAAAACGAATAGTAAACCAGGTCTGGATCTAGATCACGTGTAATGCAAGAAGGCATGGAGCACGCAGAGTTTATTTTTGGTTTTACCACAGCTGATTCCCTACTCAACAAGAAGGAAGCGTTCCATTTGAAGGCGTTCAGCATAAGTAGAATTCTCAGCAGGAATCATATTTTTATGTTTCCAGTATTTATCATAAGAGTTGCGCAGGAGTCAAATTTTTAAGGTTTGAAACAAGTAGGGGAAATGGATGTAATGTCGGCCTTAATGCCTCTTATTTGGGCCCATACATAAATTCAGCAATCGACTAAATTTTCAAAAGCGACCAAAAATATCCATTAGTACAGTCTCAATGACGCGTTCATCTAGATAAAATTGATAAATAGCTTATTTTTAGCGATGGGCCCAATCTTAGATCCATAGGACAACATTAGAGCCATTTCCCCTATATATTTAAAAATAGAAGGGTCTGAGCCTAGAGGAAGCTTGACGTAGAAACGCTTGTGGACGGAACAAATATGTTGATCATTAAGTTCTTAACTCTTTCCGTTTTTGAATTGGTGGTCCTGAAAATGGCCGGTTGTTTTTCAAATGGTGACCACACCAGTGCAATAGTGAATGCCGACCGAATGACGGCGACCTAGTCATGCTGCTTTTTGCGGGAAGCCTTTCCTCCGGGGTCGATGTGGGTGTTTTCGTCGTCGTCGTCGTCTTCGTATTTGTGCGATTCGTGCTGTTCGTGCTCCGTTGCTCGAAAGTAAATGACGAAGAAAACTTGATCTTTATTTCTTGTGTTTGTGTGGTTTACATGTATAACTTATCAAGTGACACAGAATATTTAAAAAAAACTTTCTAATGAAGAGCCAAACACGGTGGGACGGATCCGTAAGCAGAGACACTTACGCGAAACCCACGGGAGTGATAGAGAATCTCCTTCCAGAAGTAAGTTAATACAACCAGAAACCAAATCAAGCCATCGTGTGGCAGAACGTCCCAATATATGGGGAGAAGGGCCCGCCCTCTATCCACGAAATGCTAGCAACAGGGTATTGGCAATCCCACTCTCCCCATCCAAATCGCTTCAATCGGATGCCCTGATCGTCCCTCCCGAACCCCGATACATATATCTTACTGATCGAGCAAGAAGCACCCAGCTGCAGTTTTAGCACTATTTGTAAAAAGTTCAAAATTAACTTAAATCTAAAAACTTTCCAAAGTTACACTTCTCAAGACATTAAGTATGTTTTTTTGTACTCTATGTTTAAAACATTTTCGGTGTCGGTCATTGAATATTTCCAAGTCCCCGGCAAGATGACAGATAACCTTAGTTTCACGTACCCACTTGCAAATAGTAGATGTCGCCACACAACGTAAACAAAGGGTTTGTCCTTCACCACCGCAACGGTGTTTCTGTATGAGAAACAAAATTTTTGTTTCACCATGTGTGGATGTCAAACAACAGGCAAGAATGCCAAATGAAAAGAGCGAATTCATGAATTTCGTGGTGAAATTCAATAAATCCATACAAATTGAACCGATTGAATGAGTTTCATCTTATATCATCGAATGGCAATCAAAATACTTTGATTTCTTCAGTTCTATTTTGCTCTTGAATTTGATCAGCCTTCAGAATATTGCTTTGAACATAGTTGTGAAATGAAGGTTTACTTTCCCGTGTTTCTCCTACGGGATAAGTAAAGTACACGGCTGAAATTGGCCTTCGACAGACGTACAAATTACACCGTTGTACTATCGTTGTATTCTTTTAAGCTAGTAACTCAAATTGTACATTATGCAGTACTAGCTGCACAAGTTTGTCGGATTAGCCGGAGGATACTGTAATAAGTACGCTCTTACTTGCTGAAAAACCATTCTTTCTTTGTGCATAAACTTTTTTTCAGTTTTTTGGTGACAGTCGTCCATACTTTTACTAGAGTACTGTAGTCGAAATCACCGAAAGTATTATCGCTCAATTCTCTTTTGTTTCGATTAATTCGATGACAACCACATATTTTCGATTTACAAATCATACGTTTAAGCATTTGCTCAAAGACATACGAGATTACATAAAAAAATAATTAACTGATTATGAATTGTGCATACGACTGAATATTAAAATGACTGGACTTCCTATGTCGCTAATGTTAATTTTGACGTCGGACTTCACGTGTACCACACGCGCGTTCTGGTTTGGTGGGCACGCGACAATAAGGTGAATTTTAAACTTGCATTTCATTTACGATATCAAGAGCAAATTTTCATTATGTCGTAAGTAACATTCGCACCAATCCGAGAAAAATAAAGTTTTGTTTTGATGACCGAAAAGTTATTCCTATTTTCATTTAAACTCGTATAATCTCATAGTGATAGCAATGTTTAACATATTTAGCAGGGTTTTAATCATACAAATGCAAATCACTAGCTTTCATGCTAAAAAACACTGGTTTTTGAGTCAAAAGTTATTATACGTCGTTTAGTGGCCCCTATTGTTACTTAAGTTAAAGTGTATTTACCAGGATATTCGGGAGAATTATCAATTACGTCTCCTTACGTGCAGCCCATTCATCATTTTAGGACCACCGAAATCATCTTAGCAACAAACAGTTCGATTTATTCTCTTTAATAATGAGAAAGCGAAACGACGAACGTACACTTTTCACGGGTTTCTCAGCGCTGTTACTTAAGTCAAACGGCATCTCCATAGAAATTGGGTGACTTAAGTAACATCGAAAACTATTTTGATCGGAAGGTGATTACGTCAAAAAGCAATTTGACTGGTAAATAAATTTAAAAATGGGAATTGGTCCTATATTCGGACAGTATATAGTGTAATAGCAGGAGAATCGATTGACACTGATAGCTCGACTTTGTTTACCTTTGTTACATTCGACGTAATGAAAATTTGCTCTTGATATATAATTTCCGCACTCGTCCTATTCAGATAACACTTCTGAAAACTTGTGAGTTTGACAGAACCACCAGAACCAAATTATCTCGGTACACTGGAAATATACTGGAGTTGTCAAGTTGCCCCCGGGTTGATAAAAATATATGTTTCATAAATTATTTATGGCTTCTCAAAAAATAATATAACCGACAGTTCTCGTTCTCCTTTTTTATACCGCAAAAAAACATGTATAGATATAAAAGTTGGCGATGATAAAATTGCATTGATGTGAAAATAATGTCTTGTTTTTTAACATATCACATTTAATTTTTTTTTTCATGTTTGATCATATTATAATTTTTTTTAATCTGTTTATATCTTGGTTTTAAATACTCTGAAAAATTTGAATCCTTTTTTTTTTCTTTGGTTTGTTTTTTCCGTCGATCTTGTTTTCCGTGCTGAGCACCAATGCTACCGACGTGCCAGGAAGGCAGCTCCCACACCTGGACCCTACCTATCGACCCATCAACTCATGAACCGGGGACCAACGGCTTTACTTCCCATCCTAAGGAAGGCGTGATCAGAGATGTTATGCCTCAGAACATCCCGGCGGCGCCGACTGGGATTGAACCCAGCCCTGCTGGGGTGAGAGGTTATCACGCTTACCACTACACCACCGGCGCCGTTGAAATTTGTATTCTGTATATCTTTATTCTGTCACCCGACTCCGCGTCAGCAGTGCAGCGTAAACTAATGTATCCTTGCCAAACGCGCAGCTACTTTTATATATCTCATTGATGTGAGTGTATCTTGATATGGAGCCCTAACAAAACTCCACTATTGAAGGAGAGGCCTCACATACGCTGCGTCTAGCGTTTGTAAGGAGCATTGAAGTGCAAACTAAATATTTTGATAAACTCAAGGATGTAGTTTCATTCATAGATAATGTTAGTAATGTGATCAACAATGGACAATTTAACATAACACGTAAGTCCCTAACTTGACAGCATCTCCCAACTAACAATTTTCACAATGTAAACGCTTTACTCATTTCATTTATACAGCCTCAAGCTGTATTCAAACGTTATACGATATGAGGAAACCTTTACTCAACTTCTATACAAGCAAATCTGGCGAACTTAGTCAGCTACTTATGGCTGTTGGAACGGTCAGGAGAAGCTCTTATTGCATATCCATTAACGCTTCTATACAACTGTTATCCTGCTGTTTAGTTGTGTGTGAACTTGAAAGGCGCTTATTCAACCTTTTCCCGGTTATCCAATAATCACTACACAGCTTTCTCTTGAAGTCGGGTTAAATACTGTTTACGCTTTTTTATGAAGGAATTTGTTGAGTTTATTTTGCTGTGAATCAAATTAATCGAAATTAGTTACAAATCATCACCAAATTATTTACCCTGCACCGGAACCTGGAATCGAACTCGAGACGACCTCATTGGCAAACCTTGACACTACCAACTGTGCTACGCCAACACTTTGAACTTATGTAAACAAATCAACATTCCCTTCTACAACAAAATTGCTGAGTAGAGGCTTTATAATAGTGCACACGAATCACTTTTCTCGACTAGTTATAAAAGAACAGAGTAAAAGCTGTAAAACTGCACACGTCTAAAAATAAACCTAGTTGACTGTGAAAATGCTTCCGAAGTTGCTCTAACACAGTTTATAAGCTGAGTACTGCTTGTTTAGTTGTTGAAAAAGCACATTTGATGTTTATGTTATTCAGCAAGAATGGTTGGTTGTTTAGAAGCCATTAAATGAGTAATATATTCACTTTGTTAGCTTTGTTTTGCAGCTACAAGTTGAAAGTTGATTAGTGTGTGTATAGAAGTGACATTAGCGTTTATTGGCTGATGTTATTCAGTGCGACTGACAAATTGAATAATGGTTGTGAGAAAGTTGAGTAAACGCTCTCCAAAACTATTTTGCTAGCTTTTGCTTGTAGCTGTATCTGCAGCTTCTTTTCAGCTACTTTACAGCACAACGCTGGAAAAGTTGGCTTACAAAGCTGAAAATGTTAGTTGGGCTAGTCTATACACACCAAAAATCTGAATCGAGTTCCAGCAAAATTAATTGCTGAACTGCTTCCAGCAAAAACATTTCTTGCTGAACAACCAGCAATCCATAAAAAATGCTGGATTTTACAGTAATCTGTTTGAAACGTCAAAGTCGACCGAGCCATCGTTCACTTCGCTGCAGGTTATTTTTATTTTTCGAGTCAAGAAGTGTACGACTTTGAAATCATCCCATTAATTACATAAATGGTATTTTAATCATGGAGTAAGAATTTTTAACTTTGAGTTGACTAAGTTTAAAATGTTATTTTCTCTTTATTTATAGCCTTTTCATTTGCATAAAACTATAGATTGGCCTATGGAATGTGCTCAAAATAAGCCCAGTTTTTTTTATCGTTTGTTAAAAAATTGTCTTCATATGAGAAAATAAAGTTTTGTACGATTATAATACAGCACGCCAGTGTACTTAAGTGTTTTTCAGTAAAAATTCTATCAAGAATTTTATAAAAAAATAAACAAGTGAGGATTACTGTTCTTCCAGCAAAGCGATCGGCATTACGCTATGCTGGATAATCAGCATACATTTCTGGTTTTACAGCAAACTGCTGTCAGTTTGACTTTGGGCCTAATTGCTGATCGTCCAGCAAACAGTATTTTGCTGGATGGATTGCTGAACTTCCAGTTCGGCAAAATCCAGCAAAATATTGCTGGATTCCAGCAATAAAAAATGGGTGTGTAGTCATGGTTTTATTCCCTTTATTTAAGAAACTATCAACCTTTGACCGTATCTTAAGTGCAATTTGAATACTTTCATTCTCCACGTTTATAACTGGTTTCACTCTAGCCAGAATAAGTTAACCTCATTCGCGGTTTAACTATCTGACTTTGTGCTAGCTTTTACCCTAGATAAAATCAAAATACATAGGTGTATACAAATCACGAAAATGAACTCGAAAACAAAGACTTTTAAGCATGTATGCATGCAAATAGAACATCCACAAAACACCAACTGAGTGAATATGGCAAAAGAGCACAAAAAAAAGACACATCGCCTGATCCATCTGAACCTCTAAGGCAATACAAGGTTTGGTCTGTGCTGCTGTGATATCATGTGGCTGGTTGGTCATTCGAGTCAAATAGAAAAGAAAATAGATACAAAGCAATTTGTTTCAATTGGGACAAGGCTTAGATTCCACTCATCCCCTAGCAGATGCCAGCGTTCAGTTGACTTCAGTGCTGCATAGACTTTTGTGACGTTTGTGAATAGCACATGTATTAGTGCAGAACTTTGGGTAAATTCAAAGGTTTTCTTGCACTAATATTTATAATTTACCCAAGTTCTGCACTAATATTTATGCATTTCACAAACGTCAGCGAAATTTATTATTTCAGCAATATCACGTGAAATTTCGCGATTCTCACTGACGAAACCCCGTATTGAAATGCTGACTGACAAAGTATGATGCGTCACGGCGTGCGTTGCTTTGCTTCGTTGTTTGTTATAAGTAGATATTGTCGCAGACTGTTATTTTTCTTAATGTCAACAACATGTTATTCCCGTTTTTCCTCATCGTTTTGGTTGTTGTTTTGTTGTATCCGAGTTGTCTGACTGAAGCATTTGTGATGCAATTTTTGTTTTGTAACACTTCGTATGATAACGGTGTTGCAAAGGCCGTCATAGTAGCCAAAATTCATACACTGACGGTGACAATTTTCAGAACTGATTGATTTTATTTTGAATAGCAAAATTCCAACATGGACCAACTTACTGAACGTTTATTTTGCAGTTCAAGTTAGTTGAACATCAAATTGAATCATCTATACCTAGCTTTATTATATTAATTGGCTAGCAGTGACTTAATACGTTTGTATGACCAACGAAAAACTTACTCTTTTCGCTTTCGATTAGTGATGGAAAATTTTCGGGCATGCAGAACACTATAACTTGATAATTATTCGACATTTTTATTAACACCGAATAAGTGCACACACAAACCAAACGGTATTCACAAAGAAGTATAAATTTCTAGCACCCCATCATATGCCGTGATTCATTACATGTTATGTATAGAAGCACTGGCGTGCGCAGCCCTCTTCATTTGAAGAGGCCCGCCTTCCAAAAGGGGGCACTTCAAAGCTTTGAGGGCGCCAATAATTTTGAAGAGTTAATGTTAACTTACTTACATTTTCCTTTCTTTCCAGATTTTCACGATTTCCTTTGAAAAATTTTGAGGTTTAACGAAAACTTTTAAAAACTGGTGTTTGTTAGACACACATCTTATTAAAAATTTAGATAAAGTAAATAATTTAACACTGACACGAAGATCTCTGTAAAATAATTCTTCAACTGAATTATGTTTTGAACTCCACGTCCAAGTAAAAGAGATTTTAGATGCAGCTTTGAAACTTTCAATGCACCAAAAGCTAACCATTTAGCTAACACTAAGTTTAACGTGGTTTTACAATTACCTTCCTGGTATCCCAATCAACAAACGGTTACTATTTAAATATTCTAACAGTTGGCCTTTTACAACAAGTTCCAAAATTTTCTCTAATGTGTGCAAGAGATGAACTAGCCTATGGCTAAAAATCTCTTTAATAAAGAAAAAAAATCTAATGTGTGCAACATGTTGATGGGACGAAACTCTTCGGCTTTAATCGTCCCAGCCAGTTTTTGTATAGGAACTAAAGATTCGTTCCAAATTTGTGGCTCTTGAATAACTTTAGCATTAACATTATCTACTCCAGCCGGTTTTTTTCTAAAGAAAACCAAATATTTTTATGTTCATCTAATGTAATTGATGAAAACCATCAAATCTACAGTTCCTATAAATCGACTGTTTAATTTCGTCCGGTACATCAACCAGTTCAATAGATTGATTGATCAGCGAAACGCTCTCCACGAAATAGTCATAAAACTTAGAAGCAATTCCTGGTTCTAACTGTTCTAATATGGGTCATTCCAGCTCAAGTGAGTACAGCACCTGTGGTCTATGTCACCGATTTGAGCCAAACTTGGCCGAAACGCTTATTTTGGCATTCTGAACAAAGGCCCTTTTTATTTTGCTCTAAAGTGCCTAGATCCTTCTCGGCTACAACCCTGGATTTTCAAGATTTTTTTTTTAATTTCATCTTTCAGAAAAGATTACTTCACAACCAAATAAGCTATTCGTGATCTTAGAACGTCAATTTGAAGGTTATTGAATGTAGATTATTATGGGTGCACCCACATTTTGTTTTTGTTATAATAACTACAGTAAACAGGCTGATTACTAATAACTACAGTAAACAGGCAAACTTTCACCACACTTTTGAAAACTCTTCTACTTGATGTGTTTCCAAGGGCACAAATGGACAAATAAATTTTGAGATATGACCAGATGAGTGAGAGGTAGTTTTGAGCTTTTCTGGTGAAAAATCAATGCTTTTTAATATATTTTCATTTTTTCTTGAATGCCTTCACGCTGATGGCACAATAATATGAGGAGCATCAGGAGGGCGCATAGGGTATGAAAAACAAATCATTTGAAGGGGTCATGGCCTGCCCTGCCCCCCCCCCTTGTGCACGCCACTGTATAGGAGCTACAAAATTAAAAAAAAACTTATAGTTCTCGGTTGGGTGTAAATCATTGCGTGGAAAAACATGATAAAATTGGATAATTTTCCCCATAGAATATTTTTAAATCAATCGATTTAGGAACGAAATAACCCAAACTAACTTTTGGTGACGAAAAATGCGAGGTAAACGAAAGTTGAATATTTCGCCACTTCGGTCATGACGTGTGGCTACAGTGTTGGGAAAATATCAAAAAATCAAATCTCACCAACGCCCAAGATCACGCTTGATTTTCGTAGACAAAAATCAACAAGCAAACAACTGCGGTTGGTTTTGCACGCTATGATATCGCAGCTCGGAATATCAAGCTAACAAAACTCTCCATATGCAAATCTCACCAAACTGTGGTGAGATTGAGTTTAATGATTTTTGCTTTACTCCCGAATGCAACCGAAACTTCCATAACGGCTTGCAGCAGTCCCTTCGCGTCTGCCATCGGTAAAGATTAAAAAGAGATAACAAACTATGCTTTCTCTTTCTAAGAAGACTATGTGTAATGGAATCATTTTTGTGTCGAGTCAACTCTCAGCTTGATTTTTGCACGTTGTGAATTGTCTCGGAGTATCGAAGGAACTTGTAAAATCAATATCAAGCATGATATTTTGTTCCAATATCACGCGTGATATTGCGAGCGCATGAGAACGGAAAAATATCAATTGATTTCTGATTTTGACAACACTGGTGGCTACTATATAAAAGTTTCAATTGCTATTTAGACACATTTAGATACATTTTTAAGGTTATGGTGGCTTATCGTGATAAGATTTGAAATCGTCTTCTATAACATGAGTTGCATGGGTACTAACCACTTCGTCAGGTCCACTCTCAGAAACAACGATGTATGTATTTACAATAAAAATTTAACGCTTAACTTAAATCATAAATTATGTGACATTTCTGCTCACGCGCCTTGATTTGAGTGTTGACAATAAAAACCTAAATGGTGTGAATTATCTCACCTAATCAACGACAACACCATTCATCGATTTCAGTTGCTTTTGAGTCGTCAACGTGTCATCTACAATAATTCACGATGTTTAAAATTGTAAGTAATGATGGAGATTTAAAACATGCATCTGACTATAAACTGATCATTCTTGTTTCCAATAGGGCTTTATAATAATGCTGATTGTCACCACTGCCGCTCATATAAGCAGTCTGCCAACAGAGGATGCTTCTGATAATCCAAATCGTGAGAAAACACAGGAATCAAGTGAATCAAACACTTCCATCAATGCCAACAGTGATCAGCTAAATATTGACGATGAAACCACGGAAAAAGAGCGTACAAAGATTGTCATCGATTCCGATTCGATAGGATCAGCTGTTTTCCATGCTCTTACGGACAGAACAAAGCGTCAAACAGGCCCGATGACTCCATGAGCTACAGCACCGAGTGATAGATTTTTTTTGTATGGATGGGATAGATTATTACGACACTATTGCGCGTTTCACAACAAATTGGACAAATAAGCGCGTTTTCACTTATTAAAAAGTGTGATAAAACTTGGTGTCTTCGGTGCACTTATTCCTAATGATGCAAGCAATAAGTGCTCCGAAGACATCAAAACGATTTGACGGAAACGTGCACTTTTATCACACTTTTTGCATTTTTGGGCAGTCCAGTTTCAGATGCAATTAGCAATTTTATTTTTAAGATTGATCATGTGAAGGGAATGAAAATATATTTATTGCAAAAATTACTAATTAGGAAAAGTGATCTGAAAATAGAACAAATAATTTGTGGGGTTACGGGATGTAAACTAAGCCTAGCTCCTCAACTCAGCGTATCGTTCGAAAAATTTTAATTTTAGCGTTAAGTAGTTTTTTTTTTTTTCCTTTGGTTTGTTTTTTCCGTCGATCTTGTTTTCCGTGCTGAGCACCAATGCTACCGACGTGCCAGGAAGGCAGCTCCCACACCTGGACCCTACCTATTGACCCATCAACTCATGAACCGGGGACCAACGGCTTTACTTCCCATCCGAAGGAAGGCGTGATCAGAGATGTTATGCCTCAGAACATCCCGGCGGCGCCGACTGGGATTGAACCCAGGTCTTCTGGGGTGACGTTAAGTAGTTAATTGACGGCAAAAATTCGTGCGCCGGCGCCGGTGGTGTAGTGGTAAGCGTGACTGCTTTCTAACACCCCGATGGGTCTGGGTTCAATCCCAGCCGAGGTCGGTGGGATTTTTCTGAGGCATAAAAATCTCTGGTCACGTCTTCCTTCGGAAGGGAAGTAAAGCCGTTGGTCCCGGCCCATGTTTGTTGAATGGGTGCGATATCCTACGCAGGTGTGGAAGCTGCCTTCCTGCACATTCGATTGCCGTCAATAGATGGCAATCGATGTCCGTCGGTGATTGGCACTAGATTGCGGAACAGAGACCGACGTTAAATAAAGGAAAGAAAAAAAAAAAGAAAAAAAAAATTCGTGCAAGCGTTCAATTGTTTTAATCAATTCTTCAAGTGACAGTTACTCTGAATCACCCTCTATACACATGCAGGAAAGGTATCCCTGTGACCATTATGCTAGATATAATCTTGCAACCGTTTTAATCACTGAATATCAAAATATGGGCTCTGAACTGTATTGTATCAATATGCAACTGGATCTGCAAACTTTGTGATGACACTGATGACAGTATGGTAACTTAGTTGTATATTTTAAATATTGGTCAGTTTATGCTCAACATGTTTATAGCGTTGATTGTACATTCTTACGGAAATGCATAAAATATCAAACAATGTACCAGGATATCTCTACCAGTTGCTCATCTACATGTTGCGAGTATCCCAACTCAGCATTGATGTTGTCTCACAGATTGATACATCTCTTTGGAAGTATATGTTGTCACTACGAGTTGACAACAACATTTATAGCCACAACTTCCGGAATCACATCCCATACACTCTGAGTGAATACACTTCGCACTAAAACTCAAATCGAAACGAAATTGGATTTTGTTTACGTTGCCATTGAGATGTGCTTTCCATTGCTGATGGATACCACAAAGTTCACCGCAATTTCCCAAGCTCTCTAGTGGTCCACCAAAACCGGTGGGGTGATGGCGTGAGCGGTTGTGAATCAGTGTTCGGTGAAAATTAAAAACGACCTTTCAAATGGAGGAAGTGTAAATTGAATGGACTGGTTCTCACACTAGACACACATACAGTACGAAGCGGTAGATTGTGTGAACGTGGTCAAACACTAATACCACATTCATTTATGAATACTCCAACACCACTCCATTGACCATTGGGATTCGCTTAGACATACTATATGGAAAATCGCTTACCAGCCCGGTATGTACCACCGGAAAGCAAGTTTTTAGTTGGCCAAGTTCGCCACAAATATTGTATTATAACGGAATGAATATTTTATATCGATTTTATCGGGGGTTAGCTCTCTGACGATGTGGTTTTTCACATCGGTGGATAACATGCAAGGAAAGGGGCAAGCATCGAGGACTGGATGCGGGACATTTCGATGGTGGGTCGACAAGCCGTCGGCATGTTTGAGCAGCAAAATAGATTATCGAGCAATTGCTTGACGTTTTTTGTCTCGATGCATATTTAATTTGGTTTTGTTCAGCAATGAAATCGTGACACGTGATGGGAAAAGTTGCAATGTCACGTGGTACCCAGTGAGCTGTTGTGTCTGTATTTGTGTTGCTACCTTTTGCGGTGCTGAATTTGATGGATCGAAATTATAGCTTTAACAGTCAGTTTATTTTTTAACGTTGAAAAAGGTGATGAAAGTATAAATTTCTAAAACAAAAACAGTGCGTTTATCAATATTAAATGTATGAAAACACCTACTCAACAGCTTCGAAGCCTAAATCTATTTTGCATACGGCATCATCAAACAAATTATGCCCTGTACCCCGTAACAGCCCGGGACAAACTTTTTTATTTTCAAAAAATTGTATCCCATAGATGCCAAGGCCGATTACATCGACATTTTTTAACATTATTCCGGTTAGTGGTTCTTCCCCCTCACTTCCTCTTTGTTATACATATCTTACATATGATTGCAACAAAATATTATTTTATTTTCATGTAACTCCAGGAAATGATTGAGAATAATCATTAAACCACATGCCTACCATGGAACCGGTTCCGTAGGTTCAGGATTATGGTTCGATATGGACAAATTTATCATCTACCATAACCATACCATGCGACATATCAAATCACATATGGCCGTCGATGTACCGGTTCCGGATATTCCGGATTATGGTTCCACATGGTCAAATTTGATATCTCTCATAACCATATCAAGCGACATACCAAATCACATTTACTCAACGAAATATGATCAATGGAACTCAAACAACAACCATAGAGCCATATGGCCACCGTAAAACAGGTTTTAGGTATTCAGGATTATGGTCCTTAATTGTTAAATTTGTTATTTATCTTCACCATATCAAGCGACATGTCAAATCACATATACTCGAAAAATACTAACAATAGCTCTAAATATTGATAAATGAACCTTATGGCCACCGTAGCACTGGTCCCAGATATCCCGAATTATGGTTCCACATGGTCAAATTCGTTATCTCTCATTGCCATATCAACTCACATCTACTCAATGAAATATTACCCATGGCACTCGAAACGACAATCATAGAGGCATATGGCCACCTAAAATTCGGTTTAAGATGTACCGAATATATATGGCAATATTTAATATATTTGTATGGATGATTGATTAAGCTGACATCACATCAAGTGTTTCCTCTAATCGCGTATATGAAACTGGATGATGGACTGACATTTACTTTGGGTCAGTCCATAAACTACGCAGATCGTTTTATAGAGAATTCAGAACCACCTTCCCCCGTGAAGACATTCATTCATATTTCATTAAATGCTTGCCAACTCCTGAATAATGGTAAAAATACCAAATAATTGGAATCTTAGAACCAACACATAATAGACAACGGATTTGCCTGTAACCAGTGTTGGAAAAATATCAAAAAATCAAATCTCAGCAATGCCCAAGATCACGCTTGATTTTCGTAGACAAAAATCAACAAGCAAACAACTGCGGTTGATTTTGCACGCTGTGATATCACAGCTCAGAAAATTAAGCTAACAAAACTCACCAGCTGCAAATCTCAACAAACTATGGTGAGATTGAGTTTAATGATTTTCGCTTCACACCCGAATACAAACCAAACTTCCATAAAGCTGGGTTTGGACAGGGCAAGTCAATTGATCAAGTCAGTTGAATTCAACTGACTTGAACGTGAATTGAACGTGTAAACCATGCCATTCAATTGACTTGATCAACTCACTTGAATTGAAAAATGTTGAACCAGGCTCAATTTTTCAAGCCAATTGAATTCAACTGAGTTGATCAAGTGACTTGCCTTAAGCGTGACTGCTTTCTAGCACCCCGATGGGCCTGGGTTCATTCCCAGCCGAGGTTGGTGGGATTTTTCTAAGGCATAAAAATCTCTGGTCACGTCTTCCTTCGGAAGGGAAGTAAAGCCGTTGGTCCCGGCTCATGTGTGTTGAATGGGTGCAATATCCTACGCAGGTGTGGAAGCTGCCTTCCTGCACATTCGATTGCCGTCAATGGATGGCAATCGATGTCCGTCGGTGATTGGCACTAGATTGCGGAACAGAGACCGACGTTAAATAAAGGAAAAAAAAGTGACTTGCCTAGTCTAAACCCAGCTTAACGGCTGCAGCAGTCACTTTGTGTCTGCCATCGGGGAAGAGTAAAAATAGATAGCAAACTATACTTTCTCTTTCTAAGAAAAAGATGTGCAACGGAATCAGTTTTTGTGTCGAGTCAACTCTCAGCTTGATTTTGGCATGTTGTGAATAGTCTCGCAATATCAAAGGAGCTTGTGAAATCAATATCAAGCATGATATTTTGTTCCAATATCACGCGTGAAATTGAGAGCGTATGAGAGCGGAAAAATATCATTTGATTGATGATGAGGAACTTTGCGAGCACAGCACAGTTATGCAAGCTCCATCACCGCTCGTTAAAATCTGCAGGCATCATCCTTCTGTACTGATGGAATTCAAGATAAGTCCACAGCAACGCTTCCAAGATACCTCTGAAAGCATCGCCTATGATTTCAGGAAGGCTGACTTCAACAGCATGAACGAGTTCCTCGCACATGTCGATTGGGACGAGGTGCTTCAAAATTGTGATGCCAACCTCGCTGCGTCGACCATATCTGGTATCCTGTGGTATGCCATCGATCAGTTCGTTACCGTGAAGTCTAGACACGAACCGGCTAAGCCAGCCTGGTCAAATGCTGACCTCAAGCATCTTAGGACTGTGAAGCGGGCAGCTCTCAGACGACATAGCAAGTATCGCACGGACTCCACGAGAATGAGATATATGGCGGCGAGCACTGAATACAACCAACTTAATAATCGTTTGTACAACGCATATCAGGACCATTTGCAAAGGCGCTTCAAGACAAATCCCAGAAGTTTTTGGCGTTACGTCCATGACCAACGGATGGAATCCGGACTGCCCTCTACGATGACCAACGGATTGTTCGAAGCTGATTCCACCACTGACATCGCCGACCTGTTCCGTTCTCAATTCAGCAATGTTTTCACTAATGAACACATCGACCCGCAGGATGTAGCCGTCGCCACCAGAAATGTTTCTCAACTTTCGGCCTCTGGGCTACAGTTCGTGATCACGAACGATATGGTTATATCAGCCGGAAAAGATTTAAAATCCTCCACGGGATGTGGTCCGGATGGGATTCCATCGCTTGTCCTCAAATGCTGCGCGGATACACTTGCAACACCACTAGCAAGAGTATTCAACCTATCTTTGGCTACTGGTGTATTCCCAAATTGCTGGAAGCAGTCGTATGTTTTCCCAGTTTTCAAGAAAGGCTGCAAGCGGATTGTTTCGAACTATCGGGACATAGCTGCGTTGAGCGCCACTTCTAAGCTGTTTGAGGTGATCGTTCTGCATAAGCTGGTTCAGAACTACGCACACTACATTTCGGTTGATCAGCACGGATTTATGCCTAACCGTTCGACGACAACTAATTTGACTTGTTTCACTTCGTTCGTGATCCGCCAAATAGAAAATGGTCAACAAGTAGACATTTACACAGACTTATCCGCGGCGTTTGATAAAATGAATCATCAAATCGCAGTTGCTAAATTCGACAAGCTGGGAATGAACAGTAACTTGCTTTCCTGGCTTCGACCGGTCGAAGTACGTCCGTCAAAATTGGAGACCACGTTTCGCCCTCCTTTCCGGTTTGGTCCGGTGTTCCCCAAGGAAGTCACTTGGGGCCGTTTCTATTCTTGCTGTATATGAACGATGTCAATTTCATCTTGAAATGCCTAAAACTCTCGTATGCCGATGACCTGAAACTTTACTACATGATTAAGCAACCACAAGACGCGTTTTTTCTGCAACAACAACTGGAAGCCTTCGCTGAATGGTGTCATATTAATCGAATGTCGCTGAACGTGTCCAAATGTTCGGTTATTTCATTTGGCCGCAAGCAATCACTCTTCCATTTTAGCTATGCTTTGGGAGGCGTGAATCTACAACGTGATTCGACAGTCAAGGCCCTGGGGATTCTGGTTGATACAAAATTAACCTTCAAGGATCCCGTCGCGTACGTTGTGTCTAAAGCCTCATCGTAACTAGGATTTTTATTTCGCTTTGCAAAAAAGTTCAAGGACGTTTACTGCCTAAAAGCTTTATACTGCTCAATTGTGCACCCTATCTTGGAGTATTCGTCTATCGTCTGGTCTCCTTATTACCAGAATGAAACTCAACGCATCGAAGCTGTTCAGCGAAAATTCGTCCGGTTCGCTCTACGTCATCTTAGGTGGAGAGATCCATTCAACCTGCCCAGTTATGAAAGCCGTTGTCTACTTATAAATCTGGAATTACTAGAAGCAAGACGCAAGGTGGAAAAAGCGTGCTTTGTTGGGGATCTTCTGCAAGGCAACATTGACAGTCCTACGCTTCTTAGTTTCTTGGACATCAACGCACGTCGTCGCAATCTTCGGTCGCACTCGTTTATCACCATACCTCCGGCAAGAACTAATTATGGCTTTCACGAACCTTTGCGAAGCATGTCCCGTGTATTCAACCGGTGTTATTATGTGTAAGATTTCAACGTGTCACGAGAAACAAACAAGCGTAGTTTTAAACAAGTTTTATGTTAATTTATGTTATTCGTTAGTTTTGTATTTAGTTGTAGAACAGGTGTCATTGGGGTAAACATTTTACCTGTTGACTGATAAACAATAAACAATTGCCAACACTGCCTGTAACCAAACGTTTTTTTTTTTAAATATATGAAGCCGTCCTCACGGGGTCGACTTTGATTAATGATTTTTTATTTGAATGTCATTGATTAAGGTGAAACGGCTCTGAGAGATGGTTTAACCATGTGGAACCATGATCCAGAATATTCGGTACCAGTTCTACGGAGGCCATAAACTTCGATGGATGCCGTTTTGTGTGCCATTGATCATATTTCGTCGAGTAGATGTGATTTGATGTGCCACTTGATATTGTTATGAGTGGTGTCAAATTTGATCATGTTGAACCGTAATGCTGAATATCCGGAACCGGTTCTTCGATGGTCATTTGGCTCTATGTATGTTGTTTTGTGTACCATTTATCATATCGAATAGAGTATTACTGAATGTAAGAACTTAGCACTCACCAACTACCTACTCGGAGATCAAACATGCAGCACCGGGTAAACTCAGGCGATAAGAGCAAGCTCCGGAACAAACAGATGTGAAAAAAAAATAAATAAAATTAATATGCCGTGGCATCTCTGATACACAAATTTTTGAAAATAAAAAGTTTCTGCGAGCTTTAACGGGTTAACAATCAACAATACGAAACCATCCACTGATATTTCGCCATGCGTTATTTAATTTTTTTTTTATTTCTTACGGAATCATGAAAGGTGCGTTAGAAGTAGAAATTAAAAGTTTAGACAAAAAAAAACTTATTTAGGGTGGGTGTGCCAGAAATGGAGGAACTAAGACATTATATTTATTATAAAATAAATATCAGTTTTGTCTCCTTTACGTCGGTCACTGTTCCGCAATCAAGAGCCAATCATCAACGAGCGTCGATAGAGTGATGAGCAAAACAAACGGTACAGCACCGGTACGGATTTCTAAATCATAACCAATGTGCTGATCTGTTGTACCGAGTGTTTGGTGCTGCTTTCGGTTCGGTTTGGTAGTTGCAAGCAACACCGCACCGTGTTCACCAGTTCGCTGCACACGGTGCGGTTCTGATTTTCCAGTACCGGTGTTCGTGTTCACAAGGATGATGTTTTGAATTTAAGAACCGATCCGATATTGTTGTTTGTTTATGTGCGTGGTGTGCATTATTCAGAATTGCCAGTGATGGCAGATAACTAAACAGAATTTGTATTTGATGAATAAAATTATGCAGTGTCAAGTCGGAATAGCGGTTTTTGAATGCAGAAAAACTATGAATTCATATTATGTATTACCGAAGACAACAAATCAAGAAGACTGGCAACTTTGCCAGAATCCAAGCGACAGATACAGTAGCGCTGCACTTGAGTGAAGGTAGAAGCAACGCATAGAAAAATGAGCAAATACAAGAACCCTTCTTCTGAGGTTGTAATCTTTGCTATCAAATTCGTTCGAAGCATTTACCTTTGAGCGGCAGATGACGCGATTGTACCTGTCTCATAGCGTTTGTATGAGAAAATGGAAGAGTTGCCAGTCTTCTTGATTTGTTGTCTTCGGTATTACGCAATGCGGTTATTTCCAGAATTGGGGTGACGTGGAGACCGGAAATCATCGCCAACGCCATCTTGAAATCCAATATGGCGGCTTCCGGTTTCAAAACGGCGTCAGAAATTAATTTTCGGTATTTCCCAGTTATTTTCCGGAAGCCGCCAAATTGGACTTCAAAATGGTGTCTGATATTGATTTCCGGTCTTTATACGTCATCCCGATTCCAAAAATACCCATATTGAAGGGTATTTGACAGTAAATCCCAGTTTTTCTATGACCGGAAGCCGCCATATTGGATTTCAAAATGGCGTCAGACATTGATTTCTGCTCTTTAGATATCATCCTGATTCTGGAAATACGCATATTGAAGGGTATTTGACAGTATTTCCCAGTTTTTCTGCAACCGAAAGCCACCATCTTGGATTTCTAGATGGCATCTGACATTGATTTCTGGTCTGTTTACGTCATCCCGATTCCAAAAATACCTATATTGAAGGGTATTTGACAGTAAATCCCAGTTTTTCTATGACTGGAAGCCGCCATATTGGATTTCAAAATGGCGTCAGACATTGATTTCTGCTCTTTAGATATCATCCTGATTCTGGAAATACGCATATTGAAGGGTATTTGACAGTATTTCCCAGTTTTTCTGCAACCGAAAGCCACCATCTTGGATTTCTAGATGGCATCTGACATTGATTTCTGGTCTGTTTACGTCATCCCGATTCCAAAAATACCTATATTGAAGGGTATTTGACAGTAAATCCCAGTTTTTCTATGACCGGAAGCCGCCATATTGGATTTCAAAATGGCGTCAGACATTGATTTCTGCTCTTTAAATGTCATCCTGATTCTGGAAATACGCATATTGAAGGGTATTTGACAGTATTTCCCAGTTTTTCTGCAACCGAAAGCCACCATCTTGGATTTCTAGATGGCATCTGACATTGATTTCTGGTCTGTTTACGTCATCCCGATTCCAAAAATACCCATATTGAAGGGTATTTGACAGTAAATCCCAGTTTTTCTATGACCGGAAGCCGCCATATTGGATTTCAAAATGGCGTCAGACATTGATTTCTGCTCTTTAGATATCATCCTGATTCTGGAAATACGCATATTGAAGGGTATTTGACAGTATTTCCCAGTTTTTCTGCAACCGAAAGCCACCATCTTGGATTTCTAGATGGCATCTGACATTGATTTCTGGTCTGTTTACGTCATCCCGATTCCAAAAATACCCATATTGAAGGGTATTTGACAGTAAATCCCAGTTTTTCTATGACCGGAAGCCGCCATATTGGATTTCAAAATGGCGTCAGACATTGATTTCTGCTCTTTAGATATCATCCTGATTCTGGAAATACGCATATTGAAGGGTATTTGACAGTATTTCCCAGTTTTTCTGCAACCGAAAGCCACCATCTTGGATTTCTAGATGGCATCTGACATTGATTTCTGGTCTGTTTACGTCATCCCGATTCCAAAAATACCCAAACAGTCAAATATCTATTTCCCAGTTTGTCTATAACCGGATGCAGCCATATTGGATTTCAAGAAGATATCTGTTATCGATTATCAGACTATAGGCGTCACCCAGAACCCAAAAATATCCATATCGAAGGGTATTTGTCAGACTTCAAAATGATTTCCAGTTCCTTCGTTACCAATATTGTCTATCAAAATATTTGACAATTGAATTAACAACTTGGAACAAATATTTTACTCCCCTTTTTGGGAGCACTGCTATTTGATTCTTGCCAATGTTCTGAACCAAGAACGGTATAGGGGAGAATGGTATACAACGCACCCCCTGGGCAGAACGCACCAACTGACTTTCATTTGTGTTTTTCATGGCTTTTGTAGTAGGTATAAGTCTCATGTTAAATAAATAACTTAACAATATCAAAACATCTAAAATTCTCAGTGTATAACTTTCAGCTACAGTCTTTATTTCACTGGTAGCGAAATGCCGGATGATTGCTTTTCGGTTCCGTCGAAAAAGAGCGTAAAAGAAAAGAAAGATCGGGTGCATGATTGGAAAAGAATTGAGAAGCGGGACTCGTCGTTGCAACCATAGGGTAAACTCATCGAAATCAAATACGAGAGAGGGAGATAATTGGTTCAGATTGCTGGTGTACCAAAGATGAAGGATTGCGCCTCTACTCAGCTGGATATCCGATCGTGCCAGAGGCAACGAACGATGCCATTGAGCGGGAGAAAATCGATTCGGCTTTGTCGAGAGAGTACATCAGATACCGATTGCTTACAATGGTTCACCGACTCCGACAGAGAGCGTTTCAGTTATATATCCCAGTAAGAATGCCGTCGGACGAACTAGCTGCTGTCGGGCTGGAGAGTTACTCTTCTCTGCTTTTCGCGAGTGGAATTGCTCGAACTGAGCGAAGAAGAGAGTAGAATGTAAAGTAAAATGAAAAAAATGAGAGAATAAGCTTTCGTGCTCCTGTCCTGAAATATTACAATATAAGGGAAACATGTCAGAAGGGTATAACTCGAAACGTAAACAATGACTTTGCACGTCGATTTCTCTTGAATGACCACCCATCCACGAAATCTGACTAAACTAGCTCATAGAACAAACATGTCTCTGTCAGATGATTTAGTTAGTTTGAGTGGGTGTGTTGTCATTCGTAAGAAACCGACGATCCAAGTCATTGTTTATGTTTTGATTTAGACCCTTCTGTCATGTTTTCCTTGAATAGCAAAATTACTTATTCGTTTTATTACGCTTTCAATATTCGACTAAAACGATTACGAAAAATTCATTGTCGGTTCCGAAAAGTTTTTTTTAAGTCCCGAATTTTCTCAATTTGATGCACCAGAATGTAAGTTAACGACATCATTTTAAAGTATAAGTTAACGTATTATTGACTAAGTTTGATTTGCAGACCACGAACCAATGCAGAGAAATGAATGGAATCAAGCATGACCGAAAGTACGTAAATCGATTTGCAAATTTTAATGACTTCACTCTATCGTATTTCAGTGAATAATTTCATTATGTTATTACTTCTCATCCTTTTTTATCGTTATTCAATTATTTTTATTACTTTATCCCTAAATAAATATAGATTATACTGACGAAATAATTAAAAACCTTGAACAGCTCGGTAAGTATCACTGTTTTTTTTAATTGATCTTTAGGGTGAGTCAACTTTAAAACCCCATACTTCTCAATGCTTTTTAATGTGTATTAAGATCTCTATGCCAAGTGGATGCTAAACGAATGCGGTTAGGATGTGGATTTGTGGGAGAATATCATAGCTTGTATGGGAATTGACATAAAAGTATGCATGTAACTTTCAAACAATCAAAACTTACTAAATATTTACCAAGGATACTTAAGGCATAGTGCTTGGTACATATATTCAATCTCTTTATACCTGTAGGTATAAAGCAGGGCCCTCCCTTAGCTCAGTCGATAAAGGCTGCGGCTACAAAGCAAGACCATGCTGGAGGCGGCTGGGTTCAATTCCCGGTCCGGTCTAGGAATTTTTCGGATAGGAAAATTTCTCAACTTCCCTGGGCATAGCGTATACTTGCCACACAATAATACACATGCAAAAATGGTACAGGCTAAGACAGCTTTCAATTAACAACTGTGGAAGTGCATCAAGTTGAGAGCAGACGTAAAGTTCCAGTTGAAACGTAATAGCCAAAGAAGAAGAAGATACCTGTAGGTAGGGGCCTCATAGCCTAGTCGTTAAAGGCGTGGTATTACCAAGTCAGAGGCGGTGGGTTCGATTCCCGGTCCGGTCGAGGGAATCTTTCGGGTTGGAAATTTTCTCGACTTCCTTGGGCATATAGTATCATTGTGCTTGCCACACAATATACAAATTCATGCATTGGTCGGCATAGAAAGCTCTCAATTAATAACTGTAGAAGTGCATCTAGAACACAAAGATGAGAGCAGGCAAAAGCTCGTTCAAAGAGCGTCAAAGCCATGTAGAAGATAAATACACCTGTAGGTATGCGCGAAGCACTAGGCTTAAACCGCTCTTAACTAAATTAAGAACAACTTATTGCTTCAAGAGTTGAATCGTTATGTGGTCTTCAACAAAGTCGTTGTGCATAGTTTTACCTGTCTTTGGATTTTTGTTTTATTTAAATTAACCCAAGCAGTCACGTAAAATCACCCCAAAATATGATGTTTTTTTTAAGTGGATAAAAATATTATTTCACTCCATTTAATTCTGATTTTTTTATTATAGTCACTTTAACACTCTTGGGCCAGGGGGTTAAATTCGAACGCGTGACTTTGGCGTGAGAGGAATGGATGCTTACCACTGTGCCGGGGTCGCCCTTCCGGATTTTTTTTTTGTATTTTAAAATTAACTCTTTCTCATTCTAGTGATGTTTATACATTTTTTTAAATATGTTGTTGGATGTTGTTGAAAAAAGTCATGTTTGAATAGTATGTTTTTTACACGTATACTCAGCGCACCGCGATTGCTGGAAGGTTAATGTATTTTTGATTTTACTACAGGTAGATGAATTCTTTTATTTTGATTCTTCCAAACAAACTTTCAAATTCCTTAATATATATGAAATATAATGGAGCTGTGATCCACCATGCATATTTGACACAACCTAATGATAATATTTGCAACGATCTTCTTCTTAAACTCATCCCAAAGCAACTCTCATATCAAACTAAAACCAAACAAAAATCCGGAGAATTACTATCACAATAGTATACATCGTAATTTTAAAAGCGGTCAGTGAATCAACTTATTGCAAAGCTCAACTAAATAGAATATATCAATTACTCTGGGATGAGTTTTTAAGGCTAGAGCAACAACCGATCGTTTTTTATAATGATGAATAAACTGAAAAAAAAATTAACGTAATTAATAAATTGAATAGAAGTTGAAAATGAGCGAAGGACCATTAATGCGACAGATTTTAAAGTCAGACACACATCGCGTACATCGTACGGGTTAGGCAAAAGATGTGCGTCTGACTTTAAAAACTGTACCATTAATGGCCCTTCGCTCATTTTCAACTTCTATTTAATTTTCATACTGCCGTACTCTAACGGAACTATCCACCTACCCTCTTCTAAAGATCATTCTCTAGCTAATAAATTATCACACTAAAGCTTCATGTTAGCATTTCCAACCAACCCTTCACCGGGCTGTCTTTATGCCAAGCTCTGTGGATCGCATTCGTCGGTTGACTTACATTCTAATGTGTTTACTTCGGCTGGATCAGTTATCGATGAAAATTGACAGCTTTATCTTATTTTTGCTCTAACCGGAAGCCACTATCTTGCATTTCAAAATAGCGTCAAATATCAATTTCTAGTCCCTATACGTCACCTCCATTCCGAAAATAGGGTAAAGAGGGGCAAGATAAGTCAGTGATAGTTTCATGCCTATTTTTCTTTATTCTTGCACAATCATGTTTATTCATGGTGTCTTAAATGGAATCGATTTGCTGTGAATAATTTTTGATGTTTTGTTATCAACGGTTTTTGACGTAGGACTACGTCTTTGATTTCTATATGGGGGTACACTTTGTGAAAACCGAAAATGGAACATGTAACAAATTAAGAAAGATTTTGAACGTTGGTAACTCAGCTGCCCCTGGTCCAATTTCAATAATTTTATCACCAATCGATCAGAAATATGGTTACGCATCGATAACAATGCTTCCGAATGTTGATTTTTTGTCCAAAAGCGTCGAATTAACTAACAAATCCACCAATTACCTACATGAATATGCTGCTTCCCCAGCACAGTCGTCAGAGAGTAGTAAGTAGACGAAACAAGTCGAAGTGGCATTCGCCTCCGATCCTCGGGTGCGTGCGAATAGGGAGGATGAAATTGCGTAATATTTTGCACACTCATCGCCATACTCAGAACCACACGCTGCCAACGACCACACCACTGTGTTCAGTCGTCGAAATTAGTAGCAGTGCTTTCGGCGTGTGGCGTTGAAAATTGTTCTCCAGTAACAACGAAAGGCTGCCTGCAAGCAGCGAGCTGCAGAGCCCACATAAGCAACCATCAAAGGAGGAAGAAGCTGCACCGCTATGCTATGGATCGGAATCAGTAGCTCTTCGTGAGTCGCTGCGGGTCGGTCATCTATGCCAAGCGTGTCACCTTCGCTCCAAACGACATACAGCTCGACAGCCTCATCCGTGTTGAACACCCAACTCAGAATTACTCAACAATCACTACAAAACGGTCCTTTTCAAGGCCACCAAAAATTTGTTAAAGAGTATTATTTGGACATTGGTCAAGGTCATCAGTTCCCGCAAGCAGCTAGCTATCAAGGCTCAACCTGTCTATAGAAGGTGTGGAATTGTAGGCCTGAATATATTGGTGCAATTAGTTTTTCCTCGGCTTTCATTCCGCACGATTCGTTTCTTTCGTTTAATCAATCACTCTTGTAGTGACGTCGAAAAGATTGTTTCAATCGGCGCTTACATATGACATTTAATGTGGATTATAGAATTTTTTGTATGTTACCAAAATTTATGAATGGTTTGCCACTAAATATTGAGATAATTTATTGATTATTGAATTATCACACCATGAAAAAGCAGCCTGTTTGTGAGTTTTTGCCTGTATTCAAGTAAGGAGTTATCATAAAAACAAATCGCCAGCGGGTATTTCCCGGCGACTTTACAAATAAATAAAATCAAACAAAATCATCATGCAGAACTAGCTAGGATTTGTTTTACTTCATATTACACAAAATTGCTTTCGAGTGTTAAGACATCGTCTCCCGCAAAGTTTACATTTTTCCCTCTACCAACACATACATCAGGGCTAGATAGATCTCCACAGGATCTATAGAATCCACGCAATTTCAAAAACCAAAATGCACAGCATTACGAAAAGAGGTCAGGTTTCGACCAATAGCAGATAGATTATAATTCTAAACAAGTCAAACGATTGGAAATTTATCTAACAAACTGCTAAAATGAACACTTAGTTAATTTTCAATAGGTCACTATTGAAAAATTCCAAATGTCCAACTGTTGCAATGGTGATCAAAATTATCACCGAATGTCTGAAAACAGCGCATCCCCTAACGCAGACTTAAAAATCGAATTCGATGCGGTCCCACTGAATGGTGCTCTTTCAATCACCGTAAGTGGTTGTGTCCAGTTCAGCAGCAGCAGCAGGAGTGCTTTCAACAACAACAACGAAAGGCTGCCTGCAAGCATCAAGTTGCAGAGCTCATATGAGCAACCATAGAGAAGGAAGCAGAAGTCCCACCGCAAGGCTAGGATCGGAATCAGTAGCTCGTAGTGCTCAGCTCAGCATTACTCAACCATCACTACAAAACTATCCTTTTCAGGACCACCATAAATTTGTTAAGAGTATTATTTGGACATTGGTCAAGGTCATCAGTTCCCGCAAGCAGCTCAGCTAGCTATCATGGCTCAACCTGGTCTCTATAGAAGGTGTGGAATTGTAGGCCCGAATGTATTGGTGAGATTAATCATCGTCCGACCATTTTCCATAACACGCTGGTAGAAAGTGTTAAAAATCCATATTGAATTTGAGAGAAGTGGGAATAATTCGCTTTGGTTGTATATTCAGTCCCCAGAAAGCCAATAAAATCAAATTTGTGAGAAAATTAGCTCTCACGAATTCAATCTCTCGAAGCCCCATATTCTGTACAAACGATACTTTCCGCCCGGCCCCATTCATATAATTCGGAAGGAAATCCTGTGAGGGGTGAATTTAATACACTTTAATACCAAAATGCACAAAACTTAAAAATTCATAAATAACAAAAAATTCAAAATACACCTTTTAAAGTCGATTAGATGAATCGAAAATACTCAAGTTGACAGTCCCTTGGATTCTCTTCATCATCTTCTCTTTGAAATAAATACTACAAATTTGATATGCTTACAAACAAAAAACGGAAAGAGTTACGATAATTGATCAATTAAAAGAACTAAATGTTCACATTTGTTACGTCCACTAGCGGTCCTACGTCAAGCTTCCGGTCGGGCCCTTAGGCACAGACCCTTCTCCTTTTTTCTATAAAAAAATGCATAGTAAAATGTCAGCTTTCCTTAGGCAATACACGCCATCATCAAAACGTGACAGGGTGAACCATACGCTTATGAAAATTCAAAAAAATTATTTATGCATACATTATTTATCCATCGCATCATATACAAAGATTGACATATTGCATGGAAATATTACAATAAATAAAAAAAAACATGTTGTTTCACCTTTACTGCGGCAAAACGAATCATTTTGAAAGGAGCAGAATAGGCCATCTGTCAACCTAAGTTTTGGTTTGGATTTGAGGTGCATTGCGACTAGAAACACTGGAATAAGAGACCAGTGGAGACACTATTATGATTCCAATCGAACTGTCAAAAGCGGTTCCAATCTGCAATGTTTACAAATGGTTTGTTTCAATTAGGGAGGAGTATTAAAATCGTTTAACAATCACTCATGTACTCGATCGTCTGTGCATTGGCGAAGTCACTCGCAAGCAGTTACAAATGCAAGTGATGCCAGGATTGCTTTGATGTTTATCTTGTTGCCAAATTCATGTTTTTTTTTCTCCACTGGTCTCTTATTCCAGTGTTTCTAATTGCGACGTTTTTGGCATTGCGCGACAGACGGTACACTATCGGGTGATAAATTAGTTTCAGTTCTATAAAACTGCCAAGAAAGTAGCCTAATCATGATCCTTGGTCGTGATATACATTCTATAAATTGTTATCTTAAAAAGGTATTGAAAAAAGGTGAATAGAAGCTGTTTTTTTTAGTTTGCTGAGCATGGTAAATGCTGACTTCGTCAAATCATTTATCTATTATCGTGTGGGTGCAGTAAATAAAGTCTAAGAATGCTAAATTTTGTCATGTGAAACGCAAAGGCCGATGTCGCTGACGATAATGGGTAAAAGTATTGATGTTGCCGACATTTATCCTATATTTTCATCATTTTTGACATACGCTCAATGTTTCCACAAGGTTTAACATTTTAATTTTAATTTTTGATGACTGACCCTTCTTGCCCCATCTTGCTCCGCGCTTATTCAAAGGCCACATAAAAAAATTAAATCTTGTTCAAAAAAGTATTATGTACCGTGCCGATTCAAATTTCAGACACTTAAACTCGAATTTCGGACACTTTTAAAAGTTGATTATCTCGGTCAAATATGATCCACATGTCTTGTAAATTTTAAATTTTTTTGACTAGTGCCCTCCACGATCATCTAACATTATTACTTTGTTTCTAACTGGATGTAATATTTGATTAAAAATGAAAGTGTCCGAAATTTGAATCGTCCGAAATTTGAATCGGAACGGTATAACATTTTTTTTCTTGTAGGAGGGTTGCATGTACTTCATTCTGTCAGAGTATACCATTAATAGCCCCCGAATAACATCACAGAGAAAGATATCACATGATCCTTTGGTGACCCATCTTGCCTCCACATACCCCCCCCCCCCTCCCTACCCTACCCTACCCATATTGTGAGGTAAACCATGGCCCACTTAGTAATGAAACAACATGATTTGGGTCTATTTCGAATATGAATTATCGGATTTGAAATCGGTTTTCACTCAAGTGCATACTATTCCTTATATTTTAAGAAAAAATACGAAACAAATTATTCAACGTGGTTACTCGAAATTCTCGAACTTTTCCCTTAATATAACTGACTCCAAAACAAGAGCGTTTTATAACCTCAAAAAACACTGTTATTTCTATTGTTGATGTCAACAAATAGACGTCAAAGGCTTCGCAATACGTCCACTACGAGCGCTGTAATAAGCAAAAAAAAGTCCATTACTAAGTGGGCCATGCTTTATTTGCAGGTTTTCCACAGTTCATCTCTAAGCAAAAGCTGCCTCTAGGATTTAAAAAAAGGCGTTAGTCATAAATTTATGGTCCCTACACGTCACCCCAATTCCAAACTTATCCATATTGTGAGGTAGTTGGGAGTATTTTAAAGTTTGACTCTAACCGGAACCACCACCTCGGATTTTAAAACAGCATCCGACATTGATTTCCGGACCCTACGCGTTACCTCGACTTCAAAAATATCTATATTGTGGGTTATCTGACAGTATTTCCAAGTTTCTCTCTATCCAAAAGCCACCATCTTGGATTTCAAAACGGCGTCAGACATCTATTTCTGGTCTCTGCACGTCATTCTGATTCCAAAAATACCCATATTGTGGGGTATTTGACAATATTTCCCAATTTCAGTGTAACTGTATTCCGTCATCTTATTATGCTTACTTTTATTATTATTATCATACTAACCCTTATTATTATGGTAGTTATTTTATTTATTATGCTTATTCATATTACACATGGATCTCGATTTTGGAAACACAGCTGTTTCATCTATGTGTCAAATCGATTTTTTTTTCCACTTGTGCTAAAATTACGTAATATAATTTAAAGAACTTTCTAGCGTGTAGATTCATCACATTTAGCATAATTTAAAATAAAATGTGATTTTTTAACAATTTCAGAAAATTTAAATTTTAAATTATTTAGATTATTTTATTTGTTACGTCTATTCTAATTTTTGTTATTGCTTCTTTTATTAGTACAGTATAATTATTCTTATTCTCATTATTGTTATGCTTATTGTCATATTCATTATGCTAACTCTTATAATAATTGGGTTAAATACCCCAGTGTACGTCATAGTAAGCGCAAACCACACTTAAGCTCTTAACCACTTAACAAATAGATAGTAGAATGTTTCAATCAACTTCTAAATGGATTTACCAATCACACCGGTTGATTACCAAAGGAGTAACAAATTGTTGTGATAATGATAAAATCTTTACACCTCTATTTGACGCCCATTCCGTCATACGGTTTCAATTCCGGCAGAACACATTGAAATGCCATTGAAATCCATTCAGCACACGAGTGCAGGCTGAAAAAATGGTGTCGCTCGGCGCACTTGATTTGTTTTTTAGAAGAATGAATGTAAACATTCATTTTATGCGTTCTCATAATTATAAATTGTTTTGTAGCTTTTGAAATAAACTGTCATACCAAGGGCTCGATTGATTCAGCGAATTTATTGATTTATTTGATGTTTCCGCTGGATATGACGGAAATGGGCGTTTATGCCGTAGATGTTCCCTACCCTATCCAAATTTAATAAAAATCTACACCCCGATGCGAGCACGATGTCAGGAACAAAATTTTGCCCCGCATCGGCTTCACGTCGGAGTGTCATTCTGATAGGAATACGCTCAAAAGCGAAAATCGACACCCCGATGAGAGCCCGATGCGCCATGCAAAATTTTGTTCCACATCGGAGTCACATCAGTGCCACAAACCGAGCGAGAGCACGCTCTCGAGGTCTACAATTCCGATGTTTTGGTTGCAAATTAGCACGATACAAGGGGTCAAATCGGACTGTTTTATCGGGCTTACATAAGGCCGATAGTCCGATGCATCGGTTTCTCATCGGAGTCGCATCGGACCGACAATTCTTACTGGGATATATATAGAAAGAGAAAGAACTGGTAAACTGAGAGAACATATCGCCGAACGAGCAACGAAGAATGTTCCCTGTTCACAAGAAAGGTGATAAGGCTGATATTGAAAACTATCGTGGAATCACATCGCTGTGTACTAGTTCGAAGGTGTTCGAAATCATTGTAAATGATACTTTGTTTGCCAACTGCCAGCGCTACATTTCCACTGAACAACATGAATTCTTCCCAAAACGGTCTATCTCAACGAATCTAGTTCAATTCTTCTCCACATGCCTGCGTAGCATGGATTCTGGTGCCCAAGTCGACGCTGTTTATACGGAGCTTAAAGCCGAGTTCGATATTACTATTTATAGTGGAAAAAATTGGCATGTCTCCTGCTTTTGTCACTTGGTTCAGATCGTACCTAACGCATACCGGTCGCATGCTATGTATAAAAATTGGATCCGAACAATCTGAGACATTTTCCAACACCTCCGGAGTACCCCAAGGAAGCAATCTGGGGACATTGTTTCGATGAATGAAATCGAACTTATGCTGCCACCTGGATGCCGAATGTTTAACGCGGACGATGTCAAGATCTACATGATAATTGGGAGTCTACTAGATTGTTTCGAGCTGAAGAGGATGGTAAACTGCTTTTAAATGTGGTGTTCTCGTAATTTCAAGACGGTTACCATTTCGAAATGCAGTATCATTTCGTTCCATCGAAAGATCAAACCGTTTGTTTTTGACTACTCTATCGCAAAACAGCCTCTACAACGAGTAACTCAAATACGAGACTTGGGTGTTATGCTAGCTCGTTAGATAGCGCTCTCACATTTAGAGTACACTGTAGCGATGTAATCTCTAAAGCGAATAGGCAGCTTGAATTCATATTCAAAATTTCTGCAGATTTCCGGGATCCACTCTGCTTACGATCCCTGTATTGTTCGCTGATACGATCAATTTTGGAGTCAAGTGTGGTTGCCTGGTGCCCGTATCATGCCAGTTGGATAGCTAGGATCGAATCAGTGCAGAAAAAACAGGAGAGGAGACTACGCCAGCGGGATCTCCTCCATTTTGATTCACAAAATTTGGACAACATGACCCCATTAGATTTATGTGGAGTACTTTTAACGACGTTTTTGAATTGTTTGACTTCAACTTGACCATAAGATCCTTTCAATAACGACTCCCTTTAAGGCGATAGCTTTTTGTAATACTCTAGTTTAGAAAGTTTTTTTTTTTACGTAGGACTATCGTCCTACTGGTAAACTGAGAGAACATATCGCCGAACGAGCAACGAAGAATGTTCCCTTCGACCAGTCAGAACTTTTGCTACCTCGCTTCTGCTCGCTACCTGCTCCTACGATGTCTCATTTTGAGATGGGACGAAAGCAAACGAGAAGTGAACCCTACACGATTGCTTTTATTGACAATAATCGTATTGTCAATACATGCTATATTGACGTCAATATATCGAGATTGACAATATTTCTGAATTCACATCATCAATATTATTGTCAATAATTCCCCTTCACATCAATATATTGAAGCGTGTGGGGTTTGCTAGAGAGAGACGATTCGGTTTTGAGAGCATCGACTGAGGGTTGATGCTGCGGAGACTGTAGCTCGTCAGACATTCTGTTGGCTAAATTTAACGCAATCGCACGCGTTTTAAATTAGTGAAAAAAAGGAATTTTTCGGTACACAGCAATGGCTACGAAGCGTCACGACAGCTTTTACGTAACTTTTTTGTTGTCTTATCAAGCAGCACTTCTAGCATAGCATCTGAACTCAAAATCCTGCATGATAAATCCTTGAATTGGATTAAAAATTCCAAGAAAAACTCAAAATAAAATGAAAAAGTGCGTCTTACCCCGGGGGTGCGTTATGTACTGTCCTCCCCTACCCGGCTTTCGTTACATATAATTGAACCATGCACACGGTTCAGATCTCGTGAACCAAAACCAAAATTCTAGCACACCGGTTTTCGGTTTTCAACTCGAAAACCGGCAGTCGGTTTTGATTTAGGTACAACACACTGGTACACGAAAACTCAACCGAACCAGGGTACACGCATACATAAACACAGGAGTATTTTTTTGAACACGAATCAGCACACGGTGAGCACCGGTTGGTTCAGTTGCCCATCAATGCCGCCAATTGGTGATTAGTCATTAGTAACTAATGAATACCTACCTCTGACCTGATACCAAAAGTTGGTGTTGATCAGCATTACATAAAAGGCAAAATACCAAAGAATAATACCAAACAATTGCATGCAAAATACTTTGTAAATAACAAAAATTGATATTTGGATACTAAAAGAATTCCTGTTTGTCATTGTTTGGTATTGAATTTGCTTAATTTGGTATTGGAATGTTATTGTGGGAATTTTTTTTTGTATTATTTTTTTTTTGTATTTTACCTCTTATGTCAGGCTTATCCATGTGTGTGTGTCATCCTCTATCCCTCACCCAGCCGGGGGCGTTAGACAAGTAGAACAGCGAATAATTTGATCAAATCGCATGCTCCGTAATGGTGCCATTTATGTTGTGAAGACTAATACTTCAAAAAGGGTAACTTTTGAGGACACTCTGCCTCAACAAGTTAAGGGGACATGATGCACTGGATATCCACAACAGGTACAGCAAAATATTACATAGACACCCTTATTCACACTTACTACTCAGGGGGTAGAAGTTCAAGAAAAGCCTCAACCGCCAGCTAAAGCTTGAACCGGGTACCTGGGACTCCCACGATATACCTGCGGCAATGGTCAGCAGACGATGCCCTGTGCGTATTTAGTATGTAATATGTTTTATTTGGATACACAAAATGTTTGAATGTGTCATCAAAACCATAATTTGCATCACCACAAATACACTTTTCATCGCTTCGATGTTGTCCGCATCAACATCACCACCACCACAAAACATTTCGGATTGTGTTCACTCTCTCGCTTTTTCTCTTCTACACTGAGATTATTATTCCATCAGATTTCATAGAAATATCGTATGGTTTTTTGCGACAAGATTTTATGTTGGATTTCATACGATCGGACTATGAAAAACTGTTAGATGTTTTCAACCAGCCATCGTATGATTTTACACGTATACAACTATGAATTTGAATACAAACGAATGATGGATATCATGGAATTTAACTATTGATTTCGTACGTCGTACATTTTTAATTTATTGGATATATTTACTCGTATTTCATTCAATTAACTTAATTTTTTAGAAAATTTCACGAGTTTTCTATCCTGATGCAATCGGTGTAGAATCGACTATGCTGGTGCGAAAACTGGAAAGAAGTTCGAAGGATCCAACAAACTTCTCGTTCCGTTAGCGTTCGACTTTGATGTAATTGGGGAAGCTATTCGGTCAGTCGGTGCAGCTATGTCCGATGGATGCGGAAGAGCCAGAAGCTAATCTGCAAATGTAAAACTATAGAATTAAAATCATAAATAACTTAAATTTTATTAATCTTACAGGTTTACGAAGCCTTATATAATGTCACGAAACTGCATCCGCCATCTTTGTTGTTGTTGTTGTGATTTGAACTAACCTACTACCTTTCATACGATCGTCTAATGACTTTTTGACATAAGTTGCGTCAAAACAATTCATAAGAAGGATTTATAGAATTCAAATATTTTTCGTATACCTTTTGTTGTATCGATCTATAAATGCTATAGATGGAGTATGAATTCATACGGTACCTATGAAATTGGATAGAGCGCATATTTGTATGTGTTCATACGATGCAGCTTATGAAAATAGAAGGGATAGTTTCCTCAGTGTGCACTACTGCAATGAAACACTTACTTATCGTCCTCCATTTTGCGGATCTGGATATGATGACATCTTTAAGGCAATGGACTCCCAAAAATTGATCGGGGTACTTTTTCTAGACCTGAAAAAGCGTTTGATACTATCGATCATCAAATATTGCTGCAGAAACTTGATATTTGTGGTATTAGGGGAGTTGAAAATGACTTAATACGAAGCTTCTTAAGTGCAAGGACTCAGTTTGCTTGTATGAATGGCGCTTCAAGCTCACAAAAACCATTAACAGTATGTGTTCCATAGGCCAGTAATCTGGGTCCCTTACAGTTATTGATATACATGAACGATCTTGCTTAAACGGAATTGCATGGGAAGCTAAGATTATTTGCTGATGACATGTCATTATCATATAAAGACAGAGATCCAGAAGAAATTATTCGTCAAATGACAGAAGATATCGAGGGTTTTTTGCAGTGAACCTATTGTGTCTAAATTTGTCGAAAACGAAGTATTTAATATTTCACTCACCACGCCTGGGGGTCCCATCGCAATCCGATGTTATAGTTTGTTCAAAAAAAATAGACGAAGTAGAATATTTCAAGTATCTTCGTCTGAACGTGGACTCCACGTTGACATGGACATCAACAAATCGCAGAATTACGAAAATGCATAAGCTCTACACGTGAACTTTTCTTGAGGGTTTAACAGTTGCTGCCGCTGAAAGCAATGACAACGATGTACCACGTTTTTGTCCAATCTAAGCTCCAATATCTGATGTCTATTTGGAGTGCTGCTGCCAAAAACACGGTTAAAGTCATTGTAAGCTACACAAAACAGGTGCGGTCGTGTACAGAAAACCTCGTCTGTATTCTACTGTGGATTTATACAAGAATGCAACTGCGTCCATTTTACCCATAGAAAATTTAAAGATCAAATAAAGTTATGAATACGGAGCAGGATATCGGAGTACATTCTTTAGCATCCTGGCATGTCTTATCAGTCTTGGAATTATCACCTAGCTTAACAGGCTAGCTTCGGTCTGGTAGAAATAGCAGTTATTTTGTCAAGTAACGAATACTGGTATATGTCTGGCCGAAGCCAGAGATACTACGCTTCAAGTTAAATTCAGCTGTAAAAACAATAGAAGATTGGATGGCAACAAAGACAAACTACGATGTTCCCTTCAAAATGGTAAAACCAAGCCGCCAAACATACGTCCAGGATCTATTGTATTTTACACCGACGGCTCGAAGATGGGTGAAGATACTGGAGCAGGGGTCTTTGGCCCTGGAGTCAGTAAAATTATACCAATGGGACATAGTCCCACAGTATTTCAAGCAGAAATTCAAGCAATCATAGAATGTGCAAACATCTGTCTAACAAGAAAATACAGGTTTTTCAAGATCTGTATATTCTCGCATAGCCAAGCTGCTCTTGATGCGCTTAAGGCGTTCACATGTCGATCGAAACTAGTGTGGGAATGCATTCTTTCCTTAAAACAATTGGCCGAAAGGAACGAAGTCATATTATACTGGGTGCCCGGCCATTGTGGCATTGAAGGAAATAAAAATGCCGACAGCAAGACGAGCTGCTGCATCGAACTTCATCGGTCCGGAACCATTTTGAAGAGTCCCTGGGTGTACTATAAGGATGGAACGAAAAAGATGGGAAACGTCCATAGTAGAATCCAACTGGAACGCCATAGATGTATCCAGACAGGCGAAAAGATGTATAAGACCAAGTGCAGCAAAAGCCCAGATTTTGCTTAATCTTAGTCAAAGAGATCTTCGGGTAATAACTGGTCTGATGACTGGTCACTGCCCTAGCAGATATCATTTATATAAAATAGGAAAAATTCCGTCAAGCGAATGTCGGTTTTTTTCAATTTGAAAACGAAACTGCTGAACATATACTCTGCAGCTGTGGAGCACTGTTCAATCAAAAAATGTCAATACTTGGAAAAAGGATATAAGAACCCTTTGAAGTTTGGCAACGCAATCCCAAATGGTAGTCGACTTTATAAGACAAGTTGTGCCTGATTGGGACAGCGTGCAAATGTCTATCACACCTTAATTGTGAGAGGATATGTGACTAGCACCAAAATAAAATGGGTCAGACAAAAATATTCCTAAGTAATGGACGCAGTTGTAAAAAGGCTCTACAGATAAGAAAAAAAAATTCTATGCTTTTTGGATTTCCATCTGCACTGTTCAGCAAAGCAACTATTCCACATGGTTTTTGATACATGTTCACCGGCTCCGAAATTAACTGCAATAATTTGCAACGCCAACGGTCTCATCGGTGCCACCACGAGGGAACAGCTTGTCCAGCATCCAGGCTTCCGGTTACGCTCTTCAGCTTGTCTACGGCTTCGCACGGCTCTCCGGCGCCTGCTCCACGGTCTAGTAGAAATACTAGTTATTTATCAGGTAACACATATTATTATATGTCTGGCCGAAGCCAGGGATACTGCACCCAAAATAAAGTAAATCTCGCACCACCTACACCGTTTTCAACGTCATCGTCATTTTTGGACTGCTCTCGAAGTAGCAACTCGGTTTATTATAAGATAGTCAATAATCTCTACTTTTGAATTGTTGTAAATTATAAATATAGAATTATGTTATAAGCTACCTGACTTCCTTAATAGAGCAACCAAGCTCACTGGAAAGTGCATTCATGATTGAAAAGATTGAAGTTTTTGAGCCTATTGACGAAGAGGCTTGAAAGGAGCTTCACTCCAATGAGCTCCAATAAGCAAATAAAAAAAATAAGAATGGAAGATGAAAACAAAAAATTAAAGGCTTAATATTTTCATCATTTTTTATATAAAAAAAATCAAATTATTTGCTAGCAAACGAGAGTTGACGAAATGCATGAAATTTCCACCCAATGCTGACTGAAATAATGTTCATACATTTCCGTGAAACATGTTTCCATAAAAGACGATTACGGTTATGCCATTCTTCAATCGCCATTTAAACCTCCATTTCGATGAGCAGTGGTCCATTCACTTGGTCGAACCATAAAGAAAAAATGGGCTCCATTCGAATTTAGCCATAATCATTTAGGAGTTCCAGACATGATGATTACTTTACCGCGCTAGGATCCGGAACTCCCTATTTCTTCCCGTGGCGTTTCATTTCCGTTTTTTTTTTTTTTACTTCTGCACATATCCGAAATGAACACATTTCCCGCTTGTTTCCTTTTACATTTCCTATGTCTGCCTCGTGGAAGCGCTGCTCGTTCGCGTTACACCAGGGTAGGTAATCGCCTCCTTGCGTCAGAGAGTGAATAAAATTCGTTTTTCCCACCATACCAGCCGACGCGCCATGGCGTAACGCGTTCCTGCACCTCAAAATGGTAGGCGCGTTTGATTTTATTTTCGATCATTTGATTTTATTTTATTGTTATGGTGCGCATTTTTATTTAGGTTGTTTTACGGGTGTAGCGCACAACCAGAGTTGGGACGTTTCATGTTCTGTAAAGAAATCGCACCCGATATGCCGGTCAACAGCAAAATGTAAGAATCTCTGATTAGTTTTTGGTTAAGCACATTCCCGGATCTAGCATTTGACTGTGGTATCAGACATGCATGATCTGAAATATGATTTGATGACATTTTGTAAGTTAATTTAAATTGCAATGTCTATTTTCAATGAAATATCATTCATTGACATTTTCACTTGAAACGGAACGTGAAGAACTAAAACGATCAGTCTCAGCAAATATTTTTTCTCGAGTCGGTTGTATCTTTCTGCTCCGAGTAGAGAGAGAGAGAAAAAACAGAGAGTGTGTTCAACCGTAAAAACGTAATATTATTTTCAGACGTGCCGTCTGGAGAAAACTCCTATTACCTTTGCTATAGCATATATGGTGTAGAGCCTCCAACACAGCTAATCATGACGGCCAGCGGTAAACATAAATAAAATGAAACGCGACAAATAAATCAATATTGCCGTGTTTGGCGTTGCGGACAAACAGCAGGATTTGCTACGCCAGATTACCATACTAATTTATGTGGAACGGGGTTCACTATGTTAATGATGAATGATGATATTTAGTACTGTGAATTCCAAGAAGTTAACCTTCAACTGGTTTGATACATTTGACTGAAAAAAAAAAAAACGATTCATCATCGTGACCTTCAGAGCTAAAGACATGGATGCTGCTCTATTTGCCAAACCCGTTCCTTGTTACTTGTTGAAAAGAAATAGATTCAATACTCACATTGGTTGTTATTATAATGCATATGTTTTGAAATGGCATATAATTACCTGAAAACATAGAAAATTGGAAATCAAAAAAAAAAAAAAAAAAAAAAAAAAAAAAAAAAAAAAATACTCACATTGGTTGTTATTATAATGCATATGTTTTGAAATGGCATATAATTACCTGAAAAGATAGAAAATTGGAAATCATTAGAGAAGCGTGACAAAGCAAGGTTCTAACTAAATATTGAGTAAACATACAAGTGTGAATCGAACTAAGGGGTCATCCACAAATTATGTATTGGTGGAGAGCTAACAT
Source organism: Ochlerotatus camptorhynchus (assembly GCF_037179485.1). NCBI lineage: Eukaryota > Metazoa > Arthropoda > Insecta > Diptera > Culicidae > Ochlerotatus > Ochlerotatus camptorhynchus. The sequence goes on from NW_027040741.1 coordinate 4,952,614, forward strand.
TTTCTTGCATAATATTTCATAGTTAGAAGGAAATAAATTTCTCAACCGTTGTTATGCCAAATGAGATTATGATAAACTATTTATTTTTAAATGTTTCCAACTCAATACAGTAATGACCCCATTTTGTAAGCCCCTCCCCTGTCCCATAATCATTCAATAATTTTACATAGCCGTAATTCTAAATCTTTCTCATTCATCTTCAAGATGGATGTTAAATGTATACGTTGGGGCAATAAGAACACAAAAAACACAAAAAACACACTCTGAACACACCCACACAGTGTTTACACAAAAACCAATTCAACTGACATGAATGCATCCGCAGGATGTAAAATGTCAATAATAAACAACAACAACAACAACAACAACACAAAAAACGCATGAGTTTCGTAGTAAATTATAAAAAAATTATTGAAAAAAAAGTGCTGTCAAAATCGGGGCATTACTGTATTTAAAGATTTTAATAATGTGAAATCTTTTATTTATTTATTTACTTATTAACTTTGTTTTTCTTCATCTGACTTAACGTGTCTAAATGAAGCCTGATGGGGAAAAGCCTAGAAAAGGCGTAAAAACCTCATATCTTTACGAAATACATGAATCACAATAATACAATACCTAGACCCAGGAGTTGACAACGATCTTCGTACGGCGGAAGGTTCACAGGGTCATTCCAAGGAAGGTGACGAAAGGCATACCGAACAAATTTCCTTTGAACATATTCAATCCTCGCTATCCAAACTGCTTGATACGGGCAGCATACTACCGGGATGAATTCCAAGATCGATCGCACTAGAGAGCAGTATAGAGCTTTTAGACAGGCAGGGTCGCGAAACTCGTCAGCGATCTTGAAAATGAACCCGAGTTGTCTGTTAGCTTTCGCAACGATGCCCGAGTAATGAAGCTTGAATGTTAAGGCGCAGTCCAGCGTGATTCCTAGGTCACGAACATTGTCCACACGTTGCAGGAGTTGGTGATTTATCGTATAGTTGAATGCCACTGGTTTCAGCTTGCGATGAAATGAGATAATATTACATTTTTGTACATTCAACGTGTGATAGTTTCTTGAGCACCACTCTTCGAAAGTATCGATTAGGTGCTGAAGCCGCAAGCAATCGGCGAAGCTACGAACAATCACATAGATCTTCACATCATCCGCGTACAACGATCGGCAACCAGTTGGGAGGATCAGTTCGGCCTCATTCACAAAAATCGAAAATAGCAATGGTCCCAAGTTGCTACCTTGAGGAACACCGGAGCTGTTTGTAAAATAGTCCGATTGCTCTGATCCGATTCTAACACAAAGTTCCCGATTGGTCAGATAGGACTTGAACCAACGAGTTAAACCCGAGGATACACCGAGTTTTTCAAGTTTAGCTAGCAGTATGGAGTGGTCAACCCGGTCGAATGCAGCCTCGAGATCTGTATATACAACGTCCACCTGCGCTCCAGCTTCCATACTCCGAAGACATAAAGAAATGAACGGAGCTAGATTTGTTGAAACTGATCTCTTGGGATAAAAACCGTGTTGGTCAGAAGAAATGTAATTTCTGCAGCTAGAGAATAATGCGTCATTGATGATGATTTCGAAAACTTTAGAGCATGATGTGATGTGATCCCTCGGTAATTCTCGACGTTTCTCTTGTCTCCTTTCTTGTAGATCGGGAACATGAATGACGATTTCCAACGCGTAGGGAACTCCCCCCGCTGTAATGAAATATTGAACAGTTTCGAAAGCGGTGTTGTAAGCTCTGAGCAGCATCGCTTCAGGATGCTTGAGGGGATTCCGCCAGGGCCAGTAGCATTAGAAAATTTCAGCTTCTTGATGGCGGATTCGACGAGGTCTACTGTAACCAAGGTAATCGAAAAATTGAAAGCATCACTGGGAGTGTCCCTCACCGCTTCAGCAACTTGGGACAACGAAGCCGTAGTGTCATTGAAAATGCTTTTGAAATGTTCTGCCAGAAGATTGCATTTCTCAAGGGAATTGCTGGCGATTCTATCACCCAGGTGAATTTCGACTGGTAGCCCCTCCTCGTTTCGTTTGGTATTCACGAATGACCAGAACTGCTTTGGATTAAGCCGTAAATTAGCCTGCACACGCCTTGTGTAGCTCTTGTAAATAATGCGGTTATATGTGCGATATTCGTTGCTCGCTGTTGAAAATAATCGTTTGGTGAATGGGCTACGAGTACGACAGTATTTACGGAGGGCCTTCGATCTCAGACGCTTCAAATTCCGTAGCCGAGCATTGGACCATACGGGTTTGGGAGAGGGTCTCCTCAATGGGACAGAATCAGTTATTGCCCGGCCGACGACCTCAGCGAAGTAGTTGACGGCTTCATCAATAGATGAACACGTGTCAAGGAACTGCCAATCTGCCTGCGCAAGCGAGTGACTCAGCGCGACGAAATTTGCTCTACGAAAGTCGAGCTCATGTACGTCAACAGGGGGGTTATCGTAGCGAACAGGAAAAGATAGGTTGATGGAAACTTCCAACGCAGGATGCTTGATGTCGATGCCAATCAAAGGCTCTGGGGCTTCTAGGATAGAACATTCCAGTCCTGCAGCTTCGTTCGCCAGAACGAGATCAAGCAGCCGAGAGTTGCTATTCAGTATCGAGTTGATTTGCGTTAAGCCATGCAGGTTGAAACCATCAAGGAGAGCACAGCATGATGCGGGCATGTTCGAGCGAAGAACATCAATGCTAGGAAGATCGTTTGCAGGAACGTTCCATGAGAGCCCAGACTGATTGTAGTCACCAAATACCAGAGCTAGGTCGTTTTGTTCTAGTCGAGAGAACACGGTACCAATCGAACTGATGTGGTTTGCAATGCTGCTCGAATCAGATTTCCGGTCTGGAGGTAGATACATAGCGCCAATACTTATTGATCTACGAGGCGTCGTTATTTTGACCCACAGCTGCTCTAGAGAAGTGCAAACTGGAGCAGGATCGATGCAGGAGCTTAAGCGTTTGGATACCGCAATCAAGACGCCTCCCCCACGCGATTTGGTACTATTCTGGTGGTTGCGGTCGTTTCGAAATACCATGAATAGACTGCCAAATAATTGAGATGAATTAATGCGGTCATCGAGCCAAGTTTCCGTAAGAACTATGACATCGTAGTCAGAGTCAACGGCAGTCAGGAAAAAATCATCAATCTTTGTCCGCAGGCCACGAAAGTTCTGGTAATACACCAACAAGGGATGAACTGAAAATCTTACAGTGTCTTACAAATGCAATATTTGTTGCAATAAACACGGTTGACGACATCCCTTGTTCGGAGCAGTCAAATGTCATAATTCAGAAATCTCCTGTCGTATATTATGTTTCAGCTTGCAAGCAATTTTGATGTTTCTTCTACCTTTCCGCGCAAGCTATTGCATAGCTAGTTTTTAACGAAAAAAACACACGAGAGTTATATCATTAGTGCTTGCCACTTTTGACATTGGCTCGTTGTTCGATTATCCTCAGTTGGATTTTTCTCACTTCCATCGCTGATTTCTTGTAAAAGACCATTCAAACACGCATATGGTTCAAGATTTTGGCCATCTACTGCAACCGAAGCATGTGGAGCCCTCATTGTTATGCAAGGACCATATCTAGAAAATAACTCAAAGAAAATTTGTCTAGAACATTTGAAAACGCCATCTCGATCAGTGCTGCAAATCGTCGCCTTCACTGCATAAGTTTGAGCTACTACCCGAGCAAAGTTCTGAGATCAAAATTGAAATCTAAATTTGATGTTGTGATTTCGCTAATAATGATTGCTCAGGTTGCTGTCGTTTTGGTCGTTTTAACGGTTAAAATATCAAAACTGAGAGCAAAAAAAAAATCTTCTAGTGACATCACATTGAAAACTATTTCTGCTATCAGTGAGTGAACCAAATCTGATATCAAATTTTGTCAGTTGCGTAAACTGAAATCAAATTATGATTTCAGTTTGATGTTGATATCAAAACTTGATTTCAATATGCTGGCATTTTGATGCTGGACTTTGCTCGGGTATGACGACCATTGCAACATCGTCATCAAACGACGTGCGACAAAACAAAAACTGTATCACAAGTGTTTCATTCACTGTTGATAAACAGTCTGTTATTTTGTATTGATGATCAAAGCATGTTACTAGTCATCTCACTATGATCGTCAAGACAAGAAATATCTTGTCACTTTGGTTTTCGTATAGGACAGTCCTCCTGCTCATTTTATAATAGTGGTTTGTTCCAACAAGTTTGACCGTCTGGTTTGAATTCAACCCGAACAATGCAAAAGCTCCTAACTTCTTTGAACCACTATCTTAATGATTTTCTCTTTGGATCGCCACGGCCATATAAAATCGACAGGCAGTTCGATGGAAGAAGCTATTATCTAGCAACTAGTACATCAAACACAGTAAGAGGCTTTTTTGCCGAATTACTAATGAAAGAAATAGTCGATGAAGCGAATCGATCAATGTAGATAGGTCTATATGCACTGATGAGGTATAAATGTTGTTATTTAAATCACAAAAAAAAAATGCAACAAGTGGGAATACTTCGTGGAGCACATAAAATGAAAATGGCGAGTACATGTATATGTTATTGATCTGAATGCTTTTCCAAAAAACCATCTTGATACTTCAACTATTATTTTTATTATTAAAAGGAGATCAAAGTTAGGCTCTCGGTGTTCCTTGGTGCCGACTCCTTGGCACTCAATTTCCATCGGCTATTAATCACCAATTGGCAATCAGAACACTTTGGGGATTAGGAAAAATAATACAGTGTTCCCACTTGAACAAAGTCCACAATCAGTAATAACTAACATGAAAAGATTCGTCAAGTATGTTGCTTTGACGTTGTAAATGATAGTCTTTAAATCCTGGATAGACGAGTTATTTAAGGACTTTTGTAAGGAATAGTGCTGAAGGTTATTATTTTGTTTAATTAGTAGGTTCTTTTTTATTAGTATATTCCTCGTTGAGCACCTACATATTTATTTATTTATTTATTTATTTGGAGGGAAAATCCCACACTAGTGGGTGCAAAACCTCATCATTTCAGTACCAACAGATAACATTGAATCCTACAGATACATTTGCTTGAACTAAGTCCTAAACATATAAAAATATTAATGATAACATAATTAACTTAATTTAAATACAGAAAACAGAAACCATCAGAAAGTTAAAAATACTTTATAAAACAGATTCTTAAGCCTAACACGGGAGATATTAAAATCAAAGCAGTTATAACATTTGTTGAAAATCTTGCACATGCTAGTTGAAGGCTCATTAGCACCGTAGTTTGTGCGAGAAGCCGGGATATTGAAAAAATAATAAGAATACATTCAACTGCTGCAGAAGTGAACTGCAATTAATGTCCGATCGTAGGAGATCAGCGATGAAGGTCCCTAGTAACACGCTTGTCACAAATCGGTTGTTGAAACTTTTAAACGACTTTTTTCAGTCATAAATAGGTTGCTGCAACTTTTCACGACAGAAGTGTGCTAATCGGGGTAGTCTTAGAGACGCCTCGGCGAACACTAAGTAATTGTAGGGACATCAAATTACATAACTAGGGATATTGAAAGGATCACTCCAGGGTAGCCAACGAAGGGCGAAACGTACAAATCTTCGCTGGATGGAGCCCATACTACGGAACAGTACTCTAATGTGGAGTGGACTAGCGAACAATAGAGTGTTTTTAAACAGAAAATGTCCCTAAAGTCTTTGGTGAAACGAAAAATGAAACCAAGTTGAGAAGACGCCTTAAAGGAAACATATGTCACATGGTCCTTGAAGGTGAGTTGTGTATCAAGTAGGACTCCTAAGTCTTTAATGGTAGAATTCACGGCTTAATATTTGCTCCTGCAGGCTGTAAGCATAACAGATAGGTGATTTTTCCTGGAAAACGTTATAATGGCACATTTAGAAGCATTTAATAAAATCCTGTTCTTGTCACACCAAACAGTAAAAACGTCCAGCTGCTGCTGAAGAAACAATGCATCACTTCGATATTTGATGACAAAGTATAGTTTGAAATCGTCAGCATAAGACAGCTTCAGACAACGGATCGAAAAGTGAACGTCATTCAGATACAATAAAAATATGAACGGTCCCAGATGACTGCCTTGAGGTACACCAGAAGAAACAGCTAACGGTTGAGAAAAATGATCTCCAATCTTCACTGACATATGTCGACCGGTGAGGTATGAGTGAAGCCAATCAAGAAGGGAGTCGTGAAAACCAAGTCGCTCTAGTTTGGCCACTGCTATCTCGTGATTGATTTTATCAAAAGCAGCAGAAAGATCGGTGTAGAAAGCATCCACTTGATGACCTCTTTCCATCTCGTGTATGATTGATGATGTGTATTGAACGAGATTTGAAGCGGTCGACCTCTTCGGTATAAATCCGTGTTGTTCAGTCGCGATGTAACTAGAGCATGTGTGTTTTAAATAATCTAGCACCAATTGTTCAAAAAGTTTTTAGACTGTACATACATCAGCGATACCACGGTAGTTGGACACCGACTGCTTATTGCCTTTTTTGAAGACAGGGAAAACAAAAGAATCCTTCCAGCAGTCGGGAAAGATCCCAGAATCCAAAGAGAGGTTGAAGATGGATGGTAAAGGTGCGGCCAGCACTCCAATACAGTTCTTAACGAAGGCTTGCTCTACGAACACCATTAGTCGAGGTAGGTGGATGCGACCCAACAGCAGAAAGTACGGGAACATCACTTACGGCGGCTACGATGTGCTCGTTAGGTAAATTTTCTTTGAAGAAGACACTGCTGAATTATGACATGAACAGTCAGCGATTCCCGTATCCGTATCTGATTCTTCTTGATCCATATTGTACATTTTAGAAGGTAAGCCCAATTCCTTCCGTTGATCGTTCACATGATTCCAGAAGATCTTGGGATTTGCTTTGAGTTTAGTTTGAAGATGGCGCTGATGGGCTTGATAAAGCTGTTTGTTGAGCCACTTATACTGTTTGTTAACGAGGTTGTACTTCCTCTTCGATGCATCCGTTCGAAGTTTACAAAATGTCTTCAAGGCAGCTCATTTGGATGACTTCAGTCGCTTGAGTCGGTGGTTGGTCCAAGGCTATGTGCTTTACCTATAGGTGAGGCAGTGCCTCTTACGAATGTATTAGTAAGCGGGGCAAACTTTAAGGGTGGTAGTGTGGTCCCGTGTACCCGAAGCTTCAGGAACCGGAGACAATAAAGTTGCAACTCACAATCACGATTTTTGTTCGGAGAGTTGGTTCTTGTGTCCTCGTCACTTTTCATCTCCGAAACTGTTTCGTAGTATTGCTCTCAAACACAAACAAACACTATCATGTGCCAGTCCTGTATGTATATCTCATTGGGTCCAAGGAGGCTACTATAAACTGGTCGATCGCATACGCGAAAATATTCGAGAAAATAGAAAAGTCTGTCCTACGGTAGCCATACGATACGCTGTCCACGGTAACCCGAAAAGTACAAGCCTGATATGAGTGTAATGATAACTGCAGAGGTGAATGGTGTCTACAACGTTTAACTAGTGGTTCGGGTGCCTCTTAAACCGATCAATTAGAGGCGAGTTCACTAAGGAAACATAAATCAAGCAGTCTATGATTTTCAATGGAGATCCCGTTCCATTGCAGAAGATCAGCAGTGTTGTAGCAATCTAGGAGAGATGCTGCTAGAGGTGTAATATATGAGCCATTAGAGTGAGGATGAAAGAACCCTGTTTCATTCAAAGACCAGTTGACTGAAGCAAGATTGAAACAACAACAAGGATTTCGTCAGTCGCATTCATCTTGGATACAATTCAAAAAAAGTGAATCAATGTGTTGATCGATCAACTCAGAATCGCCAAGTCGATCCGGGGGTAAATACAACACTTAAATGAAGTCCACTTTCAACGGTAAGGTAACAGCCACCCACACCTGTTCGACACCTGAGCTATTAGGTGGATGAAGTAACCGAGAAATAAAAGTAGAACGAACTGCTAGCAAGACACCACCGCCGAAAGCTTTGGGGCTAGTAGCTCGAGAACGATCAGTGCGAGTGTGTTGCTGTTCAACCAAGTTTCGGTGAAGGCGTACATATCGTATCCGAGTGCACATGTATCCGAGTCCACATGCATCCGAGCAGGTCAATTTGTACTCAGCTACATTCATGCCTCCAACGTTTTGGTAATACAGCAATATTTCAGCTCCCTGCGCCCTGGATGCGTTACGGTTGTTATTAGAGTCATCATGGTGGAGATTGACTGAAATTGTCGAAGGACTATGTACGGATGTGTAGTGATCGTTTCCCGCTTCGGCAGGACATATACTGTTCGTGCAATTACCTGAGAAACCAAGCATTGATTCCGAGAACGTGGCATCAATGCCGTGATGCATAACCTAGCATAACCTTAGTTATGAATCGCGACTTTTTGGCAGGGTTTCCTTTGGGAAAGAGCCTTTTACCTACACCTAACCGTGGGATGTAAGATTCGCTTACATCCTGTGGGATTCATCATCAGAGGAGTTAGTAGAGACCGCATGAACTAAGGATGCGGTCCAAGGCCAGAAAATGGAAATAGAAAAATGTGCAGTGAGTGAAACGAATCATGTCGAAAAAAAAAGTTGCCAAGGACTGAAGGACTCAAACCACGAAAGTTGCGATTATCAGGCCTGTGCTTTCTCCACTACCCTCCCAAGGCTCCTGAATTTGATTAGGCTAAAAACAAACAAGAAGCGCTCATTTCCTCTCATACTCGACTTCGTATACTTTTTCTGCTGGAGAGATTTGGGGCGAGTGTATGCGTCGTTCTACAATGTTATTAATAAAAAGCTTACTGGTAAAGCCCCTTAAGTAAAAGTACATATATATGGGGACTTTAATCAACGCAATGTTGACTTTATTTCTGATATGGACAATGAAAGCATATTTCTTCCAGTCGTTGGGGAAAATGCAACACTCCATTTAATTTTTGACAAAATTGCAAATTTACGAAATTAACCATGTGAAAAATCAACAAAATTGTTATTTAGACCTTTTATTAACAAATACTTATGAAGATTTCTGTGTGACTGAATCGTTAAGTCCCATATGGAGAAATGAAATATTTCACACAGCAATAGAATATTCTTTATTCGTTTACATAAATGAAAGAACCCACGACTGCGAATTTGATGAAATCTTTGATTACAATTCAGCAAATTATGATAACATTAGAAATAGATTGAACATTGTTGATTGACAAGCAATATTAAGAACTGCAGGAAATGTTGAATGTGCAGTTGACGTATTCTACAATGTGTTGTTTGAAATAATACTTGAAGAAGTGCCAACTAAAAGAAGAAGAAGACATCAGAGTCATGCATAACATCCGGTTTGGTACAACAGGGAACTAAAAAATTTAAAAAATCAAAAACAAAAAGCGCACAATTAAAAAAAAAAAAAACAATTATAGCGAAGAAACTTTGGCATACTTTAACGACATTTATGATCAGTTAAATTTGGCCGTGAATATGACATTTGAGGAGTATAATTTAAAAACTTTATTTCAAAATCTTACCCTAAGAACTTCTTCAATTATGTGAAACCCAAATTGAAATCTGATAATTTTCCATCAAAGATGCGTTTGGACGATAGGATAGGTGAGAACTCGGATGATATATGTAATTTATTTGCAAATTTCTACCAAGAAATCTATATGTACTACGTTTGCAGAAGAGGACCGTGAATATTTTGGATCTTATCCAGAATTTTCAAGTGATATCAGTGTAAGTCAAATCAAGGTTCATGATATCTTAAAGGGTTTAAACAATTTAGGTGCATCTGAAGGTCTTGGCCCTGACGGTGTTCTGCCAGTTTTTATGAAAACTTTAGCAACTGAACTTACTGCTCCATTATTTTGGATTTTCAATATGTCACTGGAATCCGGAAACTTCCCTAAAATATGGAAAAACTCGTTTTTAGTGCCTATGTTTAAATCGGGCAAAAAATCTGACAGACGTAATTATCGTGGTATAGCTATTATCTCTTGCATTCCGAAACTTTTAGAGGCGATTTAAATGAAAAACTCTTTCTTCCAATTAAAAACAGAATAACTTCTATGAAACATGGCTTCTTTAAAGGTCGTTCAACACCTACGAATCTGCTCGAATTAATTAATTATTCCTTGAATGCAATGGATAACGGACATGGTTTCCGAAGTGTTGTATACAGATTTCAGCAAAGCGTTTGATTGAATTGACATAACCATGCTTCTTTTTAAACTTCGAAAAATGGGAATTCATTACGCACTTCTCAAGTAGCTTGAATCATATTTAACTGACCGCCATCAAATAGTAAAATACAAAAGAAAGACATCAAATCCTGTTGATGTCACTTAAGGAGTTCCTCAAGACTCCCATTTTGAACCGCTTTTATTTATTCTCGTATCTTTCATTATTAAGAAATTGAAAGTTTTAATTTAAAAAAATAATAAGAGATGCCAAATACATCAACACATTCAAAGGGGAAATACATATATTCCATACTTGGTGTCATAAAAGCCTGTCACAATTAAATATAAATTTTTTTTAACTCAATTACCATTAGTAGAAAACGAATCCTACCCGATATAACAATCACTTTAGGAAACCAGAATGTAGAAAAGTGTGATAGAGTCAGAGATCTAGGTGTTATTTTGGACTCAAAATTTACTTTTACCGATCATTATAACACAATTATTAACAGACCTAACAACATGCAACAACGTTTCTGCTACAATTTTTACGATCCGTATACAATAAAAATAAAGTACATTGCTTATGTAAAGACGATATTAGAATATTGTAGTATAGTTTGGTCTACTTTTTCAATCATACACGAAGAAAGAATAGAGTCCGTTCAAAAGCAGTTTCTATTTTATGCACTCTGCAAGTTAGGTTGGACTGTATGTCCTCTGCTATCTTACACAGCTCGGTGTATGCTTATAAATATCCAAACATTAATAGAGCGTCGTGATTTTGCTACGATTTCATTCTTAAACGATATCGTATCACATCGCATTGATTCAATAGAACAATTGTCATCCTTAAATTTATATACACCATCTAGGCATTTACGAAATAGAAATATATTTGCTACAAATCGTCATCGTACGAATTATGCCAAATTTGGACCCTTGAACCAAATAATGGACACATATAATAAGCACTGCTTTGCAATGACAAAAATAAAATTAGAGCTTTATTTTAATTCCTTGCATAACATCAGCTAGAAGTATTTATTTTAATTTGTACTCAAGATCTATTTCAAAAAAATATAACAAAGACAAAATTTTAGAAATAGCACGTAAGACAACAATTGTAAAACGGTCTACACTGATTGACGACAAATAAATTATAGTCGAAAGTGTAGATAAAACACGAATTAAAAAAGCAAAAAAAAACATTACAAGGTCAACTTCTAACATTCGCTGCAATGATTATGAACAAAGGATGATAGGAAATGGGATCATTCATTGTAATAATTTTTTTATTTGTCTGTAATCGCAGCCGTTGAATGTTTCGTCCGGAAACGTCGCAATATTATCAAAATCTGGAAATATACACAATAATATTGATAGCTGGTGATCCTACAGATTGAAATCCAAGATGGTGGCTTGGAAATTGTGTCAAATACCCCACAATATGGATATTTTTGGAATCAGGGTGACGCATAGGGATCGGAAATCCATGTCTGACGTCATTTGGATCCAAGATGGTGGCTGGATGCAGTATTTTTCTGTTTTTCTGTAACCGGATGCCACCATCTTTGATTTAAAAATGGCATCATACATACATACATATATTTACGGTTCTAGCACGTCACCTCGATTCCAAAGATACCCATATTGTGGGTTATTTAACAGTATTTTTCTGTAACCGGAAGAGGCCATCTTAAATTTCAAAATGACGTCAAACATGGATTTCCGTTATACGTCACTCAGATTCCAAAAATATCCATAATGTTGGATATTTGACAGTATTTTCCAGTATTTCTGTAACCGGATGCCACCATCTTGGATTTAAAAATAGCGTCAGTTATGGATTTCCGGCCACTTAACGTCTCCCCGATTCCAAAAATACCCATATTGTGGGATTATTTGACAGTATTTTCCAGTTTTTCTGTAACCTGATGCCGCCATCTTGGCTTTCAAAATGGTGTCAGGCATGGATATCCGGTTCCTACATGTCACTCCGATTTCAAAAAAACAAATATTGTGGAGTATTTGACAATATTTTCAAAAACCTCTTATTACATCCCACATAACATAAGTTAATCCCAAGTAACGCATTTCTTTATAACGAAATAAATCCCAAATGACGACTTTTTGTTTACGCAATAATTCGATTTACAAACCCTCGATTTGGTTCGTAAATGGAGGTTCCGGTTCCATTAAAAACATCTGGTCGAAATCGAGAACATGTAAGGGAGAACAGCCCATAATGCACCCCTGGGGTAAAATGCCCACTTTTAGAAAAACAGCGATAACTTTTCCTCAGATGCATTTTCCGGATAACGGTTTGTGATTGTTTTCAACTGGAGGTTTCACAAATAATTCTTGATCATAAAATCATGTATTGACCTACTGATTCCTTAAAAAAATTGCATTTTGTGCAAAACAGGACACAGTTGTTAAAATCATCGACTGTAAATTAAGCTTTTAACTTCATATATCACAGCAAAAAAATTAACAAATTTTCGTTTCGTATAATTTTTAGATATTTTACTTGATGAATCACAGTTTAACATTCTATTGAGATTTTGAGACCTTTTTTCTGATGTAACATAAAGAAATTATCATTTGAAATACCGCTTCCCTTTGCATTATCTACTTGCAGGGGTTATGTCGTGAACTGGTCGAGGTTTCAGGCCTCTTTCATTGTTCACTGTCAAAGGCGACGCCAGCCAAACTTTTCCGCGATCCACACTAGCGACTGTTTACCATGGGGTGCATTTTACCCCAATGTTGTGGTGCGTTTTGGCCATTGTTGTCGTGCGTCTTGTCCCAATGTTGTGGTGCATATTGCATCATGAATCAGGCGTTTTGCCCCGCTATCATTTTGGAAACAATTTAAAAAATACCTTGAAAGTCATGGAAAATCATCCTTTTGTAGTTCTCAATCACTCGATCTTTGTAGAAAACATGGTAATGAACCAAACGACATTACTTTCTTCTTGATTTTAGCTTCCATTCGCCAGCCATTGACGATTTTGCTTAAAGGGTGCGTTTTGCACCATCCTACCCTACTCGTGATTAAAACAAAATTAAGTGTATCTCATACTTGTTGCCTTTTGTCAAACCCCTCCCCCTGAATTGTCCACGTGGTATGTAGACATGATTTTTTTAAAACGTTGTTTTTTTTTTGCACTCGTTGCGTACCAGAATTAAGTATTCTCATCAAACTAATAGGGACGATATTTAACACGTGTGAATGTAAATAAAATAAACGAGCTGAATGTATTTTGTTTCTGATAACGGTTTAGCGTTAATTAGCCGAATAATTCAATTATGGATCTAACAAGAAGTTCCATCATTCCTAATGTGTCGAATGAAAACTTCAACACTCGTCCTAAAACAACTCGATAGAGGTTCTCCTTGCTGAATTCCAATGCCTAGATTCGAGGAATTCCATTTCACTTCAATCTTTCTTAGTCACGCTTAGCCAAGCACGAACCGCCGACTGAACTGATGAAACGGGAAAAAGTTACATGGTGGCAATTTAGTTGATCAAATTCTCGCGTGAAACCTGCTGCTTCTACCTCCACGGGGGTTAATCCTGGACATGGAGTGGCTCAAAGTGTACGGAAAGTGTGCCTTTTCGTACCAGCTCAAGGGCAATTTCACACCACTGCCATCTGTTGGATAACGGCAGCTTTACCGAGAAGTGATTATTCCGAGTCGATAAATATTTAGATATGCTTTTTTCGTTCCCCATGTATTGTTTGCTCATTCGTGTCTGTTTCTAGTCGGTGGAAGGAGCAAGAGGTGGTAGAAGTTTCATGTTTGATATTCCAATAACGAACACTGGCCGGAATAAAAAGCTCACACGTGGTGCGAGAGTGCGAAAGGATCCTCAAGCGATGCGATGGCACTTCATTTTGGCGGAGATGAAACTCAGCAAAAGCACACATACCTAACTTTCATAGGGTATAGCGCTACTTTGTCGCAAAGGTAAATTTTCGATCTATTGAGTAGAATACATCAATAATATCAATGATTTCACCGTGCACCAATCAATTATACGTTTGATCCAATACATTAATTCAAAAGCTAAAACACAAAACCTATAAGAGCACAAAGCATGAATATTTACACTCACTGTTCACGAAATCAAAAGAAGCACTTCAAGCGAATCCATTGCGTCTGCCTTCATCCTAATGACGAAGAAAATCAAATTGCAATGCAATTGGACGGAATTGAAAACCTAATGACGAACTTGGGATAAAGTAGCAGTGTGATTTTAAATAAAATTCAATAAATTTGTGACTCTTTATCAGATATAACGGTGGAAAGGGAAACGATTTTAGAAGTCATCTGTAGTAGAAACATTAAATTTTTTTGTTCAAATCTGTACCACGTACTAGGACGGAAATTAGATCAAAAACCCTATAGAATACTGCTCATCAGAAAAGCAAACGTGTACTGCTGCCTAATGTTTTGAGCTTATGTGTATGTAGCTAATTCGTTCCGTATGGGCTTGTGCATGCCATTTCATCGTACCTCGACACATACAAAACTGAACGAAAGAAACAACATTTTCAGAGGTAAGACAAATATTTGAGCAGCCGACGACCCGAAATAGGCGAGAGACAGAGGCAGAAAGAATTCAGCACGAGACATAAAAAATTGGTGGAATTCTGCTTTTCCGTTTTGCCATCTCGGTGGATTTGAAAAGGGATCTGCGGGAGCTTTTCCCTCCAATCTGCCAAATCACATTTGACGCTTCATTTTCAGAGGTAAATCTCGGGAAAGCTAACAAATTGAATGAGCAATTCCGATAATGTCTTCGGATAGATTAGGGATAAACTTTTCCTGATTGTTTCTGTGAGTGTACTTTTGTACGTGGATACGACAAGTAATCATCAGGAGCTTCTTGTGTCGATAGAAGTAAGATTATCTCCTGTATTGGGAATTGGTGGCTATTTATGTCGGGGAAGAAGAAAATGTAATTTTTGTCATTTTTCCAAAAAGCCTAAAAAAATGTATTGCAAAAACGATTTGAAGATAACACCCAGCTTCCATTTGACGATATGGTAAACAAACAAAAATTATCTCAAATATAAGAAACCACCCGTAAATAACAAAGCATGCACTAAAAGAAAAGAACAATGTAATAATTACATAAGAAACACTTATAAATTTAAGCCACAAGAAATCGGTATGAATTTCATTGATTTGCCTTAAGCTGGGTTTAGATAGGGCAAGTCAATTGATCAAGTCAGTTGAATTCATCTGACTTGAACGCGAATTGAACGTGTAAACCATGCCATTCAACTGACTTGATCAACTCACTTGAATTGAAAAAAGTTGAACCAGGCTCAAATTTTCAAGCCAATTGAATTCAACTGAGTTGATCATTTGACTTGCCCTATCTAAACCCAGCTTTATGAAAAACTGGAAACCAACAATGGATGTCGAGATTCCTAGGCCCGCGTGTTGATCACTTTTCTTTCAACGATTGGTGAAATGAAAAAGATAAGGACGTATAAGAGCAACCTCATGACGAAAATCATTCATAAGCCACGCTTATGAAATTCATATGTGTCGTTCACAAGTTGCGCCTTATGAAATTGTTATGTTTATTTGCCTTAGTGTATTTTTACTAATTTTTTGTAGCTAACTGTACCTAATACTTGACCGTTCACCACTTCTGAAGCCCCCATCCCCACTCCACCCTCAAATGATACGTTATTAATCCATGTTCCCTAAGGCTTATTTATTTGGCGAGAGTTTTGTTTAATTAAATGCAATGATTGGGTACAGGTCTACTTCACCGTAATCGCCTATTTTTACACAAATCAATAATACGTTTGTTTTGCTACTACAGCGTTTTAACAAAATAGAGCCTATAAAACCGCAAAACATGAATATTTACACCCACTGTTCTCAAATACAAAAGAAACGCTCCGCGAATCACTTTTCCTACCTTATTTCGTATGACGAAGAAAACCCAATGGCGTTTCAATGCGTTTGGAAACAATTGAAACTCGTATGACGGAATTATAACAATTGTATGATTTGTATCAATATATTAACAATGTGTGACTTTTTATTAAATTGGACGGTACATGTGGAAAAGTAAATACATTTAAAAGTCATCTTTAGTAGAAATAATCCAGGTTTTGATAAATTTCGCTCGAAAAAGAGTGTTAACGGTAAATTTGATCTAAAACCCTACCTAATTGAGAAAACTTTAATGTTTGCACATATTTAGATTTTCTACTCAATGCTATTTTGTCTATCCCATAGACGTTTATGTCGATTTTGAAATTAAAAATTTTGAGGAGGAAGTCACCCTTACCACTACACCACCGGTACCGCTAAGGTGCGTTAATTTACCTATACTGATGTCGCATTTACATCAAAGATAAGCTTGTTAGTTTTGAGCGGAACAGATTGAAGATTCAGATTTAAGATTTGATTTATCTTTAATGAGAGCACATCTGAACTGACAGCACTCTTATAAGAACATTGATTAATGATATGAGGTATGATGTCATTGTTATTAATATTACATTCAACTCTCTTTAACTTGACATTGATGAACCACCGCGTCAGGGAGTGGTCAAAGCAGCGTGGATTTCCATCGAGTTAGGGAGAGCTCTAGTGAGGGAGAGTTAATCGTATAAACATTATGAGCTGATCGAAAAATGATTATTCATAAAAAAAAGAAAGCGCTTCAATAAGTAAGTGCACTATATCTTGTCTAACATTATCTCTTGGGAAGTTGACAGATTGGAAGGTTTTGCTATCGAAAAAAAAAACAACATACCTCCCGGATCTATCAGATTCCTATAGAGAAAGAGTTGGGTTCTAGGTGGGGCTGACCATGATTGTATGATTAAAAATATGTCTGTTTTTCCTCTGTTCTTGACATATATTCACTGCAAACAGTTATTTGATCTATTGTGGCATACCTTAGTTTAGCGCATGTCCATCACTATTGAGAAATGATGAAGTATTCGATTTTGATACAGTTGTCATTCTTGCTTTCATCACAAGGAATCGATTCAAATTGCAAGGTCCCACTATTTATTTATACCTTTCGAAAAGAGTGAAAGCACCCTCCATGTACGTGCCTTTGTCAGTCAAAATTGGATGCATTCGCAACAAAATCAAGCAATATCACTGATAATGACCATGCATCAGAATCCTAGCCTTAACCACTCCAAACTAGAGAACAGCGAATACAAGATCAGGAATCACGTACATGAAAAATAACTAGGGGAACAATTCCGTGTCTTCCGTGACCGTCATCAAATAGTAAAACACAAAGGAAAGATATCAAATCCCGTTTATGTCACTTCAGGAGTTCCTCAAGGCTCCCATTTAGGACCACTTTTATTTATTCTCTTCGTCAATGACATATCTTTCATTATTAAGAAATTGAAAGTTTTAATATATGCTGACGACATTAAACTTTTTTTGGAAATAAAAGATGCCAAAGACATCATCACATTCAAAGAGGAAATTCAAATATTCCATACTTGGTGTCAAAAAAGCCTGCTACAATTAAATATAAAAAAATGTAACTCCATTACCATTAGTAGAAAACAAAAGCTACCCGATATAACAGTCACTTTAGGAAACCAGATCGTAGAAAAATGTGATAGAGTCAGGGGTCTAGGTGTTATTTTGGACTCAAAACATACTTTCACCGATCATTATAACACAATTATTAACAGAGCTAACAACATGCTTGGTTTCATAAAACGTTTCTGCTATAACTTTCACGATCCGTATACGATAAAAACATTGTACATTGCTTATGTAAGATCGAGCATAGTTTGGTCTCCTTTTTCAATCACACACGAAGAAAGAATAGAGTCCGTTCAAAAGCAGTTTCTATTGTATGCACTCCGCAAGTTAGGTTGGACTGTATTTCCTCTGCCATCTTACACAGCTCGGTGTATGCTCATAAATATCCAAACATTAAAAGAACGTCGTGAATTTGCTATGATTTCTTTCGTAAACGATATCGTATCACATCGAATTGATTCAATAGAACTATTGTCATCCTTAAATTTATATACACCATCTAGGCATTTACGAAACAGAAATATATTTGCTACAAATCGTCATCGTGCGAATTATGCCAAATTTGGACCCTTGAACCAAATGATGGATACATATAATAAGCACTGCGATAACATTGACTTTACAATGACAAAAACTAAATTAAAGCAATATTTTAATTCGTCGCATAACGTCAACTAGAAGTAATGTTTTAACTTTTTCTTAAGACATATTATAAAAATATAAACAAAGACAAAATTGTAAAAATAGCACTTAAGACAACAATTGTAAAACGGTCTACACTGATTGACGACAAATAAATAAATAAATTGGCTTCGGCTATACCTTAACCTATTATCGTCAGGGGGGTAAGCAACGTCATTGAGAGCTCAATTTTGGCATGTGGATACATTGTGTTTCAAAGCAACTATTGGCCAAATTTGAGTGCTCTAGGACTTTGTTTACCACCCTGACGATAATAGGTTAAGGTATTGCCGAAGCCAACATTTCCCCTTTTTTTTTTCCTTTGGTTTGTTTTTTCCGTCCATCTTGTTTTCCGTGCTGAGCACCAATGCTACCGACGTGCCAGGAAGGCAGCTCCCACACCTGGACCCTACCTATCGACCCATCAACTCATGAACCGGGGACCAACGGCTTTACTTCCCATCCGAAGGAAGGCGTGATCAGAGATGTTATGCCTCAGAACATCCCGGCGGCGCCGACTGGGGTTGAACCCAGGCCTGCTGGGGTGAGAGGTAATCACGCTTACCACTACACCACCGGTGCCGTTAACATTTCCCCTACCTAAATATTTTTTTTTCTTTGTTTCAAGATCATCCTCGGTGCACAAAGCAGAGTCTTGTCACTATCAACAAGGCATAACAAGTTAAAAGGACTAAGATGTGTTCCTTTTATTACAAAAACAAGCCTGTTCCTTTAGTTTGAAGTAGTTCAGACTAGGCTTTGGTGGTAGATGTTAATGCCAGTAATACTCTACGAAAAGGTAATCTACAGGCGTTACTAGAGATATGATTAGAAAGTTATAAAATTCTGAAAATTTATTGTGCTTCTGAATAACAGGGGAGGGAGGAGATTTATACTCATCTGCTCCCCGCCTTTGGTTACGCCATGGGGTTGATTTAAAAATGGCAGCAACTTCTTTCTTAATGTTGTCCTTATTTAAATGCATCAGAATGGATTGAATGATTCAGCTGGCGAATACAGGTTAGAGATGAATTGCTTAAATTTTGTATTAAAGCGTAGGGCTAAAATCAACGAAATAAGAATGATATCCGACAAGAACTCGTAGCCATATTTAGGTCCTCTTTCTCTCCTCAAAGCTCAAATATACAAGACGTATTTCAAGGTGTTATTAGTTTTTTTAGGAACTGCCAAGCAACTGGATGATCACTATCAACGTGGCGAAGACCCAGGTCATAACTTTTCCACATAAAATATCACCCAAACTTGCTGCGTCTGTGAATAATAAAATCAATAAAGAAGGCTCAGTGGTGGAATGCTCCAAAGAGATGGTCTACCTCAGGCTAGTACTAGACAGTAAGCTTCACATTAGCAAAACGGATACCAAGTGCATCATCTTCATCAAATCACTGTATCCACTTATCAATGAAAAATAAGCTGGTTGTCTACAAATAAATCATCCTTCCCGTAATCGAATACGGTATGCCAATTTGGGAGAGTTGGGGTAAATGCCATAACATCTAACTGTAAAGGATCCAAAACAAGAACCTTAGGATTGTCACCCGTGGATTCGTAATTCTGAGGTCCATAACCTGGCTGGTCTTCAGGCAATGGAGAAGTGAAGGCGGCTCTTCTTAGAAAAATTCAGAGATTGCTGTGGAAGATCCGATCAACAGGAATCTGGCACGTTAGGTTAAGGTAGAATAAGTAGGTTGAGTAACACATTTAAAACATTAAGACTAAACCTGCCTCCATAAAATAATCATGTTATAACAGAACAAAAATAAAAAAAGGATCAAATTAAATCGAGATGCAGAGCTCTTCCGACTAAGCTATTGCCCTTTACTACCAATTGTAAACCACATATCAACACCATAAATAAAGAATATTTTTCGTCTACTCTTTCTAGGACTGTCGATGCAGTAGTAACTTGAAAGAACAACGATTGTTTGTGCAGCGGACTACTACCATAGAGGTAACTCTAAGACCAGAAGGTCCCGGAAAAACGTGCTCAACTTTTTGGCTCAGCTCTGATACTCTCTTCGGTCCCAAGCTAATCGATGCACCCCTCGAAACATAGGAAAATCCACGAACCTCTCATTTTATCTGTCAAACTTTCTAGGCGAATCAAAACAAACATAGTGTAGTTCTAGAATTTTGACTAGAATGGGGTAAGCTAGTCGATTTACTTGAGACCAATAGGCTATTCAAGTAGTGAGCCAATTAAGAATCGTTAGATTCCACCCGTTGCTACTACTGCCTCTACCCTTAACATGAAATAGCTACTGTATCTACCCATAGATGTCAACACTTGTCCCCGTATCATTGACATTGCTTGTTATGTTACAGTAAATAAACGTCTGTAGTACTTTCACCTCCGCCATGGCAGGACGGTCAGTGAATCGATCGTATATCATTATTTATCACATCTTGTAGGATACCTGAACCAGTTGATAGCTTGGTGGATGGGTTGGGATGTTTGATGAGGTGTATGGTGATTCTTCCGTAATGGACACAGCACAGAAACTTTTTACATTTAACACAATTCTTTACCTAACAGGACCCTAAAAATTTATATCTATTTACATTTCTTCTGTGGGGCAACCCCGGCGTATTGGTTAGCATCCATAGCTCTCACGCCAAAGTCACGAGTTCAAATCTCACCCCCAGACAAGTCACGAATTACCCAAGTGCGTTAAAGAGACTATAATAAAAAAACAAAAAAAAAACCATTTCTTCTTAACACTAATTTTGGTCACGCAGGACCGTCTTCGACCTTGTATTACTAAACAATAACTTTGACCTGCCACTACTCCTAAAACCAAACCTGAACCAAACAATCTGTTGTTATTTTCAGAATTTAGGTACTTGTTTAGGTAAATTTTGACATGACAGTGGATACCTGCTGATTTTTAGTACCTATTGATTAGTATATAACTCGTAGATAAAAGATGGATTCTTCATTGGTGTTGAGTACTTGGCACTGATGAAGTCTGCAAGTAGTAGACGAAATACGCGTATCTGTCAAAAGATAAGCAATTATAACGGAATTTAAAGGAAATAAACCAAACCACTCAAAGCTCTTCACAATCTGTGGTGAATTTATACATATACAACAAATACATCTTCACCGAAATTCTCCCGCGCTCACGAGCTATCGGCTACCGATCCATCGGTTGCATCGATGACGTCATTGTAGGTGCCATCGAAAGGGAAAGTGATCTCCCTTGTTCATCTGGCTGACAGTCGACCGATTGGCAAAACAAAGGACATCCAAAACAACAGTCTGCCGTACTGCTGGTCGGTTGAGATGGTGTGTTTTTAGGATGGACCTCACAGACATTCTCACCCACCCTGAAATGTTGATTTCTGAACCTGAAAGAAAACAAAATCCTCTTCGATTGGGACGGGAAAGGGTAAGGTACACACTTTAATTCTCGCCGGTAGTCATTTCAGGAACTGGAAACAGACAAATATTCTCGACTGCTCGTTTCAACTCTCCAGATGATGTCTTCAGAGTTACGACACCATCATGCGCCAACGAGTCGGTGGTTTATTTTTGTCCTGAATAACAATCAGTCTTCCAACTTAAAACAAGGCAAGCCTAGTTCAACTCTTGGACCTACCTTGTAATTGACAGAGGTACGCTCTCTTCCATCTGTCCCAAAAATGCTGTAGATGCTGCTGAACCAATTGATAGTGTCTTAAGCGGTTCGTGGGTACCAACCGTACGTCAGGTTCGGGAAGTGATTGTAATGAACTGCCAACCAGGAAATGTGCTGGGGTAAGAGGCTCAAGATCGTCAGGATCATGTGACATCGGAATCAGCGGCCTGGAATTCAAGCAGCCCTCTACTTGAACTAGCAACGTGAACATATCTTCGTGTGAAACAGGATTGGAACCGATGACCCGTAGCATGTGATGTTTAGCTGATCGTACCACGGCTTCCCACAATCCTCCAAAGTGTGGGGAACCGGGAGGATTAAAGTGCCAAGTAATCCCTTCGTTGGCACAGAACCTGAATACGTCTGGTCGATGATCAGTATCCTTCCATAGACGAAAGAATTCCTCCAGCTGGTTTCGGGCTCCAAGAAATTCGTACCATTGTCCGAATACAAATCGGCAAGGTTGCAAATACTCATGTCAGCTAAAACAATGTTTTTTTTTTGATTATGAAATATTTAGATGCTATGATCATATTTTGAATTGGTAAGATACAAGAAGAGGTTGCAAAGAATGTGTTTGACATATTAAACCTGTTTATTTCTCTTCATGAGAGTCACAATCAGCGATTTTTCACACACTCACTCACTCACTCACTCACTCACTCACTCACTCACTCACTCAATCACTCACTCACTCACTCACTCACTCACTCACTCACTCGCTCACTCACTCACTCATAGAAAGCAAAATTTACAGGTTTGTTTCAAACGCATTACCGTTTGTTTCAAACGCATACTTTGTAACTTCTTCTTGTAAGTTACAAGTAATACCATCTTCTGGTTTTATTATTCCGAAAAACATTATTTTAGCTGAAATGAGTATTTGCAACCTTGATTGTAAATAGTGCTTAATCTTGATAGGAAAGTAGTCGTTCTTGGTAACTAAGAGACAGCTAGCTGTGAGTCTTAGCCTGGGACCTTAGCCATAGTGGTCGAATAAAGTTTGTTAGGATCATGTTTCACCCTTCCTTTCCGTTTTAGATCAATTTTTCAACGTTTTTTAGTACAAAGTTATTGGAGTAGATCTTTGTGTTGGGGTTTGAGCAAAAGTTTGCAATTTGCCGCAGTTGAAAAACATAGGGTTGAATCCTTGGGTATTGCAGGTATCGAAGCACTCGATTTGATTTATCGTCCTGCGCAAGGAATCAAAAATATCTCCAAATGACAAAACGACAAGCGATCAACGATTCGAATAATAACGCTATGTCAGAAGTGGAAAGCAATAATGATATAATCTTCTTCGTTCTTTTTCATGACAAGCAGTCCGTGCGACAAAACTCATTCGGGGCGGTAGGATAGAGAACTACTTCGGCCTAATCACCCATTTTGGGCCTATCGAGCAGAAAACTTCAAATAAATCCATGATTTCAGAGTTAACAAGTCAATTATGCGTTTGGTACGATACTTTAGTTAATAAGCTACCGAACAAAGTCAATGAAAACGCGTGATATGAAGGTTTGCATCCATTATTCCCCAAAAAACAAAAGAAGCGCTCCGCCCGAATCAATTTTTATCTTCATCCGATAGGCCGAAGTGAATTCAATTGCGTTTCAAAGGCGTTTCAATGCATTAGGCCGAGTTTAAAATCCGTAGGCCGAGTTTGGCGTCAAGAAGCAGTGTTAGATTTTTGATAATATCTCAACGATTCGTTTCTTTTTATCAAATCTTTAGGTACGTACGGAGAGGTAAATAAATTTGGAAGCCATCAGTAATAATAACATTTCATTTGGTTCTAAACTGCGCTAGATTAAGAAAGACTAAGTGCGGGTTATGCTTAATATGCCGGAAGTGGAGTAGTTAACCCTAGAAGGAAACGAGCAAATTGTTGGCAAGCTGCTTCACGAAGTAAAGCCGAAGATGATACACGTGTGTTAATGGGATTTTTTTTGTTATGTCTTTTCTCGATTCATATCAAGCTATGAATCAAATCAAATTGCAACAAAGCAGGCAAGCAATATATCATTATTCTTCTACCATTCGGATCGAGCTATGTTACAGAGCAAGTTTGTCATGGTAGTCGTAGCAACCGTTTTATCTGTATCGTTGGTTGCTTTATGTTTTTGGATTCGCTGGTCCTGCGAAATTCTTGCTAATGGAACGATGGTCACCTCAATACACTACATATTTTCAGCTTAAACCAGGCCACTTAATGCAAAATTATGCTGCTTCTCTCTGGACTTCAAAATGTAGACAGAAAACTACTAATTTGCGAAGTCATATTTTTTCTCCTCCAAATGAATTCAAAGTTTAATGCAGTTGGCTCTAAACAGTTCTTCTAAGTTTACAGAAATAAAATAGAAAAAATATACCCGCGCAAATTTAGAATTCGGAGAGCTAAACAAGTATTCGCGTGGAGTTTCCCCACATTTTTACCATAACTACAGAAAAACAATACGCATTTTTTTTTATCTATTAATTTATTTGTAAGGCTCAAGCGCGTTAGCTTTACGGAGCCGATTCTTTCAGTTTTTCATTAATTTGAAATAAAAGAGTTTATAAAATTAGTTCATTTTTTCCTAGAAGCCGGTTGTTTGGTGTTAACTTTCTCTCGCGGCCGCAGTTTTCTTCTTTCTTCCGTTTTCTGTGTTTCAAGAACAATGGATGGCTTTCGGTCTCAAGCTGACTTCCTCTTGCTGCTTCTTGTTCTTCTTCCATGTCCGGGGTCGTCTCATCGATTGCCATAACTTCTTCATCGAACACCTCAATAGCATCCGCTGAAACATCGCCGGCTAAAACACCCGCATATGATGTACAGGTATCCACGCTGCTAAGAATTCATGTGGTGCCCCTCAATCTTGCAAACAAAGCACACATTCTTGTTCCCGGGATAGAACACGTTTCCTTTACGGTTGAGGAAATGCAGTGATGTAGGAATTTCCTTCTTTACATCCATATATACACCGCGGATGCCAGTGTATATATCAAAACCTAACTCGGGAGGAAATTTCTCCCTAACCACACGTTTTACCTTGCCGTATTTCCCCAGCACCAATGCTAGGTTTTTGTCAGGCACTTCAGGAGGCAGATCGTACACTCTGACATACTGAATGTATTCATCCGCATTCAACATGTGTACCTCTACTGCCTTTCCATCGTCATAACGGAAAGTTAATTGTTCACTGTTATTCTTCAATGTGTGACACATTGCCTCTTCGACCTTGAATTTAATAAACAAGGATTTCTGCTCCGCTACCCTGTATATAGCTTCCATCTCCGCAGGATCCGCATCCAGAGTCTTCGCGAAATTAATAATTTCGCCCATCGACGGTTTTCTAGCTCCATCGCCAAAACTAAATTTGACGGTGTTTTTAACTTCAACTCCATTCATTCTTGATTCTATCCACAGGATTCCACACACGGCTAGCTAACTGCGGATAAACAATGTGCGCAATACACAATAGCTTGGTCGAAAAACAGACTGCCGATAGCACTATCGACACCGAGAACAAATGCTGCTGTGTCCGTCCACAGCTGAAAGCGAACTGAAACAATACGCATTGCTTTCAAAATTTGGCTGTAAACAGTTAGCATATGATAGCTTACAATGACATGTCTGGATTTATAGTTGGGTGACAGGTAATCACATAAAATGTCGGTGAAAAATGTCTACTTTTTTAAATGCAAACGTTGATATACGTTTTGCTGTGTAAAGCAAGGTGATGAAATTGTTAGATCCGCTTTACCTACTGGTTCGTGCACTATAGTGCCGGTATGAGTTAAAAGAACTTACTTTTGGGTACTGTTTTTTTTAACGTGTATACCACTTGAAATCATTGAAATGGGGTCGATTTTTGATGATCGAGTTTCCGATATATCTTACGGTGTAGACGCTTCTTGCTAGAAGCTTCTTCCAATATTTTGTCTAGAAGCATCATTCTCAACGCTTCTTTCTGGAAACTTATTTCTATACGCTCCTTGCTAATATCTGTAGCTAATACTTGAAATCATTGTAATTTTGGTAGTCCAACGTCATACCACTGTTGTGGTCCTAGATACAACACCCTTATTTATTTTGTTTAAACTTTCTCGACTAAATGATCTTCAGACGCACAATTTTTCGCTAGAAAGTATATTGATAACATTTCACATTCAAAAGCGGTATCTCTCGGTTTTATCTCTTCAAGAGATGAACTAGCCTCAGGCTAAAAATCTCTAAAATAAAGATAAAAAAAAAAAAAATGTTTTATCTCAAAAAGATATGTACTCTTCAAATGTCTATACATATAACGGGTGGCAACTAAAATTTTGGAAGTTTTTCGAGGCCTCTATGATCAACAACAAACGAGCTCAGAGAGAAATAAGAGTGTGTATGTGTTAGCTCTCTCTCTCCTCTTTCTGCTAGTGTTTTCTGTTTTGTTCATGCTTGCTCAGTTTTGCTCAAAATGCCGTCGAAACAAGAAGTATTTCGTGAGCGCGTTGTACAGTTCTACGAACTGCACAGAAATCTCGGCAAAAAGTATACGGTACAACATTTTAAAAGCGAAAATGTTGCGGCTTCGACTGTTTACCATACCCTAAGATCCCCAACAACTGCTCGCAAGCAAGGTAGTGGAAGACCAGCCAAAATTATGGACGCAAAAATTTCCGAGAAAGGTATTTCTAAGCCATGGTTCAAGCCCTCCGGTTTGGCAATCAATCAATATGTGTACCAGAACGAATGTTTGAAGAAAATTTTGATTCCGTTTCTACAAAAACATCATGCTGATGGACTATACGTGTTTTGGCCGGATAAAGCGTCATCACATTACGCCAAAAAAACACAATCGTTCCTGAATACCCATTCGATCCCATTTGTACCCAAAAACCACAACCCGACAAATCTGCCTCAGTGTCGCCCAATCGAAGATTTCTTCGGGGTTTTGAGCTCCTTGGTGTACAAAAATAGCTGGAGAGCCACGAATTGCAAACAGTTGATTGGTAGAATCAAGAGATGCATTCGCAAAGTTGACATGAAGGCCGTACAACGCTCCTGTTCCGACATCAAACGGAAGCTTCACCGAACATCCAATTACGGACCGTTTTCAAATGTTCAGTAATTTTTTTTTCAACAATGGACAATGTATCTTTAATTTCAATAAATCAGATCTTCTTCAAGTATGTTTGTCTATTTTTGACAGCTTGAGAAAGAAATTCCAAAATTTTAGCTGCAACCCGTTAGTTGTGCAGTTGGATATATATTAATTTTCTTGAGGTGGAATAGAAACACTCCAAATGAAAAATAAAGAATTTTTCTAACACAGTCTAATTTAGAGCTAGACAAATGGACATAGTTGATTGAAATAATAATTTCTATATTATTACGGTGTAATTGTTGTTTTCACTTTCAGTCCGAAGATTTTGGAAAATCGAAATTTGTTTGATACCATTCATTCTCTAACGAATAGAATTTTGTTTTCTATTATCAAGCAAATTATTCCAAAAATTGGCCTTTGAATAGAATGATGCCTTGCATATTGCGAAATATTTGATGCTACAATTAGTAATAGTATGCATGCCTAAAAAAACTTGTTTTCTTAGGTACAAATGATAAGTATTTATTGAATATGAAATGGTTTGCGATTGATTGACGATGAATTTTAATAATTAATTTAAATAATTTACAATCCATCGTAACTCACGAGTAAATATTTTGATGTCTCAATTAACCAATCGTAATTTTTACATCCACGTGTGGGACCGAAATACTAAGCTGCATTTATTTCCCACAAACTAAGCTTCATTTATTTCCCACAATATCCACAATTAGCATTGTATTTCTGTCTCAGAAGACACTCTTATAATTGCCTAGACTTGCTTTTGAGGTTGCCCTCGATAGAAAAAAAAAACTCATTTTATTAGGTAGCAAATTACCATTAAAAATGCATTTCATTAGTGGAAGCGGTAAAAACGAAGACATGAAAAAAAACCCAGAGAACCACTAATTTACTCAGTTTTCACTCGCACCACACCTGTCTCCCGTTCGGCTCATTTTCAAACACCCGAAAGAAACATGAAATTCAACGAGTCGCAAAAACATTATTCCCAGTGTGGCGATAATGATGATGCTCTACCTCTCCCGTCAACCAACCTCCATCATTGTCGCCAGCCAGTCAGCCAGTTATTATCATTATGACGATGATTATGCGAGCCTTTTGCAAAGGACGAAACCGACCCGTTGACAGCCGTTCACACGCTACCTAACGGGTGGAAGGCTGCTTGCTAGATAGCTCAAAAGGGGATTTTAACACACACACACAAAAAAAAAAGAGGAAACATAAAATTTTCAACCCGGATCTGGCCGGTCAGGTGTGGGTGAATGTCGGGATAAATGGTGAATGTGTCAACCGACCTATCCTTATCCGTCTGTCTTTTCATGGTTCCGCTTCTATTTGTCCTTGGTATACCGGTATAAGATGTGAACGATGAGTGACGGACCAAATCAGATTAAATTTGTGTGATGGTTTCGCTCATCCTTTTGCGGGTTTCGCGCTTAGAATGTGGTTATATTTATGTAGGATTCAATCCAATTTGTCGGGTGACCAAGCTTGTAAGCAAACAGAACCGACATCACGATGGTTGAATCGTAATCTAAACTGTTCAAATTTAGATCTGCATCAAATTGGTTCATGCTTGGATCAATAAGAAGTAGGAAATATTTTTGTTTTATTTATAGAATCAATTCAAAGATAAGTTCTTGACCATATCCTGTTTATAACAATAAATGTAACAATTTTTTTTTCAAAAATTTAGCTATCGGACAAAAAATTATAATTATTTTGAAAACCTTCCGACGACCACAACACAGAATCCGTTCATGCGGTGAAACTTAACAAATGATGTATACTTTTTTTGTAAATCTGCAATAAAATCCTGTAAGTGTAACCTAATACCCCGTTCACATTACAGCCTATATCACGTAATGTTTTCATTTCCATTTCATTTCATATTTGGATTTCCAGTGAAAACTAGATGTATGCCGAGTGCTCATTGCAAGAGCGTATATCACGTAATATACGCTGTAATGTGAACGGGGTATAAGTTACATTTTCCGGTTGGTTGTTTGACTGAAAATTAAAGCGATATTTCTCGGTAACATCCTTAGTCTTATTATGTCTGAAATATCGTTAATTAAGGACTGTACAACACTTTCAGTCTAATTTTTTTTATTTCACTTTACCTTAGTGTCGTGACCGGCATCGTGCTCTATATACCACACTTAGTACCTTTTTTTTGCTAAAATCAAACACAAAACACTTATTGAATTGCTATACACTACGTTACAACAAATAAACAAAGCAACTGTTACCCACAGACGGATTAAAACGAAGAAGACTTATAAGTAACACTAAACATTTATCTTCCATTTAATTCCACATAATTAATTTTGGTATCCATGACAGATACGTATTTCGACTACAATGTGCAGTCTTCATCAGTGTCATTCCCATTAAAGACTTGTAAAAAACCTAACCCCCTTATCCCCTAGGTAAAAATGTCAAGATCACAGGGAGTGTAAGTTCATAAGTCTTTAGTGGAAATGACACTGAAGAAGACTGCACATTGTTGGCGAAATACGTATCTCTCACGGATACTAAAATTAATTAAGTGGAATTATATGGAAGATAACCTTTTTTGCTGGTTTATTTAAGCATCCCACTAACAACCCAATTTCATTACTTCATGCTCAATCAAGTTTCCAGCAGGCATCATTGGTGTTTTTGGCACGAAGAATAGAGGACAAAAGCAGGGCGAATACAGTGTTGCTCACAATACAGCTGCTTAATCATGCCATAAGATTATCAATCTCTTAAACAATTAATAACTATTAAATTTGACGTTTGGTTGAATCATATACTTCTTCAAGAGCTCGTGGAGAGGTTGCCGGCGAACACCAGTAATCTGTATTGGTAGAGGATTTACGTGGATTTTCGGAATGCACGAAACTAGAGCGGCATAAAGGAAAGGCGTTTGTGAATTAAAGGGTGATACGGTCAAAATTTGGTCAATATCAACTTGACGTATTTCTTTCAATTTTGCATTTAAAAAACCTGAACACCCCTCTTTTGAAGGTGTGTGTGTGTAGAATGTTGCTCCTATTTTGATTTTGGAATTCACTCTTCAGTTGTCAAAATGCCGTCCAAGCAAGAAGAGCAGCGTATCAAAATTTTGCTCGCGCATCGCGAAAATCCGAGCTACTCACACGCAAAGTTGGCAAAATCGCTAAAAGTTGCCAAATCAACCGTTACAAATGTAATTAAAGTGTTTGGGGAACGTTTGTCGACAGCCAGGAAGTCTGAATCGGGGGGAAATCGAAAACCGGAAGCCGCTGAGACGACAAAGAGAGTTGCCGGTAGTTTCAAGCGAAACCCTAACCTCTCTCTCCGAGATGCCGCAAATAAGCTGGGTGTATCGTCTACAACCGTGCATCGAGCCAAAAAACGAGCCGGACTATCGAGTTACAAGAAGGTAGTGACTCCAAATCGCGATGATAAACAAAATACGACGGCCAAAGCGCGATCCCGGAGGCTGTACACGACGATGCTGACGAAGTTTGACTGCGTGGTAATGGACGACGAAACCTACGTCAAAGCCGACTACAAGCAGCTTCCGGGACAGGAGTTTTATACGGCAAAAGGAAGGGGAAAGGTAGCAGATGTTTTCAAGCACATGAAACTGTCAAAGTTCGCAAAGAAATATCTGGTTTGGCAAGCCATCTGTACCTGTGGCTTGAAAAGCAGCATTTTCATAGCTTCCGGGACTGTCAACCAAGAAATTTACGTGAAAGAGTGTTTGAATAAACGTCTGCTGCCTTTCCTGAAGAAACACGGTTGTTCCGTACTGTTTTGGCCGGATTTGGCATCTTGCCATTACGGTAAAAAGGCCATGGAGTGGTACGCCGCCAACAACGTGCAGGTGGTTCCCAAGGACAAGAACCCTCCCAACACGCCAGAGCTCCGCCCAATTGAGAAATACTGGGCTATTGTCAAGCGGAACCTAAACAAGACCAAAAAAACTGCTAAGGGCGAGCAGCAGTTCAAGGCAAACTGGCTTTCTGCGGCGAAGAAGGTGGACAAGGTGGCTGTACAAAATCTGATGGCAGGGGTCAAGCGTAAGGCCCGGCAATTCGGATTTGGAAAAGCGGAAGCCTAACTGAATATTTTTCCTGAATTTTATACTAATTGAACTTGAAAAAGAAATTTAATTTGATTTTTTAAATAAACGATTTCACCGATTTACACGCGTTTTCCCTTGACCAAATTTTGACCGTATCACCCTTTATGTTCGCTCCGAGACCAACGCAGAAAATTCTGAGAAAAACAATATGACAAACTGGATGAATCTCAATCACCAAGGGCTCCTATGGTACGTCCATGTGCAGTATGTCAAACCCCTGGACCCCAAGGCTAAGAAACTTGATGATCGTTGGAAGGCAGTTCAGGAAGCACATTTATATAAACGGTGCTTGTATCCACAGATTTTTTCATCCGGTGAATCCGAAAGACGGAGGAAGTTCGGGTACGGGTGTAGTGACGGTCCATCAACACCAACACCAGAGAATACTGATCTGCAGCATTCAAGTTTCGCTTCATGCTGACGGGAAAACCGGGAACACGTTTGCCTTTCTGGATGGGGGATCAGATTTAACGTTGCTGGAGAGTACGATAGCTAAGGAGCTTGGAGCTCGGGACCAGTCTTTCCGCTGTGCATGCAGTGGCCAAACGGTGCAGAGCGTACCGAGGAGGATTTCCAACGAGTGCAGATGGAGATTTACGGAATCAATTCCAACAAACACTTCACATTGAGTGGAGTACACACAGTATCCAGCTTCGACTTACCGCACTAAACTGTTTCCTCATTTGAAGGGGCTTCCTGTTACAAGTTACGGTGGTTACTGATCGGTCTAGATAACACAAAGCTGAAGGAGCCTCTCAAACTTCGAGAAGGCAAAGGGGATGAACCAGTTACGGCGAGGACACATCTAAACTGGACACTGTATGGGAGATCAGGAGATGCGAATGTCAAGTTGTCTCATCGAGCTATGTACGTCTGCAATCACCCGATGAATGATGAACTTCACGAGAAGGTGAAAATCTTCTTTACTGTTGAAGAAGTGGGCGTTGGCGCAAACGAAATGGTCGAATCAACCAGCGAAAAACGGGCTCGCGAGTTGATGGAAACCACTGCAGTGCGTAAAAATTCAGGGAAATTCCAAACAGGTCTAATATGAAAACAGGACAAGGTGGAATTTCCTGACAGCAGGCGGAAAGAAGGATGCAGTGTCTGGAAAATTGGTTATCAAAAGATCCAAGGCTGTACGAGAAGGTGCGGGAGTAGATGGCTGATAACTTAGCTAAAGGCTACGCTCATAGAGCCACGGCGCAAGGATTGCAGGAAACCGATTCAAGCCAATTTTGGTATCTGCCACTGGGAGTAGTAACGAACCCCAACAAGCCGGAGAAGGTTTGCGATTTTAGTTAGGAAAAATAAGCCATTATGTTATCAAAAACAATATCGAAAAGTGAGAGATTTCAGCTCTGAGTACAAACAATTGTTTCTACCTTTTTTTCGGAGCGGTTACCTTGAGCTGAAGCACAAGGGATATGTTGGAGAGCAAGCCTCAAATTATTACGCATCCATACGTTTAGGGTTGTTATTCCAGAATTGATGACTGAACTACCATCGTCCAAAAAGCATAATCTTAAATACCATTAGATAGAAATTTACGCATTATTTGCACTGAAAATTTTTATTAAAGTTCACCAAAGAACGAACATTTCTGTCTTACATACATGTTGGATCATCCTGCAAATATTTACTGTTTCCATCGATTAGACGTGCTATTTATTTCTTTCATTCACAGCGAGCTTTCAATCAAGTATCCCAGTTTGTAGTTACTAATCGGATTTCCCAGCCCTGAATACCAAGTGCTCATTGTGGAGTCCTAGGATTCAAATTGGATTCGACTAATCAATTACACAAGTTATTGGTACTTCATTTCTAGTATACCAACAACAACAACAACAACAACAACAAAATCAAAAACAAAATCAAAAACAAAAACAACAGATAGGACAAAAGCCCATGTGCAGTGAAAATCTAATTTCAACCCTTGAAATCGCTGTTATTCCTGAGCGACAACGTAGCGTAGGTAGTAGGCAGACTGACCCGGCCCAGTTAGAAACAATTTCGGCTTCGAAAAAAGCTGATTGGCTTCGGTTTTGCCACGAATTGAAAAATATGTAGACATTAGAGTAGCAGCTATTATTGTTGGTTTTGCGGCGTAGTGTGATATTTGGTTCACTGCCACTACCTCCTGCCCCCCTTGATCCTTTTCACCAACACCACTTCCACAGCCATCAGTTTGAATTCTATTTCTACTATCATCACCAGACAAACCCAGCCACTGAACTAAGCTGACGGAAGCGAATGGACAGCCTCAAAATTGCTGCTATTCCAACAAAACTGATTGCTTTCTATGGAAACATGGGCGTATGCGAGGGGTTTTCGGAAAATAAAGCATGGAACAATTTCATGGGCCTTAATAAATACTTTTCAAGCTACTAGCAAACATTTACAATTAACAAAATTACTGTCCAACTGTTCAGCAGAAAATCTTTACACGCTTGTGTGTGCTTTTTTTTTCCTTTGGTTTGTTTTTTCCGTCGATCTTGTTTTCCGTGCTGAGCACCAATGCTACCGACGTGCCAGGAAGGCTGCTCCCACACCTGGACCCTACCTATCGACCCATCAACTCATGAACCGGGACCAACGGCTTTACTTCCCATCCGAAGGAAGGCGTGATCAGAGATGTTATGCCTCAGAACATCCCGGCGGCGCCGACTGGGATTGAACCCAGGCCTGCTGGGGTGAGAGGTAATCACGCTTACCACTACACCACCGGCGCCGTTGCGCTTGTGTGTGCTGGAAAGCGCAACTATACATCGGACAGTGTGGCTTGGATCGTTAGTATTAATAGTTACCTAGTTAGGCATTCACCTCTGCCATTCACTTTCGATGGGATGGTATGGGACTATATGCACCTCCTGAAATCACCGGCATTCGGTTTTGTGGGAGGCAGCCGGTGTGTGAGTTTGAATAAATGAAAACAACACAATTGACGTTTTCGCGAAAAAGTGAAAAGTTTTTGTTAGTTTGTTTCAGTGCAATCGATTCTGCGTGCCCTTTGAGTGAAATTTTCCGGGCCATTAGCTCCTCTTTCCATTATTTTCCACATTCCGGTTTCTGTTTATTGAAAGTGGGGTGGAAGACAACGTGAACAAAATTGAAGTGGTTGAGCTGTACAGTTTGATGATTCCTAACAAGCTTTTGCGTGAAATTTTAATTAGATATCAGTTTCCCAACTGACGACGACGACGACGACGACGACGAAGCCGCCAAAATTCAGTTGCGTTTTGGAATGGTTTGTTGGCTGGCTGGCAGACACGCTGCTATAAGGTTTTTCTGGTACTGTTTTTGGTGGCGAGAATTAATTAAAACGAGCGGTTTGGTATTGGAAATGGCACATGCTCGGTAAGGGAAATTGACGAGTACTGGGGAAAATGAGAACGATAAAGCCTACCAGATGGTTGCTGCGGAATAGACCATTATGATCATCAAACGGTGGGTAAATGATAATCAACGTCAAGTTCATGATCGTAAATGAAAATTTAGAAGGTCTGGTAGGATAACGGAATCTCTTTTGGCCTATGCTCTCTTTATTGAATTTTGAAGACATTTACGTCAGAAAGCTGACTGAAATATTTGCCGTATTTTTTTGGCAAAGAATTACCGGATGTTATATTTTTTAAGTTCAACTATAATTTCAAAGATTTAAAAGGTTTAAAACACTAAAATCATCTGTAAAATTCTAAAACGGTCTTAAAAAGTTCCAATAACAGCTCCCTGAAAATACTACTGCTCAAACCACCTTGTAAATACTAAATAAACAGCAAAAATTTCATAACAAATATGTTTTGAAAATTTAAAAAAATTACCAAGCTACGAATAATCTAATCGCTTATATATTAAAAAATTAAATTAAAAAAAGGTTAAAACATCACCTCAGTGCAACCACCAAAATGTAATTAAATCTCTAAATGGCTTCAACACGTGAAACTTAGTAAACTTGTTAACTTTTAAGTCGCCTAATAAACAACAAAACTGGCATTAAAACACTTTCAAACTAATTAATGCAAAGGTCGCATTAAAACGTCAAAGTCTTCACCAATCACCAAAATAATGATTAAAAAAGGAATGAAACACGCCAAAAGATTCATAAATACGTTGAACTGTATGAAAAACACATTTCTTCTTCTTTGGCTTTATTACGTCCCCTCAACTTAGTGTTCTTATTAATTGAGAGATTTCTTAGCCTGTACTATTTTTGCATCATTATTATTGTGTGGCAAGTATAATCAGGTATGCTTGAGGAACAGGGTTGAAAAAATCACCAGCATTCACTATAAAATGAATGTTTCATCCATAGTGAACTTTGATGCATTTTAGTGAAAGGAAGTCGAGACATTTTTGTAGCCGGCAAAGTTCATGACCAGACCAGGAATCAAACTCAGCCCGCCAAAGTAGCATAGTTTTGCTTTATAGCTGTGCATTTACCGACTGAACTAAGAAAAGCTCCACACATATGTTTTAACGGTGATTCTGACTATTGAAATAGCGTTGAAATAAACTTAACCTCACTGACTGAACCTAAATATACTTAAATATTTAAATAGTTCTGAATATGTCAAATCCATCTTAACAGCGATGGATTGTAAAATGCGAATATTTATTCATGAAAACTTGATAAAATTGTGTGAACTGTCCCAAATCTGCATCATAAAATACCGAATTGTAACAATCATCAGCGAGGAAACCATAGAAACTCTGAAAACGCCTTATAACTCCTTTTTTTTTTCTTTGGTTTGTTTTCCGTGCTGAAGACCAATGCTACCGACGCCAGGGAGGCAGCTTCCACACCTGGACCCTACCTATCGACCCATCAACTCATGAACCGGGAACATGTTCGTTGCTAGACGAAAAGTACGTTTGATTGAGCTACAGGGGTTGTGAGAAATATATTGTGACAGCTCATTCTCCATGGTTTTGCATCAGTAGGCTTTCTATAAAGTTGAATTGGATCATTAATTACATTGGCCGCCTCGGAACCACCAAAATGCCCTCCGGAAAACCTGCAGTAGGTGACAATTGCATGTTTACGCTAAACTGTGGCATACGATAGCTCTTTCTCATGGTTTTTCATCAGTAGGCTTTCTATAAACTTTAATTGGATCATTGATCACATTTCCCGCTCACTGAACCACCAAGAGGCCCCACGGAAACCTGTAGCAGGGGACAATTGCATTTTTACACCAAAGCATTCCGTATGGCAGCTCTATCTTCACGGTTTTTCATCAAAAGACTTTTTAAAGACTTGAATTGGATCATTGAATAGATTGGCTGCTCTCCGCACATCCGGGATGTCTCTGGGGGAGGGATCCCTTTAGCAGGGGACAATTACATGTTTGAACCAAAATGTGGCGTGCAACAGCTCTTTCTTCATGATTTTTCATCATAAAGGTTTCTGTAGAAGTGGATTATTGATCATATGAGGTCAATTATATTTTTACACCAATACATGCCGTATGACAGCTCTTTTTTCATTACATTTCGTCAACATGTAAGATGTGACGATATGAAAAGATATGAAAAGTTTCGTATACACCGATGAAAATTCAATAATAACATTGAGAAAGATTTTTTCGGAAGCAAGGATTAGCCTTGGACTCGTCTGGGAATTGAATCGTACGGTTTATGAATTGTTTCAATAGGTATTTAGTACCAATCGTCAATCAAACGTTTTTCCAACTTTTTTACAGACGTCGATGGTGGGAACACGCTCCTCACTCAAATGGGAAAGCAACGAAAAACAACGCATTTTACTCCAGGGGTGCATTTTAGTTCATCCTTACATAATATTCAAATTTTGCTTTTTTCTGTGTTCATGTGACTATACTCACACGCTGCGAGTATGTACACACCAAAAAATTCTGAATTTTACTGGCGATGTAAACATCCATGCATGCAAACATTCAGACATGTAAACTTCCTTTTCACGTAAACTAAAAGCTTGCAAGAAATGTTGCAAGCAAAAGTGGACAGTTGCATACAATATATGAAATATAGCATGACATGTCGCATAAATTTACACGTTCTTTAATCTAAACTTGTATGATATATGACGCTCCATTTATGTGCATCATAGTAACAGAAATTTACACTACTTTTTTTTAGCTGTGTAGTGAGATCAGATTGAAAAAGAGAAAAAGACAAAGATGCATATTCATTCTTTGCGATTCGTTATAAAAAATGTAAACAATGAACATTGCGACCAAGATAATCATAGCATAGCCTTGATGTTGACTTGCATCTGTATTAGTATTTCGAAAATCAGCTGATAACCTGTTTTCCAGTTGTTGTGATCCATTCAATGCTATAGAAAGCCTACTGATGCAAAACCATGAAGAAAGAAGTGTCGCATGGCATGTTTTGGTGTAAAAATGAAATTGTACCCTACTGCAGGTTCCCCGGGGGTACTTCGGTAGTTACGGAACTGGCCAATGTGGTCAATAATCCATTTAAAGTCTTTAGGAATCCTACTGATGAAAAACCATGTAGAAAGAGGTGTTACACGGCATGATTATTGAAAAAAATTAATTTGTTCCCTACTACAGGTTCCCCCGAGGGCACTCCGGTGGTTCCGAAAGTGGTCAATGTAGTCAATGATCCATTTAAAGTGTATAGAAAGCCTATTGGTAAAAAAACATGAAGAAAGAGGTGTCGCACGGCATGTTTTGGTGTAAAAATGAATTTGTCCCTACAGGTTCCCCCGGGGGCACTCCGGTGCCTCCGGAAGTGGCAAATGTGGTCAATACTCTATTTAAAGTCTATAAAAAGCCTATTGGTAAAAAACCATGAAGAAAGAGGTGTCACATGGCACACACCAACAAATTCTGAATTTTACTGGCGATGTAAACATCCATGCATGCAAACATTCATACATGTAATTTTCCTTTTCACGTAAACTAGCAGCTTGCAAGAAATGTTGCAAATAAAAGTGGACAGTTGCATACAATATATGGAATATTGCATGACATGTCTCATAAATTTACACGATCTATAATCTAAACTTGTATGATATATGACGCTCCATTTATGAGCATCACAGTAACGGATTTACACTACTTTTTTTTGCTGTGCATGTTTTGGTGTAAAAATGCAATTTTCTTCTACTGCAGGTGCCTACGGGGGTACTCCAGTGGTTCCGGAAGTGGTCAATGTGGTCAATGATTCATTCAAAGTCTATAGAAAGCCTATTGGTAAAAACCATGAAGAAAGAGGTGTCACATGGCATGTTTTGAGTGAATGAAAGAACTGACCGTACTCAGATCCCTCCCTCAGGACCGATTCCAGGGAAATGGCCATATCTCGGTTGATTCTGAGTCGATTTTAGCTCTTGGTACGTCATTTGCTTTGGAAATGGTTCAATTTTTGGCGTATGAACAAAAAACACAGATTAGTAACGGACACTCTGAGAAAAACTCATCACAAATTTAGCAATTTAGACATGCCCTCAGGAAACCCGGAATATCTCCGGTATCCGGTAACCATGGTCACTTCCATTGCCTCACCATAAAACTTGATTAGTTTTTCAGTCGAATGTTTCTTGAAGATTAAAAATCGAACAATATTCAACGAAGTTTCAACAGTCCAAAATTGGACAAAATTTTGCTAGTACCCTATATTTCTTACAACCCCTGTATATTTCGCGTCTGTTTTAACTCAAATATATGTCATAATTGACGCTCGTATATGTCACTCTCAGAGCACTTAAATTTACATGATTTTTTCTAAGTGTGTAGCCCAATTATCAATGAAAATAGCATTAAAAATGTTAAAGAATACTTTATACACAAAGATCAGAAGTGTTTCCCTCTATTTACAGAGCTTAGGGTGAGGCTCCAAAAGGGAGCTCCCGAAGATCATAGTTGTAGTATTATCAGAGTTTTATTATTCACTAGCTGTCATGACTGTCATAATTCGTGAGATGTTGTTGTTACGTTGACGTTAGAACACCCGCACCGGTGCGTTGCTATTCAGACTGCTAGTTTGACAACTTTTGCCGTTACCATTTTAGCTATCAACCAGTTTACCGACGGTCGTTGCTTTGACGATTGTTAGTTTATATTTTTGACTTTCGCTCCGGTAGTTTCTAAATCTATTGTCGAATTTCGAGCTGAAACTGATCGCAGAGCTTCGTGATTTTTTCGATAATATTGATTTAACTAACCATGGAGATTGAAGATTGAATGTTGTAATACAACTATTGATACAGGGGCTCACGAAACGGTCCTTCGGAGAACAGAAATAACCGTAAAGATTTTCAATTGGTAAAAAAGATCCTATAGCTCAGCGATTTTTTTTTTAATCACATGTTGTGATGCTACATGAATGAATGAAATTAAAGTGGTAAAAGTGATCATTTAACCTAGACCAGTGGAGGCCTGTTACCTTAGTCCGGGAAAATTGATCATTAATGGTTGCGTTTTTAACCGCCACGCAAACAAATTTCGGCTATGGATATCAAGAAAAATCTTGATAGCATTTCATCATGGAACTGCAATGATTGCCTTGACGAGTTTCTCATATCATAACATTAAATTTTCCAGCATAAATTTAAATTTTATGATGTTGCATATTGCATTCAAAATCAGAATTCAACAAACGGTCATAGGGTGGCAACGATTGTTGTTATTAACTTAAAAGTGGTATTTTTCATTTAACTAAATGTCAGTGAATCTGATTTATGTATCTAAAAAAATACGTAAAGTGTATCCAATATTGACAAATCAATGTCTTTTTGTGAAATTTACAGTGATTTTTAAAGTAATAGTCAAATAATACAGATGGAAATAGCACAAACAAATCAGGAGAAGTCGGGAGAAACTCCCAGAAGGAGAAACCAAACGAGTGTTCCAAATTAAGTTTGTTGAGTCTTCTGAGGGGTGTCGGAAAAAGCTTTCGTATGAAGTCAAAGTAGCTTCGGAAAGAAGTCAATATAAACTTCTGTTGAAAAACAGATGAACCTTTCGAGCTCAAAAATGCATCCAGAGGAAACTAGTAGAAATTTCAAGTTCAGCGTCACATAAATTTGTAGTAGAAGTTAGAACATACTTTTAGCAAAAGACTTAAAGATTTTCCGGGGAATCCTAGATTCTAATTCATACATGTAGCATTAGAACAAATGATTTACATTAAATTGGGAGCTCTAGGAGACGATCCATAAATAACGTAGCATTTGAGGGGAAGGGAGGTCTGCAGAAGTTGGGACTGGCTATGCATTATGTATTGCAAAATATGCTACAAGGGGGGGGAGGGGGGGGGGTGTCTTAAAATTGGTCATAAATATGCCAGGTCAATTGTGGATGATCTCTAGGATCTTTTTTACTAATTGACAACTTTTATGGATGGTCCGGATCTGTCGGATGACAACTCCGTGGCCAGCAGAGTGCGCATTCTGGTTCCAGATTCAAATTCGTTAACCGTCCCGTGGTCACCAGATGGCACATCCTGGTTTCAAATCCAAAATAATTCATAACTATTTCCAATTGAAAAACAAAAATTACCCTTCACAAATAGCAACGCTTGGGTCGGCTGCTATCGCGTTGCAAAATTTGTTACCCGCTGTTAACCGAAAGGCAGATTGTTATTTCCAGCACTTGAATAGGAACCCCCGGTGCGGTTGCTGCGTTATGGTGGAGGTTGCTAAAATAGCTTTAGTAATGCATTGGTGTGGGTGGTCTTATCAAAGCGATGAATAGAAACCAGGTTGGGTGTTGTCGGTCATCCTTGTTCGTATTCAGGTAAGAAGCTAAGGTCAGTCTTTATGGAGGTGGTACAAATTGTCATTGGGTACAAAGGAAAAATGTTGGATATTTTTCAGTAGCCCGGCTTCTTGGATGAAAACAAATAATGCTGTGGTTCTAGATGGGTCGTCACTTTGGACATCGACATATTGATATCAGTGGCATATGATGTGCTCTACCCTGTACGGGCCATTCAATCTATTACCGTGTTGTTAATATAATGGCAAAAAATGGCTGCCATACTTGAAACTTTAAACGTACTATGGATGGAAACTATTAATAAAACACTTTTGGAACAAAGCTCGCAAAAATAGTAGTTTCTTGGAAGTCTTCTTCTTCATGTGATTGATGTAAGTTGTCATCTTTCAAAAAATAGTAGTTATTTTCAACGTTACAATTTGTTACTCCAAGTGGGATATAATGCGCCCTGTGAATTGTAATGTTGAAAGCATAATTATCAGGCGGGAACTTTTGATATTCAATAGAAGATAAAGGTAACTATTTAGGAGCAGATTTTATGTAGTTTTATAAATTCCAAGAGGTTACACATAATCACGAAATAATTTGACAAATAATTTGCCAAAAACTGTTCTAGCCTGCCTAAGTGCCCTGGGATCAAATGACTAGAAGGTACAGACAAACGGTTAACATAATACCAACCAGTGGATACTAACGATATTAAATTGGCTCACTACTTAACTAGCCTATTGGTTCCAAGCAAATCGATTGACGTACCCCATTCTAGTATAAATTCCAGTACTATACTATGTTTGTTTTGATTCGCTATGAAAGTTTGACAGATAAAATGAGGGGTTCGTGGATTTTCCAATGTTTCGAGGGGTGCATCGATTAGCTTGGGACCGAAGGTAGTACCAGAGCTTAGCCAAAAAGTTGAGCACGTTTCTTCAGGACCTACTAGTCTTAGAGTAACCTCCATTTTTCACTTCAAATGGGAACCATCTTAATCCACTTTTGCTACAAAAGAAGGACAATTTAATTAGAAACAGCTTCTAGGAAGACACCAACCACCAAACAAATAAAAGAGTGCAGTGTTGGATAAATCATCAATCAAATTATATTTTTCCGCTCGCATACGCTGTCAATATCATACGTGATATTGGAACAACATATCATGCTTGATATTGATTTCACAAGCTCCTTTGATATTGCGAGACTATTCACAACGTGCAAAAATCAAGCTGATAGTTGACTCGACACAAAAACGATTCCGTTGCATATCGTTTTCTTATAATGAGAAAGTTCACGGGAAAAATTTCGATCTCCGAAATGAGGAAAATGACTCATGATTTCATGAACACAGCGTATTTTCATGTTATGAAAATACACCATGAATAATATTCATGATATCATGAGCAACTTTTGCGTAACGCAGCAAACATTCCCAAAATCATGAATCATCTGAGTGAAAATCTTTTTGCACTCTTTTTGGGTTCAACTTTTGACCAAAAAATGTGAAAAGAATAAAATAAAGCATCAGACACAGGATTCGTACCAAGAAACCTTGAGATTACTAAACCCATATTTTGACCACTAGCCTATCAGTACTTGTATAAGATGGAAGAAAAAAGGCAT
Organism: Ochlerotatus camptorhynchus; assembly: GCF_037179485.1. NCBI lineage: Eukaryota > Metazoa > Arthropoda > Insecta > Diptera > Culicidae > Ochlerotatus > Ochlerotatus camptorhynchus. Next base: position 4,995,273 of record NW_027040741.1, read on the forward strand.
TTTTTCATTTCATGATTTTTTATTCATGAAAATGGAATCGGATTTGTTTCCGTGTATAGTTTGCTATCCTTTTTTTAATCTTCACCGATGACAGACATCCCTAGTAACAAGTTTGGTTTTATGAAGGTTCTTTAGACCATGATTTAGACTTGTAGAATGCTATAAAACCGCGATAAAACCTGCAATGTTACTTGGGATGAAGCTGCCAGCAATGACGGTAGTTTCAGGTCGCGGTCGGATGTAAAGCAACAATCTTGAAACTCAAACCTGTAGTAGGCGGTGATATACAGAGGTTCAGAGAGGAGAAAGGGAGAATAAATTCATTCAAAGTGGAACTTTCTCTACAGTAAGTTGTGTTTCTGGTTACCGTCCATAATCCGAAAGTACAAGTGCAGATCACGATTCTACAATTGGCGACGAGTCCGGAGAAGAACCAAGCGGAAAGTTAATTCGATCGGAGGAAATCATCTGGAAAAAGGAAAACTGGAAGGCAGAGTGCTGAAGAAATGGCTACGGTAATTAACAATACTATTGATATTAATTTTTGGGGTTGGGTGTTTGAAAAAAATAGTGAAATAAATAAGAAAATTCTTAATCGGTGAAGGGAAACTATAATTCAGAGCCCATAAGTAAAGTAGAGAGTAAAGGAAATGTCATTAAGCAATTTCGGTCTGCTCTCCGGTTAGAAACGAAGAGAATTTTCCGGCCCGTTTCTGTCCAAGCAAACGAAGGGATTCATGGAAATTTCGGCCCATTTCTTGCAAAGAAATGAAGGAAATTCCATGTAAAATAATCCGGTCCGTAGAGCGAGAGAAAAATAAAACGAAGGGAATACATAATTCCGGTCCGTTAAACGAAACATGGGAAAATTTTGGGCGTTGCTATGACAACTTCATACGAATTGTTGATTTCTCCAAAACAGGAGAAAACAGGTTGCTGAGCAACAATCAAACTTAATGAGAAAACATGTCAGTATTTTTCACACTAATACTAATAAATAAATAATAATTTACAGTTGAATTTCAACATCCACCCATTTTCCAAAATCGGCGACGGATCAATGAGTACACGCTGGGAATTATGGAAAGATCAATTCGGTTCCCATCTGATATTGAAAGGTATCGATGATCACGATGAGATGTTCAAGGCTCTAATGTGTTTCGGTGGGCCAGACGTCCGAAAGATAGCACGGGATGTCACCGTGTGCGAATCGGCTATTCTAGATAACCGCTACTGATTGGCTATGGAAGTGTTGGATAACTACTACTCTCCAAAAATGTCACAGAGATACGAGCGGTTCAAATTTCGTCAGCTTATGTTCAACCCGAATGAGAAAATTGACAAATTCGTGATTCGCTTGAAGGAGCAGGCCGCTCAATGTAGTTTTGGTTATCAAGTTGACGATATGATCATGGACCAGATTGTGTTTGCTACACAACATGAAGACAAACTTCGTGCCAAGTACCTAGAAGCTGATTCTACTCTGGAAGACATGCTTAAAATCGCACGCACTCATGAATCAGTGAAATCGCAGATGCAAGAACTTCGAGGGAAATCCGTTCCTTTGGCTGAACTAGATGCGGTAGGTGAAGTGGGTAACGATTTGAAAAAAGGAAAGTTTGCCTGCTCTAGGTGCATGGGAAACCATTTGGCCAATGATGTTCGTTGTCCTGCGAAAACTTCTCGTTGCAACAAATGTGGCAAACTGGGACATTATGCGCGGTGTTGTAAAACACCACATTTCCGAACAAACGAAAACCGATCAACTCAGAAAGCTGGCTACAACAGAATCCAGAATCATCATGACTGGAAGGAGAAATTCGTGCGTGAAGTGGATGATGTGACAAATACGGTGGAAATCCATGAGCTTTTTCATCTTGAAGGCAAACGTACTGCGGATGCTGAAATCGGAGGAGTAAGTGTTCGTTTCGCCATTGATACCGGAGCTGATGAAGATGTGTTAAGCGTTGACGATTGGAAAAACCTCAAACGTATTGGGTTCAACGCTTCCTCAGAACTGGACAAATGGCCCCCCAAAGTGCGTCAGTGTTTTTATCACATATGGCTGGAGTAAATTGGATCATTCGGGTAAAACGGTTCCTTTTTGTTCGTTTAATTTTATTTTTAACAGGGTTGGAATTTAAATTTAGGAGCTCGGCTTGCTTAGCGGCTGCCGCTTTTGCTTATTGAGTAGAAGATCGTGGGTTAGTAGAAGAGATGTTAAAGAAGTAGAAGACTCGCAAGCTCCTCGAGAACAAAACAATTACTATGCTTAAGCGAAACCTGCCCCATCTCTTACCAAACCATCCAACTCCGTATCATCTATGGGGGCGTCGGTGAGTCTCTGGCATCCCGTTAAGTACATGTTGCATCAACAGTATCCTTCCTTTTCCCATAACGGAGTGGGCGTGGCTGGCAATGGTAATTGTCATGCTTTTCCTGTTCTGAACTTTGTTTGGAGAACTATTGACTCCCAAATAGTTTTCCTTAAGCAATCAGAATAAAAACGTTAAAGTTGATACATGACAGTTGCCAGTATTCAATCTACGAATTACTCCGTTACACACGCAACGCACGGATGCAATCAATTATTGAATTAATGATTAAAAAATAGTTTGAGTAGACAAAAAGTGCAGAGAAAGACAATTTTGAATAGGACTGAATATTGTTTTGCCTCTTAAAAAATTTGGCAATTTTTTAAGGAATTGTGACATAAGATAAAAATCAAATTTGCATTAGCCTTATTAGTAAAAAAAAAAAACCACGCGAAAACTCCTGATTTTGGCAACATTTCTTTTTTGGTATCATAAAATTGATTTGTTTCCAAAATCGGGAAGGAACAATATTACATGAAATGCGACTGTATGGCAATGAACAGATCATCTTCAAATCGATCAAATTTTTGGCTTTTTCTGAAAAAAATTAATTAAAAAGCTCTTTTGTGTGGAGCATACCATTAGCACTGGCAAACATAACGTCACTCAATGTGTAAGGGAGTCGAGAAATTTTCCAATCCAAACATATCTTTAACCAGATTACTGAGAGACAGGTAAGGCTTTATAACCATCAAATCTGCTGCACAGTGTATGCTTTTACTTTTGAAGCCATTTAAAAGACATTTGCCGAGTAACCAAATTCTCTGTAAATAACAAGTGACAACCATTGCTACCTAACCTACACTGCACAAAATAACTCATCCGCAATGAAGGAAACACCAACAAGTGCAGGTTCTAAACCACCTTGGGATTTTCACTTTGAACAACCAGACCACGTGATAAAACGTGAACCAGCAATCTAATTACTTTCGATGCGAATCCGGTAAAAACGAAATTTTTTCGCAACCATTTTCAGTTAATAGTCAATATATTCTTTATTAATATACAAACTTCTAGTGAGCATATTGAAGCAGAAAACTAATACAACTGATTTAAAATCAAAACTATATTACGTACTTCACGGAGTGACCCTTTCAAGAATTAGAGACACATGACAAGATGTGGGATTTCCCATAGCTCACAAGGGAACATGGGCAAGTATCATGTGGAGTGCATAAAAACATGCCATTTTTTGCACACCGAGCACACCCTTGCTTTTTTCCAATGGGCAATGCGTGCCAGGGATACTCATCAGCAGCGGCAATAGCGACACCGAAGCATCCAGGAAGCATCGTTTGCTCACAAGATTTTCCCAGCTACGGATGACATACACACATACAGCCGTACACAGGGACATTCATTCAGTTGGGACACCCGTCCACCATATCGCATCGTGAGGGATCAACAGTTTTCCAATGAGTAGGAACCCAACGTTACTTCTTTATGCTTGGGAAGCACGTAGCGCTTTTGAATTTTTCATGGCGCTTTTAGTGTCAACCCCTTCGTCGACGGGTGGTGGCGACTTTTACTCAGAGTGTCGGCCAGCTAACGTTACCAACGGAGCAGACTGCATCCTAGAGTGAGCTATTTTATATTCACTTTCAAGGTAACCGCATCTAGCTTCCCCCCAAGCAAGCTAAAGCGGTTCAATTTGATTGAAATATGGCGGTCAATAAAGTGTGTAGGCTGGCGATTTGCCAAACGGACGTATGAATGAGCAAACGGCCTATTCGAGCTGCCATCAAGGCTATAACAGCACAGGTTTGGCTCAAATGGTTTGAATAATTTTCGAATTTCTAAAGAAAGGAATATTAGGTTCAACGATTTATTACTGAATCTTCTGAATAAAGAAACATATGACAATGGATGATAGCAATGCTAGGGAGTTGTCTACTTTGTCTCCTATTCTGGAAGATACTCGGCGACTAAAGATAACCCTGAGACTCCTTCTTATCTATCGAGAGCTTTCACTCTAAGAAGTTTAATGGATTTACAGCCATTAGATCGATTTATAGCGAAACATTTCTTTATCTCATGGTTTTCCCTGTCAACCGTTCTTACAGTTCATTTGTGGCTTGTTAGTTTAGCTCCCCCTCTGTCGTCTGCCAACAACACTGTAACCACGACATTCTATCCATTCCATCCAGTTGACATAAAGTTCCAAGTTTCCTTCCACTCGTTTAGTGCCATTTACTACATTTTCCTTCACTGTCAGTGATCTGAAATTTAAACAATGACCAACGCTCTCACACAAGAAGCAATGCCAACAGCTAATACTTGCGGACACTGCTATACACAGCAATGGGACAAAGAAAAGCAGCAACAACCCGTCACAGTCCATTGGTCAAGGCTCGAGACAGCGGTTGATTTATGGCTGTGAAAAGTTTCGCCGCTCCTTACACCCGCCCTTGGACCTAGTTGTCGTGTCCATCGCTTGAAGAGGCCAAGGCAAGAGTGCTCTTGATCTCAAGTTCTCTAGCTGATTGAACGAAATTGTGCTTGAGCATTGCTGTTTTCTGTACACATAGAATTAAGACGGAAAACTATTATCAGAGGGATTTCCAGAAATGAGTTGTTTTGTTGCATGTCGATCGAAATGTGGGAAGGAGGATTCATTGAATTATTTATAGAGAAGATGGATATAAGTATGGTTAGGTGGTGTAATACGCGCCCCGGGGTGATATGACCAACAGCGTTTTTTCTCGTACTATTCAAAGACTAATTGATATTGACAGTTTCCCAAATGATAGCTCAGCAGCTCTGGGATTCAAAAAAAAAGCACTGTTGGTCATATTACCCCATGACCCATATTACCCCACCTTACCCTTTACAACAGTTCAGTTGCGATTGAACTGATTCATGGCTGTGAATGTTAGTTTGGATGAAGCAAATGCGCTAGTAAAGTGCTGTCAAGAGAACGGAAACTTTGATTATAGTTTATAAAAACAGGGTACTTGGGAACCAGGGTGGATATATTTTTTTTTATAAATGTCATGCTCATATTGCAAATTTCAATTTTAGCGTGTACAAATACTCAATCTTGATTGATTTTTACGGCGTGTTTTTACACGGTACATATCACCCGTGTAAAAAGATACCTGAATTTACTTCTGTATCTCTGAGAAAGACCCAAACCCAGAATCGATCGAACCGATGTGTAGTAGAGTAATTCTAGGTTAGTTAATTATGAGGACAAGCAAGTTGTACGATGCACGCTATGTCTGAAGGCACTTATTATGCAAGTTGCATGTACCTCCGATTTTTTTTCACAGGAAGTTAATATTGATGATAACAATCAAATCTGTGAAAGACTTAAAATATTTCATCTTGGGTTTTTTGAGAAAAAGTATTTTTAAGTTGACATCAGGCATGGAAAATCATTTACATTAATTTCGTGCATTCATTTAAATTTGTTTACCAATAACTTTTTTCATAAACCAAATTTTGTTGAATAATGTATGCAGTTTTGTAGGTCTTAATATTGGCTACAACTTTTGTCAACATCTCAATTCTGTATCTCTTATGCATGACGAAATAGAGAGATCAGTGTTTTTCGAAGAATTTAAATTATTCCCTGAAAAACAATATTGGTCTCTGCTCGCTATAGTTCATCATGCATAAGAGATGCAGACTTGAGATGTTCACAAAAGTTGTAGCCAATATTAAGACCTACAAAAACTGCATACATTATTTAACACTTATAATTTTAAACGTCAATATCATGATGTATGAAAACGTGACACATTTTTTTTTACGATATTCTGTTGATAGACAAAGTTAAAAGCAAATAAATGTACATAAATACACGGAATTAATGTAAAAGATTTTCCATACCTTCGGCTTTCAATGAAGGTGTATAACAAATATTAACGATACAAAACTATTCTCTGACAATACAAATCAATAATATAATGATATGATTTGTTTCAAAAGTGGATTAAAGTAGTCAAAAGTATAAGTATTGGCGGTACCATAAGGTTTCACGACTTGCCCATAGTTTTATTTTGCATTTATAAGTAAAATATTAGAACAGTTATGTTTTTATCAAATTGTATTATTTTTAATAATTTCCATCATTTTTTATCAGAACCTATATCTATATATAATGAAAATGTTAAGCAAATGTGATGCAAGATTACTTTAAATGAGCGCTGTTATACGAAACCACAGCTTTCAACAGGTTCTCTTCGTATTTAACATGATTCTCCGCCACTTTAAAGTTACTCCATGTTTGGATGAAATCATGATGCACTGCTTCTGTTGTTTGTTCCGTGAACCTGGCTAATCCTTTTCCTGTTTTCTTACAAAAATCACTAATGTGATATTTGACAATATGGAATTTAGGGGTTACTGGAAGGTTTGCGGTAAGCCAACTTTCACAAAAAAGATCAATGGACTTTTCGAAATCATCGTTGAGCTCCTTGCCAAAACAATGGCTTTTCATTGCATGCATGTTGTCCAAAACCTTTACCTGTCGATCTAGATTATCTTCTATCAAAACTGTGCGTTTATCCAGCAAATATCTACAATGACGCCCAGCGAATCCAAATTGCGCATGCCGAGTTGCATTTGCGGCAGCCGCCCAGTTTGAAGCGTAATTGGGCTCATTTTCGGCCACGTTGTTGTAAACTGTGTTCATGAGGCCCAAAAAGAGGTGTAGAGCAGGTGGTGGACAAATATTCAGAATCTTTGTATCCTCATCACCGTTCAAGACAGGTTGATTTACACAGTTGAAAAAGTTTTTGGCATCTTTTTTGATTCCTCCAGATTCTTTCCAACTGTTCGCAAAAGTCCTGATGGAACCAAGTGTCCGTGCAAGGCCATTGCATGTCCCTAAATCACTCTTGCGTGCCGTGCAAAATGCACAAGGAAACGTTGCACTATTTGACATTACTCCAGCCAAAATATTGATAACCTTGAGATCATCTGAAACAAAAAAAACAAAGTTGAATAATGATAATGGGACAACATAAATCTTAATCTCACCAATCACAATTGCTTTTATTTTATGTAATCCAAGCCTCAACCACAACAGGGAAATGTTTTTGTAGTTCTCTTGAATTCCTGGAGTCAAGGCAAGAATGAAACACTTGCGAACACCTGAGTCTTTTAGTCCGGTAGAGCTCATTCCTTCTTCGATGGTCATGATGATTTTAAGTGATCCTTGACCGCCATCAATCGTGATCTTGCAAATGATCTCTCCCGCATTACGTCGAGCTTTGACGTACTCAATCAACCCCTCAACGCTTGAACACATCACAACAGATCGATTCTCTATTGCGAAGGATTTTCCTTTGCATGAAGTCATGTCGCACTTCATCACGGAAAAGAAATCCTCGAGCTCAGACAACATGTTGCTTATTGCTGATTTGAGACCAGGCTGGATAATTTGACGACCGTTCTGTCTCATGTGCTTAGCCAATTTAAGCGTCTGTAATATCATATTATTTATTTAGACGAACCAGATAACCTACTGTTATATACTGACCTTATTAATACTCAGATTTAAGTCCGTTTTAATATTGAGTACATCTTCGTGAGAGAACTGTGATTTTTTTAACGGTTGTTTTAAATTGCAATGCGTTGGTTTTCCTGAGACGTTCGAAAAACTAACTTCCGTTAGTTTTTTGTCAGCTACCTCTCTAATGGTTTTGGCAATAAAATGGTGCTTACTTTTGTCCGCTAATTCGGAGAGATTTTGCAGTTTCCGGGTTTCACTACATGGTTATCGTTTCCCCGGGTAAACTTGCGTCAAACATGGTTTGCAGATTTTAATATAACTTTTTTTTCTTTTTCAGCGATACCTTTTTCTTGCACATATCTACACATTTTAATTGCGCAACTCGACAGAGGTCACACTCAATATGGTTTGAACTTCTTGTACGTATCTTTACTTTTAGATACACGTGAACCTCAATTTTCTTGAACGGCTCACCTTTCTTACACCGGTAAACGGCAATGTAGCATGCGTGGCACAAAACTTCCGGATACCTTTCGTCTTCTACATTGAACTCCGGTAAAAATCTTCCAACGATCGTCCCTAATAAAGTGGCGTGAATTTTTTTTGGATGGAATCGCTTTTCCGAAGCACAAAAGGCACACTTTCTCTCTATTTTCCTCGTGAGATTTCTTCATTTTTGCGGATTTGCTTAACGATACGAAAATATCACAGACGATAGACCACAATATTTACACGTGACAAAAAATCAATGCTTTCTTAGATTACATGGCTGCCTTTGACTGCCATGCCCATTGTTATCTCTTTTACACTTATGAGGGATGAAAAATGCGAATAATTGTTGATCTAGGAGACAACTTTAATAGATCTTACGCAAAGTGGTTAGAATCAAGATGGTTGTTTCTTGAAAACAACAACAACAACAAATAGAACTCTTAATCGGAAAATTAACTACTTGAATCCACTTGTGAAGCAATTTAAAATTGATTTGTATAGTCAGAGAATAGTTTTGCATCGTTAATATTCGTTATACACCTCCATCGAAGGCAGAAGGTATGGAAAATCATTTACATTAATTTTGTGCAATTATTTACATTTATTTGTTTTTAACTTTGAGTATCAACAGAATTTCGTAATAAAGATGTGTCATGTTTTTATACGTCATGATATTGGCTAAAACTTTTGTGAATATCCCAAGTCTGTATCTCTAGTGCATGATGAACTAGAGCGAGCAAAACCCAATATTGTTTTTTAGTCAATAATTTACATTCTTTGAAAAACACTTATCTCTCTAGTTCGTCATGCATAAGAGATACAGATTTGAGATGTTGACAAAAGTTGTAGCCAATATTAAGACCTACAAATATCGAATACATTATTTAACTAAATTTGGTTTATGAAAAAAGTTATTGGCAAATAAATGTAAATGAATGCACGAAATTAATGTAAATGATTTTTCATGCCTTCAAAACACTTTTTCTCAAAAAACCCAAGATGAAATATTTTAAGTCTTTCACAGATTTGATTGTTATCATCAATATTAACTTCCTGTGAAAAAAAAATCGGAGGTACATGCAACTTGCATAATAAGTGCCTTCAGACATAGCGTGCGATGTACCTCTTAGTTTCAATAATTTGAATAAATGTCTTGCAATCTGAATAAATAAAGAATGCGTGAATTGCAGAACCGTTGTAACTGGAAACGCTTAATCAAAAACAAAGGATGTGTTAAGTAGACGTGTTCTGTTCTTTTTCTAGCCTGGGAGCATTTTTTTAGGCCGTATTATCAAATGAGAGCTGGGATAATTATTAATGGGTTTTCCGGAGACAAACCAGCCCATTGAACCCCGCTCCCTTAAATTAACTCTTGCATTTAAGCTTCGCCTTTAACGAATTGGCTAGTATTAGTACATATTCAAGTGATGAAAGAGCAAGATTTCTCCTAATACGGATACGTATTTCTACAAAATTCAATTATTCTACGGAAATTTTCCTAGGAGTGACATCACCGAATTGTATATCTGTCTTGTTTTTATTCAACACAGCTAACGTGTTGACAGAACGAAGCAAAAGGAACAAGTGAAAAAATTGCATGAACGAGGGATTCTCAGGTTGCAAACCGATGCTTGGGATGTGCATGATAGAGGGTGCTGGTGTGCATAACTTAACTTCTAAGAGTTATGTCCGTTTGGGTGTGCTGATACCTTTCACCGGATAATCGATTTCCCAAGCATACTCGAACAAATTGATTTGAATGTACGAGCACGTGCAAACAATACTGACCTGAGACTTCTTACAAAATTGTATATAGAGAGTAGAAAGCGAGCAAAGGTCAATTTTGAGGAAGGCACGAATCGGGTTGATCATATCCTTTACCAAACTCTCCTGTTGAGTAGGGATGGTAAGGGGTATCTCCCCGCGAAACCACGGCAAAAGAGATGATCGCCAATTTGCTCACGTATCTTCGATGTGCGTAAACAGTTCTATCGATTGTTTCACACTAAAGTCGTCATGTGACGTAGCAAATTTCAGCTGCAGCAGTGGCGGGGGGAGTTACCCCTCACCATCCATCCTAACCAAGGGAATTTGGTAAAGGAGATGACCCGATTCGTGCCTTCCTCAAAATTGACCTTTGCTCGCTTTCTACTCTCTATATACAATTTTCACACTTCCGTACTCTAATGGAACTGTCAACTCTATACTTTCATCTCCTCATCTATCATATAAAATGAACGCTTTAAGTCTGATATTTGTTGTGAAGCATCTTCAACTATGTTAATTTTTAAATGTTTATAAGAGTGGCACCGGTGGTGTAGTTGTAAGCGTGATTACCTCTCACCCCAGCAGGCCTGGGTTCAATCCCAGTTGGCGCTACCGGGATGATCTGAGGCATAACATCTCTGATCACGGGAAGTAAAGCCGTTGGTCCCCGGTTCATGGGTTGATCGATCCAGGTGTGGGAGCTGCCTTCCTGGCGTCGGTAGTATTGGTGCTCAGCACGGAAAACAAGATCAACGGGAAACAAATCAAGGAAATTTTTTTATAATGTTTTAAGTTTAAATTTTTCATTAGCTTTTTTGTAAAAACTTTCAAAAATATTAAAATGGTATTTTTCGACATTTAATATACTGATTAATGGATTCTTTTATTTTCAATTTTGAAGTTAAAATATAACTAGATATCAATACTGAATACTTTATTTTATACAACAACTTTAAGGCGTTATTTCAAGCTATGATAGATTGAAAAATAGCGAATATGTAATATTGATATTTTTGGCAAAAAATTGTAGAATTTTAGCTTAAGGTGTTTCGCTGTGAGATCCTTAATCTCGTAACCACTTCGAAACTTTAAGAGCACAAATGTCAGCTTCTACGATACTTACCTCAATCATGCTGTTACTCCACGTTTACTGCACTGCAGCATACATGAAGTGGCAATTTCAGGTGAAATTGGGCATTAATTCCCGAGATTTGTGTATTTGAAAATTTGAACTGGAAGTGCATGAATAGCCTAAGTGGTGGCCATTTGTGGACTCAACGAGGAATCACCTTAAATTTGAATTATAACCTATAAAAGAAACAACTGGGTTCTTAAATTTCTAAAAAGATAGCCAACTTTTTTCCCAATTTTCTTTTTCTGTTGTGAAGCTAGAAAAATTATGTAGAAACCAGCATTATGTACATCATCTAAAAGAGTTTCGTTTTCAGAGTACAACGATATTTTTTTCGATCTCATAGACTCTCATCTCGATTTTTAAATCAAGATTTAAAGCTAAATAATAACTTCACTTTTTATTTATTTAATATTTCTATATTTTTCATCTGACTTTGTGTTGTCTTAATGTAATTTGATAATTTGATGGGGAAAAGCAGAAATGGCGTAAAAACCCTACATCTTTTCACAATTCACAATACAAAATACAAAATTAGGAACATAACATTTAACAAACATGATGTCAGCAGCAGTCAGAAGCATAAAATGTGTAATTGGCATGGTCCGTCGTTGGAAGCAAACCTCGTCGTCAAGTAAAATACAGAGAACAAGAAACAAAAAAGATTCAGGTAGCACATTTCTTAAGTTGTGAGAGCATTGGAATTTTACTCACCTGTTGCAAAATGTAGTTTTGCCCATCATTGCACGTCGAGTTATTCCAATTTTCAGTAAATTTCATCCCTCGTGCAGACTTCGTTGAATTCGGTTACGAAACGCAGCCGCAGAAATGTTGAAATCGAAGTATTCGTAGAAGCTGTTAAAACTAGCAGACATGAATCTTATTGGATCATGCAGGCCATAATTTGTTGCGCGCGCCCCAAGATGTAAGAGATTCCTTGTCCGCAATGGTCGTTCAGGAGCAAACATTTCTAATTCTCCTAGCATACTTAGAGAGTCGATACCGCCCAAAAATACCTTAGCAACGAACACTGCCTGAGCGATAGTGCGTCTACGTTCTAATGTATCAAGGCCCAAAAGTTGGCAGCAATGTTCGTATGTTGGGAGATTGACAGGATCGTTCCATGGGAGGTGGCGTAATGCATAACGTACGATTTTTTTCTGAACGGATTCGATTCTCGCTATCCGAATCGCTTGGTATGGGCACCAGATGACATCTCCAAATTCCAATATTGAACGCACGAGAAAACAGTACAGTGCTTTCAGGCATGTTGGATCACGGAATTCATCAGGAATCTTGAAGATAAACCCGAGTTGTCTATTAGCTTTAGCGATGATCTCAGAATAATGCAGCTTGAATGTAATTCCAGGATCAAGCGTAATTCCTAGATCGTGGATACTGCTCACACGTTGGAAAGGTTCATTGTTTTTTTTTCCTCTGTTCGGGACATAATACCACTGCGACCAGTAATTTGATCTATTGTAGTATATCCCGTGTCATTAGTTTAGTGCATGTCGTATTACTCCATCACTATTGAGAAATGATGAAGTATTCGGTTTTGATACAGTTGACATTGAAAGGTTCCGCTATTTATACCCTTCGGAGTTGGAACACGCCCCTTTGTCAGTCAAAATTGGATTCCTTAACAACAAAAACAAGCTATGACACCGATAATGACCATGCATCAGAACCCTAGTCTTAACCACTTCAAACTAGGGAACAACGATTAGAAGATTAGGAATCACATAGGTGAAGACTAACTAACTCATTTTTTCCTTGTTTCAAGATCATCCTCGGTCCACGCAACCCGAGGACTTATCACTATCAACAAGGCATAAAAAGTAACAAGGACTAAGATGTGTTCCTTTGATTACTGAAAAATCCTGTTCCCCTAGTTTGAAGAAGTCAGGACTAGGAATCGGTGGTTGATCTTACATCCCACACGAAAAGGTGATCTACCCACGTTACGTTACATTGTTGATTGTATAGTTGAACTTGGTTGGCTTCTGCTTGCGATGAAAAGAGATGATGCTGCATTTTTGAATACTCAGCGTGACGAAGTTCCTGGAACACCAATCCTCAAAGTCTTCGATCATAGGCTGTAACTGTAAACAGTCAGTAAGGCTTCGAACTACAACATAAATCTTAACATCATCTGCATAGAAAGAGAGACAGCCAGCCGGAATAATCAATCCAACCTAGTTAATGAAGATTGAAAATAGCAACGGTCCTAAGTTGCTGCCTTGAGGGACACGGGATGTATTGGTGAAAGAGTTTGATTGTGCTGCTCCGATTTTCACGCAGAGCTCTCGATTTGTCAAGTAAGACTTGAACCAACGAATGAAGCCCTGTGACACACCAAGCTTATCCAGTTTAGCTAGCAGGATAGCATGATCAACTCGATCAAAAGCAGCCTTCAAATCCGTATAGACGACATCTGTTTGTGCTCCTGCTTCCATATTCCGAAGGCAGGAGGATACGAATGGTGCTAGATTTGTAGAGACAGATCTCTTAGAGTAGAACCCATGCTGGTCCGGAGAAATATAGCTACAGCAGCTTGCAAATAGGGCGTCATTAAAGATTATTTCAAACACTTTAGAGCAGGCACAGAGTGAAGTGATTCCGCGATAGTTTTCAATTTTGAGCTTTTCTCCTTTCTTGAATACTGGGAACATAAAGGAGGATTTCCAACTCCTGAACAACTTCGTTAATGACTTAGTAAGTGCGGAGGAACATTTCTTCAAGATACATGCGGGGATCCCATCAGGACCAGCAGCAATCGAATGTTTCATCTTGTTAATGGTAGACTCCACTAGCTCCTCGGATATCTCAAAGATGTCGAAACGAAACACATCATTTGGCGTGTCTCTGGTTGCCTCGTTCACTTGATCCGCTGAGGCGTTGTGTCGTTGAAGGCGTGTCTGAAGTGTTCTGCCAGAAGGTTACATTTCTCGAATGGAGTGCGCGCATGTCTATCTCCAAGAGAGACTTCCGTAGGAAGACCAACTTCGTTTCTCTTAGTGTTGACAAACGACCAAAACAATTTAAAGTTGCTGCATTCGCCTAGTATACCGTTTGTAGAAAAACCGATTATACTTCCGATAGTTGTTGCTAACACGAGAGAACCATCGTTTTCTGAGAGCGTTGCGTGTTTGACAGTATTTTCGAAGGGCTGCTGATCGCAGTCGCTTGAGGTGACGGAGTCGAGCGTTTGACCAAGCGGGTTGTAAAGGAGGTCTTCGTAATGGTACACAAGTAGTGATTAGGCGGTTGACAATCCCAATGAAATTTTCGACAGCCTCGTCGACGCTGGATGATTGCTCAAGCATTTGTCAATCGACTTGTTCAAGCACACTAAACTAACAACGTGACAGCTCTTACGTAAGCAAATTCTCACCGAGGGGCGCTATGCTGATTATTTTTGCTAATGTTATCGCTACCGTTATAGGCATAACCCAACTAACAATTTCCACAATGTAAACACTTTAATCATTTCATTTATAAAGCCTCAAGCTGTATTCAAACGTTATACGATATGCGGCAACCTTTACTCAACCTCTATACAAGCAAATCTGGCGAACTAAGTCAGCCACTTATGGGACGGTTGAAACAAGCTCTTATTGTACTTTCATTTACGCTTCTATACAGCTGTTATCCTGCTGTTTAGTTGTGTGCGGCGAACTTGAAAGGTGCTTATTCAACCTTTTCCCGGTTATCCAATACACAGCCTTCTCTTGAAGCCGGGTTAAATATTATTTACCTTTTTTTTGTTGGAGGAATTGATTGAGTTTATTTTGCTGTGATAATCAAATTAAGCACACCACCAAATCATTTACCCTGCACCGGAAACTGGAATTGAACTCGAGACGACCGCATTGGCAAATCTTGACACTAGCAACTTCGCTAAGCCAACACTTTGAACTAACGTAAACAAATTTACATGACTTTCTACAATAATACCGTTGAGTAGAGGCTTTATAATAGTGCACATGAATCACTTTTCTCGACTGATTACTTCAGCTTTATAAAGGAGCAGAGTAAAAGCTGTAAAACTGCACACGTCTAAAAATATTCCTAGCTGACTGTGAAAATGCTTCCAAAGTAGCGCTAACACAGTTTATAAGCTGAGTACAGGTTGTTTAGTTGTTGAAAAAACACATTTGAGGTTTATGGTATTCATAAAGAGTGGTAGTTTGTGAAGAAGCCATCAAATGACTAAAATATTCACTTTATTGGCTTTGTTTGCAGCTACCAGTTGAAAGTTGATTAATATTTGCATAGAAGAGACATTAGCGTTTATTGGCTGCTGTTATTCAGTGCGACTGACAAATTGAATAATGGTTGTGAAAAAGTTGAGTAAACGCTCTCCACAACTATTTTCCTAGCTTCTGCTTGTAGCTGTATCAGCAAATTTTTGCAACTACTTTACAGCACAATGCTGGAAAAGTTGGCTTATTAAGCTGAAAATGTTAGTTGTCCAGTGACCCATAAGAATTGTAAAAACTATGGGACAGTTATGCGTCTAACGGCAGATTGCACTAATTTAAAATAGTTCCAGTATACCAACATTTATGAAATTTATGATTTCGGTTCCACTTTCAATTCAGACTACAAATATGCATTTTCCTTAATTCCCCTAAAGAACCCAATTATGTAAAGTTTCTTGAACATCAGGGAAGATCGAGCCTGATCGATCTGTCATTCAGCGTGCAAATGCTTGAACGTGAAAATCAATTAAGAGAATAGTACAACAGTGATAGGCCCTTTTCTTGTGTTACGGGAGAATTATATGAAAATTACGACTGGAATACAAACGAGAATTCAGGTAGTTGTAAGGGTAGTTTGGTGTTTTGGAAATTTTCCGGGTGTTTTTAACTTTTTTAGACGTCTTTAGAGGCTTAAAGACAGTTTGACGTTCACAGAAAAAGCTGAATTGTAACCACCCTCTGAATTGATTTTAAGCTACAGCCGGCATAAGCAACGAAATTGTTTACAAGCTTATGTGCTGGTTTATGCAAAATCGCACTTAAATTTACAAAAAAATATCGTGTAAATTTACTACAAACGGTGATTGAAGCGAGCTTTGCCATTTTAAAGACATGCGTTTTTTTTTCATGCATCGATTAATATGAAATAGCGTATTTGCCTTATTATTATTATTATTTTTTATACGCTTTATTAAGGAAATTTTTACCCACGTGCTAGTTCATCTCCACCGTATTATTCTAATGCCTTCAATCAGAATGAATATTCTTTAAGGTTCAATTTACTTTGATGCTTTTTGGAAAATTTCAAAAGCAGTTTTTTTCGACGCATTAGTTTAGATTGCAAAAAGCTCGCGTCATTTTGTGTAAAATTTCAAAAGGAATCGAATAGTGTGAGCTTTTTACAATCTGAAATAATTCGTCGGAAAAAACTGCTTTTGAAATTTTCCAAACAGCATCAAAGTAAATTGAACCTTAAAACATATCATAATAAAGTGCGTTTGTCAGTGTCCTCCATAGTCAAACATATCTTGATAAACTTTTCAAAAGTTGCTATCAGCCTTAATCGATTGCTTTCATCGACTTTCTCGTTTGTTATCCAAGACCATGCAAACAGATATTGTGTTATTTTAGTAACATAGTTTGATAAAGCAGGTTCTCATCTTGCGTCCAAAACGTCAAACATAGCAGTGAATGATTTTGTAACTGAGTTATGAACGAGAGATAAAGCCGATGAAGACAATTGATCAAAGCAGATTGTACCTTTTGAAATGTTCATCTAGATACCAATGAAGAAAATGGCCGGAAACAACTCTTAACACAATCATATCAAACACTCAACATTAGTTATAGACCCATTAGAAGCAGCTTCTCGCAGTTTCTCTAATTTATCACCAGCAGCCACACCCAGTCTGTTGGCCTTGTCATAGATGAGTTTCACTTTCCGGGCTGAAAGCATCATTCCTTGGAAAACCGAAGCATTTAGTGCTTTTGGGTGGAATGCAAAAAAAAATATATATATATAGAACAACAAAAGCAAAATCAGTTTCCTTGCCGGCTGCTGTCGGAAATCATTCCTGAGTCTATTAACATGAAAGTCCGATGAGCGAGCAAAGCAGAAGCAAGATAGACGAGAGGCCCATTAAATTACCATAAATAACGATTTATCTGGCAAGTGTCTCGCTTATATTTTCTCGACGGCTGATTTCCTTTTTTTTCGTTCGCGCAACCATTCATCCACAGTACTTACCCGTACCCTAAAATGCAGAATTCTAGTGAAATTGCTGTCGTAGGCAGCGAATTTTTTAAGCACAATTCGCCAAATCTTGCTTTTCTCATAGTGTTACCCATTAGAGCAATTGAAAAGTTCTTAATGGATTTCCTCTTCGATGATCCGTTGAAAGCATGGAGATCATGGTTTTGAGCTAGAAACGACTTAGATGTTTATGCATCGGACGGCTTTTGTGAAAATATTTGTAACATCCATGT
Source organism: Ochlerotatus camptorhynchus (assembly GCF_037179485.1). Lineage (NCBI taxonomy): Eukaryota > Metazoa > Arthropoda > Insecta > Diptera > Culicidae > Ochlerotatus > Ochlerotatus camptorhynchus. The sequence goes on from NW_027040741.1 coordinate 5,012,973, forward strand.
GATGATCATCTCTGAACACTTTCAAAGTTGTAATTGCCATATTGGGGTTTCCCAATACCCTAGTTAGTAAAAGTAGTTAAACCATGTCGGGTGAGGTGAACTGAATTTTCGGTTTGGTTAGGGTCTTTTTCAAATTATGATATTAATAACTATGTTGACTGAAACTTCTCTCCAGATCATATGGTTCTTTTTAAAGGTATTTATTTCATTTATAGGTGAAACCACCAATTCATGCTATAAATTCCATTCGCCACTCATGTTAAACATGAACGTGACAACCGAAATGCCCTTTTCAAATGAGAATAAATCACACCATTCACTCAAAACAGCAACGGCACTCTGCACTACTTGCATAAAAGAAAAAGACAAACCGTATCATTTTTCATGCACTACTACTAGCCGACAACTTGGGAAGGAGGTTCTCCACTCGATTAGACTCGACATACTAACACTGTCAGACTGGGGCCCACATGTGCGCCTCTGGAGCAGAGTTGACAGCATAGTGAGTTTGACAATGCTACCGCCTCCTCAGCTTCAAGGGCCCTTACTTACCCGCATTTCTCGGGGACGAAAGACAAATATGCTTCTGGGAGAGAAAATTTAATATAAATCATCGAAACTGAATATCACTTATGCGATGATTAATTATCCACCATTTATCACATCCTTTTCTCCCGTTTATGACTCGGGATTCCAGGCCATTGAGGTTCGAACAGGAACATGCTACAAGAATCTACACATATGCGCTGGCGTTGCCTTGTCACTTGGGGAAGTTTCTAATCTCAACACTTTTTGAAGAATGAAACTAGAACAGCTGCTCAGAAGAGAAAAGTGTCAAGAAACAATGTCGAGTGTAGCTCCTTTCCCTGAGGTAGGTAGGTACATGCCAGTAGAGAGAAGCTGCTGCTTGCCAGGGCTGAGCTAACGGGAATGGTGTAAGTTTTATTAACATTTCTCGCAACAGACGGGTGGAGCTAGTTTAGTCGGTGGAAGAGTAACTTTTTGCCTTCCTCGGATAGAAAAGACGAATATGCCAATAGCGACGAACCGACTGTGACTGTCAAACATGTGTTGCTGATGAATAGTTTTCAATAAAGTTACAGACGTTTCGTCCACGTACGTTCGCTTTTCAGATGCTGCTTGTCTGGGTTTCAGCTTTTTTGTTACTGTACATTAGAATATAATAATTTGTTATGTGCTTAGTTGGTCCACCTCTAGGATTCATAGTTAATTAAAAAAAATTGTTTTGCTGGGAAGAAAACTTATTCTTCGTAATTCAACTGATCCTCGAAAAGCACGCCTAAACCTTTGTCTGTACCTCTTAAATAAAGCTAAGTTCATGGCAGAAATCTTCAAAACGGGTAATATATAATTCGAAATATATCTTAGCTAAGAGGCAGGCATATCGAGAAGACTTTACCATGCAAAAATGTCACAGCAAAATCGTTTTGATGAATAATCAAGATTACAAAAATTGCCCCCAAGATACAGAAAAAGGGTTAATATGGATCATGTATATAGAAACCACATAAATGAAGTCCACTTCACATAAGGGATTGGTTTTAATTGGTTTCAATATGAAATATCTTGTGGTCCTGGCCAGGCATGGAAAATCATTTACATTCATTTCATGCATTCATTTACATTCATTTGCCTCTAACTTTTTTCATCAACAGCATTCCGCAAAATGATGTAAAGAGCTTTATTAGGTTTTGTTATTAACTACAACTTTTGTTCGAAACTCAAATTTGTATCTCTTATGGATCACGAATTAGAGCGGGCAGAACTTGTTACTGTTTTTCAGTGAATGTAAAATAGATTCATTGAAAAACAGTAGTGGCTTATGTTTGCTCTGGTTCGTCATGCATAAGAGATACGGATTTGAGTTGTTACCAAAATTTTTAGCTAATGACAAAACCTACAAAAGTTCCATACATTGTTTTGCGGAATTATGTTGATGAAAAAAGTTAGGGGCAAATGAATGTAAATGAATGCACGAAATGAATGCAAACGATTTTCCATGGCTGGTCCTGACCATATAGAATGCTACCGTAGTCGGTATTGTTGTGTAGTGGACCAAGAGCAGGGCGTTACAATACCAGTTTCAATCGACAACATCGATGCGACGTAGAAACTACTAGCTTCCTTCGTTCTATTGACGACGAGCAACTTCGCATCATTCTAGTACCTCAATCGGCATCTAGAAAAAAAATCTCTCTTCTCATACCTCCACTCCTTCAGTTTCCTTCAAGCTTCGGTGAAGCGGACGAGCGAAAGAGTGCTCAACTACGATCAGATTGTCTTGAGGCACATCAATCGAAGTTTCATGACGATAATGACGGTGATTGAAAATATATATTTTATGCATTTCACATATGTAAGCACTCACACGAAAAAAGCTTAATTAATTTTCCATCCACCCATATATCTAAAATAAAGTAATGAAAACTGGGCCTATGGCTTATTAAATAAATTGAGATAGCAGGTGACAGAAATAAGACAATATTTAAAGATTTTTTCTAGAACCACAAGAAAAGTAGCCACAATTTGTGTGTTCCATTAAAAAAAAAATACGAATTTGTTCGTCCAGTTTTGTAGAAAGTCTCTACCCAAAGCTGCTTGACAAAGTGGTCTATTGAAAGCCAAATTGAGGATTGGTTGCAAATTGCATGTTACTTGGACTGACATAATGAGAAGGGGGCCAAAAGGTCAAATGGACAAAATGTCTAATGTTTCAAAGAGGGACAAAAGAGCGAACGATTCTAAGAGGGACAACATTAAAGATCGAATGGACGATTCGCGAATTAGTAAAGGTTTTAGATATAAATGGTCGAATGGACCAAAGGTCGAATGGTTCAAACCGGGATAAAAGCGAGGGGGACGACTCTATCTACGATGCAGGAATATTGTGTTTTGCTGTGGCTAGCTGCGCGTACGCTGAGCAAATAGAAAGAAGATTTATCACGATTTTGAAGATTTCCTGCAAAAAAGATGATGCGCGATGCAAGTAGATGCGAGAAATGAAAGTAGATTTTTCGAAGATTTATTGGCTAGTGTGAGATTTTTTGAGCATCTAGAATTGAGATTTAGATGTGTCGCCCCCTCGGATAAAAGGTCGAAAAGAGAAGAGGAAAAAATGGTTGAATACAAAAAAACAGCGAATGCCTCAAAGAGCTAGATGGCAAATAGTGGAATTAATACTTGACAGACTTAAGACACCGTTACGATGAATATTAAATGACTGATAATCAAAACCGTTTTTTTAGTTATGTGAAAGAATGAGTAGTCATGAAAAGAATGTTAAACATTGATATTACAATTCTAGCTTTCAGTGTTCGTGTAACTACTAATGAGGATAGCAAAAAACTCATACAATCTGCAATAAACTTGTAAACCGCTTAGTTCAACATCAGCTGGTTAAACAACATAATAAAGTAATTGTTACGTCACGGACTGCGGTAGCAAAAGAACGTGGATGCTATTCCAAATCTGCAACGGCCTTTATTCGTCCGAAGTTGGGACCGTTTTAAATTTCTGTGTAACAAACTTAGATTTAGGACAAGTTTTAGGTTAAGTTCAATGTCTTACGTTTTAGTGCATTTGCCTATCTTTTCGCCTTCTTTCCGACTTTCACTTACTGTCCACTTTGCTCGCTGGCTTATCGTAATTCTGTTTGTGTGCATCAATAAGTATTAAGTATAATGATATATTGTAAGTTGGCTTTAGTTTCTCACCTCGTTTCAGTAGACCGTTCTATCAATCTTGCACCTCTTCCGTACTATTAGATAAGTAATGAATAATCCGTACTACTAGAGTAAAAATATCTGTTTTCAATAGTTTTTAGTTATAAGCACAACTTTGATATAGATTTAGTACAGTACATTAGATTTACGGAGATTTAAGTACACTTAGTTTGATCAGTACGCTGATTATGTATATAGTTCGCTTTATGTATTTGAACTTGTAAATAGTAATTAAGTAATTTAATCATAAGCAAAACTTGAATTCTTTGAACAAAATTGAATTCAAACTGACATAACAACTGCACGCGATCACTGTAAATATTCTATTCTCTATCCGTGCAAAGCCATTAGCAAATTGAATTCAGGTGCAAATATACAGCAGGAGCGTTCGGTACTTATCCCGTGTTTTTTTTTGTCCGCTCGATCGTCTAAGGGTAATCAAGTGAGATACAGTGCAAGACAATCTAAAAATAATTTCCTCGTTCACATCCGAAACGATCCAGAGTTTGTGACCAAACCGGGAAGTTCCGTCGGTCGTAGTGCGTGAGTTACGAGTGTCCGAATCCATAAATTCGTGAAAGTGGTTATAGTGGAAAGTGCGTTAAGAGATAGCACTGTGAAGATCAGTGCTACTGCAGTGAAATTTCGTTTTCCCAGAGTTGTCAACGGAGCAACAACGGGTAGAAAAACCTCCGGTGGCCGGTAATTAGAGCCCACGCTCGAACATAGTTCATAAATTGAATGAATTAAGAAATGTATAATAAACTCACTATCGATATAAGTTTTCTGGCTGTTTCAAGTTATGCCTCCTCACCACGTATGACAGTTTCTTCTGTCTCTCTCTCTTGACACTCGTTGTCAAACCGACAGATCTGTCCTGCTCGCAGGGTTGTTAGAACATTAAAGCTGGGCTTAGAAAGGGCAAGTCAATTGATCAAGTCAGTTGAATTCAACTGACTTGAATGCAAATTGAACGTGTAAACCATGCCATTCAACTAACTTGATCAACTCACACAGGCTCAACTTTTCAAGCCAATAGAATTCAACTGAATTGATCATTTAACTTGCCTAGTCTAAACCCAGCTTAAAGCTGCATTCGACACCGGGGGGTTCGCCGACAGTAATTTCAATACTGTTTCGAAGGATTCAATCAAAGGTTATAAGAAAGAACGGACAGAAATGAAAAAAAAGGTAAATAATCCATATGGGATCTTAATACCCACTGTCAAAAACCATAAAAGCATTATTCCTCAAAGGAACTGTGCTGGTTTGTAAAAAATATAATTCTCATATATTTTATTAAGATATCTGTATGCATTATTATATTATTTTCCCTATTTATGCTATTAGAAATTATGGTAAAAACAGTGCTGCTGTCGTGCCTCCACGTTGTGAGTGGTACCAGCAGAAAGCAGGAGCAAGTCAATGGTAAAAGGTGGAATTTTTCCCTCTCTCTCTCTATCTCTCTCTCGCTCTCTCTTTGCCGTCGTGCAGAATACTCTCGCAGGCGGGCTTGTTAATGTGGTGTTTTCATTTGTACGGATTTGCTAGCGCTACTGTACTGTGATATTTGGCCTGGAGCTCAGCTTGGCCGAATTGTTTTCATGTTTATCGGTATCAAATGTTAAAAAAAATCGGTATTTATCGGTATTTACATACTGTGTTAATTAATTTTATGTTCAGCCTTCAAAAATTCAAACTTTTGGTCTAAGTACGGAAAATTTACTCTCCATAAGATGTCCAAACAAATTTCCGGGGATTTTTTTAATTAACTTCTGAAGGAAGTCGATTGAAGAATCAAAGTGACGATTGACTCACAGATGGCCAGTGGGTGAAAATGGTAATGACGTTTTGATTTCTGTCAAATGGCATGATTTTTTTTTAGTACATAATTGTTTGTGTAATTGCGTATCTTAAAACTAGGTGTCGCATGACTAGTTTTGGCTTTACTTTGATTTGCCAATAAAACTTCAAAAGAAAAAATAAAGTAGCTTTTCTGGAGGAAGTGTGAAGAAAGTTCTTGAAAAGTCGGAAACACAACTTCCAAGACGATTATTGAAGAACTTCTGGTGAAAATTTAACAAACCATTCGGGAAAAAATCCAGAGGAAGCCAGAAAAGCTTCGGTAATCCAAAGCAAATTCCAGGAGTAGTTATTTCCAGGGGATGAGAGAAGATGCTCCGATAAAACTTCCAGTAGAAGTTTGAAAAAATCAACAGGGAATCGCTAATGGAGAAACTTCCAGAGGAAGACGATAGAAATTTCTTGGAGAATTCAATTGAGAAGACGGACGAAACTTCCTGTAGACGCTGGAAGGTAGATTGGAAGAAACTTGTGGAGTAAGTCGGATGCCCGAGGGCTTACGGAACAATAGTAAGAAACTTAAAGGAGAAGTTAGGGAAACATTCCGGAAGATAGAGATTTCTGTGACTACTAGCACAACACTCCCTGAAATCTCTTACATATTCTAATGATCCAGCAGTTTTTCTGGTAGTCATAAAATAGCCCTGAAGACCTCGCAATGTCTCTGAAGTTTTCGAAAGATTCCTGAACTGCACTCCCATAATTCCTCGCAACTCCTTGAAAGCTCTTCAAATTTTCTTTGAAGGTCTTTGGTCTTTCTTGATGATTTCGGAACTGCCCTAGCAGCACACTTCAAGCAACTTTTATGTGAGTTTCTGCCACAGCTTTGTGCTGCTTGGGTTCTTAAGTACACTCACAATTTTCATGACATTAATGGAATATCAGCATTGAAAATCTCTGATCTTCCCGATTATTTTTAATTTAGAAAAGTTCTTCAAACTGCCATTACAAGCACGGATCTTCCTTAAATTAGTTTCTCCATTACATGAATTATTAATGTTACTTACCTTACATTTCCAACATTTTCATGAACCTCTTGGAACTTTGCTGAAGTTTTCGGAAATTCCTTGAGTTTCTTGGAAGTCCTTTAAAGTTTCAGTAATATTTTTGAACTTAATTGATCTGTACTGATGTTCTCTGAGCTTTCCTAAATTTATCTCAATTCACCTGAAACGAATGGAACTGTCCTGAAAACCATTCAATTTCCTTGAAGTTCTTTGGACATGTGAAGTTTCCAAAATATGTATGATGTTTTTTTCAAGTTAAGTGGAGTTTTCTAGACATTTTTGAAATTTAAGATTTCTTGAATTTGAACAGAACCTAATGTAACTGTCTTTAATTTATAGAAACATGCCCTTACAGATCGTTAGACTTACTCAAAAATTTAGACATTTCTGAAGTTTCAGAACTTATTGAAATCGATATTCTGAGAAAACTTATCTGTATATCGGTATCAAGTTTGCAAATCGGTATATCTGGCAACGCTGCTAGAGCTGCTCAGTTGCGTGATTGAAATTAGCTATAGATTATCTTGTCGCAACCCGGGAAGCCGAGCAATTTGCAGTTCCATGTTTCGAGATTCCAATCGTAGTCTTTTTTCGTCGCTTAGGGTAGGTGAACCAGTTATGGGTGTAGCCCCGTAACGTGGGTAGATCACCTTTTCGTGGTACGTTACGGGATGTAAGATCTACCACCGATTCCTAGTCCCGACTACTTCAAACTAGGGGAACAGGATTTTTCAGTAATCCAAGGAACACATCTTAGTCCTTGTTACTTTTTATGCCTTGTTGATAGTGACAAGACTCGGCTTTGTCTACCAAGGATGATCTTGAAACAAGGCAAAAAATGAGTTAGTTATCTTCATCTATGTGATTCCTAATCTTCTCTTCGTTGTTCCCTAGTTTGAAGTGGTTAAGACTAGGGTTCTGATGCATGGTCATTATCGGTGTCATACCTTAATTTTGTTGCTAAGGAATCCAATTTTGACTGACAAAGGGGCGCGCCTTTGGAGGTGTTTCAACACTCCGAAGGGTATAAATAGCGGGACCTTTCAGTTAGACTCGGATCCTTGCGATAAATGCAAGAGTGGCAACTGTAAAAAAAAATCGAATGCTTCATCATTTCTCAATAGTGATGGAGTAATACGACATGCACTAAACTAAGGACACGGGATATACTACAATAGATCAATTTACTGGTCGCAGTAGTGTTAGGTCCCGAACAGAGAAAAAAAAATATGGGTGTATGTTCTTAGTATGGTATGTTCCAATAATTACATATAAAATTATTATATGCCATAAATGGAGCACACCATAATAGGAACGTATAGCCATGAATAGCCGATCTTTTTCAATTTTTCCGATGTGTGTTTCCTCCTTCATTATTTGCAGACTTATAATTTTTCCAGGGTTGCTTGTTGGGCCTGTTTTAACTCCCTGTCTATGGGACCATCGTGTACAGCTCTGTTCAGAGTTACATGTTGGCACTAAAGGGTGATACGGTCAAAATTTGGTCAATATCAACTTGACGTATTTCTTTCAATTTTGCATTTAAAAAACCTGAACACCCCTCATTTTGAAGGTGTGTGTGTGTAGAATGTTGCTCCTATTTTGATTTTGGAATTCACTCTTCAGTTGTCAAAATGCCGTCCAAGCAAGAAGAGCAGCGTATCAAAATTTTGCTCGCGCATCGCGAAAATCCGAGCTACTCGCACGCAAAGTTGGCAAAATCGCTAAAAGTTGCCAAATCAACCGTTACAAATGTAATTAAAGTGTTTGGGGAACGTTTGTCGACAGCCAGGAAGTCTGGATCGGGGGGGAAATCGAAAACCGGAAGCCGCTGAGACGACAAAGAGAGTTGCCGGTAGTTTCAAGCGAAACCCTAACCTCTCTCTCCGAGATGCCGCAAATATGCTGGGTGTATCGTCTACAACCGTGCATCGAGCCAAAAAACGAGCCGGACTATCGACTTACAAGAAGGTAGTGACTCCAAATCGCGATGATAAACAAAATACGACGGCCAAAGCGCGATCCCGGAGGCTGTACACGACGATGCTGACGAAGTTTGACTGCGTGGTAATGGACGACGAAACCTACGTCAAAGCCGACTACAAGCAGCTTCCGGGACAGGAGTTTTATACGGCAAAAGGAAGGGGAAAGGTAGCAGATGTTTTCAAGCACATGAAACTGTCAAAGTTCGCAAAGAAATATCTGGTTTGGCAAGCCATCTGTACCTGTGGCTTGAAAAGCAGCATTTTCATAGCTTCCGGGACTGTCAACCAAGAAATTTACGTGAAAGAGTGTTTGAATAAACGTCTGCTGCCTTTCCTGAAGAAACACGGTTGTTCCGTACTGTTTTGGCCGGATTTGGCATCTTGCCATTACGGTAAAAAGGCCATGGAGTGGTACGCCGTCAACAACGTGCAGGTGGTTCTCAAGGACAAGAACCCTCCCAACACGCCAGAGCTCCGCCCAATTGAGAAATACTGGGCTATTGTCAAGCGGAACCTAAAGAAGACAAAAAAAAACTGCTAAGGGCGAGCAGCAGTTCAAGGCAAACTGGCTTTCTGCGGCGAAGAAGGTGGACAAGGTGGCTGTACAAAATCTGATGGCAGGGGTCAAGCGTAAGGCCCGGCAATTCGGATTTGGAAAAGCGGAAGCCTAACTGAATATTTTTCCTGAATTTTATACTAATTGAACTTGAAAAAGAAATTTAATTTGATTTTTTAAATAAACGATTTCACCGATTTACACGCGTTTTCCCTTGACCAAATTTTGACCGTATCACCCTTTAGGACGGTGATTTGCCGCTCCTAACATGGTACCTAGACCGATTTTGAGAAGTTTTAGATTAACCCTCCTCCCCCCCCCCTGCGTTGACAATCGTCCATACAAATTTCCATACCCCCCCCCCCCCTCCATCACCTAAAGTATCTACGTGGTTCATGTACAGTCCCTTAGTAGTAAATACTGCATCTAGCAGTAAATATTGCCACATCCCATCAGCATTCGTGCGGAACCCATGTCCTATCAATTATTAATAGGTTGGCAATCACAGCTTCTTCCTGTCTGTTTTTTTTTCTTGAACATTTCTCCCGAGATCTTTATTCGGAAACACACAAAAAATGGGAAAAAATTCTCTCCTCTACCATTTCAAGAAATCGGGAAATCGCCACCAGAACAAATTATACGCAGAGGTACCGATCCATAACCATAGCCAATCATATCGCATCAAATCTGACCGACTGGTTCCGATGTCGGACGTCGACAGGGCTTCCTTCAGGCAGCAGCATTGGACAGCGAAATAGGATGCGAACAGAGACGAGGAAAAATTAAACTCCTCTTTTATTACATCAAATCTCTCAATTAGCTAATTGAAATGTTATTTTCCTTTTCACTGGCCGCTTGATGTCTGTTTCCCAGCCGTTTCGACCCACAGAAGGAAAGAGCAGCCGACGGATGAAGGCTGCGTTGGTCAAGGTCTGGAATGTCGAGCGCAAACCGAGGGAGTTTCCTTTCCAGTTTCTGCCCCTCAACTGACGGAGAGAATTCAAGCGGAAACTCTATCATCGCTGGCAATTGATGCCGTCGTCGTGTGACTCTGAAGCAATCAAGATGCGTGCTACCAAGCAGACGAAATGCGATGGTAGCTGGATTGGAGAAAAGAAGAAGCATTTAAGTGGAAAATAGTAAGCTGATTGGAAGGGTGTGATGTGTGTACCCTGGATTTTCCATCCGGTTGTTCTGCATTTTTAATAGTTGAAGTAGTTAAGTGTATAGCAAATTATTGGGGCCTCGCGGTAGAGTTATCGTTAATGAAGAAGAAGCATGCTATTCTCGTTCCGATCGGGAATTGGTAATTTTCACAACTTCCCTGGGGATAGATTAGGGGGAAAATCAACTTTGGCCTAATCGCCCATTCCCGGCCTATCAAGCGCAAAACTATATCTATGATTTCGGCAAGACGAAGTGTTGAAGAATGCAAAATAAAATCTCTAAAACAAAAGGCGCACGCTAAGTTCACTTTTCATTCCGTTCGATAGGTCAAAGAGAATCCCAATGGCGTTTCAATGACTAATACACCCAAGAAAACCCGGTTGAGCCGTCAGAAGCAACAATAAACGAATATTTCGCGACCTCTTATCAGAACTAACGGTACATATGGAAAGGTAAATTAATTTGTAAGCCATCTGTAATAATAACATTCCATTTGATGCTAAACTACGAATCAAGACTAATTATTCAAATGGACGTATTTGATTTCACATATACACTCAATTCTGTTTTTACACAATTTTTTTTCGTTCGTATATTTGATCGTGTGATCTTAAATTGTAATTAAATTTGGATCAACTAGGTTCAAAAAATCAGAAAAAAAAAATCAAAAAAATATAGAGGAACCTAAAAAGTTCCCAAAATTTTAAGTGTCTACGATTTTTAGTTTCAGAGATATTCAACTTGAAAGTTGAAAAAATGCTGAAATCATGCACTTTTTGCTTTAAAACAAGCCCACATTAAAATATCATTCTATTATGCATTTAACAGTTATTCACATGTTTTTACATACAATTAGAAAGCTTATGAAGAGAGCTTTCAATGAGAATGCAATATAATATAAAAATATAATAAAAATTAAAAAATAATTATGAAAATGACAAGAAACACTTCAAAATTTATTTTTTGTTGGTCAGCATTTTTTTTTCCCCAAACATTCCCAGGTAATTTAATGCTCCATGATCAAGTTTTATGTGTATTTTATTGAGCTCAGAAAAAAATCTTGAGCAAATTTGCGCCATTTGGAAATAGAGCATTTTCAAAAATTTAATTAGATTAGCTGATTTTCGTGTAATAACATTATTTTTGCGTTACATATTCTTGTCAGTCTAAGCAGCGTGCATGCTTCTTTTTACATTGTTTCGTTCTCATGCACACAACTGAAGACCTTGTTTGTTTACATTCTTTTGCTGCCTGCTGATTTATGAACTGAACAATGAAACTGTTTTGTTATGTTGAAATATGTTGTTGAACAACATAATTAATTTAATATTTGATATAAAAAGCAAAACAACATGACGCATTAAGAATGTATTGTGATAGTGCTTATATGATCATTTATATTTAAACCTGTTATTTGAGGGCTTTATTATATATCAAAGGTAGAATAAAGCATCTGCTACCCATCTTTAGGAATAGTACCTATCGTTCAAGACTTGTTGAAGCTACCTATATTTCTCATTGCGTTCAGAATCGTATATAAATTGTTATGGGCCGTTTCTAGTTTCATTGAAGACGGTTAAACACAAGTGTGCACATGGATAATAAAACTTTTATTTCACTTTTTGTCGTAAAGCTAACGCATAGCGAAAACGTTCAAAAAGCCTTCAAGTATATTTGTGAAAAATATCATATCCATGTGGAAAAGCAAACACGACTGCAGGATAAAATTTACAAACTTGTCAGTAAATACAAGGAGAAGTGGTGTCAATCTCAACGAAAAAAAGAGAGATTTGATTCAGATCATCGGAGTTGGCTCAAATCTAGTTTGCAATCAAGGAATTCATCGAAGAGGAGCAGAACGTTCCTTCAACATCAAAACGAGGGAGACATTCTAAGCAGTTTGATGAGCTGAGTGAAAGAAGCAATCATCGTCTCTTCGACAACGTGGAAGTAAATCCAAAGGTGGACAGCATCGAGAAGGCCTTATTTATTGCGCGACGGACTGCCTATAATCGACGGAACTTTAATCTGGTTAGGGTAATTCGACACATTATTAAAAACCAAGAACATTATAAGAAAAAATACGCGCAGTTAACAGATGAAGGTGGAATGATGTCACCTGAAGAAGCATTCATTGAAGCTGGCTTAAGCAAAAGTCAATACGAAGTAATACCATAGAGGTAACTCTAAGACTAGAAGGTCCCGAAATAACGTGCTCAACTTTTTGGTTCAGCTCTGGTACTCTCTTCGGTCCCAAGCTAATCGATTCACCCCTCGAAACATAGGAAAATCCACTAACCCCTCATTTTATCTGTCAAACTTTCATAGCGAATCAAAACAAACATTGTGTAGTAGTAGAATTTCGACTAGAATGGGGTACGTTAATCGTTTGCTTGGGACCAATAGGCTAGTCAAGTAGTGAGCCAAATTAAAATCGTTAGTTTCGTATTGATTGTTGGTAATACATCGAGAGGCACCACCATTCCAATTGTTGGGGCAACTCCAAACGTAATGAACAACAAAGATAAATTAGAAGAAGGATTTCTATCCAACGTAGATACCATAGTTTATGATATACACTGGAGTCGCTTTTTACGCGGGTGATACGTCCCGCGTAAAAAAAACCGCGTAAAAAAAACCGCGTAAATTCCGGAATCCGCGTAAAAAAAACCGCGTAAATTCCGAAATCCGCGTAAAAAAAACCGAGTAAAAAAAGACCGTGTAAGAAAAAATCGCGTAAAAAGCGATATACCGCGTAAATTCTGAAATCCGCGTAAAAAAAAACCAAAATCCGCGTAAAAAAAAACCGCGTAAATTCCGGAATCCGCGTAAAAAAAAACCGCGTAAATTCCGAAATCCGGGTAAAAAAAACCGCGTAAAAAAAAACCGTGTGAAAAAAACCGCGTAAAAAGCGACTCCAGTGTATCTCCACTTCATGCATGGATTCGCTTCTTTGAATGTCTGCGGCATATTTCGTATCGTATGGATATAAAGCAATGGAATGTTTTACAGCCATGTAAAGAACAGTATCTGCAAAGAAAAAAACAAGTAACGGCACAGTTTTATGAAAAATTTGGAGTTAGAGTTCATCAACCAAGATCGGGAGGAGCAGGTACGAGCACTACAGGTAACGTTTGTCGACGAGGATTTGCAAATCCTCATCTTTTAAGCAGCGTTTTAAATATCGACGAAGAATTAATTGTGAGGTTTCGAAACATTTTAATTACTATCAACAGTCAGGAGCCAATTAATCCAGAAAAAAATGATGCCTATTGCAAAGACACATACCGACTTTATCTTTCTTTATATGATTGGTATAAAATTCCCGCAACCGTACATAAAGTACTTGCTCATGCTGGAGAAATAACCATTCATTCGCCAGCTCCTCTTGGAATATTAGCAGAAGAAGCAGCAGAAAGTCAGAATAAACAGCTGAAAAAATATCGAACTCACCATGCTAGAAAACGATAAAGAGTCGAAAATTTACATGATATCTTCATTCGGGCAATTAATTAATCAGATCCACTCATTAGTACCACTTGGATGGAGAAAAGAAGACAATCAAAAAAAGCGTTGAGCTATCCTGATATTGTCAAAAGTTTTATGATATTCGAAGATTCTGAAAACTGCTCAACAGTCGGTGATGATAACTGCAATGCATTGGAAGAACTTATGGAAGCTGTCGACGAAGTTGAAGAAGATTTTGCTAGTGATGATAACAGTGCCCAATAATAAAAAAAATGTACAATATCGAGAAAACAATAAAAAAAAGATTGAAACAAAATTGTACCACTTCTTTATTTTTTTATTATAGTCACTTAAACACTCTTGGGTCATTCGTGACTTGTGCTGAGAGGTACGGATGTTAACCACTACGCCGGAGTCGTACCCGTAAAAGTTAATTTTAATCCCCCCAGTTTTCACTCATTCTGTTACCTATCTTATAACTGAAATAAACTAAGAAGAACGAGTATAACCATTCTTTGAAATGAAAGTTGTGTTGTAAAATTCACAATATGTTGCAGTAAAAGACTTGAAAATATTATCAATAAAGATCAATTAAAAACTAAGCCCTTATCAAAACTTATTCGTGAATCATAAAAATGTGTTCCTCGTCCCTTAGTTAATAATTACAACCATTCAACATCTTACATTGAAGCAAAAATGAAGAAAATATTTTTGTCCGCTTGCTTGTATGGAAATTTCCCATAGTGCATTGAGCAATGTCAAAATTAAAAAAAAATTCAAAAATTTCATTTTCGAGTTTTTTTATTTATTCAAAGGGGGGATTTTTCTCAGAGTCTTAAACTCAAGATTTTCTTGTATCGGTCGACTTGTAGCTCCCGGATGCGGATGGTAATCATGTGAACAATGTTAAGAACAATTGTCTAGTAAGCTGTGAAATTATAAATTTATCTCTCACCATTTTCATTCACGCGCATCGCTGTAGAAAAGGAGCTGGACATTTTTTTGATATTAATGCTGTAATTCGGTACCAATCGTTTGTTAAAATTAGATGGATATTCGGGTATTTAGGTATCATCGGTATCATCAACTTCGAAACAAAAACTAACACCCGGTGGCAGTGCGCATCATGCGCTTTTTGCCGTACTGCTTTGCCGTACTGTTATTGCTACCTAAAGCAATTTTAAATAGCTCTTCTAATATTACCTAAACACGTTCGACCATGTTTTATTCTTATTCCTCTTTGCTTCTTGTTTGGACTCTACCTGTGGTAATCCTCCATTGATTAGAAACATTCCTCTTCGGTCCTTGGAATTCTTAAAGTAATCCTGTTTGGAAACCGATTTGGAGAAAAAATATAAATTCCCATTTAAATATTTATCTTTGATCTTTTTTTGAGGTAATTATGTTTAAAATCTTAAAATCTCTTCGATGCTTCAGATTCGTAAACTGCTTGGAAGACGATTTGGAGAAACTTACTTTTGCCACCATGGCCCCAGAACACAAAAGAAAAGGACAATCTCTTGATCCCACTGCTCATGAATCTCCTTTGAGCAATTAATTTCATACGCAGACTGGATCAGATCAAAAACAAATTTACTTGGAATTGAACCAGCTCAAGTAATCAAAATGAAAATTAAATCCAACAACAAAATTAACAACATTAAGGGCTAGGAAAAAGCAAGCTTTATGCTCCATTCACTTCAGGAAATCTTGAGGAAGTTGTGTGCTGCAAGTGCCAGGAATGTCTTCCTGGTATCGGTAGCATTGGTATTCAGTACGGAAAGTAAGATCGAAAGAAAACAAATCAAGAAATAAACTCGTATTACGGTGCGCATTTCTAAAGCAACATTATATAAGCATAAGATCCTTTGAATAGCTGATTCCATTTCTCAGATATAATTTAAAATTGCCTACAATAATTCATTATTTTAACCTGAATCCAATTAAGCATAACAATTAATTTAATTTTCCCAACTTCCTTCATCACATACCGCACAAGGCCATCGTATAACAGAAATCAGTCTAATTGAATTAATCAATCAAGTCAAGCTAAAAAATAACTTCTTAGCTTATGTTTCGCCATTCTTCCAGCAAGCAATATAATCGTCATAATAAATCTTTCATCGAACTTCGCTCGCTTTATATCCGATCAAAGATTAATACACAAATTATTAATAATGGAAATGTAGGCCTTGTGTCTTCCGTGGTGGATAGTAAAAGAAAAAACGAAAACGTCCCACCAAACCATCCACCCACCCAAACAGACGGCTAATCCAATTAGGAAGAATTTGTTCGCCGGTTCAGATTTTGCGCTTGTCTCTGGATCCAATTCCACCAGTTTCTTCACATCCGAGTAATAAACCGAAGCTCATTTGGTTCCGTTCCGGATCGGCAAAGTTTGTTTATGTTTTCTCGGACGATACCGTCTCAGCGTCGGGTACCCAGAGAGGGAGACGACTCTCTCATTAGCTCAATCTACATGAGCCCGTGGACATGCTACTGAACGCCCATGACCAAACGTCAATTTTCCGGAAGTAGTCCGACAAGATCTTCTTTCTGAGTAAACTTTTCCAATATCGTCATCTATCGTTGCCTAAATTGGTGAGGGAGAATGTGGCAACACTTACGGGATGGGATGGGAGGTTGTGCCAAAACTACGGTTGCAAGCTATGACAAGTTTCGGTTGAATTATTATCCGGGCTACAATTTTCTTCGTCGAGAATCTATTCCAACTCGATGAACATTGGTGGAAGGCAGAAGAATATAATGTGGTTCCTGGTTTGGATTACGTTTTACCGAACTTTCCGGGTTGTAAGAAAAATGAACTTCAACGTTCGTGAGGTGGAAAATAGAAGAGAAGAAATTGTGATTTTTTTACTGGTTGGAAAGGGAGGAAATATTAATAATAACCATCAATAACTGTCAGCGGCAGCTTGGCAGATCGGGTGGTGTTTTATTCTTTTCATTGCACCTTTTTGCTGTCGGACGGAAGTTGATGATTTTGAAGTTTTTTTTTTTCTTAATGAACATTCGTCTATGGAGCAACATTCCACGCGGACAGTTTATGAGAGGTTTTGCTCCCACTACACTATGGTCTTTCCGGTGGCCAATAAGAAGAAGATTGACTTTCTCCTATTTAAAATATGTGTTAACCAGATGCAGCTACTCTTGCTGTTATTTCAGTCTAAATTGATGAATAGCAGAAGATACAAGTTATCAAAGTTTAAAAACTGACAAGCATACTTTTCAATAGTGAGGATGACATTAATCACCGAACTTATTTATTTGAAGTTACATGAGAAGGAACATAGAAATTGAGGATATTTTTCACAAAATTATTCGTGCATAGAAAGTACACACTTAGAAAAATTAATGTAAATTTAGGTGCTCTGAGACTGACATATACGAGCGTCTATTTTGACATAAAATTGAGTCATAATAGACACAAAATTCAGCTCAATCAAAAGTACTTTCGAACTTTTCAGTCTTTGAGCACTTACATGACATGTTTGTTTACGTCTCATCCTTTATGTCAAAGATGGATTCCGTCACCTGTAAGATTAGGTATTTCTAAGTGTGTAGTATTTCGAACGAATGAAGCTTCTAGGAGGTGTCAGGCCGGCTTGTCGATGATATCATGTCATTAATTTTGGAGAGAAATGAGTTCTTTGCTTTTATGTTCATGCTACGTACGGTTTTTGCTGAAAAAATATACTTTATCTCTACCTTTTTTCACACTACACACAGGTAGAGTAAATAAGAATTCGTTGAGAGTGCTAATTTAGTTTGTGAAAAATGGGTGTAAATATTCATACCATGCGTATTTATAGACATTGATTAGCAGCATTTGAACTGAAGTTCAGTAATACGTAGAATTGATTCATTCGCGTCAAAATCAGTGATACATTTGATGTTTTCATTTTGGGAATATTACAATGCTGAAATAAGTTACATTCTGCATATTACCGTCTCAGAATCATACTGTAAAACAAATCTGACCGTGTGTGGGTCGCATAACGAATTAACAGTAAAAAAAACTTCAATGAATCCAATTTTCAGTTGAATTTTGTTAAGCTACTGACTGAAGAACCAAAGATGCTACTCACCTCTATTAGAAATTGCCGCATCTGTCGTTGGCACTAGCAGGACCAACAGCAACAGACAGCAGTTGACCAAATCAAAGATTCGTTGACGTCCATACCGAAAAGGGACGAATCGCGAAAAGCAATCAACTGAAGTCATCTGGCTGCTGTTAAAACTATTCTGCTTATTGGTCTGAGTGCTTTTGATGGTGCCGCTGTCGTTGATTGCGGTTTCGAGAAAAATCGATCCGTTCGATGTCACACACATTTTGCTCCCACTTTCTTCCCTTGGTTGTTTCACTCTAGCCAATACAATGAAGCTGGATAATATTTTCACTTAACAACCACTTCAATTATCCTTTGCACGTGAAATTGTTTTCTGGAAATAAATTAGAAAATAAAAATATCTTCTATAATTGAAATGTTTTTAACAACTCATATAAAAAACTGACTATTCTTTCAATTTAAAATATTCAAGCAGAAAACCTGCATGCAATTAAAAAGCAATTATCCACTAGAATGAAGTGCTCTTCCGCATGGTTGTAAATTGAATCTTCCTGTAGAATGCGGAACGCGAACGTCACAAAAAGCTCTATTTTCTTTTACTTCCAGTTCCTGGTTGCTTTCATGCTCACATATTTGCAGCAGAAGTACCAATTTGCTGTGCTTACTTTTTTTTACACTTTCCACGCCTCACACTAAATGTCCACTTAGGCAAGAGATTCGAAGCCGTTGGTGCTGCTTCGTGTAATCCGTTGGCAGTGCTGCTGGAAGGGATTAGCAATTTTTGCCATAATTTCTCTGTTCATTTTGTTCCGAAATCTCAATTTGCCGAGAGGATAGTAAGTTCTTTTCATTTAATATCCTGCACTTGATGGTGGCTTGTTGAATGAGTGTTTATCTGTAACAAGAAAGAGAATTTTAAAATGTAATGGTTTATGTATGCTTTTATTAGATACAGTACTTGACAATTCACACATATAGAAGCATTCGATTCTATACAATATAACATTGATTATTCCCGATCAACTTCGACCTATTATTATTCAACGTATTTTTCCTGAAAGTACCAACACGTCAATTGCTTAAACAGATATTTTACAGACGGGTCTCGTCTCAGTGGATCCACTGGCTTCGGTATCTTCAATGAAAACTCTAGCGCCTTCCGCAAACTCCAGGAACCTTGTTCCGTTTTTGTTGCTGAGCTGGCAGCAATCAACTTTGCATTGGGGATGATTTCCAACATGCCCACAGACCATTACTTCATCTTCTCGGATAGTCTCAGTTCGATTGAGGCTATTCGGTCGATGAAACCAAGTAGGCACTCATCTTATTTCCTTTCAAAGATAAGGGAGCAGATGAGTGTCGAAAGATCATATATGATTACCTTTGTATGGGTCCCCTCACATTGCTCAATCCCAGGCAATGAGAAGGCTGACTCTCTCGCAAAGGTGGGCGCACAGGAAGGTGAATTTTATGACAGGCAAATTTCACACGATGAATTTTACCATTTAGTGCGTCAGAGTACCCTTTCGAGTTGGCAGATTGGGACAATGGAAATCTTGGACGGTGATTACATTCAATTATTCCTAATGTTTCTTCGAGAGCGTGGTTTAAAAGCTTGGACTTAAGTCGTGACTTCATTCGCGTGATGAGTAGACTTATGTCCAACCACTACTCGCTAGATGCTCATCTCAATGGAATAAACCTCGTGGACAGCAACATCTGTCGGTGTGGAAACGGTTACGATGTCATCGATCACGCAGTTTGGCAATGTACGGATAATGACGCCGCCAGAGAGCGACTTTTGAATACCCTAGAGGCCCAAGGAAGGCAACCCTATGTTCTTATCAGAGACGTGTTGGTAACTCGCGATATCTGCTATATGCAGTCGGTTTATGTGTTTCTTCAAATGTCTAGTATAAGAACTTAATTCCTTTGTCTTTTGTCTCCCTTTAATAGTTTTTGTTTGTCGTCGTGGCAGCGTATTCGTGATTTGTCCCCCGCGCAAATGTCGCAAAAAAAACATTTCAATCGCCGTGGGAGTATCCTGGTGGACCGTCAAAATGATTTTAGACCGAGAAAAGATAAGACAACTGTCCGAGAAGGTGGCCACAGGTCATCCGAGGTCAGCTCGGGTTCCGAGGGTTATCGCTGCTATCAAAAGGAAGATTCGGGTGAATCCAGTGCGTTCAATAAGGAAAATGGCAAAGGAACACGAGATCAGTGACTTTACGGCACGGAAGATCTTAAAGGAAGATTGCGGGTCGAAGTCGAGGGCACGAAAAAATAACTCACATGGTAACCAACCGCATCCGGGAGCTACGAGTCGAACGATGCAAGAAAATCTAATTTCCTTAAGCGAAAAAATCCGGTAATCCTGTTCACCGACGAGAGCATGTTTACCGTCGATCCCGTATAAAATTCCAGTACCGACCGTTATATTAGTTCTCTTCCAGTAAAAGACGTGTCCGACGAGCACAAGAACGTGTATCTGACCAAGCATCCTGCTAGCGTTATGGTGTTTGGATTGGTGGCTTCCGATGGCAAAAAAAATGGACCCGGTGTTCATTCCCGAAGGCGACAAGGTCAACACGGAGGTCTACATTGCGATTTTAAGTTTGTATGTTCTTCCGTGGATCAAATAACAGTACGGTCCGAAGCCAAATGTTGTGTATCAACAAGATGGGGATCCGTGCCACACCTCGAATCGCACTCAGAAGTGGTTGCAGGAACATCTTCCGTTCTGGGCGAAGGATATGTGGCCGCCATCCAGCCCCGATCTTAATCCGCAGGATTACTCAATATGGCGCGTCACGAAGGCCAGGGCCTGTTCTAAACGCCACCCGAGTACCTCAGACAAACATTGACCCGTACCTGGAGATAAATGGATCCAGACTACATTATTAGAACCTGCCGTGCATTCCGGAAGCGTGTGGAGGCCGTAGTTGCAGCAAGTGGAAACTCGATCGATTATTGACATAGTGGAAGACTCTGAGAAACATCCCCCCTTTGAATAAATAAAAAAAAACCTCGAAAAAGAAACTTTTGATATTTTTATTAATTTTGACATTACTCAATGGTGCAAACATTTTCACGCATACGGTACGAATCTCCAAGAGTGCTTGCAGTTTCCTCTTCGTCGATATCACTGTTCTCGCCGTTGTCATCTGTGATGGCCAAAAGTTGCAGAGCATCTCCGGAGCACACCTCACTTTTGTTTTTCGGTAGTTCCCTCATGTTGGAAATTAACGGATCGGAGGATTCCAGAAGACGGTGAAGAAGATCTGTATTCGTGGCTTCTCTGTAAAACTTTCTTGTGTGGTGGGTTCTGAATTGCTTGGTATCTTTGTTTCTGCCTTTCTTTGCCTCTTCAGATAGTTGCCCAATGGGTATTTGAAACGAAGAAATCACTTTCGCCCCTTATATGTACCATGGATATAGATCGACTAGTTTACGAGCCGTTTCTATTCCGTAGCTTTCTGAACTCTCGCAGTTAATTTCATAGCCTGATAATAGTATAAGACTTATTAGTTGAATACACATTTATCCAAGTATTCATATGATTTACTACCTGATGCCATCGCCTCCAATATTGTATTGCATCGATAGATTGACGTATTGGCTGTGTGTTATTCCACGTTTTGATCCCGAGTTATTTTGTTAGTCACTGGAAACCCAGGTTACTTGGTTATCCATTTGAAAGCTTCTTTTCACACCTACTCGATAGCAGTCCCGTGATTTCACAAAATCGCCATTTAAAATTCTGAAAAATGACAAGTTTCAACGCAAGTATTTCGGTTAAGGGGCACGTGAGGGCGGTCTGGTTTCTTCACCATTTTATTGCATTTTCTTGTACTTTCAATTGCTCATTTTTGCCCGTTAATAAGTTATTGGTATTGGAAGTTGGGTAATTTTCAACCAAAAAATGCAAATAACTTTTCAAATATTATTGATAGAAATTTGCAGTATTTGAAAAGATATTTGTAATTTGATATTTCTAACATCTTTGTAGAACATGCCAAACATGTAGAAACATTGTAGACAAAGTAACAGATACAAAACTGATTTTAACGGTGTCTCCACAAAAATAATCTTTATATCTCAGCAGTTACAAGAGCTAGAAAGTTATAGTCTTGAGCAAAGTTGTTCACAGTAATGTTCCCTACGGCTTTGCTGAACACAATTGTTTTGTATCTCATGAAAATTAAAAAAAATGCATCTCACTTTTAGGTGGATTAATCTTAAATTTTCTTTTACCATAAAAAGGAGTGTTGTAACCCGAGAAACTTCTCAGCAGACATCTAGTACCTTTAATCAACCATTTCAGCGTAAATAAAAAAGCGCGTGTTTTGATACCCTTGCCACCACTGTGCATTGTAATGTTTTTATTTAGGAGATTGGAAGTAAACCCATGATCTTCTACTCAGTAGGATCGATCTACACGTATTTGAAAGAAAAAAAAAAATGATAGAGATGAGAAGATGAAATTTGATTACTTTATAACAAAAATCTTTATCCTATTGTGGGAGAGCTTGGGATTGAACCCATGATTTTCTACTCAGTAGGCAAAAATGATACCTCCAGGGTCATCGAGCATCTTAACACCACAACACTTCATTACAAAATATGATTATGTTTTCACTTGGTATGTAATGAACAACAGTGATACGCGATAATTCATATGGTTAATGCAGTCGATGGTTAATAAGCTACTACCAGTGAGAAGCTACAATATCCCCCTACCAGATACAGACAATTGCATAACAATCCGAACTCCCTCTACAAACAATCATCAAGTTCCTGACCAGACCCATCGTTACTTATCGAATTTTCTTTCTTCCCTAAAATTCACTTGTAGGCAAGCATATGATCGAAGGTCTGATTACTATTAGTATTGGTTGAAATAACAACGTCAACTTTTGCTTATAACTACAAATAAACAAAATGGGGAGGTTTATTCTACATATTTAACCCCCCGCATCATATTCCCACGAAATCAGCCTAAAAGTAATATTTCTCTATAGTTGAAGATGCTAATTTCAAATAACAGACAAAAATTGTCATTTTTATACGATAGACGAGGAGATGAAAGTATAGAGTTTTTGGAGGCGAACCAGCCCAAGGCTGAAAGCCTCCCTAATAAAGATAAATTAATTAATTAATTAAGTATTGAGTTGAAAGTTCCGTTAGAGAACGGCAGTGTGAAAATTGTATATAGAGAGAAGAAAGCGAGCAACGACAACTTTGAGGAAGGTACGAATCGGGTTGATCATCTTTCTTACCAAACTCCCCCATTGGAGAGAGATGGTGAGCATGCTTGACATGCACAGTTGTACACAAACTGCTCATTTGTTAATAACTTTTCACTCAGTTGCTGAAATTTGTTTTTATCAAATTAATTGATAGATTAGGATCATAGTTTACTATAGATATGTAAAGAGTAGGTAAATCTGAACATTTGAATCAACACCAAGCATGGGAAAATTCATTCACTCGCGCGAGCACCACAGAATCAAAATAGCCATCCTCGCCTAAAAACAGATTGCCGAACGAGTGTAAATTCTTCCTACCAAGTGACTCTGCAGCTCGACTCAGAACTGACAGCAGTAGAAGGAAAGAAGGATAAACTGGAAGGCAGCCGAACAATTTTCTCTAGTGAGGGAGAACCATATTGAATGCGTAAAATTCGAATGCTAACGATTTAAATAGCCTAGTCAGATAGTTTTTGGCTCACCTATTTAAATCAGTTGAATTGGCCACAGCAGTTTTAAGTTATTTGCGTGACGCTTATGTTAATGTGTTACAGTATAACAGTTTTCTCGATATTAATAGCGATTTAAATGTGTCAATGTATGGTTAAAGCTAGAAAATAAAAAGTGATTCTTTCTGCAAAATTCTCATTCAGCTCACTCAGCAGAATGCAATCGTAAAAGGCTCAGCGTCAGCATGGAAAAAATAATAAGAGAGGAATTATCCACACTACTACACTCAGAATCATTCATGTTACGCTCAGCTGTCTGTTTTGCTCAATTCTGCATTCATCGAAGAAAATAGAAGCAATGCGAATACGAACGAAATCAGTGCGGCTCGCACAAGCTGCTGTTCGTTTCTGATGTTGTTCGCGTGTGAGTGAGTTGAGAATGCAAAATGGAACGATTTTTCCCATGCTTGATCAACACCAATAATTTTTTTTCACTTAAAGTCCGAGTGCAGTGAGCATTTCTTACTTCATTTTTACAATGCAAAAACAAATACAGTTTATTACTAGAATTAAAGTCTACTGTTTTTTTACGTATCTTTAACTAGCTTAAACTCTTTTCTATCTACTGCTTCAAAAAGAACTATGTTTCGTCAACGGTTTGCAAAGTTGTGTGTGTGTGTGTCATCCTCTATCCCTCACCCAGCCGGGGGCGTTGGACAAGTAGAACTGCGAATAATTTGATCAAATCTCATGCTCCGTAATGGTGCCCTTTATGTTGTGAAGACTAGTACTTCAAAAAGGGTAACTTTTGAGGCAAGACAGGGTGTCCTCAACAAGTTAAGGGAACAGGATGCACTAAATGTCCACAACAGGTACAGCAAAACATCACATAGACGCCCTTATTCACACTAACTACTCAGGGGGTAGAAGGTCAAGAAGAGCCACCGCCGCCAACTAAAGCTTGAACCGGGTACCTGGGACTCCCACGATATACCCGCGGCAATGGTCAGCAGACGATGCCCTGTGCGTATTTAGTATGTAATATGTTTTATTTGGATACACAAAATGTTTGAAGTCATGCGTCATCTAAACCATAATTTGCATCACCACAAATACACTTGTCAACAATTTTCAACTGGAACGTTCTCACCAAATCACTTCACCCGGGAGCGCATTCCCGATGCTTCCACGCATATTTTTTTTCCCTCCACTCCAACCACACAACAACCAAATATCACTTTTCTTCGCTTTTCTTTTTCAAGTGCACAAAAGCAATGCACATCTCAAAACCCTGACAATAGTTCAGCGCACTTCTCATCACCGCGTAAATAAACAGAAATTTCACTCGCGATGCCACAAATTTCTGGTCCGGGAGAAACAATCAAACCACGCCAATTTTGCAAACATGATGAATCATGTTTTCTTTCTCGATTCAGTTTCGTCAACGGTTTGCAAAGTTATTAGCAAACGAGCAGTTCGTGACCAAAACTGTGTATGCCAAGCATGATGGTGAGGTATGCATGCCACTACTGGCAAAAAGATTTGATCAACGATTTGGTCATGTACCAACGATGTGTTATATCGATTTTTACCACACTCAAGCCGTCCTCTGAAGGGAGGCATCTAGTCGTAGGTTTGGAAATTCGCTTAATCAGATAATGTCTGCCTAAAACAAACATTGCAAAATGATCGACCTTAATATGTCAAAGGCAAAATTGCGAATATATTTAAAAACTCTGCGTATCACTAGATCCGATAATCGAATAAATAAATAAATAATCTAGTCTCCGATTGACAAATAAATAAATAAATAAATGAACATCCCAACGCACCCTGTTATGGTAGATGGTATTCCCAAATGCAACAACCGAACACATAACAGGACACACATCCATAACGGAAGTATTCACCTTTTTCGAAAATGAAGCGTTACATAATTTTTTTTTTCAGTCGGTGCTGGTGGTGTAGTGGTAAATGTGACTGCTTTCTCACCCCAATGGGTCTGGGTTTAATCCAAGCCTAGGACGGTGGGTTTATTCTTCCTTCGGAATGGAAGTAAAGCCGTTGGTCCCGGCCCATTTGTGTTGAATGGGTGCGATATCCTACGCAGTGTGGAAGCTGCCTGCACATTTGATTCCCGTCAATGGATGGCAATCGAAATAGATTGCGGAACAGAGACCGACGTTAAATAAAGAAATGATAAATTGTTTATAATACCAACTACAATATAGGTATTTTTGGTTATTCGTTCAATGATAGCTATTGAATGACTAGCGGCGCCGGTGGTGTAGTGGTATGCGTGATTGCTTCTCACCCCAGCAGGCCTGGGTTCAATCCCAGTCGGCGCCGCTGGGATGTTCTGAGGCATAACATCTCTGATCACGCCGTTCAGGGAAGTAAAGCCGTTGGTCCCCGTTTAATGAGTTCATGGGTTGATAGGTAGGGTCCAAGTCTGGAAGCTGCCTTCATGGCGTCGGTAGGATTGGTGCTCAGCACGGAAAACAAGGACGCCGGACAACAAATAAAGGAAAAAAATTGAATTAAAAACAATGAAAGTAGGTCACGCAATTGAAAAGTGCACTTTTTAGTCGTTTCCCTAAAATGTTCCGAATAGAGATAGAATGTACATTATTTAATCCAACTAGCATCGTCCAATTTAAGAGTGAATTGTGGCAAACCCGGATTGTCTCCGGTCTTCTTCCGTCAACGCCCGCCGATGCCGCATGCATGAAGCGGGTATAATGCAGGGAAGTGGCACCCCTATCTCTACTAATAACAAGTAGCCGTAGCGAGCATAACCGTGGGCCTAGCTTTGATTGCTTTGTTTTAACTTTTTTATGCTGCCTACGAAAAGATGGCTGCGTGCCGGTCCCTTGGTATTCTGCCCTTCCGCCATCGTATAACTGCAGCAATTGCAACAAAAGCCGCTGCATTTACCGCAATGACCTCCGGAAATGACAGGATCTTTCTCCTCGATGAGGGGAGTTCCCCCCAGTGACCAAGGTCCACTGGTACGGAGACAAAAGTTGGCGCATACCTCCACCAATAATCGAGAGTCGGATAAAGAGCAGGTTCAAGGCTGGAGATAACTCTGCGCTGAAGAGAACAGTAGCCGAACTGCTAGGCTCGGACTACCCAACCCATGCCCACATATAAACGGACGGATCGCTTTCCCAAGCCGGGGTCGGAATTGGAGTATTAGGAATTTCAGCACCGATGAGTAGCAGCCTACCGCCACAATGCTCGGTTTTCTCCAGCGAAGCTGCGGCCATCTTTGTTGCCGTTACAACACCCTCGGACCGGCCCATACTGGTGCTATCCGATTCGTACAGCGTGATACAAGCCCTTACATCGGAGACCCTGACTCACCCCTGGATACAGGGTATTGTGGAGGCCATACCTCCGAACACGGTGTTTTCTGGATCCCTGGGCACTGCGGTATCCCAGCATACAGCGAAGCCGACAGCCTGGCAGGGTCTGGACCAGCTGGCCCCCGTTACACCGACGGAGTGCCACTACAGAACATAAAGCGATGGATAGTCAGCAAAATGTGGGAAGCCTGGGAAGCAGAGTGGTGCCAATCCTAATCCTTCTTCATCCGAAGAATCAAAAGAACGACAAGCAAGTGGAAGGATATGTCAAAACTACGGGACCAGAAGGTGGTTTCTCGTCTTAGGACAGGCCATACAAGGATCTCACATAGTTTTGGTGGGACGCAGTTCAACAGAATGTGCTACGTTTGCGGGACCACTGCATCTGTGGAATACATCCTATGCTTGTGTCCGCAATACCAACAACTACGGGAGCAGTACGCACTTCCCAACAGCATTAGGGACATACTGGGCGACGAACCTTCCACTATAGCAACAGTTATTTATTTCCTCAAGGACGCTGGACTATACAACAACATTTAGGTCCTCTTAACTTTCTATTGGCTGACGGGACATCTCTGCCGGACGGGGGATTACCCATCCAACGGTGGAGCTCCGATCTCTTTCAAAACCCTACATAACTTTGATGTACCGTAAAACGGGGTAACATTGATAATTTTTTAAAGTATATACTAAATATTTTTGCAGCTATGAATATTTTTCAAATTTTATATTTTTAAAACAAGTACTGAGGATCCAAGAGTTAATTCGTTAGTAATTTGTTAAACGGGGATTAAAGCATTTGTACTATTTGTTTAGTTTTGTGACCGAATATCAGTATTTTGATTTGGGGTTACTTTGATAATGCTCGATGAATGTAGAAAAAAAAAATCGTGAAACTCAAACATTTTAGTTCTTTAAATATGAAACTTTGAATGAGTATATAATCTGAAAACATCATAGGCAATAAGAATACAACATTGAATTTGTGATGGCTATATTGGAAATACATTTCCTAAGTGATGGTTTCAGTGCTTTTTCAAACAGGCGACAAATACGAAAATAGTTTTTTAATATGTTTGTAGAATATGTAACACATACTACATATAAACTATATACGATATCAACGGAAACACCCTAAGCTACAATATGGAACCAATATTTCTAAGCTATAAAAAGCGCAGCGTGTAAATTTAATCTTTATATTACACTATCAAAGTTACCCGCATTATCAAAGATACCCCGTTTTACGGTACCAGATTGTTTTTTTTTTTCTCGTTGCCTGTATTGTAAGTTTCTGTTGTAATTGCTTCTATTTGAGTACATGTGAATTGTAAGCCAACTCCGTAACAAAATTTGCAGGCAGAACCCCCATCTGGGGCCTCCTATTTTATAGAGATGAACTAGCCAACGGCTAAAAATCTCTCTAATAAAGCAATAAAAAACAAAAAAATGTGGCAAAACCCGCCGGTATCACACCTGATGACAGCGCCTTTATATAAACGTATTATGACGTGGCTGAAAAATGAATGACAAGAATGCGGGCCACTGTCTTGGTCTCCCATGTTGATCTACAGCATGAGATTAAGCTTTCCCACCTTCGGAAAGGTGCTTAACAATGGCCTACGGGATGGTATTGTGGAGTTGAATTTTATTATCTAAAACTCATGCATGAGATTTGATATATTGAGTTTTCCGAACACAGGAAGAAACGAAAACGCACTCAAATCAATTCCCGCATCATCACGTGGCTAAAATGAATATATTTTTGCCTGATTTTTCTATCTCCGCTTAGATACCTACTCCCTTCCTTCTTAAGAAGCCTCCGGTTTGTTTCATACCGTATATTTTATCTTTTAGAAATAAAAAAAAAATACGCCGGACTCGTTCAAAATTAAAAGTATGAAAATATGTTAAGAAATGTACATTGCACAAAACAAAACAAAAAACTTTAAAAATGCTACATACTTTCGTTCCACTCCCAAGGCTTTCCGATGAAAAAATACTCAGAATAAATCGGAACGAGAAACGGTAGGATGGCGAAAAAAAAAAGGATTACAACTGGTGAAATTAAACTTCAGCCACTCGAGAAATAAGTTGCTTAGCGTCGAGCGTTCTTACTGCCGCTTTTCTTTCAGGGGTGGTGCATATTTTCCGAGTGTTGCGTTATTTTTTTTTCGCTCAGAACATTTTTGTAACTGCCCATCGCATCCGTTCTTTACAAAGGCTACTTTGGCAAAACTACGGGAGGGATTTCGTTCGTTTATTTATTGCTGGACTGTGCTTCGTCCACGTCTGTGTCCTGCAAGAGCGGAGTGAAAAAGATGCTATTACAAATGAGTGCTGCCCACTCAAGGGAATGATTGTTTTAATAGGAGTGTTAATAAGTTCAGCGAGAAAATAATTGAAATAAAGCTACTGACCGTGGCAACTGCTGTGAATAAGCGAACATTCACACAAAACTCTGTTCCACAGTAGACTTTTTTGGTCATTTTTGAAACTCGTTTATTATACTCCTGCGAAAATGGTTTTACATTCATTGCAGCCGCTTTATCCCATAATACCTCTACAATCTACCTTACATTTCAGACTTCTATGAGATTGTTTATGGTGTGAGCGGACCTGGCGGAGCTGTAATTAAACCCGTTCAAATATGTAAAATGCTGCACACTTTTTCAACATAAACCGATAAAAAGAATTTAGGCATTTCGTCCCGAATGGTGTGCTCCTTCTCGAAGAGCATATTCAAATGAGTTATTCGTTCTTCACTTTTCAGAAATTAATGCAACATCTCTTACCCTTCAGGCAAACCACTTTTGCGCTAGTGGATAAGGTTCTGAATCTTCCAGTCTTGTGACATTTGCCGTTTCAACGTATTTGCTCCACTGCCTCCAAGATTTAAGGTAAATTCGCGGTATTTTACCGTGCTAAGGATTCCATACCTCGATTGAAATTGATTATGAGTGGACATGTCAAACGAAATACGGAAAAAAGTGGTAGGTCCAACTATCGGTACATTACCCTTATCACAGAAGCAGTCATCCAGCATCCAGCGAAAGATAAAATTAAGAAATTCGCTAACAAGTATTGTACCAACATAAATCTTGGATTGCGTTCTCTTGTGCTGGCGTGGTAGTGAAACGAACAGGACGTTATTCGTAGGGAAGCTGCACTTAGATAGTGAGACGAAACGGATAGCGAGATATGCTTCGTAACAGTAACAGTAACGGCAAACGGGACAGCACGACATTGGAACTGGCGCCAAAGCGGCTCCGGGAGGTCCACAGTAAAGGAGCGGAACTTTTGTGCTACTTACCGCTTCAGAATCATCTTTGGAAGAAAGGAAGGGAGAAGGGCAGGCGATTTAGTGTACTCCCCTAGTAGAAGGAAAATGACGAGCGCTAGTAAAATTTTAATATCTATGGTTTTGGTTGCCTCGAGTGAGCACAATTCGAAATATGTATTTGGTGTGAGTTGGGTGAACGAGCTCAGTTTAAAATAGTATAATTTGATCGTAAATATACCCACCACTGGCCAGAGTAGCGTAGAGATTGCCTCTGACAAATGGAGTTAAGCAAATATTAGCTTTGCGATCAATGTTGTGAAAATGGATTTTTGCTGCATGACTTTTTTGGACAGACCACTTTAAAACAAATTTATGTGGTAATGATATTTTGTCAATTTGATTATACGAGTTTATAATTTGGTATATAATTCGAAAATGAAATAAATTCATGCATTTATTACTAAGACAGCACAAACATTCCGCAGCTGGCTCTGTGGTAAAAATGGGTTGATTTTAACACTTTTTTTTATCGTCGGTTTCTGATCCGCAACCTAGTGCCAATAACCGACTAGTGCCGATTTGCCAGTTGGTTAATCGAGTACTAGGAAGGTGGCTTCCACAACCCATCAACACATGGGCCGGGACCAACGGTTTCACTTCCCTTTCTAAGAAATACGTGCCCATACATTTTTTTCGATTCAGAACAATCCCAACGAGACACACTGGGCTTACGACTCAACTAGCGGTGCCATCAGTTGGTTATTTAGTTTTGATTTAATCTCAGCCGAGGTGGATGGGATTTTCTAAGGCGACTAATCTCTCCTTCGAAAGAGAAGCATGGCCATTGTCAGAGGGAGGCAGAGACGATTGTTAAAAGCTCAGCGACACAAAGAAATATTTATGATTCTTGACTTCCACGATCCCAGATTTGAACATAACCATGAACATAGACATGCATAGAAAAAAAATCTTATTTTGGAATGATAAATTGTATGTACTGTTTATGTGTCTGTAAAACGCTCTTTAAAAATTGTGACGAGAATTTTGAGGCAATTCTAAGAAATTCCCAGGGAAAAATGCGGTAAACTGCATGATTTTTTTATAGAAGACTTCCAAGGCACAGTGGTAAGAAATAACATAAGAGTTTTTTTTTCTAGCGCCAGACCTTGTCATTTTATCTTTATAGTGCCTTCGGTATCACATAGAGTTTGCTTTGAGAGCGGTTGTGTTTTTGCTTCGCAGCAGGCTTTTTTGACGTAGGACTAGGTCTTTGATTTCTATATGGGGGTACACTTTGTGAAAACCGAAAATGGAACATGCAACAAATTAAGAAAGATTTTGAACGTTAATAACTCAGCTGCCCCTGGTGCAATTTCAATAATTTTATCACCAATCGAACAGAAATATGGCTACGCATCGATAACAATGCTTCCGAATGTTGATTTTTAACAAAAAACTATTGAAAAACTGGTAAATGTCCAGCATTGTCCAAAAGCGTCGAATTAACTAACGAATGCACCAATTACCTACATGCATATGCTGCTTCTCCAGCACAGTCGTCAGAGAGTAGTAAGTAGACGAAACAAGTCGAAGCGGCATTCGCCTCCGATCCTCGGGCGCGTGCGAATAGGGAGGATGGAATTACGTAATAATTTGCACACTCATCGCCATACTCAGAACCACACGCTCTCAACGACCACACCACTGTGTGGTGCTGTTCGGTCGTCGAAATTAGTAGCAGCAGTAGCAGCAGTAGCAGTGCTTTCGGCGTGTGGCGTTGAAAATTGTTCTCCAGTAACAACGAATAGCTGCCAGCAAGCTCGCTGCAGAGCCCACATAAGCAACCATCAAAGGAGGAAGAAGCTGCACCGCTATGCTATGGATCGGAATCAGTAGCTCTTCGTGAGTCGCTGCGGGTAGGTCATCTATGCCATACGTGTCACCCTCGCTCCAAACGACATACAGCTCGACAGCCTCATCCGTGTTGAACACCCAGCTCAGAATTACTCAACCATCACTACAAAACGGTCCTTTTCAGGGCCACCAAAAATTTGTTAAAGAGTATTATTTGGACATTGGTCAAGGTCATCAGTTCCCGCAAGCAGCTAGCTATCAAGGCTCAACCTGGTCTCTATAGAAGGTGTGGAATTGTAGGCCTGAATATATTGGTTAAGTTTTCCTTGGCTTTCATTCCGCACGATTCGTTTCTTTAGTTTAATCAATCACCCTTGTAGTGACGTCGAAAAGATTGTTTCATTTGGCGCTTATATATGAAATTTAATGTGGATTATAGAATTTTTTGTATGTTACCAAAATGTATGAATGGTTTGCCACTAAATGTTGAGATAATTTATTGATTATTGAATTATCACACTGTATACCATGAAAACGCAGCCTGTGTGTGAGTTTTTGCCTGTTTTCAAGTAAGGAGTTATCATAGAAAACAAATCGCCATCTGGTATTTCCCGGCGCAATTTCAAAAAACCAAAATGCACAGCATTACGAATAGAGGTCAGGTTTCGACCAATAGCAGATAGATTTTAATTCCATACAAGCCAAACGATTGGAAATTTATCTACCAATCTACTAAGGTGAACACTTAGTTAATTTTCAATAGGTCACTATTGAAAAATACCAAATGTCCAACTGTTGCAACGGAGATCAAAATTATCACCGCAGCAGCAGTAGTAGTAGCAGCAGCAGCAGCAGAAGTGCTTTCAACAACAACAACGAAAGGCTGCCTGCAAGCAGCGAGCTGCAGAGCTCATATGAGCAACCATAGAGAAGGAGGAAGAAGTCCCACCGCTATGCTAGGATCGGAATCAGTAGCTCGTCGTGTTCAGCTCAGCATTACTCAACCATCACTACAAAACGGTCCTTTTCAGGACCACCAAAAATTGGTTAAGAGTATTATTTGGACATTTGTCAAGGTCATCAGTTCCCGCAAGCAGCTAGCTATCAAGGCTCAACCTGGTCTCTATAGAAGGTGTGGAATTGTAGGCCCGAATGTATTGGTGAGATTATTCATCGTCCGACCATTTTCCAGAACACGCTGGTAGGAAGTGTTAAAAATCCATATAGAATTTGGGAGAAGTGAGAATAATTCGCTTTGGGTGTATATTCAGTCCCAAGAAAGCCAATAAAATCAAATTTGTGAGAAAATGAGCTCTTACGAGTTCAATCTATCGAAGTCCCTCTTTTTTTTACATATTCTGCACAAACGATACTTTCTGCCCCGCCCCATTCATATAATTTGGAAGGAAATTCTGTGAGGGGTTAATTGAATACTCGTTAATACCGAAATGCATAAAACTTAAAAATTAATAAATAACAAAAAATTCAGAATACACCTTTTAAAGTCGGGTAGATGAATCGAAAATACTCAAGTTGACAGTCCCTTGGATTATCTTCATCAACT
The DNA here is from genome assembly GCF_037179485.1 of Ochlerotatus camptorhynchus. Classification (NCBI taxonomy): domain Eukaryota; kingdom Metazoa; phylum Arthropoda; class Insecta; order Diptera; family Culicidae; genus Ochlerotatus; species Ochlerotatus camptorhynchus. The sequence goes on from NW_027040741.1 coordinate 5,046,623, forward strand.
TTCTCTTTGAAATAAAAACTACAAATTTGATACGCTTACAAATAAAAAACGGGAAGAGTTAAGTTAATTGATGATTAATCAATTAAAAGAACTAAATGTTCACATTTGTTCCGTCCACTAGTGGTCCTATGTCAATCTTCCGTTCGTGCCCCTAGGCACAGACCCTTCTACTTTTTTTAGTTTGAGCTTTTTTTGTGCTGGCGTGGAGTTTTTCGGTGCTCGTATTTGATTTGTTGTGTCCCGAGCGCGATATTTTTATTTGGAAAGGTTTGTGCTGATGTTTCACCCCTGTAGCTTGGGTGCTTGGTGTGCTCTCGCTTCCCTTTGTTGCCGGTGTGACTCGACCGCATTGATCTATTGTTAGGTTTTTGTGATGTGCATTGCTTTTTTGCAGAGAGTGATTTGAAAATGAAAAGTGATATCTAGTTATTGTGTGGTTGGAATCGCTGGAGGAGGAATTGTTTAAAAATGAAGCGTGGAAGCATGTGATGTATGCGCTCCCGGATATATTTATTTGGTGAGTACGTTCCAGTTGAAGATTGTTCTTATACATTGTTCGATTGCATTTTAGAGGGAGCGTGTCTGCTTTTGTAGGTAGTGCAGGGTGACCAGCGAATTTTCATTTTGAAATTCCCGGTTTTCCTGGTTTTCCCGGTTTAAATCTTAAAAATTTCCCCGTTATTAATATTCAACAAAAAGCTGGAAGGAATTTACTGAAAGGATAAAAAAAATGTGATTTATGGAGATTCCCAAGATTCTGGGGCTTTGAAATTTGTGTAGAGTCTGAAACTAGAACTTTTCTTCAACATTTGTGATTAATAAAAATCTTGGTGATGCAAGATTTGGAGAAAAAATAATTAGAATGTGAGATTTTGAAACAATTTCAAGATCATAGATTTGAAAAAAAAACCTATGAGTCGTGGAGTCATAATTGTCACGCTCTGAGACTTGGAAGCATTTTAAGGGTTATAACAAATTACAGAACAATCTATAGAATCTTGCGGACAAAGCTTGGAATTTTTAGTAAAATTTAAAAGAATTCAAAGTGTTGATTTCGAACAAATATTAAGAAGGATTCTCACACAGTTTTCGAAGGAGAAGTTCTGAGCAGAAGTCCAGAATTAGAGTCCTTAGAAATTGTTAGATGAATTTGAAGGGATTTCTGTGGAGAAGAATGCAAGTTCTAAATTAAATTTTTAGGTAAATTTAGAAGATGTCACAAGGAGTTGTGAAAAACAAAACTTTAAATCGATAGGAAAAGGACAGATGAATTTAAAGAATTCCAAGAGAATTATCATCAGAATTCAACAAGAAACTGAGTTCTAAGAGTGTTCTGGCAATAATTTCAAACCTAGTCCGAAAGATTTATCGCAGAACTTCAACAACATTAATTGCAAAACATTTGCTGATAATTAGAAAAAAAAAAATCTTTAAAATACTCTAAAGCGTTTCTAAATAACATTTCGAAAGATTTCTACTGTTTTGAATAGAGTTTAAAGAAATTTTTGAAAAGGTTTTTAAAGGAATCCAAGTTTCCGAATAGGTTCAAGGGAATTCTAAGAAGGATTCAAATTAAATTCTTAGAAGGGGTTTCCAGTAAATTCCAAAAATAATTCAACGGTAATTATTACGCGGAGTGTTTTCTGGTTAATTTCAGAAGAATTCCATGATAATTCAAAGCAGAATTCCAAGTTTATTCTGCAATTCATATCATGAGAAATTTGAAAAACTAAAACCCCGGAAAAGAATAATTCAATTTCGGTTTTCACAAATATTTGTTTCCAAAGTCCAGCATCTTCAATATTTTCTTTTAAGCACTATGCACTTTAAATCTGAAATTGAAACGACAAAAATCAATTAGCAATATTGCTGAGTGATTAAATTTTCAAAACAATAAGACGGGAAACTGAAGAAAATTATGCAGCAAATAGAGCAAGACATTCATTTGGTAAAGGATCACTCTGTTTTAATGGTTTATTCTGAAATTCTGGTGTAAAAAATGGTATGGTTAATTTATTTTTCCCGGTTCTCTCGTCGAATTCCGGGGTTTTCCCGGTTTTCCCGGTTGCTTTTCAAATTCCTGGATATTTCCCGGTATTGCCGGTTTTCCCGGTTTGCTGGCCACCCTGGTAGTGGAAATTTTTAAAAGCGTATAAGTAACTCACTCTCTGAGTTAGATTCGTTTTCAGTGCACAACGCAACGAACATCACTCGGCAGTCAAACGATCCATTACTTAAGCATTTACATTAACATTCTATGTCCCTCCTTTTTTCTGTATTTTGCTGATGTAGATGAATGAATAGATAAAGCAGACAAAAATACTCAATATCATTGAGTGGTACCAGCTCGTCTCTCTGATCTCATGTAATCATAGCGATCGAGCACGTGATTGGTTTATTACGGCTAAACATTTTGAACAATTTTCAATAATTAACTATTAATAACCAACTAGAATATTTTTACCAAAAAAATCTTACATTAAACCTGAATAAAATGGAGTAATTAAAATTGAATTTCATTAATAAATGACGCTGCTATAAGCGTTCACGACTCACGACGGTAGTGCAGCTATTCCATTTCCCTGGACCGATTTACGTCTGTGTCTGGTTGTTTTTCATACTGATGTCCGATTACTACTCGATTATTCGAGCTTATCGATTTTATGTTAAAATAATCGATTAATTTTTAATCGATTATTCAATGTCTCGATTATCTGCGAATCGATTAATTGGCTTTGATAATTGTACAAATATTTAAATTTTCATAGGAAGAGTTGAATTTATTTTAGTGTATATAGACCACCAAGCCAACAGAGCATCGATTAAATATGTTCCATCCCAACTTGAAGTTCAGAACGTCTATTCTCAAAAACAGTTCAGACAATAAACAAAGCTTCTCAACTGGGGTACCACGTTCAATCGTTTGGGCTGGTGGAATCCAACCTGAGAATGTATGGTGACAATCACTTTTAATTAAAACTATTAATAATTATGCGCATTTTACGCAATAGTATTTCTACATTATATCATTGTAGTAAGAACAAAACTTGGGAATTTGTTCATATATAGAAGAAATATTTATAGAGAAATCACCGATATTCCGTAAAACTGTAAAACTGGTTTTTGCACCAAGATTTGAAAGTGGAAAGTAGTCCCATTCGAACGCCAGTTCTGACATTCCCTGAATCATTTAACTGGTATTTTGTGCTAAGGAATCGAGAAAACAAGCTAACCGCTGTCATTTCAATTTGATTGAATATTCAATTAGTGATGGCACAACAACGATGCCAACGTGGGTTGGGTCGACTATCCTTTTCTTTGGAATAAGTATGAAAACGAATAAACAAAATCGTCTTCGAAGAATGTCTACCACGCAAATCGTTAGCCAATCACGCGACTAAATTCCGAAACGTTTCCTCCAAAGCAGTTGCATGTGTGGCTATTCAATGAGACATCAATTCCTTCTACTCTCTTTTTCCAAACCGCAAAGATTCTTGAACTTCTGAACTTGTCAACAGTGGTAAAAGTAATTCGATTGCATGACAAAACGTGATTCCATCAATGCAATTGTAAGTTTTCTCGTTTAATAAGACTATCTCCGTTTCGGTTTGCCAATTCAACCATAGGCCTTCCTCTTACATCTCTGCTTAAGCTAGGAATGGCGCAAAGAAAAGCAGAGTGCCCCCGTAAACGGTTAAAATAAATTTAAATTTAATGTTCTTTAAAATTGTTTCTGGGTCTAACGAGAGTACCGAGCAAGAGCGAATCAACTAAAAATGGGCAACCCTCCCGCTCGTTTCATAGCCTAGCCACGGTGTTCCACCTTCGCCAGTCAGCGCGGCATTGTGCAGGATCCTTTTGGTCCAATTTGTTGGCAGTTTTCGGAGTTCTTTGGTAGATTGGTTTATGGCGTCGTAATAAGAGACAGTGTGGAAATGAACGCGTAGGCGAGAAGGCATGGTGAGGCATGGCGTAAGCTTGCTTAAATTTTCCATTCTATTCGATTACTTTTGTTTCAACTTTGGCCGAAGCTTTGCGACCTCTCTTAACGAGTTGGTAACCCATGATGGGATGGTTGGTTGAAGGTGGAAGGAGGCAGGGAAGAAAGTTCAAAGCCGTCACATTCGTAGCTTGATGAGATGGTTGGTTGAGGGAGGAAGGAGACATGAAGGAAAGTTCAAAGTCGTCACATTCGTAGCCTGGTCACATTCGTGGATGGTCGGTGGTATGATCGTTTGGTGAAGATCATGATATTTCACCGAACGGCAGACAGGAATAGCAGTGTGACGATTATCGGAGATGAGCAACGACGAAATGCGACACAGATAAAAATTCTGAATTTTAATTGTGATGTATACATTCATTCCTGTAAACTTATATTTCATTTCACGCAACCGGGCAAATTGTAAACAATGATGTTTACATAGATGGGCTTTTGTATACAATATTTGCTACACACTTTACAACGTTTGACAGTTCGACGGAGAAGTTTGGCAGTCCGATGGAGATGTTGAAGTCCAGCAGCGACAATGCACGTCAAACATGATCCAGTGAGGCATCATATTGTCAATAATTGATGAAAGCGACGAATCGAATTTTCCACCGATATGTCCTATGGCGTTTGAATGGCGATGTCGATAAATCTCCTGGTCACGGCACCAAATGTTACATCCAGAGTGTGACCAGGGCCTACGTTGCGTAATTGAGTATTCAGACGGCAGTGGAAAACGATGAATGGACAAAAACGTTTACGGATTTAAGTTTTTCTTCCATTCCAAGACGATTGAATAAATTTCTATTGACACAACACTATTCAGTTTTTACTGCCTCCGAGAGCCATGCTGCCTACTCGAGGGTTAATCTGATAAACTTAAATCTAATTACACTTTTACGTCCCTTAAATACAAAAACAGGACAATAAAAAATTATCACTACTTCTTCGTCTCCTTGATTCCATCATATAACATCGGTCTCTGTTCTGCACTCGGCCATCGAGTGCCAATCACTGACGGACATTGATTGTTATCCATTGTCGAAAATGGAATACCGAAGCTGCGACTGCCAAATATAGGTAGATATCGCATCCATCAACACATGGGCCGGGACCAACTACCCTTCCGAAAAAAACTTCACCAGAGATTTTTCTCCTCTGACCTCGACTGGGATTAAATTTATCTAATGTTGCAGTCAATCAGATGTGGGCCCTTTTTGTTTCAAATTTCCCCAATTTTTGATTTATTAATTAAATGTATAATTTACTATTTTCACCTGTTAAAACTACGAATAGAATATAGAATTCAAATACTGCTTTAATTTTGATTTTTTTTCAATGCTAATTGTGAAAAGACTTGAATTAGTGGTTCAAATATAGCCTAATTTTTACGATGGCAGTTTGTAATAAATTTATTTTGATTTTGCATTTGCCTTGAGGGTCTGCACAAATTTAGCTCTGATAAGAGTTCTACTGAGTCAGTAGTACGATGCTTCATAAAAATCCAGACACGACGTGACCACTTCAGCGACTTTTTTTATGCGTAAATGCATTTCGACACTCAGTTTGATGAAAGAAGTTAGGACCCAGCTTCCAGTACGAAAAATACGGCATAAATCCTTTTTGTAGCCGAGTAATTACATAATATACAAAAGAGAAAGTCGATGAAGAGTATCGATCAATGCATAACAGAGAAACGTAAACAATAACAGTGGTAACAAATGTATGATGGTTGTTGCAGTTGTTGTCGTATTTACTGTGGATCTCATGCAACAAGGGCATTTACTGACAACACTAATAAACGGGCACATATACAAACGATATCATAGATGGTGCGACCGTACCGTATAGTTGGGATGATATCCCGAATTAGTGGTGAGGTGCTTGTTTTGGTAATTGTTTATGCGGGAATGGTTTGTGAATTTATATTTGGTTCAGCCCGATCAATGCTGACGGCAAGATTGATCATACTAATAAATAGTAGAAAACTTTGAATTTTGAAATTTTTCAGAATTATTGCATGAAGGACAATACATCGCATTGATTCATTAGAACTAGTGTCATCCTTAAATGTATACACACCATCAAGGCATCTACGAAACAGAAATATATTTGCTACAAACCGCCATCGTACGAATTATGCCAAATTTGGACCCTTGAACCAAATGATGGAAACATACAATAAGCACTGCGATAAGATTAACTTTACAATGACAAAAACGAAATTTAAGCAATAGTTTAATTCCTTGCGTAATGACAGCTAGTAGTATTTTTGTTTGTTCTCAAGGCATACTAAATTGTATATAACAAAAACAAAATTGTAAAAATAGCACTTAAGGCAACAACTGTAAAATGGTCTACACTGATTGACGACAAATCTATAAAAACAAAAAAAAACTGGAAATTATAACCTAACATTTAAATAAAATGGGATGCAACATCCAAAAACTTCAGCCAATCTTAAATTAAGTCCAAATTTCCAAAAAAATACTACCCACGCTAGTCGATCGCATCTTTGAGAAACGCTGTCCTAGTAGAAGGCTCTCACAAAAGTTAGAAAAATATGATATTATGATTGTTCAAACGTAATCTCAGAAATGTTAGCAGATCAAATCATCATATCCTAATCTTAAAGTGACTAGACGTCCCGGATTCTGCAGGACAGTCCCTGATTTATCCTGCATGTCCCGCATTTACAAGTGTCCCGGAAAACGTCTCGGATTACCAAATGTCCCGGAAAACGTCCCGCATTTGAAAAGTGATTATAAAATGAAAATTAGTGCACTCTTATTTATTTTCAATTCCACCAGATAGAGCGCGCATCATTTTAAATGCATTTCTTAAGGGTTCGACTAATACTGAAGGGTATGAAATGACATTTCAAGAAAAAGGAACAAAATGAATCGGAACAACAACAATAACAACAACAACAAAACTTTTGTCAACTACTGCACACTGCATCAGCGGAAATAATGATTTTCTTAAGGCGGATAAAAATGAGCGAGACCTTTTCGACGAAGTAGCTTATATTAAGAAATACAGTGATGAAGACAAAATTAAGGGTTGGAAAGAGAGCAACACAAAAGTTGAAAATAGATGGGTAGAGATATTTATTTATTTCGACAGAAATGGCATTCCAATTAGAAACCTCAGAAAGATAGTAGAATTTGGTTTGTGTCTTCCAGGAACTAATGCTGTTACAGAGCGAGTTTTTTCTGTAGTTAACAAAATTTGGACCACTGAGAAGACACAACTAACCGTTGATACTTTGTAATCTGTACTACAGGTCAGGCAAAACTTTGATGAGACTTGTGATAGTTTTCTTACGATGATTTCATAAAATGATGTTTTGCTTAAGAAGGTGCACTCAGCTGAAAAATCGGTTTAAATTGTCATAAGATTTGTTAGATATAAATAAATTGTTGTTTTCCTTAGAAAAATGGTTCTTTCATTCATCCTCAGTATTTTGGACAGGGCGTCCCGCATTAGCCCGGAAAATATCTGGTCACTTTACCTAATCTACAAATGTTGAAGAAGGCATTTGAACATTGATGCATTTTAAAACTGAACTTATAAAAAATACCTTAAATGTATTTTGAATAAGCTTGTAAGAAATGACTTGTATTACAAAATTACATTTGCGCTATGTTATCTAATTACACTTGTTAAGATACGTTAAAAGCTTTGGTCACGTACCCCATATGCCACAAATAGTCAAAATCAGTAAACCTCTTCCCCGTCCCCTAAATGCGTTTCATAATTTATGGATACCTCGTAAAGCAAACATCAGTCTGATTACAGTGTTTTTCTTTTGCTGCGTATTGTTCGCCAGCGAATTAAACATGTTTTGCTTTAAATTTGTTTATTTTTTGCGCTGAAATTATCGTGTTTTGCCTACACCGTTCGAAAAATTCATGTAAATTTATACGAGATATAACGCACATAAAGATAACGCTAGATTTGGCATAAATTTACGCGATATTTCGTGTAAATTTAATCGCAATATCGCATAAATTAGCAATATTGTATGCAAGCTTGTAAACGATTTCGCTGTTTATGCCAAGTATAGCTCAAAATTAAACGAAGGCAGATTTTACGCGATAGTTAAAAATCAGATTTTTTTTTTCTGTGTAGCGAAACTTGGTTGACCTTGAATCTAACCTCCAAAATCTACGACGCTGCTTCAGTTTCATTGTTCGGTGTTAAAAACTGCCTCCCGGGAGCCTGGTTCTCCGAGTTCGGATGCCACACTTTCGACGTGTAGTTCTGTTCTATTGAGAGATTCGTCACCGTGGGCGGGTTTGAACCCGGTCCGGTTGGTGAATTAGCCCGGGGACGCACTGATAATGTGTCCATCTCGAGTTTTGGTGGTGATTCGGTGACTGACGTTGCCGTGAATCAGCAAGTTTTCCGCTTGCAAAAGTGCTCGGCTGCTGGTCTCTCGCCGGTGTCGAAGATTTCGAGCAATATGAAAGATGCCTTGCGGGTGGCTGGTGACCACGAAAGGTTCTTGGGGAAAGCACTAGACGTGAACCTCCTCCCAGAAGACCATTGGCCATGCAAGACAATTTGTGTTCGTTGAAGGAACTATTACGACAAAGGTGAATCACGAAATGAGATGCTTAGAGAAAACTACGGAACCCATGGATTGGAGGATCAAATTAACATGATCACACCAGTTCAAATACTTTTTACAGTTAAAAAAACAAAAAACTTAATACGTGCCAGGATTCAAAAGAACATTTTGAAACTGGAAGTGTGTGTGTAATACTAATATCCAATTGATAGAGGTAATACATACATGCGGGGCTTATTGTAAGTGAAAGTAACCTCGGAATGGGCGTGACTCTCCAGACATTCTGAAATGGGTTGCTGGATCTGCAATAGAGCTATCACCTTCTAACTCCAGGACTAAAGCTGTCTACAATGACCATACATTTGACATTGTAGAGAGAGTTCTTTCATAATAACACTGCCGACCAGTTGGGGTTAGAAGAAGTACACATACACATACACACACACCTCGTAAGGCAAACATCAGTCTGCATAATTTTTTTTTTCTTTTTGTTTGTTTTTTCCGTCGATCTTGTTTTCCGTGCTGAGCACCAATGCTACCGACGTGCCAGGAAGGCAGCTCCAACACCTGGACCCTACCTATCGACCCATCAACTCATGAACCGGTGGACCAACGGCTTTACTTCTCATCCGAAGGAAGGCGTGATCAGATATGTTATGCCTCAGAACATCCCGGTGGCGCCGACTGGGATTGAACCCAGGCCTGCTGGGGTGAGAGGTAATCACGCTTACCACTACACCACCGGCGCCGTTCATCAGTCTGCATAATAGCACACATGAAATTGGATAAAATTGTAAAACCTGTCAAACTTAATTTGCTTTTACATATTGAATCTTTTACGGCCTCCACTTTTGTGTATATAACCAATTGTTTTGCATTACATATGAAATGTTTGCCGGTATGTATGTTTGTATATTTTAAAACCAACTTTTATTTACTTGCATTCTGGAATTTTTGGCAACCACTGTACCTCAAAGATCGTCAAATACACACACTTAAAAATTATCGTCGACTTCGGTAATTTTTACCGAAATCTGAATGATAATGATGATGGTCCCACCTCTTACCCCTACAAAGATTTGAGCTGGACGATTTATCTTTAAGATAATTAAATATGACATTTAAACCAGGTTAGCAAACAAAATCGAACTAGTTTCAGTTACAGATATAAATTCCCTCTAGAGTTTACAGTTGCTTCACAGCGATATAAATGTGAAAAAGCTCAGGCGTCCACCTCTTAGTTCGCCTTTTTGTCCACCTAAAATATTCATAAGTTATACAAGCAATCAAGAGTTAATGAACAATCAACAAAGCATCCTATTACTCTAGCAACCCCGAACAGCTGAACTGGTCGGTAAAATTTATGCAATTTAATTCATTTGCTTTTCAGTTACTTTGAAACTAAATCTCCACTAAAATGACAAGATTTGATCATTTATACAAGGTTGAACATGTTTTGAAATTATTTTCAAACTCAATAATCTTTTAAATGAAGGTCAAAGTTTTACCGAACGTTCAGCTGTTCTGATTTCGGTTGAATTTACCGAACACGAAAACAAAATCTTAGTGTGCACAAAGTTAAATGTTTATTCGTGTGCTTTTATTGCATAACTCAGCAAAACTGAACACCTTATATGACTGATCAAATCATATTGACCCGAGAGTATAACTGAACGCCAGGTTTCTTTTAGATTTGTTTTGTTTTTGCGCAGCTCAACAAATGTGTATAAGAATAACTTGTTTCCCAACAAGTGGCCCAAATCCTTCGTAGTGTGGAGCTGTTGGGAGATGGCGATACCAACATCGAGCGATACCTTCCGGTTCAAGGTCAGGGGGTTCAAGGAACCTAATCTTTACGGGGGTTCTCGCCCGTCCATCCTCCAGATTCTCCCAACATAAAAACATATTCTCCTAACATAAAAACTAACGTTTACTGATACTACACTTATTTTAAACAACAACAAACTAAAGAAGGTACAATACGAAACTTATGATAGTTCAAGCCCACCTGAACTCCAATATCCAATTGCATTCTATAGATCTAAATTTTCCCTATTTGTGGGGGTGCTACGTGCTACTATGCAACAGATAAGTTCTAATTTTCGTCGTACTAAGCACATCCCACACTTTACTTCTCTGTAACGAACGGGTTTGAACACAAAATGGAAAATTTATATCAAATTAACTTTCATTTCCACGGTTACCCTTAGATTTGGTAAAAAGTCAAGAGCCGTTGAGATATTAACACTGTTTCTTATTTCCAGTTCCGTCAGCCAAGTTTCAATTTCATCCAAACACATTGAAACGTTATTGGATTCACTTCGTCATATGGGTGAAGGCAGAAAAAGTGGACTCGCTAGGAGCACTTCTTTTGTTTTTGAGAAGAATGGATGTAAATATTCATATCATGCGTTTTTAACAGTTGCTTTTTGTTCCTTTTGAAACAAACTTTTGTATCAAACGTATGATTGATTCATTCACATCGAAAACATTGATATATTTGGTGTTTCAGCTCGTTATGACGGAAATGGGCGCTTATGCCGAAGAAGTGCTCTACGCTTATTGTTTTTCAATTGTTCCTTGAGTTTTGGGGTCACGATGATACAGGTATGCCCTCTCCTAACTCTCGTGAGTAATTTGCTCATCATTATGTTTGATATTTTCCCACGTTAAATGGAAATCCTAATGCTTTTTACCCAAAGCGAATAAAGACAAAGTAAACAGCACTCGATACTGCAAGCGTGATAACAGTGCAGACAGCTAACGATAAAAAAAATGCGAAGGTGAAGACGTCATTGCAAAGGGCCAAGCAACAGGGCGAATGCAACGAGTGGAACAGTGAAAACTCGTGCAGATTGGGGCACCCAAATAACGTATTCCATGGCCGTTTTTATTTTAAAAGTATCATTATATGGCATTATCGGTGTTTATGAACTAATAATTGCTGAATCTTTTTTTGGAATTTTAACATAAATGCTCAATGATTAGTAATTATTTGATAGATGATCAACTCGTCACGGATTAAAAGTGATGACGATTGTAAATATGTACAATATTAAAAATCAAAAAAGAAATCTGATCGTTCCATGAATGTTTATGTCCACCATCGATGTTCTGGGTGCAAAGTGTGGGCGAGTTAAATAATTAAAAGAAGATGAACGTGGAAAAACCCTGCAAAGCGGTGTACTGGAGTGAAATACGAAGGAAAAAAGCTTTTAATTAAGTTTTTTGCAGGACTTTTCACCGGATGGAGTGAGAGCGTAATTGCTTCCCATAATGTATCCGATCCAAGTGGTGTAGATTTGTGCGCGTTTGGCGTTTGTGTGTTGCCATGAACGAGCAAACGTGTGAGTGTAGGTATATGTGGGTAGATGAATATCGGATGTGCAATTTTGTGAAGTGGATGTTGCTTAAATATTGCTAATGGTTTCGTGAGCTATTTTTCATACGGTTGAATGTGAAGGCTGCTAGGTGACCGTAGCTTGGAAACAGGTAATGAGCAATTATCGGTTTTGTACGGCCAACAAAGGTTTCGCTTTTAATTAGAACCCATTAGCCGGTCTCACCCCTTATTTAACTTCTGTTATTAAAATGTTCAGTTTAACCTTTTTGCCTTCTCAATACACCTAGATGAGCCAAGAGGTTGAAAAAAAATAATAATCTTCAATCCAAGGATCGAAGAACCAAGATTGCATCGATTTTAGTACATCCACATACAAATGAGCAGCACTATTTGTCTAACCCTCTCCGTACACTTTAGTAAGATCTCTGCGGTTCTCCACTAAATGGAATTATCTTCTAATATCTAATGCAGGCTAAGAAAATAATCGTGTAATATAATTCGTTTATTGGATACTCCAAATGACTGTCATCTCTGATTGCTAGGTTTGCGAAACTCTGAACATTATTCTCGTCATCATGCAGTAAATAGATGCAGTTATATCCAACCTCAAATAAGTAGACATTTTCCTCTATTCTTCATCCTTACCCTTCGTCGCTGCAAAAAAATATACACATTTCGTGCCAACTCGCATTCGGCACTGGCAGCACCCTCTCAAATTTCAATGAAACCATTCTGGATGTGTGTACCTTGACTAAATAAGCCACTTTGCAAATACTTAGTTTTTCCAAAATTTATCTAGACTAACCTTTGAAAAGGGCCAAACTTTTTTTGCCGATTTTTTTTTCAAAAAAATATTATGAAAAAATGACAACTCTTGCAAAAATGTGTTGCAAATTATCGAAAAAAAAACTTACTGAAAAAATTCCATTAGAGACCTACATTGAAAAAAATCGATTTTTAAAATTTGAAGTCGATTTAAAAAAATACCATGTTTTATTTGGATGAAACTTTGCGCGAGATGAGCATTTTAAAGGATTTTTTTTCCTCTATTTAAGAGGTTTTCAGCTGGTTCCCCTAGGTTTAAGGATTTTTTTTTCTGAAATTAAAAACTGTTTTCTTCTACACCCAACCGGGGGATGTCAGATTCGCTTAGAATTATGTGTGATTCATCATCAGAGGATGTTAGTAGAGACCACATGAACCGAGGATGCGATATACCTAGCTGCGGTCCAATGCAAGAAATTGGAGGCCGGAAAATTTGGAGTGTATTAGTGAGTGAAATTAATTATGTCGAAAAAATAGGAAAAAGGTTGCCACCAACTGGACTCGAACCATGAAACGTTGCGATTATTAGACCTGTGCTTTCTCCACTGCTCTCTCCATCCTTTGGGAAATAGGCTAAAAACAAATACGAAGCGCTAATTTCCTCGCATACTCGACTTCGTTTGTTTTTTTCTGCCGGAGAGATTCGAGGCAACTGTGTCGTTCTCCCATGTTAAACATAACAATCAAGGCAAATGTTTGGTTGTGTAGGTTAAAGCATATACAGAGCACGAAATAAAAAAATATAAAGAATCATTGCATCGTCTGCAAGGTCAACTTCTAACATTCGCTGCAATTTTCATGAACAGAGGATGGTAGTAAATGGAATTAACATTCATTGTAATAAATTTTTGGTTTGCGTCTATGAACTGATTTCTTTTAATTTGCCATTTTCACACAAAACTAAACCAGGGAAGCTCAAAATCATCACAGAATCCAATGAAGCTCAATTTTCGATTTAATTTTGTCTAATCAGCACTAAAGTTCACTTTGATTAATCGAGAATTTCATATGAAAAGGGCTCATGATGCATTTCTCGCCAAATCGTATTCGGAATTGGCAGCAACCTCTCAGAGTTCAGTAAAACTTTCTGGACATGTAGACCTTGTTAAATAATATCATTCCTTCATTCTGTTGCCTACTACTGAGGCAAAATCTGATAATATGTGAGAGAAAAAAAAAATAAGATTTTTCATATATCATTTATTTAGATATTTTCAATGTTTTAAACCTATTTTCATGCATGCCAATTTTTCTTTTTCCAATCAAGTTAAATATTTTTTATTCATCTTCTGAATTAGAATACCTTTTTGCCGCTACTTTGTCACCAGTTTTCCAAAATATTTTTTTTAAGAAAATTGGCAAAAAAAGTTTGGTCCTTCTCAAATGTTAGTCTAGATAAATTTTGGAAAAACTGAGTATGCAAAAGTGCTTATTTAGTCAAAGTCTACCCATCCAGAAAATTTCATTGAAATCTGAGAGTGTGTTGCCAGCTACGATTCGATTTGGTGCAAAATGCGTCAGTACATTGTCTGACCTTGGGGTCAATTTGACCCCAAATTCAAATTGTCATATCTCAGCGAAGGTTCAACGAATTTTTGAAACTTTGAATGTTATTTGAAGCAAATGTAATGTTCTTTTGGTTAAAATTTTCAGACTTATTTTGATAGCGCGGATCTCTCGGGGAAGGGGTCATTGTAAAATTACAACCTTGAAGTTGCCTATTTTGATGTTGAAGAGCCAAATCACGTAGGATGTTGTTTCTTTCCGCATAGATGTTCAGGAATACAAGGTTTTCAAAACTATGGAGTTTATGACAAAATTTACTCACTAGAAGTTGCACCTTCTTAACCTACACATTATACAACGCTATCTACAGATCCTACTTATAAAGATGGTTTCTGTCTTCGGTAAAGTTATTCAGATGGACAAGACCTATTTTACGAGGTTTTTTTTTTACGAAGTGAATCCCAAATATCGAGCTTTCTTTCTACGAAGTAAATCCCAAATAGCAAGGTTTTTTTACGATCTAATTCGATTAATGAACCCCCGGTTTGGTTCGTAAATGGAGGTTCCAGTATACAATAAAAATATGAACGGTCCCAGGTGACTGCCTTGAGGTACACCAGAAGAAACAGCGAACCGTTGCAAAATATAGTCACCCATCTTCACTGATATATTTAGACCGGTGAAGTATGAGCGAAGCCAATTAAGAAGGGAACCATGAAAGCCAAGTCACTCTTGCTTGGCCACTGCCTTATCGTGATTGATTTTATCAAAAGCAGCAGAAAGATAGCATCCAATTGATGACCTCTTACCATCTCGCATATGATTGATGATGTGTATTGAACAAGATTTGTAGGGGTTGACCTCTTCTGCATAAATCCGATTCAACTGGAGCAAGTGTGTTTTGAATAATCGAGCATCAATAGTTCAACAAGTTTTGAGACTGCACATAAAGCAGCGATTCCACGATAGTTGGAAACCGACTGCTTATTGCCTTTTTTTTTTGAAGACAGCGAAAACAAAAGAATCCTTGCCGTCGGGAAAAATCTCATAATTCAAAGAAGGTTGAAGGTGGATGCTAATGATGAGGCCAGGACACCACTCTTCTTCTTCTTCGCATTTCAAGCTTATTGCATATCGCATATGAGCTTATTGCGTGCTCTCAACTTAGTGTTCTAGATGCACTTCCACAGTTATTAGAGCTTTCGATGCCTGTACCATTTTCGTATTGGTATAATTGTGTGGCAAGTCCAATCATACTTCTATGCCCAGGGAAGTCGAGAAATTTTCCAACTCGAAAAATTCCTAGACCGAACCGGAAATTGAACCCAGCCACCTCCAGCATGGTCTTGCTTTGTAGCTGCGCCTTCACCGGCTGAGCTAAGGGAGGCCTCAGGACACCAATACAGTTCTTAATAACCGCGGAAGGGATTTCATCAGGGTCAAGCTGCAAGAATTTTCCAAACAAAGGGCTGCTATACGAACATCATTACTCGCGATAGGTGCATGTGGTCCAACTGCTGAATATACATGAACCTTGCTTACGGTGGCTGTCATGTGTTCATTAGGTAAATTTTCTTTGACAGAGACACTGAATTGTGACATGAACAGGTCAGCGATTCCATCCGTATCAGACTCCTCTCGAACCTGATTCCTTCCGTTGATCGTTCACATGATTCCAGAAGCTCTTGGGATTTGCTTTGAGCCTTTAGTTTGTAGATGACGCTGATGGGCTTGATAAATCTGTTTGTTGAGCCGCTTATACTTTCTGTTAACAAGGTTGCAATTCCTCTTCGACACCTCTGTTCGAAGTTTACGTAATTTCTTCAACGCAGCTCGTTTGGATGACTTCAGACGCTTGAGCTGGGGCATGGACCAAAGAGGTATGGGTGGAGTTGTCATGGGTACAAACTAATCGATTGCATAGACGACAATATTCGAGAAAACAGAAGAGCCAGCATTCGCGTCACGATCACGGAGTTGACCGTCCGAGATGATGTTTTCGAAAAAGGTTGCCATTCCCTCGAAGTCAGTCCTTCGGTAGTATGTATGATATGTATGATAATTGTCTACCACTCATTGTAGCACGGAAACTAAGACGATAGCAGTGGGTGCTAAACGGGATGATACACGGGAAAAAATCCGTTCCGAAATTCGTCAACCTCCAGTCACGATTTTCGGAACAAGTAATTTTTTGTTTACGAAAGTACACCATGAATAAAAATCATGAAATCGTGAACATCGTTCCACAAAATAAACGTAACGCCTGCAAAGGCAACAAAAGTCATAGAATCGTGAACTCTATTCGGAAAATCATGATCTAGTTCTGGCAAACGTGATTTATGTTCATGCGTTGTGATTGATACCGAGAACCTTGTTCTCGAAAACGGGAACATGGTTCATGGACTGTAAAATGTCAACTTCATTATAATTACGAATATTTTAAATGGAGTGAAGAAGTGGAATGAACACAACCGAAACCTTAATTGCTGGTTTTACCCGCATCCCAAAATGGCAGCAGGTATCTGTCCAGCAGATGGAATGAATACACTTTCAGCCAAGTTTTCAGCTCAAAAAATCAACACCACCTTCGACTTCCAGCGGAGTGGCGGGAGAAATAACACCGGATGCGTTCGGGGATTCTTTTTCTTCGAGGACGGCCAGTATGATGACATGTACCAGCCATTGCCATTGTGCCGGACCACCATTCTGATGAAACGACTCAGCTCACTCACTAATAATCGAGACACTATTCTCGACGGATCCGAGCACTATATAAGGATAAAATCAATAACAACTGAAAATGATCCAAGTTCACAATTTTAGGAACGAAAATCACACTTATGGGCTCATGGATCACGAAATCATGATTTTATTTTGTGTTTTCTGTAGCGTTATGAAATCGATGGTCACGCTGAACAGGCGTGACTTAAGTTCATGGATTTGGGATTTATTTCATGAAAATGTTATTTACTCGATCACGTTTACGGGAACTAAATCATGAATTCAAACGAATTAGCAGTACATGCTTTCGTGATTTATTATTCACGAATACCGGAACGGTTTTTAGTGGGTCGGGTGCCTCTTGGATCGAGCAATTAGAGGCGAGTTCACGGCTAATGAAACATTTTCATTGAATGTTCCGTTCCGTTGCAAAAGATCAGCAATCTACGAGAGCTGCTACTAGAGGTGTAACATATGAGTCATTAGAGCGAGAATGAAAGAAACCTGCTTCGTTCGAAGACCAGTTGACTGAAGCAAGCTTGAAATCGCCAACAGCAAGGATCTCGTTAATCGCATTTATCTTGGATACAACCCAAAAAAGTGAATCAATGTGTAGATCGATCAATTCAGAATCGCCAAGTCGGTCCGGGGGTAAATACAGCACACAAAGGAAGACCACTTTTAACGGTAGTCTGAATTCTGTATTCTTTTTTTTATATTTGTTATACTTAAATCTTTTTTTTTGCTGTACATACTTTACTATTTTTCGTTTTTTTCTCAACAATCTGTAATCTTTATTCTGTTTTAATTATATTTATTCTTTACATGTTGTTTTTCCTTTATTATTGGTTATTGCTTTTTTAAATATATTATTGTTTATTCTACACACTTAGAAATTACTAATTTTACACGTGACGGAATCCGTCTTTGACATAAGAGATGAGACGTAAACAAACATGTCATGTAATAATAAGTGCTCCGACACTTAAAAAATCGTTGCTCTATGAAAAGTACGTTTGATTGAGCTATATTTCGCGACTATTATGACTCAAATTTATGTCAAAATTGACGCTCGTATATGTTACTCTCAGAGCACCTACATTTACATGATTTTTTCTCAGTGTGTATATTCATTATTCGTTATTTTATTTTGCTAATTATTTTTTCGCACAAGTCACGAATGTCCCAAGCATGTCAATGTGACTATAATAAAAAAAAATTTTGTTACGCTCGTCATTATAGAATAAAGAAGAAGTTTCAATTAAGATGGGATAACCATGAAGAAGTAGAATTGAAACTTAGATTAGAATATAGACCTTAAGTAACGGCACAAAATTAGCACTTGAATCGGACACCCTTCTTTACAGTTGCTCATGTTCATTCTTTTTGAGCCCCAATTTGCCAATTTGAGTAAAAGGGTAATTTTGAAATCCTCTCGGGAGGCTGAAAAAAAGTAACAACCAGTCAAGCATAACAGGACAGTCTCCCCCATCCTTAAAAAGAAAGATAAATTGATGAGAACGAGCGATATTTTGTCATTTTCTTTGCATCGCACAATCATTAATCACCCATTGAGACCTTTTCCAACCCGATTCAACTGTGATTTCTCCTGCCGACAGTGCCAATGTAATTAATAATTATGATATTTTTTTATGAAAATCAGATGACTCCGCCGTTCGCGTAACAACGTTGCTCGAAATGTCCATCCAAGATTAAAAAAGCGTTCGATTATTAATTAAGAAGTGCGCTTTGCTAACTGAACATAATCATCAGAGGTTGGCAGAAGCATAGGATGTCCCACTCTAGGAAAACAATTAATTGGTTACGTTCCGTACTGGAAATGAGCAAGAAGTTCTTCGTTACAGCAGTGGTGTTTTCTCCCCTCATTCTGTTCAAGGAGCGTTATATTGCTCCGTGGAATGGAAAAAAGGTTCTACTAGAAGTTCACAGCGAATAAGATCTTTGTCATTAATTAACGTTTACATTTTGCTATAGCACTTGATTGTCGATGATGTCGTTACAACGTTCATACCTTCATAGTGATGTTTATTGTTTTAGAATGGATGCGATGGAACCACACTTTCAATATTACTTTTTCTTCTTGTCTTTTTTTTTATCAATATTTATTTAATTATTCAATGATTTCTTGTGGAAAATCTAACAGTAAGGCAATACATTTAACTGTAATTTTTTCCGCAACGTGTCACTAATGTTTGCAATGTATTATTCTTATTCACTTATTGCTTAGTGCATATTAGTTTATTGCGTGCTCTCAACTTAGTGTTCTGTCTAAATGCCCACAGTTCATAATTGAGAGCTTTCGATGCCAATACCAATGCATGAATTTGTATATTGTGTGGCAAGCACAATGATACTCTATGCCCAGGAAAATTGAGAAAAATACCAACCACAAAGGTTTCTTCGACCGGACCGAGAATTGAAACCCGTCGCCTCTAGCTTTGTAATACCGTGCCTTTACTAACTAGGTCACCCACAGGCGCTGTGGGAGAGGAAGGGAGTTGTTGTAGTTAAAAGGTTCATACCAACATAATATTTTAACTGCAGGACATCTTATAGCCAAACAATCATACTTGTTTGTTGAGGAAACACTTTTAACTAATTCCGATTGGTGGCAATATGTCTCGTAATAATATTTGTGCGAGGTATATGGCCTGTATGGAGTGCATTACTTTTGATTGTCACGAGCCTTGATCGGGTTGTATAGAGTTTGGTCAGGACTGGACGTTACTTTCGTTTTCGCACTCATGCTTCGTTTTGCGCAAACCCCATAGCCAATAAATTCGAACAGTAATATCAGTAATATCAGTGCAGTGGATGGTAATGATATAAGGGGCACAATTTGTCTAGCTATTTATATATCATATCTCATGAAACTAATTTTTATCCCCAATTAAGCCCAAACAATTTATGAAATGTCATCCCCGATAGAACATTTTGAAACTTGCCTCAAATAAAAGAGCAGTACCTAAAATTTCGTTTGGTGGGTGATTCAGAGATACTGCATAGGGGAAAAGTTGGCTTCGGCAATACCTTAACCTATTATCGTCAAGGGGTAAACAAAGTCCTAGAACACTCAAATTTGGCCAATAGTTGCTCGGAAACACAATGTATCCACATGCCAAAATTGAGCTCTCAAGGACGTTGTTTACCCCTTGACGATAATAGGTTAACGTTTTGCCGAAGCCAACTTTTCCCCTATTGAATTTATTTTTTTAAGAACTATGATTAAATTAAAACTGCAAATTTTCAATTCTGGGATGATGTTGATCATACAGGTTTTTATGCAATGCAATATGATGTAATAGATGTTAGCATTTATACTAAATTTGTGCTCGCTAGAGAAGAATAGGGGAAGTGCACCAGTAAACCCATTAAATTACAATATCCGAAATGTTTATGTATACCGATGAATATGATTTATACAAACAAACTGAACGCAACTGAACATCCCAAAATTGTAAACAACGTGAAATATCGTAACAAGGTGGCCAAAATAGGAATATGGCCAACACTGGTACCAAAGGCTAAAAATCTCTCTAATAAAGACACACAATACTGATGCGTTTCACCCATAGTGATAAAAATTATAAAATGTTGTGGTTTACGAAAATTTGGCATATTCTGTTGAATGTAGGTAATTAACATAAATTTTTCACATTAAATCGTTTATATGAACGAAACCGTTTGTACTTACTACATAGGATTCAGTTACCCAAAATTTAGTAAAATAAGTAAATTCGCCGAAATCAGTTCCAGTTCCATTAATGCTGATGCTGGTAGGATTTTAAGGAACAGTTGAAAATTGAATTTTTTATCACTTCCTCAAAATTGTACCTATATATCCACATTAATCCAGGCACCTTCAAGACACTGTAACTTTTGAAATATTGCACGTAGGAGTGAAATTTTTTGCTGAGGTATACCTGGGAGTCATTGAGCGTTCAAGATGGCGACGAATGAAAAATACGTGCGCGAGTGGATTTTGTACGGATGTAATGCAAATCCTGATTAGTCAATACGGCAACTTGCAATAAAATTGGATTTACCAAAATCCACAGCTCACAGTGTACTCAAAACATTTTCGGAACTTTTGAGAGGAAACCGAGAGGTGATAAAAACATTGGCGTGCTGATTCTGTATTGGACCGAAAGGTGAAGAGGATATTGAAATAAAACCCGAATCTCTCTGTTCGAACGATAGCTCGTAAAATAGGAATGTCTCCTGGTTTTGTACAAAAATCAAAACAGCGTTTGGAGTTGAAGTCGTATAAAGTAAAAATAGTTCCAAATTGCAACGACAAACAGAATTTGACAGCAAAATCACGGGCTCGACGTTTTGCCTGCGAATATTTGACGATGCGATATTTCATGCGTTGTTATGGACGATGAAACTTTTTTTTTTTTTCCTTGATATGTTTTCCGTCGATCTTGTTTTCTGTGCTGAGCACCAATGCTACCGACGCCAGGGAGGCAGCTCTCACACCTGGAGCCTACCTATCGACTCATCAACTCATGAACCGGGGACCAACGGATTTACTTCCCTTCCGAAGGAAGGCGTGATCAGAGATGTTATGCCTCAAACATCCCAGCGGCAACGACTAGGATTGAACCCAGCCTACTGGGGTGAGAGGAAATCACGCTTACCCCTATACCACCGGCGCCGCTGATGATACTTATGTCCTAGAGGATTTCAAGCAGCTTCCAGGGTTGGCTTTCTATTCTGCAATGGACAAAAATGCTTCAACTGAGTATTTCAGGACGAAGAAGGCAACTAAATTTTTCACTACACAAGGAGATTTACTAGAAAGAGTACCTGCAGATTGCCACCCTTCATCAAAAACCACAAAGAAAACCCTTTGTTCTGGCCCACATCAATGACATCATGCCATTATGCTTAAACTGTAATGGAGTGGTACGAACAAAATCGAGTGAATATTGTACCAAATTGCGTCTAATTGTCCAGAGTTATGTCCATTCGAGATTTTTTTTTATTGGACTCTAATGAAGTGGAAGCTTTCTGGAAATAAACCAGGAATCAAAGATGCCAAACACTTCCAACAAATTTGGACAAAGAGTGCCTCCTGAGGAGTATGTTTAAACCCTTATGTTTTGATGTGTCCGGATTGTTGTGAATATATACCTTAGATTTTTAAGTGATAGAATACATTGTTTGTTAGGGAAAATGCTTTAATATTTTAAACTTCACCCCGTTTTACGGGACATATTCTTGTATAATATACACGTACATTATTTTTTATAATATACACTACCGATGATAAGTTTAAGGACACCCCAAAAAACCATGCAAATATGTTTTGTTCAATTTTCGATCTCCAAAGGTTATTTGAATGGTATAGCATAAGGGAAGGTCCATTAATTATGTCACGCAAATTTGGCCCATTTTTTATGTTTAGCGACGATGTTTTACAGTGAGAAATATTTAATATGTTATGTCTGTTTGTCTGTGCTATATCGCTAAACACCAACCCTTGAGTAGAGCTAGGGGTACACGTCTCTGGGGTATAAATTTGGATCCAGTGGCTAACTGGTTGATGTTCAAGCTTGAGATTGGTTTTTTAAATGTTTACAAAATAACTGTCAGAAATGTTTGTATGGACTTAGTGCAGAGACTGCACGATCGAATGAAGAACTTGCGAAGAATGAAAAAAAAAAAACAGATGTCCTATCTTGTCTTAGAGGAATAGCTGCAGTATTGCGTGGGCCACCAAAAGCATTCAAATTCCTATAGTAGAGCAAAAGAGAGTGGCTCAATTCTACCCACTATCAAATCTACAAATCTCGATTACCCCCTCATAGGGACGCAGCAGCCTCTGCAAACAATGAATCCGACCGCCTATCCGGCACAACCGGTAGCTCACTGGTAGTCGCAAGCCAAAACCACCATCAGATAGGGGAAATTTCTCCCTACCCGATAGCGGCACTAGCATGCGTGAGCGAGCCACCAGCGACGCCAAACCGAAGCTCCAACGCACCGCTTACAAAAGCAGCCTCGTCCCCTCGAAAAATCAATGAAGAAATGACCCTAGCTGGACACAATTGCATATATTCTCGTCAATTCCAATAAACTAACTAAAGATCGGAAATTAACAAATTTCAAGCGTAACTATTCAAATCGACGCATCTGCCCCGGTCGATTGAAGCGACCGACAAGATCAGACACGTCAACTGAAACAGTCACGATGGAGTTATGGAAAAATTCGGGAAAATTCACTATGATTCGCGAACTTTTCCCTTGGTGAATTTCGTGAACTATCGCGAACCCCTCCAACACTGCGCTTGAATTTCAGCTTTACCATGAAAACTAGATGGAGAAGAGAGGATGTGGGGCTGCAAAACATGGAGATCAATTAATCGTTTCGACGGTATGAGAGACAATTAGTAGGGTAGCGAACTACTTTGGGCTAATCGCCCATTTTGGGCCTATCGAGCAGAAAACTTCAAATAAATCCATGATTTCAGAGTTAACAAGTCAATTATGCGTTTGGTGCGATACTTTAGTTAATAAGCTACCGAACGAAGTAAATGAGAACGCGTGATATGAAGGTTTGCACCCATTTTTCCCAAAAACAAAAGAAGCGCTCCGACCGAATCAATTTTTATCTTCATCCGATAGGCCGAAGTGAATTCATTGGCGTTTCAATGGCGTTTCAATGGCGTTTCAATGCGTTAGGCTGAGTTTAGAGTCCGTAGGCCGAGTTTGGCGTCAAGAAGCAGTGTTAGACTTTTGACAATATCTGAACGATTGGTATCTCTTTATCAAATCTTACGGTACGAACGGAAAGGTAAATAAATTTGGAAACCATCAGTGATAATAACATTCCGTTTGGTGCTAAAATGCGCTAGATTAAGAAAGACTAAGTGCGGGCTGTGCTTAATAGGCTGGAAATGGGGTAGTTAATCCTACTTTTGTCGGCAACCTTCTACATGATCAAGAGCACGAGATATTCGATTTGGCCGTCCTACCAATCGGGGTGACCAATCTTACCCCGCATGATGTAGTTTTGCAATATTTATACATATTTTGTCTCATGACAACACATTATCGAAGGAAACGTGAATTTTAGGAAAATCAAATTTTAAGAAAATTTTAGGAAAATCAATGCAAATCAACGGTGACTTAATTATTGCAGAACTTTTGAACAGATATCGAAAAATTGTGCCTTAACCGTTTTACTCCCTAATCCACTGTAAGAATTTTTCTTGTATCACTCAAACCACTTGTAACACGTTACAACTCGGTAGACTGAACATAGTATAATTCTAAAGTCTGTTCCAATTAGTATTTGGCCGCTTCTTTTTAATTACTGTAGCGCCTCTAGTTGTCGTAGCAAGAAACTGTTACCAGCGTTTTAATCCGGAAAGATTGTTTATTTAGTAGTGAAAATTTCATCAGGCTTCAAATACTTATTCAAAAGTTATCAAAGATGGAACGTGACAGACGTGCAAAATCCAACGTGGTCAATAAGAATAATTGCAAAGGCTCTCAAATTTCCAAAATCGACTGTAAATACCGTGCTTAAACGTTACCGGGAAACACTAACAGTGGAAGTGGAACATATGGCCGAAAACTACGAGCGAAGGTCAAAAAGAATCCTGGGATCTCCGACCGTGATTTGGCGAAAAGGTTCAGTGTGGCACACAGTACAGTTCGGCGAATCTGTATGCGAGAAGGTTTCCGGTCGTGCCATGCCAGCAAACATCCCAGCAGGACGCTGAAACAAAACCTGGTTGCCAAAAACCGTGCAAGGAAGCTGTACGAGGAAGTTCTGACCAAGTATAACGGATGTATTTTGATGGACGATGAAACTTACGTAAAATTGAACTTTGGACAAATCCCGGGCAAAAATCTTAAAAATAAATTCAAATTTGTCTTTGCAGATAAATTTGCTCACAAGTTGATGATTTGGCAAGGCATCTGCAGTTGCGGAAAGAAAACAAAGGTTTTCATCACTGGAGCGACTATGAATGGACAACTTTACAAGGAGGAGTGTCTCCAGAACATAATTCTGCCGTCAATTCAATCAAACGAAGGTCCCGTAAAGCTCTGGCGTGATTTAGGCAGCTGCCATTATAGCCGCAATGTCATAGAATGGTATAAGCAGAATAATTCCGATTTTATTGAGAAAAGGATCAATCCACCAAATTGTCCAGATTTTCGTCCCATTGAAAAATTTTGGGCAATTATAAAGCGCAAATTGAAGAAATGTTGTGGCAAAACAATCAAAACACCATCTGATTTGGAGAAGTGGTGGAAAAGGATGGTAGATGAGGTTGACAGTACTACTGTGCAAGACATGATGAGAGGTATTCCGCGAAAATTTAGAAAATTGATCCGAAAAGCTGACGAATAATTTGTGTTGTATGTTTACCTTAGAGATAAATAAAAATCCTACTAAAAGATACCTTTAGCGTTTTTGTACTTTATTTCCCCTTGTAGAAATGACCTATTTTGTGTGGCCAAATTCTAAATGGAACAGACTTTATGTTGAGACTACACGCAAACCAAAAATGTATTACATTGAATAGTAGATGCATTTCCTATTATCCTCCATAGCGAGCAGCTAATGATTTAAGTTTACCTGGCCGACGATGCAATGATGTTTTATCTTCTTTATTTCGTATTCTGTCTATGTGTTACACAAGCGTGTTCTGCTTTCACTATACAAGCTGGTATTTTATTTATAACTTGCCTCGATTCTCTCCAATTCTCGATCAACAGAAAAATGATCGGATCAATTGCAGAACATTCAAATATTCCATGCAAGATCATACAAAGGGGGAGGGGCATTTTGTTTTATATTACTTTAGTCTTATAATAGAAGGAGGGGGATTTGAATAAATCTCAAGATACTGCTTACTAAATTGTTGAATTTTCCCCAAAGCATAAGTAAAGCATTACAAAGCCATTGAAATTTAAATTTTATTTTCAACTTATTTTTCCTCCTTCATTTGGTCTAGACCAGTGCGACATACCTTGTTAGATGGCATGTCAACTGGAAGCAAGCCGCAATTATTTTTTTCGATTCCTTATTCAACTCCTAGTATTTTCGGATGATAAATTTTCCCACTTTATTGCACGTGCGACATCGATTACGAGGAGCCTTGACGGCAGCTAAAAATAAATTCTTTCAGCAAACCGTACCTCCCATGGGACCATCATCGCCAAAAGTCAACAAAGAAAGCCAAAAGGAAAAAGACCGAACTTCAAAATAATGTTAACGCAAATGATCCATTTGTGGCAGCATCTTCATCGACAACGTTGCCGCCTTCGCCCATCTTCCACAGTAGACTCGAGCCAGATGGAAACAGCAAAAAGCTCTCTGCGCGCCTCTTAGCTCATAACATGAAAGCCTGCACGGTTTGACATTAATTTTTATTTACGAATCTTAATTAAAACCATAAACATTCCATCACAGAGCTTCGACGGCAAAAAAAAACCTCCTTGCTGTGAGTGACGAAAATCTTTCACCACGGCTTGGTTCGGTCTTTAAATGGTATGAAAATACTCATTCCACTAATGGCAGCAAACAGGTATGCTTACTATTTGCGAATGGTGATGGGTCCAGTTTGTGGAAATTTTGAGAAATACTGCCGTAATTTCGTTCATCTGGTTCCAGACCATTTCAGATCTGTCAATGATACTTATCAAATCAATGGTATTGCGTTGATGAATGCGTTGAGGGGCCCACGAACCTTGTAGCATATGGACTAATTAGTGCCAGGATTTGATTCAATTATGTTTATTTATTTATTTCAGTTGGTTGACTGAACCATTATAGGATAAATAAATGCTACACTTTGATAGATAGATAGTCAGGGTTGCCATTTCTTCCAATCATTTTAAGTATTTAAACCAGTTATTGTGCATTTAGATACAAACTATATGTATACATATTACGAGGCTGGTAGCATTGCAAATGAGCTGTCGAAACAACGTACAAGCACAACAACAACAATCTTAAAGTCATGGTTTCTGTAAAAGTTGGGAATAAGGTTGGAAGTAGGCTCAGAAGTCGAACTCTAATTTATTGCTGGCGACCAGTGTCTGTTTTTATCATCACGCAAGGAGTTGTGCTTAAACCCACTGTAGATGAATTGCGTTCGATCTGAATATCTTCGCTGTGAAGTACGAGCAAAACGAACAAATGAGCTCATTGTACTGCAACGAATACGCCTTTGTTGATATTCACCACTGCTTGATTATCCAACCCAATATTTATTTATTTATTTGTTTAATTAAATCTTCAACATAATGTTGTACAGATATTTTCTAGGCTAGGTGTCGAATTCTATATCTGTGAGTAGACTTATTAATGTTAAAATCATATACATCAAACGTTTCATTAAACACACGACAGCACAAAGATCACAAAATCAGAAGCGATCCTCAAAAGCAAAATAATCAAATTCATTTTGGGCAAAATGATTTTTTTGAATATTGTCGACTCCAGAGCCTAAAAAGTCCATATTCTCATCAATTCTGTATGAGGCAATAATTTTCCATCTGTATACAAAAACCAACACAACACGTTCTACAGCGCTATATTTGTGGAATATGAAAATATGTAATCATTTTGCTTTTGATCCTCAAAATCATACCAAGATGAAGATGAATGTTGAGATTGACAACAACCCAGGCGATAACAAACATCCAGCCACGAATGAACAAAAACAAATGTTGACTTCGATATGTTGTTATGCCAAAATTCAAATTCATGCAGGTAGTTGGTCTATCTGTTAAGGTTGTCTTCATTTTCAGCTAATGAGTATAGAAGGAATGATTTTTATCAGCACTGCTGGCGACACAATAACTAAAGGACATCTATCAAGTCCATCACGTTAAATTGAGGCACAATTCCGGGGTGAAGCGTTCATAACGTTCAATCTCCTAAGACCTCGTAGCTCAGCTACGGTTCTAGCAATTCAGCATACACGCTAAGATCAGTTTACCTAGACGGTACAAAGAGATTACCGAGATTGGCCGTAAATTGCACAAACTCACATATGGGTAAATTTTTTTAACCCAAATATGGGTTCTTGTGAACCATAAATGATTTATTTTTATGCAAATTTGATTTAAATTTATCCATATTTGGGTTAAAAAATTTACCTATATCTGAGTTCGTGCAGTTTACGCCTGATTTGGGTAAAGTAAACCTATATTTGGGTTATCTGATCTTAGCGTGTAGGATAAATGTACCAATTTTAACACAATTACTTCAGTTTTTGGCTATATCATTCTATGAGCGCTTGTTATTCGTCCTAGCCCTAGCCTATCTTAGCCTATCCATCTTTCGAAGCATGCACGCTATTCTAAATCTGACCCATTGACTGGGTAGATGGCACCCATTCTTGTATCCAGTAAGGAGTTGTCAAAATCTGGGTAAACTAGTTTTGTTCTTATGAGTAGAATCTACCCAGATTCTGGGTAAATAGTTCTAATCGAAATTTTCCCAAAGTGAAAAATGGCGCAAGTATGAAAGGGAGATTGTTGCGCTACCAGTGAAAGTTTTAATGCTCAAAATATATAAATTTAAAAAATGTTCAGATATGTTGCATGGCGAGTGCTACCAGCAGCTAAAGTTAGTAAGTATATTGTTAGTTTCTGGACTTTGAACATTCTCCTAATTCTAGGTTATCGAGATATTCGAGGAGATATTCTGTGACGCTTTTCTCGATGCCAAATGTTTGTTGTAGTTCCTTATTTATAGATCTCATTCAATATAAAATCTCAATAAATGGTTAGCATTTCTAACGGTATCGTTTTTTGGGTATTTCAATTTCGTATTCCGTAGTTTATATTTTGCCGACAATACGACTCCAACTACCAATAACAGGCTAGAGGACCTAGTCGGGTGAGGTTATGTTTGATAGAGCTACTGCGGCGGTCATATTTATCATCTAATTTCTTTTAAAATGGGTAAAGTTTGTCAACATCTGAGTAACCGTTACCCAGTTTCTGTCGCAGGTTAGTTTACCCAGATTTGGGTAAATGCACGTTTACCCATTTTTGGGTAGGTTCAGTTTTGACAGAACTGGGTGGATTCTACCCAAATTTGGGTAGCTTTGAAATAGCGTGTGGAGAGAGCAGGGGAGAAAGCAAATATTTGATAATCAGAACATTCGTGGTTCAAGTTCACTCACTCACAGCATGATACAACCTTTCCTAAGTAAATTAACTTAATTTCTACTTTCATCTTAGTGAAAATCGCACATATTCACCATTTTCCGAAAAATGCAGCTGCGCAGGAGGTAACCTCTCGCTGGGGGTGCAAACTTGTTATGCATTATTTTCCATGAAAACCTCTCCGATCCACACCGAAATAATAACCATTAGTTTTCAAACACGTTTTCTTACACGATTCAAGCAAAAGTTTCCACGGGAAATTATTAGTTTTTCTTTATGGACCGATTTGCCCCAAAAATCGTCTGTTTTACTTGGAAAATTTGGAAACTATCCTCCTTCTAGTAGTTCTCACTTCGAAATGTAGGAGGCGAAAGCTTGGAAAAGTTTCACTGCAAGACGCCAATACATTCCACATTTTTCGGTCTACATTTTATCGCATTGGACCGCAGGTTGGTACAGTCAGGAATCCTTATTGCCGGGGTAACGGGGGTGTGAATAAGGAACCGCGAATAAGGATACCCACAGCTTATGGGATTATCTCATTTGTTTCAATACATAAAGCTATACTGTCTTGGGCAAAGTTGCTGTACTGGGTTAGACCAACAAGCCTGTGCCATTGGATTCAGGTTAAATTGGGAACTACGCCGCTAGAGGCGCTTCACTTTTATGTTACTTATGACGGGTGCTATAATTTATTGATCATATTTCCAACATAGAATATTTCGTGATCCTGGCCATATAGAAAGTTACTGTCTTGAGCAAAGTTGTTCAAGTGACCAAGTCCTTTCGGATGGTGGCTATATTAGTTCAGAACTCTCTCACTACACAGCGCTAGTGTGCATGTGCAATTCCTATATAAACTGTATCTCGAGAGCCTTGCAATATAGAAAGTTGCTGTTTTGAGCAAAGTTGTGCAGGTGATCAAGTCCTTTTGGATGGTGGCCATATTAGTTCAGAACTCTCTCACTACGCAGCGCTAGTGTGAATGTGCAATTCCTATATAACCTGTATCTCGAGAGCCTTGCAATATAGAAAGTTGATGTTTTCAGCAATGTTGTGCAGGTGATCAAGTCCTTTCGGGTGATGGTCATATTAGTTCAGAACACGCTCACTACGCGGCGCTAGTGTGCAAGTGAATTTCCTGTATAAGCTGTATCTCGAGAGCCTGGCCATATAGAAGATTACTGTCTTCAGCAAAGTTGTTCAGGTGACTAAGTCCTTTCGGATGATGGTCATATTAGTTCACAACACGCTCACTACGCGGCGCTAGTGTGCTAGTGAATTTCCTGTATAAGCTGTATTTCGAGAACCTGGCCATATATAAGGTTACTGTCTTCAGCAAAGTTGTTCAGGTAACTAAGTCCTTTCGGATGATGGCCATATTATTTCAGAACTCGCACACTATGCGGCGCTAGTGTGCACATGAACTTACTTAATGTGTTATGTCTCGAAAGCTTGTCCATATAAGATGTTGCTGTGCAATGTGAGAACACGAACCGGAAAAGGGATGACGTATAGAGGCCGGAAATCGAAGTCAGATGCCATTTTGGAATCCAAGATGGCGGCCATCGGGTCAAGAAAAACTGTCAAATACCCTATAATACGGGTATTTCCGGAAAGGGAACGACGTGTAGAGGCCAGAAATCGATGCTAGACGCCATTTTGGAATCCAAGATAATTGTAAGCAAATCTGACATCCTCTGGTTGGGTGTTAGATACAAGGTTAAAATAAGCTCCTAGACTTGATTATTTTCTTTTTTAAGGATGCACAAATTAATTTGTAAAATAGGACCAAAAAATTTGGCATTTTGTTCAAATTTGGCTCAGTTGTTGGGGACCTCAATTCAGATCGAAAGAGCAGTAGAGAGCAATGGGTTGTGAATGTTCAATTGATTTTGAGAATTTACAGTACTGGTTGTGATCCACCATACAAACTTAACCCACTTTAGTTCTAAATTACCCTCACTTCCTCTACACATAACCGGGGGATGTAAGATTCGCTTGCAATTATATGGGATTCATCATCAGAGGATAGGCTTCTTGCCAATTGCCCATCTTAAAATCCTTGCTAGCAACCCGGCGACTGTCATTTTGATAATAGTCAGTGTCGTAGAGAGGATTTACTACGTACATGGTAAAGCATGGAAATATCGCTCCTTTCCTAATTGATTGAATGAAGCATCTGATTTCTCAAAAAATGTTCAATGTCTCAGAATGCGAACTGCCCAAGATCGTAAGGATTCAAAACTATTCTAAAAATATATGTAAATTTGAGCGATTTTCAGCGAACACGAAATAGTATTGCCGTAGTTGTACACGATAATTCTTGAAAATCTATACGAAATAGGGTTTTTTTATGACATCTCTTATATTAACACAGCTGAAAATATCTTATAAGGAGTTGAAAATACTTTTAAATAATATTCTGGCAATTAAATGTACGCTTTGCTGCTAATAAAACGTCTTTATGACGGATAGAAGGCGTGTTGAACGAAAATATAATTTTCATGCCATTGGCAAGAACATGATAGATACTTAAACAAGCGAAGTTGTTCTAGTTAGGAAGCCATAAGTCTACCACGCCAAGGACCTGTGGTCGAATCCCACGCTCGATTTTTTTTTTATTTTAATTTTTTACCGCTGGTTTTTATGATGTTTTCTAAGCCAGTATAATAAGACCAGTATTTAGTTTTATAAGCTCCGCGTCTTGTGCTTTTAAGGTTGTATAAATGTATTAAATGTTGTATATTAAAGTATTATTGATTCTATACGTAAGTAATTAAAAAGTATTTTCTACTTCTTTATAACAAGCCGTGTTGCTTTGGATAGGCCTTTATTGGAACACACCATAAAAGGAACGTATAGCCATAACTGGTACATCTACCCTATACTGCATACAATCATATACATATTTGTTGCCGTTTAAGCCAAATTTAATTCATTATTATACGAGGAATGTTCTACGTGTCTTTTTAAATTAAATGTTATTTTTCTACGTAAATATTTTTTTTAAGTAGGACATATCAGAATTTTAAAGAAAAAAATAGGGAAAATGTATGTAATGTTGGCCTTAGTGCCCCTAATTTGGGCCCATACATAAATTCAGCAATCGACTTAATTTTCAATAGCAACAAAACATATCCATTAGGACCGTCCCAATGACGCGTTCATCTAGATAAAATTGATAAATAGCAGATTGTTAGTGATGGGCCCAATGTTAGATCCATAGGCCAACATTAGAGCCATTTCCCCTACATGATTTTTTAAAAATCCACAATCGCTCACATTTTTGTGAGTCTATTTTTTTAACGTTCATCTGATTAAGTTTACCTTTTATTTCATATCAGATTCCATTCAAAGGGTACTCAAAATTGTGTTGTTAAAATTTTCTATTGGATTTTAACCACAAAGTTCCATTGCAATATTTTTTCAAAAAGTCTTTTGAAATTTTTCCCAAAATTTTATTGGAATTCTAAAGAAACTTTATTCACAATTTCTGTAATATTGTCCACAGAATTTGAAAAAGGAGAACCACCTTGGAATACTACTCACTACTACTGCTGTCCCATAAGAATTCTTTTCAGCATTCCTTAGCTAATTCAGCTTAATAGTGTTCAGTGTTCAAATTATTTTCATGATTCTTTGAATAACACAAAACATTATAAATTCAGGAACTAAGAAATTATGTTTCCATTTACGAGCACTAGGGGAGAGTGCACACACTTGATCCCTCACGACCAATGAAGAAAAAAAACTTGATCCCTCCTCGGTTTCTCGAAATCCTCAGCAGATTTGCTTCAGGTATGTTCCCACAAAGTTTTGTCTAGACGGAAGGTAACGTTATGATGACAATTGCTGGAATGAACAATTTGTGAGAGCAGTTTGAATGTGCTCATGCCCTTAATATTCTATTCATTTGTTCCTAATTTTAAATGAGTAAGACTAGGGTTCTGATGCATGGTCATCATCGGTGTCATTGCTTAATTTTGTTGCTAAGGAATCTAATTTTGACTGACAAAGGGGCGCGCCTTTAGAGGATGCTCACACTCTTCGAAGGATATAGATAGAGGGACCTTTCAATTAGAATCGATTCCTTACGATGAAGGCAAGACTAACAATTGCATCAAAACCGAATACTTCATAATTTCTCAATATAGATGGAGGTCACGGAATGTATAACAATAGATCAAAATACTGGTCGCGGTGGTTTTATGTCCCGAACAGAGGAAAAAAATGCCCTTAGACATTTTTTTAGTCAGCATTAAAATTTCTTAATAACTTTTTAAATTCTCTACCAAAATGCAAAAAAAAAATCACAACTCAAAGCTGTGAATAAGAAGAATAATTATGATCATTGAATTGGTGCTGAATCTTTTGATTGTTTTTCAGTTTGATTTGAAGTTAAACACTCAGTTAGAGGACATACTTCAACCAGATATATGAGTGTGAAAAATAAAACTATGTTTGGGGATACCTGATCCTCCATAATTTTAACACATGCAATCACGGGATGTGTTCAAAAATTTATATTCAAATAAATATCATACAAAGGTGATGACACGTCCCTTTGTTCTTAAAATTGCGTTTTCTGGCTTATTTTATACAAAGGTGATCAAACGTCCCTTTGTTCTAAAAATTGCGTTTTCTGGTTTATTTCAGATAGACGTACATTTACGAATATATGCATCATGACAGAGGCTCAAGAGATTTAAAAAAAATATGCTTCCACTTTCCCTTATAAAAACTGCATGTCATACCCCCTTGATCAAGTTACCCCAATTTTACAAAATACATTTTGAGAAATCTTTAAGAAAAAAAAACTAGTTTTGGCAGATTATACATAATTTTGGAGCCTTTCGAGTATTTATAAACTTACAAAATATATTTCCCTGCAAGCATGTGTGACAACCGATTCACGATTCTATTTTTTCGCTGAGTTATATCCGAAATCAAGCAGCGCCGGTGCTGTAGTTGTAAGCGTGATTGTCTCTCACTCCAAAAAGCCTGGGTTCAATCCCAGTCGGCACCGCTGGGATGTTCTGAGGCATAACATCTCTGATCACGCCTTCCTTCGAAAAGGAACGGCTTTATCCCCGGTTCATGAGTTGATGGGTCGATAGGTAGGATCCAGGTGTGGGAGCTGCCCCCTGGCGTCGGTAGCATTGGTGCTCAGTATGGAAAACAAGGTCGACGGAAAACAAATCAAGGAAAAAAATGTAAAAGTAGTCTTAGCACTTAGTAGAATTGTTAAAAACTCTAAAAATTCTCCCCATTGCCACCCCCTCATAGTTTCGCTAATAATGTCATTAATCATGGCATATACAGTACCGAATAAAAGTATAACAGTGTGATTAAAAGTATAACAGTACCGAATAAAAGTATCAAACGCTTTTGCTATAACTTTCAGGCCCCATACACAATTAAACACTATATATTGCCTATGTAAGGTCAATACTGGAATATTCCAGCATTGTATGGTCTCCATTTTCAACGACTCACGAAGATATTTTAGAATCACTGGTTGTCAGAAACAACTTGGCCCTAGTCTGCTCAATATACGATCTTGGTGTGAGAGATAATAAGCATCCCTTCTAGTCCGATCGTTTAGTCATCTAGCATCTAGACAAAGACGAACTTCACCAGTGGTCTAATGACTGGGACTGTACTAAGAGCCCAATCACTTTTACTGGGTTCAATCACCTGCTGACAAAGCATTTTGTCCAACTCACGATCAATGCGTTTCTGCATTACAGAGGACGTTGGGTAGGGGTTGATCCTGGCGGGTCGTGTATTTTGAAGCTCTTCTTTGAGTTCAATTTTGTGAGTGAGGAGAGAAGTGACGTCAAGAACTTCTCCTTCTATTGCTATTTTGAAGAGCTTTTTCACCTGTTCAAGCTTAGTTTTCTGTTCTCCTGTGAGAATCTCTCCGTCGCCATCTCCCTCTGCTCCTCTAATTTACTCAACCCCTGTTCCTTCGTTTTCCATCGCGACTATTAATTCACTGTGGCGAATTGCACAGTTGGCTGAATTTTAAATGTTCTAAAAAGATCGTGTAAAATGGCGTTAATTTTAATAAAACTAGAATTTTTGGGGTTTTTTCACTATGTTTATTATTTATCGATTGAAAAGATTCGGTTTGGTTTGGTTTGGTTTCTCGAGAACTTAATTAGCGATAAGTTAAACCAAAAATTATTCGAATCGGAGGAAAAGAATTTTAGTCAAGTTACCGCGCGACTTTAAAAATCTAAATCTGATTCAATTCTAATTCAATCAATCTTCGTTTCTGATTCAGATTTTTAAAGTCACGCGGTAACGTGACTAAATTTTTTTTAAACGATGCGAATAATTTTTGGTGAAAATTATCGCTAAATAAATTCTTGAGGAACCAAACTAGGATCTTTTCAATCGATAAATAATAAACAAAGTGGAATAAAAAACATCCTAAAAATTCTCGGTTTATTAAAATGAACGCTATTTTGTTTATTATTGATCGACTGACTTAGTCCTAGTAAGATTTCCCGATAATCTTATATATTTTAAGGCTTGGGACTTGTTTTTGATTTCAGATTATTCTGGTAACCGTGGTTATTTGCTATTTCGTCACTGCAAGCTGGAAGACAGTTTGAGATTCAGAGCCAGAAAAAAAATGCGATTTGTAGTTAAAATGTCAATAAACAAAGTGATCGCTACGATATTTCTTACCCAACCCGAAATTCAAATAGCCAAAAAACATGCATTTTTATGCCTCACAGAGGTAAAGTCCCCTTAAGGAACTGTAGCCTTTTAGGATGAGCATCAACATTTCTTAAATCTTGGCTGCTCGTTGATCAACTATTCAAGATTCATCAGTACGCTTTTGGGCCTGCTTGGATTAGTGTACATGAAGTTTGGTCAGAAAAAAATTACAATCTAGCTCTTTACTTTGTAGTCAAATCATTGAATTTTGATGGTTAAAATTTTATTAAAATACTGTCTCGACGAAAAAAATAAAAACATTTTCACCGTGGACAAGTATTGGATAATTTTGCAACTTGAATTGTTTTGGTTTTTCATTCTATGGCCAGCAGCCCGATCATCTTTGCTAGGATAATACTTGCACGACAACTAATGCCATGAACATCAAATGTAAGTGTGCATTTCTTACCATCCTCTGTTTATAATACTTGCAACAAATGAAATGGCGGTACCTTCACGAGATGATTTTCTAGTCACAAGGGAGACCCAGTGCCACATTGACCACACCTGGCCATGTTTTGTTTCCCCAGAGAAATGGCAAGTTTCTGAATATGGTCAAAAACCATTGAATCACATTTAAATTCACAACCAGTTCAATGACAGCTATTAGGAATAGCCAGGATCCAGTTTTAGACTTGGATCAAAATCCATAAGAATTCATCATCTTCTTCTTCTTCTTATTCTTCCTCTTCTTCTTCTTATTCTAGTCGTAGGAGGAACTAGCACATGCTGGTATATGCTGATTCCCTGGTTACATTGTGCTGGCTACTTTTTTGCACATCACAGATAAAAATTCTGAATTTTAATTCTGATGTAAACATTCATTCACGTAGACTTGTATTTCATTTCTCGCAACCGAGCAGCTTGCAAACAATGTTGTTTGCAAAGATGGGCTTTTTTGGATCACTGCGTCCTAGCAAGAAGTACGGTCGACTTAGTTCGCGCTCCGCTATTTTGGAAGTTTTCTCGCTATTCGCTTGATTTAAATTTTCAGTTTTTTCGCGCTTAGAGTTCCCAGCTAAATAATTAACTAAAAGTGAGTTTTTTTCTGAGAAGAAAGTGTGTTTTCGGCATCATCGGAAGGAAAATTGTTTTTACGATTGCCAATTCGCCAACC
Organism: Ochlerotatus camptorhynchus; assembly: GCF_037179485.1. NCBI lineage: Eukaryota > Metazoa > Arthropoda > Insecta > Diptera > Culicidae > Ochlerotatus > Ochlerotatus camptorhynchus. Next base: position 5,083,605 of record NW_027040741.1, read on the forward strand.
ATTTTGTGCACCATCGGTGCGTGGTAACGCATACCTGCACACGGATCATCGTCATCGAGTGTCAGCATCTGCCTCCGCATTTACACCGCTCATCTATCATCGTGTGTTCAGCTGAGTGCCGACCCTCACATAAGCACACACCAACGAAGACCGCCCGCACACGCTGATCGAAGATCATCCACGCTGCGCGTCGCTCCGCTGCTGCCGTTTAAACGCTCGGTGGTAGTAGTATAGGATTATCAGATAAGTTTTTGTTCTTGTTTCTCTCTTTCGCCCACAGTTAAATTTTAAGTTTGTGTTTTGTGTCTGTAGTTTTTTTTTTTTTGTGTATTGTGTCCGAGTGATTATCGTTTCAGTGGTAGAGCGTTTTTCGCTCCCACTAGTACGGCAAAATGGACATTTTGTCGCAAGACGAAATGGACGTTTTGTCGGAAGATGACACCACTTTGCCACGCAATGGCAAGAAGGGTCGAAAACGTACGTCATCTCTCCCTGGTTCATCGTCTCAGTCTGGCAAAGGACAGGCTCAGATAAACCCCCGATCGCGAGCCTATCCAGATGACTCGACTGGCCCATGGGTTGTCTACTTTCAGCCCAGAAACAAACCTTTGAATGTAATGCAAATTACTAATGATCTGACGAAGCGATACTCGGCCGTGACTGAAATCACGAAGGTTAGGCACAATAAACTTCGTGTCTCCGTCTCTAACCTGAAGCAGGCTAACGAGATTGCTGCCTCCCAGCTCTTCACGCTCGAGTACAGAGTTTACATCCCAGCTCGTGATGTGGAGATCGAAGGTGTGGTCACCGAAGCGAGTCTGACCCCCGAGATCTTGGAGAAGCAGGCGGTTGGCCGTTTCAAGAACCGTTTGCTTCCTCCGGTGAAGATACTGGATGTCCAAAAACTGGGCTCAGTATCTGTCAGCGAGGGTAAAAAGAGTTTTACCCCCACAGACTCGTTCCGTGTGACCTTTTCTGGTTCAGCCCTTCCTCACTACATCGAGCTGGGAAAACTTCGACTACCTGTGCGTTTGTTCGTTCCCCGGGTCATGAACTGCCAAAACTGTAAGCAGTTGGGACATACGGCCTCCCACTGTGGCAGCAAGGCACGCTGTTCCAAATGCGGAGAGAAGCATGGGGATGACACCTGTGCAGCTACCGCACCAAAATGCGTGTACTGTAAGGGAACTCCTCATGGTATCTCGTCATGCCCGGTGTACACACAACGCGGGGAGAAATTACAACGCTCACTTAAGGAACGTTCCAGGCAGTCTTTTGCAGAAATGCTTAAGACGGCCACGCCATCGACCAACGACAAAAATCCCTTTTCTCTTTTGTCAGATGACGAGACTGACTCTGACTTGGCTGAGGAGGGAACTTCTTTCTGTTTTTCAGCACGGAAACGAAAACGCATCCGTTCGCGGAAAGTTGAGAATGAAGAACCCCAAATCAGCTTGCCCAAATCAAGGAGTGGTGGAAAAAAGGAAGTTTCTACTCCTCCTGGATTCAGAAGAACTGACTATACCCAGGATTTTCCACCTCTCCCGGGGACATCCAAAACCCCTGATGTCCCATTTTTAAGAACAGAAGCCCCTTCTTCATCTGGGTTGTTCTCATTTGATAAAATTGTGGACGATATTCTCAAGTACCTGAATATTTCTGATCCTCTCAAAAGCATTGTTCTGGCAATGCTTCCTACTGTGAAGACCCTCTTGAAGCAATTGACATTGAAGTGGCCCCTCATTGCAGCAATCATTTCCTTCGATGGATAATTTTCCAAACGAGGTCGGGGATTTGATCACAATTCTACAGTGGAATTGTCGAAGTCTTATTCCTAAATTAGACTCTTTTAAGTTTTTAGTTCACAATAATGATTGTGATGCATTTGCTCTTTGTGAAACTTGGCTCTCTTCAGATATAGATCTACCTTTTTATGATTTTAACATTATTCGACTGGATCGTGAGGATTCGCGTGGAGGAGGGGTACTTTTGGGGATCAAAAAGTGCCATTCCTTCTATAGAGTGAATCTTCCACAATTTACAGGTATTGAAGTTGTCGCATGTCAGGCTATTATTAAAGGTAAGAGCCTTTGTATTGCTTCTGTTTATATTCCTCCTAGAGCCGTTGTTAATCGAAAACAACTTTCAGATATATGTTCAGTACTTCCTGCTCCACGGTTGATTATGGGAGATTTTAATTCCCACGGTACAGGCTGGGGGGAACTGTATGATGACAACCGTTCTACTTTTATCTATGACCTCTGTGATAACTTCAATATGACAATTCTTAACAATGGAGAAGTAACACGTTTGGCTGGACCATCTTCGAATGGAAGTAAATTAGACCTCACACTTTGCTCTAACTCATTATCGTTGGATTGCACGTGGAATGTGATCCAGGATCCCCACGGTAGTGATCACTTGCCGATCAAAATTTCGATTGCCAGTGGGTTCAATCCGTCGGAATCCGTTAACGTCGCGTACGACCTCACCCGTAATATCGATTGGACAACGTTCAAGACCGCGATAGATGAAGCCGTGTCGTCGGTAGAAGAGCTTCCACCGTTGGAGGAATATAACTTCCTCTCCAATCTGATCTTGGACAGCGCGCTTCGAGCTCAAACTCGGCCGGTTCCAGGAACGTCTTTTCGTAGGAAACCTCCTACCCCTTGGTGGGACCAGCAATGCACTGAGGTTTATCGGAAAAAGTCCGACGCGTTTAAGCTTTTCCGGAAACGCGGAACACCCGAGTATTTCGAAGCATACTCGACTCTTGAACACGAACTCAAGAGCCTCATCAAAGCCAAGAAACGTGGATACTGGCGGCAATTCGTGGACGGTTTATCGCGCGAAACGTCGATGAATACGCTTTGGAACACGGCGCGAAGGATGCGTAACCGGTCTTCAAACAACGAGAGCGAGGAGTACTCGGATCGGTGGATTCTCAAGTTCGCGCGAAAAGTATGTCCTGATTCCGTGCCGGCACAGATGATTCCTCACGAAACGACGAATTCGGTAGACGAGATCAGCCAGCCTTTTTCAATGCTGGAGCTCTCACTCGCGCTCCTTTCGTGTGGCAATTCGGCTCCGGGGGCTGATAGAATCAAGTTCAACTTGTTGAAGAACCTCCCAGACGTCGCTAAGAGGCGCATGTTGAACTTGTTTTGTCAGTTCCTGGAGCTCAATATTGTTCCAGATGATTGGAGGCAAGTGAGAGTTATAGCCATTAAAAAGCCTGGAAAACCCGCTTCAGATCATAACTCGTATCGTCCCATCGCGATGTTATCGTGCATTCGAAAATTGTTGGAGAAAATGATCCTTTTTCGCTTGGACAAATGGGTTGAGACGAACCACCTACTCTCAGATACTCAATTTGGATTCCGTAGGGGCAAGGGAACGAACGACTGTCTCGCGTTGCTTTCCACAGAAATTCAGTTGGCTTTTGCTAAAAAAGAGCAAATGGCTTCTGTATTCTTGGATATCAAGGGGGCTTTTGATTCAGTATCCGTTGAAGTCCTTTCAGACAAACTCCACGCTTGTGGCCTTTCTCCATTAATAAATAACTTTTTGTACAATTTGCTGTCAGAGAAACATATGAGCTTTTCTCATGGAAACTCTACAGCTTCTCGATTTAGTTACATGGGTCTCCCCCAGGGCTCATGTTTAAGCCCCCTTTTGTATAATTTCTACGTCAGAGAAATTGACAATTGTCTAAGTGACAACTGCACGTTGAGACAACTTGCAGATGACGGCGTAGTGTCTATGACAGGGCCCAAAGGGGTCGACCTGCAAGGACCCTTACAGGATACCTTAGACAATTTGTCTACTTGGGCTATTCAGCTAGGTATCGAATTCTCCATGGAGAAAACTGAGTTGGTCGTTTTTTCTAGGAAGCATAGCCCAGCACAACCAAAGCTTCAACTTTTGGGTAAACCGATCACTCATTCTATGTCCTTCAAATATCTTGGGGTCTGGTTCGATTCAAAATGCACCTGGAGATCCCACATTGAGTATCTGAGACGAAAATGCCAACAAAGGATCAATTTTCTCCGAACAATTACCGGAACGTGGTGGGGAGCCCATCCGCAAGATCTTCTAACGTTGTACCGGACAACGATTTTATCGGTTTTAGAATACGGTAGTTTTTGTTTCCAGTCGGCGGCTAAAACTCACATCATCAAACTGGAACGTATCCAGTATCGTTGTCTTCGTATCGCGTTAGGATGCATGCACTCGACTCATACGATGAGTCTAGAAGTGTTGGCGGGCATGTTGCCACTATCGGATCGGTTCTCGGAATTGTCCCTCAGGCTCCTCACCCGTTGCGAAGTTATGAACCCACTGGTAATCAAAAACTTTGAAAAGCTTCTTGAGCTGAACCCTCAAACTCGTTTTATGTCATTGTACTACGTGTACATAACTCAGGATGTCAGCCCTTCACAGCATAATCCTCATCGTGTATGCTTCTCCGACTTCGGCAATTCAGTTAGTTTTGATTTATCTATGACGCGGGAGATTCGTGGGATCCCAGAACATCATCGTTCCATGATTGTTCCGTCAATTTACGCTGCAAAGTTTGGCCAAGTTGATTCCGCAAGATCGTTCTTCACAGATGGATCACTAATAGAGTCGTCCGCTGGTTTTGGTATTTTTAACGAATTTCATAGCGCCTCTCGAATGCTTCAAGCTCCTTGTTCCGTATATGTTGCTGAGCTGGCGGCAATTCATTATACGCTAGAAACGATCGCCTCACTTGCACCAGATCATTATTTTATTTTTACGGATAGTCTCAGTTCTGTCAAGGCTATTCGCTCTATGAGGCCGGTAAAGCACTCCTCGTATTTTCTCATGAAAATACGAGAGCTTTTAAGTGCTTTATCTTTAAGATCTTTTGTCATCACCTTTGCATGGGTCCCATCTCATTGCTCGATTCCGGGCAATGAGATGGCTGACTCACTTGCTAAGGTGGGCGCTATGGAAGGCGATATTTACGATCGACAAATCGCCTACGATGAATTTTTCTTCATTTATCGTCAACAGTCACTCGTCAGCTGGCAGAATAAGTGGAGTGAAGGGAGTTTGGGACGATGGCTATATTCGATCATCCCTAAGGTGTCGAAGAGTTCTTGGTTCAAGGGGTTGGATGTGGGTCGAGACTTCATTCGTATGATGTCTCGCCTCATGTCCAATCACTATTCGTTAAACGCTCACTTGTTCCGTGTTGGGCTGAAGGACAGCAATCTCTGTGAATGTGGACAAGGTTACCAGGACGCAGATCACATTATTTGGTCTTGTGCTGAGTATCGCGGAGTCAGATCTGAACTGTACGATTCCCTTCGGGCTCGAGGTAGACAACCTAATGTTCCAGTTCGGGATATTTTGGCTAGACGCGATCTGGAGTTTATGAAACTCATATATGTTTACTTTAAGGATATTAACCTTAGATTGTAAGTTTGATTAACCTTGTGTTTAGTTTGTGTTTTGTACGTCTGGGGGGTTTTTTTTTCAATGTTTGTTTTCAAGATGAATAGAAATAATTTCATGCTTTAGGATTAATTAAATAGTTATATCGTAAACCACATTTAAAACCTCCTTCTTCCCTTTTCCCATCCAAAAAATTGTAAATCTCCACTAACCTCGAGACGACCGCGAGTACTCGGTCCAGTTCCTTTAACTTTAAATATAAGACAGTAACAATGTATAACGCAAAGGATAACTCGGCTCTGTAAAGTTTATTCGATTGAGCCTGTACAAATAAAGTAATTAATAAAAAAAAAAAAAAAAGATGGGCTTTTGTGTACAATATTTGCTACATTGCATGAAATGTGTCAGAACTTTATATGATATATAATGTAAACGTGTATGATATATGACGGTCCATTTATGTGCATCACATAGAACATAAATTTACACTACTTTTTCGAACTGTGCAGTGCAAATGCAATAACATCACTACCACTAGCAAATCAACATAGATTTAAACTCCATATTGACCGCTGACTTGCTTCTGCTTGTTGCAGGACCCAGTCCACGTCGTCCGACGTGGTAATGAGCAGAGGCACGACAACAGCGCCAACCGGTCAGCACTCGTGTTTATTTCAGTTGCCGTGGGGACGTAATTTGTGATGAGCCAAGGTCAAGGTACGGTCCTTATATTTGAAATGACGTTTCACATTCATCTAGTGATGGCCGATTTTTATTAGAATAATCGATTAACGAACCGAAAAGTAAAATATTTGTAATCGGTTGTATCATGCCGACATAAGCATTAACTTCTCCAGAGGATCATCACCCATCGTTTCAAACATGTTCTGCAGTCTCATTGGTCGAACAATGACAGCACAGCGAACAAAAAATTATCAATTAGTTGTTAATAGAGTAAAAAAAAAAATGGGACATCTCTGATTTTTGTGCGATTGTTTTGATATAAAAAAACGGCGTCGCGTGTGATAGTTTTTGATTTCAGTTTGTTTACGCGTTGTATGATTTTGTGAGCGGTCGCTTCGTGTTCGCGTCATGAAGCAATCGATTACATTCGACCAGAGGATTGATCCCCGTAGGGCGGGTCTATGATCGGAGCTACTAAACCAAGCGTGACATAGCTGCTTGCAAGGGATTCAGTTGGACTGATTTGGTGAGATTGTTCCATTTTTCTACTTTTGTCTATTTAAACTTAATTTCTATGAATGCGTATCGTTTGGAATCATTTGATTCGGATGAGACTCTTAACTTTTATTTGTTTACATTGTGTTTCAATTGGTATTCTTAAGAACTTCATAAAATAAGGTTTCAATATTTAAATTGAGCAGATCGACTAGCCTGGTGGCTGCCGCTTTTGCTTACTGAGTAGAAGACCGTCGGGGATCCACATTGTAAAGATTCCCTATTTTCAGCTTTTTTACAGGCTGGAGTTGTTGTTTGAACCATTTAGTTTATCAATTTAATTTATCTGTATAACAATTATTCACAAGCATTCTTCCAGGTCAATTCAAGAATAGTTTGATGATGATAAATCTTCCTAATATTCACATTACAGTTATGACCCGATCCTGTCAATCTCTCCGCGCATCAGACTGTTATTTTTCAATAATTCCACATAATTGTAATTTCATACCTTCCTCCTTCAAGATGAATGTTTAAGATACACATACTTTGCTAGCTGACAAAATGGGGTCATTGCTGTATAATTATTCTCTTTTTGCAGCCTTCATTCAGACTGGATCTATTGATTTAAATTATTTGAGTTTTCTTCCAGCTCTTTGATGCCGGAACATCACTAGATTTATACTGTAATGATTCACTCTCGATCAATTTTGCTCATGCTCATGCTCTAAGTTCATTTTCAGCATTTCGATGATGGAACGTCTTCAGATTTATATTATAATGGGGCTTATTACGGATGTCACATCACCGTGAAAAGTTGTCACTTGTCGTCACGGTGAAGTGATTCCCATTTGATTTGTACGGTAATCACGGCTCTTATTCTGAGTATCACTTGCTTATCACCGTGTAGTGACACCCGAAATAAGGCCCAATGATACACCATTTGGGTTTGGCTTCGGGCAAATCCAAGTATAATGCATGATAACACTGATTCATTTAAAACCATGGTCGCATCACTTATCAAGGTGAATCCTGATCCAACGAACCCAACTTACTAACAAAATCTCCTTTTCTGTGTCTTTTGTTGGAAATTTCAGGGTTACATCTTCCTTATTGGGAGCTGAGGAGACATAGAGCTGCATCATATTGTATGTAAAATAATTATTATTTTCATTGCGGAATACCAGTTTTTTTATCCATATAAATGTATTTTCATTAAATATTACGTATTTTAATGTTCTGATATATTTCATTTCTCCATTACATATGTTTACTATATATATAAATAAATACTGGGTTGGGAGGGAGCATCAGGGTATCATTTGACCTGAAACTGGACGATTGGAGTGGTATGACAACCGGAGTCTAGGAGGGAATAAACACTATCATTTTCTTTATCCTACCGATTCGATTGTGATGGTGTGAATTCTACTCCAACAGTTTCATGGAGATTGACGCGCCCTTCTTAACAAACCATCCTGTAGGAAGCTTAATAAGTATTGCGAATTGCGTTATTCGATTTGTTGGATCGTATCGTTGGAAGGAGATTCTTAAATTCCCGTGGATTTCGCGTAAGTGCCTCTGCTTACGGGTCCACCCCACCGTTTTTGGCCCTTCATACAGCGATATTGTGAATTCAGATCGGTAGCTCAAATTGATCTTGCTATTAAGTGGAGCTGCATACAAGACAAGATCTTCGAAGGGATGGTGGCTACCTTACATACATACATACATTGTTTTGATATAAAAATGCGCAAAATTCCATCTCTACCGAGGAGGCATCAAAACCACAAAATTACCTGGCATACGGGTGGTATTCATTGGATGAAAGGGACCGTGAAAGAGGACACTAAAATAGAAAGTTTTTCCACCGACAGTTTCATCTTATTATTCTTCTTTGGCAGCGATGTTTTATATCTTTTCAGGTTCAAGCAGAACGATGTGCAACCAAGTGGTAGGGGAAATGACGGCTTCGGCATGACAGACTATTTTCGGCAACACAAATTGAAACACTATTTTCACTGGATTTTCTTACGAAAACACTTCGCTGAATGCATGCAAACGATTCTTTATACTTTCAGCTTCAATTTGACTATATTTTTACCACTGAGAAAAAGCAATCTAGCAAGGTTTTCTTGAAATGCAACACACGCACTACAAATTGTAGCTGATTTCGAGTTGCCGACAATAGAACAGCAGATTTACATGCAGTTCAAATGGAACGGTTGCCGAAGAAAAACTGGTTGCCGACAATACTCGCTCTCACTAGAGAAGATTGGAGCTTTGTAAATGCGTTTCAAAACAGTTTTTGACAATTCTTTCGACTGAAATTGTTAGAGCAGCTGGCAGCAAAAGATTGTAAACAAACCAATACTGCATATGTGTGCGTTCCTTAGAGAAAAAGGCTATAGAAAGAAGGTCGCTGCTTAGGTTGCCGAGAATACGTAAATTCCCCTACTTGATTATGACGACTGAGTTTGGGGAAAACATTTATTTCATGAAAACAGTGATCAAATTATCATTTGTACAATTTTAAAAAGTTTTTTTTACGGCAAATTGTAAAAGTTTTTATTTCGGCAGATTTTTAAAGTAATATCCTATCAATTGGCGTATTTGGAATTTAATTTCATATATACATGTCAAAGTTACAAGCGTTCAAAACCTAACATTATTCCACTACACAAATTTTTTTATTTGCACCCCAGTATAGTCGACAAAGACGTAGTTCTACGTCAAAAATTCTCGATCTTATATTATTTTGTCTGGTACTGCAAATTAAACATTTCCTTACCTATAGTAAGTGTTATCGAATATAATGAACTTTAGCCATGTTCAAACAAGCGTTATAAGGGGTTTTAAGGGAAAGTTTACCAACACGTTTTCATTTAAAAAAAAATATTGGAATATTTAAAAAAAATCCAAAACAAAATCAGGTTTTCCTTAGATTCCTGAAAAAATACATGTAAACATATTTTTTTCTATCTCATCATCAAAAAATGGAGGCTCAGCAAAACCGAAACGTTGCCGTTTTGAGGTTTTTGAGTCCAATCTCCATATGCCATGATGACTTACAAAAATATTTTGAATGTGAATTTTCTTTTAAAAACTAAAAAAGAAGTTTTTGTTTTTAGGTTCTTGAAATCTTTTTCCATTCCATTATTTTTATAAAAATCATTACAGTGTGAAATTTCTAATTTATGATTAACAAATTGAAGGTTAATATATTGGTCGAACGTTTAAATCAGCTTCCAATACGCTTTTTTCATTGAGTTATATCAAGGATCCAACCTACCAAATTTCCTTTATTTCCCGCCATATGGTGCGCGAATATTGGCTGCGAGGTATATAATTATGATCAGCCTTACGGGATTGCAACAACATTTATCTGATGCCCCTTGTTGATAGTGCGATTGGACACAGACTGCTAGCATTCTTTTTTTTCGATTCTTCACCATCTTCGTTGATATTTTTTTACGGCTTTGTCTTAGCAACAACTCAAAGTCACCAGATGCTACGGCCAGAGGGTTGTTTCACTCATTTTCCCACCTCCGAATGCCGTTAAAGTCTCATTCGCCTCGACAGCGCACCGAACCAATCGCATGAAAAAAGGGTTAGCTAGCAAGATAGCAGGAACAGAATATACGAAAAAAGTGTTTTCCTAGCACTCGAAATTAAATGATAATCAAATAAGAGGAGGACGACGGCAACCGTCGCGTCGTCGTCGACGGCCGTACTGGGCAGTAGTGGACCAATCCAAGATTGCCCTGAGCAAAAGCGGCTGGATAGCCACAACCACCAGCAGTAGGGGTGGGGTGGGAAATTAAGGCATTGAACAAGATATTGAAGCAGGAAGCTACAGCGTCACACTTTGGGGGAAAGAAGTCGTCTGATGATATTATCGTTGCCCACGATTTTTTTTTTGGTTCATTTTCGTTTTGTTTTATTCTCAGACCGTGATTTGTCTGTGGTTTTCCTATTTTCCTTTCCTTTGCATATTTTTCCATCCGAAATGATGATGTTTGAAGTGAGGTTTTCCCCTTTTGCGTTGCCCTCCAAGGTTGGTGTTGGCTGGTGTAGCCAATATACTGTTAGGATTAATGTGGGTTGAAGTTGATTTCTATGTTGTTTTTCGTTTTTTCTTTTGCTTCATCTGTTACTCTAGATTTTTGGAAAAATGAGCGCAAATTAGGAAAACGATTTCCCGAAAAAATGATGCAGATAGGTTTCCTCGCGAAAGGGGTTTCTTCTTCATGGATGATTTTTTTTTATCGGACTAAGTTTCTCAGAAAGGGACGCCTTGTGAAATGGGTTCAAGGGAAAACAGTTTTCTGGGCTATTAATTTAGCGGTACAAGTGGCTGATTTTTGTTTGAGTTTTCCGGCTAATTTCTTAACTCTTACTGTGCAGTACACAGTAAGCTGGCCTTTAGGGATACGGATTAGATTAACCTTATTAAGGTATTAATTGATTGAATGAGCTTCGGTAATTGAAGGAATGGAAAATGATTACTTGTGAAAGCATGTCCCAATGCCCTTGAAGTTGTAGAGAATAAAGTTCTTATGAACATGACGGAAATTAATTACCAATATTCGATTAAACTCATAGCCTATTCAGTAAAGGCAAGGACATTTTTTCGACTTTCCTGGGCATAGAATTCCATTGTGCTTGCCACACAATATACAAATGCATGCATTGGTATTGGTATTGAAAGCTCTCAATTAATAACTGTGGAATTGAATTTAGAACACTAAGTTGAGAGCACGCAGTAAGCTAATATGCGAATAGCAATAAGCTTGATAAGTGCAAAAGAAAGAAGAAGAAATGATGAAACGAATAAGATTTTTGTTTTTAATAAGAACATGATCGGGTTGTTCAGTCAAGAGCAGGCATAAGATTTCAATTGGGACGTAATGGCCATGAAAAAACTTAGCTGTTCACCGTGTCATCTCATTCATTGAGCACACCTGAGCGAATAAACTCAAGTGCGAGTTTCCAAACAAATCTCACGCTCGAGATTATCACTCACGCTCACAAGGCCAAAACTTAATTTCATAACAAAACTCATAAAATCCGGTCAAACGCTAATTGCTGGCATGCACCTGACCCTGTGCTTCGGTCAGAGAGCGTATAGGGCGTCGTTGTGCCAATTTGGTCGTGGCAAACTTCGAGTATAAGAGAGTGATTGCAGTTAGATCAAAAGTGCCTGAGAAAAATGCAAGTACTTTCGCGGATTACCCGGCATTGCAATAGAGAAGGTATGATCACAGACATGCAAGCATAACATGCTTAAAATGTTCATGGAAAACGCTTTTAACGGTAAATTTAAATGTTTCTTAGTCGATAGTACCGCCACTTATGGCGCACATAATCAATTTCCTTACTTTTAACGTTTACACACTACAACCATCTGTTGAGTGTATTGCCCATCACAGTGTATACGACAGGTAGCGGTAGGGTTTACAATGATAAATTTTCAATGTGTTGTGTCTGTTGGTCTGTGATATAACATTGAGGCAACGTTAGGATAAAATCAAAACATTGATAAATATAACGCATCACTTTCAGGAATTCTTTACTTCGCAAGCGATGAACCATTCTGACGGCTAAATGAGTACCCAAGTAACCATTTAGTAGCAATATAGCTTGTATTTACTTGATTTTCTTCAGTATGGTTGGTTGGGGAATCTGATTAAACTATCGATTCTTGTAACCAATCCCTTTCGTATTCTATTCATCCTCCTTTCACACGTTGCATATAACACTATCTCATACTCATACATTGATTCAATGACTCATTCCGAGTACTCGGTGGACCAGCAAGACGCGCGGCTTATGCCAGATGACTCTGCAATTCAGTAACAGATGGTGGACATGAGATCGACCACACCAACCAGCGAGGAAGAGTAAACATCGAACCATCGGTACGGAAATTAGTGTGGATTTATCACCTTCGGAAGACAAAAAAAAACGGAAAAGGCGGAATCATGTTCGAACCGACCAAGGATGATATACGGAAGGAAATTGCCGGTGAAGTGCGGAATGAAATACGAAGCGTTAGAGAAAAAGTAAGAGGTTATATCCAAGACACGATCGTAGATTTGACGTAGGATTACGTAGTTTTGATGTTGCATTCAAAGTATAGTAAACATTAAATTGATTTCTTAACTCGTTATCAGTGAAAAAGTTCGATAGGTTGAAATTCGGAAGCATTTGGGAGTTCCGTTTTCGAGGTGCTCTGTAGGTGTCCATGTAGTACAAACCAATCCTGGACGATGTGTCTTGGATACAAGCTCTTACTTGAACTCTTTTATCAGTCATTGTATTGTGTAGCCAAATGCTGCGACATGGCTACATCGATAAACACGCATATAATTTTTCAAATATCACTTACTTCGCACTACAAATGTAGAAATTTGAAGAGATTGAATTGCCCGTTAATTTGCTGTTCGGAAATGAAATATGTATTAGGGAAAGCACATCAATCACAGAATCTGAGCATACCCTAGACTGCCTACGTTTATGCTTTTTGATGCAAATTTTAAGCCTCTTCCATTAAGAGAAATTCAAGCGGCACCGGTGGTGTAGTGGTAAGCGTGATTACCTCTCACCCCAGCAGGCCTGGGTTCAATCCCTGTCATCCCAGTCTGATTACCTCCCTGGCGTCGGTAGCATTGGTGCTCAGCACGGAAAACAAGATCGACGGAAAACAAATCAAGGAAAAAAATTAAGAGAATTTTGCGAGATTGCAAATAATTAAATAATTAATTTATCTTTATTAGGGAGGCTTGCAGCCTGGGGCTGGTTCGCCTCCAACGATTGCAAATACTCATTCAGCAAAAACATTTGTTTTTTTTTTTTTTATTATGAAATAATTAGATGCCATGATCATATTTTGAATTAGTAGGATACAAGAAGAGGTTGCTAAGAATGTGTTTGACATATTAAACCTGTTTATTTCAGTTCATGAGAGTCACAATCAGCGATTTTTCACACATTCACTCACTCACTCAGCGATCAGAAAATCGCTGATTGTGACTCATAGAAAGCAAAATATACAGGTTTTATGTTTCAAACACAAGCTTTGTAACCTCTTTTTGTAAGTTACAAGTAAAACATGCCATCATACCATCTTTTGGTTTTATTATTCCGAAAAACATTATTTTTGCTGAAATGAGTATTTGTAACCTTGGCATAATTCTCTTAATATGAAGGCCTTAAAATTTGCACCAAAAGGCATTAAGGTAGTACCGGTATCAGTATTCGGCGACTGTGTTAGGGAAACAACTTTTCTCATCACGGAAACGCCTCGTTTTCTGATGACAAAATTGCGCATTTTCGTGCACATAACGCACGGAAATTTTTGGCTTATTTAATAAATAAAAAATAAGCGAAAATTGATTGGAGGAATTTGTTGCTAAAATTTGCTCAATCGCGAGATTTTCACTATCAATCATATAAATCCTAGATTCGTTTTTTTGTTTTTTCTAGCGTCCTTGAGAAAACCTTACCTTAAATTGAAGTGCTTATGGTGAATTAACATGGTCATGTGTCATGAACCGGGGACCAACGGCTTTACTTCCCATCCGAAGGAAGGCGTGATCAGAGATGTTATGCCTCAGAACATCCCGGCGGCGCCGACTGGGATTGAACCCAGGCCTGCTGGGGTGAGAGGTAATCACGCTTACCACTACACCACCGGCGCCGTTGCCAAACGTTTTGTTGCTGGGTACATTTTCAAAGAGAGCTTAGTGGGTTATGTGGCTGGCAGCAAGGCGAGCGAACGTTCAATGAAAATTAACTCTTAAACAACAATAATGTATGGTGGTCCTGAAAAAGACCGTTTTGTCGTGATGGTTGAGTAATGTTGAGCTATTAGGGTGTTAAACACGGGCTGTATGTTGTTTGGAACGAGGGTGACGCGCTTGGATTGATGGCCCACAGCGACTCACGAAGAGCTACTGATTCCGATCTGTAGCGGTGCGGCTTCTTCCTCCTTCAATGGACGGTCATGTAGGCTGCAGCTCGCTGCTTGCAGGGAGCCTTTCGTTGTGTACTGGAGAACAATGTCAACGCCACGCGCCGAAAGCACCGGACACCATCAGTGAAACCGGATGGAATTCGATTTTGAAATCTTTGTTAGGGAAAGTCTTTTTTGCAGGCAATCGGTGATAATTTTGATCACCATTGCAACAGTTGGACATTTGGGTAATTAACTATTAAATAGTGAACTTCTTCTTCTTCTTCGCATTGCAAGCTTATTGCATATCGCATATGAGCTTATTGCGTGCTCTTAACTTAGTGTTCTAGATGCACTTCCACAGTTATTAATTGAGAGCTTTCGATGCCTGTACCATTTTTGCATTGGTATAATTATGTGGCAAGTCCAATCATACTTCATACAGGGAAGTCGAGAAATGTTCCAACCCGAAAAATTCCTAAACCGGACCGGGAATCGAACCCAGCCACCTCCAGCATGGTCTTGCTTTGTAGCTGCGCCTCTACCGACTGATCTAAGGGAGACCTATTGAACATTATTAATTTATTCATTTTAACAGATTTCTTGATAAATTTCCAATCGATTGGCTTGTTTAGAATTAAAATCCATCCGCTATTGAAAGAGTTATATGTGGTCAAAACCTGACCCTTTTTTCGTAATGCGGTCGATTTTGTTTTTTTTTTAATTGCACCCCCAATATGTTGCCGAAAGACGTAATCCTACGTCAAAAGTACAAGGGATTCCAAAATAAGCCATCAATGCCGGTAGATCAGCGGAACATGGTGAGAACGAGCCAATTATTATTTATAAATTAAACATGAAAATGAAACTAAATACGCGCTAGGTATGAAGAGAATATTTTCTAACCTGGAAGTGTGTATGTAATACTAATATCCAATTGATACAGGTCATACATACATGCGGGGTTTATTGAAAGTGTAAGTAACCTCGGAATGGGCGTAACTCTTCAGACATTCAGAAATATGTTGCTGTAGAGCTATCACCTTCTAACTCCCGGACTAAATCTGTCTACAATGACCATAAATGCGACATTGTTGAGAGAGTTCTTTCATAATAACACTGTCGACCAGTTGGGGTTAGAAGAAATATACACACACAAACGTTAAATAATGGCATGCAGCTGCATGTTTTGATAGTTTTCCACCAAATAGCAAAAAAATAAGATTAAAAAAAATGAATAACGTCAAATTACAAGGAATTATTTTTTGAACCGAAAAACTCACCGGAGATTTTTGCACTGCTGAATTTCTCAAGGTCAAACCCATAAGCGAATAATCTCACGAATGAGATTTGAGTTTTTGATTTTTTGCGAGCACTGGTTATTGATATAAATATGTTTATATGATTTGTTAAACTTTCAGTATTTATCATTTTCCCTTCAAATGTATTTGCAATTATCCTTCCCTTGAGAAATTAAGTCATGAGCAATTAAAAAGGCGATGAAAATACGCCAAAAAATATATCCATCCTAATTTACCTATTTATTATAAAGCGTGTGTTAAGCAGTGCCCGTCATTTGAAAAATTTCAACTTCTTCCTTAATAATCCCCATACAAACCATTTGCGCGACCGCTAAACCTTCATAAATTTTTATCATTATATGCACAGGCTCATATTTTGGGATTCTAAGATTGCAAATACTTGTTTCAAAACCAACACCAAAGTCAATTCTGTAAAAGAAAAATAAATTCTTTTTTGTCTGGGTTTAATAACCCAAAAAAGCCCCATCCTCGATCCTTCTGTGAAGTCTATCGAAATTCCACACTTCTTGATCCTTATTCTATCGGCGCAGAGATCACATATCGTATTAAATACCCTGTACGAGGAAAAAAAAATTAACACGAGAAGTGCTCCGGGTCTTTCATTCATAATCTTTCTCCCAACTCGAGCCAATACCCAGGAATAGAGACCTTTTTTCGAATTAGTGCGCTTTTCTTCTTTTTTTCCAGTTGGTAACCAACACAATGTGCACCAAAACCACCCACCGCTCTGAAGTAAGCGGGATACGTACTGATCCTGGGGTGGAGATGAAAAAGGACGAATTTAATCTTGTTTTTATCGGTTCTTTGGCCAGCTTTCTTCGGCTTGGGTCACGCGTTGATTGTATCTTGTTACATCGAAAGTGAAGTAGGTAGCCCCCCCGGTGTCTGTGCTTCTGCGTATAGGAAGGCATGGATCCGAAAAGCTATCGGTTTAATTTTCCTTTCGATGGGCTTACTTTGCGGGGAGTGGTGAGTGTCATCACTTCCGCTGGAAAAGTGTACCGTAAGGATAGTTACGAAAGGTCTAGGAAATGTGAGATTTGGTCTCCTTTGTGCGATTAGCCTTTGAACGGGAAATGCTGAGCAGTAAATTAGGTTTCACTTATTGACCATTGGGCAATGATTGAAGTGTAGTATAGAGGGTATTTGAATTTGGTTTACTATTTCATATGGTAGTCCACTTCTAAAATACGTAGTACATTTATTTTATGTTAATCAGATAGCTTCCACCAACGTTGATCAAAACATCCTCTCTAAAACATTCGTCTGACGTAGCCGAACACCGTTTGCAAAATTCATATTATTTTCTGCACACGATGTTAACGCTCGATTTGGCGTAAGTTTCAACGATATTCCATGCCAATTTAAGTGAAATGTTCGACTGATATGTAGGGAGATTTCTTTTTTATGGCTTTCACAGTCTAGGGTAATTGACAAGTTCAGTTATGCATTGCCCAACGTGTCGACTGTTTATTGTGGCCTTAAGGGTATAAAACAGGCCTTTTGATAGTTTTACCCTTGAAAAAGGTCGGAATAAACGGCCGAATAGTCGGGCAATGCATAACTGACCGTTTGGATTATCCTAGACTGAGAAAGTCATAACAAAGAAATTTAAGTGCAATATCACTTAAATGTGCCATGTTGTGTACAAGCTTGTAAACAATTTTGATTTTTATGCAAGCTATACGTAAGATCAACCGTGGGGAGACTTTATGTGATAGTTTAAATTCAGAATTTTATCTCTAAGACAGGCACCGATCCGTATAAATAATATATTTCATGTATTATCATACGGCAATCCCATGCACTGGCGTGCACAGAGTGGGTTAAGGTGGGGCAATTGCCCCTCCTTTTATAAATAAGATTTTAATTTCCACATTTACAAAATTATGATATAAAATAACTTGATTTATGATATAAGATAACATTCCTTTGAGATGGTCCCTGAAAATTGCACCACAAAGGTGCATGAAGGGACAAACTTCAATTTTTTTTTGGTTGCAACACAGTGCATTTTTGCACCACAGTGGTGCATACACAAAATTTCTGGTGTAGTTTTTTTTTTTCAAGGTGGTTCATGGAGGGTTTTAGGAAGAGGGCAAATTTAAAGTTAAACAAATTCCCCTTCGTGATGGTAGATCGAAGAAAACGCTTGATATTGAATATTTTTGGTGTTAAAATATCATCAAGGTGGTGCAAAATGAAAATTGGAAAAATTGAATCATTCTAAAAATTTGAAGGTGCACATTTAACTGAAAATGACTGGTGGAAATTTCGCTACACTGTGGTGAATGTAGAAGCAAGGTTTATTAATTTTTCTGGTGCATAATTTGCATCGTTCTGATGAATGCAAGCTTCATTAAAAATTTATGGTGAAAAATTTGCAGCATTCTGGTGCATGAAGAGGCAAAGCCTGAACATTGCACCACAAAGGTGCATTGTGAAACAAATTTCACTGACAATTTTTGGTGCACAGTTCTGGTGAATGGAGGAGCATGCTTTATTGAAAATTTCTGGTGAAAAATTTGCATCGCTCTGATAAATGAAATGAACCGAAAATTTCTGGTGAAAAACTTGCACTTCTTTGGTAAATGAAGGCACAAGCTTTATTTAAAATTAAGCTGTATTGAATAATTCTGGTGGAAAATCTGCACCGTTCTGGTGAACGGATGGGCAAGCTTTTTGGAAAAATTTTGGTCTTGAAGTTGCATCCTTGTGTTGAATAGAGAAACAAACTTTAATAATAATTTCTGGTGTAAATTTTCACCATTTTGATGAATGGAGGGAAGCTGCTTTACTTAAAATTTACGATGAAAAATCTAAAAATAGGGGCAAGCTTTATTTGGTGGAAAACCTGCAACATTCTGATGATAGGAGAAGCAAGCTATATTGAAAATGTCTGGTGGAAAATGGAAAAAGGAAATCTGCACCAATCAGAAGATTGAAGAAGCAATTTTTATTGAACATTAACGGTGGTAAATTTACATCGTTCTGATCAATTGAAATTTTCTGGTAGCAAGATTGTATTGAAAATTTCTGGTGTTAGATTTGCAACAATCTGCTGTATGGAGAGGCCTGATGTAAAAATTGCACAGTTCTTGTGAATGGAGGGGCAAGCTTTGTTAAACAATTATGGTAGAAAAACTACAACGATTTGGCGAATGGGCGGACAACTTAAACTTGATTTCCGAGAAGAACCTCAAGGGTATTGAATTCTGAGGACAGTTCTATAAGAAAAGATTTCTGGGGATGATTCTAGAAATGACACTAGAAATTATTCGCAGAAGAATACCGAGAGAATCAAATTTTGAATGAAATTCCAAAGAAATCTTGAGAAAAATTTCAAGGGAATTCAGAGGACAATTTCAAGCTCATTCGGGGAAGCCTTTCTGTAGAATGCAGAGGAAATTCTTCTGAAACTTTTAGGGAATTTCAGTTTCAAGGTGTTCTGAGAAAAAAAGTTTTAAAATATTCCGAGAAGAATCTCAAGGATATTGAATTCTTATGACAGTTCCAAAATATTTCTGGGGAGGATTCAAAGAAAATTCTACAGATAATTTATAGTGCGTTTTGCAGATAGTTCTAAGACAATTTCGAAAAGAATACCGAGAAAATCCAATTTTGAGTGTGATTTCTAAGGGATTTTAAGCAAAATTTCAAGCGAATTTCGAGGATATTTTTTAGCTCATTCAATTCCAATGTGTTCTGAGAAAAAATCATGAAGAGTTCTAAATATAATTCCAGTGGACTTCAGAGAAGAATTTTAAAAGAGCTCTTAGGAGAGTTCATAAAAAATCCGAGAAGAACATCAAGGACATTGAATTCTGAGGACTGTTCTAAAGGATTTCTGGGGATTATTCCAAGAAAATTCTGCGTGCAATTTCTAGTAAATCCTGCAGATAGTTCCTAAATAATTCCGAAAAGAATACCGAGAAAATTAAATATTGAGTGAAATTCCAAAGGGATTTCGAGGAAAATATCAAGGGAGTACCGATAATTTCTAGCCCATTCCAGGAACATTTTTTTTAGGAAATTCTTCTGAAACTCTAAGGGAGTTTCAGATCCAAGGTGTTCTGAGTAAAAGTCAAGAAGAGTTCTAAAAATAATTCCGTAGACTTCTGAGAAGAATTTCAAAAGAGC
Source organism: Ochlerotatus camptorhynchus (assembly GCF_037179485.1). Classification (NCBI taxonomy): domain Eukaryota; kingdom Metazoa; phylum Arthropoda; class Insecta; order Diptera; family Culicidae; genus Ochlerotatus; species Ochlerotatus camptorhynchus. The sequence continues at coordinate 5,103,627 of NW_027040741.1, forward strand.
GCTTAGAGTTCTAAAAAAATTCGAAAAGAACCTCAAGGAAATCTGAGGATGGACTTTTTCGCAACTGTACAAAGTTTAAAGACAGCTTTTGGATTCTCTAATTGAAAAGTGGGTATTAGTTTACCATTGAACCTTGGTCTATTGTTGTCTTACTAAAAAATCGCCTTAGAATCATCTCTAAAAATTTCAAGTCATTTGTTACCGTGGTTAAAAAGCTACAGCTGTTTATGTGCGTTGCGATAAATTCGGATTGGTCTTTTAAATCATCTTTAAAACATGTTGAATGTTCGGCATCATTTTCTGTCATCCCGACTGACGGTACTTTGGGACGGTTCATCATCGTCGATGCGATTAAATTGCCAATTTCCGCAGTTTGCATAGAAGAAGATGAACCACCACCGTAGCAAAAAATAAATAAAATTAGCTAAATTAAACAGTAGAGAAACAGTGGTGGGTGGACAGCACCATCTCCCACGCACTTTGGAGTACTCTTCATCCCCAGATTAAATGCACAATAGAAAAAAAAATCGGGAGGAGATTTAAACGTTTGTTTTTGAGAATTTTAGAGTGAACCAGTTCTTGACTTCCATCTGGTACAACAATAAGTAACATTTCCCCAACGTGACGAAACTTTTAGCTCTGAAAAAGGAATTCTTTCAAATCAAATTGCTCTTAAAATAGTCCAGTTCGACTACTAAAGGCACTGCTGTGAAATAATCTGTGCTTCTGGACTCTAACTAGAACACACTTTATTCAGCTCTATAAGGAAGCGCAGAGCAATAGCAGGGGGGATTATCAAAGAGTTGCTTCCATGTAGTTCTAGGATTTTGTTCTGTATATATCCGTTGCATGGTTATCCAGACTCCAGACCACGGATGTGCTAACGGATTCAATTCAGATATCCGAATAGTTGTGATACAAATTATTATATTGTTAACACAGGGTCGTCTTAACCACCCTTGGGGCCCCTGGTCTATTTTTTTTTATTGAGGACCATCAACCTTCAAAAATGCAGACCTTGTGAAAATGCATAATTTAGAGTATCGACACTACAGCCGTTTCACTCAAACACACATGACAAGTAGAATAAGCAACAATTTGTAATTCCTGTATAAACCGAATAAATTACAAAACTAATGTCAATCAGTTTCGATCAGCAGTCCTTTCTGCTACCTACTTTCGTTTACTACCATAGTTTGGATACCGCATAGTAAAATAAAGCCTTCTCCACTAGAGATCGCTCGTTTGTCCACTGATATCGATACCATGATTGTTTAACCTGCTACAGTTCGATGCAAATACAAAACCAACGAGCAATTAATTTCTTGAAACATAATATTGAGAAGCATATGATTGATGTCTTCTTGATTCCTTTATTTAACGTCGGTCTCTGTTCCGCAATCTAGTGCCAATCACCGACGGACATCCATTGCCATCCATTGACGTCAATCGAATGTGCAGGAAGACAGCTTCCTCACCTGCGTAGGATATTGCACCCATTCATCAAACATGAGCCAGGACCAACAGCTTTACTTTCCTTCCGAAGGAAGACGTGACCAGAGATTCGTATGCCTCAGAAAAATCCCACCGACCTCGGCTCGGATTGAACCCAGATCCATTGGGGTGAGAAGCAGTCACGCTTACCACTACACCACCGGCGCCGGCATGATTGAAGTCTCTGAGCTTTTAATGTATTTTCCTAGATGAATGCATCTTCTGGACGGCAAAAATAGCAATGTTTCGAAGCTGACCGAAAAATATGTACTTCCAAATTTATGCTACGACTAATCAGAAAAATCGCGGACCAGTCACGGAATCACAGACAGGTCAATAAATATTTCGCAATATCTGTATTAGTATTCAAAATGCATTTAATTTTATCAAGTTATATGCTGCGCATTGTTGGTGTAGTAGACTCCTGCACTAAAAATAATCCCCAAAAATTAAATATTTAGATTGTAATACAGCGCTAAATTTGAAAAATATTTATTTATAATTTGTGTGCCCTGAGCGAAACCATTTATGAGGCATTGTTTTTAGATTAGGACGAAATAATATTTCATTATTGATGAGATAAAGACACGTTTATTTAAGCCGATCAATTTAGCTAAAGCAAAGCAAAGCTAAGCTAAAGTGAATAAAAGCAAGAAATTTGTTTGACGAAAATTGACCCAATTTTACAAAAAACTGTCCCAATTTTATGAAATATGATATATTAAATCAGATAGGATAACAAACGGAGACCTTATTTCAAGCACAAAGTTTTTCTCTGGAAAAATGCAAAAAATGATCATTGAAAGATACTCTTAAGCTTATGTTTGAAAAAGGGTATTGGTCTTAATCCACTACAGTACACAGTACAGTTCTATTAATTAAATGTCAGTTGTACAGTGGCAAGTGACATTCAAAGTACATCTGAATTTTCTTAACATTTGGATTGCGCACAGTTTTGACCGAAAAGTCGTCTTTTATTTTTCTTTAGTGGGCTTTTTGATTTAATTTCCGTCCTACTAAGCACAACCCCCGCTTCACCTTTCTTTTTTGACCGGGTTTGGACAAAAAATTGAATATTTCTGTCAAAGATGACTTCTAAATGTATTCACCTTTCCGTACGTACCGCTGGATTTGATAAAGAGTCACAAATTGTTGAGATATCATTTAAAATCTAATGCTGCTTGTTGATTCTAAATTCGTCCTACGAGTTTTAATCCCGTCCTAACGCATTGAAACGTCATTATATTTTCTTCGTCCTATGGAAAAACGTAGAAAAAGGGGTTTCGCTAGGAGCGCTTCTTTTGTTTTGGGAACAATGAGCGTGAATATTCATACAATGCGCTCAAATAGGAATTATGTTTTAGCTAATGAACTAACGCATCGGAACAAACCTATTATTGATTTGTACCCGGTGAAATCATTGATAGTATTGATCTTTTTAGCTCGATAGAACGGAAATTGGCGATTACGACGAAATAGCGCTCTACTCTATGAGGGAGTGACATTAAATTATTCTGCTCCGGCTGTTATAGCTCAACTCGACGCCACTGGTTTTGCATACAAGAATTACAACTATTCGATTCTATTGGATATCTGAATACATATCTGGATATCCCGCAAATCTTATCATTTTTTTATCCGGCTATCCGGTTGATCCAGATTTTGGATACCTGTCGGATATTCGTATTATAAGGATATTTTTAACCGGACAGTCCCAGCACTAATTCTTTGTACAGAAAATTCCAAAGCAAATCAATCAACATTCAACACACTGCCATTAAACCGAAATTGTCCGCTGGCGAGAACAAGTTCCGGAATTAAACCTGCATAAACAATCCTAGCAGCGCTTCCCTCGTGAACCTAAAAGTGCTAATTTAAAGTGCCCATTATCGAAAGCATCACGCCGAAAAACGAATTCCAGACTGCCCCAACCAGCACCATTCGCTCCGCATTGGAATGTTTTCTTTAGACAACAATGGTTTAAGCTCATTTTCTCGAACGGGGAAGCAAAACACAACAATTTTCAAGCTTAAAAAATCTCCGAAGTATGTTTTGGTGCTTACGTTTTGTGTCCTTCTTCGCGCCTCCTTGTCTCCCCGTTGAATGGACGAGTTTCGTTCCTGTTTCGCTTCACCAGAACCTCTTTAGCCCTTCACGAACGAGTTTCAGAGTAAGAGAAGAGCGATACTTTTGTTTCTATTCAATAAAATGTTAATCCTCTTTAAGCAATCCTTGCGATCGTTTTTCCCGACACAATTCTGAGAAAGCTAGCTCACTCCTCCTGTGAGTTATGCAGCACTGATGACACGTATACTTGCACACAAACAACTTTACATACACATGGATATTCACTGATTTCTTCTGGCTCCTGTCCGGAGGTTGAATCTTTTATTCAACGAATTCAATTTGAGAATCCTTTTTCCTTGGCGTGATTTTTTGTTGCTTCTATATTTTGGCACACTCACTTTTACATTCACATATTTGTGCGTACATGCACATTCGGCTCAGTGGACGAAATTTGAATCTGTGTCACACTGTAGTACGAATCGGGGAATTTTTTTTTTATTATTTGGTTGTTACTACTCCGTTGTAGCACGACTGCAAGAGTGACTATTTTGTGGGTCGAATCGACTATCTCTGGTTATAAATATTTACCACAGGCTAAACATGCACACAGACGTAGCTATATAGAAGGGGTACGAACAATTCAGATTCTGCTAGCTGGCTGGCAAATTGGAATTCTCTTCTCAGTTTTTCCGACAGTTTAAGCACTAGCGCCGACAATTTGTTGTTTCTATTTAATTTTACGTTTTATTTTGTGTTGTATTCTACCGACGGCTTATTTGTTTGCTTTAGATTTCTTACACAAGCACGATGCTTTCACCAGCTTCATGAGAACTTTATGCACTTTCACTTGTAGTAAACTTTCTTTGTTTTATAAAATCGACAGAATCTTTATCGAAAAATGAAAACAACTAAGCATAAACATAACACCAGCGGTGGCACTCACACGATTTTCAATTTTTCCGTTAGTTTTCCTTCCTGGATTTCCGATATTTTACCCTTTGATGATGGTCAATTTTCCATTCAGTAGCACGTTTTCCAAATTCCGTCAGTTGGAAAAAGGGTCAAACCACAGACAGCCTGTCAATGACAGGGCAACGAACCGGGATCCTGGCAGCTGTCTTGGCCACCGTAGCCATTAATCATCTTCACCGATTTCCTGAATACCGTACGCACACTGTTCAGGGGTCGAAGTTCTTTTCTTTTTCACTTGTTCAGTTTGCTCGAATTTCCCACTCTCACATTTCCCATGCTCGGTAGGGATATATGAATGAGGCAAGATGATTCCAGAACACAGACAAAAACAGAAGCGAGGAAAATCTCGGCAAAGATAATTTATCTCACTCGAGCACTGGATATACTCTTCCTTATACACAGAGTGCAGAAAAGTTTATGGGAAAATCGATTCCGGTTGCAGTTTCTTCCGGAAGTTCTTCCGCTTCAGTAAATGTCTTCAATATTTCCATAAATTTGTCCAGCAAATGATTGCAGAAAAGTTTTGTGAACGAGAAATGCACCTTAACTTCCAATAACGTCTAATCCTGCTGCAGAAGCCTTTCGAGGCAAGCCAGGGCACGAAAGCAACGAGAGAAACCCGCAGTGCAAGATGCTCGCGTATCGCTCGCAAGGAAAATACTGAATTTTCCTTTCACTGCTGCAACGACGGGATGTCCTACAACCCGGTTTCCGTGGACCAGCCAGCAGCGATATCAACAACAAAAGGATCGCCTCGCTCAAACCCGAACCGACGGCACCCGTTCGGGAGGGTTCGGGTTTTCCCGCCCGCGGTAGCAACTACTCTCGCATTCTCATGCGGAGCGAACCGTTTTTCGTGGGAGAGCAGGGCAGAAAAAAACAAACATAATTTTCCCATTGATAAGACTCTCACTATGTACGATTGGAGCATGCTGCAGTTGATAAAGGACCGTAAAAATGCATCTCTTTCGCGAGAGGGAGAGTGAGTTCCATTCTCATATATACACTTTCGAACTGTGAGAATTATTAACCACGTGACACTTAATGCACTGCAGCACGATGTCGTACTTGGACGCTACATGTTTTTGTATCATCACATCACAACAGAACTCCGGAGAAATATGTTAGAAACTTACTACCCAATGTAGCAGCAGAGATAAAGAGAGAGAGTGAGTGATTTTTTTTTCCTTTATGTTGGTTACGTCTTTTATCAAAATTATATGTTTATTTAAGAAGGGAAAGCGGGCAGCTTCAGTAGCACATTCTGTTCCCGCCTATCAAGTCTTTGCTGGAAAAATGTCTTAAGGGTAGCACCGGTACAAAAAAAAACATATCGACATTATTAGGGACAGTCAGCTTTATGTATCGGTCTTTGCATAAATGGTATAAGCTGTATCGCCTAACTTTTCTCAACGAACGAACGACCAAGCGTTACATTGCTCAGTCCCCCAAATACCGGAAATACTCAGTTTCTTTTCAAACCTGCAAACGACTTAAGTGCCACTCCTTACCGGAGGTCGAAAGCGGAAATTATTTCAGGGATGCCCGGCCTGAAACTCCCAATCTGCGGGCGAGTCAATCGAAACGTCATACAACCAATAATCTAACTCAAAATTACTCAAAATCAATTACGAGAAACTTAATTTTTAATTAAAAACGAACGCAAACTACTCTCATGGATCATTTGAAATTCTGACCCGGGGTTTATTTGAACCAGTCTAATCTAAACAATGAGCTCAAAGATGTCCTAAGCAGTGATCACTGACCTGTTTTCATAACCCTTTACCATTCATAGGCCGTGCTGGTGCTGTCGGAGTGGCTCCTCTACGACGAGACGAACTCTACATCTGCTACGGATGGTTGTGCAAGCTAAGCGAGAACCCTCGCGCGCGTAACGCCTGATGACTCACCTTCTCTCGAACTTGACGACGAGAGGTTAGAATCTGCCGGCGGTTTGGTACTAATATTTTCCGAAGGATGCGGTGGGTGGTGTTACGAGGTGGACGGAGTAAATGTGTCTCTGTATTAGGGGAGTGCAGGGTAACGTTTTGTTCGGTCTCGAGGACCACGTGTAGTGTTCACGGATATAGTCTACCACCTGCTTTATCCAGGACCGCTATTAGCCTTATTAGCCTTATTATAAGGGTCTTACAAATTGCACAATAGAAAAATTAACGACTTATTTTTCTTACCTTGTTCTAAATACTACCAATGTTCACTATTTTTTTGGGTTCAGCTTATACAATTCACTAAAGTAAACTATAATACATAATTTAATACATTTTTAGTTCAAATGCTTTTTGAATGTTTCAAACTCACTTTGATCTAGGCTTTTCCAAAAATTCACCACTAAACCAATTCAAACTTTTCTTTACTATTTCAAAACTTATTCCGCTTTATAAAAATCGAACCGAACAATCTAAGCACTCCAACAAAAGTGATTTGAAAGTGTTCTGGGTTTATCCTTTCAAGTCCCATGACCTTGGATTAACCAATCAAATTTATTTGCGTCGTTTAAATCAAACCCAAAGACAAAACGTAATAGCGTTTGAGTGAGGCAAATTCATTTTATTGCGTCGTGGAAAAATTAAATAAAAACTTTTCTATCGATCGCCTATACACTGGAAGATCAATTCGAGCAGTTTGGGATGGTACTGTGTTGGTAGGGTATCGAGTAGCTTAAGCCGGGTGCAGTCTAATAAGTATAATTAAAAGCTAAATGTTTATTAAATGCTGTTGGGTTGTAAAGTTATCGATACAAAGCTCAGACAGCACCCAGGTAGCATGATCATCTAATTAAGAGTTATTAAAAAAAACAAATGGAAGTGTTTTTAAAAACTACATCTCGAGTAACTTTTCAAACAGAATATTGCACTTCGCTCGTCATATCCCTAGAAAATATTGCATTACAGCTAAAATCGCTACCTCCTTCATCACAGTTTCATAATTTATGAAAAATTAAGCTGTAATTGCTCTGATTTCATGTTCAAGCTAATATCAACGATACTAGGCCGAACACTATTGGGCCTGCTTGGGTTGATTCCCACGTGGGATGGATTGGGTTGGTTTGAGTGGAGATTGAACAACGACATAGAAACAATGAGATCTATGGAGATCTCAGACTAAGAAACTTTTTGAAAATTCCATCCATATATTTTCAAGACTCTGAGCCTAGGTCAGTTTTTAACAATCTATCAATTATAATTTACAAGTTCCTAGTTTAAAAAATAATCATTACTCTTGAACTAGAACAAACCTTTAGGATCCTGGCCCTCTGAAGATTTATCGATTTATAGGTTCATGGTAATTTTTAAAAGTATTTGAATAAAACTGAAATTTGAAGAAATTTCAAGGAGTTCAGAGGAAAATTAAAAGTTATTTAACCCTCCCACAATCTCAATGATGATATGTAAGGACATTCTGAAATCCCGGTTTCGTGGAAGCCGTGGATTCCGCAAAAATTGGCATTGACCGCAGTAGTAGTGTGCAAAATGCCGCGAAAGATGTTGGAATCGATAATAAGGCTAATGCAAATAATATTACGATCTATGTATAATAGAGTGATGCAAAATTTGAAATTTTCGCTCCACAATACTTAAACGATTCCAAATAGGATCCTGACTAACCTCTCAAAATTTGAACCCATTTGGTGAGAATCTGAGATGGCACAAACCATTTGAAGTTTGTATGGGAATTACTATGGTAAAACCAAGATTTTTGTTCAAGTCTATCTAATAATTCACCATATCGGTCTGCTTCAAAAACTTTCAACTGTACTTGTAGTAAATTTTCCCAGCTACAACTTTGCTCAAGACCACTTTTTGATTAAATGCAAGAATCGAAAGTTATTAATGGTTCAATGCGTGGATGTCTTATGATCATGCTCAATCAACTGCTCAGCAGGCAACATTGGTGTTTCTGGGGCGTTGAATAGGACACAAAAATCATGGCTACTATGTCACACTGCAAAATACAGTGTTGCCTACAGAGCAGCTGCTTGATCATGTCATAAGTTTACCAATCTCTTAAATAATCAATTACTTTTTTCTGTCTCGTTTTACATAGAAACGATCTTCAGCAAAGTTGTAGCTGAGAAAATTTTCTATAAGAATGGCTATCGAGCTCTTTCGCAGCTCAATATGGAAAAATACTAGAAGGCAATGAACAAAAAGTTGAGATTTCCCATAGTAATTTACATGTAAAATTCAAATGGCTTGTGCGAAGTCTGTTTCTAACCAAATGAGTTGTAACTTTTGGAGGCTAATCAGGACCCGATTTGAAACCATTTAAGCACTGTGGAGCGATAAAGTCAAATTTTGCATCAGTCTAATGTATAATCGATCTGATATATTCTACGGTAGAACATTTACAAAACAACGCGTACGCCATTTGAGATGAAGTATGGACCAAACAATGTGACACGTGAAGGAGTGAAAATGTTAATTACGGTTCTATTTTCGAATAATCGAATGAAAAATTAAAGGGTTGTGTCCTATACATGACCGCAGTATGGCGTAGAACCACGCAAAATTGATGTATATGTCATGCATTTTTGACTATATTTTATCTAAAAAATTTCAAGTAGGGGAATTTACGTATTCTCGGCAACCTAAGCAGCGACCTTCTTTCTATAGCCTTTTTCTCTAAGGAACGCACACATATGCAGTATTGGTTTGTTTACAATCTTTTGCTGCCAGCTGCTCTAACAATTTCAGTCGAAAGAATTGTCAAAAACTGTTTTGAAACGCTTTTACAAAGCTCCAATCTTCTCTAGTGAGAGCGAGTATTGTCGGCAACCAGTTTTTCTTCGGCAACCGTTCCATTTGAACTGCATGTAAATCTGGTGTTCTATTATCGGCAACTCTAAATTAGCTACAATTTGTAGTGCGTGTGTTTCATTTCAAGAAAACCCTGCCAGATTGCTTTTTCTCAGTGGTAAAAATATAGTCAAATTGAAGCTGAAAGCATAAAGAATCGTTTGCATGCATTCAGCGAAGTGTTTTCGTAAGAAAATCCAGTGAAAATAGTGTTTCAATTTGGGTTGCCGAAAATAGTCTGTCATGCCGAAGCCGTCATTTCCCCTATATCAATGTTTCGGTTATGGTTCACTTTTTTTTCCTTCCTACCTATCGACCCATATACTTATGAACCGGTTTGGCACATATAACAATTCCGCGTTTTGGTTTAGTGAAACGGGACCCAAGGCTCATTCCTAATTGTGAGAATTGATCACGCCGTCCACCTTTAGCCGCTGACTTGGTCCTGCTTGTTACAGGACCAAGTGTCTCTGAACCTTGCCAGGATGAATACTCTCCGTTCTTCTAATATCTGAAGACCAGCCAGGAGGTGGATCTCAGAATTTCTAGTCCACGGGGGACTTCTTAGGACCATCCTAAGGATCTTGTTTAGGATCCTTTGGAGTTTAAGGTGATGGCATTTTGCGCAACTCTCCCAGATTGGCATACCGTACTCGATTACAGGAAGGATGATTTGTTTGTAGACAGCAAGCTTATTTTTCAGGGACAGGGTTGACTTCCTGTTGATGAGTGGATACAACGATCTTATCAAGATGTTGCACTTGGTTTTCGTTTTGTCAACGTGCTCCCTGAAAAGAAGCTTGCTGTCTAGTGTTAGCCCGAGGTACACGACCTCTTTGGACCATTCCACCACTGTGCCGTTCAAGCAGATCTTGTTATTCTCCGACAGAACAAGTCGGGAGATTTAGAGTGTGGAAAGATAATGACCTGGGTCTTTACCGCGTTGATACGGATCTTCCAGCTGTTGAAATATTCAGACAGGACGTCCAGGCCTCTCTGAAGTTTGGCAGTCAGAGCTCCGATGACCCTACCCTTGTAGACGATGGATGTGTCATCTGCGAACAGAGACAACGATCCACCATTAGGGAGAGCCGGCATATCGGAGGTGAACAGGTTGAATAGGATGGGGCCAAGGATGCTTCCTTGTGGAACCGCGGCACTGATGTTGAAAGCATCCGTTGTGATGCCATTCAGAGAGACTCGGAACGTCCTGTCTGATAGATAGTTGTTTATTATCTTCACTAGGAAGATTGGAAGACCGTACTGCTGCAATTTGAACACCAGGCCATCATGCCAGACATTGTCGAACGCTTTTTCAACGTCCAACATGGCATATGTTTTCGAAACAGACTTGTTCCATCTGAGAATGTTTGTTACTCGAGTCAGCTGGTGGACGGTTGAACGACCTTTCCGAAAACCAAACTGTTCCTCGAGTAACATGTTGTTTTCATCGGCAGATGTTAGGAGCCGGTGGTACAGTGCTCTTTCGAACAGTTTTGATAACCTTGAGAGAAGGCTGATTGGTCAATAACTTGAAGGAGAGGACGGATCCTTCCCAGGTTTCCGGATGGGTATGACTTTAGCTGACTTCCAACACGAGGGGAAGTAGCCAAATCTGAGGCACTGAAAAATCAGTGCCAGATGGTTGTAGAATCTGTAACTCAAGTGTTTGAGTTCCAGATTCAGGATGTTGTCGAAACCTGGGGCCTTCATGTTTTTCGATGATTTGATATAGACCAACAGTTCGTCAGCCGTAATCTCGAATTCCTCTGGAAAAATGTTAGGAATCTGAAGAAGATTGGTTGCATTTTCAGCAACCTCAGATTCATGAGGGCTGACGATGTTTTGTCCGAGATTATGGGAGCTGACGAAGTGTTGACCTATCGCGGCAGCCTTCTCTTCAGGAGTTATCAGATGAACCACTGGGTCGCCGGGACGATCCAGTGGTGTCAGTGGTGGAATGGGCCTAGGCCTGTTTTTAAGAATTTTTGTAAGTTTCCAAAAGGGCTTAGCACAATCTGGGAGAGAGCTGATTTTACTAGCAAAATCGTTATTTCTGAGATCCACCATCCTGGCCTGAATGATCTTTGTTAATCGATTACAAGTTAGGCAGGCCAGTACGCTGGTACTGCCTACGAATGGTGTTACGGAGTCTAATGAGATCTTTGGTAGGGCTGTCAAGGTTCAGAGTGCTACTCACCTGTCTGGATACTGGCACGTGTTGTTCCCTGGCCCGGGAAATCGCCTCCTCGATGGTTTGTAGACACCGGTCAACATCTTCGGACGTCCCCGGTTGGACATCATAGTCGATGGTTGTGTCGACGCAGTGTTGATATTGCGCCCAGTTGACTCGATGGTAGTTGCGCCAGGAAGCTTCGAATCGGTTTACCGAGGATCCAACTTCGGCCACCACCAGGTAGTGGTCCGAGCTCAGCTCCTGGAATGCCACAGGTTGCGAGATGTTGTGTCCCATGTTGCTTACGAAGATGTCGATGGTCGCATGGACCCCAGACCGACTCAACCGGGTGGGAGAGTCCGGGGCCAAGATGGTATAGTGGCCCTCTTGCAGGTCTTCATTGAGGATGATGTCGTTTCTATTGCTCCGACCATTACCCCAAGCTTGGTGTTTTGCGTTCAGATCGCCAGCGATGATAAAGTTCCCGCTCCTCCGGGTGAGTTTGATGATGTCTTTCCGGAGGGCCACTGACGACCCGTCCCTGATGTTGGTTTGTTTGGGGCAGTAGGTCGTGATGATGGTGATTGGGCCAAGTGATGTGCTCACCTCTACTCCGATGGCTTTAATTGTTTTCAGCTGGAAGTTTGGTAGCAGCCGGCAACTGATGTTCCGTCTTGCAGCGATGGCCAGGTGCGATCAAGTCTGACGAGCCGGAAGTCCGGAAGGAATACGTTCAGTTCGGGCTTCAGATGCGTCTCGGTGATGATAGCAATGTCGACCTCCTTGGCGTTGAGGAAATCGAGTAGCTCTCTATGCTTGTTCGTCAGTGAGCAAGCGTTCCAATTTGCAATTTTTATAGCTTGACGGTCCATACTTGGTGACATACTCGAGTCTTGCAGGTACGCATGATGATGATGACCTCGGCCACGAGCGTCACAAGTTCCTCCGAGGTGAACGGAGAATCGTCGACAGATTCACCTGAGACAGCACCAGCGTATGATAAACCAGGGGCGGTGGATGAACCTGGAATTGGCTGGGCCGCAGCAGCAGCGGGACGATGCTGAACTGTCCGACGGTTGGGAACCATTTGTATACTCGCAGGGTTGGCTTATTGGTTGTTGAGCGGAAGCGGGACTAGGTTCGGAACATGTCGACGGGGCTGGAGAGCTGGGTACTGGACATCCGTGAGTACAGGAGGCGAACGATGATTACGAAGGCGACCGACCTGGTTGTTGATTGTAGCCTTCCGACGGATATTAATGAGCTCCACTCGCTTGGAACATCCGCGATTGGAGGCTTGATGGTTTCCACCGCAGTTGACACACGTTGGCTCTATGTCATCAACTTGCTCACAGGACGCAGTTGAGTGAGTTCCAGCACATTTGGCGCAGTTTGTCTTCATGTGGCAGTTTTTGGTGCCGTGGCCATAGGAGAGGCAGTTCATACACTGCGTTACATCACGATGTTGGGGTTTGTAATGCTCCCAACTGATGATGACCTGAAACAGGTCCCGGATTTTGGATCTTAGAGCCGCAAGACTGGTGGATCCCTTAGTGAAATGCACCAGGAACAACTGATAACGGAAGCTGGTGGTTGGGACGCCGGTTCATCTGGAACACGGCCTCAGGTTGGAGCCCAAGCCGCTCCAGCTCGGATTTCAAGGCAGCAGCCTCGAACGACAGTAATCCACGCAAAACCACCTTCAGTGGCTTGCTCGATGGCAGATCATGCGTGAAGAAGTCCACGTTGTTGTTCTTCAGGAAACTTCCTATTTGTTTGTACTCCTCCAGGCTGGAGCACATGATTTTGGTGCCAGTTCGGCACCCAGCTTGGCAACATTCTTCTCCGGCGTGAAAAGCGGGGGAATCCGCTCACGTCTTGCAATGGGAATGGCGTCACCATCGCCATTTTCTTCCGGGAGTACTGCATACTGGTTGGCTTGCAGTACTCGTTTTCCGGCGTCATCCTGCGACGCGCTGGGCTTGATTAGCACCTTCTTTGAAGGGACCGCTGCTGGCTCATTGGCACGTTTAAGCACCATTTGTTTCGTGTTTGCAAGTTCAATTAAGCTTGCCAGAACGCGAGAAGGTGGCGACACTTCTACGGCGCAACGCAACAGCACAAAAAAAAACAAAATCGAATCGAGAACTCGAGGGAAAATACGGACTGAACAGCTCGACAGTCGATCAAAGAATGAGCAAAAGCACGACAGCAGCGCTTTTTTTGTATCTTTTCAGGTTCAAGCAGAACGATGTGCAAGCGCACCTGATAGGATTTCCCGCCGTTTTTTATGAATGGGCGGGGCAAAAAGTATATTTTGTGCAAAATATGTAAAAAAGGCTGGATGTTAATCTAATTGTATATATAGAGGTAGGGTAGAGAAGTACTTCGGCCTAATCGCCCATTTTGGGCCTATCGAGCAGAAAACTTCAAATAAATCCATGAATTCATAGTTAACAAGTCAATGCGTTTGGTACGATACTTTAGTTAATAAGCTACGGAACGAAGTCAATGAGAACGCGTGGTATGAAGGTTTGCACCCATTATTCCCAAAAACAAAAGAAGCGCTCCGACCGAATTAGTTTTTATCTTCATCCGATAGGCCGAAGTGAATTCATTGGCGATTCAATGGCGTTTGAATACGTTAGGCCGAGTTTAGAATCCGCAGGCCGAGTTTGGCGTCAAGAAGCAGTATTCGACTTTTGAGAATATCTCAACGATTGGTTTCTCTTTGTCAAATCATACGGTACATACGAAAAGGTAAATAAGTTTGGAAGCCATCAATAATAATAACATTCCGTTTGGTGGTAAACTGCGCTAGATTAAGTAAGACTAAGTGCGGGTTGTGCTAAATAGGAAATGGGGTAGTTAACAGTAAGTTGTTGGTAAATCACCAACAGAATACAATGTATGCTTTTTTTAAGCAATTTTTTTTTCAAATTTTAAAGTTTTGGCTCAGTGGGAAAAAAATTAACGGAATTTAACTTTTGCTTTTTCTTATAATTGTTGTTTGCTTATAATTTATTTCCCGGAATAAAGTGATAAGTCTATGTCTTTTTTGGGTTGTCGTTTAAGGCGGGCGGAGGGGAGGGGGTGTTTTGCATGTATAACTTTTCCAAGTTCCTCATTTCCTCATAGTGATAGGTGGTCACGCCATGATCCACCTTAATCCGCTGACAGCAGGACCAAGTGCAACGCCGTTCGAAGCGATAATGAGCAGAAGCAGTAGTAAAATTAGTAGTAGTAAAATTATGTTTATTTCTGTTGATTATGGTAGTACATTGATTTATCATTTTAATTGATTAGCCTACCTGGCTCTTCATCTTTGTTTAATTTGATATTCTAATTTAATATTTACTTTTTTCAACTAGTTTACAGAATATCCCTTTGGGGATGTGTTTTATTTGAATTGAAAAAAGTGATAACCTACCTAACTACGAGTATAACTTAACCTAACGTGCTAGATCACGTATGATCTGATGATTTGATCTCAGACAGGTGTCTCTGAACCTTGCCAGGATGAATACTCTCCGTTCTTCTAATGTCTGAATTCCAGCCAGGAGGTGGATCTCAGAATTTCAAGTCCGTGGGGGACTGTTTAGGACCATTCTAAGGATCTTTTTCTGGATCCTTTGGAGTTTAAGGTGATGGCATTTTGCGCAACTCTCCCATATTGGCATACCGTACTCGATTACAGGAAGGATGATTTGTTTGTAGACAGCAAGCTTATTTTGCAGGGACAGGGTTGACTTTCTGTTGATAAGTGGATACAATTATCAAGATGTTGCACTTGGTTTTTGTTTTGTCAACGTGCTCCCTGCGGCGCCGGTGGTGTAGTGGTAAGCGTGATTACCTCTCACCCCAGCAGGCCTGGGTTCAATCCCAGTCGGCGCCGCCGGGATGTTCTGAGGCATAACATCTCTGATCACGCCTTCCTTCGGAAGGGAAGCAAAGCCGTTGGTCCCCGGTTCATGAGTTGATGGGTCGATAGGTAGGGTCCAGGTGTGGGAGCTGCCTTCCTGGCGTCGGTAGCATTGGTGCTCAGCACGGAAAACAAGATCGACGGAAAACAAACCAAAGAAAAAAAAAAAAAAAAAAAAAACGTGCTCCCTGAAAAGAAGCTTGCTGTCTAGTGTTAGCCCGAGGTACACGACCTCTTTGGACCATTCCACCACTGTGCCGTTCAGGTTCAGGTCTTGTTATTCTCCGACGGAACAAGTCTAGGAGATTTAGAGTGTGGAAAAATAATGACCTGGGTCTTTGCCGCGTTGATACGGATCTTCCCGTTGTTGAAATATTCAGACAGGACGTCCAGGCCTCTCTGAAGTTTGGCAGTCAGAGCTCCGATGACCCTACCCTTGTAGACGATGGATGTGTCATCTGCGAACAGAGACAACGATCCACCATCAGGGAGAGCCGGCATATCGGAGGTGAACAGGTTGAATAGGATGGAGTCAAGGATGCTTATCATCTGTGCATTTTTCAAATGTTTTTGTGGAAAATTGAAATTAAAAATATTTATTTCAGCAGATTTGTAATGTAATGTCCTATCGATTGGCGTATTTGGATTTTATTTTCATCTATGAATGACAAAGTTACAAGCGTTCAAAACCTAACACTATTTCACCAAACATATTTTTTGATTTGCACCCCAGTATAGTCGAAAAAGACGTAGTTCTGTGTCAAAACTACAGTATTTAGAATATGCAACAGTGTGAAACCGTTAACGTTGTTGTTTTTTTTTTCAATGAACCGCTTCGTCTACCAATTTAGTATCACTTATACTGCCACGCAAACTTTTAAATTGATGATGATGATGATGATGATGGTTCCAGCTCTTACCTCTACAAAGGTTTGAGCTGCACGCGTTATGTTTAAGATAATTAAATAAAAACATTTTAATCAGGTTTGCAGACAAAATCGAGTTGTTTAAAATAACAGATGCAATATGCTATAGACATAAACCAAAAACATTCACAGGTGTAACCAGTTATCAAGAGTCCAAGTATAATCCTCGACAATACCATACTTACTTCCTTTTACACGTGACCTATTTACTCGTATAAGCTTCCGTACTGCCAGGACTATATCCAGAGAAACGACTTCCAGCGATTTATAACATTATTCCGCGCGCGAGGCACAAACACTACTCAAAGATATGTTTTTACTTTTACTACTACAAATACTACAAAAAAACTTCATCACCATCGTGACGAACAATGACGGTTTTTGTAAATGCTACACAAATGACTAAAATGGCTTTATGACAGTGCCCATACAAAATAATCCGTTAGAG
The DNA here is from genome assembly GCF_037179485.1 of Ochlerotatus camptorhynchus. Classification (NCBI taxonomy): domain Eukaryota; kingdom Metazoa; phylum Arthropoda; class Insecta; order Diptera; family Culicidae; genus Ochlerotatus; species Ochlerotatus camptorhynchus. The sequence goes on from NW_027040741.1 coordinate 5,120,449, forward strand.
GTAAGTTCGTCAAGATACAGATTTATCAATTCATAGAAATATAACTGTCCAATAACCAGTTTTTACGTGTGATATGCAGCGTCTCTTAAATTTAAAAAGTGTAGTTGCACGCTTGATGTGTCCAGGCATCGAGTTGAAAATATTTATACCTTTGAAAAACAATTAATTTTGTGAAGCATTATTCAAACGATGTGGTGTTCCAACATCAATAGCGTTTCTAGTATTATATCTATGAAAGTCACTTCCTCTTTCATTTCAATCAAACATATATCGAGGCAGCAAACCGTTAACGTCTTTAAAAATGAACACTGTAGAAAGAAACACAATTCTTTGCTTCACTGACAGCCATTGCAAAGCGCCCAGCATAAAAGTTGAGGAAGTAAATCTATTAAATCTTAAAACAAACGCATTATTTTATTCTGCAAAACCTGTAATCTCGAAATTTGTGTTTCATTGGCCAAAAATAGAATGGACGTGCAACATTTTAGATGAAGGGAGATGATTTATAGCGACATAGAATTCCATACTTCTTGGCAATTTTCTTGATGACATTGTCAATATGAGAATTGAACTTGAGTTCGTCATCAATAATCACGCCAAGATATTTAATTTCCTGTATGCAATTAATTGTTTCAAAATCAATAACAACATAGAAAACATCTAAAAAAAATCAAAACATTATCTACACGATTCCGCGAAATTACCATGAGTTCAGATTTACTTATATTCAATTTCAATTGTTTAAACTTCAACCATCTACTTAGAGAACGCAAATTAACATTCATACGGGAAACGGCTTCTTCTAAATCTTTATCAAAGTATCGTCAGTGAAAAGAATAATATCACAGAACCGTAAAACTCGTCGCATGTCATTATTATACATAATAAATCAAAGGGGCCCTAATACACTTCGCTGAAGCACTCCAAGGTCATTGCAAACGGGACTGGTTACAAAATCATTAAAAACTGTTTTTATGTTCTGACAGACAAATAGCTTTCAAACCATTTGCATGCAGAACCCTAAATTCCAAAGCGCTTGATTGTTCTCAACAATAAGGGCCTAGAAATTGTCTGAAAAGCACGTTTTAGATCCAAAAACACAGCAGCAATCGTATCTTTACGCTCCAAGTTTTGTTTTCATTTAGCTAACGCTTAGTTTAATGCGGTTTCACAAGAATGACCTTCCCGGTATCCCGATTATTCCGGTATCAACAAACAGATACTATTTAAATTTTCTAATCATTCCACTGCGTCCTAGCAAGAAGTACGGTCGACTTAGTTCGCGCTCCGCTATTTTGGAAGTTTTCTCGCTATTCGCTTGATTTAAATTGTCAGTTTTTTCTCGCTTAGAGTTCCCAGCTAAATAATTAACTAAAAGTGAGTTTTTTTTTCTGAGAAGAAAGTGTGTTTTCGGCATCATCGGAAGGAAAATTGTTTTTACGATTGCCAATTCGCCAACCATTTTGCACACCATCGGTGCGTGGTAACGCATACCTGCACACGGATCATCGTCATCGAGTGTCAGCATCTGCCTCCGCATTTACACCGCTCATCTATCATCGTGTGTTCAGCTGAGTGCCGACCCTCACATAAGCACACACCAACGAAGACCGCCCGCACACGCTGATCGAAGATCATCCACGCTGCGCGTCGCTCCGCTGCTGCCGTTTAAACGCTCGGTGGTAGTAGTATAGGATTATCAGATAAGTTTTTGTTCTTGTTTCTCTCTTTCGCCAACAGTTAAATTTTAAGTTTGTGTTCTGTGTTTGTAGTTTTTTTTTGTGTATTGTGTCCGAGTGATTATCGTTTCAGTGGTAGAGCGTTTTTCGCTCCCACTAGTACGGCAAAATGGACATTTTGTCGCAAGACGAAATGGACGTTTTGTCGGAAGATGACACCACTTTGCCACGCGATGGCAAGAAGGGTCGAAAACGTACGTCATCTCTCCCTGGTTCATCGTCTCAGTCTGGCAAAGGACAGGCTCAGATAAACCCCCGATCGCGAGCCTATCCAGATGACTCGACTGGCCCATGGGTTGTCTACTTTCAGCCCAGAAACAAACCTTTGAATGTAATGCAAATTACTAATGATCTGACGAAGCGATACTCGGCCGTGACTGAAATCACGAAGGTTAGGCACAATAAACTTCGTGTCTCCGTCTCTAACCTGAAGCAGGCTAACGAGATTGCTGCCTCCCAGCTCTTCACGCTCGAGTACAGAGTTTACATCCCAGCTCGTGATGTGGAGATCGAAGGTGTGGTCAGCGAAGCGAGTCTGACCCCCGAGATCTTGGAGAAGCAGGCGGTTGGTCGTTTCAAGAACCGTTTGCTTCCTCCGGTGAAGATACTGGATGTCCAAAAACTGGGCTCAGTATCTGTCAGCGAGGGTAAAAAGAGTTTTACCCCCACAGACTCGTTCCGTGTGACCTTTTCTGGTTCAGCCCTTCCTCACTACATCGAGCTGGGAAAACTTCGACTACCTGTGCGTTTGTTCGTTCCCCGGGTCATGAACTGCCAAAACTGTAAGCAGTTGGGACATACGGCCTCCCACTGTGGCAGCAAGGCACGCTGTTCCAAATGCGGAGAGAAGCATGGGGATGACACCTGTGCAGCTACCGCACCAAAATGCGTGTACTGTAAGGGAACTCCTCATGCTCTCTCGTCATGCCCGGTGTACAAACAACGCGGGGAGAAATTACAACGCTCACTTAAAGAACGTTCCCGGCAGTCTTTTGCAGAAATGCTTAAGACGGCCACGCCATCGACCAACGACAAAAATCCCTTTTCTCTTTTGTCAGATGACGAGACTGACTCTGACTTGGCTGAGGAGGGAACTTCTTTCTGTTTTTCAGCACGGAAACAAAAACGCATCCGTTCGCGGAAAGTTGAGAATGAAGAACCCCAAATCAGCTTGCCCAAATCAAGGAGTGGTGGAAAAAAGGAAGTTTCTACTCCTCCTGGATTCAGAGGAACTGACTATACCCAGGATTTTCCACCTCTCCCGGGGACATCCAAAACCCCTGATGTCCCATTTTTAAGAACAGAAGCCCCTTCTTCATCTGGGTTGTTCTCATTTGATAAAATTGTGGACGATATTCTCAAGTACCTGAATATTTCTGATCCTCTCAAAAGCATTCTTCTGGCAATGATTCCTACTGTGAAGACCCTCTTGAAGCAATTGACATTGAAGTGGCCCCTCATTGCAGCAATCATTTCCTTCGATGGATAATTTTCCAAACGAGGTCGGGGATTTGATCACTATTCTACAGTGGAATTGTCGAAGTCTTATTCCTAAATTAGACTCTTTTAAGTTTTTAGTTCACAATAATGATTGTGATGCATTTTTCTTTGTGAAACTTGGCTCTCTTCAGATATAGATCTTCCTTTTTATGATTTTAACATTATTCGACTGGATCGTGAGGATTCGCGTGGAGGAGGGGTACTTTTGGGGATCAAAAAGTGCCATTCTTTCTATAGAGTGAATCTTCCACAATTTCCAGGTATTGAAGTTGTCGCATGTCAGGCTATTATTAAAGGTAAGAGCCTTTGTATTGCTTCTGTTTATATTCCTCCTAGAGCCGTTGTTAATCGAAAACAACTTTCAGATATATGTTCAGTACTTCCTGCTCCACGGTTGATTATGGGAGATTTTAATTCCCACGGTACAGGCTGGGGGGAACTGTATGATGACAACCGTTCTACTTTTATATATGACCTCTGTGATAACTTCAATATGACAATTCTTAACAATGGAGAAGTAACACGTTTGGCTGGACCATCTTCGAATGGAAGTAAATTAGACCTCACACTTTGCTCTAACTCATTATCGTTGGATTGCACGTGGAATGTGATCCAGGATCCCCACGGTAGTGATCACTTGCCGATCAAAATTTCGATTGCCAGTGGGTTCAATCCGTCAGAATCCGTTAACGTCGCGTACGACCTCACCCGTAATATCGATTGGACAACGTTCAAGACCGCGATAGAGGAAGCCGTGTCGTCGGTAGAAGGGCTTCCACCGTTGGAGGAATATAACTTCCTCTCCAATCTGATCTTGGACAGCGCGCTTCGAGCTCAAACTCGGCCGGTTCCAGGAACGTCTTTGCGTAGGAAACCTCCTTCCCCTTGGTGGGACCACCAATGCACTGAGGTTTATCGTAAAAAGTCCGACGCGTTTAAGCTTTTCCGGAAACGCGGAACACCCGAGTATTTCGAAGCGTATTCGACTCTTGAACACGAACTCAAGAGCCTCATCAAAGCCAAGAAACGCGGATACTGGCGGCAATTCGTGGACGGATTATCGCGCGAAACGACGATGAATACGCTTTGGAACGCGGCGCGAAGGATGCGTAACCGGTCTTCGAACAACGAGAGCGAGGAGTACTCAGATCGTTGGATTCTTAAGTTCGCGCGAAAAGTATGTCCTGATTCCGTGCCGGCACAGATGATTCCTCGCGAAACGACGAATTCTGTAGACGAGATCAGCCAGCCTTTTTCAATGCTGGAACTCTCACTCGCGCTCCTTTCGTGTCGTCGCAATTCGGCTCCGGGGGCTGATAGGATCAAGTTCGACTTGTTGAAGAACCTCCCAGACGTCGCTAAGAGGCGCATGTTGAACTTGTTTTGTCAGTTCCTGGAGCTCAATATTGTTCCGGTTGATTGGAGGCAAGTGAGAGTTATAGCCATTCAAAAGCCTGGAAAACCCGCTTCAGATCATAACTCGTATCGTCCCATCGCGATGTTATCGTGCATTCGTAAATTGTTGGAGAAAATGATCCTTTTTCGCTTGGACAAATGGGTTGAGACGAACCACCTACTCTCAGATACTCAATTTGGATTCCGTAGGGGCAAGGGAACGAACGACTGTCTCGCGTTGCTTTCCACTGAAATTCAGTTGGCTTTTGCTAAAAAAGAGCAAATGGCTTCTGTATTCTTGGATATCAAGGGGGCTTTTGATTCAGTATCCGTTGAAGTCCTTTCAGACAAACTCCACGCTTGTGGCCTTTCTCCATTAATAAATAACTTTTTGTACAATTTGCTGTCAGAGAAACATATGAGCTTTTCTCATGGAAACTCTACAGCTTCTCGATTTAGTTACATGGGTCTCCCCCAGGGCTCATGTTTAAGCCCCCTTTTGTATAATTTCTACGTCAGAGAAATTGACAATTGTCTAAGTGACAACTGCACGTTGAGACAACTTGCAGATGACGGCGTAGTGTCTATGACAGGGCCCAAAGGGGTCGACCTGCAAGGACCCTTACAGGATACCTTAGACAATTTGTCTACTTGGGCTATTCAGCTAGGTATCGAATTCTCCACGGAGAAAACTGAGTTGGTCGTTTTTTCTAGGAAGCATAGCCCAGCACAACCAAAGCTTCAACTTTTGGGTAAACCGATCACTCATTCTATGTCCTTCAAATATCTTGGGGTCTGGTTCGATTCAAAATGCACCTGGAGATCCCACATTGAGTATCTGAGACGAAAATGCCAACAAAGGATCAATTTTCTCCGAACAATTACCGGAACGTGGTGGGGAGCCCATCCGCAAGATCTTCTAACGTTGTACCGGACAACGATTTTATCGGTTTTAGAATACGGTAGTTTTTGTTTCCAGTCGGCGGCTAAAACTCACATCATCAAACTGGAACGTATCCAGTATCGTTGTCTTCGTATCGCGTTAGGATGCATGCACTCGACTCATACGATGAGTCTAGAAGTGTTGGCGGGCATGTTGCCACTATCGGATCGGTTTTCGGAATTGTCCCTCAGGCTCCTCACCCGTTGCGAAGTTATGAACCCACTGGTAATCGAAAACTTTGAAAAGCTTCTTGAGCTGAACCCTCAAACTCGTTTTATGTCATTGTACTACGTGTACATAACACAGGATGTCAGCCCTTCACAGCATAATCCTCATCGTGTATGCTTCTCCGACTTCGGCAATTCAGTTAGTTTTGATTTATCTATGACGCGGGAGATTCGTGGGATCCCAGAACATCATCGTTCCATGATTGTTCCGTCAATTTACGCTGCAAAGTTTGGCCAAGTTGATTCCGCAAGATCGTTCTTCACAGATGGATCACTAATAGAGTCGTCCGCTGGTTTTGGTATTTTTAACGAATTTCATAGCGCCTCTCGAATGCTTCAAGCTCCTTGTTCCGTATATGTTGCTGAGCTGGCGGCAATACATTATACGCTAGAAACGATCGCCTCACTTGCACCTGATCATTATTTTATTTTTACGGATAGTCTCAGTTCTGTCGAGGCTATTCGCTCTATGAGGCCGGTAAAGCACTCCTCGTATTTTCTCATGAAAATACGAGAGTTTTTAAGTGCTTTATCTTTAAGATCTTTTGTCATCACCTTTGCATGGGTCCCATCTCATTGCTCGATTCCGGGCAATGAGATGGCTGACTCACTTGCTAAGGTGGGCGCTATGGAAGGCGATATTTACGATCGACAAATCGCCTACGATGAATTTTTCTTCATTTATCGTCAACAGTCACTCGTCAGCTGGCAGAATAAGTGGAGTGAAGGAAGTTTGGGACGATGGCTATATTCGATCATCCCTAAGGTGTCGAAGAGTTCTTGGTTCAAGGGGTTGGATGTGGGTCGAGACTTCATTCGTATGATGTCTCGCCTCATGTCCAATCACTATTCGTTAAACGCTCACTTGTTCCGTGTTGGGCTGAGGGACAGCAATCTCTGTGAATGTGGACAAGGTTACCAAGACGCCGATCACATCCTTTGGTCTTGTGCTGAGCATCGCGGAGTCAGATCTGAACTGTACGATTCCCTTCGGGCTCGAGGTAGACAACCTAATGTTCCAGTTCGGGATATTTTGGCTAGACGCGATCTGGAGTTTATGAAACTCATATATGTTTACTTTAAGAATATTAACATTAGATTGTAAGTTTTATTAACCTTGTATTTAGTTTGTATTTTGTACGTGTGGGTTTTTTTTATGTTTGTTTTCAAGATGAATAGAAATTAGTTCATGTTTTAGGATTAATTAAATATTTGTATCGTAAACCACATTTCAAACCTCCCTCTCCCTTTTCCCATCCAAAAAAATTGTAAATCCCCACTCACCTCGAGACAACCGCGAGTATCCGGTCCAGCTCCTTTAACTTTAAATATAAGAAATCAATAATGTATAACAAAAATGATAACTCGGCTCTGTAAAGTTTATTCGATTGAGCCTGTACAAATAAAGTAATTAATAAAAAAAAAAAAAAAAAATTTCTAACAGCTGGCGTTTTACAACAAGTTCTAGAATTTTATCTAATGTGTGCTACATGTTGATAAGACGGAACTCTTTGGCTTCAATCATCCCAGCAATTTTTTGTATAGGAACAACAAAATATTCTTTCCAAATTTGCGGCAGGTGCCCAGATTGCAATGATTGATTAATAAGGTCCAGCAATGACATGAAAGCAATCTTGAATAAATCTAGCAACAACATTGGCTACTCCAGCCGTTCTTCCAAAAGAATAGGGAATATTTTTAAGTTTATCTAATTGAGTGAAAACCATCAAACCTACAGTTACTATAAATCGACTGAACTCGTCTACCGAATTCGTCGTTTCGCGAGAAATCATCTGTAACCATTCGAGCATGGTGCAGGGGAATGTCTCGTAGGTGTAGAGAATGACAATAACGGGATCAGAATGCGTTTAGTATGCATTTTTGGGGTGCAACCGAAGTGCAACATATGCGATTTTTGGCGACTTTTGTACCGTCAAAATGGCACCCTTTGACCGTTCAGAAGTACTTCTAATCATTCTAGCATGCTGCATTGTAATGTCCTGTGGGTGTAGGTAATGACAATAACGGGATCAGAATGCGTTTAGTTTGCATTTTTGTGGTGCAACCGATTTGCAATAAATGCGATTTTTGGCGACGTTTCGAGAAATCATCTATGCCGCAACGGAATCAGGACATACTTTTCGCGCGAATTTGAGAATCCAACGATCCGAGTACTCCTCGCTCTCGTTGTTTGAAGACCAGTTACGCATCCTACGCACCGCGTTCCAAAGCGTATTCATCGACATTTCACACGATAATCCGTCCACGAATTACCGCCAGTATCCGCTTTTCTTGGCTTTGATGAGGCTCTGAAGTTCGAAATGCTCGGGTATTCCACGTTTCCGGAAAAGTTTAAATGCGTCGGTCCTTTTACGATAAACCTCAGTGCATGGCTGGTCCCACCAAGGCCGGGATGTTTTGAGGCATAAAATCTCTGATCACGACTCCTTTCGGAAGGGAAGTAAAGCCGTTGGTCCCCAGTTCATGAGTTGATGGGTCGATATGTAGGGTCCAATTGTGGGAGCTGTCTTCCTGGCGTCGGTAAAATTGGTGCTCAGCACGGAAAACAAGATCGACGGAAAACAAAATCAATGAAAACATCGATATTACGGGTAAGTTAACGGGTTCCAACGAATTGAACCCAGTGACGACTGAAACTTTAATCAGCAAGTGATCACTACCGTGAGTATCTTGGATCACATTTCACGTGCAATCCAACGATAATGGATTTGAGCAAAGAGTGAGGTCTAATCTACTTCCATTCGGGGAAGTGGCCAGTAGGGGTCATATAAAAAAGTAAAACAGTAGTCATCATACAGTTCCCGCCAGCCTGTTTTGTGTTTCCGATGCCTGTTTGTGTTTCCCATAACCAACCGTTAAGTAGGAAGAATTGAATAGATACCTGAAAGTTGTTTTCGATTAACTGAAACTCGGGGAGGAATATACACAGAAGCAAAACAAAGGCTATAACCCTTAATAATAGCCTGACATGCGACAACTTCAATACCTGGAAATTGTGGAAGATTTACTCTTTAGAAAGAATGGCTTTTTTCGATCCCCAAAGGCACCCCTCCACCACGCGAATCCTCACGATCCAGTCGAATAATGTTAAAATCATAAAAAGGAAGATCGATATCTCCACAGAAGGAAGCATTGCTAGAACAATGCTTTTCAGAGGATCAGAAATTTCCAGATACTTGAGGATACCATCCAAAATGTCATCACATGAGAACAACCCAGATGAAGAAAGGGCTTCTGTTCTTAAAATTGTGGCATCGGGGGTTTTGAATATCCCCGGGAGCGTTGGAAAATCCTGGGTATAGTCAGTAGACTGATGCTCCACAGTGCAGTTTCAAATTGGGTCCTGATTAGCCTTCCAAAATTTGAACTTATTTAGTGAGAAACTGACTTGGCACAAACCGTTTGAAGTTTATATGGAAATTACTATAGATAAACCATAATTTCGGTTCATATCTATCTCAAAATTCACCAGTTCACTCTACTTTAGAAAATGATAGCTGAGCTTGTTGAATTATCTCAGCAGCTTATGATTATGCTCAATCAACTGTTCAGCAGGCAACATTGGTGTTTATGGCGCGTATAATCGAGGACAAAAATCATGGCTACTATGTCACACTGCAGAATATAGTGTTGCTCACGATACAGTAGCTTAATCTTGCCATAAGATTATCAATCTCTTAAACAATTAATAACTATTTAATTTGACGTTTGACTGAAAAACGATTTTCTGCAAAGCTGTAGCTGATAAAAATAAGAATAGCAATAGAATTTGTTAACAGTGCAATATGGAAAAAGGCTAAAAGACAATGAACAAAAAGTATTGTTTTCCCATAGTAATTTCCATATAAACTTCAAAGGGTTTGGGTCAGTTTCTTATCAAATGAGTTTAAACTTTCGGAGGCTAATCAGGACCTGATTTGAAACCGTTTGAACACTGTGGAGCGAAAATTTCAAATTTTGCATCAGTCTAATAGTCAGTTCTGCGGAATACAGGAAGAGTAGAAGTCTCCTTTTTTCTACCACTCTTTGATTTGGGCAAGCTAATTTAGTGTTCTTGATTTGCGAACGGATGCGTTTTCGTTTCCATGCAGAACCTTCCGGAAAACTGTAAGAAGTTCGCTCCTCAGCCAAGTCAGAGTCAGTCTCGTCATCTGACGACAGAGAAAAGGGATTTTTTTGTCGTTAGTCAATAGCGTGGCATTTCAGCAAAAGACTGCCTGGAACGTTCCTTAAGTGAGCGCGTTGATTGTGCACCGGGCACGACGAGAGACTATCAGCAGGAGTTCCTTTGCAGTACACCCATTTTAGTGTAGCTGCTGCACAGGGGCCATCCCCATGCTTCTCCCCGCATTTAGAACAGCGTGCCTTACAGCCACAGGCCGTATGTCCCAAATGCTTACAGTTTTGGCAGTTCATGACCCGGGTAACAAACAAGCGCACTGTCGAAGTTTTCCCAGCTCTCACCCTCACTGATAGATTCTCAGCCCAGTTTTTGGACATCCAGTATCTTCACCGAGGGAAGCAAAGGGTTCTTGAAACGGCCAACCAGCTGCTTCTCCAAGATCTCGGGGGTCAGACTCGCTTCGATGACCACACCTTCGATCTCCACATGACGACCTGGGATGTAAACTTTATACTCGAGCGTAAAGAGCTGGGAGACAGCAATCTCATTAGCTTGCTTCAGGTTAGAGATGGAAACACGAAATTTATTGTACCGAACCTCACGGCCTAGAATCACTTCGTCAGATCATTTGAAATTTGAACAACATTCAAAGGTTTGTTTTTGGGCTGAAAGTAGAAAGCCCATGGACCAGTCAAGTCATTCGGGTAGGCTCGCGACTGAGATGATGAACCAGGGATGACAACCTCAGATTTCTAAGATGATCGGTCATCCATGTCGTCTTCCGACAAAACATCCATTTGTCGTACTAGTGAGAGCGCAAAACGCTCTACCACTGAAACGATATTAAAAATCACACAGACACAATTCACAGAAAACACTACAAACACAGAAACACAAAATGAAAATTTAACTGTTGAAGGAGGAAAAGAAACAAAATCGAAAACTTATCTGATAATCCTATGCTACTGCCACCGAGCGCTATATGTGTAGGCGTTTACGCAGATGGCTAGGAAGCGATTCGCAGCGTGGATGACCTTCGTTGTGGTGCACTTGATTGAAGCTTGGCACTCAGCGCACACAGGAGCACGATGTAGATGTAGATACGGGTTCTCACACTCGATGATGATGATACGTGAGCAGATATGCGTGACCACGCACCGATGATGCCAAAATTGGGGTATTATCCATCACACAGATTAATCTTTCCTTCCGATTATGCCTTTCTTCTAAACAAAACTCACTTTTCGATTACTTTGCCGGAAACTATGCCAGTAGTCACTAAGCAAGAAAAAACTGAATATTGATATCAAGCGAATACAGTGAATACTTCCAAATTAACGGAAAGCGAAACAAGTCGACCTTACTTCTTGCTAGGACGCAGTGGAGTCCTAACTTTCAAATTGTAGTGAAACAAATATTTCGAAGACACTAAGTGGATCAAATGAAAATTTCAGGCTTTGGGAAAGCAAGTTTCTCAATTTTCCATTCCGTACCACTGTGCATTGACGATAAGAGGTACATTTTCCCTACACAGTTCGAAAAAGTAGTGAAAATTTCTGTTCAGAATGATGCACATAAATGGAGCGTCACATTATATATCATGTAAAGTTCTGATACATTTCATGCTATGTAGCAAATATTGTATACAAAAGCCCATTGTTGTAAACAACATTGTTTTCAAGTTACTTGGTTGCGTGAAATGAAATACAAGCTTAAGTGAATGCATGTTTACATCACTATTAAAATTCAGAATTTTTATCTGTGTATGTAACGTAACTAGTTTGATTTTATACCACAAACATATACAGCTGCGATTAAAAATACAGGAGACACGAGTTCACGCGGAGTCACGGAGACGTCACGAATGATTTGATATGTGTTAAGGTTCACGACACCGTCACTCAATTTTTGAAATATTCTTCAATCATCATCATTTGTATACACATACATTCTCACACAAGCCATCCAAATATTTAAATCAAGTATTTCATGAGTTTACATCGTTAATTGTCTGGGTAAAACACCTTCAATGCATTTACTTACATGCGTAGTTTCCATAACTTTACGTATTGCCACGAATGCACAAAATTAACATAAACTGCTGGTCAAATCTATTGGTGAACAAAATAAAACACCAAAAAAATCACTTCGACTCCACTTCTTTGCTAGCGAACATAAAAGAATCATTGAACTAGCGTTGCCAGATGTATTGCCTCTAGCAGTGAATAAAGGTTTATTAACACATCCAAATACGAAGTTTAAACCAAAAACTGACATGTTTTTAATGGTGAATACACATCAAAAACTGAATAAATACTGAATAATTTGAACTTCAACGTTCAAATTACAAAGGTTAAAAAATATTTAATTAAAGACGAACAGGGGAAATGACAGCAGTGCACGTAGCCTGTCATTTGCTTTCCCGCTCTGCACAGCAAAAAAAAGTAATGTAACTTTCCGTTACTATGATGCTAGATCGTGTAAATTTATGAGACATGTCATGCAATATTCCATATATTGTATGCAACTGTCCACTTTTGTTTGCAACATTTCTTGCAAGCTGCTAGTTTACGTGAAAAGGAAGTTTACATGTATGAATGTTTGCCAAGTAAAATTCAGAATTTTTTGGAGTGTGGGATGTCAATTAAATAGCATACAGCGTGGTCTGGCAATGTGAGTGTTTTGTCTACGACATTCTTATGCACGTGCATGTATGACGTCACATTTGCTGTTGTATTGAAAAGTGAAAGAATAAAAGAGATGGTAAGATTTTGCTCACCATACCGGTTGATATTTATGATGCTTTGGAACGGCGACGCATGCTACCATAGAATTTTACCAATACTTTTAGAAAGTGATGATTTAGAAAAACAAGAAGAAGAAGAAGAAACAGACGAAAATCGAGTGATGGTTAGTTGCTTCTTAAAGTAACCATTTTTCAAACAAAAACAAACTGAAATTACCGTGGGTTTTTTTTTCATAATCCAATTGGACATACACAATTATGTGAATCTACAGGACCCAGGAGATATGTTATCGGATCCACAGTATAACCAACATGGTCTCTAAACGGACGGGATTGAAACGATAGCTTCCCGAGGAGTCACTTATGTGATGATAAATGTATTTTGCAAAAGCATGAACACGTTAGGTGATTTGCTCTGCGTAGCGCACACATATGAATGTGGTTGTTTATTTAGTATGTGTGTGGTTAGAATGATTATAACATTAACTCAATCATAAGTTGTGTATTATTATATCATGGGCTCAGTGGCCTTGGAGCATACTGCATACTGAGTGGAAAATCGCCTCTTTATAATAATGAGATTTAAAGTCACATTGCTTGCACTTTATGCACTGCCGTCATCGTTCTCGTCGCCGGTTTTGAACATAATATAAATCATAAGGGGTGAATTGAAATAAAGGAGCTTGGTGGCCTTACATCGACCATTTTTGCTTATTGAACAGAAGATCGTGGGTTTAAATTCAGGCGCATGCATATTCAAGAGTCGTATTCACGTACCAGCTAAGCTGCAAACCCAACCTTTTACCCACCATCACAGTGGCTTCTTGTGGAAGTGCAGAGAATTTCTCGGCTTCCATCAAAGCAAGCATCAGGTTAAAATATTCTTTCATATCACTAATTGACCCGAGTTCTGACGTGGTACTGGCATTGCCTATTGTTAAGTATGAGATCACCAGTTTTTACACATTCAAGTTGATTTTTAGTTCTAGCCATAATCTCTTGTTCCTACTCAGTGGATTAAAGACTTATGAACTCAAATATTAATTTTCTTTCAAAATAAATCAAGGTTATTGCAATTATTTCCAGTGACTCCATCAAAGCTCTAAACACACAAATTTAGGTCATTATCTTAAACTTCATGAACAAAATTGGCCTTCTCCTTGGGTTTATCACTCTTACACGAAATTATACCTACTATCAACATACTGTTCTGTGAAGAACTCTACAGTTAATGAGTACTTTCTATGCCAACAAATGTATGTCGAAGTAACCCGAGACCCCATAAAAAGAAAAAAAGAAGGAGTGAATAGATAAATCATAAACATATTTGCAAACAAACAGAGCTCGTTACTTATACAGAGATGATTTCCGAGAATTGTTTGCAATTGCTTAACAATGAATGCAAGACTTCATTGCTTTGACCTGTAGATATCTACCTTAAATTTTTGAAACCATTCTTAACGGAAATGATCAGGAATCCAATAATAATAATCCTTAATAAAGCATATTTCCAGTTTAGTTGCCATTGTCATCAGGATTTCAAGAATGTACTACCGTAAAGCATCGAAGTCTTGGCACTTCGTTCACAATCAGACACTTTTAAATGTTAAGTATTAATGCCTACCATGCTCAAAACAGCACGGTAAACGTTTCTGTTTAGCATGTTGCAAATTGGCGACTGTTCACATTCCCGATCAACAATTTTTAAGAGGATTTAGATCCCATCCTCCCCCTCCTTGTCAATCATGCAAATAAATTGTTAAACATTTGTATGTCCGGGGACATTCATCAACTGCCCTCCAGCCTCACTTTCTAAGCTGTCCATGTGATATATGTAATGGTAAAAAGTCCAGATTAATGATCCGTCTGGAACTCGGTACATTATAATACTAATGTATAGCCCCTTCTAAATGAGCTCCGTGTTAAAGATTGACAACAATAATTGCCTGTTGCAAACCGGTCTAATAACACCTTAGCTGACGACACTTTAATTTAAAGAAAAGGCACTAAGATTTAATCCAACAATTTTACTCTCACTTGCATCGTTAAACCAGTTACAGAAAAAGAGGAGATCCACCCATCTGAATGCGTCCGAACGCTGCCTTTTCAAAACGACCCAATTACACTATTTCACCAGCCATTAACCTCTGACCATCCGGAAACTTTTCAAGTCATCTCATCATCATACAGTGCCTGAAGCTGGTTCTTTCTTCGCTGTCCCCAGACGACGTCCATTCATTTCACTCACGTGCTGGCCAGTTTTCTTCATCCTCCAATGTATCCTTTCCTCGTGTGTATATATTTCAATTTCATTTCACATTCAAATTGCAGCCCGTTTTGTATTTATAAATTTATCTCGCACCAGGTCTGTCTGCTGGCTTGCCGTTGATTCGTCTGACAGTCCTTTCTTTCCTTCCGTCTGACGTTCGTTCCATTTCTCGCCCGAGGGTCCCATTTTCTGAGCAATACACATCAACCAGAAGGCAAGACCCTTCTCACTGGCCCCGTTTGCATTATACTAGAGCCATACTGGCTGATTAGCATAAGCACTCAGTACCCAGTAGTCATTGCATTCGTGGAAAGGCTTCAAGCTCATTCTGGTTGCATAGGTCGGGAGAAAGAAAAAAACTCACCCGTCATTGCGCCCCAGCCAACCAGCAGACCAGACAAGAAGTGGCCAGCAGTGCAGTCATGTGGGACGACTTTCATATATCTTTTCGCCGAATGCGACGGCTTCTCGTGCTGCCAGAGAATGCAGAGGAAGCATTATACTGTTTTTGGAGATGAAAGATTCCTCCCCCATCTTCGTTTAGCCCTTGGTCATCACCGACTGATGCTGTGTGGTCATGTCCGTCTGCGAATAGTATTAAATTGCTTCAATGGTTGCCCTTCCCTTGTAGTCTCGAAGCTAGAACTGCACATCTCATGCTCGAATCAAAATTTTGTTAGATTTGAAAGCAGCTGAAATGGTAATGCTTCTTGAAATAGCACGATTATACCAAGCTAAGGTTGTTTTTAATGTTAGCTTCGTGTTTGGTATTTCTCTATGCTTGAATTCGATTTTGAATTGGTTGATTGTTACTTTTGATTGAGTGAATAGTGCCTTCCAAGCATTAAATCGTTCAGTTTTGTTGAGTTCAACTGCAACAAAAAACCCACTTATTTCCCCTTTTGCAACGTAAGGCTGATATAAAACTTTAAAGTCGTACATTATTGTAAAACAGATGATTAGCGGGCACTTGGTGTTTTTTTTGTTAGTAGTTGATTCTATTGAAAGAATTCCTATTTCTGCAAGCGTAAATTATAAGAACCAATCACCATCCAGCTATCAAAGATTGGTCAAATGCAGCGTGTCGTTTTCATTCATTTGGTCAAAATTGAATTTCGTCTGGTTTCTTTGCTCACACTCCTCCTGTTGCGGTTTGTTTGCGTGAGCCAGCACACACGCTGAGGAAATGTTTTTGCTTCAGTGATGGGAGAAAACATTATTCCACTAATCATATTAGAATAAATTTTCCATTACCTTTTGTTTCTTTGGGTTCAGTTTGCAGAAAATGACAGACATACCGGAATCAGGAAGCAAGCAGGACGCGTTCAATGGTACATGCAAATGTGAGTGTTGTTCGATGTTAAGCTGGCGTTTTGGTTTGGGGGAATTATTCCGATTCTGTATTGGTTGTTTTCAGATTTGTTTCTGGTTACCTCTACTAGATACCATTCTCAGTCTTCAACGAGATTTTTAAATAATTATACCATGTGATTACTCCTTAGAATACCTATGTTTGAGCCTATCCTTTCTTTATTCTTTATTGGGAGCAGGGAAAAGCCCATTTGAGTGGAGCTTATAAAAGCTTTTTTTTCTCAAATGGGCATAAAACCTCCTCATCTTTTCGCATCAACAGAACAGTACATTGCAAATGATACATTATTAACTTATGACTATACAAAATACGACCTTATTCTATTTCTTACTACTACCTATAATTTACTAACTGAGCACTTCACGGAACCTATTTTTATTAATGGAACGTGACAGATGAAAGTCGAAGACATAGTAACAACGGTTGAACACACGACACATACTACTAAAAGGCTCATTATAGCCATAATTAGTACGGAATGTCGATATACGCATAAATTGATGAGAACGGAGAGTACGACGACGAATATCAAAATTCAACTCACGTGACACTGTAAGACAATCTATGTGAGATTGAACAACATCAGAAGGTCAAGGTCAATTAATTTACAACGATCTTCATATCTAGGGAGACTATATGGATCATTCCAAGGCAAACGTCGAAGAGCAAAGCGAATAAACTTATGTTGGATAGCTCAGTCCGCATCGTGCTCTCTTGCCGTGCGGATCTATTTGCTTTTTGCTTAAGGAAGTGTTACTACTACCTAAAGCTACAACAAATGTAAACAGCACTTTTCAGTGCTCAACCTGTTAAAAATTTCTACCTTTTTCAACTCTTATTCCTCTTCGATCCTTGTTTGGACCCTACCCGAGGTAATCCTTCTTGGATATCGATTTGGAAAATTCCTCTTCGATCCTTCAGATTCTTATAGTAATCTGCTTGGAAGTCGATTTGGATAAAAATTTACTGCCGCCATGGCGCCTAAACGCAAAAGAAAGGGGCAAACTCTTTACCCCCCTTCTGAAGAAATTAATTTGAGTAATCAATTTGATTTGCTCACGGATGATGAGAATGATCCATCATCCAAGAAAAATTCTAGTAAACTTTCCCGGCTTAATGCCAAGAAGGAAAAGATTCCCCCTATTGTGATAACCACTACCGATTTCCATGCTCTTCGCATGGAACTTTTGAATTTCGTGAAAGTTAAGTTTTCACTACAAATTGGACGTCGGGGTGAATGCCGTGTATTGGCTGAAACCTTGGACGGATTTAAATGTCGTCTCAAGTATCTTACTGAGAAGAAGCACAAATTTTTTACTTACGACACCAAAACTGAACGTGTGTTCAAGGTTGTCATGAAAGGACTGCCCAGTGGTGAATCCCTGGATCAGATCAAAGATGAACTGGCAAAATTACTTGGAGTTGTGCCACTTCAAGTAATCAAAATGAAAATGAAATCCCGTCCTGGCGATTCGCGCAACGGGATTTCTAATGATTTTTATTTAGTTCACTTCAAGTCTAGTGAACTAAACAACCTTAAGGCCTTAGAAAAAGCTAGCCTTATGCTCCATGTCCGAGTGAAGTGGGAACACTTCAGGAAGACTGGAGGAAATTTCCAAAACCTCACCCAGTGCCGTAAGTGCCAGGGATGGGGTCACGGAACTAAAAATTGCTACATGCCAGCTAAATGCATGAATTGTGGTGATTCCTCTCACGCAAAGGACGACTGTCCTGTGAAGGAAGATCCTAAGAAATTTAAATGTTCAAATTGTGGTGAAAACCACAAATCCAATTTTTGGGAATGTAAGACTCGCAAAGCGATCCTACAATCTCGTTCTAACCGTCAGGTAGGAAACGCTCCACGTTTCCGACCAGGTACAAATTCCTCTGCTGTTAACAACGGTCAGCGAGGAACAAATTCTACATTCGTACCCGTAGGTACAAATATCTCCCCTGCTTCAAATGTTTCATCTGTACCTACTCCCCTCGCTGCTAACAATGTTCAGCGAGTTAATGGAGCTACCTATGCTGCTATTGCAGCGGGTAGAAATCAAAATACTAACCAACGTTCTAACGGAAATTTTGACAATTTTGACTTAGGAAGCATTACTGCCCCCAAAATGGAATTTTTACAGAATTCATTAATTGACATGATTTCTGATATGCTTAAATCTAACTCCATGTTTGATGCTATTCAAACTGGAGTAAAATTTGCAAATAATATTGTCATGACTTTAAAATTCAGTAATGGATTTTAAAGCATTAAATATTGTAAATTGGAATGCTCGATCTCTTAAAGATAATGAAGACGAGCTATTTAACTTTTTGAGAGTTCATAACGTGCATATTGCCGTTATAACTGAAACGTTCCTTAAACCTGCCCATAAGGTTAAGAAGGACTCAAATTATTTAATTTATAGAAATGATCGTTTTGATGGACCCTATGGTGGCGTTGCCATCATTATTCATAGACGAATCAAACATAAAATTCTTTCTTCATTTGAAACCAAAGTTTTTGAAACTTTGGGAGTTTCTGTTGAAACAAAATTTGGACAACTTACGTTTATAGCTGCCTATTTGCCATTCCAATGCGTAGGCCAGCAAAAGAATTTTCTCAAGGGTGACCTCCAGAAACTTACCCGTCATAGGTCTAAATTCTTCATTATTGGTGATTTTAATGCAAAACACCGCTCATGGAATAATGCTCAAAGCAATTCCAATGGTAATATTCTGTTTGATGATTGTTCTGCAGGTTATTACACTATTCAATATCCAAACAGCCCAACATGCTTTTCTTCTGCATGAAATCCCTCCACTATTGATTTGGTCTTAACTGATTCATGTCAACTTTGTAGCCAATTGGTTACCCATGCTGACTTCGGTTCTGATCACCTTCCAGTAACTTTTGAAATATCCCAAGAAATAATTTGTAATCCCAACAGCTCTACTTTCAATTACCATAGAGCTGATTGGGAGCAGTATCGAACATTTATGGAATATAACTTCGATCCAAACATTCCTTTGCAAACCAAAGATGAAATTAATTATGCTCTTGAATCTCTGACTACTTCTATAGTTGAAGCAAGAGCTGCCTCAGTACCAAAATGCGAGGTTAAATTCGATTCAATTATAATAGACGATGATCTTCAGCTCTTGATCCGTCTTAAAAATGTCCGTAGGAGACAATATCAAAGAACACACGATCCTGCCATGAAAGTTATCTGGCGGGATTTGCAAAAACAAATTAAAAAGCGATTCTCTGCCCTGACGAACAAAACTTTTGAAAATAATGTTTCTAAATTAGACCCGAGTTCCAAACCCTTTTGGAAACTCACAAAAATTTTGAAAAAACCTCAAAAGCCAATTCCAGCGCTTAAAGAAGGTGGTAAAATTTTGATCACAAATTTGGAAAAAGCTCAGAAACTTGCTAAGCAATTCGAGAGTTCCCATAATTTCAGTTTGGGTCTTACTAGTCCTATTGAGAATCAGGTTGCTCGGGATTTTCTGAATATTTTCTCTCGGGAAAATATTTTTGATGATTCCTGGGGGACTGATTTGGACGAAGTAAGGTCTATAACTAAAAATTTTCAAAATATGAAAGCTCCAGGTGATGATCGAATTTTCTATATCCTCATCAAAAAACTCCCAGAGAGTACCTTGTCTTTCTTGGTAAAATTATTTAACACATGTTTCCATGATGGCATACTTTCCTGATAAATGGAAAAATGCAAAAGTTGTTCCAATTTTGAAGCCGGATAAAAATCCAGCTGAAGCTTCTAGCTACCGTCCAATAAGTTTGCTTTCTTCAATAAGTAAACTTTTTGAAAAGATAATTTTAAATAGAATGATACTTCACATCAATACGAACTCAATTTTATTAGATGAGCAGTTTGGATTTCGCCATGGGCATTCAACTACTCATCAACTTTTAAGAGTTAACAATTTAATTCGTTCAAACAAATCTGAAGGCCACTAAACTGGAGTTGCTCTTCTAAACATAGAAAAAGCATTCGACAGTGTTTGGCATGAAGGTTTGATTGCTAAATTGAAAAAGTTTAATTTTCCACTTTACATTATGAAATTAGTTCAAAATTATTTAACTGACAGAACTCTTCAAGTAAATTATCAAAATTCCAAATCTAATCGACTACCTGTTAGGGCAGGAGTTCCTCAGGGTAGCATTCTTGGGCCTATATTGTATAACATTTTCACTTCGGACCTCCCTGATTTGCCTCAGGGTTGCCACAAATCTTTGTTCGCTGATGACACAGGCATTTCCGCTAAAGGAAGAAGTCTTCGTGTTATTTGCAGCAGACTGCAGAAAAGTTTAGATATTTTCTCTTCTTATTTACAAAAATGGAAGATTTCTCCCAACGCTTCGAAAACTCAACTTATAATATTTCCACATAAGCCTAGAGCTTCGTTTTTGAAACCTAGTAGTAGTCACATAGTCACTATGAACGGAGTTCCAATTTCCTGGTCAAACCAAGTGAAATATCTTGGATTAATACTTGACCAAAAATTAACTTTTAAAGATCACATTGAGGGCATTCAAGCCAAATGTAACAAATATCTAAAATGTTTGTATCCTCTTATAAACAGGAAATCCAAACTTTGCCTGACGAATAAACTTCTAATATTTAAACAAGTTTTTAGACCGGCCATGCTTTACGCTGTGCCAATATGGTCTAGTTGCTGCACTACCAGGAAAAAAGCACTTCAAAGGATTCAGAACAAAATTCTGAAAATGATTTTGAAGTTGCCTCCCTGGTACAGTACAACCGAAGTGCATAGAATTTCGAATGTTGAGACTTTAGCACAAATGTCCAACAAAATAATTAATAATTTCAGGCAAAAATCGTTGCAATCCTCAATTGCAACGATTAATTCCCTTTATACTTAGATAAGATTAAGTTTTAGTTTTTAGTTTTAAGATATCAATTGTTATACTGACATGCAGGTTAAAAAACCTGTTTAAAATACTGAATTGCCAAGACATGAACAATGTAAAAACACTTAGATATATATCATAACAATTAAGGCTGGTACGTTACTGCAGTAACTGGAGCACCTAGGTTAAAATGAAATGTAATTTATTTTGAATTTAGAACAAATAAAGAGTTAAAAAAAAAAAAAAAATTATGTTGGATAGCTTCTACTTGCTGTACGCTGTTCTGATAGTAAGGAGCCCAGACCACAACTGCATACTTCAATGTAGAGCGAACTAAAGAACAATACAGGGTTTTCAAACAGTGAATATCCGAGGATTATTTTGCAGCACGAAAAATAAAGCCCAGGCATTTAGAAGCTTTGGAGGTTATATATCCTACATGATCTTTAAAAGTAAGTTTCGAATCTAAGAGAACACCCAAATCCTTAACAGTAGATTCTCGCTTTGGAGATATTTCGGCAATATTGTATTTGTTGGCATTCAAGCTCATACGATTAGTTGCGCACCATTTGGAAAAAGGTTAAGTTCTTTCTGAAGGAATAGTGCATCTTCTTCACAGGTTATTACATAATAGAGTTTGAAGTCATCGACATACGAGAGCTTAAAACATTTGAGCACTAGGTTGACGTCATTCAGGTACAGCAAGAATAATAATGGTCCAATATGACTGCCCTGAGGAACACCAGATGTGACATTGAATGGTTCTGATATAGTATTACCAATTTTGACCGACATTGAACGACCAACCAGATAAGAGTTTAGCCAATCTAGCAACGAACCAGAGAAACCAAGACGTTCAAGCTTTGCTATCAAGATTTCATGGTTGATTTTATCGAAAGCAGCTGAAAAATCAGTATAAATGGCATCGACCTGCTTGTGAGCTTCTATAGTCTTGATGATAAAGGACGTGTATGGAACCAGATTGGTGCAGGTGGATCTCTTCGGCATGAACCCATGTTGTGTCGCGGAAACGTAGTTGAGACAATGATGCTTGAGGAAGTCGAGGACAGTCAGCTCAAATAGTTTAGGCGTAGCACATAGTGCAGCGATTCCTATGTAGTTTGAAACCTCTCGTTTATCGCCTTTTTTGTACACGGTAAAAACGGATGATATCTTCCATGTTTTCGGAAAAGATCCGGATGAGAGCGAGCGGTTGAAAATAATAGCTAGAGGATGCGAGAGAGCAGAACTACACTTCTTCAAGATGATAGATGGAATGCCGTCCGGCCCGGGGTTTGGTGAGCATTTCAACCGAGCGCAAGCTGATTCAACAGTATTATGTGATATCCGTGGATGAGGACCAATGGCAGAGCGGGGAGGTACATTAGCTCCAGCATCAGTCACCAGATGTAGGTCAAATGATTCGTCAGTAAATACTGCTGAGAATTGTTCTTTGAAAAGGTCAGTTATGGCCGAAAGAGAAGAAGCTTCTTAATGGCCGAGCTTCATGGTTGAAGGTAGTCCTATTTCCTTCCGCTGTTCGTCGATATATGACCAGAACTTCTTAGGAACAGTTTCTTGTTTAGCCGTTTGTATCTACTGTTGCAGGCGAGGTAATATGACCGTATGTAGGAGTAACGATTCTTGGACAGTTTTTTAAGAGCCGATCTTTTAACCGACTTCAGGCGCTTAAGAAGGTTGTTGGACCAGGGTGGGTACACAGGGTTTTTACACACTATTTTGGGGGTGAACTGATCTATGGCGTCCGCTGGATTTGGTATTTTAACGAATTTCATAGCGCCTCTAGAATGCTTCAAGCTCCTTGTTACGGATAGTCTCAGTTCTGTCGAGGCTATTTGCTCTATGAGGCCGGTAAAGCACTCCTCGTATTTTCTCATGAAAATACGAGAGCTTCTAAGTGCTTTATCTTTAATATATTTTGTCATCATCTTTGCATGGGTCCTATCTCATTGCTCGATTCCGGGAAATGAGAAGGTGGACTCACTTGCTAAGGTGGGCGCTATGGAAGGCGATATTTACGACCGACAAATCGCCTACGATTAATTTTTCTACATTTATCGTCAACAGTCACTCGTCAGCTGGCAAAATAAATAGAGTGAAGGGAGTTTGGGACGATGGCTATATTCGATCATCCCTAAGGTGTCGAAGATTACTACCTCATGTCCAATCACTATTCGTTAAACTCTCACTTGTTCCGTGTTGGACTGGGGGACAGCAATCTCTGTGAATGTGGACAAGGTTACCAAGATGCAGATCACATCATTTGGTCCTGTGCTGAGCATCGTGGAGTTAGATATGAGCTTTACGATTCCCTTCGGGCTCGCGGTAGACAACCTAATGTTCTGGTTCGATATGTTTTGGCTGGGCGCGATCTGGAGTTTATGAAACTCATATGTTTACTTTAAGACTATTAACCTTAGATTGTAAGTTTTATTAACCTTGTGTTTAGTTTTGTATTTTGTAGGTGTGGTTTTTTTTTAATGTTTGTTTTCAAGATGAATAGAAATAAGTTCACGTTTAAGGATTAATTAAATATTGTATCGTAAACCACATTTCAAACCTCCTACTCCCTTTTTCCCATCCAAAATATTGTAAATCTCCACTAACCTCGAGACAACCGCGAGTATTCGGTCCAGTTCCATTAACTTTAAATATAAGACAGTAATAATTTATAACAAAAATGATAACTTGGCTCTGTAAAGTTTATTCGATTGAGCCTGTACAAATAAAGTAATTATTAAAAAAGATGATATAGTTAGTTTGAGTAGGCGTGTTGTAATTTGTGAACAACCATTGATTGTATTGTTTACGTTTGGCTTGTATGTCTTTTAACATGTTGCTGGATAACGTTCTGGTGAAACCAAATCTGCACAGTGAGAAAAAAGTACCCAAAATTGACACCACCGGTGCTGCTGACTACGTTATCTTGCAATCCAAATTTTTTCGAATCGAAAATCAATCAAACTTTTTCTTCACAAGCTAAAAATTTAATTTCATGCAACAACATGGTTTTATTAAAGGACGTTCAACGACTACTAATTTGTTACATCTTGTAACATTTTCTATTGACGCAATGGATAAAGAAATAATAAAATCACAGATTGACACGCTCTGAAAATGAAAATGACAGGTTTTTGTATGTCAAACCCATACTATACAATCTCTTCTAATAATTTACAAGTACAACATAGCATGATTTCATCTAATGTTTTCATAATTCCGAAAAACCTTTTTAATAGCAAAGTGCGGGTAAGTGGAACATTTGCCACTTCCCTGCTTATCTTGACACGTCCTGTGTTGTGAATAACGTAAAAAAAAATCATAAAATTTTAAAAAATAAATATGTTTCAAAACCATTTATATCTTCTCTTCTCACATGTTGAAAATTTGTAGTTCGGATATGTGAACACATTTTTTCAATCTCATTGAAGGTTTTTGACGTAGAACTACGTCTTTGTCGACTATACTGGGGTGCAAATCAAAAAAAATATGTATGGTGAAATAGTGTTAGGTTTTGAACGCTTTAACTTTGTCATTTATAGATGAAATTAAAATCCACATACGCCAACCGATAGATATTACTGTACGTATCTGCTTAAATAAATAATTTTCCAATTTTCCATCAAAAAACATTTGAAAAATGTTCAATTGATTATGTTAGTTCTGTTTTCATGAAATAAACATTTTTCCCAAACCCGGTCGTCATAATCGAGTACCACTTGGTTGTATATCGTTCTGCTTGAACCTGATAAGATATAAAACAGCGCTGATGTCGTGCCTTTGCTCATAATCGCTTCGGACGGCTTGACACTAGTGCAAAAAAGCAGCCAGCTAATGTAAGCAGTGCATCAGCGTTTACCAGCATGTGCTAGTTGCCTAATACACTAGCACTAGCAAAATCCGAACAGATGTAAACACTTCTAGAGATGGAAGGACTTCGGATGTTAATCTAATTGCATATATACAGGGGTTACTCAAAATAACTAGGATAGGCAAATTTTTGATCAACTTTGGAGTGTTGTTACTTCGTCAAATATGATCCGATTTTAAATCTTCCAAAAGCATTTGACTGGAAAACTAATATTGTTCTACGGTGTAGCCACGAAAATAATCCTGGTCCCCGGATACCGGAGATATTCCAGGTTTCCGGAGGGCTTGTCTAACTTGCTAAATTTTTGGTGAAATTTTAAATATGATGCTGGTTAAATATATATATTTTTTAGTAGACACAATGAAAGAAGAACCATTTCTTAAGCGAATCATATGCCAAGAACTAAAATCGGCCTATAATCAACCGAGATATGGCCATTTCGCTGGAATCGGTTCTGGTGGAGGGTTCTGAATGGGGGCAGATCATTTAATCACTCAAAACATGCCGTGTGACAGCTTTTTCTGCAAGCTTTTTCATGAATAGGCTTTTGATAGACTTCAAATGGATTAGTGCCCACATGGGCCGCTCTCGGGACCTCCGGTATGCCCCCGGGGGAACTTTGAGCAGAGGACAATTGCATTTTACACCAAAACATGCCGTGCGACAGCTCATTCTTCATGGTTTTTCATAAATAGACATTCATTAAACTTTAAATGGATCAGTGACCACATTGGCAGTTCTCGGAATCACGGGATACCCCCGGGGGAACCTGTAGTAGGGGGCAATTGCGTTTTTACTCAAAAACATGCCGTACGACAGCTCTTTTTTCATAGATTTTCATGAATATTCTTTCTATTTATAGACTTAAAGTGAATCAATTACCACATTGGCCGCTCTCGGAACCACTGGGATGCCCCGAGAGAACCTTTAGCAGGGTACAATTTCGTTTTAACTCAAAAACGTGCCGTGCGACAGCTCTTTCTTCATGGATTTTCATGAATATTCTTTCTATAGACTGAAAGTGAATCATCTACCACATTGGCCGCACTCGGGACCTTTGGTATGCCCCCGGAGGAACCTGGGGCAGAGGACAATTGCATTTTACTCCAAAACATGCCGTGTGACAGCTCATTCTTCATGGTTTTTCATAAATAGGTATTCATTAAACTTCAAATGGATCATTGACCACATTGGCCGCTCTCGAAACCACTGGATACCCTCGGAGGAACCTGTAGCAGGGGACAATTGCGTTTTTACTCAAAAACATGCCGTGCGACAGCTCTTTGTTCATGGATTTTCATGAATATGCATTCTATAGAATTGAAGTGGATCATTGACCACATTGACCTTTCCGGAGTCACTGGAATTTCCTGGGGGGGATATTCATGAAAATCCATGAAGAAAGAGCTGTCGCACGGCATGTTTTTGAGTAAAAACGCGATTGCCCCCTACTACAGGTTCCCCCCGGGGGTATCCCGTGATTCCGAGAGCTGCCAATGTGGTCACTGATCCATTTAATGTTTAATGAATTCCTATTCATGAAAAACCATGAAGAATGAGCTGTCGCACAGCATGTTTTGGTGTAAAATGCAATTGTCCTCTGCTCAAAGTTTCCCCGGGGGCATACCGGAGGTCCCGAGAGCGGCCAATGTGGTCACTAATCCATTTGAAGTTTATCAAAAGCCTATTCATGAAAAAGCTTGCAGATTAAGCTGTCACACGGCATGTTTTGGTGTAAGAATGCAATTATCCCCTGCTCCAGGTGCCCCCGGGGGCATAGAGTGGCCAATGTGGTCAATGATGCATTTAAAGTTTATCGAAAGTCTATTGACGAGAAACCATGAAGAAAGGCATGTTTTGAGTGATTAAATGATCTGCCCGCATTCAGAACCCTCTCCATATCTCGGTTGATTATAAGTCGATTTTAGTTCTTGGCATATGATTCGCTTAAAAATGGTTCTTCTTTCATTGTGTTTACTAAAAATATATATATTTAACCAGCATCATATATAAATTTTCACCAAAAATTTAGCATGTTAGACAAGCCCTCCGGAAACCCAGGATATCTCGGGTATCCGTTGACCAGGATTATTTTCGTAGCTACAACGTAGAACAATATTAGTTTTCCAGTCAAATGCTCTTAAGAGATTTAAAATCGGATCATATTTGACGAAGTAACAACACTCCAAAATTGACCAAAAATTTGCCTATCCTAGTTATTTTGAGTAACCCCTGTAGATGTACCAGATATGGTTTACAGTCAGTTAGATGCGAAAGATTGTCAGGAAAACGGTTCTCCAAAACGAACCAAGCCCACTGCAGAGAGAGTACGGTGTTATCAAACCAACATTAAAGCACTCAGAGGCAATGCGTCACCATCTAAGCTGTCGAGACGAGCAGACATCTCGATGTGTATCACGCGATCGTCTCTATACTCGGCAGCAACCATTGTGTGGTGCTCATTGTTCTTCATCTGCAGTTCTTTCGGTCGATGGGTCGTCGACCTTGAAAATCAACCGTTTCGTGATGAGTGTTTGAGTGAAGACCACGATTTGCGTCCATTTTTGCAGTGCACCCACTATGCCTCCCTTTGGCGATGTTGCCATTACTTGAAATCACTGGAAGTGAATCCCGTTCTGATGGAGCAAGCTTTTTGGATAGCTGAAGATAAAATGCTTTTTGTATTGTACCTCATGACTATAGTTTTAAGATGTATTGTATAGTTTACAAGAAATATCGGCACTGTAAATTTATTCAGTTGTGCCTAATAAAATAAAATATATAAATATATATATAAAAAAAAATCTACTGATTGGGACGCCGGAGAAGGTCCTTCAACACGAAGTAAGAAATTTAAAGTAATTTGTAACAACCTTTGGAACCGCATACATTCGACACGTAAATTTTGGTTGGACCTATCCAAAAATGAATTATGTTGGACCTATTTATACTGGTGCTAATTTAGTCCAAGAAAGTTTAAGATACTTCTTCTAAAAGCTCATAACTATAAAGAAAAATGTTTGTTTTAATGATTAACATAATTTCGGTTTTATTATGTTTTCGAAAATAATTCACTTTCAACTAATTTTCTCATCAACAAGGCTCACTTTAGAACGTCCACAAAACGAATGTTTACATTCATTTTCAAAGTTTTTGTGCAGTGTAATGCTACTAAAAGTTTGAATATTTGATTAATTTATACTTCTATCATAGTTGGACCGAGCTGTTTTCTACATTGGTCGTCAGGTGTCCTAAGGTTTGTTTATAATTTCCTCCACGCGCAGAAACATGATTTTCTGTTTAATTTCATAGTTACAACTTTTTTTTTAACAGAGCATAAAGGAAGTACATAGATTAATTCTCATATGATTTGAGGCAGCGCTTAATGGATTTTGATCCAAGTCTAAAGCTGACTACTTCCCTAGGAGTTTCCGTAAATTGATTTGGGGTGCTACTCCAAAATATATAATGGATTTTTTAAGACCTGAATTTTCAAAATTTATTACATTCCAGGAAAACTATTTGAACCAACATTGAACCATAACCGAAACATTTAAATACTTGGAAAATTTAAGATAAAGTATAATAGTCAAATATGCATGACATACATCAATTTTGCGTAGTTCTACGTCAAACTGCGGTCAGTTGCATTACTAAACGAAACTCACATAAAATAAAATCAATTCAAGTTATAGAATGTCATCTAGTATTATATATTTTGTATTGAATTGAAGCATTGGAATTTTCGATTAAATGTAGCATCAATAATAATTATGTAGTCCATCGTCAATAATGCAGTCTTGTCTCTGACACAACAATTATTTATTTACCGTAAATAATTCACCGAAATCTAAGGAATGCTATACTGCCCTATTTGAAGCGCCTCGAATCTCTTTGATGTCAGATAGCAAATTTTCTGTGTCTTTTCAATTCAATAATCAATCAGTGCAGGAGCATTCATTCATTGATGATTGTAATCAAAACTAAGATTCCTTTTAACAGAGGATTCAAATCATTTTATTATGTTCAGAAGCACATATATGCTTCTTCGTTCAAGTTTTTTTTAAAGGTATGGCTACCTGGCTTTAATGTGTACGCAGTTCCTTGAAGTCAGTTCATTTGCAGGAGAACTATAGCACACATATGGTGGCAATCAGATATGTATCGTACAGCAGAAGTTGACTGTAAATGATAAGATAGTGTTTATTGCTACTCCAGAGCTGCTGAATAAACGACACAAGAACTGACTGGTTTTCCTTAGAAGAGCATACCGTCAACTGAGATAAAATTGCACCTTTTGATTTTTTTTTTTCATACTGTTTCGTGACTCAAGTATGAAGAGTGTTAAAATAATGCAGAGATTATAATATTGATAAGTTTATACTAATTATAGTTTCCGAAAATATGTTTTCTAGCCATAAACCAGACACAATGCTATTTTTTAGTATTATTCTCTATTATTTTTTGCTTACGGGTTCATTTTCTTTTGTTTTGCCTTTTTAAACACCAAGCTATGCTGAATAGCAAACATATTACTTAAAAAACAAATTCTTGAGCTAAGGATCCCACGATCAAGTGGCGATGTAGCGATGTAGCCCCGATGAATGCTCTTTGAGTACTGTTACTATTGAGAGTTTTCTAGGCCATCATATTTAATGTGCGCCTTCGTACATTGTGTGACAGGCACATTAAGTATCATAATACCCAATAAAGTATAGATTCACAACTCCTACAGACTAATGATTTATTTTTAGTGATTAAAGCACGTCATTTTAGTTAAAGAAAAGTCCTTCAAAACCTCTATATACAAAAGATCAAGATCATATTTGCTTTCGGGTAACATCATAAACATTTCTATAATCCTGAAGCTCAATTTAAATAATCTATAATCCTGAAACTCAACTTATACAATGAAGGAGGTGCTGAATTATTACACAGTATTTTAAACCACTTTTGATGCAATCTCACCCCAAACGACGGTAGTAGACTTATGTGTTACATCCGGAATACCAGTATAATGCTTGAAAGTGTATCTCTATGAGTAAACAGTGTACCCCTAAGCCTCTTTCAGATCCAGTTGGTATATGTGTGGAAGGCTGTGCTAGGAATTTATGTTCAACAAAGAAGTCATCATCTGATGATTTTGAATCTGTGGTTCCATTGTACATTTAGAACGCATCGTAAGCTTCGACTGTTCAAACAGAACACCCAGTCGTATTGTGTGTTGAGTGGTCATTTGTATGCCTGATTTGTTGACGTATTTAGTTTTTGATTACATATAAGAGGCCATTCTTAAATGACGTACCAAATTAACGGTCAATTTAAAAGTATCGTAGTTGGTAGTACCGCCACCTGTGTCGTGCGTAGTCAATTCCCTTGCGTTTGACGTTTACACACTACCGCCATCTGTTCAGCGTACTACCCACCACAGTGTACTCAACAGATGGCGGTAATGTTTTAGCGACGATGTTTTACAGTGAGAAATATACTATGTGTTATGTCTGTTTGTCTGTGGCTGAGCTATTGGGGTGCACGGATGAAGGCTGGCGAGCTGTATGTTGTTTGGAACGAGGGTGATGCGCTAAATGACCCAAAGAGACTCTCGAGGATGGATCCCGATCAGTAGCGGTGAGGCTTTTTCCTCCTTCTTCCGTGAATGGACGCTCATGTGGGCTGCAGCTCTCTGCTTGCGGGCAGACTTTCGTTGCGTACAATGTTCAACGCCACGCACCGAAAGCACTGTTGCTGCTGATGACCGACCGGGAACCACCACACACGGTGATTGAATAAGCACCGTTCAGTGAGACCGGATGGAATTCGATTTTGAAATCTGTGTTAGGGAAAGCAGTGTTTGCAGACAATTGGTGATAATTTTGACCACCCTCGCAACAGTTGGACAGTTGTGACAGATGACGAGATGAAAGTATAGAATTGATAGTTCCGTTAAGTGCACGACAGTGTGAAAATTGCATATAGAAGTAGAAAGCGAGCTAGACAACTTTTAGGAAGGTACAAATCAGTTTTATCATCTCTCTTTACCAAACTCCCCCTTTGGAGAGGGATGGCTCGTGTTGTGTATAATTCCGGCTCCGTGGTTCCAAAAACAGAAAGTCGCGTTGTCAAAGAGACCTCTCAGGGGCATACATATTTACCTGTGATAGCAGTGTTGAGCAGTCAATGTCACCTGTAAGCAGCTTTCCAGCGAACATAGCTTGAGCGACCGTCCGTCTCACCTCTAATGGCTCGATTCCCAGGAGACGGCAACGCTCCTCGTACGGTGGCAAGTTCGTTGGGTCACGCCAGTTGAGGAAACGAAGAGCATATCTCACAAACTTGCGTTGAACGGATTCAATTCTAGTGATCCAGCTAGCATGGAAAGCGCACCAAACAACTAAACTTGACTCCAATAAGAATCACACAAGAAAGCAGTAAAGTGACCTGAGGCATAGCGGGTCACGAAACTCGTCGGCAATTTTGAAAATAAAGTCCAATTGTCGATTAGTTCTGGAGATGATGTCATTGTAGTGGATTCTGAAAGTGAGTCTGCAGTCCAAGATAACGCCGAGATCCTTCATGTGCTCTACACTAGCAAAACAGCATCCGAAGAGAACATAGTCAAACGTGATTGGTTCGATTTTACGGTGATAGGAAATAATGTTACATTTTTCTATGCTTAGACTCATTAAATTTCTTGAGCACCAGTCAGCAAAAATACCTTACATATTCTGGAGATCGCAGCAGTCTGAGAGGCTTTTAATAATTTTGTAGATTTTCGTATCGTCTGCATAGAAAACGCGGCATCCTGATGGTATCAGCAAGGCGACGTCGTTTAAAAAGATCGAAAATAGTAGCGGTCCTAGGTTACTGCCTTGCGGGACTCCCGAGTTGTTTGAGAAAACATCCGATTCCGACGCGCCAATCTTGACATGTACATAGCGATTCACCAAGTAAGATCTGAACCACCCAACAAACAATTTTAGCTGCAGCTTAGCTTATACAGGCAAACATTAGCTGCATAAGGCAAATTTTGGCTGTATAAGCTAATCAGCAGCTAAAATTGTTTGTTGGGCAATCCACAGCAGTTGACGTCTCGTCTCGCCAAGTATCTCCAGCTTGGCCAGCAAGATATTATGGTCAAATGCAGCTTTTAGATCAATATACGCAGTATCGACTTGGCATCCTGAATTCACGGATCGCAGCCAGTTAGAAGTGAACTGCACCAGGTTCGTGGACACGGAGCGCTTCGGATAGAAACCGTGTTTTGCAGCACGCGAACAGAGCCCTATTTATGATAATCTCGAACAGTTTTGAGCAGGCATTCCACGATAATTTATGATATTCCGTTTATCTCCTTTTTTGTAAACTGGGAACAGATAAGAAAGTTTCCAGCGGCAGGGGAACTCACATTGCTGTGCCGAGAGATTGAATAGCCTCGCAAGTGGAAGGCAGAGATTGGCTACACAACGTTTTAGAACTGATGACGGAATGGCCGGTGCCGGTGGTGTCGTGGTAAGCGTGACTGCTTTCTAACACCCCAATGGGTCTGGGTTCAATCCCAGCCGAGGTCTGTGGGATTTTTCTGAGGCATACAAATCTCTGGTCACGTCTTCCTTCGGAAGGGAAGTAAAGCCGTTGGTCCCGGCCCATGTGTGTTGTTGTAAATGGGTGCGATAACCTACGCAGGTGTGGAAGCTGCCTTCCTGCACATTCGGTTACCGTCAATGGATGGCAATCGATGTCCGTCGGTGATTGGCACTAGATTGCGGAACAGAGACCGACGTTAAATAAAGGAAAAGAAGAAGAAGAAGAAGATGACGGAATGCCGTCAGGTCCGGCGGCGAACGAGAGCTTCAGTTTGCGTGTTGCGGCTATCACCATGTCTTCTGAAATGCTCGGAATAACGAAACTAAACACATCACGTGGCATCTCAACAGTTAGCGTCCAGCACTTGTGTTGGCGAAGCGGAGAAATCGTGGAACACTTGCTTGAAATGACGAGCAAACAAGTCGCATTTTTTTGTGACAAAATTGAGCCGAACGATTCCACATGCTCACGGATGATCGTGCAGTCGATTTTGCGGTCGGGAGGCAGGTAGATTGCGCCTACACTAAGCTTGCTTTGTGGAAGTTCAACGACAATCCACAGCTGTTCCAGTTGACTGGAAATGGGTGACGTACTTACGTAGGTGGCTAGTCTAGTAGATACTGCAAGCAGGACTCCGCCACCGCGCGATTTTTGACTGTTTAGGGCAGACCGGTCAGTACTGAAGACGGAATAGAGTGACCCGAAAAGTTGAGATGAGTAAATTCGGTCGTCCAGCCACGTTTCCGTCAGCACAATCAAATCATATTCGGCCTCCACAACAGCCAGGAAAAACGAGTCAATTTTAGTCCTCAGCCCACGCACGTTTTGGTAGTAAATCCGGAGACCATCGAGGAGCAATCACGGGAACTAGAAATCGAAAGAACATCAGGTACCGAAAGCTCGGAATCGCTAACATACTCGCCTGAGGTTGCAGGCCGGAAGCCCCCGATACCATCACCGACCACAGGACCGGGACGATGACGAAGGCGGATGTCTGCAGCAAGCGCGACTGGGTCGGGAGGTTCGGAAGCTTCCTCAGTGCCTGTTTTAGGGTATCCCGGATCCGAGGAAGAGTAGGTGGCGGTATAAAGCTACTGATAGTTGGCAGGACGGATGCATGGACATGATGTGGCTAGTGTGGAGGTCGCAGAACCGGAAACACAGCTAGAATTTGAAGCGGTATCAGGCAAAGGAGAAGCTGAATCGTCAATATACTTGCCAGTAATAGCTGGTAGGAAGACCTCCGACCTACATCTACACTCAGGGCCGAGACGACTATGCAGAGCGCTGGCTGGAATAAGCGTGACTGAGGCAGAGAAATCAGGGGCTTCCACAGTGCTATCCACGATGCGTCTCGGTGGTGATGGTGGTGGTCCAGAAGCAATAGAGGTAGCAGCATTATTCTTGGAAATCGTGGAAACATCATGAAGCGTTGCACTGGAACACGGAAACTGATCAGGCATTTGACTGTAACTAATGTATGCATACTTGCCTGAAGACGATGCTTGGGAGACCCCACCACCGAACTCGACCGCAGGGACAGAACGACTCTGATGGCAGGAAATAGAACGACCTTGATGGCGGGAAACAGCTAGCGCGACTGGATCGAGTGGTTCGAGGTCTCCCATAATGCGACAGGCAGTGCGTTCTGGTCTACAGCGCTCCAATCACAACGCAAAATCCAATCCTGAATCAGCAGAATGGGTCTAGTCCGGAAATGGGAGTTGAGAACTCGGAAGGTCCCGGAATAGGAGAGATCGTGATGATAGGCGTGTTCAAACGAGGCAACCACATGTTTTTTGAACCATCTTCAAATTCACGGAACAAAATTCCTTTCGGCCTTGTATCCGATCTAAGAGCAGCTTCGCGTAGTTTGGGATCCATTCCGACTTTGTACGAGATGAAGCTCATACGGATGATGTCGGATCCTATTTTGACTAGCGGCACAACCTTAATCGGATCTTCACACTGTACACAACCTTTGACTAGCTTCTCGATTAATTCAGATTTCACGCTAGGATGAATATGAGAAAGGTACAGTCAAAAGAGCTCGGTGGGTTCAGGGACAGTAAGGACCTCGGTAAAGGAATTGTCGCCTGTTACTGCTTTAGAACCACCAACAAGTGGTTTGCTAGTGAGCGAGCCTTCATCGCGGTGCCGTTTAAATGGCGGTTGACGCATGAAATCGGAGGTTGTCGGAGTTGTCAATGCGATTCGTTTCGATAGCTGAGCGATCTGCTGTTCTTGCTTAGCCATTTCCTTCCTAAGCTCAGCTTGTGCGATTTCCTGTCTCTCGGTGATAGAATTAAACATACTGCCAAACGACGAGACGGCAGTTTTGAACCGAGCACATTTCATCAGCTTGGCGCACTCGTTACACATCCAAAACAGGTTTGGGCTAGTGTGGACAATATTCAAAAAAGCCTTATTCAGCTTTGTGCCGCCGCACTTTAGGTGAATCATCCTGTCGCAAAAAGCCATGCAGGAGACGGATTCTTCATCGCCTTTAACTGGTTTAGCGCATTGGTCACAGGCGGAAGTCATGCTGACTCAGTTTCCAAAAGTGATTTAGAAACAGCGGTGGAGATGCTCTTATACGTAAAGAGGAATTGAGTTCTCCAAGCAGGATCTCACGAACACTACAATAATAACATAATTTTACACACACTAGCGTATACTTTCAAGTGCACGGTAAGAATCAAACACCCATTTATGAGTAAAAGTGAACCCATTGTCAATAAAAGCGGCACCACTAATTAATGAGTAATTCATTATGCCAATTAAGTAGTAACTGTTAGCTACTGTTAGCAGAAACTCGTTGATGTTAAAATAATTTACTCATTAATGAGTAAAGCCACCTTTATCAAAAATGGGTTAACCTTTACTCACAAAAGGGTATTTGACTGTTGCCGTGCAAGCGTAAGGTTTGTTTTCGTCGAGGGGGTGACACATCTAAATCTCGATTCTAGATGCTCAAAAAATCTCACACTAGCGAATAAATCTTCGAAAAATCTTCTTTCATTTCTCGCATCTATTTGCATCGCGCATCATCTTTTTGCAGGAAATCTTCAAAATCGTGATAAATCTTCTTTCTATCTACTCAGCGTACGCGCAGCTAGCCACAGCAAAACACAATATTTTCTGCATCGTAGATAGAGTCGTCCCCCTCGGTTTTCGTTTTGTTGAACCCGCCTGGAGAGGACTATTGGATTATCATGATCGCCCAATGCTACTTCAATATGTCCGATTGGATAACTTTTTCACTGTTTTCTCAACACAAAATATGCTTTAATTAGACGATTATCGCAACGAACTGCACTTTCCACTAACAACCAGTACAATATTACAGGTATACCGAACGGAAAAAACGAATAACGATAGCCCGTGTGATAAAAAATCGACAAGTTTAGCAGCGCACAATCACGACGATGTGAATAACAACAACTGCCAATAGAGTTCTCCAGATGCACAAAAGTGTGCGTGAGACCGCGCGCTACCTTTTTAAGTAGTTGTGATATCGCGATACCTTTTTGTTTCTTCTTCTTCTTTATTTTTATGTATGGATGTTGGATTTTAGTGTTCGTGAGATTGCGCTTGGAGATCTCTATGTCACAAACGTATCGTCAGGAATCAAATTCTACGCGCTACAAAAAACCACATTTTGTCAGATCAACATGGATTTATTCCCGGTAGGTCTGTTGCTACTAACTTGCTAACTTACTACCTGTTCTTCGGCTATGGAAGATAAAGCGCAGGTTGACGTAGTCTATACAGACCTAAAAGCGGCTTTTGACAAAATTGGTCATAAAGTGTTGCTCTGCAAGCTGTCGCAATTGAGAGCCTCAAATCGATTGGTGTCGTGGTTGTCATCGTACTTGACTGGCAGAACGCTGTACGTTAAACACGGATCTTATGTTTCATCGCCATTTGCTAGCACGTCCGTTGTCCCGCAAGGAAGTAATTTGGTACCGTTATTGTTTGTGTTATTCTTCAATGACGCTGCACCGTTGGCCACAAGTATGTACAAGCTAGTATATGCTGATGATCTGAAAATCTATGTGGTGGTACGCTGCATCGTGGACTGTTTTCACCTGCAAATGTTGCTCAACATGTTCGTTCAGTGGTGCCGCTCGAACAAGCTTGTCATCAGCGTCGCGAAATGTCATGTGATGACCTTCTATCGGTCCAAAGACCCGTTAATTTATGAATACCACATCGATGACACTGTTCTTAGCAGAGTGGATCAAGTGACGGATCTTGGTGTCGTATTGGACTCGAAGCTTTCCTTTCATTCCCATTATGCATCGATTCTTTCCTAGGCTAATCGTCAACTTGGCTTCATATCTAAGATTGCCAAGAAAATACATCAGTTGTATGGGTTCCAAACGACGTATCATGGAATTTAAGAATCGAGCGTGTGCAAAAAAGATTCATACGACTGCGCTCAGAAACCTACCGTGGCGTGATCCTTTGAACCTTCCAGCATATCCCGATAGATGCCGTCTGCTTGACCTCGAAATGCTTGATCGAAGACGTAAGCTACAAGAGGCTACGTTTATAGCTAAATTACTCAAGGGTGACGTCGATTGCTCTCATCTTCTGTCACTGCTTGATTTCCGTGTTTCAGGTAGGATGTTACGTCAGCAATCCCTGATGTAACCGAGCTTTCATCGTACTCTCTATGGCTACAACCAGTCTATTTGTGCAATGGTTCGTATGTTTGTATCCGTCGAGTTCGCGTTTGATTTTGGTATGCCAACACCTCAATTTGTGAATAGAGTAAGAAGACTGAATCTTATTTAAGACTAATAGTTTATTCATTAAGACAACTTTGTCGGATGACTTATTGAATAAATAAACAAATAAATAAATTTAATAAAACACATTTAACTGTCATTTTTTTTTACATTCTGGGTATGAACTCTCAACCTTGATGTAAGAGGCATGACTGCTAACCACTGCTCCTGACCTGACACAAAACAAACTTGATAAAATTTTCAAAAAGTATTCTATAATTTGAAAATTAACAAGTTTTAAGGAATAGGCATGAACAAATATATGCATTTTAGGACAGCCTTCAGCTCGACCCATATAATAAAACGATGAATTTTTAGAGTGTAAGCTATCAAATCCAACGCACTTCTTAAATATAAAGAAGATAACTATTTTAACCACTTCGAGTACCAATCCAAATCAAGAATATTCACTATTTTTTTAATATATTCGGAAATTTCCAACGGATCTTCGATGTTTTTATCTTAAAGGGTGTACCGTTTAAAACCAGCCCAAGGCTCAAAATACGCACACACTCAAATTGCTGTAACTTTTGATTCTTTGGGTAAAATTAGTTGAAATTTTGCGTAGACATAGTTGAATGTGTATTATTTAACTTTTTGTTTTTATATTACGTGAAGTCAACAATTTACATAGTTGAAGATGCTAATTTCAAATAATAGACTAGAGTGGTAATTTTTTATACGATAGATGAGGAGATTAATACCCCGTTCACATTACAGCCTATATCACGTAATATAGGCTGTCTTGCAATGAACACTCAAACATAGGATTTCCAGTGAAAACTAGATGTATGAGTGCTCATTGCAAGACAGCGTATATCACGTGATATACGCTGTAATGTGAACGGGGTATAAAGTATAGAATTGATAGTTCCGTTAGAGTACGGCAGTGTGAAAATTGTATATATAGAGAGTAGCTAGGAGCGGCGCCGGTGGTGTAGTGGTAAGCGTGATTACCTCTCACCCCAGCAGGCCTGGGTTCAATCCCAGTCGGCGCCGCCGGGATGTTCTGAGGCATAGCATCTCTGATCACGAAAGGGAAGTAAAGCTGTTGGTCCCCGGTTCATGAGTTGATGGGTCGATAGGTAGGGTCCAGATGTGGGAGCTGCCTCTCTGGCGTCGGTAGCATTGGTGCTCAGCACGGAAAACAAGATCGACGGAATACAAATCAAAGGAAAAAAAAAACGGTTTGACCCCCCGTTGGAGAGGGATGGTGAGGGGTATCTCCCCCCACAACCACTGTCAAAAAGAGATCATCACCGATACGCTCATGTACCGACAATGTGTTTGAAACAGTTCTACCGAATTTTACCGCACTCAAGTTGTTATTTGAAGGAAGGAATAAAGTCGTATGTTTGGAAAATTGCAGCTATTGTTACCTCTACCATGGTATGTGCTTCTGTCATCGTCGACTTGACGATCTCGAGGGGACACGGGTAGGGTAGGTGCTGCTACTGTACCTTTCGAATGTGTATTGTTTACACGCTGTGTGTTGATTTCATCGGGTGTGCAAAAGTTTTCAAAATGGCGACGAAAGAACAGTGCGTGCACGAAAAAGTTTTGCACCAGTACTTTGAGAATAAGGATCTGTCGCATCGGAAAAAAAAGTTCGGAATCGTGAATTCCATGGAGTTTGCTATCATAAAATGGTTCGAAGAACGTCTGACTGTTGATCGGAAGCAAAGATCCGGGGAAAAAAAGCCGTCAGGTCAACGAGAACGATCACAAACGCGTGGTTGGGGCTTTTTAACGGAAACCGAACGCCTCAGATCGAGATGTGACTAAAAAGTTGCATGTGAGCAAGACTTTCGTCCAGAATACCACTCGAGCTAGACTACGTACGTTCGTTTAAGGTTCAGAAGTCCCCAAACCGTGACGAGAAACAGAAGACGGTCGCAAAAAGCCGTGCCCGGAAGTTGATGTGAAGGCGGACTTCAACCAGATTCCAAGAAACCTATATGTGACTGCCAAGGATAAGTGTGATGTTCCCGAGAACCTCTGGACACAAAAGATGCTCGAAGCTCGCCAAGTAGTTCTTAATTTGGCGAGCGATTTGTACTTGCGGAAAGCGGAATACACCTTTCGTTACCGCAAGCACCATGAATGGACAGGTGTAGTATTATGAAGAAGCACCTTCTAAAACGACCTATGTAGGTGAATAATGCCAAAACTAACTTTAAACGATTCATTTAATTCCCTGAAAACTTTGTGATAATCGGATAAAAACTCGAATTTTGAGAATGAATATTGTGTGTACACCCTTTCGGATATTACATCGTTTGAAAAATCCATGTAAATTTTTGCGAGATATAGCGCACATAAAATTAAAGCTAGATTTAGCATAAATTTACGCGATATTTCGTGTAAATTTAAGCGCAATATCGCATAATTTAGCAATATTGTTTGCAAGCTTGAAAACGATTTCGCTGTTTATGCCAAGTATAGCGCAGAATTAAACAGAGGGAGATTTCACGCGTTAGTTAAAATTCAGAATTTTTTTCTGTGTTGATCTTAGGGTTACTACTACTTCATTTCGAATAAAAACATGATTTATGGGATTATGGAATCACGTCGTATTATGATGATATTTTGTACAGGGTGCGTGACGAGTTTTTGCTGTAAATTTCAAATAGTAATTTCTCATGCTTGTGCATCATGATTTAGATATATTTGGCAGCACTGGATAGCTTATACTGTTAGGTGTAAGATTTGAACAAACAATGTTGAGTAAACGTAAAGATGTCGAAACAAGAGAGCAATCTGTCAGCCGTTGTCGCTTTGTTGCGCGCCGGAGTATGCATGAAAGAAATAATTCGGTCGGTAAATGTGTCTGAAAGAGCAGTGTATAATATAAAAAAGGCTTGGAAAAGTGATAAGACGGTGCACCTGCTCATACTGCTAATAAAGCACAGAAATGGCTTACGGAAAATATTTCGTAAATTTGGGAGGAAGAAATTTGGCCCCCAAGCAGTCCCGATATCAATCCGTTGGATTATTTTGTATAGGGCGTCGTCCAACGGGATACCAATAGAACCCCTCACACCACACTTAAGTCGCTAAAAGCTAAAATCAAGGCAGTGATCACATCTATGGATCGAAACATTTTAAAACGTGCATACTGCAGTTTCCGGAAGCGTCTATCTACAGTCGTCGAAAGGGAAGGAAATTTTTTTGAATAAATTTACTTACAACTTCCATATGTTGCGAAAGAAAATAAATCGCACAAAATTCATTGCTAGAATAACTAACTGGTGTATTTTTTCTCAAATATGCCATTTACTGCAAAAATTCGTCACGCACCCTGTATTTGTAAGTATCAAGAAGAGGTTGCAAAGTTTGTGGTTGACACATAAAACCTGCTAATTCCGTTTTATAATGTGAATCTTATTATAAACGGATATAATGTGAATATTATAAGCGATTTTATAATTTTCTCTCACCCATTCTTCATTCTTCATTTTTCGCGAACAGGGATCAGAACATCGCTGTTTGTAACTCTTTGAAAGCAAAATTGGCAGGTTTGATGTGTACAACACATTCCTTACAACCTCATGTTGTACAACTTACAAATTCAAAACATCACGATTAACATATATTTATGCAAAATGAATGGAAGTTACCCTGCCCTTTCTTATGGTTCGATTGACCATGTCACATGGTGGTTGGTACGATTGTTAGTTTATTTATTGTCAAGTCGGAAAACAAGGCGTTTTAGCAAGTTACCACTGATTGGTTTCTCCTTGCATCTTTTCCATGAAAGCTTATAAAAATACATATAGTAGAATGTAGAATGTTTCACAGCCAAATTGGGAATTACCCTTCTGGCTTCTGGAAAGAGCATTAGCGTTGTCATTGAAAGCTCTCTATTTAATATTGTGGAAGTGCATCTAGAACACTAAGTTGAGAGCCGGAAAAACAATTTAAATGTAGACATCAGCGGGCACGCGCGGAGCGTAGCGGGTTTCGAGCAGTATGTGCACGTTTGAAAGCTGATAAGAAGAAGAAGATCTGTTAGTATCATCGTTCAGCATTTATACTGCTCTTATAAATAACTCACATCGTGATTAATAAACAAATTACCTAAATCACTAAAAAAAATATCAACTGTGACTCATGGAATTTACTTTTTCGACCGCTACAAAGCAACGTCGACTCACTTGTAGATAACGATAAGAGTCATCTCACGTACGCACGGATTGTTGAAGGAGCAACACCGAGAGGCGAGGAAAAGCGAAAAGCAAATAATTTGTAAGCCCGTAAAAATTATCATAAATGTTTGCGCCTCGCTTTTTGCGACGAATCTAGCCAACCTCCCACCACCCACCGACGGATAAGGTCATTCCGGATGAGAGACCAGCTGGAAATGATAAATCACTTTACTCGAAATCGTGCCCTCACACATACACCGACGCGTGCTATTGTCTGCGGTGTGCGGCAAAGTGGTGGTATAGTTTTTGGGCTCCAAATCATGGAAGCACCATAAACTATACTAACAAACACTACAGCAGTTGTAGGTTACAAGCAGAAAAAGAGGACGAAGCTAGGTTGAAGGAGCGGAAAGAGGGTCAGTCTCCCAGATATGCATGACATTTGTTTTATTGCCCCTCGTAATTTGTTTCATAAGTAAGATATATGAGAGGGTGATAAAAATCAACAAATTTCTGTTACTGCGAGCCGCTCACACGCGTTTGAATTTATTCAAAGGATTCTGCGTGGATTGTGGATTGCGGCAGAGGAGGGACAAAACCAATGAGATAAATGGATTTGGTTGTTCGTGTGTCAAAAAGGTTAACCTTACACAAAAGATGTACATGAACATACATAGGTTATGTTGATGAGATTTGTTTTTATTAAACAGGGTTCGAGTAGGACGCTTATGAAATATGTCAATTTTCATTTTCATCATCAATAAGATTTTGTCAAAAAGATGGGGAATAGATTTAACAAGTAGGATATTGCAATTTCATATGATAACTTCGTTGTTACAGGAAAAAGCGATGGCAAACAATCGCACAAGATGGAAATTCGCGTTGGCCCTTGTGTAGCAATGAGGATACATTAGTGTGCAGGTTTGATAGAGCGTGAGTCAACATTGAGCCGAGTTTACTTATAGCGAATTAGTTTATTATCCAGGTTGAAACCAGTTCCAACCCGTGCGAACCCGAGCTTATTGTCAGTGCGAACCTCAACCCGAGCCAAGTTACAAAAACAAACGTTAAGAAAGACAACAAGCAGACCCCGATCCAG
The DNA here is from genome assembly GCF_037179485.1 of Ochlerotatus camptorhynchus. Taxonomy (NCBI): domain Eukaryota; kingdom Metazoa; phylum Arthropoda; class Insecta; order Diptera; family Culicidae; genus Ochlerotatus; species Ochlerotatus camptorhynchus. The sequence continues at coordinate 5,163,194 of NW_027040741.1, forward strand.
ATTGGAACTGAATCAAAAACAAATTCTCTATTACTTTGAGGACTAGTATCCCTCATCACAAATCATTCCACCGAGACTCACTTGTGAGTGGAAAGACATAAAACGGGAGTGAGGTTGTAGTTGTCATTCATGTTGGGAGCATCTATTAAGGTGATACGGCACGTCATGCAACAATGGCTCTCTACAATCATTAAATAAACGTGTTTTGCTATGCGTACGAAAGACATCTTCCTACAAAACAGTAAATTCCTAATTACATAACTTAAAAAATGGGCCTGAATTGTGTGAATAAGATCTGGATACATATTTCAATACTTTTCCACCAAAATATTGCCAATTCATTCACGTATTGGTAATATTTGCAATTACTTTAATAACTGTTTTCATTAACTTTCACTTCTCAGAACCACACTAAAAACAATTACGACACGTGCTTCTACAAGCACTTTTAAGTTAATTCACTTTTAAATACGACATTTACTTAAATAATATCATTTGCATCGTTAAAAACGCGAGCCGCAAATAATTTTGCAAGCTGAAACTGTTTTGTTTACTTTTTTTCTAATAATCACTAATAAATGTTTATCACAATTTCTTATTTTGTTTCTCAAGACAACAAATCAAAGTAAATGAACCTAGAAACCTTCTATAGAAAACATATGTGTCGTTCTGGTTGCACTGCTCGAAGCCATCAGCTGATATGCAAAATGATGATTCGAGAACAAAAACATACACGATAAGAAAAAATATCCAGTGGCCAGTTCATTTTTGCCTACCTGTGACTTTGAGTATAATCACGTTGAACATAATTATATTCACCTACATTTGGGTACAACTAACTATTTTTTGGGTAGAAGCGATACTAATTGAACACAATGAAATGAAAACTCTTTGTTGTGCCCAACGCTTAACGGTGTAATAAAGTTGGTATCCGGTTGCCGAACCCTGTTAGTTGACAGATGCGAGTAGCGCTTGCACCAACACAAGCGCGCACTATAGTATAGGAGTAGAAAAATCGAGTTGGATCATAGCACAACCTTTTTAGAGTAGTTAGTCGCAGTTTTGATCGTCACGTTGCATGGAATAAACGCATTGCATGGAACATGAAATGTTTCTGTAAGTGGAAGACATGAAAAATTCGGTTGGTTTTTGAAACGTGCGTGGATCCGGAAAAACATTAAAACACAACGTAGGGCCTGGTCACCGCTCGACGGAACATATGGTGCCGTGACCAGGATCGCTTCTGGAAGCCGCCATTGCGATCGCTATTGTCTCCTATTCATTGGAGTTTTCGACCACGATTTGAGCCAGCCATCTTTGCGGACATAATTTATCATTCAAGGCCTGATACCTTCTGGCCGAAGGTTAGTTTCTGTCCAATATGATTCACTAACCCCAAGGGTACGCTTTAGATCTCTTTCTCTTTTCTGTTCGAGAAATTTTCCTGCAATCCAGCCATTGCACCCAGTTCATCAGTTCACGCGTCACGCTCCCGGCTACCGTCGAACCAACTGGAGAATCGTTCCCAAAGGAGTGAATCGAATTAATCGCCACCGTTCATCGCCAATACGGCTAGTGCTACCCGTCAACGCTCGAGCTGCAACGATCATCGCTGTGGAAGCTATACTCCGCTACCAACTGCCACTTCTGGTTGCATGCAACTACTGCAGCTAATTGTTCCTGCTTAATTGCCTAGTACAAGGCATAGAATCGTTGATCATTTCCCGCTCTACCGTCGGTGACACGATGGCCAACGACTTAGTGAAAGCCCAGCTGCTTTCCCGGAGGAATACGATGATTGCAGCCCTGGGTCGGGCAGAGGCATTCCTCGATGAATTCGACCAACAACGGGACCAGTTACAAGTTCAGTTACGGTTGGAGTACTTCAATTCGATGTGGGCATCACTAGAGCAGGTGCAGGGTCAGCTTGAGGACACCGAAGCGACAAACGAAGGTAGGGCACAGCATGCCGAAATACGAGCTAATTTCGAGCCACGATTATTTAGAATCAAAGCAGACTTGATCTCTAAACTACCCTTCCCTCCTCCTGTCAATGCGCAAGTCCCTCTACCCTCTCTCTCTAGCACCGCTCTCTCCGGAATAAGGCTACCAACGATTTCCCTTCCCGAATTTGATGGTGACTACGAGCAATGGTTGCCATTTCACGACACATTCGTCGCTCTCATCCACAACAATTCGGACCTCCCTGGGACACAAAAATTTCACTACTTAAGGGCAGCTTTGAAAGGGGAAGCTGCTCAGTTAGTTGAGTCGATCGCCATTTCATCGACTAACTACAGTCTAGCGTGGAATACGCTAACTGGTCGGTATGCTAACGAGTATCTTCTAAAGAAGAGGCACATGCAGGCATTGTTCGATGTACCACGTGTCAGGAAAGAGACAGCTATCACGCTCCACAGCTTGGTTGATGACTTCGAACGACATACTAAAATCCTGCACCAGCTAGGGGAGCCTACTGACAGCTGGAGTGCGATTCTGGAACATCTACTAAGCACACGGTTGCACGATGATTCTCTCAAGGCCTGGGAAGGCTATGCGTCGACTATCGAAGACCCGAACTACAACTGCTTCATCGAGTTTCTTCAACGAAGAATTCGAGTGCTGGAATCAATATCAATCAACCACCATTCGACAAATTCTAGCCCCAACCTACCACCACAACACGCCAAGCGGTTCAACAATCATCAGCGGCTTTATTCTCATTCATCTACTACAGCTTCGAATGGGAAATGTCCAGCATGTGATCAGCATCATCCGTTGCTGAAATGTCAAAAGTTCCATCGACTATCCGTTGCAGAACGCTTGAAAGTCGTAAACGCCAAGAGACTCTGCAATAATTGCCTACGCGCAGATCACATCGTACGTGACTGCTCGTCTAATTTCAATAGCAAACAGTGCAGTCGTCGTCATCATTCGCTCTTGCACACAAATCATCCCGAAGAAATCAGAAGGTTCAATGGAGAAGGTCCATCTAACAGTTTCACGACACTGGTATTAATCCAGCGTACTGCATCCGCACGAGCAGAGTCAATTGAGCAAACAGCTGCTACGACCACCGCAATCGATCCACGTGTCGAGAGCAGTACACCTGTCAACCAACCAATGGAAAATGTATTTTTGATGACGGTCGTCGTTAATCTGGTGTATGCCTTCGGACAAGAGCACCCAGCCCGTGCACTTTTGGATAGTGCGTCCCAGCCAAACTTAATCACCCAGCGTTTGGCGCAGCTGCTGCGTGTGAAGTGAAATCGAGTCAACATTACCATCATGGGCGCGGGTCAAATGTCGAAGCCCGTTCGTGAATCGATATTCACACAAGTGAAATCTTCTGCCAATGACCAATGACTTCTACTGTGACGTCAGTTTTCTCGTGATGAACAAAGTTACTGCCAACCTTCCCTTTCAAGACATTTCGCGAATAGGGTGGAAGATTCCCAAGGAAATTACACTCGCCGATCCCGCGTTCCATAGAAGCCAGCCGATAGATTTGGTGCTAGGTGCCAAGCACTTCCATGCCTTCTTCCCCAGTGCTGCTCGATTACAGATCGATGATCGGCTTCCCTTGCTGGTTGACAGTGTCTTCGGTTGGGTTGTAGCTGGATCAACTTCCTGCCTTAGGTCAGAACACGAACTGAACGCTAACGACGAAGTACAATCGGCTGTAGTTTCAATGGTTTCCCTGGAACAGAGCATTGAAAGGTTCTGGATGACCGAGAGTCTGTCCACCAATGACACCTACTCGGTAGAAGAAAGAATCTGCGAAACACTTTTCCAGTCCACCACCACCCGTAATGACGAAGGACGATATGTGGTACGCTTACCCCGCAAGAACGATTTCACCAACATGATCGGCGATTCGAAAGCAAGCGCACGTCACCGGTACCGGCTACTAGAGCGGCGACTGGATGAAAACCCAGACCTCAAGGAAGAGTATGTCAAATTCATACGGGAATATCTCTCTCTTAGCCATATGAAACTGGTCAACGAAGACGATGAACAACCTCCCGTTGCTTTCTACCTGCCTCACCATCCCGTGATTAAGGACACAAGCACAACCACGAAGGTCAGGGTGGTTTTCGACGGTTCTGCCAAAGCTTCGTCCGGCTTCTCTCTCAACGAAGCTCTTTGCGTTGGTCCTGTAGTGCAGGACGATTTACTCACACTCATTCTTCGCTTCCGTACCTTTCTAGTAGCGCTTGTAGGAGACATCTCAAAAATGTACAGGCAAGCGTTAGTCCATTCGGAAGACACACCGCTGCAAATAATCCTCTGGCGGTTTTTGAAACAGTTTCCAGTCCAGATCTATGAGTTGCTCACCGTCACTTACGGTCTAGCTCCATCTTCCTTCCTCGCAACCCGCATATTGAAGCAACTAGCGATGGACGAAGGTTCATCTTACTCCCTCGGAAAGCCAGCTCTTGAAAAATGCTTTTATGTAGACGACTTCACTGGAGGAGCACATTCGGTGGAGGAGACTATTCGTTTGAGGACCGAACTATCCGAATTATTGGCGAAGGGAGGCTTTGAGTTGCGGAAATGGACCTCGAATCGCCTCGAAGTGTCCAAAGTAGCGCCTTTTAAGCGTTTGAGCATCGCCCGTCTGGAACTGTGTGCTGCTGTTCTCGGTGCTCATCTTCACGACCATGTGAAACGTGCCCTCGATCTGGAAATCGAGGTCTCCTACTTCTGGACGGATTCTACAGTCACTCTTCAATGGCTCAAATCCCCGCCCAACGTCTGGAAGACATTCGTGGCCCATAGGCGTAGCCAGATAGGGGCAGGGGGGTCGACTGCCCCCCCCCCCCCCCCCTAAACTCGGCAACACAAAGGCTTTCGAGGAAATGGCGTTCGGTGAAATGGCATTCGGCCACATTTTCCATGGTAATTTTTTTTTCGCCCCTCCCTAGCTCGAAACCTGGCTACGCCCTTGTCGTGGCCAATAGGGTAGCTGAAGTGTAGCACTACACACACGGGTGCCAGTGGCGACACGTTCCGGGAAGTGACAATCCGGCTGATTTGGTTTCTCGTTGCACGACGGTCGAAGGACTCTTGAGCTCCGATTGCTGGGATAATGGACCTCGCTAGCTAGCACTCTCACGGAAAGAATGGCCTGTACTCACCCTACCAGGTGTTCCTGAAGAAGAACTAGAGGTTCGCCAAGTTGTAGCAGCAGTACAAACTCAAAGCACAATCAATCCGCTGTTTCTCCGCTACAATTCTTACACCCGCATACTTCACATCGTCGGCTACTGTTTGCGTTACATCAATAACAGCAGAGCGAAGATTCAGAGGAGAACCAGCCCGCCAGCATCACGCCACATCCTACGAATCGCAAAAACACGCCTCACTCGTAGCACAAGTAGATGCCTTCAGCGACGAAATTCGGGAACTTGAAAAGGGAAAATCGGTATAGAAAAAGTCAACCATCCGCCTGCTGACGCCTTTCCTAGATTCCGAGAGAGTTCTAAGGGTCGGAGGTAGATTAAACATGTCCCAGTTGCCCTACCACACGAAACACCCTGCCCTGCTTCCTGCCAATCACCCCTTCACTCGCTTAGTGGCCGAATATTACCACCTCAAGCTCCTTCACGGTGGTGGGCGCCATCTACTAGCCTGCATTCGGCAAGAGTTCTGGCCTGTGAATGGCCGCCGTTTGGTTCGAAGTATTGTTCCCAATTGCTTCCGGTGCACTCGTCTAAATCCGGAACCCGTTGAACAACAAATAGGCCAGTTACCAGCGCAGAGGGTAGTGCCAGGAAGACCGTTCGAAGTCACCGGGGTGGATTACGCGGGCCCGGTCTACCTCAAACCGACCCACAACCGTGCACCTCCCATGAAAGCGTATATCTGCATCTTGGTATGCTTCACTACGAAGAGCGTACATATCGAGCTTGTCAGTGACTTATCCACCCTTGGCGTCGTTTCATTGCTAGACGCGGCAGGCCTTCTCACTTGCACTCTGATAACGGGAAAAACTTCGAAGGTGCGAAAAATGAACTCATTGAACTGTACAGGATGCTACGAAACAGCAACGAGCAGTAAAGAATCCAAGAAGTTTGTGTTGGAGAAGGAATAACATGGCACCTTACTCCCCCGAAGGCTCCACATTTCGGTGGATTGTGGGAGGCAGCGGTGAAGGTCGCCAAAAAGCACTTGTATCGACAACTCGGGAATACCAAACTGTCGTTCGAGGATATGGCAACGGTGCTATCGCAAATTGAATCGGTGACGAATTCTCGTCCGCTACTTCCCATTACCGACGATCCGGACGACCTCGACGTTCTCACGCCAGCGCACTTCCTCATCGGCACCTCAGCGACAGCGTTACCCGACCCAGACATCAGCAAAGTTCCAGCAAATCGGCTCACCCACTACCAGCAGCTTCAGATGCTCGTCCAACAATTCTGGGTACGTTGGCACGGCGAATATTTGCACGAACTTCAGCGAGATTCCAAGCAACGCAGTCGAAACGAAGAAATTCCTCCGGGACGGATGGTCATCGTAGTGGATGAACTGCAGGCTCCTCTTAGGTGGCCTCTCGCCCGAATAACAGCGGTCCACCCAGGAAAAGACAACATCGTCCGAGTCGTATCACTTCGAACAGCAAAGGGAATAATCACTCGCCCCGTCACGAAAATCTGCTTGTTACCATTCTCCGATGCCACGACCGACGTAGAGGGAAGTCCAGCGACCAGTGAGCAACCAGCAGAGCAAACAGCAATGATTATTTTGTGTTCCAAACCTGAAAAATAATGAATTTATTGTTACGTGTTAGGAAATAGTTTAGAAAGTTTCGCATGAGGTAGATTAGTAAACAATGTTGTTATTGTATGTTCTTTGGCTTGTGTGTTGATTTGAATCATAATAATTCAAAAATATAATAATATAATGGAAAAACATTAAAACACAACGTAGGGCCTGGTCACCCTTAGCTCAGTCGGTAAAGGCGCAGCTACAAAGCAAGACCATGCTGGAGGTGGCTGGGTTCAATTCCCGGTCCGGTCTAGGAATTTTTCGGGTTGGAAAATTTCTCGACTTCCCTGGGCATAGAAGTATGATTGGACTTGCCACACAATTATTCCAATGCAAAAATGGTACAGGCATCGAAAGCTCTCAATTAATAACTGTGGAAGTGCATATAGAACAGTAAGTTGAGAGCACGCAATCAGCTAATATGCGATATGCAATAAGCTTAAAATGCGAAGAAGAAGAAGAAGGGCCTGGTCACCGCTCGACGGAACACTCTTCGACCCACATTACCTACTTTTGGCTTCCTGCAATATAGTGCCGAGATTTGTGAAAATGAGTCACTTTGGAATATTTTTTCTTACCGTGTACCTGTCGGTTTGAGCTCTGGAATCACTTTTGGACAGGTCGTTTGTAACCAAAGTACAAAGTGTGATGTTGAAACAATTAACTACTATGATGACTTGACATGTTGGTCTTGGTGGCTAGGTGCACAATTATTTTCTGTATAGGAAGGGGAGTCCTGGGAGGTGGTAGGTCGATAATATTGGCAAATTGAATAGTAATGATAGTCTCAATATTAGATGATAAAGAGATATCTTTATCTTTTTAAAAATGACGAAGGTTGAAATTTGCAGTAATATGGACATAACTTTTTCTGTACCTTTCTTATTTTTTTTATCAACTGTTACACATTCGACCTAAAAATAACGAACTCTAGCAGCTATGTTTACGGTAGTTGCGGTAGTGCATGATGTACACTCACACCATTACAGCATCTATGATAATCAATTCACTGACACATAGAAAGGAGAGAAAAAAAAAGCGTAACGTATCGTATCACCTTAAGGTGATACGGCACGTCATGCAACAATGGCTGTCCCTAAAATTATTAAATAAACGTATTATGGTATGCGTACGAAAGACATCTTCCTACAAAACAGTAAATTACTAATTACATACCTTAAAAAATGGGCCTGAATTGTATGAATAAGATCTGGATACATATTTCAATACCTTGCCACCCAAATATTGCCAATTCATTCACTCATTGATAATATTTGCATTAAAAAGTACGATCAGCGGATATTGCTCTGCTCAGGGCATGAAATTTCAACAACTGTTTTCACTAGCTTTCACTTCTCAGAACCACACTAAAAACAATTACGACACGTGCTTCTACAAGTACTTTCAAGTTAATTCACTTTTAAAGACGATATTTACTTAAATAATATCATTTGCATCGTTAAAAACGCGAGCCGCGAATAATTTTGCAAATTGAAACTGTTTTGATTACCTTTTTTCTACAAACCGCATTACGGAGGTGTGTGTAAGAATCATCTTTCATCGTATCCAGCGTTGTCGATTTAATTGAAACAAAGTGTGTAAAAACAATGTTTTTATTGCTTTTTAAGGTACTTAAACTGGGTGCAATTTAGAAACCATCACTAAAAAATGTTTAAAACAATTTCTTATTTTGTTTCTCAAGGCAAAAAAATGATAGTAAATGATCCTAGAAATCTTCTATAGAAAAAATATGTGTCGTTCTGGTTGCACTGCTCGAAGCCATCAGCTGATATGCAAAAGGCGGCAAAGGATGATTCAAAAACAAAAACATACACTATAAGAAAAAATATCCAGCGGCCATTTCATTTTTGCCTACTTTTGACTTTGAGTGGGTAGAAACGAATTGTCAGTTCCATACTAATTGAAAACAATCAAATAAAAACTCTTCGACCCACATTACCTACTTTTGGCCTCGCTTTTGGCTTCCTACAATATAGTGCCGAGATTTGTGAAATTAAGTCATTTTGGGATCTTTTTTCTTACCGTGTACCTGGAGGTTTGAGCTCCACTTTTGGACAGGTCGTATGTAACCAAAGTGTGATGTTGAATCAATTAACTTCTATGATGACTTGACATGTTGGTCTTGGAGGCTAGGCGCAAAATTGTTTTCTGTATAGGAAGGGGTGTCCTGGGAGGTGGTAGGTCGATAATATTGACAAATTGAATGGAAATGTAGTGATAGTCTCTGTTACACATTCGACCTAATAATAACGAACTCTAGCAGCTATGTTTACGGTAGTTGCGGTAGTGCATGATGTACACTCACACTACTACAGCATCAATGATAATAAATTCACTGACACATAGAAAGGAGAGAAAAAAAGCAAAAAAAAGCCTGACGTATCATATCACCTTAAGTGCGTCATGCGAAATTCAGGAAAAAGTAACCCCCTTTTCTAACAGCCTGGGGTCACCCCTGAGCTTAATGTCTCGAACACGGATGCGCACCTCACTTGAAATCATCCTTTCGTTTGATCTTCCTAACTCTCGCTGAGTTTTATTTATTTATTTATTTATTTATATGACTGAACATCAACAGGCGTTATTTGCCCCAATGATGTAACTTAATCTAAATATAAAAAGTACTAAAACAAAACATCAATAAGTACATAGTTAGTCATCTCGTAAAAAAAAGGAACATTACTAAACAAACTAAACTGATCTAGAAAAAAACGAACTAAACCTCCGGCGAAGCAGCTGGCAAGTCAGGTCAATTAGATTACTTCATCCTTATTCAAGCCACCACTCACTCGAGGGTGAGGGCTGCCTTAACTCACAGGGCAAGATAATATGCTAACCTCCTAATAAGTGAAACACGAGTTGTGCTTAGTATGACGGAAGATAGATATTTACTGCATCCATTTTTCTTGGCATTTGATGAGCTCATTTATGGCAGATATATGACCTTTAACTGGTATATGTTTCAGTTAGCAGGCTTTCAGTTAAAAGTATTTCTATTACAGCTTAATAAAAAAAAAGAAGCAAAAAACCCAGCCGTTTCTGAAAGAAATGTCCTTACCGGCTAGTTAAAAAACGCCGCTAGAAAGGTCAAATAAAATAAACAACTAAATTATTACTGATTTACTAGTTTCTCATCTTGTTTGCTTTTTTAAAGTTATTTATTATTTTGTTTTTATTTGATTTATCATATCCTTCGGTACGGTACGGTAAGCATTATTCTGAATTTGTAGAGAATTAGTTTTTTTTTTATCTTGGGATGAAATAATTAACATTTACATTTGTTGTTAGACATGTCGCTTATGAATTTTTTCTTCAAACTTCTGGTTAGCTTTAATTTTCCATGCACGTCAATATGAGTTTTGACGTAGTCTTTAGTTTGCAAGTAATTCTTGCATTACATCAACAGACACGCGATTTTTCATTTTCATTTTGCTTTTGTTCAGATTATACTGGGAGAACAATCGTTCTGGTGCCGGAGATGAACCAGCCTGCGGCTGAAAATCTCCTAAATAGAGATAATAATAATAACAATCGTTCTACGCTGGCTGATGAATGAGAAAGTAATAAGAATTCCGCGAAGAACTGTCTCAAATTCGGGAACGCAAACTCTCCATCCGCTGGCAGAGCATAGAGAACCTCCGACCAAAATGTACCGCTACTTCAACGTTCCTCCTTCTGTAATTTTTAAAATCAACATTCCGAATTTCACGGAACTCCGAGTCCATTTCCTGGATGGTTTCTCGCACGATCGACCTTATTTTGGGGGTCAATAATAGATATGTTAACAAGCACTGGCTCTTCAAGGTTGATACGAATCTGGATTTGGTTCACAATTGAAATATAGAAGTTCATTATGTTTGTTAAGAACTGTGTTTCATCATTGCTGCGTTGGATGACGTTGTTCGTTTGTAGCTCCTCAAGGTGCGCTTTTGATGCTATAGCAATGTAAATGTTCCCCAGTTCCTTTGAGCTTCTTTGCTCTAACAATTTTTTTCCCAGATCTTTGCATGAAAGCATGTAATTAAAATTCAAGAAATTATCCAGAATAGATCTGAAATTTCAGTATGGAGCCTGCAGAGCTCGGGTGTTTCAGGTTTAAACAATCTGTTTAACTTGTTGATGACAGGCAAAATATAGCTTAGGAAGAGAAGATACATTTACGTGAGCGGATTTAACAGTACCTTTTGGATAGATCCCTGCTTCTCACGAGTTGACTTATCGTCGATAAAATTGAAAAACATCAAAAGAGCATCGTACCAATCTAATACTGCTTCCAGCGAGAGCCATCATGTTGCTGAGGGATGGAGCGTTTTCAACGGCTGCAGTTCCAGCAAACATTGCAAATCCTTGAACCTGGCTCCTCATTGACCTCCATATTTCAAATAATTATACACATGTCGGAAAAGTTGTTCCATTTGAGATGTTCTTACATATATAAGACGAACAAAGTTCAAACGAGTGGCAGATGCATTTCATGAGGAAAATTCCAGGACAATCCAATTGAATGGTGCTGACCCATCACGACATTGACACCATCTGTACCAAGTCCTATCATATTGCCTTTGTATTGCACATCAGCTTTAAACTGTTAAGTTATGAGCTGGTACAGTGCAGTGGCGCTAGCTTCCGTGACTGTGATAATTTTGTTAAAATAGGCTCGAATTACAATGTGATGACCATCTTACTTGTATTATCGGACTCCCATCGCCAAAGATTTTTGATCAATGGATTCACTAACCAATAAGCCCTTCTATTTGGCTTTTACCAAAAATATTGGTTTGGATTGCAATAATTTTAGTCCGACCATGTTTCATACATTGCGCTGTCTTTGAAAATATCTTTGGCAGCATTAGCAAAGCTCTCAATCGTACTCATAGGAATATTGTGCTGTGCTCCTCTTGCACAAAGCTGGAGTTCTAATTCGATAGAGCCATCACGCAGTGATAAAAAAAAAACTGGTTATGGCGGTTTTTTTCCGATATGTGTTTTGTTATCCTTCCGTGCCTGTCCAAATCTACTATTCCGCCCTTGTACTTAATGTTCACAAATTGTGCAATATGCATAAAACAATCCTTCCTGACCATTGTAGTTTTTTCTCCCACACCGCTGAATTGACTTTTTAGGCTTTTTCTTTTTGGGTTCGGTTTTCATCACATATGAATACAAATTTAGTAGTAAAACATCGTAACATTACTATCTGCACTAAATTATTGAAATGTTTCTAAATTATTAACCATGTCATATGGAAATTTTTTTTTAATGATTTCCTCCCGCAAAGCCAGCCGCTAGCAACTTCGTTCTAATTTGGCACAGTTGTTGAGTACCTCAATACAAATCAAAAGAGTAGTGGGGAGCAGAGAATTATGACTCACCATACACATATGATAACATATGATAATTATGATAAATAATGAGAAGACATTTACCTGACGATGTTGAAGAGCTTGATTCCTGGGAAGATATCCCACTTCCTTCGCTGGATGTGCTTTTTTTCTGACCCTAAAAAATAATAACATTTAATTTACATTTTGAATCTAACCTACAAGATGTTTACATATAATATGACTTACAAGTACTGGAAGCCTGCAGTGATGGCTCCACGGGCGAGTTGTATTTTTTAACGTTTTTGTAGGGGGTGACTTCCGCCACTTCCCCGTCTCCCACATTATTTTGGGTCGCTCGCTGATTTTGTTGACCTGTTTGATGATTCAGAATGGTTTGATTTCTTCCTCCTTCTTAGATCTACTATAAACTAAAAAGTTCGAGCGAAATAATCCTAAATTGACTTTCAATCCACTTGATTTTTTAGTTTCAAGTTTAGAAACTTTCTGATACCGAGGCATTACTTCTTTATTTTCCGAAAAATTATGTTCACTCACTTGCGTATAGCTTACGTACAATCCACGTCGATATACACGGAAAGACAAAACAACTCAAAATTAAGTCATTTGTACTCATCTAGACAGCTAAGTGCAACCACTCAAAATTGAGTTCTTTGCGAAGTATCCAATTTTGATTTTTTTGCCAAGACTTCGTTTTAAGTCAAATGTAACTATTTCGTAAAGAGTAAATGTTGGGTGAAAAGTACCAAAAACCGAGTTTTTAATGTTAGTGAATATTGTAAAAAAAAAAATCTTTCCTTATTTAGCTTCAGCTTGCATTAACCAATCAATCAATTGTTTTATTTGCACTCATATAATCTGAATCTCATTCTCATACATGTAAACTTATGTTACACAATAAACCGTTCTTTATCTATTGAATCCATACCGAGAACCGTTTCTTGCGTGGAATATGCTTGCTGTCCAATAAGCCAGCTGATTTTGCTGCTTCCGGTTCCAGTTCAACCCGAAGGTGAATTCCCAATAGCGATGAATCGTTTCTATGGTCTTGTTGATATTTTTGAAGCTCAGGACTCTGAAAAAGTTTGCAGAAGCAACTTCATTTAGAATGTGTTTATTTTGATATTGTTTTTGTACATACCGGCTAGATAACGTCATCAGATTACGAGTCGTTAACCATGAGTTCAGCTACCGGGGTATGTCCTATGTAGGTGCGGAATTCAATTTTCGGATTGGATCCTAGATTAACACACACGGGTGAATTTTTCAAATGGCACCTTGCTCCAGTCAACATTGGAACTATTCTGGCGCTCTTAATAGGTCCTTGGCACTTCGACTCGTATTTGATAGCGACAGCAGGCACCGGAACCACAATTTGTACCATGCCTATAATAATTTTAAACATGAATAAATACCTAAATATTCGACTGGATGACGTGAACTTACCACAACGAACAATTCGGCAGCCTAGAATTGTTTAAAACTGATGACGACAACTCATTCAAAGGAAGTAATGGCGAACTTATGATGCGATGAATTTTTTTCATTCAAAACGAAATGCAATCCCAACACTTGATTATGGATACTTTCAAAGCATGGAAAACGAAACAACTCAATATAAAGATAGAAAGCCCTCAAAACTAAGAACCCTCGTAAGACTAATGTGTTAGCACATTTATTGTAAATTTTTAGTATTTTGTTTATACTTCAAGATTAAGTTGAATTTACTCATCAATGAGAACATAATTGTATCCAAAACAGTAGTCATAGAGGAGAACTTATTTTTAAGTACTTTGTATCTCGATTTTGAGTTGTTTTGTTTCTTCGTGTACGTTCGAGATCCCGTTCTACTTGTGTTGACATTCAAATAGACGAATTTGATTTTTATACATTTTCAATCGGATCCCAACCCATACAGACCCGAGTTTATCGTCAGTGTCAATGCCGACCCGATCTAAATTGCAAAAACAAACGATTGAGCCGACGCTTGTCAGACATCAAACAGATCTCATTATGAGTCCGATGAAGCCAAAACAACTTCGGAGTGGTAAAAGTCTACAGCTACTCGTCCCGTTTCGCGTGTAAAGCCCACAGGACTGCAACGCCTGTCATCTGCGAACAACTTGAGTGAAGCCAAATGTCTCTGGTGTTCTGGTGCTAATTTGACAGCTCCTCCTTTTCTTCTATAATTAAGCTTGGTACATGTCGCGCCTATAGTCGCTATATTCATAGTCTGGCGGATAGAATCTCGGGAACCAATTGAACTGTCAAATAGCGGAACCAATCGAGCAAATCACGACCAACAACAGAAAAGAGCACATCAGCTATTGCAAACAAATCAGAAACCCTTTTCTCGTGACTCAAGACTCGTCTACGCAAACTAACACCATCTTTGGGTTGGGGAAAGTTTCCCTTATCCGATGCTGGTAATTTGAGTTCGATTGGCGAAGAAAGAATAATCAATGTTTTGTTCATAAAAGTTGATAGTACCTTTTCAATTGTTGGTCTACAGTATATTGAATTGGTTCCGCTTTTTGATAGATCGAAATTCTATCCGCCAGACTATGAATATAGCGACTATAGTCGCACCGCGTTTCTGAAAAATAGATAGAGTTTTCTAGATAACGTTAGCGGCTGTTCATAAACTACGTAGACAGTTTTTTGGGATTATCCCCCCCTCCCCCTGCGTAGACAATTGTCCATACAAAATTTTAAAATTTGTATGGGCCGTGGATAATTTTCAAGCGAAAATATTACCATAGAGGTAACTCTAAGACCACTGGGTCCCGAAGAAAATCATTATTATTTTTGGCTCACTCAGTACCAGAACAACGGTCCCAAGCAGTCCCAAGCTATTTCACTCACCCCTGCATGTTATGCATGAATCCACACACCCCTGATGTTATCTGTCAAATTTTCATAGCGAATCAAAACAAACATAGTGTAGTAATAGAATGTCAACTAGAATAGGGTACGTTAATCGTTTGCTTGGGACCAATAGGCTACTAAAGTGGTGAGCCAATTTAAAATCGTGAGTTTCGTATTGATTGTTGATATTACTGTGCAATTTTTTTTTGCACAGGAGTCTAATTTGGTGCAAAATGCGCAATGCAGAAACAAAAAATAAAATGCGCAGGGAGGGACATGCATGAGCGCAGCGCACACGAGGAACAAAAAGGCGTTTCAAAAAGAAGCACACTAATTATGAATTAATCAAATATCATGTTCATCGCCGGAATTTAAAAAAAAAATCGCTATTTGTTGGTGATCGTTTAAAATCGGTATAAATACCGATCAATCGTAATATCTGGCAACGTTGCTCACAACGCCAACAAATCATTCCAACTCTAAACTCATAAAAACCGCTCAAACATCAATTGATAGCATGCTTATGCATGTTGTATTAGTATTCCATGCAAAAATAGCAATAATAATGAATAACGCCAAAATGCAACGCAATGAATTCATGACACTAAAAACTCATCGGTGATGTTTGGACAGTTGAATTTTGCAAGGCAATAAAATAAACTCATGCATGAGCTTTGAGATTTTTAGTTTTACCGAACACTGGTGCGATTACAGCGCACTACTTCTGACACTATGAATAACGTATAGAACAAAAGTAAAATCGATTTTAGCAAGTAGGTTATTCCAGATTTCAACTGTAGCGACAATATGTAGACCAAAATTGGGGGTTGATCTCGGCCTCTAACGGAGGTATTACCATAGAGGTAACTCTAAGACTAGAAGGTCCCGAAGAAACGTGCTCAACTTTTTGGCTCAGCTCTGGTACTCTCTTCGGTCCTAAGCTAATCGATGCAGCCCTCGAAACATAGGAAAATCCACGAACCCCTTATTTTATCTGTCAAACTTTCATAGTGAATCAAAACAAACAAAGTGTGGTACTAGAATTTCGACTAGAATGGGGTACGTTAATCGATTTGCTTGGGAGCAATAGGCTAGTCAGCCTATTTAAGCCAATTGAGCCAATTTAAAATAATTAGTTTCCACAGGTTGGTATCACCCTCTCTTTCAATCAAGTCCTGCCCTGGTCACGTCCTTGCAACTAGGAAAGGATTCTTGGTTGAACACCTAAAATATATACATAAAACTCTATGACCTCTCATCAGTGTTACAGGAGTTTAGAGGCTTGTTAATGGGGAACCCAGACAATCAGAATGCACGTATATTCAAAATTGTTTTCATGACATACAAACATATGTACAAACAAACATTTCGTATAGAATGAAAAATGCAAAATTCCAATAGTGCTTTAGTGGTTATGATCTTCCAGATTTTTGTGCGTGAATAGTTTAGGTGTAAATCAGTTCAGATGTGTGGAAAATCGTAAAATAAGACAACTACTGATGGAAACTGGCAAGATGTTCAATGAAAAATGCTTTAATTTGCGTTGTGAAAAATCCTTCTTCTGATGTAAACAAGCGGTTGACGTTTCCTCTCGAACTCGCGTGGTTCCCTCTACGTTGGTGGTACATTAAAAAAGGCCAACTGAAAGCGCCTTGGGCCATTCCACTCCACCATCACCAGCGTAGTTTTAGGCTACAACAGCATTCCCCTTAATGTTTTCCCATGCACGCACTTTTGTTTTCCTAAGAGCGGCATGATCAGCTAGTGGTATGCTTCCAATACATATTCGGGCAAACAATTGATTCCGGTATTGATTGCCTTCGCTTCCGGCGAGCCGGTGTCGAATCCTACAGCTAGATTGTTCTGCATGCTATTAGATTTCAGTCGCGATATAAGTAGGAGGACGTTCCGTTGGAACTTTCCGAGGACTTTTACCCTATTTTGCGTGGTAGTAAATATCAAGCGGCAAGATGTATTACAGCTATGCTGCACGGCATCTGCTTACGTTGAGAGACGGAAGTCGTAACTGATATCCGGCTCTTGCTGGGAGCTACAAATCATTAGAATCAAATGTTTCAACAAGATTGCTTTCGTTCCGGGAAGTTCTCACCACTGCCGGATAGGTGTACTCAGATAAGATTATTAGTTCACTAGTGATTTGGCCATATTTCGGGGGATAATTTAAAGCCGCAAACAAATTTGATTAGTTATGATTCAGCAGCAAAATTAATAATCGAACATGATATTTTGACTATGAATAGTAGATACTAACACATATCTATTACGCTTCCAAATATGATTCCGGAAATTGAAAAAATAATTACACTGCAACAGCATCAATAAGATTTTGATTTTTCAAGGTTATAGAAGAAAATAAAATCAAAATGTTGTTCAATGGCAAAGTTGGAGTGTCATTTTATACAGCTCGAATGATGTGATCCATTGTGGATGCCTCGTGAGTCTCTCTATTCCGCTTGATTAATTGAGTTTCGTGGATTTCCATGTTTCCGGTTTGCAACTGAGCATTGCTTTTGGATGATTGTTTCATCGGCTTGTACCCAAAAATTTCGTGTTTCCCAGCTGGAGTGAAGAAATTTGTGCACAGCGCCCATGGCAAAGTGAAAGTCATTTTCCACCCTGCTCGATCACCCTTTCAGAAATATCCGTGAGCTGTAGAGAGCGGTGTCCAGCCAAAACGAACAAAACACCATCCAACTGCTAGCCGCGTCATGGTTGTCGTGCTGATTAGCCTCCGTGACATGTACGACAAACGCGTTAAAAGTGGCATGATTTATGCATAGATTTTTATTGTTTCGTAATCAAATCTGCCCTCTTTCTGTTTGCGACGGGATACCTACCTACTTACCATTTTCTGCTTCTTTCGGTTTCGTTTGCGACTATTGCTGTTTTAGGAAGGTAATGACTAAACGGCCTTTGAAAAGTGGGAGAGAACACGTGTGCTCGTTTTACCCCTCTCAGAACTGCCCGGTTTGGTAGCAACCAGAGTAACATTAGATATGGTTTTCTTTTCATGGGGTGCGGACGCCTTTTTCCGGTGCTAGATTTGTTCACTGAGTATCCCGGAGCGCCGAAACTGTTGGATGTCACGCGTGTCAAGCAGGCAGGCTTATTTTATTCCTGTACGGTGTAAATTCTGTGCAACAGTGTTGAAATCCACTAGTGTGTGTAAAAGAACGAGTAGGTATTATTGTTCAGCATTAAATCTTTGAATCAAGTAATTCCTCTATTAATTTTTTAATGGGTATTATCTCCATTTATCGATGAAAAATCGATTAACTTGATTTGATTTCTACCGTGACCAGCACGATAAAAATCACACAAAATTTACAAAAACACACAATAGTAGTTATAATTTATCAATGTTTTTGTACATATGCGATCAACTGAATGTAGCCATCAGTTATGCGTTTCAAGAATATAATTTAAAAGCTGAACTTGAATTAAAATCCTGTCCGAAGAACTTCTTTAATTACAGCAAAAAAGATAGTAATGAAATTGTGTTAATTATGACTACCAAGCCTTTGGGAATTTTTAATGATTAGAGAGTTGTTCCCTGAGTTGCTTTTTTGGTTAGGTAGGTTCCGATTCTACACATTGTAGTTTTATTTTTAAACCTGTGCTCTTGACATTTTTTACCTAGGGGATGAGTACTAACTACGCTAACAACCTAATTTCATCACTTCATTCTTTGATTGCGTTAAAACCAAATTAATATATATTAATTTTCAATCAGGCATCTCGACGTCAGCGATAGCTTGAAAAACAAAAAACTGTAGTCTATATGCAATTTTGTTTTCAAGAAATATACACGACATTTTCTGAAGAACGACGACGACGATGATGACGGTTCCTTGAGACCGACACATGTCAGCGGGCCTTTTGACATAAGAATCTGTTGAAAGAAACGTGAAAATCAATTTAATCAAACGTTGTCTTCGTCGACTAGCTGATGTTTAAGTTTGGGAACACTTAAATTTACACGAAATGTTTGTTTACATTTTATGATTTACGTCCAATATGGATTACCTCTCGTGTAAAAGTAGTTATTTCAAAGTGTGTACCTTATGTACACATAGGAGACTTCCATGCTTTTCGAAAAATGTTGTCCGGCGGAGCGGTACAATATCTGAATTTTCCAGATAAATCATGAAGGTCGACATCCTTGAAGGTGAGCATGCGGAATTTGGAGAACATTATAATTTGTTTATTAAAATTAAACATGCCTGATACTTAAATTTGGAAAACAACTATGTCGAAGACTCTTCATGGCTTTGGCTTTCATTACCGTTTTATAAAACCGGTAGTTCGGTAATTAAATTATGATACCGGTAATAACCGGTTTTCGTAGTTTTGTGGTTTGCACTTGTTTTGACATGTAAAAAAAAAGTGCTAGAACAAAGATGTTACCGTAAAACGGGGTAACATTGAAAGTTTTTTAAAGTATATTCTAAATATTTTTTACAGCAATGACTGTTTTTCAAATTTAATATTTCAAAAACACGTACTGAGGATCCAAGAGTTAATTCGTTAGTAATATGATGAACGAAAATTAAAGCATTTGCACTATTTTTATAGTTTTGTGACCGAACTTCAGTATTTTGATTTGAGGTTACTTTGATAATGCTCGATGAATGTAGAAAAAAAATGAGTGGAACTCAAACAATTTAGTTCTTTAAATATAAAACTCTGAATGAGTATATAATCAGAAAACTTCATAAGCAATAAGAATACAACATTGAATTTGTGATGGATATATCGTAAATACATTTCATAAGTCATGGTTTGCGTGCTTTTTCAAAAAGACTAAAAACTCGAAAATGTTTTTTTTTTTTATATTTTTGTAATATATGTAACACATACTTACCGTTAGCGTTAGCGTTAGCGTGGTTATGATATACTTCGTAGATTGGATACTAGCGACACTCACGTCTCTTCTGAAATTCTCAGTTAGACTACTTTCAGGAATAATGCTGAGGAGTAAACATTGGTTCCAATCTAAACAAGAGTAACAGAAGCATGACTGTCGCTATTCCCGGCCACGCCCATCTTTACCATGAAGAAAAACTCGAACAGCTGGTACAATTTGGATCTTTTGCGTCTTAAACGTAAGAGGGACAAATGGTACAAAAAGTTTTGTAGATCTAATAGTGATAATCATTGGAATAGGTACACGGTCGCGCGTAATAAATATTCACAATCAATTAAGAAAACTCGATGTGAATATATTCAGAGGAAAATTGATCAGCATCAAAACAACAGCAAAGAGTTATGGAAAATTTTGAAATCTTTGATGAAGCCTAGTAATTGTAAATCGCGGACCATAACTTTTGATGGCATATTAGAACAGTCAGAACCAGTAATTGCTTCTAAGTTTAATAACTATTTCGTCGAGAGCGTTTCACTGATCAATCAATCTATTGAACTGATCAATGAACCGGACGAAATAAAACAGCCGATTAATAGTAATTGTAGATTTAATGCTTTTCACCCAATTACATTAGATGAACTTAAAAATATTTGCTTTTCATTAGGAAAAACGGCTGGAGTAGATAATGTTAATGCTAGAGTTATTCAAGATTGCTTTCATGTCATTCGACACACTCTGCGGGACCTTATTAATCAATCATTGTAATCTGGGCACGTGCCGCATATTTGGAAAGAATCTTTAGTTGTTCCTATACAAAAAGTTGCTGGGACGATTAAAGCCGAAGAGTTTCGTCCCATCAACATGTTGCACACATTAGAGAAAATTTTAGAACTTGTTGTAAAAGGCCAGCTGTTAGAATATTTAAATAGTAACTGTTTGTTGATACCGGAACAATCGGGATACCGGGAAGGCCATTCTTGTGAAACCGCGTTAAACTTAGTGTTAGCTAAATGGAAAGAAAATTTTGAGCATAAAGATACGATTGTTGCTGTGTTTTTGGATCTAAAACGCGCTTTTCAGACATTTTCTAGGCCCTTATTGTTGAGAACAATCAAGCGCTTTGGAATTTAGGGTTCTGCATACAAATGGTTTGAAAGCTATTTATCTGACAGAACACAAAGGACTGTTTTTAATGATTTTGTATCTTGTCCCGTTAGCAATGACCTTGGAGTGCCTCAGGGAAGTGTATTAGGGCCCCTTTTATTTATTATGTATATTAATGACATGCGACGAGTTTTACGGTTTTGTGATATTAATATTTTTGCTGACGATACTGTGTTATTAATTGCAGCTAAAGATTTAGAAGAAGCCGTTTCAATGAACATTTGCGTTCTCTAAGTAGATGGTTGAAGTATAAACAATTGAAATTGAATATAAGTAAAACTAAATTCATGGTAATTTCGCGGAATCGTGTAGATGATGATGTCTCTGTTGTTATTGATGATGAGACACTTGATCGCGTTCAGGAAATTAAATATCTTGGCGTGATTATTGATGACAAACTCAAGTTCAATTCTCATATTGACAATGTTGCCAAGAAGTATGGAATCCTATGTCGCTTGAAAAACGATTTAACTATTGGTAGTAAAATACAGTTATACAAATCAATCATCTCCCCTCATCTAGACTTTTGCCCTTCCATTTTATTTTTGGCCAATGACACACAAATATCGAGATTACAGCGTTTGCAGAATAAAGTAATGCGATTGATTTTAAGATGTAATAGATTCACTTCCTCAACTTTTATGCTGGATGCTTTGCAATGGCTGTCAGTGAAGCAAAGAATTGTGTTTTTGACTATGGTGTTCATTTTTAAAGTAGTTAACGGTTTGCTGCCTCGATATTTGTGTGATCGGATTGAAAGAGGAAGTGATTTTCATAGATATAACACTAGAAACGCGGATGAAGTAAGAACACCACATCTTTTGAATAATGCTTCACAAAATTCATTATTTTTCAAAGGTATAAATGTTTTCAATTCGATGCCTAGACACATCAAGCGTGCAACTACACTTACAAAATTCAAGAGACGCTGCATTTCACATGTAAAAGCTGTTTATTGAGCAGTTAATTTTTTATGAATGGATAAATCATGTATCTTGACAAATTTATGACTAACGGATTATTTTGTATGGAGACTGTCATCAAGACATTTTAGTAATTTGTGTAGCATATACAAAAAACTACATTGTTTGCCTCGATGGTGATGATGGATTTTTAGTTTTTTGATTTTGTAGTAGTAATAGTAAAAATAGCTTATAGTAGTCTATAAACGACTAATACGTGGAAATTGTGGCAAAAGCCTTGAATTAGTAAAGGATTGGCTGGAAGTCGTTTCCTTGGATGTAGTCCTGGCACTGCGGAAGCTTAAACGTGTAAATCCCAGGTCACGTGTAAATGGAAGTATTGTCGAGGACTATACTTGGACTTTTGATAACTAGTTACACCTTTGAATGTTTTTGGTTGATGCCTATAACATATTTAACAGGACATTTATATCTGTAATTGTAACCAGCTCGATTTTGTTTGCAAACCTGGTTAAAATGTTTATATTTAATTATCTTAAAGATAACTCGTCCAGCTCAAACCTTTGTAGGGGTAAGAGGTGGGACCATCATCATCATCATCATCACCATAACTAGGGATAGGGAAGGAAATGTTGATGTAGTACTTACTTAACGAGAGGCCTCCGACTTAGAGGCACCCTCATAAGTGCTACGGAGTTGGAGGGTTGGGTAGGGTATTCGGTTAGGATGCACCTCAAGTTGGCGATGCAACCAAAAGTATGTATTGTTTATTTGTTGTTTATTTAATCTCTCGATAGCCGGCTATCGAAAGAACATATTCATTTTGTTTAGTGATCATGAATTTTAAGAGTCATGACGGAGAGCTTGGGATTAAACCCATGATTTTCTGCTCAGTAAGCAAAAACGATCCCTCCAGGGTCATCGAGCATCTCAGAACCATAACGCTTCGCGACAATACAGGACTACGTTTTTTTGCTTGATATGCAAATAGTTTCCGAGGTTAATGTTCAATATCAAATATACAAATGATGGTGGCGATTTATTGTGCTGTGGAAGAGCTTGTGGTTGAATCCATGATTTTCTGCTCAGTAAGCAAAATCGATCCCTCGAGGGTCATCGAGCATCTTAGCAGCGCTTCGCGTCAAAGTACGAATATATGGATGAACTATCTATTATTGAATAACTATTATTTACGATAATTACATGAAATAAATAAAATATGAACTACAAACAAAACGTGACTGCTAAAATCTCAAAAAGATATTCTCACAAATATATTTCACGCCACCACTAGACACCCCTCACCATCCCTCTCCAAAGGGGGAGTTTGGTAAAGAGAGATGAAAAAACCGATTTGTACCTTCCTTAAAAGTTGTCCTAGTTCGCTATTCTAATATCTATATACAATCTTCACACTGCCGTACTCTAACGGAACTATCAACTCTATGCTTTCATCTACTCCATCTATCGTATAAAAATTACCACTACAGTCTGTTATTTGAAATTAGCATCTTCAACTATGTAAATCGTTGACTTCACGTAGAAGTAATACTAAAAACATATAGTCAAAGTAATCAGTTGTATTCTGCAGAACACACTAAAGAACATAAATAATGCTGGATTGACAATTAATAGATGGACTAAAAAGTTATGGATCATCTTTTCTACTATGGGAAGTAGAAGGTTTATCTTATTTGTATAATTTAAAACACCACTACTTTATGAGTTTACAAAAGAAAAAAATAATAATAGTTGCAAAAAACAGGAAAAAAATTCTATCATAATGGAATCGACTGGGAGTGGATGAATATTGATGTTACTTCTTCTACTTCTTCGCATTTAAAGCTTATTGCCCATCACATATTAGCTTATTGCGTGCTCTCAACCTAATGCTCTAGATGCACTTCCACAGTTATTAATTGAGAGCTTTCGATGCCTGTACCGTTTTTGCATTAGTATAATTGTGTGGCAAGTCCAATCATACTTCTATGCCCAGGGAAGTCGAGAAATTTTCCAACCCGAAACATTCCTAGACTGGACTGGGAATCGAACCCAGCCACCTCCAGCATGGTCTTGCTTTGTAGGTGCGCCTTTACCGACTGAGCTAAGGGAGGCCCCGAAGATTGATGTTAACGGCTTTCTTAACTAGGGCAGACTAAATTAAAATCATTTAATTCATTTTAGACCGAGAAAGCCGTTAACATCAGTGTAAAAAAACAGGTCTTGTTCGGAAAAAAGCCTATCAAAACACACAACATATGTAAGAGAATATATAATTATCGAAGCGTTAATTATCCAATGAAATGCTCCCAAACACAAAAAATGCTCGTGTTGAATTTACTGAAGATGGTCGATCCGTTTCTAGTGCATTTAGTACAAGTAACCAGCTGTCTTTCGCCCTCATAAAACTAAATTCCATTGGTTTACTTCCACTATATGTAATACGTTTGTGATTTCCATGTGATCTTATGTAAAGCTATTTAGATTGGAAATGTCCGACAACTATCTAATTCAAATTATTAAGAGTAACGGGTGTTCAATAAAAAATGAGAATGATTTCAGTGCCGTCCAGCGCTCTTGTTTGAGCATCGTGACTAAGTTGCGTCGTACAGCTGACCAGGGCCCCTTCTCCAATATTCATTGACGTTTTTTTTTTTTTTTGAAGAATAAACATTATGTTTTTAATAAAAAATACTGAATTCGTTGAAAAAAAATTTTTTTTTCACTAGCTCTATGACTGAAAAAATTCTCATTTTTTATTGAACACCCGTTATGAACGTCCATCATAGTTGGATAGTACTCTAGATAGAGCAAGTATGAAATTTTGAAAGAGTGAAAGTGCGAGAAGTAGGACCATGTGGACATGCATTGAACACTCAAGCAATCTTTTGCCTCACTATTAGAGGTTTGGGTGTGTCAAAGTACATGTTACTAATGTGACCTGTAGTATAACCCGCTTGGGTACAGATCAGTGGGTTAAATCTCGCTGTCCTATGCTCGACCTGCTAGTTGGTCCAGATCAAAGTTGCGTACGGAAACATGATCGTCTTTTGTCAAGAACTGTGCTGCATCGTTGGCCACTCCCGTTATGTCTATTTTCAATCGATCGCTTAAGGATGGCGTTTTTCCGGATGCCTGGAAGCTCGCCTCACTTACACCAATCTTCAAGTCCGGTAATATGCACAAAGTGGAAAATTACCGACCTATCTCGATCCTGAAGTGCTTGGCCAAAGTTCTCGAAAGTCTTCTGCATGAGTAGTTGTATCCAGCTGTTCAACCCATAATCTCAGAGTTTCAGCATGGATTCATGAAAAAGCGCTCGACAGTCTCTAACTTGATGACTTACACGAACACTCTTATAGGTAGCATCGAGAAGCGTCAGCAAGTGGACTCCGTTTAAATCGACTTCTCTAAGGCTTTTGACAAAGTCCCTCACGACCTAGCCATTATGACGCTAAACCGCCTTGGTCTTCCACCGTGGATCGTTTGTTGGTTGAAATCATACTTATCATCCAGGAAGGCTTTCGTTAAGGTACGTGATTCCAGATCCGAGGTATTCCATATACCATCGGGGGTTCCACAAGGGAGTCACCTAGGACCTCTCATTTTAGTTCTGTTTATTAACGACGTGTGTGATATGCTAAGTTCTTGTAAGTTGCTATATGCGGATGATCTTAAGCTGTACCGTGTGATCAAATCGATCGTGGATTGTTGCGCACTACAAGCTGATATAGAGCGATTGTCATCCTGGTGTCAGATGAATGGAATGCAAACCAATGCTGCCAAATGCAAAGTGATTACCCTTACCCGCGCTCACTCTCCGATCATTTTTGATTACTCTATGAATCAATCGCCGCTGGAAAGGTTTAATGCCTTTAAGAATCTTGGGCTCATCTTGGACAGCAAACTACTGTTTAATGAGCACATATCCATGACAGTTGCAAAGGCCAAACTCCATGCTAGGATTTTTGCGCCGCAATACTGCACAATTCGACGACGTGTACGCCCTGAAAGCGCTGTACTGCTCTATGGTCCGCAGTGTTCTTGAATATGGAGTACAAATTTGGGCTCCATATCATGCTGTTCATGTACTGCGCATCGAGAGAATCCAGAAACAGTTTATAAAGTTTGCATTACGACGTCTGCCATGGACAAATCCAGATAGCTTACCTCCGTATGAGCATAGATGTGCGCTTATTGGAATACAAACACTAACAAATCGCCGAGTCTTTCTCCAGAGGACGTTCATATTTGACATGATTAGTAATCATATTGACTGCAGTTGTTTGCTCGGGAACATCAATTTCCACACTCCAGCTCGCCGTCTCCGCAACTATTACTTTCTGTGGACTCCCGGACATCGTACTGCTTACGGTTATAACAATCCTCTCGATAGATGTTGCAGACTGTTTAATGATGTGTGTGATGTTTTTGATTTTAATATAAGTAGACCAGTTTTTAAGAATAGGAAGTCACTTTAAGCAGTCTGTATGGCTAAAATGTCAAAGATGGTGGTTAAATAAATAAATCATTAGATGTTATAATGATGATTAGTAATTGTAAGTTACAAGATGAGGTTGTAAAGTATGTGTTTGATACACACAACTAGTCAATATTGCTTTCAGAGCTTCACAATTAGCGATTTTAGGATTCGTGAACGCTTACTCTGGGTGAACGCTCACGAATCATAAAATCGCTGATTATGACACTCTGAGAGCAAAATTGGCAAAACCTCTTCTTGTAACTTACAAGTGCAAAATATCATGGGATATCATAATATCCAATGATTTTTTGCAAATGAGCAAAATACAAGTGGAAAGAAGCAATTGAAAATTAAAAAGTTGTAATTGAAAATATTGTTTGCCCCGGTAAAACTGCAAAAAAAAGTAACAACAAATTCAAAAGATGCAACAGAAAACATGTAAACTGAAGCTCTCGTTCGCCGCCGGACCTGACGGCATTCCGTCATCAGTTATAAAACGTCATGTAGCCAATCTCTTCCTTCCACTTGCGAGGCTATTTACGGAGGCTATCTCTCGGCACAGCAATGTGAGTTCCCCTGCCGCTGGAAACTTTCTGTTCCCAGTCTAAAAAAAGGAGATAAACGTAATGTCGCAAATTATCGTGGAATCACCTCTCAGTGTGCCTGCTCAAAACTGTTCGAGATTATCATAAATGATGCTCTGTTCGCGTGCTGCAAAAATTATATCGTTACAGAACAACACGTCTTTTACCCGCAGCGCTCCGTGTTCAAGAACCTGGTGCAGTTTACTTCTAACTGTCTGCGATGCATGGATTCAGGATGACAAGTCGATGCTGCGTATGGACGAGTGCACCGATGAATTTAAGTTCACTCACTCGAGAAAAAGTGACACAAGCAGCGGGCAATGTTTATTAATCATAAACACTAAATGTTCATTATTCATTATTCATGAACATTTAGTGTTCATGATTAGTAAACATTGCCCGCAGCGTGTGTCATTTTTTATCGAGTGACTGAACTCAAATCCATCGGTGCACTCGTCCATATGGATCAAAAAGCTGCATTTGACACGGTGGACGTCTGGCGTCTCGTCAACGGCTGTGGATTGGTTCATTCAATTCTGGCAACCCTGTTTGTTTACAAAGTCCACGGTTTTTTTAATCGTTGATATTGTTTGTTTAAAAGATATATTCTTAGTTTTTTATTCGGTTCCCGCTTGTCAATTGTTCCCTTAGACAATTTGCTTCGTCGCGTTAGTGAATTTGTGCGAAATTTTAAGCCGGGAGAGCAAATACACAGTGCAGTGCAATTGCTATTGTGGATACTAAAGTGTAATAGGCCTTTTTAATAGAAACTAAACGATCGATTCAGCCTCTGGTGGTGAATAGGAGAACGTCAAAAAGAGTGTTGTGAGCATAACTTTTTGCCTTGAGACATAGGAAGCGGAACACTTTTTTACTTTTCCTGATAAATTGATTCATCTGAGATGCTGCAAAACTTAATCTACAGTTGGAAAATTTAATTCTGTAACGTTTTTGAAAAGATCCTGCTGGTGTTCAGGAATATTTTTGTTGAGAAAAATGGAAAATTAGAAAAGTGCCTTAGTGGTTATGATCTTCCGGATATCTTGTGTGTGAATAGTTAAGGTGCAAATCAGTTCAGATTTGTGGAAAATCGTACAATAAGACAATTACCGATGGAAATTGGCAAGATTTTGATTGAAAAATGCTGTTATTCGCGTTGGGGAAAATACTATTCTGATGTAAACAAACGGTTTGGTTGACGTTTCTTCTCGAACTCGCGTGGCGCACTATACGTTGGTGGTGCATTAAAAAGGCGTATAGCAGGAGCATCGATTGACACTGACAGCCCGAATTTGTTTACCTTTGTTACATTCGACGTAATGAAAATTTGCTCTTGACTTAGAAGCATCTTCTTACTATCTCCCCACGCAAAATTTTTTTTGCTCGAAGCGCCACTGGTGGCCAATAGTGGTACTGGAACTTGTGTGCAACTACTAGTCGCAATATACAAGCGCACGGCATAGTCTACCTTTTGGCGATTTCTTATCTCCCATCGATCGGTCAATTTCTAGCTAGGATGGCATGCACCAGCTGTAAAAAAAGTCGTCAACCATTCTGATCGCATCACATGTCGCGGATATTGCGGAAACTCTTTCCACATGATTTGTGCAAAAGTAGACTATGGTCTTCGTGAGGTGTTAGGTTCATGCGAACGAAACGTCTTCTGTTTGAGCGACGGCTGTGCGGATCTATTTTCCAGTGACCATTTCCGAAAAATGGTATCTCATTGCACCAACGAAAATGCGCCTGATGACACGTCCTTCAAATCATTGAAGGATGACATTGCCGGACTGAAGGAAGCAGTTGGTATTCTGTCAGCCAAAAATGACTCAAAGCCATCTACGTCAAACCTTGGGGCATTGTGGAAGCCCAAGGCAGGAATGAACCTTGTCCCAAACACGCCGAAAAGAAAACGCGAAGACGATGGGCTGGTCGCAAAGCCAACTAATCTTCGAGGAACTAAAGCTGTTTCCGAAGCAGTGAAAACGGTGTCGCCACCGGCGAATCTACTATGGATCTATGTGTCCGCATTCGATCCACGTACTTCTGACCACGACATTATTAAACTCACAAGGGAATGTTTGGGTTTGGGTGCCGAGGTGGAACCTGCCACACTGAGCTTTGTCACGTTCAAGGTTGATTTGAGCGAATCCCTCAGGAACGAAGCCTTGTCCAAGGACACATGGCCCGAAAATGTGTACTTCCGTGAGTACATCAGTTACCCGCAAAACCACCGAGTCATCAGGATCCCTACTAACCCTTCTCCATCCGAAGTTGGTGGCCAGTAGCGTCAAACCCTTTTGGGCTATCACGCTTACATACCGACTTTCAATGCAACAGCAACCAACCCAGAACGCACTGCCTTTAGTACCAAGAAAGCCCCTAGTCCTCCCGACACAGTCGTGCTCGCTGCTTGCACCTGCCATCATAGTCGTTCTGGCCCTGTGGTCGAGGAAGGTGTCGGGGTCTTCCAAACTCGTTTCACAGGCGAGTACGTTTTTGGCGTTAGTGTCCCATTGCCTGATACATCCTCGGATTTCAGAGAATCGTCGCATGGCAACACCATCGAAACCAAGATTCTGTTGTACCGACCACCATTCTTCTTATCATGATCAGCTCAAACCAGAAAGCACTGCCTGCCGCCTCAAGGAAGCCCTCGATAAACTCAACACAGTCGCGCTTTCTGGTTCCTGCCATCGTAGTCGTTCTGGCCCTGTAGTTGATGATGGTGACGGGATCTTCCAAGCACCTAATTCAGGCAAGCATATTAGTTTAACAAACTCTTCTCCGCCTTATTTCTCTCCGAGTTGCAGCAATACGTCATACTCCGATGGCTTGAAATCCCACATCACCGATGGGACATACAGCACTGCACCGGATCTTGCTCACCACGTTTTGGAACATCCCAGACCAGAACGCGCTGCCTGTTGTCTCAAGGAAGCCCCTGAACCACTCAACCCAGTCGCGCTTGCTGATTCCTGTCATCGTAGTCGTTCTGGCCCTGTGGTTGAGAATGGTGAAGGGTCTTCCAACCTTCTACATCAGGCAAGTATGCTTTTGTTGAAAACAGTTCTTCTCCTGATCCGTCTCTGTGTTCCAGAGTATGAACACCCCCTACCTCCAGACCGGAAATCTGATTCGAACAGCATTGCAAACCACATCAGTTCGATTGGTACCGTGTTCTCTCGACTAGAACAAAACGACCTAGCTCTGGTATTTGGTGACTACAATCAGTCTGGGCTCTCATGAAACGTTCCTGCAAACGATCTTCCTAGCATTGATGTTCTTCGCTCGAACATACCCGCATCCTGCTGTGCTCTCCTTGATGGTTTCAACCTGCATTGTTTAACGCAAATCAACTCGATACTGAATAGCAACTCTCGGCTGCTTGATCTCGTTCTGGCGAACGAAGCTGCAGGACTGGAATGTTCTATCCTTGAAGCCCCAGAGCCTTTGTTTGGCATCGACACCAATCATCATGCGTTGGAAGTTTCCATCAACCTATCTGTTCCTGTTCGCTACGATAACCCTCCTGTTGATGTACATGAGCTCGACTTTCGTAGAGCAGATTTCGTCGCGCTGAGTCACTCGCTTGCCCAGGCAGATTGGCAGTTCCTTGACACGTGTTTATCTATTGATGAAGCCGTCAACTACTTCGCTGATTCTGTCCCACTGAGGAGACCCTCTCCCAAACCCGCATGGTCCAATGCTCGACTACGGAATTTGAAGCGTCTGAGATCGAAGACCCTCCGTAAATACTGTCGTACTCGTAACCCATTCACCAAACGATTATTTTCAACAGCGAGCAACGAATATCGCATATATAACCGCATTCTTTACAAGAGCTACACAAAGCGTGTGCAGGCTAATGTACGGCTTAATCCAAAGCAGTTCTGGTCATTCGTGAATACCAAGCGAAACGAGGAGGGGCTACCAGTCGAAATTCACCTCGGTGATAGAATCGCCAGCAATTACCCTTGAGAAATATAATCTTCTGGCAGAACATTTCAAAAGCATTTTCAATGACACTACGGTTTCGTTGTCCCAAGTTGCTGAAGCGGTGAGGGACACTCCCAGTGATGCTTTCAATTTTTCGATTACCTCGGTTACAGTAGACCTCGTCGAATCCACCATCAAGAAGCTGAAATTTTCTAATGCTGCTGGCCCTGACGGGATCCCCTCAAGCATCCTGAAGCGATGCTGTTCAGAGCTTACAACACCGCTTTCGAAGCTGTTCAATATTTCATTACAGCAGGGGGAGATCCCTACGCGTTGGAAATCGTCATTCATGTTCCCGATCTACAAGAAAGGAGACAAGAGAAACGTCGAAAATTACCGGCGGATAACATCACTCAGTGTCTGCTCTAAAAGTTTCGAAATCATCATCAACGACGCATTATCCTCTAGCTGCAGAAATTACATTTCTCCTGACCAACACGGTTTTTTATCCCAAGAAATCAGTTTCAACAAATCTAGCTCCGTTCATTTATTTATGTCTTCGGAGTATGGAAGCTGGAGCGCAGGTGGACGTTGTATATACAGATCTTAAGGCTGTATTCGACCGGGTTGACCACTCCATACTGCTAGCTAAACTTGAAAAACTCGGTGTATCATCGGGTTTAACTCGTTGGTTCAAGTCCTATCTGACCAATCGGGAACTTTGTGTTAGAATCGGGTCAGAGCAATCGGACTATTTTACAAACAGCTGCGGTGTTCCTCAAGGTAGCAACTTGGGACCATTGCTATTCTCGATTTTTGTGAGTAAGGCCGGACTGATCCTCCCAACTGGTTGCCGATCGTTCTACGCGGATGATGTGAAGATCTATGTGATTGTTCGTAGCTTCGCTGATTGCTTGTGGCTTCAGTACCTAATCGATATTTTCGAAGAGTGGTGCTCAAGAAACTATCTCACGTTGAATGTAAAAAATGTAATATTATCTCATTTCATCGCAAGCTGAAACCAGTGGCATTCAACTATACGGTAAATCACCAACTTCTGCAACGTGTGGAAAATGTTCGTGACCTAGGAATCACGCTGGACTGCGCCTTAACATTCAAACTTCATTACTCGGGCATCGTTGCGAAAGCTAACAGGCAACTCGGGTTCATTTTCAAGATCGTTGACGAGTTTTACGATCCTGCCTGTCTAAAAGCGCTATACTGCTCGCTAGTGCGATCGATCTTGGAATTCAGCTCGGTAGTATGGTGCCCGTATCAAGCAGTTTGGATAGCGAGGATTGAACCTGTTCAATGGAAATTTGTTCGGAATGCCTTTCGTCACCTTCCTTGGAATGACCCTGTGAACCTTCCGCCGTACGAAGATCGTTGTCAACTCCTGGGTCTTGAAACACTAGAGCATAGGCGGACGATTAGTCAGGCCGTTTTCGCAGCAAAAGTACTTATTGGTGATATCGACTCTCCAGGAATCTTGGCTGAATTCGAAATCTACGCACCCGAACGAGTTCCTCGGTCGAGGAGTTTCCTGCATCTTAGACCTCGAGCTGCGAACTACAGCTTGCATGACCCAATACGGTTTATGTCTGGGTGTTTCAACGAGTTTACGATTTTTTCGACTTTAACTGTGCAGCGGAAACCTTTCGTCACCGTATTCAACGCAGACTCCTGAGAAGGTGAGTAGCTGTCCATTTAATGTACACGTGAAGGATTGTGCTACCTGTTTATTTTTTTGTTTCCGGTTCAACTGCATGACGAGGACTTCTACCTGATTCACGGACAACTCAATGCCATAGGAGGATAACTTTTTTTTGCTATAGACTTGATTAATGTTTGTTGTAATTGTATTGTATTATTGTCATGTATTTCGAAAAGATATGGGATTTTTACGCCTTTCCTAGGCTTTTCCCCATCAGGCTTCATTTAGACACGTTTAGTCCGATGAAGAAAAACAAATTAAATAAATAAATATCTTACTTGGTGAATCGCTATATACGGGTTAAGATTGGCGCGTCGGAATCGAATGTTTTCGGGAGTTCCGCAAGGCAGTAGCCTAACACCGCTACTCTTTTCAATATTTTTAATCGACGTCGATTTTCTGATACCATCAAAAGATGCCGTGATTTCTATGCAGCCGATATAGAAATCTATTGTCGTTTTCGTTTTTGCGGTAGGGTAGAGCGCTACTTCATTGTAATCGTCCATTTTCGTTCTATCGAGCAGGAAACATCAGTATAATCAATGATTTCACCGTGCACAAATCAGTAATACGTTTATACCGATGCGTTAGTTCACAAACTATAACACAAAACCTATTAGAGCGTATTGTGTGAATATTTACACTAATTGTTCTCAAAACAAAAGAAGCGCTCTTAGCGAACTCGCTTTTACTAGGGGTTTTGATCTAATTTCCGTCCTACTAAGCACAACCCGCACTTTACCTCTCTTTTCTGAACGAGTTTAAACAAAAAATGGAATTTTTCTGTTAAAGATGACTTCTAAATTCATTCACCTTTCCATACGTACCGTTGGATTTAATAAAGAGTCACAAATTGTTGAGATATTGTTTGAAACCTAACACTGCTTCTTGATTCTAAATTCGTTCTACGAGTTTCAATTCCGTCCTAACGCATTGAAACGCCATTAGATTTTCTTCGTTCTACATATAAACGTAGAAAAAGAGGATTCGCTTGGAGTGCTTCTTTTGTTTTGAGAACAATGAGCGTAAATATTAATATAATGCGCTCTAACTGGATTTATGTTGTAGCTAATGAATTTACGCATCAGAACAAACCTATTATTGATTTGTGCGTGGTGAAATCATTGATATTATTGATCTTTTCTGATCGATAGAACGGAAATGGGCGATTACGACGAAGTAGTGCTCTACCCTACTTTCATCCGTAGGACGAAAAAAATCCAATGGCGTTTCAATGCGTTTGGACGGAATTCCCGCATAAACAATAACCATAAAAAGCGCCTAACCACCAATTAGGGATATCATCCCAACTACATGTGATATGGTACCCGCGTATTAGGGTTGAAACTCGTAGGACGAATTTGGAATCTAGAAGCAGTGTTAGATTTTTAACAATATCTCAACAATGTGTGGCTCTCTATCAAATTCAACCGTACTTATGAAAAGGGGAATAAATTTAGAAGTCATCTTTGATAGAAACATTTCATTTATTGTTAAAACCCGTTAAAGAAAGAGAGGTAAAGCGTGGGTTGTGCTTAGTAGGACGGAAATTAGATCAACAACCCTATAGCTACACCGCCGAACACCGAAAAAATAAAGGGTGTAGCTATCGGTTGCACCAAACAAATGATGATGAGCTGTCAATAACTCACGTTTATTGCTGCTTACACTACACCAGTGTAGTGTAGCAAAAACGAAAACGACATATAAAATTATTAAATGTCTCTCGGACTGTTGGGATCTCTAGAATATGTTAGGTATTTTTGCTGACTGGTGCTCAAGAAATTTGATGAGTCTAAGATCGAAAAATGTAACATCATTTCCGAATACCGAAAAATCGAACCAATCATGTTTGACTATGTTCTCTACGGACGCTGTCTTGCTCATGTAGAGCACAAAAAGGATCTCGGCGTTACCTTGGACTGCAGACATCATCTCCAGAGCTAATCGACAATTGGACTTTATTTTCAAAATTGCCGACGAGTTCCGTGACCCGCTAAAATCACTTTACTGTTCGCTTGTGCGATCCTTATTGGAGACAAGTTTAGTTGTTTGGTGCCCTTTCCATGCTAGCTGGATCACTAGAATTGAATCCGTTCAAGGCAAGTTTGTGAGATATGCTCTTCGTTTCCTCAACTAACGTGACCCAATGAACTTGCCACCGTAAGAGGAGCGTTGCCGTCTCCTGGGAATCGAACTATTAGAGGTGAGACGGACGGTCGCTCAAGCTATGTTCGCTGGAAAGTTGCTTACGGGTGATATTGACTGTCCAACACTGTTGTCACAGCGAAATATGTATGTCCCCTACTTTCTGTTTTTGGAACCACGGCGCCGAAATTATACACAACACGAGCCAACTCGAGCAATCAGTCGGCAATTCAACAACTTCGTTTACACGTTCGACTTCAATGTATCAGCTGACGTGTTGCGTCATCGGCTACTTGACCTTTTCCGTACCGTTGTCCGTAACTATTAAGTTTAAGTTTTATTCATTTAGACAATAATTATCAGTTGAATTTTTCCATTAACAAATAAACAAATAAAAATAAACAAAGCTCAAAAGTAACAGTAGCAAACATATTTTTGAGTAATAAAAATAAAATCTAGCATGTTCCATAAATCCTAAAAAATAGCAATAACAAGTGGTTTTTTTAATTTGCTAGTGCTAATTTAGATTTTTTTTATTTGTCCATTGTTGCTCAGTTTTAATTGTTTTATAACATCTTCTGGAAGTTTTATTAGAAATCCTTCAATTTTGGTTTGCGGTTTTACCCATTGCAGCTTTTTAATTTTCAATTGCTACTTTCCACAAGTCTATTGCTAATTTTCAGTAGTTTATGCTCCAAGGAAAGCATGTTTATTGTTAGTTGCGCATTAAATTATCGAAGATTTCCCTTCTTTTAGAGAGCATTCATTAGGCTTCCGTTTGGAAACATGCGCTCACATCATCGGCATCTTGCTCGCAAACAAATAAAATGTACGGTTTATAAATTGATGTCACTTCATTCATTTTCATTTTTAAATCCTTCACTAATGAGATGCGTCTATAATTATTTGTCGAGTGAATGCGCTCCCATGAGAATAAGAGCACTGCAAACGAAAAACGAGGATCTAAATGTTAAAATTCTTGGGGAACGTACAAATTTTTCATACTTTGAAATCTGCCCGGCGTGGCAATATTCTGATTCCGGGTGGTCGTTTTACCCAAACAGAGTGGAAAAGTGATGGAAAAATGTTCGACAAGAATATGAGGTGCGGAAACAGCAGTCAGAGTTTTGCGTGGAAATGTAGAGTCGAGAAGGCTCTTATCAAGTTTATTCTCAAGTGGTTTACATAAACGAAAATTAGCGGAATGAAGAGATAAAAAGCATCGGAAAGACAGAGGAAGACTTGAAAGAGCTTTTCGCTGTCTCACTGGCTTGTTTCACACTTTTGATAGCGATGCGTAAATCTTAACTTTTCCTACTGGGAAAGTAACTTTCGCACTCGACGGCTCTTAGTTCGCTTTTTTTTTCTCCTTTTGGTGACGATGGCACATCTGTCGCTTCTGGTTCTTCAATGAAAGTGTGTGCTGGTTGCTATATGTTTTCCCTCAATTCTTCGGTGATGCTAAGAATGTTTTGGAATACGACCATCGTTGGTGAATGGTTGGTAATATGAGTTGAAGTAGGATATTAAAACCGCGGCGATGGTTGAGTAAGATCGTAAAATTTGCTCAACAATGTCCTTCGGGCCAATAGAAGTGCAGTCTTAAAGAAATGGTAGAGTAGGGCAGGGATGTCCCTTTATGATGATATCAAATGGACGTATTTCATTGCATGCGTTGATACTGGCAATGTAAGAGAGGCGGTATGAAAATCACGGTCCTCCTCTAAACGAAATTTCCATCAAAACTGAGTACACAACTCGATATGATAGATCATCCTGCATTTCTGGACCAATTTTTATTTTAAATCGTTGGGCGTAAATGCTTAAATATTAATCAAAACAACGAAATGCCTATTTACACATTATTAAATATCGATTGCAGAGTGTTTTAAACATTAATTGCTAATTTTTGGAAACCTAAATAGCTTTTGCGAAACACTAATACGCTAATACGCAGTATGATGATCATATTCAAAAAGCTGCATCTACCAACTCAAGTGATAAGCAGTAATGCTTGTTTAACGGATATCGGACTAGGTATGAAACTACTTTGGTGTTAAAAGTGCCTAGGACCATAATGGTAATTATTAAACACGTTCCGGGAACCAGGGGTATACTACAGCTGCCGAAAATCCTACATTTTGGTTGAATATAAAAATGATTTCGATTATGAAGTTCTAAAGGGTGTAACGATCAAAATTTGGTCGACTTAAACTTGACGCATTTCTATTAATCGAGCATTTAAAAAACCTGAACACCCCTCATTTTGTAGGTGTGTGCGTGCATAACGATACCTCTATTTTGATTTTGACATTTGCTCTTCAGTTATTAAAATGGTGTCCAAGCAAGAGGTGAAACGAATCAAAATTTTGCATGCTCATCTCGAAAATCTGAATAATATTAGGCCATCGTCAAGCCGGAAGAAGACCCCAAAAACTGTTGGAAACGAGAAGCAGTTTAAGGCAAACTGGCGTTCTGTGGTGAAAACAGTGGACGAGGTACAGAAAGGCCCAGCAATTCGGACTCGGTCATCAGGAAGTTTAGCTTCTTTCCTATATTTTATACTAACTGAACTTTAAAAATAAAAATAATTTGATTTTTTAAGTTAAAAAAAAATAACAATTTACGCGCATTCTTGTTTGACCATATTTTGATCGCATTGTACACCAAATGAGCACTTTAACTATTGAAGAAAAATTAGCTGAACTGCTTAAGATAGAGACAAACCTAAAGAAATAAATCTATAAGAAATTTCTATACAAGTCGTTGATTGAAAAGCAAACAGCTAGCAAATAGTTAATATATGAACACATACAGTCAGATTTGAAAAGACTAGAAAGCGAAATTTCATAATCGGAATTGAAAGATTGGGTAAAAACAGCTAGAAATACCTTCACAAGAATCCAGGAAATGTTGGATAGTAAATTGGGAAACACAAAGAAAACAATTTCATTTAAAGTTTTAGTAAAGACTATCTTGATCCTACAAAAATACATTAGAGACAAATATGGCAGAAGTAAGGGAAATTATAAAAATTGCTTCGTCTCTCATACCTCAGTATGATGGGACTGGAGATAAATTGAATAGCGTAGTTGCTGCACTAACCGCTTAAAAAGCATGAGTTACACCAGCAACTATGCCAGTAGCAGTACAAATTGTACTGTCAAAGTTAGAGAAAAAAGCAAGATCGGCAGTAGGAGACGCACCGGCTAATATAGATGCGATTATAAATAGCTTAAATCAGAAGTGCAAACACTTCGTCTCGCCAGATGTAATTGTGGCTAAAATGAACGCCACTTAACAAAATGTACCTTTGAATAAGTTCACAAACGAGCTAGAAGAGCTTAAAGCTCAGCTCGAAACGGCTTATATTAATGAACAGATACCTCTTGAAACTGCTACAAAAATGGCGCATAAAGCAGGTATCAAAGCATTAGCTACAGGCATTAAGAATTCGAATGTACAAATAATAATAAAGACAGGGACATTTGCAAGCCTAAGTGAAGCAATTGGAAAAGCTACTAAAAATAACGACCAGAAGGATGTTGACGATCCTACGGTAAAAACTCTTTTCTTCAGAAAAAAAAACAACTATAAACCAAATCGTTTTATGCCTCAAAATACTAGGTACCAAAACAACAACAATTCACAAACACGAACTCCAGTCTGGAGAAACACTTCCTATTGGCACGAAAATCGACAACAAAGACAGTAACACCAAAACTGGAGAAATAACGCTCCAAACTACAATACAAACCAAATAGACCACTATCAAAATCGAGGTCAACAACAAGGAAGACAGAATAATAATAACGACAACAGAAATGGTTCAAATAGAGGAAGAGTATACCATTGACTTCAACGCGAGTCCCGACGTAAGTCGGAGAGCCACCGCTTCTTGAAGAAAGAAAGCCAAGCGTGACTTACGGACTAGTGATAGTCGGCAGACCACCACTCTGGTCTCAAATCAACAGGAAGTAGAATTCCGTATTCGCAAGGAGAATGCCATATTCAGTATGGCCACAGTAACACCCTTTAGTAAAATAAGATTTAACGTTTTGGTTCAGAGTCCTCTTCAGAATCAATGTGAAAATTAACAGGTTGACAAGATATTCCATTTTCATGCTGGTTTCAAACGCGTGTCCAGTAACAGCCCCCTGCAGGGATCCCCCAGATATGTGGAACACATAATGTCACATGATAATTTGAAAACCAAGTTCTGACAACATCTAAGCACAATCATGTGATTCCTTTATCTCCTTAAAACCATCATGGGGCATTTAAAATTTGGTAGTCGTAAACCTTTTCAAAAACTGCCAATAAGTTTGCAAACTTTTGCCGCTACGCTGTTTTGAATAGAGTCCTGTGGTAGAGAAAAGACGCATCTGCCTCAGGCTTGTAATTGCTCATTACAGCTAAAATTCTATTTTACGTTATTAAGAAACAATGGGATACTATAATGATAATTTTATTTTTAAGATGCAAAAAGAGGTGATAAAGATTGTATATGACATAGGGGAATTTGCGTATTCTCGGCAACCTAAGCAGCGACGTTCTTTCTATAGCCTTTTTCTCTAAGGAACGCACACATATGCAGTATTGGTTTGTTTACAATATTTTGCTGCCAGCACGCTTTTACAAAGCTCCAATCTTCTCTAGTGAGAGCGAGTATTGTCGGCAACCAGTTTTTCTTCGGCACCCGTTCCATTTGAACTGCATGTAAATCTGCTGTTCTATTATCGGCAACTCGAAATCAGCTACAATTTGTAGTGCGTGTGTTGCATTTCAAGAAAACCTTGCTAGATTGCTTTTTCTCAGTGGTAAAAATATAGTCAAATTGAAGCTGAAAGCATAAAGAATCGTTTGTATGAATGCATGTTTAAAATATGAATGCGAAGTGTTTTCGTAAGAAAATCCAGTGAAAATAGTGTTTCAATTTGGGTTACCGAAAATAGTCTGTCATGCCGAAGCCGTCATTTCCCCTATAAAATTTGTCAATTTTGCTTTCAGAAGGTCACAACTAGCGATTAAATAGCTGTAACGATGAGCAACGCAATGAGCGAGCAATCAGCGATCATAAAATCGCTAGTTGTGACCTTCTGAAAGCAAAATTGACAAATTTTATATGTCATATACAATCTTTA
Source organism: Ochlerotatus camptorhynchus (assembly GCF_037179485.1). Taxonomy (NCBI): domain Eukaryota; kingdom Metazoa; phylum Arthropoda; class Insecta; order Diptera; family Culicidae; genus Ochlerotatus; species Ochlerotatus camptorhynchus. The sequence goes on from NW_027040741.1 coordinate 5,203,186, forward strand.
CCACCTCTTCTTGCATCTTACAAATAAAAATTATCAGTATATTTAGTATCCCTAGTAGTATTCCATTGTTTCATAATAACGAAAAATAGCATTTTAGCTGTAATGAGCAATTGCAAGCCTGATCTGCATAACATAACATAACATAACATAACATAACGAAGTATCTCTATAACGATTCAAATTTCGGACACTTAAACTCGAATTTCGGACACTTTTAAAAGTTGATTATCTCGGTCGAATATGATCCACATGTCTTGTAAATTTTAAATTTTTTTGACTAGTGCCCTCCACGATCATCTAAGATTATTACTTTGTTTCTAACTGGATGTAATATTTAATTAAAAATGAAAGTGTCCGAAATTTGAATCGGAACGGTACAACTTTTTAATATACAAAAATCTCAGAAGTTTGTCATTAAAATTGCGAGAAATTTTGCACAATTATTGGATACTAGTGTGTTCAAAAGTCCAGAAAATTTATAAACACTGATTGGTAAACAAAAAGTTTAAATTATGTTTGTGAAGGTATGATTTAACAGGTTCTTTTGTTCTGATACCGTATGTTGGTGCAAGTCAGTTTACTTTTATTTATATATATTTTTTTTTTCGAACATTTCAAACGCCTACTATCCTGAGAGATGTCATTCTGCAGACTATACGGAAACCTTAATACAATTGTTTGATGTAGTTTTATTTATTTTTTAATGAAGTTCAAAGCTGTAAATTGTAACGAGGTTACAAGAATGGAACGATTTTCTGATTTTTTATTTTGATCGACTTTCTTTTCGCTTCGAAAAGATCGATTCAAATCGGCTTGGAATCGAAGCAGCAATATTCGGTAGCGCCTCTGGTGGTCAATGTAAGTACCACTATACATGCCTTTCAAAATGCATCTCTGGAAGGACACTCATCTTAAGTGAGGAGCACCAAATTTTAAGCTGATAAGGGAACTCGCGTCGATTCTAGTGTAATATGACTCTGCAGAAGTGAAACCCCAATCAATAGGTCCTTTCCAAGTCAGACAGCAACCGTAACAGAATTTGGAAAATTTTATTGAATAGTGTAGAATTAGATTAGACCCAGTGTACGGAAACAAGAATTTCCGAAGTAAGTCAATCATGATGTGCCAAGATGGCGAGTGTTTAATTTTCAATGTATTTTGTGTGTCAAATTAGATTTTGAAATAATTGCTGTATACGGTAAAACAGCATTGACCGTTGAATCTGCTGCTCGAGGCTCAGGTAATTATGGAAAAACTGCATGAAACTGTTTTGTGAAAAGTCCCTTCAATTTGATGCTAATGCATGTGCGTATGCTTTCTTTGTTTCGTGAAGGAATCGATCCTTCACGCGAAGGTGTTCCTGCCGGGTTCTAGAACCGGAGTGTAGGTTGCAGGAGATTTCGACTCGCTACGTCTTCTCTGGGTGGACCCCGAAGCTTGGCGGCTTGTAGGCTTGCCCTCGTCGTCCGGCCAGTGGTTACCAACGCACCTACGGGCCAAGGGAGGAACTCCACGACTCCCAGGAACCCTCTCCAGAAGCCAATTGCCGGTACGTTCCGATTTTTTATCGACGGTCTCGAGACAGTTGACGGTTCGAGATTGCTAATACCACTCGAACGCGTGCATGTTTGTGCGAGCGCGCTACGGTTAGTCTGGACATCAACCACTCACAGCATCAGAACAAACACCACCACCAGTACCTTTACCAAGCATCACCGAACAGCACCAATACCCCCAGCATCACCACCGTCATCACTACTACTGCCAGCCGAAACGCATCCATCATCGCACCAAGCTCGAGCCAGGCAGAGAAATTCAAGGTCAGATAGTTTTTTTGTTCTTCCACTATATATAACTTGAAGTAGTAAACACAGTCAGTCTGGCGATGTCCATATTATATACTCAGACTGAGGGACTCAGTAAGGCACGGCCGTGCAAATTGGAATTCCAATTGTAATTTAGGAGTTAGGAGATAATAGCCCTTCGAAATCTGGAATTATACTCCCACAGAAAATGAATGCTTGCTAGTGGTGATATTGGATGAAGAAAGGGTTATTGATTGGGTATTGGCCGGTTCGATCGAATCTTAAGTTCCCGTTGGGTGTTCCCGATTTAATTCGAGTATCGTTCTACTCGTAGGTTGATTGGTCGGATTCAATTAGGTTTTTTCTTTTTAAATTTGAAGGACTCGCCCTGAGTCTCGCCGGGTAAACAATCTTGCTGCTTCACATGCAAGCGATTTCGATCGTCTTGCTTGGCGCTAAAGTGAAGTCAGTTAACGAAAAATCCAGAATCGGTTCCAACATATTTGATCCGTTACAAAATGAGCCAACGAGCTATTTTTTCACGACAGTGCTTGGGTCACGTCCTGTTATTACGTATACAGAAAATTAATTTTGGATGGGATGGACATCCTAATGATTAGGTTTATTGCAGAAATTAACCTGATGCGAAAAAGTTGGAAGGGTTGTATACTAGATACGACCGCAGGGTTGGCGTTGAATAACGTCTGTTATGTGTTGTACTTAATTGTGTATATTATATTTTAGGAATATTCCTTAATAACTCTTTTGCGAAAGTTTGGTGGCCCTGAAAAGGGCCGTTTTGTTGGGCTGAAGTTGTTGGGTTTGCTCTACTCTGTCGCCCTGGAGGAGCTTTGGAATGATGTTGGTAGTTCGAAGACAGACAGCATCTCCCCTTCCAGCGTTCCCACACCCCAGTATAGGCCCCAAATTTAAGTGTAACTGTGATATTCTGGAAAGAAATTGTCTTCAAAACTAACTCCTTGTCGAATTATTGGTGGCCCTGAAAAGGGCCGTTTTGGTTGTGGTTTTGGAATGATGGTTATGCCGAGCATGGGTAGGGGAAACGCTCCTATAGTGGCGGTACGTTAGAAGCGTTAGGTTCATAAAGTTGTCTATGGAGTCTCCATACACAACTATAGGAACCTAACGCTTCTAACGTACCGCAACTATATGAGCGTTTACCCTACCGGATGGCGATGGCGATTTTTATGAGCGGTTTGCATGCCGGGCGCTTTGCTTCAACCACGAGTGCGGTGAACTCCGGGTAAATATTATTACCAATCAGTAGAACAGCGCTAGGTGGTATGATGAACCGGGAAATCCACTCGAGATGTCGAGAGGGTAGATGGTTGTTTTGGAGGTTGTGATGAGGACGATTTTGGAACGGAACGGGTTGTGCTCGATGATGCATCGTTCTTCTTCACACAGTCTGTGAAGACGGGTTCGATTCTGAAATAAGTTTTGTAGACATGCAATAAAAATGGAATCTATGGCTCTGTGAAGATTCAACTTTCGATATTGAAGTGTCGGAAAGGCATTAGAAAATTAATCGTTAAACTCTTTCTTGATAATGTTGTGGCCCTGAACAGGGCCATTTTTCCAACGCGCTCGGCGTAGTTGCCCTTGCGGAGCAGACGGTGAATACGACCGACTGAGAACTGCAGCAGCTGGGCATTCCATGACGGCGGCCCAGTATACCGGAGCACTGGTACAAACGCACTCGGCGTAGTTGCCCTTTCGCCCCCAGGCTCTGCTGCCGCTGCTCTGCTGCCGTTGCTCTGCTTCCGCTGCTCTGGTACTGCTGCTCTGCTGCTCTGCTGCTGGGTCGACGATCGGATAGACAATGATGGAACGGGCGACCTTGTTGGACGCTTATATAGTAGAACAGAAAATATCAGAGGTGTCAGATACTCGCATCTGATGTCTCGGTTGGAGAAGTATAAGAATATAAAAAAAATCAATCGATTTTCAACATCTTTAGACAATGGTTTACTTTTAACCATTTTTCAATACTTTACAGAATGAAATCAATAATTTTGAAACATTCAGCAAATTGCTAGAAATATTTCCAATCGATTGATGCCATTATCTCGTAAATCTATCGAGAGACGGTTGAGTTATTATCGTTCAAAATCTTTTAATTTTTCGTAACGCATCCAAAATGACTGTTTTCAATTTTGTACCCCCGTATGTTGCCGAAAGACGTTATCCAACGTCAAAACAAATATTTCAAATTGGTAAGGGGCTGTTCATAAACTACGTAGACAGTTTAGGGTGGGGGCTGGCCCATACAAATTTCAATTTTTTGTATGGACAATTGTCTACGCAGGGGGAGGGGGGTCAAGAATAAAAAAAAACTGTCTATGTAGTTAATGAACAAACAATCAGGAGAAATCAAAAGTGACAGGGTTGTAAAGGGTCTAATAATTAGATTCATTGAAACTGCAGCTGCTCTCATCCTTGGAAAAAATCAATCATAATTAACCCATCACCGTCCACTTCACATGATTGCAATCATCTCCCGAGTTAGCTTTGCTCGGCAAGTCGGTGGTGGAAGAATCATTAAAGTCCCCCAGGAGATAGTTGCAGTAAAACGATGCGAATGATGAACTCTATTGCAGCCAGTTTATAATCGAGAAGTGTTTGCTGCATTTCAATTAAACTCGACATTCTATGACAACCAGCTAATCGATCAACTGCTATCTGAAACGATACTATTATAGCTGGTATAGACCGTGCGCTCCTCATTTGCGGAATTGTCTGCAGTTCGATGAAAGTCATGAATGTGACCATCGCACCGGCACTATTCGATTGAATCCATAGAGATAGTGAAACACTATTTTCTATTCTTACCCTTCACCCCATTCATGGTAAGATTTAGCACTCGCTAGCACATGTGCGATGCCTGTCATTCAGCTGTTAATAGTAAATAGACCTGACACTCCCCTCGCTGACTGAAAGTCGCAACCTGAACCATCAAAGGACAACCGTCACTAGCGACGTATCCTCCACCACGAAAACTTTCCCTCACGCTTCCTGATCTTCTTGTCGTGATTAATGGCTTTTTAATGGAGTGAAAATAATCGTACGACGTAAACACAATCAGTGTCGACCTCGAACGGTAACCAAAGTCGCACAGCTCTCGTGTAGCGGAAGAACCAATGCTACTGTCTGTCGCTCTGCGGTTGACTCGGCTGTCAATCTGATAATGATTTAGTGAATTGTTTTACGATTTTATGGTAGGTTTTTATGATCCAAATTGGGGGCGTTGTGGTGACAGTAGTTATCGTGTTATCACATTGTTTTTTTCTTTTGTTTCTTACAGGTATTATAAGCCAGATGTGGAGAATGAAGATTTTTTATTTTATGTTGTCTAGAAGATGCGTAAACATATGCTTTGGAGGAATAATAAGGAGTCAATCTGTGTTAATAATTTGCAACTTTTAATTAATTTCAAGTTACACTTTACCTTAGTATAGCTCCATTTCAGTATTTTTTCGTAGTTTGTTGAACAAATGTAACCATCTCCTTCCTCACTTACTACATTCTTGCACCCCTGGTAAATAATCAACGCTAAGCGATTTTTTACAAAACTATACACACTTAGAAATTATTATCCCAAGTAACACGGCTTGTGATAAAGAAGTTCAAAACACTTTTCAATGACTTACGTAAAGATTCAATAATACTTTAATATACATAATTTAAAACATTTATACAATCTTAAAAGCGCAATACATGGAGAGGATAAAACTAAATACTGGTCTTGGAAACATCATATAAACCAGAGTAAAAAAAAAAATTACCATTGGATTCGAAAACTGGTCCTTGGCGTGGAAGACTTATTACTTCCTAACTAGATCAACTCCGCTTGATAACAGTTTTGTTATACGTATGTATCATTTTCTTGCCAATGGCATGACAATAATACTCCCGTTCAACACGTCTTTGATCCGCCATAAAGACGATTTGTTAGCAGCAAAGCGTACATTTAATTGCCCGAGTGTTATTTGAAAGTACCTGCACCTTTTCAATTGCATTAATTTATGAGATGTCATAAAAAACTGTTTTCAAATTTCTTTAAAACAATCCTCCGAAAACCTCATACGAAACTGTCAATCACTGAGTGAAGAGACAGTCCGGCTCAATGACGACGTCAATGTCCACATCAATCTGGAAAGTACAGAATCTCTTCAAGAACTTTCTAATTTCAACTAAGATTGATTTTGTATACGACAAGTTTTAAAGTGGAATTGACGGGGTCTTCCAACCACTGTTTTCAACCAACATTCTGTTTCACAATATTGCTCCATCTACCGAACCTGCTGCATCCACTACCGATCACCGCACCTACAAACCAGAATGCACTGCTTGCCGCCTCATGGAAGACCCTGATCCCCTCAACTCAGTCGAGCATGCTGGTTTCTACCGTCATAGTCGTTATGGCCCTGTTGTTGAGGGTGGTGACGGGGTCTTCCAAACTTCAATTTCAGGCAAGTATGAACGCAATTCAGTCAAAACGGCTCCTGATTCGTTTTTGTACCCTAGCACTACGTCCCGCATCATAACAGAGTCTGCAAATTTCGACTCATTCAAACTCGTTGACGACACCAATGAACAAGCTGAACCAGAACGCACTGTCTGCCGCCTCATGGAAGCCCCTGATCCCCTCAACGCAGTCGAGCCTGCTGGTTCCCGCCGTCGTAGTCGTTCTGGCCCTGCTGTTGAGGACGGTGATGGGGTCTTCCAAGCTTCCACCTCAGGCAAGTATGACTGCAATCGAAGCAATCCGGTACCTGACTTGCTCCCAAGTTTCAGCTCTGTTCGAGGGAATGCTGCAAACATTAGATCCCGTTCAATCGACCGGAATGGCAGAGAAAACACAACCGACACGATAGTTGCTTCGTGTGATCCGGCAAAATCTCAACTACATTTTTATTATCAAAACGTCCGAGGGCTTAAAACCAAAATCACCGACGTCTTCCTTGCAACCTCGGAAAACAGTTATGATGTGTTTGTTTTCACGGAAACATTACTCGACGACCGAATTGAATCATGTCAATTGTTCGGTGATGGATTCAGCGTTTATCGAACCGATCGTTCTGCTTTGAACAGTACCAGGACACGTGGTGGAGGTTAAAACACCTAGCTGTTTCTAACAAACTCGAAGCAGCTTTAGTGCAAACCTCTTCGGGTGCAAGCATGGATAGCATATGGGTAAAGATCTCATCCGAAACAAGGTCTATCTTCGTTGGTGTTTCATACGTACGCTGATTGCGAATGCATCCAATCTCACGCTGACATTGTTTCGGAAATTACTGAAATGATGGGTAGCAATGATGGGATCATCTTTTTCGGGGATTTCAATCAGCCTCGAATCGTCTGCAAATCAGTGAACAACGTCTACGCATTTTCTGATCCTCTTGCATCAATTTTTTCTCAAGCTTGCCGCTTGCCTGGACAGCCTTGCTTTTGGAGAGTTGAGACAACGAAATATGATACGCAATCACTTGGACAGAACGCTTGATTTGATATTTTCGAACGACTGCATGACAGATTGCAGTTCAGTTGATGAGGCCCCGGAGTCGGTTGTAGATATCGATCCTCATCATCCAGCTCTTGTTTTCACGGTGTATTTTTCAGCAATCTTTCCATTTGTTGAGAACGTCGATGAACATGATCGTGACTTTAGTAAAGTTGATTATGACGCACTCAACTCTATGCTTTCTCAAGTTGATTGGTCTACTGTTTGTCGGTGTAGCAACGTAGATGATGCTGTTAGTTGCTTCAACAGTATACTGCGCGATTGTTTCACATTCTGTGTTCCGTTGTCAAGACCTCGGAGAAAACCTGCTTGGTCCAATTCTCGCTTACAGTACCTTCGACGTATTCGATCTAAGATGCTTGAACGCTTCTCGGCACGCAAAAATGGCATCACCAAACTGGCGTTTGCACGAGCTAGTCGCAACTATCGGAGCTATAACCGTTACTCGCACGGCAGATTCGTAAGACGTGTTCAGAACAATCTGCGAAGAAATCCTAAACAGTTCTGGAATTTTGTAAACACTAAGCGAAATGAAAGCGGCGTTCCATCTACCATGCGCCATACCTCCACCGCAGAAGCCAAATGCGAACCATTTGCTGCACGATTTGCTAGTGTTTTTCAGGCATCAACTGCGTCTCCATCGGATGTTGAAACTGGGACCAGGTCCCTGCCCGTGGACGCATTCGACATTGATATTTTCGATGTTAATCAGACGATGGTGGAGAATGCACTGAAGATGCTGAAATCATCTGTATCACCTGGACTGGACGGTATTCCTGCGTGCATATTGAAAAAATGTAGTGGCATGTTGATTACACCTCTGTAAGCTATATTCAACCTCTCTCTTCGAAGCCAGCAGTTTCCAATCGCTTGAAAGATGTCATACATGCAGCTTATCTTCAAGAAAGGCAGTAAAGTGGATGTGTCGAACTATTGTGGATAAACTTCGTTGCCTGCCGGATCCATATGCTTTGAGATAATTCTTAATGATGTTATGTTCCAGGCCTGTAAAACGTACATTTCAACATCTCAGCATGGTTTTTTTTTCCGCAACGTTCAGTCATCACTAATATGTGTGAATACACGTCGTTTTGCATCAGCGAAATGGAGCAAGGAGGTCAAATCGACAGCATATACACTGACATAAAGGTTCGACTCAGTTAATCACGATATTCTGTTGGCTAAGCTGGAGCGACTAGGAGCATCTTCGAGAATTTGTAGTTGGATGAGATCATATTTGACTGGCCGTCTTTTGTTTCTTGAAAATTGGATCAGCCATGTCTGCACCTTTGATTCCTCGATGTGGGGTGCCGCAAGGGAGCAACTTGGGGCCGCTGTTATTCGCGTTGATCTTCAATGATGTGTCCCACGTTCTTCTGAATTGCTGCCTAATGTTCTACGCAGACGATTCGAACATCTACCTGGTTGTTAGGAGCACCAATGATTGCTGTCAATTGCAACAACAGCTAGATTTGTTTGTCAGTTGGTGTGCACTGAATCATCTAGCAGTCAGTGTGTCCAAATGCAGTATCATATCCTTTCGAAGAACGACAAATCCTATCCTACATGACTATACTATCAATGACACTGTACTGAATCGGGTTGATCATGTTAAAGACTTGGGTGTGGTACTGGATTATCAACTCACATTCAAAATGCACTATTCGGAAATAGTTGATAAAGCAAATCGCCAACAAAACGGTGCCGGTGGTGTAGTGGTAAGCGTGATTACCACCTCTCACCCCAGGAGGCCTGGGTTCAATCCCAGTCGGCGCCGCCGGGATGTTCTGAGGCATAACATCTCTGATCAAGGGAAGTAAAGCCGTTGGTCCCCGGTTCATGAGTTGATGGGTAGATAGGTAGGGTCCAGGTGTGGGAGCTGCCTTCCTGGCACGTCGGTAACATTGGTGCTCAGCACGGAAAACAAGATCTACGGAAAAAAACAAACCTAAGGAAAAAAAAAAAACCAAATCGTCAACTTGGATTTATTCTCAAGATAGCGCTAGATCTTAGATCAATTCTTGAATTTGCTTCTACCGTCTGGTCTCCGTACGATGCTGTGTGTATTTCACGAATCGAATCGGTGCAGCGGAAATTTGTGAGATGTGCTCTACGAGGCTTTCCATGGACCGACTCATTACGACTACCACCACAGAACAGATAGGTAACATGGGAATCAGAAACGGAGCCATTTAAATTTAAATTGGTAGTGACACCTAGCGGTGGAGAGAACGCTTTTTACACTCAAAATTTATTTACACTTATACCACCTTTTACCATTTATACCAAACATACCCAAGATTCATATATTGAAAGGTGTGTACACTTCTGTTGGTGCTTATGTATAGAGTGTCTTTAGGAAAGATGAGAAAATCTTATTTATTTTTTAGATTATATGCTTGTTTTGAATTCTTCTTCTTCTTCTTCTTCTTCTTCTTCTTCTTCGAATTTAAACTTATTGCTTATTGCATATAAGCTTATTGCATGCTCTGAGCTTATGTCGTTTTCGTTTTTGCGGTGTAGCACTGGTGTAGTGTAAGCAGGAATAAGCACGAGTCTTTGACAGCTCAGATCACTTCCTACCCACAGATTTCATCAATGCTTCCTGCAAAAGCAAAGGGTAAGTAAAATGCTAATTGTGGAGTGAGACGATCACATAAAAGAAAAACTGTATTTATGATTGTTTTGCTAATTCTAGTACGATTATCATAATTCCGTACACTTTGATATTCAAAAACACAATTAGAATAAGACATATAGGCACAAAAGCATTTGTTAACAAACTTTCTAAGGCCCTTTACACGCAAACCAAAGTACGCCCACGCAAACCAAAACCAAAAGTTCCCCCTATGCGATGATGTTGTTGGTTTGCGTAGGTGTATTTTGATTCGCGTGTAAAGGGCCTTAGAAAGCTTGTTTACAAATGATTTTGTGCCGTTATCAAATGTTATGCCTGATATCCAAAGTTTAACGATAGGAAATATTATCATCAGCGGGTATTTATTTGCATCATGTTCCAATGTATTGTTCTGCAAACAATTAACACTCTAAGACTTCATTTACCCCCGTTGCGATAAAAGGGAAAGAAGTGCCGAAGCCGACATTCCCCCTAATTAAAAAATATCCAATCTTTCATTCGTCCTGAATTCTCAAAACTATATTCAATACACATGCAGATCGCTCTACCTATAGGATTAGAAAATATCTTGGGTTGTGAGAGGATATGTCGAAGGAATGGCAGGGAAACTCTCTTTACTCCAATGGCATTTCTCATGGCCGTGTGCGTTTGTGTTAAAAAGCAAAACATCTTCCGTCTTTCACTTTTTATGCGTAAAAACCGTCGTCCAGAAAAAGTGAAATGATAATGCATTTCGTCGTAGAAAAAAATCGTTCCATTCACGACGGATGACCCCATTGTTTACGATTTATGAGAGGGAAAGCGAATACGAGCTTATCAGTCATGTAGCATATAGTAACATGCCGTCTCTTTTGTTCTTTCAGTCCTCCTGGTAGCAGTTAGTGGGACACTACACTCGATATAGGCAACTCAGTGGCGCCTTGTTGCTAGTTTTCCCAGACTTTTCGATTCGTTGCGTGTGTAATAATATTTTTTGCATTCCTTTGCTTAACGCCTTTGATGTTTTGATCGAATAATTCAATGAAATAATTAAATAAATGTTGTCATGTTTCTTTTACATGTAACATTTGAATGCTCATCAGTTCATAGTGGCTTTAGCATTTTTTAATCTAAGGTTAGTTGTGTACTAGGATTTAATATTTTTCTTTCAATCTGGCATTGCTGGTACTGGTATAATGGACAACAAGAATCGTACAGTACTATCCTAATATTTTGATCGTGTGAATCAAATGAAAACTGTACCGTTTTATTAAAGTACGTTTAATTATTTTTTTACTAAAGATTGCTAGTATTGAAAAGCCAAACGCAACGGATTATAATTATATTATGCATGGACAGCTTATTTGACACATGATCTTTATTAGCATATTTGTATAGCTTTAGCTTATTAGTGGACATAAAACATTTGTTTCATGCGAAATTAATGGAACGCACCCTAATTACACGCAACAGAACAACGGCTCTCTAAACAAATCTTTACACTTTTAACATTGAAATCAGTGGTTATGTAAGGAAATTGGTTAAGTTTTGATGCTATTGATTCGTGGAGCTTTGCTTATTTCTTAGACAAACATTGCATTTTTTTAATGTGCTATGAAACTTTCAGAAATTTTGGTTGCAAAATAAGAAAGTTATTTAATTTTTTGAGTTTGTGGTTGAAGCAAAATAAACCGTTTAGAATTATCTCCGAAAAAAGTGCACACACAATAACAGTTGTAACTTTTTAATCATCGTTTTCAGAGAAGATTATTGTGTACATATTGCAATTTTTTGACGATCTAGAAGGTTTTATACCAAATTACAATGGAGTGAACACACTTCTCTCAGAAAAAAATGTGCACACTATTCCAGGCCTCCGCTGTTCGGTAAATTTTTGAACTACGGTTTGTTTAGTAAAAGTTTAAAAATCCGTGAAAAATTCAAAAAATAATAAATTTATACGGAACATATAATAAAATAATAAATTTATACGGAACATATATACAGACTTCGTTTAGTTAACCCAATGTAATGTAAAAATCCGTAAACTTGTGGGCAAAGTTTCTAAAAAAAAATCTGAGACTCCTCTTTAGCACAAACCTGCACACAGATCTTTTGAACCATATCATTTTGTCCGCGCACGGACTTTAAACTTTTACGTTGCGTTTACGTTGTTGTGTAGTTGAATTGAACAAATAATACACCAATTGCTTGACCATTAGAGTGATGCAAAATTTGAAATTTTCGCTCCACAATACTTAAACGATTTCAAATCGGATTATGACTAACTTCTCCAAATTTGAACCCATTTGGCGAGAAACTGAGATGGCACAAACCATTTGAAGTTTGTATGGGAATTACTATGGTAAAACCAAGATTTTTGTTCATGTCTATCTAATAATTCACCATATCTGTCTGCTTCAAAAGCTTTCAACTTTACTTGTAGAAAATTTTCCCAGCTACAACTTTGCTGAAGACCACTTTTTGATTAAATGCTAGGATCAAAAGTTATTGATGGTTCAATGCACTGATTCTTATGATCATGCTCAATCAACTGCTCAGCAGGCAACATTGGTGTTTCTGGGGCGTTTAATAGGACACAAAAATCATGGCTACTATGTCACACTGCAAAATACAGTGTTGCCTACAGAGCAGCTGCTTGATCATGTCATAAGTTTACCAATCTCTTAAATAATTAATAACTATTTCCTGTCTCGTTTTACATAGAAACAATCTTCAACAAAGTTGTAGCTGAGAAAATTTTCTATAAGAATAGCTATCGAGCTGTTTTGCAGCTCAATATGGAAAAAGACTAGAAGGCAATGAACAAAAAGTTGAGATTTCCCATAGTAATTTACATGTAAACTTCAAATGGTTTGTGCGAAGTCTGTTTCTAACCAAATGAGTTGTAACTTTGGGAGGCTAATCACGACCCGATTTGAAACCATTTAAGCACTGTGGAGCGAAAAAGTCAAATTTTGCATCAGTCTATTGACCATACCTTGACCGAACCTTATTATAATTATCATACAGAGTCTGAACAGCAAGTAGCATAGTTGTATATACATACATAGTTGTTACACAAACACATTTGCAATCACCTTAATTAAAAACGAGACATTTTACCAACATCCCATACAATATGTTTTTAATTGGTTCAAAAAAATTGTGATACTAATAATAATTTTATGCAAAGCAATGTAATACCCTATCCACGTATTCCAACAAAACCGCTAGAATTACGTCAATAATGATTATTTTTGCCAAGCATTGAAAAAAAGAAAATTTAATTTTTGCATGTTCAAACAATTAGGAGCGTACTGTAAGCAAAATGTTTTAACGGTAATTATACCAATTTATACAAGATTTGAAATCATCATGTGCACTGCGAAATGAAAATAGAAAGGAATAGCAAAAATTACATGAAAAGCATGAGCTCAGTTTCTGATGAAACCGTTTGCTCTGAGTTACCTATCTGTTCTGTGCTACCACCCTACGAGCACCGCTGTGCGCTGCTTGGTATTGAACCGCAATGGATAGACGCAAGTTCAGCCAAGCTATCTTAGGAGCCAAAATTTTAAGCTCCGAAATAGACTGCCTTGCAGTCAGCTCAACATCTACGCCCCTCAACGAGTGCTGCGATCTAGACAGCTATTGCGCCTAACTAACTCCATGTTTGTTGCTATTCATACTGGAGTTAAATTTGTGAATTATATCGTCATGACTTTGAAATTCAGTAATGGTTTTAAATCATTAAATATTTGGAATTGGAATGTTCGATCTCTTAATGATAATGAAGACGAGCTATTTAACTTTTTGAGAGTTCATAACGTGCATATTGCCGTTATAACTGAAACGCTCCTTACACCTGACCATAAGGTTAAAAGGGTTGCAAATTATTTCATTTATCATTTATCAAAATGATCGTCTTAATGGAGCCGGTGATGACGTTGGCATCATGAGTCAAACATCAAATTCTTTCATCGTTAGAAACCAAAATGTTTGAAACTTTGGGAGGATATGTCGAAACAAAATATGGACAACTTTCGTTTATAGCTGCTTATTTGCCATTCCAATGCTTAGGCCAGCAAAAGAATTTTCTCAAGGGTGACCTTCAGAAACTTACCCATCATAGGTCTAAATTCTTCGTAATTGGTGATTTTAATGCAAAACACCGCTGATAGAATAATTCTCAAAGCAATTCCAATGGAAATATTCTGTTTGATGATTGTTCTGCAGGTTATTACACTATTCAATATCCAAACAGCCCAACATGCTTTTCTTCAGCAAGAAATCCCTCAATTATTGATTTGGTCCTAACTGATTCATGTCAATTTTGTAGTCAATTGGTTACCCATGCTGACTTGGGTTCTGATCACCTTACCGTAACTTTTGAAAGATCTCAAGAAATAATTTCTTATACCAAAAGCTCTACTTTCAATCACCATAGAGCTGATTGGGAGCAATATCGAACATTTATGGAATATAACTTCGATCCAAACATTCCTTTGCAAACAAAAGATGAAATTGATGATGCTCTTGAATCTCTGACTACTTCTATAGTTGAAGCAAGAGCTGCCTCAGTACCAAAATGCGAGGTTAAATTCGATTCAATTATAATAGACGACGATCTTCAGCTCTTGATCCGTCTTAAAAATGTCCGTAGGAGGCAATATCAAAGAACACGCGATCCTGCCATGAAAGTAATCTGGCGGGATTTACAAAAACAAATTAAAAAGCGATTCTCCAAGGTGGAACAAAAATTTTGAAAATTACGTTTCTAAATTAGACCCGAGTTCCGAAACCTTTTGGAAACTCGCAAAAAAATTGAAAAAATCTCCAAAGCCTATTCTAGTACTTAAAGAAGGTGGTAAAATTTTGATCACAATTACGGAAAAAAAAACGCCAGGATCTTGCTAAGCAATTCGAGAGTTCCCATAATTTCAGTTTATAGTTTTGTTGAGAATCAGGTTACTCGGGATTATCTAAATATGTTCTCTCGGTACAATATTTTTGATGATTGCTGAGGGTCTGATTTGGATGAAATAAGGTCTATCAAAATATGAAAGCTCCAGGTGATGATGGAATTTTTTTTATATAAAATCCAGCTGAAGCATCTAGCTACCGTTCGATAGGTTTGCTTTCTTCAATAAGTAAACTTTTCGAAAAGATAATATTTAATAGAATGATGCTTCAATTGTTTGCTCAATTTTTTTCAGGTGAGCAGTTTGGATTTTACCATGGGCATTCAGCTATTCATCAACTCTTAAGAATTACCAATTTATTTCGTTCAAACAAATCTGAAGGCTCCTCAACTGGAGTTGCTCTTCTAGACATTGGACAGGATTGATTGCTAAATTAAAAAAAAGTTTAATTTTCCAATCTATATTATGAAATAAGTTCAGAATAAATAACAGTCAGAACTCTGCAGGTAAATTATCAAAATTCCATATCTGAACGACAACCTGTTAGTTCCAAGTTAGCAAGAGTTCATCAGGGTAGCATTCTTGGGCTTATATTGCATAACATTTTCACTTCGGACCTCCCTGATTTGCCTCAGGGTTGCCACAAATCTTTGTTCACTGATGACACAGGCATTTCCACTAAAGGAAGAGGTCTTTGTGTTATTTGCAGCAGACTGCAGAAAAGTTTACATATTTTGCTTGCCATTCACCATCCAGATTTGCATTCAACACAACGTAGGGTTGGACATCCCGGTCGAAACAGCTTTATTATAAGCAATAACATTACAGAAGACCAGTGATGGAAAAGTTCGCGAAAACTCACTATGACTCGCGAACTTTTCCCTTGGTGAACTTCGTGAAATATCGCGAACTTTTCCAACACTGCAGAAGACACTATGCTGCGAATGTTGCAATTTCTGGGTAAAAATATTAATATCCTTCAAATTTTCATTTCTGAACCAATGAAATGCTTTCAAGCCAGACGAGAAATGTACTATTAGATTCTAGCGGCGCCGGTGGTAAGCGTGATTCCCTCTCACCCCAGCAGGCCTGGGTTCAATCCCAGTCGGCGCCGCCGGGTTGTTCTGAGGCATAAAATCTCTGATCAAGGGAAGTAAAACCGTTGGTCTCCGGTTCATGAGTTGATGGGTCGATAGGTAGGGTCCAGGTGTGGGAGCTGCTTCCCTGGCGTCGGTAACGTTGGTGCTCAGCATGGAAAACAAATCAAGGGGGAAAAAAGTCCGAGATTCTAAAGTGAGCAAAACACTTTTCAATCCATGGTTCAGTGCTCAGCCTAAGTTTGACGATCGACTGTAAATTGAGCGTGAAATGAAAGTAAGAGACTTCACTTCATCATCACTATCATCAGCATTGTCATCACGCGAAAAATTCCCCTGACTCTCGCGCTTTCCAAATGTTTTCTGAATGTGTGAAACTCTTTTTCTTTGGAGCAAAATTTTCTTTTTCCTTCGCTTAAAAAAAAAGTTAGTTTGGGTCGTATATTATCGTAACAGTGAACTCACCCCGCAGTGCGCGATGTATATGTATGAATATGCGACGGAAATCTTTTCTACAGTCAAAAAGAATGGAAACTGTTGAAAGGCTGGTGAAATGATGGGAAGAAAAGTTTTCTCACCAGTTTCTTGGAAGGAAAAGTTCCTGCTAAAAGCATTTTTCCATTCAATTGACGAGTGCTGCCATTTTTCGCGAGGACTAGGTAAACGCTTCTTAAGATGCTCTTTATGATTGAGCCGCACTTGCAGTAAGAATTTTCAGCCACCAATATATAGTTTTTTTAAATTTTCGTATAAAGTTCGCAATGAATAAAGGAACTTTAAAAAGTTACTGAACAAGAAGGTGTTCACACACCTACCCGACTGTGGTCATCCTCAGAATCAACCGGTGTGGAAAAACACATTTTCATTACATGGTAATTGGGAAACAAGTGGTGCAAATGTAAATGTACGAGAAACCACCCGTAATCGTAAAGAAAATTTCCATTCCGATACATTTTCCTTATCCTGCTGTCGTTGGCGCCGTTGTTACCGCTGTAGAAGGTTACCTTTGTCGTTTTCGTATTTACTCTATCCCACTGGCACTGACTGGGTTGAAAATGCGGTGAAAACGGTTCGCACGAAATACAATCCATGCAAATGCTCACCTTTGACACAATGTGGTATTTATTTTTAGGTTGGATTTGTCCAAGTTTTGTTCAATGCTCTACATGATTCATAATGATTGTGACTTTTGCTTTTTTTTATATAAAAGATCACGAAAGGGAAGATTCAAAATCTCTTGAGTATGTAAAGATGAACACATTGTGGTAATATTAACACTTTAATCGAACAGTGTGCTACATGCAAGTATTGTTTTCAGAATCTAGTAGAATTTTAGATACATAAAAGGGATAAGGATGAAGATATCTCGACCCATGAACGTGAAGTGATTGATGATAACCTGATTGGTTGAGAGGTGGAAACCCAATACAGCAGAAGGAATGGCATCATCGGTATGGTGGACGAAGAATACATATTATTAACGAATTAGTTTTTAGCTACTGTACCGGGCATATTTAAGTACTCATCGTGCGTTATTTTTGTCTCCACTAAAAGGTTCAAAGAGCTCCATTTGTTTTGTATGTGTATCAATATAAAAAATCCAGGATTTGCTATCTTCGTTTCTAAAATGGCATCATCATCTATTTCCGGCCATGCTTGGTATACACAGTTTTGGTTACGAAATGCTCATTTGCTAATAACTTTGCACACAGTTGGCGAAACATAATTTTTTTTTTTGAAGCAGTAGATAGAATAGAGGCAGTTGTCCCCGTTCCAAAAAATACGCTAATTGTAGGCATATAGCAAGCTCACATGTACACTAAAGACTGAAACGCGCAAAAATTGATCGAAAAAAAAATCGTTTCTTTCAATCGAAATTCATATAACAAAAATCTTCTTATTTTTCTTTTGGTAGTTCAATTCATATTTTGAAGGAAAAAATGTTCGTTTATTCTTTTGGTTTTTCAAATCCGAACTACCGTGCCTTCCGCTTAACCCCTTCCATTAAATTTTGCACGGTCGATTTGGCCACATCCAGCAATTTTGCCAACTTGGCATGTGAGAACGTCGGATTCTCTTGCTGCGCGAGCAAAATTTTGACACGCTGCTCCTTTTGCTTGGACGTTATTTTGAAAACTGAAGAGCAAACGGTGAAAACTTATCATAGCAACCATTGTATATACACTCAACTTCTAAATGCAGCATTTTAGGTTTTTTATGCATTTTTAACAGAAATACACCACAAACTCAAGGTATTCTACGATGATTCGACTAAACGTTAGAACGGGTAAACTTTCTTAGAGCCCCATAATATCATGGTTTGATATTCAGTTGAAATTAAAAAAGCATTTTGAGTTCTCTAAAATAGCCTGGATCTTCGATCTTGATGTTCTACATTCCCAATGAATTGTTGTGCCATGTGCTGATTTATTATACGAATCCGTAGAGCATTGTTGGACCTAATCCACATCATATAAGACGTCAGTTGTATTGGAATAAACATATCTTAGGTTTTCTAAAAAGCTTGAACTCAACCTTGATGTTTTACAAACTCGATGATTCCTAACTAATCTTGTGAACCCGGTGCAGAAATTAATGCTTTTATTCATCTAGGGACTGCCCCGCTCAGACTTAATACGGGAACTACTTGAATTGGGGAACTGTAGCAAAAGAACTCTCAATTCTTCAATGACAGACAAAGAAAATGATGATTTTTAAATATGTGCTTGTTGGCTCTCCGAGAAAGTTAACGAAGGTAAACGGCATGAGTGAGTCGTCTCTCCATGAGTAACCGAATGTGTTTGTTTGCTCTTTATTTGCTCCCTCGTTCACCGTATTGTGCAAGATGTGTGGATAGGGAAACGAATTGCATGGTGCGGCTTATCGGAATCAGCCTGAACTTTTACGATGTGATTATAGCTTCTTAGGTCTGTATCCACAATATTCCAGATGCATCAAACTAAAACACAAATTTTGCAGTATATTTCAATTGTAGTTGTTTATTTCAGATTCATGGGGTATGATTTAAAAATTCACGAAGTCATAACATAGTTATTCGGTATTTGCTTAATATTTTCGAACTTTGCACTTAACTCCATCCCTGATCGGTTTGTACAGGCTTCTCAGATACCGTGGTAATCGTCTTTGTCCAAATTTGTTGGAAGTGTTTAATATCTTTGATTCCTTGTTTCTTTCCAGAAAGCTTTCACTTCATATATAGCAGTATCTCTCGATCTGTAGTGACGACAGATTTACTCTTTCGGCCACACGTGCAAATTGCTTGTCAAATAAGGTATTTTTTGGGAAATTTCGATGCCTTCTTCGTCCTGAAATACTCAGCTATAGCATTTTTGGACATAGCAGAATAGAAAGCCAGTCCTTGAAGCTGCTTGAAATCGTCCAGGACATAAGTTTAATCGTTCTGTTTGTCGTTGCGATTTTTGGAACTGTTTTTACTTTATACGATTCAGCCTCAAACACTGTTTTGATTTATGGTCAAAACCAGTTGACATTTCTATTTTACGAGCCACCGTTCGAACAGAGAGATTCGGGTTTTCCTTCAATATCCTGTTCACTTTTCGGTCTATGACTGGATCAGCACGTCCAATGTTTTTTTCCACTTCTCGGTTTCCTCTCGACCGTCAAACGTTCGGAAAATGATTTGAGCACACCGTGAACAGTGGATTTAGGTAAATCCATTTATTGGCAAGTTCCCGTGTCAATACAGTCACGTACAAAATCCACTAGCGCACGTGTTTTTTATTCGTCGCCATCTTGAGTACTAAAATGGGATATAAACACCAATCATAGTCTTTTTCATCAATGACTCCCAGCTATACCTCTGTCATGGATTCCTTTGCAACATATCGGGTGAGATCTTTCCTTTATTTTTCTCGTAATCGCATTTTATTGTTAGTCATGTTAGCTATACATCACACTTTACACTTTACCTTTACATCCTTACATTATTAGTAATTAGAGATAAAAATATATTTGCTTAATATAACCTTGACATTTCAGTTTTACATCCACTTGATATTGTGAACTGAGGAAACACAGAGCTGCATCTTATTATATGTAAAATAATTATTATTTTCATTGCAGAATATCAACTATTTAATCTATATAAATTTATATTCATTATTCCATATTTAATGTTCTGATATATTTAATTTCTCCATAACATATATTTTCATTATGTAAATAAATACTGGGTTGGGAGGGAGCATCAGGGTATCATTTGACCTGGGACTGAACGATGGAGTGGTATGACAACCGGAGTCTAGGAGGGAATAAACACAATCATTTTCTTTATCCTACCGATTCGATTGTGGTGGTGTGAATTCTACTTGAACAGTTATAGTGAGATTGACGCGCCCTTCTTTACAAATCATCCTGTAGGAAACTTAATAAGTATTGCAAATTGTGTTATTTGATTTGTTGGATGGTATCGTTGGAAGGAGATTCTTAAATTCCCGTGGATTTCGTGTAAGTGTCTCTGCTTACGGGTCCGCACCTCCGTTTTTGGCCCTTCATACAGCGATATTGTGAATTCAGATCGGTAGCTCAAATTGATCTTGCTATTAAGTGGAGCTGCATACAAGACAAGATCTTTGAAGGGATGGTGGCTACCTTACATACATACATACATACATACACCAATTTGAAGTCGACCAATTTTTGCGCGTTCCAGACTTTAGCATCGCGTAGTGAGAAAATTCTGAAACTGTCTATCTACTAGCCGCTCAAAGGCACAAGGGGGTGCTTTTGCCTGCCAATATTTTTCAGATTCTCGTATGAATTCAGTGTCACCAACTTGAGTTGAACATTGGGGAGACAAAATCCTTTCTACATTTAGTTTATAAGAGAATCTGAAAATTATTAGGGGGACCAAAGTGCTCCAACCCCCTCGCCTTAGTTTGCAGCTATGTATCCGATAAAGCCTTTTTCACCGCAATAAATTCTCGAAAACAGATCGTAGTTGAAGAGTTCTGCACTAACATGTACACCATTCGAAAGGTCTCATCCTCGAGAACATCTTCATACATCATAGATGGCCAGGATCTCGAGACACAGCTCATACAGGAAATTCACATACACACTAGCGCCACGTAGTGAGAAAATTCAGAACTAATCTACACAACATCCGAAAGGTCTTGACCTACTGAATACCTACTCGAAGATATTAACCTTCTAATGGCCAGGATCACGAGATACTTCACGTTGGAACCAATGAAGTTAAATCACCAATTTTTTTTTTGTGAAATTTATAAAAATGGCTTATTTACACCTTTCGCTCTCAACGGTTTATATTGAAGAGGGGTTGGTCGCAGTGCTGATAAAAATCATTCCTTCTACACTCAACTAAGCTGAAAATCAAGATAACCTTAACAGATAGAACAACTACCTGCATGAATATGAACTTTGACATAAACACATTCTCTTGATCAAAGCAACCTCTGAGTATCGAAGTCAACATTTGTTTTTGTTCATTCGTGGCTGGATGTTTATTATCGCCTGTATTGTTGGCAATATCAATTGTCATCTTCACCTTGGTGGGGATGATTTTGAATATCGAATGCAAAATGATTATTTTCATATTACACAAATATAGCGCTGTAGAATGTGTTTTATTGGTTTTTATACACAGATTGATGGAAAATTATTGCCTCATGCTGAATTGATGATTATATCGAGGCTTTAGGCTCTGGAGTCGACAATATTCAAAATAATCATTTTGCCCAGAATGAATTTGATTATTTTGCTTTTGATGATCGCTTCTCATTTTGAAAATTTTGCTTTATATGATCAAGCAGTGGTGAATATCAACAAACGCGTATTCGTTGATGTATAATGAACTCATTTGTTCGTTTCGCTTGTACTTCACAGCTAATATATTCAAAACGAACGCAATTCATCTAAACTGGGTTGAAACGCTGCCCAACTAACCAACAAGCCCGCTAATCGCCCAAGCTGATATAAAGTTTGGAAGCCCAAAAAGGGCGATAAGCGTACTATTACCGGGCATGGTGGTTACTTTGGTATTCCTTGCGTGTGATGGTAAATGATAAAATCAGGCACTGGTTGGTCGTGCCTAGTCAAATAGCTTTGATTTTCGGATGTGTTTTTGTTTAGCGATGGTCGCATTGTGTACTTGGTACTTGGTGTGCACTCGCTTCGCTTTGTTACCCGGTATAACCTTGACTTCGCTGATTTATTGTTCGCTTTTTGCGATGATGCGATCATGCCCTGATCGGAGCGAGGAAAGTTCCAGCAAAGAAAAAATAATATGATTTTGTCCATTTTTGTCTATTTTAGGGAGCGTACTTTAAATATTTACTGAGTATTTAAAGATTTTTAACGTATTTTGATCCATCATTTAAGGAGCTATTTTAAGGAGATTTTTTTTACTTATAAAGGATAATTTCATCTGTTTTATGGAGCAAAAGTAGGGCTGCCATTATTGATTTCCGTTTGTTCCCGGTTAGATCACCTCGATCGCTCGTGATTTATTGTTCAGTGAGTTAATCTTATGCGCATTTTGAAACATAATTCGGAACTCCGGAAAGAATGTTCCGAAAATTTCGTTTTTAGATCAAAGGAACTATAGCTGGTTCCATTTTGATTCTTGTGTTTGAGTCCAGACCACTAGCATTATAATGCATAATTGAAAAATAATCAAATTAAATATAAAAAATCAACCAAAAATATGAAGGCTTTGTATATTATGTTCCCATCTTACGTAAACACCTAACTGTAATAACGAACATCGCGTAAAGTAGAACTTAGTGCAGGAATAAGTGCTTTTTCGTAGCTTCATGTCTCCGGGTTTGAAAGATCGTCGGTCGCTGCGCTTATTCTGGTGTAAGAGGCAACGCAGTCGGGTTTGAATGGTTATAGCATTAACTCTATCATATGTGTCTGTCAAAAGATAAGCAATTATAACGGAATTTAAAGGGAATAAACCAACCCACTCAAAGCTCTTCATAAAGGGATTCCGTAAAGAGGTTCGACAAATTTAAAGGATTGATTTTACATAGTTGAAGATGCCAAGCTTCAAATAACAGAATTACTTCTGCGTGAAGTAACCGGTTCTACATAGTTGAAGATGCCAAGTTTCAAATCACAGACTTAAACTGGTCATATTATACGATCGATGAGGAGATGAAAGTATAGAGTTATTATTTTCCGTTAGAGTACGGCAGTGTGCAAATTGTATATAGACAGTAGAAAGCGAGTAAGGACAACTTTGAGGAAGGTACGAATCGGGTTGATCATCTCTCTTTACCACACTCCCCAATTGGAGAAGGATGGTAAGGGGTATTTTAAAACTAATTTTTTTCTGCTGATAATTTTCATTTTACGTTCAATCATAAAGTTTTGTTCTGAGCTACTGAATTAATGTTATACGTTGATCTACCAATACATCTGTGCTTGTTGGTCACCAATTGTTAAATTGAGTAAATGTGTTGAGTTCATCAATTTATTTATTTATTTTTTCTTGATTTTTTTTTCCGTCGATCTTGTTTTCCGTACTAAGTACCAATGCTACCGACGCCAGAGAGGCAGCTCCCACACTTGCACTTGTACTCGTCCCATCGATTCATGGACTGGGGACCAACGGCTTTACACGGCAGAGATTTTATGCCTCAAAAAATTCCGTGGTGCCGACTGGGATTGAACCCAGGCCTTTCGGGTGAGAGGCAATCACAACATCACCGGCGCAGCTCTTGTTCAGCAAATTAGCATTGCTTAATTGCAAATAAAGGTTATTAACGATATCGATACCATCTTTTTGTTTGCTGAACATCGATAGTAATGTGCTTATGAAGATTTATTTTCAGCATTGACATCTTTATTGAAATTAAATGTAGGCATCAATGCTTCAGGAGAATAAATTCAACTCTGAGTGGAATACCGTAATTCGGGAGCAAATTGATCACATAATACGTACATATGGAAATTAATTATTATATTAACGAAAATTGACAAATCAATAGGCTATGATGATACTATCTATCAGCATGATTACTAATTATAATGAGTGTTTTGTATAGTTTTTGGACATTTTTTTAATCTCAAATTGGATAATATAGATATAGGGTGAAATTGATAAACCCCTAAAATGACTTTCGAGTGACGTAGTAAATCATTTTAAAAAAATGCAACTTAAACTAAAGATGGTCAAACAAAAGGGGCCTCCCTTAGCTCAACCGATAAAGGCACAGCTACAAAGCTACAAGATTGTACTTGCCACACAATTATACTAATGCAAAAATGGTACAGGCATAGATAGCTCTCAATAAATAACTGAGGAAGTGCATCT